>NC_091078.1:59687500-60937500 GCF_032405125.1 Capricornis sumatraensis | reverse complement strand
GGGAGCAGAGACCAGAGCCGGGGCACACTCACTGGGCCGAGGGGGACTTGGGGATGCCCGAGGTGGGCTGTGTTGTGGGGCAGAGTGAGATGGGCCACCGGGGTCAGCTCACAGGAAGCGCCTCAAGGTGCTTCTGGACTGTGTTGGAGCCCTGTGTGCAGAGAGGGGCCTAGAACTGCTTCCCTGTGCAGAGAGAGGTTAAGAGCTTGTAACCAAAGAGAAAGGGAAATAATAGCTGCCTGGAATGTCAAAGAACATTATTTGGATTTCTGAACAAACCTTAAAATATCACAGTATGAAATATATAAAATATAGTATAACTAAGAACCATAGACAGTACCTCAACATACACCAGAAGAATGAACTTGTCAGAAAATTGACTGGTGCAGTTAAGAGAACTGTATATTATAATTTAAGGGAGAAAAACGTGCCCAGACAGAGCCTTCAGATGAGGTGGAATTATAAACAGTACAGATGACACATTTAGTTGAGAAAGTGCCCAGTAATTTACAGGAGAATGTAAGAATGATGAGATTTTGAAACTTTCATAACCTGGGATATTTCTGGTTTGTTCCCATATAAAGTATAAATATTATTTATAAATAATAAATATTATTAAATGGATTCAAAGTGTAATACAACAGTAGATCCCTAAGTGGGTCTGGTCCAGGGTTTTGGGAACAGCCAGTGACATCATTAAGGAACTAGGGAAGCCTTCTCCGTCTTCCAGTCCAGCCACCCTCAGGGCATTGACTTTCCTCATGGTCGCAGGGCAGCTGCCACAGCTCCAGGCATCAAGGCTTCACACCTGCATCCAAAGGCAAGGGAGAAAACGGTGCTGCTCTTCAGAGCCTCTTTATTTTAAGGAAGAAAACGTTACCCAAAAGTCCTCCAGCAGACTCATCCTCAAGCCCCACTGGCCAGAATTCGGTTACTGGTTCATGCCCTGACCAATGGGGAGACTGGAAGCACCTGGCATCTTCAGGTTCTAAAGGCAAAGACAGGCTCTGGTAGGAAGGAAGAAGTAAAGACTGGCTGGGAAGGGACAATGCTGAGCAGCAGTAGAAGGGAAGGCACCTTGTTTTGATAGATTAAAGGTTTATGTTATTTTAGAGTTGATTTATAAAGCTATGTTAATTTCAGGCTTTCAGCAGAGTGTATCAGTTATACCTATATCCATTCTTTTCCAGATTCTTTTCCCATACAGGTTTTTACGGAGTAGTGAACAGAGTTGCCTGTGCTATACAGTAGGACCTTATTGATTATGTAAAGTAGTGTGCTTGTTTATCTTAAACTCCTAATTTATCACCCTCTCCCACGTTTCCCCTTTGGTGACCATAAATTTGTTTATTTATTTTTGGCTGCACTGGTCTTCGTTGCTGCACGCAGGCTTTTCCCTATTGCAGCGAGCAGGGGCTACTCTCTAGTGTGTGGGCTTCTCTTGTTGCAGAGTGTGGACTCTAGGGCATGCAGGCTACAGTATTTGGAGTGGACGGGCTCAGCAGTTTCGGTGCACAAGGCTTGGTTGCCCTGAGGTATGTGGGTTCTTAGTTCTGGACCGGGGATCAAACCCGTGTCTCCTACATTGGCAGGCGGATTCTTTTTTTTCTTTCTAATGGCAGGTGGATTCTTAACCACTGGGCCACCAGGGAACTCCCATAAGTTTGTTTCTGAAGTCTGAGTCCTTTTTTTTGTTTTTAATTGGAAGCTAATTACTTTACAATATTGTGGTTTTTGCCATACATTGACATGAATCAGGCACGGGTGTACATGTGCCCTGTAAATCTTTTCTGTTAGATAAATAAGTCTGTGAGATAAATAACAGACTTGTTTATGTTTACTTATCTTCACAGACTTACCTGTTTCGTAAGTAAGTTCATTTGTATCTTTTTTTTTTAGATTTCACATGTGAGTGATACCATGTGATATTTGTCTTTGTCTGACTTACCTCACTTTGTACGATCATCTTTTGGAGCCGTCTCAGTTGTTGCAAACGGCATTATTCCATTCTTTCTTACGGCTGAGTAATATTCCATCCTGTGTGTGCGTGTCCATGTCTTCTTTCTCCGCTGCTCGGTTAATAAGCGTCTAGATTGCGTCCATGTACTGGCTGTTGTAAATAGTGCTGCAGTGAAAACGGGGGTGCATGGATTTTTTCCAGTTACAGTTTTCTCTGGATATAGGCCCAGGAGTGGGACTGCCAGATCATGTGGCAGCTCTGTTTTCGGTCATCTGTTAAGGGACCTCTATACTGTTCTCCACCGTGGCTGTTACCAGTTTGCATTCTCCCCAGCAGTGCAGGATGGTTCCCTCTTCTCTACACCCTCTCCAGCATTTATTGTTTGTAGACTTTCTGATGATTACCAGTCTGACTGGTGTGAAGTGATACCTCATTGTAGTTTTGATTTTCATTTCTCCAATGATTAGTGATGCTGAGCTTCTTTTCATGTGCTTTTTGGACATCCCTTTGTCTTTTTTGGAAAAATGTCTATTTAGACCTTTGGCCCATTTTTTGATTGGGTGGTATGTGTTTTTGATATTGAGTTGCATGAGCTGTTTGTATATTTTGGAGATTAATCCCTTGGTCACATAATTTGCAAATATTTTCTTCCATTCTGTGGGTTGTCATTTTGTTCATGATTTCCTTTGCTGTGCAAAAACTTAAGTTTAATTAGGTTCCATTTGTTTATTTTTGTTTTTGTTTATATTACTGTAGAAGATGGATCCAAAAATATATTGCTGCAGTTTATGTCAAAGAGTGTTCTGATGATATTCTTCTATAAGAATTTTATAGAATGTGGCCTTATATTTGGGTCTTTAATCCATTTTGAGTTTATTTCTGTGAATGGTGTTTGAGAATGTTCTAATTTCATTCTTTTACATGTAGTTGTCCAGTTTTTCCAGCACCCCTTATTCTCCATTGTATATTCTTGCCTTCTTTGTCATAAATTAATTGATCATAGGTTTGTGTGTTTATTTCTGAGCTTTCTGTCCTGTTTCAGTGATACATATTTCTGTTTTTGTTCCAGTATCATACTGTTTTAATGATTGTAGTTTCTGTAGTGTAGTCTGAAGTCAGGGAGCCTGATTCCTCCAGCTTCATTTTTTTTTCTCAAGATTGTTTTGGCTACTGAGGGGTTGTTGTTGTTTCCATACAAATTGTACAATTTTTTGTTCTAGTTCTGTGAAAAATGCCATTGGTAATTTGATGGGGATTACACTGAATCTGTAGATTGCCTTGGGTAAAATAGTCATTTTGAGAATACTGACTATTCCAGTCTAAGAACGTGGTGTATCTTTCCATCTGTTTGTATCATCTGTGATTTTTTTCATCAGTGTCTCAAACAGTTTTCAGACTATGGGTCTTTTGCCTCCTTAGATAGGTTTATTCCTAGGTATTTTGTTATTTTTGATGTGGTGGTAAATGGGATTGTTTCCTTAATTTCTCTTTCTGAGCTTGTGTTGTTAGTGTATAGAAATGCAAGAAATTTGTGTGTTAACTTTGTATCCTGCAACTTTACTGGATTCACTGATGCTCCAGTAGTTTTCTGGCAGCATCTTTGGAATTCTCTATGTTTAGTACCATGTCATCTGCAGATGCTAACAGCTTTACTTGCTTTCCAATTTGGATTCCTCTTTTTTTCTCTCTCTCTTCTTTGATTGCCAAGGCTAGGTCTTCCAAAACTATGTTGAATAAAAGTGGCAAAATAGACATTTTTGTCTTGTTCCTGATCTTAGAGGAAAGGCTTTCAGCTTTTCACTGTTAAGAATGACGTTAGCTGTGGATTTATCATAGATGACCTTTTTATGTTGAGATAGGTCCCCTCTGTGCCTACTTTCTGTAGAGTTTTTATCATAAATGGGTGTTGCATTTTGTTAAAAGCTTTTTCTCTGTCTATAGAGAGGACCATATGGTTTTTATTCTCAGTTTGTTAATATGTTGTATCACATTGACTGACTTGTATATGTTTAAGAATCCCTAGGATAAAGCCCACTTGATCACAGTGTATGATCCTTTTAATGTATTGTTGACTTCAGTTTGCTAGTGTTTTATTGAGGATATTTGTGTGTGTGTTCATCAGGGATATTGGCCTATAGTTTCCTCTGATAGATTAAAGTCGGCCAGAAGCTCTGAGTATTAGGAAAATGCATAGCCAAAGGGAGCTGTAAGAAACAAAGATAAAAAGGAAAGATGGGAGAAAAGTTGGGGGGATGTACTGGATGAAGGCGATCAAAAAGATCATAGCAGGCTTCAGTGATGATGGCCAGAAAGGACAAGTTAAAAGTTAATCAGGATCAACTGAAGGTCTTGCTTTAAAAGAAAAAAAATAAATCACAAAAGTACAGGCCGAAAAAAAATCTGACCAGATCAAGTACATGTGGAAAAGCAGGCCTGTCTTCTTAGCTGCAAGTTCAAATAAGCTAGAGGTGAGGCGGCCAGAGAAGATTACATAACCAGAGGCTGCAGGAAGAGAATAATTTCCAGGACAAGGGGGTGCGACCTCAAGGCCTCCTGGGCCCATCCCTGTCTCTGCCCACTCTCTTTCCCTGGATTTCTCTGCCACCTTCATTGTTTGGTGTCACCCTCCCGTTGCTCAGACAGCCCATCTCAGTGACAGCCCAGCCAGTTCCTTCCTTCATGTAACACTTGATCAGGTGCAAGCTCCTTCAGTCCTCCCTGACACATGGCCCCCAGGCCCATTGACACCTTGTTTCCCCCACCACACTCCTGCCTGACACTTCCTCCCTCCCTTAGCCTCCCATCTCTCTGCTGGACACAAGCTCAGCTGTGAAGGGCTGAGAGGATCCTGGCGCCTATATGGTGCCAGGCACAACATTCCAGTGTGTCCTGGGCACACAAAGACTAGTGTCTCTCAAGCTCTAAATCTTGTTAAAATGCAGATTCTGATCCAGCTGGTCTGGGAATAAGCCCCAGATTCTGTGTCCGGACAGGCTCCTAGGTGAAGCTGCTGCTGCTGCTCCTTGGACCACACTTGGCGTGGCAAGGACCAGAGTGTCGTTAAATTCCAGGCACTGCAGAAAAGACACGGAAGAGTTCAGGAGCCATCAGAATGCTCTGATCCTGGGGAAGGATCGCTGGTCGCTCTGCATTTTAGGTTCTTGTGTTCGCAACTAGCGGCAGTGATAGTACCAGCTCGTGGAGAGGTCGCGAGGCTGGCGGTGCAGGCGCGTGGTAGTGGCAGCCACTCGCACTGTTGTCGCTTCTGTTATGACTCCAACAGGGGGACCTAGGATCAGGCCAGAAGGGGTGATGGGGCAGATGTGGAAAGTATAAAGAAGACCTTTCTAACTATCAGCGTGAGCTAGCCCTGGGAGGGGGAGGAAGGCTCTGCTTTATGAGGGGTGCCCTCCCTCTGACTGGGCATGTCTAAGCAGACTTTGCTGCCCAACTGGCAAGAGGGCGGGTGAAGGGCCAACCAGCACAGTCCCTTCCAGTTGTGCATTGCTATGGAAGGGACATGGACTCAGGAGCAGGCTCTTCGGGAATCTTCATGGTGTGACTAACAGAGGGGTTTTGTTTGTTTGCGTCCCAGAGTTAGAGAAGGTGGTGTCGAAAACAAGGAAAAGGATCAGCAAGAAATGGTATCTTCCCCTCAGGGTAACTGCAGAAGACAGAAGCCCAGGGTGGCTGCAGGGAAGGGCGGAGGGCCACCGAGAGCTGGCCAGTGGTTGGCAGCATTGACCCTTGCACAGTGGACTCCCCACTTATCCCCAAAGGACAGGAAGCCACTGCAGGGGCCTGAGCATCTTCTTAGTTACATTATGTGACATCATAGAGGGCAGACTGGGAGGTGGAGCCAGAGAGGTTACCAGTGGTCCAGTAAAGAGCATGTTCCACCAGTTTCCATGGTGGGTTCATGGGAAGGGAGTCAAGATGTGGAGAGGTAGACCAAGCTGAGGAATGATTAGAGGATGGAGTCAACCAGACTCCTTTATCCATGCATTTCCCTAATTGGGAAGCTAACCTAGCTTCAGAAGAGGATCTTGAATTTAATCTGTCAGTTTAGTACCATCCAAAGGAAGCTGTCAAGTGGACTTCGGTTATGTGTGTTACATGAGTTTAGGGGAAAATCCAGGCTGGAGATAGAGCTGTGTGTGTGCTCTGCCCAGAGCCAATAGCCGAGGCCATGGTATACATGATCTCTCTTAGGGAGAGCATGTCAAACTGCGCTGTCCATGGTAGCCTTTAGCCACCGGTGGCTTGTTCAGTTGCTCACTCATGTCGGACTCTTTGCAGCCTCATGGACTGCAGCATGCCAGGCTTCCCTGTCCTTCACCAACTCCCAGAGCTTGCTCAAGCTCATGTCCATTGAGTCAGTGATGCCCTCCAACCATCTCATCCTCTGTCATCCCCTTCTCCTCCTGCCCTCGATCTTTCCCAGCATCAAGGTCTTTGGCCAAAGTATTGGAGCTTCAGCTTCAACATCAGTTCTTCCAATGAGTATTCAGGGTTGATTTCCTTTAGAATTGACTGGTTTGGTCACCTTGCAGTCCAAGGGATTCTCAAGAATCTTCTCCAACACCACAGTTTGAAATCAATTCCTCAGTGCTCAGCCTTCTTTATGGTCCAGTTCTCAACATCCATACATGACTACTGGGAAAACCATAGCTTTGACTAGATGGATATTTGTCAGCAAAGTAGTCTCCTTTTTAATATGCTGTCTAGGTTTGTCATAGCTTTTCTTCCAAGGAGCAAATGTCTTTTAATTTCATAACCAGTGGCTACTGACATTTAAATTGGTTCATATTAAATCAGATAAAAAAAACTCAGGTCCTCAGTTGCATTGACCACATGGAGTGCTTAATAAAACATTGCTATCCTCAGTGAGAGTTCTGTTGGACAGCGCTGATCTAGAATGGAGAGAGAGCCTAGAATTGAGTTTTGAGAATGCCAGCTCTTGAAGGCAGGCCAGAAGAAGACCAGATTGAGATGTGGGAGGCCAGGAGGCCAGGTGAGCTGTCATGTCTCAGAGTCAAGGGCAGAAGTGTTAGGAAGAGGGTAGTTGCACCATGTCAGATGCGGCTGTGAAAACACTAGATGAAGGTCAGGGCATGCCCCTGGATTGAGTGGTATGGCATGCAAGGGTGACCTCAGTGGGACTGCTGCAGTGAGTTCACAGAACTGGGAGCTACTTGAAATGGTTGGGAAGTGAGAGAAAACAATCAGGATAGACACGTGACTAAATGTGGCAGGAAAGGGGGGTGCTACCTACAGTGTCAGCATTTGGATATGAGGTGAAGGGGAGAGCTTTGTTTAATGAGAGAAACTAGGGTGTTTAGTAGCCTGAGAAGACTTCTAGGGATTTATGTCCCAGATATATGCATATTGGAGAAGGGCTAGGCAACCCACTCCAGTATTCTTGCCTGGAGAATCCCATGGACAGAGGAGCCTGGTGGGCTATAGTCCATGAGGCCGCAGAGTCAGACACGACTGAGCGACCAACACTGTATGCATATGTTCATAAGGACACCCACACGGCTGTAACCTAAATATCCTGGTTTGGGGAGACTGGTTAAGTGAATTGTCCTGTCCATACACTAGAGTTCTCGCAGATAGTCAAAAGAATAAGAACTTTCTGCAACTCCTGTTATCAGGCCATCCCAAGATTTATTTTGGGAAATGCAAAATAGGGTATTTTATGCTGCACTTTGTATTAAAAACAAGGAGATAGATATTTCAATAGTAACATATGCTGACATATTTTTTTTTTCTGGTGTGGGGGAGAACTTTTGAGAGAATGATCATGAAAGTGGTAATTATTGAGAAATTGCCTCTAAGGTGAGGGACTGGGGCACAAGATGGAATGAATTTTTTTCACAGTATTTTTCCCTTAATGCCTGAGTCTTTTAAACTGTAAACATGTATTTTTTTATGATTAATCAGGCCAACATTTTTTTTGTTACTTAGCAAGATACAGAGAAAAAAACAAACCAGTCCTAGCACTTATGCATCTATACCTGTTACCAAAACAGGCAAACCATCCCACCTCTTCTGCTGGCCCTCGTATTCTATGTTTCTTTTTAAATTTTATTGGAGTGTGGTTGTTCAACAGTGTTCTCTTGGTTTCAGGTGTACAGCAAAGTGAGTCAGTTACACATATACATATATCCACTCTATTTTTCAGATTCTTTTCCCATATGGGTCATTGCTGAGTATTGAGTAGAGTTCCCTGTGTTATACAGCAAGTTTTTATCTATTTTTGTATTTTAAAAATAAACTTAAAAGTCATTCAAAAGGATTCATTTGAGAGGCTGAGTAGTCAGAAGAGGAGAGAGCGAAGTGACCGCCTCCCTCCTCTGTGGCCAGGACTCCTAGACCCTTGATTACACCACCGACCGGAGCTTCATGAAATCAAGCATATTTTTACTTCAGATGAGATTTGGTGATATTCCATCATGACCATCCCCTGCATCTATTGCTGGATAGCAAGTGACCCCAAAACAGACACTGGCCCCCTCACAGTGTCCGTGTCTCTGCACAGGCTCACCAGCGTGCCCCTCAAGGCTGTAATCCAGGAGTCGGCAAGGCCTGCAGGCATCTCACGGCTGACCGGAGCGGGGGTCCCCTCCCAGGCTCCCAGCCTCAGGGCCGGGACATCATCCCTCACTGTGTGGGCCCCTCCACGGGGCTGTGTGTACCCGGCTGCCGGCTCCCATCAGAGCCAGCGAGTGAGAGAGGGGCCCCCAGGACGGAAGCACAGCCTCGCTGCAGTCTCATCTCTGGAGTGACGTCCCCTCACCCCAGAGGGGTGCTATGCTCTGTGGTCAGGCAAGTCCTGGGTCCAGCCAACACTCCAAGGGAGGGGTTTGCGCAGGCAGGGGCTGTCACAGGGCTCTCACAGGCTGCTGGCCGTCGATCCTGGCTCAGTGGAACGCTTGTTGACATGGTCCTGTTGTACCCCAGCTCATCAAAATCACATCTGCCGTGAACATGAGGGAAGTGTGTGGGCATCACTGTCTGCTTTTCCTCAGAAGAGCCAGCTGCTGTCTCATCATCCTGCGGTGAAGCTTTAGGGGCTCCCAGCTGTTTTTATACTTTCTGAATTCTGTCAACTTGATAACATCTGGAAAGTTTGATAAAATAGGAAATAACAATCACCTCACCCTTCAAAATCATCAGGGAACATTCTCCTGTACTATGTAAGAAAAAGACTTTGTTTTTAGGAAATATATATGGATGTGCTTAGGGGCAAGGGGTGTCTTGTCTACAACTTACTCTCAAATGATTAAGAAAAAGGTAATTATATGGTAAAGCAGAGTGCAAAGCGGAACTAGTTGGTAAATTCGAGTAAGGGTATTTTACTTAAGATCTCTTTAGTCTGCTTGTGATTTTTTCTGTCAGTTTGAAATAACAGCAAATTTTAGAGTTTGTAAAAAGAAATTCCCAAATCTGCTAGATGAACACTGCAAGTGAGAACTCATTTTATGGAAGATCATCAGGTACAGACTGATGCTGACTGGCCGTCCAGGTTTGGGTCTCACTGCCTGAGAACCCACCACACTTTGCTCCAAAGGGGCTGTCAAATCTCTGTGGTTGTAAGTGGGCTTCTGCTTCTGTGCTAAAGGAGGTCGTCCACAAGCTGTTCATCCCCTTGCCAGAGCTTCAGCTCTCCCCGAGCCATAGAAATGGCCCTTTGAAGGCACAGGGATTCTGATGCTGAAGCCTCGGGAATAAAAGTGTGCCCTGCGAGGCGTTTGCGGTCACCATGAAGGGCAGGAGCTGTTGGTCTCAGCACAGAATTGTGCGTCTGCTCCATCTGCCCCTCGGGCTCACCTACAGAGCGGGACACCTCGATCACCCACCTTGCGGGGACCCTGCCCTGGGAGCCTGCCGTCTGGGCCTGCCTCTGCGCCCGGGCATGGCGAAGCAGGAGCACAGGGTGTGGGCTGGCACCTTCCATTAGCAGCCAGGGGGCTTTGTGGAAGGGGCAGCACATGTGTGTCTTTGAAGAGCAGCAGGAACTCACAGGTTCCTGTCAAGCGGTGGGACCTGGAGACTGGCCACCAGCTGCCAGGTGCTAGTCTGGGAGGTGAGAAACGAGCACGGCCTGCCGCCCTGTCCTTGGCGTTGAGGGTGGGGGAGAAGGAGGCGAGGAGGGGACTAGAGGACCCGGAGAGAAGACCCGAGAGGCGGGTTCACGGGCCAGTCCAGTGTGCCAGCCTGGCCAGAAGCCCAGGAGTCTCCCACCCTCTTCCAGGAGCTGCAAGTTCTTCCCAGCACAGAGCATGCCAAGCCGGGTTGGAGACCGTCAGTGGGTCAGTGGGACTCGGCTTCCCGGAGGGTGAGGAGCAGTCCCAGGAGGGCGGGGCTCTGGTGCTGTGGGGCGAGCTTGAGTGTGCAGCATGTTTGAAAAGAGCTATCATCTCCTTGGGTCGAGGCCACTGGGCCCCGACTCACCTGCTGTTGGTTTTGTTCCATTTCCTTTCAGCACGTGCGTTCCTCTTGCGGTCGCCATCACTTCCTCCCAGCTCAGGACACGTGGCCAGGCGTGTACCCAGGGCGTCACTAGCTTTCTAGCCCACCAGGGGAAGCCTTCCTACTGACACCAGTTCCTTTGTGAAATCAGGAATGCTGAGGCCTTGACCCCAAGCTTATTTTATTAGTCATTATGGATGTTATCCTCTTCCCTTCTAGTCATTTCATGCCTGTCTAATTAAGCCTATATGAATAACAGCCATTTATCTGCGTGGCTTGCCACTTACTTACCTGGAATGCTTGGTTCAAAGGGTAAAAACATATATGCCCACAACCTGAACAACTGCATGACTGTTTGATACAAGCTGGTTTGTTCTGATTGTCCAAAACAGCTTATGAAAACACTGGTTTGATTGCCTCTTGTAGAGCCGCATAACTTACCTGTGAATCAGCCGTGGGCTTTGCTGGAGACAACAGATATCACTCCACCCAAACCTGGCCAAGTGCTCCTAAAACATTGATCCTGTCTTAACAAAATGACTTGCAGGTCATTCAGGGTAACAGGCAGAAATCATCTGTATTTTATGACTTCTACCAGGGGAGTCCCTGTTAGCAAATAGCTTCTCTCTTATGCTCTCTGCTCTTCTTGGCTTCACACAAGAAAACTGACGATGGTAGAGGAAGAACTGAATAGGTGAAGACATGTTTAATTCAACATGTATTGTATGTAGCAGCTCATGTTTCTAAATGACAAAGTAAGGAGGCTGAGTTCTGACCCACTCCAGACCACGTGATTTTTGGTTAGAACTTTTGTCAGAACCAAAGTCCAAGGCATAAGCAGGATTGTGCTGGCTGATGGATTAACCTCAGAGGGGACCATGATCTCTTTTTCCAAAGGCCGCACTAAAGAGAGCACTGACCACATGGACTGGATGCTCTGATCACACTGGGGTCTTGGGTTCTTCGCTCTCAAACACCTAGAGTACAGGTCTGCAGAGAAGTCATTTCTTCTTCATGAACAAAGCTGTGCTGTGTCCCGAGGCAGGTGTTTCTGCCGTGTACACACACTGTTAAGCTGGTTCCTCTAAGAAAGGTCAGTTCTGGGCATCAGTATGAAAGAGGAAGTGGGAAGCCACAGACGTGTCCCCTGCGGTTGGATGCTGTGGGTTCTTGGGATGCATGTCACGGCGGTGTGCTGCTGCAGCTCTAGAGGACAGAGCAGTGGGGGCCGGGCTGGGCCAGTGCCATCAGTTCCAGCACCTCCTGCCACCCCCCTGCCCCCCGAGGGATGCAGGTGACGGGGAATTCAAGTGCAGTGAAGACGTAGAGACAACATGGGGCCTCGTCCTTGTTCAAGAGGTTTGGAGGTGGGAAGTAGCTGTTTTGAAAAAAAGGAAGTCAAGAGAATGAACACTCACGTGTCTGCCTAATAGGGGTTGTTTTTCTTGCAGAAAGAGATCAAGCATCAGCCATTTCTGGCCCCACCTTGACCAGGCGCTTCAGAAGGGGCGTCAGTGCCGGCAGCACCGCTCATCAACAGGCACCAGCTGGCCATTCCTAGCCCTGGGGGTGGAGGCAATAAAATCAGAGTCAACAGTGATTACGGCCTTGGTTTTAGTCATCATGTTGACTTTTAGATATTACCTTGACATGAATGGAGGATATAGATGTTGTGTTGATCAAAGGGCCACACCCCATGTAGATGGGAGAAGCCCAGCAGTGCCAGGGGCGCTGCCATGGGTGATGGGTGCTCTGGTGCCTTGTGGCCTGAAGTCACGCCTGTGACGGGGGAGGAGCGTCTGCAGCGGGGATGGGGCCAGAAAGGGGTGCTGCTGCCACGGGCACAGAGGCAGCCCCTCACTCTCTCCTGGTGGTGACCAGCCTTGTCTCCTTAGATGGAGCGCAACTCCCCCTTGATATTTAGGAAGAATGCTTAAGGTTTTTTAAATTCTTGGTTGAAGCCCTGGTGTGGGCAGTGGACAGTCTCCTACGTGTGGTTTAGTGGACTGTTTACTTCAGGCTTTTGTTTTCTGAGCTCTGGGTTTTTCCTTCCTGCCACAGTGAAGACCCATCCCCAAGTCGCATCTCATGAGACTTGGGACTCATGGAAGGAGCCGGTGGACAGGGAGGCTTCTTTGGTGCAGCCCCTTGTGGGCGGGTGCTGTTACCCCTGTGTCCTCCCCCATCCATGCCTTGCCCCCCGGCCTGAACCCTGAGCTGGGGGTGTTACTGCCCATTAAAGATGAGGACTGAGAGATCATGCCACGGCCTTGGCTGGTTCCAGACTCCTTGGGTCTCGTGTCCCCAGGAACCTGAGTGACCTGGCAACTCCACAGGGGGTTCCTGACCTCAACAAACTCGTGCTGCAGGAGGAGAGCCCCCTGCCCATCGTCTGCCATCAGGCTTCCAGACTGGAAGGGCATACCCTTCCTCCCAGGCCTGTGTCCAGATCAAGAGGCAGCTACTTCCTGTGCACCTCTTGTCCAGGAAGTGCCTCCTGCAGACCAGATGCTCTGGGTCACCTGGATGGCCTGGACAACTGGGTCAGTGTCCTGGCAGCATTGTGGAAGTGTTGGTGCTGTGGGCTGATGGTGACAGATCAGACTGGCGACCTCTCTCTTCTGATAAACAGCCCAGAATCGTGTTGTAGCAGAGCCTGAATGATTTCCTCCTGCACTTCAGTTTGCAGGATAACATCACACCCAGAGATCTAGTTACTACAATGAGTGTTGCCTTTAAAAAAGGAACTCCATTTTTTACAAGAAACTTGGTCATTAGTCCCCTGATTTGGGAGTCACTGTATTAGTTTTACATCATTACTTGCCAAAATACAAAATGCTCTTTTCCCTTTCTTACACAGAATTGGCGTCACCTTTGACTTTTCTGTCCTGCCATTTGGGGCCATCCCTGTGATGTCCCTTGCCTCTGATAACGGCCACGATGCACATTACATGATGCGATGTTCCAGAAGTATTCATCATGGTTTTTATATATATTATTTCTTCATGATTAGTCGTGGCTTGTTTTTGATCTTATGGACACTGGTTCTTTTTGTTTCGATACCCTCCTCTCTTATAGACGCCATCTGCATTCTGACCTTAGCCCACACGGTGGGGCCCACTGCTCCGGGCCCGAGTGGGCAGGGCTAAGGCATGGTCCACCTCAGCTGGCCTCACCCCACCACTCTGCTGTCTCCCTTGTGCATGTCCTCGAGGCCTGCCAGAGCCCAGAGCTCTTATTCTCCACTCTGATGTCTGGGCGTGTCCACATTACATCCATTCCACTTGGTGGCCTTTTAAGCATCTGTTATTGCTTTTCTCATTATCCAGCAAAGGAGACATGGCTTATCTTAGCCTTTCCTGTGCCCGGATGATTCCTGAACAGTTTGACTCCCCGCTGCAGGTGCTGAGTGGCACTTTGCTGCCAGCATTAGGTTTGCCGTTCTTTACGTTTCCCTCCGTTGGGGATGCCCCCTCCGTTGGGGATGCCCCCTCAAGCAGTTTGCCTGTCACTAGTTTTCTTTTCCAAGTTTTAGTGACTCAAGTGCTCGTGCTTTGCCAATTAACTTCCCCACCACATTTTCCACACTTTCTTGTTCTTGTGCCCTTTAGAAGCCTTTCTTTGAAACATACTCAAATGGATTTCTGTGCTTTTTATTAACTCTTAAACTTTCCAGAATTTTAAGCAACTTTTAAAAATCTTGATTCAATTTGTGCTTAAAGGTCAGGGTAGGGTAACCATGGTGTGTTCTAGAGCTGGACTCCTTGGTTTAGAGAGATTTAGCCAAAGCAGAAAAAAATCTGGGCCAGGTGGGACAGGACAAAATTTCAGCCTCACCTAGCATTTCCAAAATACAGGCAAACCTTCACAGGATGGAAGTGTGATTCGTTGGAGTCAGAATCTCAAAACAGCATGGGTGAACCCTGTGGATAGTGGGGTGATGTTCTAGGTGGTCCAAAAGCAGCCCAGAGCTGGCATGTTATCAAGCAGGAGCCGAGCAGCTCAGGCCCACAGTGCGGGCCCTGGAGCCAGGACTGGGTGCAGACCCCCTCTGAACTGTGCAACCTCGGGCAGGATTTTAACTTCCCTGTGTCTCATGTTTAAAATGTTGATAACAGTGTGCCTCTCATAGGGCAGTTACGAGGAACAAATAGTATATGTACCTTGTATGGAATGTAAGTAAGCCTGAGCCCCACTGCCCGCGGAAAACAATGTATACAGAGTGTGTTCGCCCTACACTGAGGCCCAGGCGCCCACAGAGGTGTCTGTTAAGATTTCTCACTTAGTGATTTCGCGTGGATTTTTGGATAAGTGTTCAGGATCACTTAATTTGGGGAAAATATCAGCACCTGCTGTTAACCTAAGTGTTGCTTGTTGTTCAGTCCCTCGGTCTGACTCTGCTGCCCCGTGGACTGCAGCACACCAGGCCGCCCTGCCCTTCGCCATCTCCCGGAGTCCGCTCAGATTCATGTCCATTGAGTCAGTGATGCCATCCAACCAGCTCATCCTCTGCTCCCCTCTTCCTTTTGCCCTCAATCTTTTCCCAGTATCGGGGTCTTTTCCACTAAGTTGGCTGTTCACATCAAGTGGCCAGTGGTCACTGTTAAGTTACAAGTGGGTGACAGATTGTAATAGACATTAAAAGTTATGTCAGCAAAGCAAGAGGAAAAGAGGTTTTGACATAGAAGCACAGTTAGAAATGCAGGAAACGGGGAGGAGCAGGGATGTCAGTAGCCGAGACGCCCATGCAGCTGGCACAGAGGAGCATGTGTGAAGCACGAGGACTTGGACGCTGCCTGAGCCCCACTGCCTGAGGGAAACAGTCTATACGGAGTGTGTTTGCCCTACGCGGAGGCCCGGGCACCCACGGAGGCGTCTGTTAAGACTTCTCCCTTAGTGATTTCATACGGATTTTGGGTAAGTGGTCACTTAACCAAGGATCACTTAACTTGAAGAAAATATTGGTGGAGTGGGAAGGGAGCCCAGCAAGAGAGCAGCTCTGATGAGGGCTTTTCGTTCCTAACGTTTCCCAAACCCAGGGAGGTGGGGCAGACTCTCCCTGGTGGCACTTCGCCATCTTCGCAACCAGTGCCTTGCCGCCACCTGTGGAACCCCAAGGCCCGCAGCCCTGGCAGGTCTAGAGTGATGAACAGCTCTGATCGCCTGTGGCTGATAACGCGTGTGGCTCGGGTTCCTGGCTGCAGCAGCATCAGTGCCGCGCACACCCAGGGCGGCTGAGAACCAGGCCTCGGGCTTCTGTGAGCCCCCGCTCTCACCTGGAAGATGTTATCTGTGAGGTTTCTGTTTGAAATGGCTTTAGCTCCTGGGAATTTTGCTCTGAAATTCAAATATGCAGAGAACACAGGCTCAAAATATGACTTTTTAAAAATTCTGTTACACTACAGCTGATTTACAATATTGTGTTAGTTTCAAGGGTACAGCCACAAATTCTTTTCCATTATAGGTTATTGTAAGATATTGAATGTAGTTCCCTGTCCCATACAGTAAATTCTTGTTGTCTTTTTTTATATATAGTGATGTGTATCTATTAATCCCATACTCCGAATTTATCCATCTCACCCACCTTACCCTTTGGTAACCACGTTTTGTTTTGTTCTTAACGTTATTGGAGTGTAGTTAATTTACAATGGTAGTTCCTGGTGTACAGCAGAGTGATTCAGCTGTATATATATTCTTCTTCATGTTCCTTTCCATTATGGTTTATCACAGGATATTACTGCATACAGTTTCCTGTGGTATACAGTAGGTTCTCATTAGTTACCTACTTTATACACAGTAGAGTGTATAAGTCCATGCCAATCTCACAGTTCATGCCACTCCATCCCCTTAGAATCTGTAAGTTTGTTCTCTGCACTGTCCGTTTCTGCTTTGCAGATAGGTTCATCTGTACAGTTTTTCTGGATTCCACATAGAATCCATATTATACAACTTTTTTCTATTTCTGACTTACTCATTCTGTATGACGGTCTCCAGGCGTATCTCCATCTCTGCAAATGGCACTGTTTTGTTCCTTTTAAGGCTGAGTAATACCCTCTTGTGCATACGTACCACATCTTTATCCACCCCTGTAGATGACATTTAGGTTGCTTCCATGTCCTGGCTATTTTAAGAAGTGCTGCAGTGAACATTGGGGTGTATCTATCTTTTTGAATTATGGTTTTTTCCAGGTATATGCCCGGGGGGGCAAGACTTCTGGGTCACATGGTAGTTCTGTTTTTAGTTTGAGGAACTTCCATACTGTTCTATGTAGTGGTAGTAGGAATGTAAATTGGTACAAATTGTAGGAGGGTTTCTTTTTCTCCATATCCTCTCCAGCATTTCTTGTTTGTAGATTTTTTTTTTTATGACGGCCATTCTGACTGGTGTCAGGTGATACTTCACTGTAGTTTTGATCTGCATTTCTCTAACAATTAGTGATGGTGAGCATCTTTTCATGTGTCTATTGGTCATCTGTATGTCTTCTTTGGAGAAATATTTGCAAATGAAGCAACGAACAAGGATTAATATTCAGAACACACAAACAGCTCATGCAACTCAGTATCAAAAAAACCAAACAACCCAATGAAAAAAATGGGCCTAAATAGCCATTTCTCCGAAGAAGACACCCTCACTTTTAACCTATGTGTCTTTCGTTCTAAAGTGGGTCTCCTGGAGGCAGCATGCTGTAGGTTCTCGTTTTATTATTCAGTCCGTCACTCCGTGTTTTTTGATCAAAGCATTTAGCCCACTGATATATGAGTATTTACTGACATTTTAAATTTCTTTTTTGTTCTTTTCTTCCTTTTGTGGCTTGATAATTTTCTTTTGTATTATGCTTGATTTCTTAATGATTTTTGAGAGGTGATTTGTGGTTACCCTGGTTTTCAAATTTATTAACTCAAGTTTATTATTATAACAGTAATTATTATATCTGCTTGACTGACAGTCATGCGCACTCTTTGCTCTACATTCTAAAAGATGTACATTCTCCTACTCCCCTCCTCATTTTGTGATTCATCAGAATCACAGAAAATCACAAAATTACATCTCGTAGTTGATATTTTTTTGTGTGTGCAAATGATTATGTGCTGGCATATATTATTGATCTTCAATCCTTTTATGTATCTGCCTTTCCTAATGTGACTTTCCCTTTCCTCTAGGTTCTTGCTTTTTTCTATCTAGAGACCTCCTTTCAGTTTTTGCTTATCTGAGAAATTCTTTCCATCTCCTTCTATTCTAAACGATAATCCTTCTGAATAGTGTCCTAGGTTGCAGATTTTTCCCTTTCGGGACTTTGTAGGCCAGAGAGTGGTAAGACACATTCAGCGCTTCTGCAGAGAAATCAGCTGGTAGCCTTAGGGGGATTCCCTTGTAACTGACTTTTTCTCTTGCTGCCTTTAGAATCCTGTTTAACTTTTGGCATTTTAATTATGACACATCTTGGTGTGGGTCTGTTTGGTGTTCTGTTTCTTTCACCTATGGATACATTTTTCCTTCTTCACTCTTTTGAGCCGTAATTTCTTCAAATACATTTTTGATCTACTTTTCCCTTTCTCCTCCTCCTGAAATTCCTATAATGCATAGGTTGGCATGCTTTAGTATTTTTTCTTCTGTCTTTCTGTCTGCTGTTTTGATTGGGTGATTTCTGTTACAGGTCACTTAATGGTTCTTCTGAATTACTTAGTTTGCTGGTTTTTCACCTTGGCAATTGAGTTGTCTGATTTTGACTGGCTCTTCCTTATGGTTTCCAGTTCCTTGTTACAGGGATCTGCATTTCTACTGATGGCCTTCTTAATCACTTCAGCGTTTTTACACCTCCCTTTGGAACTTGGGGCCTGCCAGACTGGAAGGGCCTGTTTGCTCTTTCAGGGGATTCTCTTAGGCAGGAGTGGTTCCTCTACTTACATGTATTTCTTTTTCTCTATAAATTTAGGAGAAACCATGATGTACTATAGTCCTGAAAGACTGTTTTTATGTGGGCACACCCCTCTGTAGAACTATGTCACTCTAGTATTTCTGGTGCAAAGCCTGTATTTGCTGTGGACACCAGCCATGTGTTTGGCTCAGGCTGTGCTGGCCACTGTCCCCTTGGGTGGGGGCGGTGCCGTGATGATCACGGCCTCCTCTTTGCTCGGTGCTTGTCACTGCCCCGTTGGGGGTTAGGGGTTGCTCCCCAGTTGTTGGAGTAGAAGCCCCCAGACTCGGGTCTAAGCT
The DNA here is from genome assembly GCF_032405125.1 of Capricornis sumatraensis. Taxonomy (NCBI): domain Eukaryota; kingdom Metazoa; phylum Chordata; class Mammalia; order Artiodactyla; family Bovidae; genus Capricornis; species Capricornis sumatraensis. Next base: position 60,918,848 of record NC_091078.1, on the reverse strand, counting down.
GCAGTGAGAGGGAGGTGGGACTGCAGCGCTCCTGCTGGGATAGGCAACTCTGAGACGCTGCCCGCCACCCACGATGCACAGCCACAAAACTGACCTCGTCTTCACTGCAAGAGGTTGCGCATCAGCTCCATCTGCCTTTGGCATGCGCACACTTGTGCTCTGGACCACACCACCAAAGCAAGTCCCCTCCTCGGGTGTGTCCGCCAAAGCCCGAGTTTCAGTACCAGGCATGTAACAGCAGGCGCATGTTGTGGGCTGGGAAGCATGGGGATGTGACTGCTGTCAGTTTCGGCTCCTCTCTCTCTGCTGGTGGCCAGTGCACTCTCCTCGTGGGCAAAGTCCAGGCCCCTGCAGCCTCCCTCTGTCCTGGCACAGGAGGTTCCTCTTTCGCAGCTCCCTCCCTTGGGGCACAGGCCCCACCTGGATTCTCCCTGCCCTGGTTTTTGCCTTTAGTCTTACCAGGTTAACTGGGGATCTTTCTTTCAGCGCCAGGTATTTGAGATACCCAGCTGCTCTCAGCTGGTGTTCTGTGAAAACTGTTCCAGTTTTAAGTGTAGTTTTGATGTATTTGTGGGCGGAGTGGACTCTGCGTTCTTCTACTTCACCACTTCAATCACCTCCTTCCAAGATTTAAGTAGACATTAGTTTTCTTTTTTAAGTCAAACTGACACTTACGTTCCCCAGGGTCAGCTCGTGCAGTTACTGAACTTGTGGCCACCACACCTCACAGGGTGGGGGAGCTGGGTTTGGACCGTCTTGGTTTCCAGCAGGGACCCAGCTGCTTTCGGGTGTCTTTCCATCCTCCTCTTCCCCCAGCTCTACCTGCAGAGCCCCCTTCCCTTGGCCAGAGCCAGCCCTGAAGGCCTGAGGGGCTGGACCCAGGTCTGCACTGGTACCAGGCCAGGTCACCATCTGGACTCGGAAGCCCTGGCACTCGACGTGCAGGCCGTATCACAGCGTGTACTCACTGGTACCGGACATGTGGCTGGGTTCAGAAAATGATGCTAACTTCAGGAAGACGGGTGTATCTCACTCACCCATGCTGCTCTCCTGGAGGCTGCGCTGTCCTCTCTCGGGCTGCTGCTGGAAGTGTGCTGGGGGCTCCCCCCACAGGTAGTTCCGGAGCAGGAACTGGGGGTGCAGCTGCTGGAGGCCCCGGGGAGTCAGGAGAGGAGAGCTGGACATTCCACAGAGAACGGAGAGCCCAACAGCCCGAGTACAGTCTAGGAGTTACAGGAGACGCATCCTCCAGGAGGAGCCAGGCTGAGGGGCAAAGCCAAGGCTGCAGGGTGAGAGAGAAAAGGGGGACTTGAGCCTTAGCCCTGAGTCTTCGGGAAGCCCCTCGAGTAGCATGTTTCTGGTCCCCTGTTCTAAACACGGCTCAGGCTGCCTTTGGAGACGGGTGGGGATTCTGGGAGGTGGTTTCAGGGCAGGAGGGGCAACAGTCCTAAGGTGGGAGGAGGCGGTGTGCTTGGCAGGCGGAGGCCACAGGACCTGACGGGGAGGGACAGGGAGCCATCTGTGATGATGTCCCAAGTTTGGGGCTGCGCGGGGAAGACTGGGAGAGAGCTGGCAGCGGGGCACGGGGAGGTGCTGCTCGTTGGAGGGAATTCTCTCTAGGTCTCAGACAAAGCTCACCTTTGTGAAAAAGTGGTGCACGTCAGAAGGCCTGCTCTCTCCTTTCCTTTTTTCAAGGAATGGCAGACCCTTGCTTAGTCTGCCCTGACTCTAACTACATGATCTCAAGCTAGTGACATGGGCAGAGGAGACAGGTGCGTGCTTGTCAGGCTGGACAGCAAGCGCAGGCAGAGCTGTGGGCAACCGAGGCCCCAGTCCTGCTCCTCCTGCCCGCGCCACCCCCCACCTTAACCGCCGAGTGGCTTCCTTCCAGGCAGTGCTTCTCCACCCTAGCTGCACGGGAAAATCACCCAGGGAGCCTTCCATTAAATTAGAATGGAGGGGGCAGGGGAGGTGCTCGGCCCTGAGACAGCCTGCAGCATACCGGGGAGAGGAATGCACAGGGTCCTTCTGGGGGAAGGGGTAACAGAGCAGCTGCCACCAAACTGGAAACCGGTAGGGTGTCGTCAGCTGACTTCCTGAGTCAGGTGAAGAGAAGGGTCCCAAAAGTGACTGCGGGCTCAGCGAGGGAGTCTCTGCAGCCCCGAGTCTGGGAGGGGAAGGCCGTGTCTGTGGAGGTGCGGAGCAGGGCAGGTCTCAGACAGCGCTTCTCTACTTCTCCACAGGGAAAAGGGATCCTGTCACTCACCTTGTCTCAGGTTAAGGTGCATGTTTGGCCAACACACTTAGCAAGTTGGTTCCTGTTAAGAGGCAGGCCTCCGAGATACTGTGGGTTTGGTTCCAGACCACTGCAGTTAAAGCAAGTTGTGAATTTTTCTCTTTCTCCTGTATATAAAAGTAATGTTTATACTGTACTATAGTCTATTAAGTGTGTAATTGCATTATGTTTTAAAAAAAACAATGTACATAACCTTAAAAAATAATGCTGTTCAAGAAATGCCACTGATAGAATTGTTCATTCAACACAGGACTGCCCACAAACCTTCAGTTTGTAAAAAAAAAAAACCTACGAAGCACAGTAAAGGGTCTGCCTGTATAATCATTGCTAATAATGATGCCAAAAATCAGTCTGTGCTTTTTAAAGAATAATTTGGAACATGAGTGTTTTAATGACTCATGAGTTGAGGAAAATTTCATTTGTTCTTCATTCTGATGCTTCTTAATGGGAAAGAAGTCAGCATTATTATCCTGCTTATATTTTTAAAGGTTTTGATGCTAAAGTCCTCAAAGAAGCCAGCTATTTTTTTTTTTTAAGGGAATAAGGTTGCTCCTTCCCACCCCACCCTCTTCAGCAGGGCAGCTGAAGTGCCCTCAACCAAAGAGCTGAGCTGTGGGAGGCAGCCTGGGGTCCACCCCAGCACCCTCAGCACAGATTGTGGTCTGGACCTGCCCAGTGATCCAGTTTGCTTTCTGGTAAAAGATGGCAGACCACAAACCAGACTGCCAGGCCTAGGTTTGTCCGTGGAGGAACTTGGGGGGCCTGGTAAAAGTTCAAGAGAGTCCTGGCTCCCTCTACACACCAGCATGATGGCATTTTATCATCTCAGGGAGGGACCAAGAGTCTGCATTTAACAAGGTCCAGGGACCATGGCACCAGATAATCACCAGGGTTCCTTCAGATCAGAACTTTCATGCTTCTGGAGTTAGTTCTGCTAAAGCCTCCCATTTTGCTGGAAGGCGAGGAGGATGTGCGCAGTTTCATGACGAGTTCCATGACCGCACACTGTGAGGGAATGCAGACCTGTGAGCAGTGGAAAGCAACTGGGTGACCCAGGGCCAGATGGCCTCCAACCCCATCTCTCAGGTAGCAGACCTGCCCCGTGGAGACCCGCCCCGATTGTGCGGGAAAGGTTGGTGCGTTGCTCACCGACCTCACATGCGGTTTCACTTCACCTCGGGCAGGCGGGCTGTGGCAGTTTGTTCCCTCTTAGGTTTTTCTCTAGGGTCTTAAGGTCTGGCCCTGCTCTCTGCTCAGCATAGCCAGCTGGGGGTGTGGAAGACAAGGGGGAGACAGGCTGAGCCCCAGCTCCTCACCCACTGTGGGCAATGTGCCCTTTGGGGGATCACAAAGCTCCATGAGACAGATGGAGCCCTGTGGGACCCAGGGTGGGAAGGGGGGATCAGGGGAGGGTTGGCCCAACCCAGAGGCCAAGGGGATGGAGAGTCCTGGCTGAGGTCCCTACCTTTGATTCCAGCCACACAGTCCAGTACAGACCCCTGCCCTTAGGAGCTGCCCTCAGCGGGGCCGGCACTGCAGGTGGGAGTCATCCAGCCTGGTGGGTTCAGAGTCTCATCTCCAGAATTAGGTCACTTGGAGCAGGGTCGTTCACGGGAGAGGGCCTATCTACAGCCACACACACAGAGGGAGGGGGGCTGTCTGAACCTCAGAGGCACCTTTAAATCAAAATTCGTTTCATCAAAACCCATTGTGGATATTTCCCTGGTGGTCCAGTGGTTAAGACTTCGCCTTCCAGTGTAGGGCATGCAGGTTCGATCCCTGGTCAGGGACCTAAGGTCACATGCCTTTTGGCCGAAAACCCACAACATAGAAACAGAAGCAATATTGTAACAAACTCAATAAAGACTTAAAAAACCTCATTATGATTTTCCTTTCCATGTGGAGGAGGACTCCTGGCTGTATGATTCTGTGAGAAACCAGGGAACATTTTATCCTCATCAGTTTAGATTTCAATTTCTGATAGCTACTTGTCAAATTCTGTCCCCCAACCCCTTTTCTCTCTCATGAAAAGACGTTTGAAAAGGTCTCCTAAACCCAGGGCGAGAGAGATGAGGGCTGTCTGAAGTGAAGGGGGCCTCCTGAGTTACTGGAGATCTAGAGCGGCCTTCAGAGTGGAGCAGGAGGCACAGACTCTGACTTACAGTCTGCAGAGGGGTCTCTTCCCCAAAAGCGGAGGGAGTGTGTGTCCTGTCCAGCCGTGTGGCACTTGGGGCTCCCAGGAGGGCAGCCAGGGACCCGGCCCTAGCCGTGTTTGTGCTCAGAGTTGTGTTTGCTCCATAAGTAAATAGCTGTTATCAAAAATCTGTGTGTGTGCGTGAAGTCAAATTCCAAAGGCGTAATTGATTCAGTCAACAGTGCACAGCTGTACTCACGTGTTCCAGCGCCCATGGCAGAGGTGGTGGGGCCCCAGGACTGGAGCTGGAGCACTCCCTCCTCACAGGCCGTGGTCCTGGGTGCGGGCCCCTTCCTCTGAGCCTTCACAGGATGTCCCCAATGCTCCTGGATGTGGCTGTTGGGACAGATGGGTGGTGAGACGTCCGCTCTTCTGGGGCCTCTGCTCTGGGCCAGGGACTTCAGGGGCGGTAACCCCAGCATCAGCCTGCAGGGTGTACACCTCTCACCCACAGAGCAGGTGTGACAGGAGGCTCAGCGGTCACACTTCCGAGGTCACTTGGTGTGCAGGAGCAGAGCAAGGACTTGGCCCCAGATCAGGCCCCAGCACCCAGCCCTGTGGTTTCCCGCCTTCTACTGGAGGTCCAGGGAGGAAGAGGTGCCAGCTGCTTCTCACTTCATCGTCTGTAAACCCCCACCGAGCTGGGCGCACTCAGCACATTCCACCCACACCCACCGCTTCCCGCTCCACTGGGTCAGAAACAGGCTCCGGACCCACGGGCAGCCTCAGGGCCCCATCAGTGGACCCGGCTCCTCGGTTCCAAGTGCGCATCCCCGGACCTCAAGGAGCAGCGCCAGGCGTCTCCCAGAGCATGTCGGGGGCGCCCCTGAGGTGCCTCCACCCAGGCTCGCGTGGCTCAGCGCGTCCTGTGTTCTCTCAACAGCAGATGAAGCTCACCGCGGAGAACCTGAAAGAGGAATGCAGGGAAGGCGGGAAGGAGACGGTGCCCTGAGGGCAGGCCGACCCGCTTCCAGGCTCCTGCCTGAGCTCCATGCCCACTCCGGCCGCCTGACCTCGCTCCGGAGCCTCGCATATGGACTGACCACCAGCTCCCCACGCTACCCTCATGGTGACGGCTGGCCAACGGGGGTGGCCTCAGCCGAGCCCCCGCTGAGTGACGGGCGTTTCCACACTCCTGGCTCTGTCCTGCAATAAGTTCACAAACCCTTCATCGACGGAAACAGTGCCCACCGAGCTATTAAAGGCCACGTGCACGTCTGACGCCTCCTTCCGTGTGTGTAGACAGAGCAGCCTCTCTGCTCTGGGCCCGGTTGTGGAACGGGGGGCCCTGGGGGAGCCAAGGGCCGGGCCTGCCTGGAGGCCGGGCCCCTCCTAGAGCCTGCGGAAGCCCCCGGGTGCTCGGGACACACCTGCGTGGGGGCAGGGGTCCCCTGGCCATGCCCGAGGGGCTGCGGCGCTCTCACAGGCGTAGCGGCCCCCAGCCTGCCTGGGACACCCGGCCTGGCCTCCTTTCCCACCAATGGCTGCTCAAACCACCCGAGGGCCCAGCCCGCCCTGCCCCACGGGGCCCGCAGAGCCGGGCGTCACGGCCAGCAGGACCTTCCTGTGGGAAGCTGCAGGCGCTGCAGCCGGTCGGTCGGGGAAGACAGGGAGGGTGGGCGGTCTCAACCAGTCTCCCTTGTTGTGGGCCAAGCCCCTCGATCCCCTCCTTCTCATCAAGGCAGGGTGCCCACAGCAGACCTGCTTCACACAGGTTTTCAGAAGCCTGACTCCTGTCTGCCATGTGTGGCTGTTCTGGGGGTTCTGCCAGCCCACCTTTTCCAGTGTGGACACCTGTGGTCAGCCTTGCCCTGCCCACCCTGGTCTCAGCCCCCTCCACGGCACAAGTACTCCCTGGTGGATACTTTCTAGAACATGCTCCCGGCTCAGAACACCAGGGACTGATAGCTTCCACTGTAGTGGGCTCCAGTCCCAGGCGAGGCGCCTGTGTTTCCTGGGAAAGGAAGAAGTTCAGGTGGGTCCTTGGACCCGACTCTGTCTCCCCCAGAGTAGGCTTTGGTGACAGTCACACAAGCACAGGTGGGGGGGCAGTGGGTTCTGGGCATGGACCCCATGGGCTCATCTCCTGCCTGTGGGCTCCTAGCTGCTCCTGGCAGATCCCCTCCGCGCCCCACATCAGCGCGGACCCAGGTTCCCTGCTCGCCTGACTGTCCTTCCCAGAAGCCGCCCTGCCCTTCCTCAGCCTGACCTGGCAGAACCCCATCACTCAGCCAGCACTAAGGCAGTCCTGCTCGGGGAGCAGGGGACCCGGGGGTCAGCCTGGAAGCACAGGACGTACCTCCACTGGGGTGCGTTCTGGGCTGCGGAGAGGACGGATGTGGGAGCTGCTCAGGTGCTGTCCACGGGGGCTGGCAGGAAGCGGACCCACGTGGGCCTGCCAGGCCCCCGGAACTCGTCTGTCCTGTGCCCAGAGAGGGCAGCATCTGGCTCCTGGCAGGTGCCCGGGAGCAGGGCTGGAACAAACCACGGTGTCCCTCCCAAGTTATGGTCTTGTCACCGTAACTGACCTGAGACAGACCCAGTGACGCTGTCCCGCAGCACACTGGGCTCCTATGTGTGAAGCGGATGAACCCTCAGCCCCCGAGGCCACTGTCTCCTCCCGTCCTCTCCCAGTGGGGCCCCACCCCAGCCTCGGATCCAGCCCCCCCCTCGCTAGCGTCGGGGTCCTCGTGCTCCCCCCACCCGGCTCTGCTGCTTCCGGCCCCCGGGGTGACCCACAGGTCGTCGCCCATGCGCCCCAGTCCTCCCCAGCACCCACTGGTGAGAGCCTCCTCCCGCTTCTCCTAGCCCGCGTCTTCTCACAGGGCTGACAGGAGCTGAGGCATCGCCCGCCTGAAACAGGGAAGACCCCCCGAGTTGGAGCCCGAGCCACGGAAGAAAAGGCGCAGAAAGAGACGGTGCCAGGAGGTGACACAACAGTGGGTCCAGACCAAGCAGGGACCAGGCGGACAGGAAGCAGAGCCCCCGTGTGCGCAGCCCCCTCGGCTCTCAGAGGGCGTGCGAGGCCCTGTCCATGCGGTGGTGACCTGGGGTCTCCGGACCCCAGCCAGGTCACCAGACGGCTCCGCGTGGGCAGGTCCCTGGGGAGGAGCCCGGACATGGAGATGACGCCGTCCACGCCCTGCTGGGAGGGTCCCAGCCAAATGAGGCGTGCGCAGCCGCACAGAGGCCCCTGGGAGACCAGGCAGAGCCCACCGCAGCCTCTCCCGACTGCCACCCTACCGCCCGCCTCCCTCAGGCGTGAGCTGTAGACTCACTGAGTCTACACACTGCCTGTGGGCCCTGGCCGGATTCACTGCTCAGCCCAGCTGTCCTCTCACGCCACCAGCAGCACACTCAGTTCTGTGCCACTGACATCCGCTGGGGCCACTGGGTGGGGGCTGGGCCAACATTCCCCCCCCCATGGGCGCCCCCATGCTCTCCATGGTCAGGCCTGGGTGGGGTGGGGGGCAGGCAGTGGCCCGGTCCCTCCCCCTGGTGGCCACACTCACTCACTCCCCTCTAGCAGCTCCAAAACAGAACGAAGATCTGAGAACAAACCTTTATCCTCTGGTTTTAGGCTCGAAACCAGCAGCAAACAGTTAGGCACACCGAGCACTCCCCTGAAGCTGGCAGCCTGGAGCCTCTGCCATCCCCAGTATGCCCCCCGAGCTCCAGTTTCCTCCTCCCATCTGTGTTTATAGATGAAGCTGGGGCACAGGGACCTCAGTGACCTCCCCGACCTCAGCAGCCGTGGCCAGGACGGTGCACAGCCCAGCTCTCTCCTCAGTCCTGACCCCAAGCTCCAGCCCCACTTCCGGCAGGAAATGAGCAACGAGAACAGGAACCCTGGGCTCCAGACGCCTCCTGACCCGGTTTAACTCACAGCCCCACAAGGACAGCAACGGTGAGCTGCTCATTGCCTACTCCAATGTGCAGGAGTAGGCACTGGGGGAGGGTGGGCCCGCTGCTCATCCCAGCTTTCTAAGAGTCAAGTCAGGAGGCCTAGCAAGTGAGGAGCCCCAGCCAGGGCCGGCACTTGGGGGTTAGTGTGGCCGGCATCAGCAGCTGGGCCTCAGCCTTTAGCTGCAGACCCCCCAAGACAACCCACCCCTGATCAGAGCGACGCTTGGTGCCACCACCCAGGCCTGAGGAACGGGGTTTCAGCAGTTTGGCCTGGGATTCTCCGACCAAAGAGACTTTCCGTTCACTTTCTGCCACTGGATGACCCACACTGCCCACGACCCCTCAGGAGCCCCTGGCTATCTGGGCGGGTCAGAGGCGGAGCCCAGGAGAGAGGGGGTGCTGGGCTCCTTGCTCAGGGGTCTGTGAACCTTAGCCACCAACTGACCAGGAAGAGGGACGGTGGTGCTTTTCCTTGAGCTGCAGCACAGATCACGTGGACCACATGTGGCCTCGTCTCCAGACCTTCCTGGGTGCTGGTGAACTCCCTCGGGGACAGGAAGACACGGCTCCTGCCACTACCCATCACCTCCTGTGGGAGGACGCAGGGAAGGCACAGCCAGCCAAGTCCAGGTCTGCGGACGCTCCGGGGGGAGCACGACACCCCCGCCCCCAGCACAGGCACAGGCCTGCACGGCCAGCCCAGGGTGTGAAGACGGGCATTCGCTCAGTACCAGGAAAAGCACGGTGCAGACAGCTCCACGCCGCCCTTTACATAGCTGTCTGGCTATAAACATGGAAAACAAGGGCTTCCACCCTAAGGGGGGCTGACGGGCCAATGACAGTGGCCGCTGCCCCTCCAACCCCAGAACACAACTCCAAAACAAGGCGCTGCGTTCTCAGCACCACAGGCTCCCGGGCCCAGGCCCACTCCTCAGCCACCTGCTCCCAGATGGCGGGGCCCAGGGGAGCCTTAGCCACTGGAACCCCCAGGACGTGTTGTGAGACCAGGTCTCCTCCAGCGTCTAGATCCTTCTCTTCACGAGGGTGACGTGCTCCCCTCAGGGCCAGACGTGCCACCGAATTTGGGGCAATTCGGGAATGAGAGAGGCGACGAGATGCACAGAAATCTGCTGTGTAAGAGCTCTAGTGCGGTTCACAGTGGACCCCATAGCCCAGAGGTTTAATAGGGCTTGGCCTAGCCTTCTGGAAGGTCAGAGGTCAACCACCGTCTCATCTGTTCCCGTGTAGGAGGCGCCCCAAGGGCGGGCTCCGGGGTGAGATCAGTGTCGTGCCCAATGGCAGACCCCGGGCCCCCACGGCCGGCCTGCCCCTCCCTTTCTGGGGGCGCTCAGAGTAACGCCCACACGCTCGCTGTTCCACCCCGCCCCGCGCTAGCTCTGCTCGCCTCGGGCACACCCCAGTGCCGGCTGCGGCCTCGGCGCTCACCTGCTGCTCCCCGCTCTGCGGCCTCCACTCCTGGCGTCCTCGGGCTTCCTCAGCCCCACACGGGAGGCGGCACCCGGGCTTCTGTCTCTAGCCTTGGCTGCTCTCTGTGGGCCTCTGCTCTCGCCAAAGCCTCCCATCCTCGCGGCAGAGACCCCCTCCTTCATACCTGCAGAATACAGACCTAACCCCTCGGCCTGGTGCATAGCCTGCAGGGCTCAGGGCAAAATGAATGCACAGGCCCTCTTAAAAAGTGTCAAGACTCTCAAGACAACTAAGAGCAGAGCATTAAACCCAGACAGGGCTTTTCTGATAAGCAGGGCTCCTGGAGTGACAATGGGACGCTGACTCCGCCTTCTTCCCACCGCCCCCGCCACTACCGCCCCGCACGCACGCCCAAAGGCTGGTGTTTCAGCCAGAAACACTCCTAGCCGTGCCCCCAGGTCCTCCGATTCTTCCAGGTCCCCAATCCACAATTTCTGGAGTCCCTGTGAAGAGATAAAGCAGTCAAGGAGAACAATGGGTTGTTGTTCTCTCCCCCGTGGCGCACACAGGAACCCTGGGCTCGAATGCTGCCCAGCTCCTCTTCTGCACTCCCCACACTCCTCCCCTCTGCCTCCCGCACCTCCTCCCCAACTCCCCCGTCCCTGGAACTCTCAGGAGGACCTCACAGCAGCGCCCTGAGACCCGTCACCATCTCAGATGGGCGTCTGGTGCTAACTGAAAGCCCTGTTTCTTCCCCAAGGGCATCATGAACTCACAAGGACCAAGATTCTGGTTTGTTCCTCTTAGTGCTTGCCAACCTTTAGCACTCTGCTGGGAGAGAGATGTCCAGAGTACAAGTGACTCCCCAGCAGTCACTATGTGCCTGGCTTCTATTAGCTCCAGAAAGACCATATCGCACCATCCCCTTCTCAACTATCCCTCGCCAGGCCCACAATTCTGAGGGACCCAATCCATGCTGGAGGGCAGAAGGGGCCTGAAGTGTGATGTATCCTACTGCACAAGGAGTGAGTGAGCACCAGAGTCTGTGGCCTATGCTTGAGTGCCAATCAATACAATTTTCAGGTAGAAAGTTACCTGAAGCTGGAGACTGACCGGCACTGAGAACTGGCACAAAGCTGGGCCGAGCTCACGCTCCCCAGGCAGGCTGGGAAGAGCCTCAGTGGACTGCTTAGAAGCTGGGCTGAGCTCATGCTCCCCGGGCAGGGTGGGAAGAACCTCAGTGGACTGCTCAGAAGCTGGGCTGAGCTCACGCTCCCCGGGCAGGCTGGGAAGAACCTCAGTGGACTGCTTAGAAGGGCACTGCCTCCGTCGCAGGCAAGTCAGTCCTAAAAGACCCCTCTGGATCTGTCCTAACACTTGAAAAGCAAGACCCAAACCAGAACAACTCCAGATAACCCCATGCCAGAATGAAACCCAGCACCTTTTACATGAGTACAAAATCCAGCACTCAACAAAGTGAAATTCACAGTGATTAGCGCTGCAATAAAAAAGCTAGAACTCTATACCCATGAAAATATCCTTCACAAGTGAAGTAAAAATACGTTTTCAGACAAACAAAAGCTATCAGCAGACCTGTAATATTAAAAATTTAAAGTTCTACAGGCAGAAGGAAAATACCAAAAGCAGATTTTTACAAGAAAATGAAAAGTGATGGAAACAACAAAGATTTTGGTAATAAGACTTTCCCCGTTTCATCTCTTAAAAAGGAAACTGCCTAAAACAAGCTCATGTGTACAAATATAAAAATAAAATGACAACAAAAGAGGAAAAAAATGGAAGTGTAGAGCTGTAACATGTTCTATAAGGAGCATTATTGTAAGGCAGATTCCATTTGTAAAAACTCAGTCTACCTTAAAAAAAAAAAACAGACGCACACACACCCCCACTCCTACAGCAACCACTAAAAAAACTAAGGCATACAGCCAATTAGCCAATAAAAAGTGCTAGTTAAACCAAAAGACAGTAAATAAGAGAAAAACAAAGAACAGATGAGACAAGTAGAAAGCAATTAGAAAGAAGATAGATTTACACTCAACTATGGAAATGGCAGCCCACTCCAGTCCTCTTGCCTGGAAAATCCCATGAACGGAGGAGCCTGGTGGGCTACAGTCCATGGGGTCGCGAAGAGTCGGACACGACCGAGCGACTTCACTTTCATGCTATTACACTAAAGCTGCTGCTGCTGCTGAGTCGCTTCAGTCGTGTCTGATTCTTAGCAACCCCATGGACTGCAGCCCACCAGGCTCCCCGTCCCTGGGATCCTCCAGGCAAGAGTACTTAAGCTAACCGGTCTGAATAAATCGGGGGGCCCCAACCTTTTTGGCACCAGGGACCAGTTTCGTGGAAGACAATTTTTCCAAAGACTGGCGAGGGGGCTGAGAGGGATGGTTTGATGATGATTCTCGTAAGGAGCATGCAACACAGATCCTGTGAGTGTGCAGTCCACAGCAGAGTTCACACTTCTACGAGAATCTAAGGCCACCACTGATCTGACAAGAGGCAGAGCTCAGGAGGCAACGTGAGCGATGGGGAGCGGCTATAAATACAGCAAACGCACTTGCTTGCTCGTCACTCACCTGCCGTGTGGCCTTTTTCCTAAAGGACCACAGACTGGTACCCATCTGTGGCCCAGGGTTTGGGGACCTCTACTCTAAATCAAAGGCAAAGACTTGCAGACTGGACAAAAAAGCAAGACCCAACTACATGCTTTCTATAAAAAGACTGCCCAAAACCCCCCAAATTCTCATTTTAAATATAAAGATACAGATAGAGTTAAAAGTAAAATATACTCCCATAAGTTAAAAAAAAAAAAAGAGAATGGCTCTATCATTATCACACAAAGCAGACTCCAGGATAAAGAATTATTCACTAGGGATAAAGAGGAACACTTTCTAATGATGAAAGGGATCAATTCATCAAGAAGACAGCAATCTTCAATCTAACAACAGAGCTTCAAAATTTGTAACCTGAAACTGGTAGAATTACAAGGAGAAATGGGCAAATCCACCACTGCAGTGGGATGTCAACACTCCTGACTCAGTAATTTACATGGGGCAGAAAATCAGTAAGGATACAGAAGACGTGAATACCATTATCAACCAACTTGATTACTGACATGCACAGAACATACAGGACACTGTGCCAACAGCAGGACTTCTCAAGCTCTCATGTAAGCATTCACCATTACGTGTCCACCTCACGTAAGACAGGCCATTAGCGGGGCCATAAAACAAACTTCAGTAAATGTAAAAAAGGTACACAAAGGACAACTTCTGACTAAAACAGAATTAAACTAGAAATTAGTGACAGGAACTTTATATGGAAAATCCTCAAATATTTGGGAATTAAACACCTTTTAAAACATGCCATGATTTAGCTTTTAGAAGGATCACTCACAATGCTGAACGGAGAAGAGAGACAAGGACAAAATTGGCAAAACTCTAAGAGGCAAGTAATGATGGCGTCATGGACCAGAATGTTAGAGTGGTGGCAGTGAGGTGTCAACATTTGGATGAGTAAGATGTGCTGATGGATTAGATGCTGAGATCAGACCGTGAGTGTTGACACCAAGACATTTGACTTGTGCAGAACAAATGAAGGTTCAAAATTGTCTTTTGTGAGATGGGAAGCATTAGGAGGGTGAAGATTTGAGGGGGATTAGGAAGGCGTTCAGAACTTGTACAAATGAGGTGCTTATCAGACGCATCCAAGGAGAGAAATCAAATGGGTAGTTGGAATCTGGCGTTCCTGTGAGAGATGTGGGATAAATGTATTTCGGGCTTTCTGTCAGCACAAAGACTGAATGGGATCATTAAGAGACTGTGTAGATATAGAAAAGATCCAGAATTGAATCCTGTGGTACTCCAGGTTTAGCAGCCGGGAGACTGTGGAGCTAGCGGACTGAAGAGCAGCAAGGGAGAAGTCGGATCCTGAGCAATGCAAAGTTTGCAAGGACGAGTGCTCATTAAACGCTAACGTGGGACTGGAACTCACCACTGATCAGGGTCTGTCTGGCTGAGGCTGGGCTGGGAGTTGAGGATAAAGGGAGAATGTGCTGAAGGGTGCAAGGTTTCTTTTTGGGTTTATGGTTGCCCAACTCTGCGAATTTACTAAAACCTACTGAACTGTACAATGTAAATAGGTGGATTATGTGGCATGTGGATTAGATTTCAAAGCTGCTTCTAAAATTTGACTGTTAGGTTTAGCGCAGGGAGACCCCTGCTGACCTTGAGCAGAGCAGTTTTGGTGGGGTGAGAGCAGCGCTGCCTGGCTGGAAGGGCTCAGAGAGAAGAAATGGAGGGAGAAAAGGACAACAGCTAGAGGGAGAACAGAAACACTTAGAGGAGGGGGATAAAATCGTGTTTGTTTTGTGTGCCGTTAGGAACGAGCCAATGGAAAAGCAAAGATTGATGATGCAAGGCGAAGAAGAATGGCAAGGTGCTCAGGCCTGTCTCCCGGACGCCTGTGCCGTCTGCACGGGCAAGAGGCGGGGCTGCCTCGGAATCACACCAGAAGGGCAGGCCAGGTGGACAGAACAGGGCGCACGAATACCCGGCAAGGCAGAAGAGAGACGGGGGCGTGGGGCACTGAAATTGCTTTGGTTTACTTATCAGGAGGATGGTGACTGGCTGAGTGAGGAAGGCAGATAATTGGGGAAATACAGTTTAATAGCAGACGGTCCTGACACCCACCTGAGACTTGTGGTCACGAGTTTAAAGTGAAAACAGGCGCAACTGCATTTTTTCCAGGCACATCTGGCAAAGCCGGTGCGCACACAGCACGTAGAGCGTCGGTCTAACCCAGGCCAGGGCTACACATGGCTGCGCTCATGAGAAGAAACAGAACGTGGGACAGTTTATATTGCTGAACACCAATATGCCACTTTATTGTCTGGACTTTTTTTTTTCCCATGTATCACATACCTGTCAATGTTTATACAATGCGGAAAACCAACCAGCAGTGGAAGCAACCAGCCAAAATCAGCTGACAATTCTGTACCCTCTTAACACACATCGATTCTAACTTGGAAGGGACAGCTTTAATTTGATTCAGTCTCACAGCTATTCTTAAAATCGGTGTCAAGATTGTCACAACTTTAAATACAGATAGAATTGCCAGAAGTACATAATTTTTTATATATATATATAATGTATATATATATATACACACACACACATACAGAAAAATACAAGACTAATTGTTTTTCCACAATATTTAATTTACACACTACTGTAACTCTGCAACTTCTGAAGACAGGTTAAGGGGTACAAGAAACTTTAGAGCAAGTAAGTCGTTTGGTCCAATATTATCTTAACATAATGGTTATTTGCTCCCTCCCTTTTATGTGACGACATACTATGACATACAACACAGGCACAGTCATTCACTGATGGACAAGGAGTAAGACGCCACTCAGACTGCCATCTGTCTACCCAGAGGGCCAACCAACCACACACGACTAATAAGGCTATGATACAGCTATGCAGCATAAATGGTCAACACTGCTGATCCTAAAAGTGAGCACCATATATACATCTGAATATAAAAAACGATCGAAAACCAAACACATATGGGTTAGTTAAAAGGTGCCATTCCAAGGCTATACATAATCACAGGAAAAAGTATTTACATTACTTGGAAAACAGCTGCAACAAAGAGTTTATTGCCAATGCCCTTTATAAACTTCTCTCCGACATTTAATACAGATGTTACGCTCACTAGCTATGTGAACCACACATCTTATTTCTGGCCCTTTGTAAGATCCCTGCTCAATAAATTTCAAGCAAATATGTTCTATGGCTTCACCCACACATCTATTCTCATAGCTTTCAATTATAAATATCACAATGAACGAGAGCTGTAGCTTAAAACGTTATCTAGTCTAGGTCTAGAAAGTAAAATAGGTATTTTGAGTATCATCTTTACTTAGGTTAGTAAGCATACTGTGAGATTCAGAGTTCTGAGTAAAATACATGAATCCTAAAGTAGCAGAGTCGGTGTACACGCGGAGAAACCGTGACCATTGGAATGTGGTCCTTCGCTGCTCTGCCCACTACAGACCAGACGGCCGTCACTCAGATAGGACGGGACGCTGGGGAGCGTGAGAAAGCCAGAGGGACCGGCCACATGCTATAACCAATGTCACTAAGCATTGCTTTTAAGACCCTCTGGGCACAGCAAGAAAAAGTAGCATCTGGCCCCTTCCCAAAATGAGACTGTGTCCTACAAGATCAAAGCCACAGAAGATGATTATCTGGTCAAGAGTAGTCTTGTACAGGAGTAGTTTTAAAGCAAGAGTTCTTTGATTATTGTTTTGGCAGGAAGGTAAGGTAAAAAACACTTCCAGCAAAAAACAAAAACAAAAAACAAAGCAGGCTTTGTGCATTTTTGTTGGCTGTGTATTTAACCTTTTTAATCTTTCTAATCAGCCAATTCCCATAGGTGAGCTAAAGGACATAAAAGAATGGAAGTTACCAACAGACAACCTAATTATCAAAGTCCTAAAAATCAAATACCCGATTTTTTTTTAATGGGGTTTTGACTTTGCCAACACCTTTGCTTCCATGTTACTTAGGGCCCAGCGTTCCTTCTACCTACATGGTTGTCCAGGAAGCCTGGGGTACGCCCTCCGCAAGAGAATTTACACCAAGCATCCTTTTGTTCTGTTAGACGCACACTCTAGAAGTCGAGTTAAGACATCTTCAGTTCACTTTATCACATTACAAAATGAGATTGTCTGCTTGTGACTGACCACTACGGAGGAAGCTGCCTTATAAATCTATGTACTTTCTCACCTAGTACAAAACAAGAACATCTTTTTCAGTTAAATTTTAAGAGCCCAAACTTTTCACACTATAGCTTAAGACAAACAGGTGTGGGTTATGCTGAAATCATGGTTTTATGGTTTTCGGTGCAGACGCTTGCTGCACTCTGCTCTGCACAGGTGCCCTGGAGGCTGGGCACCCCACGCTCGCGGGCTCCAGGCCTATCGGCATCACAAGGTTATTGCTTTGGTTCTGTCTCAGACACCAGAGTATGCCTCAGAGCACGGAGTTTCCATGTCACTGAAGGTCAGGGCGGGAATTTAGATTTTTCACAAGGAAAAGCATTTTCTCAAGTGCAGAACATCAAATTTCTAAGTGCTCCATAGATATTAGGTTCCAAATATACATTTTAATTTAGTCCTGATCATCCACATTAAGATTATAAATGTAAAAATGACACGCGACTTTTCGGCTGGAAAAGAAAAGCAGTGTCTAGCAGCATGCACAAAGACCATGCATTTGTCACGTCGTCAGGCGCACAAACGAGAAAGTAATAAATAACTGCCCGCTTTGAGAGAGGAAACCGAAAGGGGACCAGTGGAGTGAGCCGGTCTTGGCCGCTCTGAGCAGGAGGCGCGCCGAGCTCAGATGACATGGCAGCAGCTGGCCTGGCTGGAGGCGCACAGCAGCCCCTCCTTGGGGTTCCGCTGGATGTTCACAGAGATGGTCTTTTCGCACAGAGGTAGCTGGAGCACGTTGTTTTTCAGGTTCCTGCTCTTTATCCGGTCCAGCTCCGCGGTGGTGTCCACCACGTGGTCGGAGAAGAACTTCATGCCGCCCCCGGCCGGGGCGGGCGCCGCGCCACCGGCGGAGCCGATGCACATCTTCCAGGCGGACTTCTCCTGCACCTTCACGCTGGAGAAGGACAGGCCACTCTGCGGGTCAAGAATGTACTTGGCGCTGCCGTGCAGCTGCGAGCCGAGGCAGAGGCCCATGAGTTTGAGGCTCTCCACCAGCTCCCCGGCGCCGCGCGCGGCCAGCTGCGTGGACGTGGACGAGCCGGGCCCGGCGCAGCGGCGCGCACTGCCCGACGTGCCACCCGGGGCGCCGCCCGAGCCGCCCGCAGGCCCGCCGCCGCCGGCGCTGTGCTCGCTGGGGCTGGCTTTGTCCGCGCCCCCGCCACCGCGGCTCGGCTTGCTCTGGCCGCCACCGTCGCCCTCGCTGCCCGGGGGCCCCTCGCTGCTGTCCCGGCGGTGCCAGGAGTACGTGAAGCCGCTGTCCTTGTCCAGCCGCCGGCGGCTCTCCGAGTCGTCGTCACTGGTCTCCGAGCTGCTGCAGCTGGAGCCGCGGCCCTGACTTTTCCGGCGGTGGTAGCGCTTGTGCACCGTGCCCGGGGAGGCGATGTTCATCTTGAGGCGGCTCAGCTTGGGCGGCAGGTTCTCGTCCATGTCGAACTCGTCGTCCGACTCCCCCTCCTCGAAGATCTGGTTGAGCACCGGCGCGCTCTTGCGGGACGTCAGCCGGTTGGTCACGGACGGCTTGCGGCGCAGCACCACCTGGGTCGAGAGGGACATGGGCTTCTTGTCCTCTTCGTCCTCCTCCTCATCCTCCTCCACCCGGAACAGGCACTTCCGCCCACTGGCCGCCGGCTTCAGGCCGGCCGGTGGCCCCGAGGACAGCGCGGGCCCGGCCAGCTCGGGGAGGTCCTCCTTCTTGGCCGAGTCACACAGGCCTTTGCCCCTGTGCCCGTTGAGGACGCTGTCGGCAGCCCGGGCAGGAGACTGAGGGACAGTCGCGTGGGACAAAGGAGTGGCCGTGAGGTCATCCTCAAGGTCCTGGGGCACGTCGATTTTGGTTGGCCAGGACTGCCTATGTAACAGGTTGAAAAAAAAGGAAAAGCTATGTAATAACAAGTAGACTTGACGCAAGGACCTTATATATAAAACACTGGGAGGAAAGCCACAGACATAAAGAAAACGAAAGCCACAAAAAGAAACAGCAGCCCTGCAAACCCACTCAGCACCCTGAAAGCATCAGAAAGACACTAGAGGGTACATGTACTCACACGGGGCTCGGCTTCTGGCTTAGTGACCGAATGAAAGCTTCAGCACAGCTGTCAGAAAGGGCGCAAACGCCTCTTCTATATATACGGTCTATACCACAAGCCTTTTTAGAAATACAAGGGAGTTATCGCCAGAGTCAAACCTGAACACAGGTTTGGCTCCTTCTGGTCTTAGATCACCATCTTTGTAGGTATATTACTGCTAATAAATTCACCTGCAATTTCTAGTCCTCCAGATTTTACAGGGTGGTGTGAAAAGTTGGTGTGTAAAAAAATAAAAAGTTTAACAGATTTAAACTACTGATGAGAAAAGTCAGTGGATACTGGCACATATAAATCCCTTCACCAGTTAAATTATGTGCCCCATAGGCTCCTTCTCTGTCTGTCTTCTCCTTCTCTATCTATATATATATATATTTTAATGACCACACAGGAGTTCTGCACAGCAAAATCTACTGTTATTTGAACTTTGATTTTACTCCCAATCCAGAGTCACCCAAGTAGTAACAACACTGCTTGGTAGCCCAAGGACAGCTTTTGAAAGTGAGGTCTCCAGCCTCTTTTGAATAAACACCTGGAACTCTCCACTGCCCTCTCTGCCCAGGAGAGCAGGAGGCACCGGAGACACTGACAGCCACAGCCAGACAGACGCTTGCACGTCCCACCAACCGTGTTATCCCAACATAAAACCCAGTCCAATCTGCAGCTTTAAAAAACCCACAGGAGTTCCTGCCGACCTCTCTTCCCCAACTCAGAGCTTCCTCCTCTCTCTCAAGGATGGAGGGGGCCTGTTTGCTGCTCACGGCTCGGTAGTTTACAGAAGCTGAGTGTTCAATGTTTTTGAAGTCAAGCAGCGTCTCTGGACAAGTCCTCTGTCCTCACGACACAACTGTGCCAACTCCAGGTGAGCCTTGGGCCCTGGGAAATGGCACCCAACATTCCTTTCAGGATATATTCCTCAAAGAGCAACCACTCAAACTGTCACCCTGGCAAACACTGGGGTAGGCCTGTGGTGGGAGGCACGTCAGACCCCCCAGCGCCACAGCCAGGCCACTCGAGGGGGGCGGGGCAAAGACTGGAGGGGATTCTCTCCTCCCCCCACAACAGAACCCACCCAGAAACAAGAGGGAAAGCCCTGCAGCTGTACCGGCCACTCCACCACCACTTCTGAGCCAATGGTTCTTATTTACATGAGTTATCCGATGGTTAAATAGCTCACATCTACTAAGAACATATCTGGGTCCAATGCTGTGCTAGACTAAATAAACATGACACTGTGAGAAAATCACAGCTTATCTTAACAAGAGACAAGAAAGCTTGCTAACAAGAATCGTAAACGAGCTGCACTGATGGCATAGTTCACACGGACAGGGTCAGCTCCTGGAGGACCTCTCATGGCTCTTGTGCAGACAGAGGGCCCGTGTTTCCAGCCTGGACCCTCCTGGCAGGCTTTCCCTGGCTGGACCCAGGGACCCACAGCTAACTCAGCTGCTTAACACCAGCCTCCTGTCTCAGGCCATGTTTCTGCATCCAGGTCAACCTGACCCCAAGGCGCACCCAGCAATGGAACTGAGTTAGGGTCCGGGATTTTGACAATGAAGACAAGGCAAGTCAGCAGACATCTACCACATGCCAATGGGCCAGGGACCCAGGAGGAGGACAGGCCCCCACAGCATCTCCACTCCGTAATCCCCAGGGGGGTAAAAGAAGTCTGCAAGGAAGGTGCTGATACTTTTTTATAGCTACTGTTGGCTGTGTAATTTCTATGATAAGGTAAAGCCAATTTAATTCATTTACCTGTCTGATCCACTTTAGATGGCGTTCTGATCTGTCCCATTGAAAATAAAATAGTTCAATTCCAAATGTTCCCTTCTCCCAAACACTGGGGTGGCTCCAGGCCAGGCAGCCAGGCCTGAGGTGACTCTGCTCTTTACATAGGAGGGCTGGGGTCAGGGCTAGGTTGACCCTAACCACTCACTGACCTTCTCCTGGCTTGTCCCATGTGCAAGGGTCCCCACCTTCCCTGGTGCCCAGTCCTTTCCCAAGCTGACACCAGACAGAGTGCCTGGTTTTCATTATGCAAGAAAACATCCGGGATATAAATGAAGCTACCGAATTCATCTTCCAGTTAAACTAAACTTTCAAATATTTAGTCTTCAGTCACCCAGGAATGTTTCCTCGTCTCTTCTCTGTCGCGCCACCCCAAGCAACAACCTACCCGTTGCAAGCTGACTGCAAGTAATTTAAAATCCAATGGTACTCTTCTTTAAAACAGTAATTTATTATTACATAGTCACACACATATGTTCATATATAGTTAGGTGTACAAGTAGAGAATTACTAAGAATCAAGAGCATCCTTCTGTTTTTGAATCACTATTAATTCCACTATAATTCCATTATTTTATCTGAACAAAGATAAATTCTAAATAAATTTTCATAATGATGACAAAAGTAACCCTTTTGTAACCCTTCCCAAGTTTTGATATTAAATGGAAAGCTAATATGGCAGAAGAAAAAGAAGACTAGGAAGGTAGCGGGAGAGGAGGAGCAGGAGAAAGCTGGGGAAGGAAGGGAAGGGAAACAGCGGAGATGCGCGCGGCCACTGCTCTGCCGAAGATGGCGCGGCGGGGACGCCCACAACGGCGACAGCGGACACACGGAGCCCGGTTCAGACCACCTCGCACAGAGAGTAATTCGCTTATCCCAACGACACCCCCAAGGAGTAAAGAGCGTTACCCCACCCATTTCACAGATGAGGAAGCCGCATCAGAGGTTAGGTGATCTCCCAAGGTGAGGCAGCTAATACATCAACTAGCTGACCTGTCACATTCCTGCAATCCTGAGATAACATCATGCCACAGACAGGCCCTGGAGGTTTGCTAAAATTATTCCAGATACTGAGGGAAAACCCAGCCTTGTTCCCGTAATAAAACTTCAAAGAAAATGACACACCTCTACATGCCAGATCTGGAAGAGTTTAACAGAAATAGTGACAGACACCCTAGCTTGAGGCCGCTTCTGCAGCCAGGCCAGCAGCTACAGCCCATGTCCCCAAGGAGCCCAGGAGAGGAGGGTGGCCGGGGGACCAAGGACCCCGGCCCCTCCCTCCCGAGGAGAGCCCACACGGGGCCTCTCAGCCAGGCTGTCACCGCTCTCCATCCTCTCGCCCCACAGAGTTAGGAAACGTTGAGGAAAAGGTGGCTATTTCAAAACGGTAACTTACTAAAATCAGTGAAGATTTTTTTCTCACCTAAACTGGGCCTTGATATTGCTAGGGCTTGCAGATCTGGTTTGTATTTCTTTCTCTTGCTTTTCCCTCAGGATCCTTTCAGCAAGCAAGAAATAAGTGGCTGTGATGTGGTTGTACCTGTTGGTTTCCAGGGCCCTGAGGAAGGAAGGGAGAGAGAAGAGAAGCCACATTAGCAGGTCTGATTTTGCACAACACAACTGAGTTTTTGCTTTTTAAGTAAAAGCAAATGGAATCCAATGACCTGGAATTCTTTAAAATTATGGGGGGGGGGTAACCCCACAAAAAGGAGAGAAAAAAAACAAAACCTGGTAGTAGATCATTCTTAAAATTCTAAGAAACAACTGCATAAAAATGTTCAGTTAGTAGGAAAAACCCAAAACACTAATGGCAACTGAGCTGGTTGTCAGGTTTAGATGCTTAAGAAAATATAATGAAGTTCCCAAGAATGTACCCATTATCTAAAACTTTAATGTGCGCTGTTTATTTTCATTAAAGTGGCTTACTTGCTTCCAACAGAATTATGAAATGAGTTATATGAATGTGCACTCAAACATGGGTATCAATCAGAAAAATTAGAAAAAACTTTTCCTTTTACACTATGTATTTACTGGTATTTCCAGACCCTAATGCATTACTAATCTATTGACAGCATGTTATTAGCCTCTTCTTTGAATAAAATTTATGAATAAAATAAAATGTGTACATCCACCTCAAAAGTAGTGCTCTCTGAGTCCTCAGTGTGGCCGGCACTGCTGGGCACATGCCCACTGGCAGCCAGCGCCCTCGCCCCCCGCAGCCAGCCTGCCATGGACAGACCCTGGAGGGGTGCGCGACCGAGGACCCACAAGGCCCGGAAACACAATGCTGCTCTTCGGGACCCTGTGTATGTAGCCAGTGAACTTACACAAGGAACACTCGGGAAGGACACACTACAGCGGCTGCTCCTCATGAAACAGACGGCGGGGCCACAGCCCTGGGGGCAGCCAGGGCCACGGCGAGAGGTGCTGACGCCAGACATCGAGCGGAGATCTGGGCCAGAATGGCTTCTCAGAGAGTTTCCTCAACGGGGCACCACATAAAGCTGTGGGCTTGTCTTAAGGGGACTGACAGATGTGTCTTTGAATTCAGGAAGCACCCTGCAGTGAGGAGCTGTTCATAATGTGGGCAGCAGGCAAGACTAGCCTGAGAACAGCTGGGAAGACCTGAGGCTTCAAACTGTCCCTCTTTTTGGATTTATAATTGAATTTACCTAAATTAAACAGTTCTACAGGACTCCACTGCATGTATTTATTTAAGACTCAAGCCAATTCAAGGAGATGCAAATAGCCTCTTATCCACTCAAAAGTGAAAATCATTCTCTACACATTCCTATGGTGAGTATCCTTGGCAAAAAGAGCAAGTGTCCTGCTCTTCTCCATTTGTTTAGGTCATTTCAGTAGCTGCAGGTCAATCTGTGAAAACTCGAAACACACTCAGAAACCTGCAGATATTTGTACTTAAACCAAAACTATGAGCCGGAGTTTATTCTTATAAATTCTTCTCTCCAGTATACCCTAGAGATGCATGTCCTTTATAAAGACACCACCCTTCTCATGGACCAGACCTGGGGAGCTGAGCCGGGCAGCCCGCCCCACTGCAGTGGTACGTCCAGCCTGCAGCCACCTCTTCCCAGCGATCAGACACCCGGGTCAGGACACTCAGCCAGGGCAGAGTGGCCCCCTCGAGGGGAGCCCCACAGAGTATATCCTCGTTCTATCATCCTCAACTGTCTCACCCAATAAGTTAAATGACTTTTGACTTGGTAAAACACTTCATATTTTTAGACAGGACCTCTTAGAGAAATGAATCATTGTTAAAGCAATTGTATCTTTATATTATCCTTGATTTCAAACTTTATAGGTTATAAAAAACTGGCTTTGGTTTTTAAAAAATATAACGTGTGCATCTCATGGGCTCCAGGTTACTATAGCAAAGGCTCTGAAAAGCCAGACAGTAAAATCTTCCAAGTTTTGTTACGTTGTATGGTCCTTCTCACGATGACTCTGGTAACGTGCACACAGACGGGCTTGGCTGTGGGCCCCTACACCCTTACTTATGAAAATGTGTGACTACAGACAGGCCAACTCCTGATTTCAAGAACTTGGGGTGCTGCCCCTGCTTCCCTGTGGGGACCAGAGGGAGACCTGGGAGTTAGGAGGACCCAGCAATGGACAGTGGAGCCACCAGAATACAAAACAGTCTACCCCAATTTGCCTCTGTGAGAAAGGAGAGCGGCCACAGGACCCACTGACGCCACTAGCGATGGTCTGCTCATTCACTAGCACAAAAATAAAAGCAAAAGACAACAAAACCTATGAGCCAGGCGCAGGGCCAGGAGCTCCAGAGGTGAGTGACGTAAGCCCTGCCCACTGGGAACTCCAGCCATTATACCACGTCCCCAGGCCCGGACACGTGAGAGCGAGCCACAGACTTCCCTGGCGGCTCAGAGGTAAAGAATCTGCCTGCCGACGCGTGAGAACCACGCTCCTTCCTGACCCAGAAGCCCCACGTGCCTCGGAGCAAGGCATGCAGCACCGCTCCTGGGCCTGTGCTCTCAGCCCGGGAACCAGGCTCAGCCAGCGACCTCTGAGCGCTGCAGTCCTGGAGCCCGCGCTCACAACAAGAGAAGCCGCCACTCTGCGAAGCCCATGCACCTCATCTAGAGAGCAGCCCTGGCTTTCCGCAGCCAGAGAAAAGCCACGCAGCAACGAAGACCCAGGACAGCCAAAAATTAGCAAAGTAACAAAACTTTAAGACAATCTTATTTTTCAAAAAAGGGCCCAGCCCGGGAGCCCCAGCCCTCGGCCCTGGGCGGGCAAACGCCGACGTACTCGACGATGGCGTCGCGGTCCGCTATGTCCCCAAGCACCATGCGCTGGATGATGCTGTTGTGCTCCTCTTCCGACAGGTTTTTATACGACACGAGCGGGATGTTGTACTTCGTGGCCGGGGAAGGGTCCACTCCCTGAAGCCAAGGATGGTTTTCAATCTCTTCTAAAGAGGCCCTCCTCTTGGGATCTCTCTGAAGCATTCGTGTGATCAGGCTGGAAAGGAAGGTAAGTCCATTGTTAAAGCAAAGTCCTGGCAGGGATGAGTAATGGTGAGCTACTATATTTTTCAAAGTTGTTTCCTAAACTTATACCATCGATTTCATTAGGTTCACCAGGGCTGATGGGAATGAAGGAAATTTGGTGCCATCAGATTCACAGAATAAAAAATCGTAACCACCAGACAGAGTGACAAGCCAAACACACAAATGCAGCTTCCTATCATCTAGAATTAACACGAGGCTCAACATCTGCCCGAGTTACCTGGGCAGTGGTGCCAGAACCCCACACAACAACCAGCAGCACACAGAGCAGAGCGCTGAGCTAACTTGGCTCCAGAAGAATGAACGGCCATCCTGATCAAAGCGACCCAAGTGTCATGTACCTTTAGACATACGTTCTGTTTAAGGGCGCTGTGTTGGCAAGAAGGAAGGAAGGATGAAGGAAGGGAGGAAAAGATAGAAGGATGGAGAGATGGACGAACTACTCAGCAGGTAAAAACAGAGGAAAAGTAAGACTCCTAGGAGCAGATGACAAAGCTGACCTTGTTCTGGTTTCTCCTGCTTATGCACTGAGTAACTCAAAACAGAATATACGCAGAATGTAATGACTGTGCAGAGCCTCCTGAAGGTGAGAAGTACAACTAGAACCTAGCAAAGAACTGGGACCCAGCTTCAGGGTGAGGAGGAATGAGAAGTGAGAAACACATCTCCTGCTAAGATGTCAAGATGGAAACCTGCCTGCCTCGACACTGCTGTGGAGGAGGGACAGGGAAGTTTCTTCTAAGAACTTCTAGGTACAAGCTGGTCCTCACACAGGTTTGTGGTCCAAATTAATGACACTAAATCTGTGTGGTACACACAGTGAAAAGGTTACTTTTAAGAGGTTTCAGGGTGGAAATGCCCCTGGGTAACTAGGAGGAAAGCAAATACAAATTCTTTGTGTAGGGACTATAACTTAAAAGAAGTTACAAGAAACCTGACCTCCCAATCAAAAAAAAAAAAAAAAAAAAGGCAATGGAACCAAAGTTCCACTGCAAGAAATTAAAGACTGGATGGCAAATTAAGAATGCAGACTTTGAATACATCTACACCTATCAGTGAGTACAATAATAATAAATCAAATGAACTCTCCAATTAAAAGACAGAATGTTCAAATGGTTAGATGGTATTAATCGAAATTCTAGCTCCTAGTTGCTAAAAAAATATTTACCTAAAAACAAGACAATAAAAGATTTACAGAACAGAAAACTATATAGCACATGGCTGCTAACCAAAAGAGGGCTGGTGTGATCAGCTACAACTAGATGACACAGACTGACTCTAAGGCCCAAAGCATCATCAGAGACGGACAGTGACACAAAGGTTCAACTCACCAGGAAGACACAACAGTTTTCAACTTGTCTGGATTTAATAATATTCCCCCCAAAACACCAAAATCAAAAACTGACAGACTGCCAAGTACAAAAACATAAGCTGACCATGTTGTATTAATGGGGGTTATAAATATTTGTATTTGCCTACAATACCTTTCTACACAGTGGAAGAGTATCTCATCAACTGGTAGATTAAGCAGTGACATAACTAGGAAAGGATTTAAATAATTTTGAACAGCATAATTAACAAGCTTAGTCTTAAGGATTTATAAAGAAGTCTGACCCCAACAATTATAAAGTGTACACTCTTTTCCAGAATAAAAGGATTATTTACAAAAATTGACTCCATGCTAATCCAAAAGCAAGCCTTACCAATTTAATAAAAATTAGTACCATACAGACTATAGCCTTGGATCACAATGCAGTCAAGTTAGAAATGAATAACAAAAAGCTGATTAGTAAAACTCTTACACATTTGGAAATTTAAAATACCCTTCTAAAAGTAATGGGTTAGATAAAACACATGGAAACTAGACAACAATCAGAACTGAATAACAAAAGGACTATAAATCAAAACTAGTGGGATGCAGGTAAAATGGTGCTTAACTACTACATTAGAAAAGAAAAATTTATGGAATATTAAACATAAGAAAATGGAAAAAAGAACTAACCCATTAAGTAGGTAGCAGGAAATAAGAGACAAAAGGACATCAGTAGCATAAAACAAACGAGCAAAAAAAATACAACAGTAAATCAAGGAAAACACAAGACAGCTCTTAGCAACATTAAAATGAACAAACCTCAGGCAGGCCTGATCAAGACAGAAACAGAGAAAGCAAAAATAGAAGAAGGCAAAAAAGTCAATACTAGAAGGAAAAAAAGGACAGCAAACCCACTAGTCTATAGGCTTTAAAAATATAATGAGAGGATGTTACAAATACTTGAGGCCAAGAAGTTTAATAATTTAGATAAAATGGATAAGTTCCTTAAAAAACAAAACTTAGCAAAACTGACACAGGAAAAAGGAGAAACTGAATGGTCCTACAATTAATTAAAGATAATCCCTCTGAGAAAGAGATGCCAAGAAGTGGCTTCTAGAATATTGGAACTGTTTCTTTTCTTGAGCTGGCTACTGGGTAACAAAGGTGCTCACTTTATCACATATACATTTTATCCGTTCTTCTGAATGATATATGTCAACATAAAAATAACTTACTCTGTTTATTTTCAGAAGGGGCTATGAAGACACTCCTTAAATACAAACATCTAACACACACACACACCGTACACCCACAGACGGCAGCCTGCTTCCTGGGGTGAAGAACAGTAACAGTCAGGGCATAAGGATGATGACGATGACAATCACCACCAATATTCATTCTGAGTGCTACTTACGTGCTAAGACTGAGCTACAGCTTTATATACATTAATTCATTTCATTTCCACAATAACCCTGTAAGGTACGTTCCACCATTCTCACATCATTAGTAAACTGAGAAACTAGTATTTGAATCCCTAAGTTCTTAACTATGGCCTAAGATAGGGATCCACTTGTAGAGAAGATTCCTCAGACTATCAGATTTCCTTCATATCAAATGATGGGAGAAATTAAAACCTTAAAATCAACGAAATACTGAACTTCCAACTGTTCTTTTATTTCATTATGAATTAATCACTATATACATCACAGTGCTATATATAGTACTTTAAATTCCAAATAATCAGCTTGCATGTACCCATCCTATAGTCACATGAACCAAACAGAGCTCTTAGTCAACTGCGGGGAGGGGCACATGAATAAAATTATGAGACACGCTCTGTAAACCCAAAAATGGCGTGTTGATAGTCTATTTCAGGAAAGCAAATCCCCTAACTCTTCTCTGGAGCTTTAAATAATTCCAGGAGCAAAAACAGAAAGTAGTTCTTACTGCAATTCTTCAAGTGAAAGTAACCCACCACTCCTGGAGGCTGAGGAGGCATATAATGGGTTTCTTGAAAACTAGCTTATTTGAAACACAGACTAATACATTATGTTCTCCAACGTTAAATTTCAGATCATATTCTGGGTTAACTCCCAAAACACCCTTACCAAGAGTAGAAACACTGAGTTCAAAAGTCGAAATGAACGAAGATACGCATGTACTTTTTATCAGTCTTACTTACTCTTTACACTCTTTGGACACGTGGGCGGGCACCGTGTATTTGCAATCCATAATCATGGTCAATGTCTCGCTGTCATTGGCCTCTTGAAAGGGTGGCTGCCCACATACCAACATGAAAAGGATCACTCCCAAACTCCATATATCTGCAAATCAGAGACACGCTGTTAGATATTACATCAATAAGAAAACTAAAAACAATCAGAGGAATAAAAGGAGACTGTCAGGTTTATTTTATTTTGAACAGGCAAAATACCTAGAAACAAGTGAAAATGAAAACAACGATCCAAAACCTACGGGACACAGCAACAGCAGTTCAAAGGAGGAAGTTCAGAGCAAGACAATCTTACTTCAGAAAACAAACGAAGAATGTAGAAGGAAAGAAATCATAAAGATCAGGTCAGAAATAAATGAAACAGGGATGAAGAAAATAGCAAAGATCAATAAAACGAAAACCTGGTTCTTTGAAAAGATAAAGAAAATTGATGAACCTTTACCCAGAAAAGGAAAAAATGAAAAAGGCTCAAATCAATAAAATTAGAAATGAAAAAGGAAAAGTTATAACAGACACCATAAAATACAAAGGATCACAAAGACTACTATAAGCAGGTGTCTGCCAATAAAAGACACAGCCTAAACAAACTGGACAAATCCTTAGAAAGGTACCATCTTCCAAGACTGAACCAGGAAAAAACAGAAGCAAGGTACAGACCAACAACAAATAATGAAATTGAAACTGTGATTTAAAAAAACCAAAAGCTCCCAAACACAGGTCCAGGAACAGATGGCTTCACAGGTGAATTATAGCAAGCATTTAGAGAAGCGTTAACATCTATCCTTCAGAAAATATTTCAAAATATTCCTGAGAAAGGAAAACTCCCAAACTCATTCTAAGAGGCCAAGATCACCTTGATACCAAAACCAGAAAAAGATATCACAGAAAAGAAAATTATGGGCCAGTATCACTGATAAACACAGATACAAAAATTCTCAACGAAATACTAGCAAACTGAATTCAACAATGATCAAGTAGGATTTATCCCAGGGATGCAAGGATTTTTCAATATTCACAAATCAATCTGTGTAATATACCACATTAACAAACTGAAGAATAAAAACCAGATGATCATCTCAATAGATGCAAGGAAAAGCTCCTGACAAAATCCAACACTCATTTATGATAAAAACTCTCCAGAGAGTGGGCACAGAGGGAACCTACCTCAACATAACAAAGGCCATGTATGACAAACACACAGATAACATCATTCTCAACAGTGAAAAGCTGAAAGCATTTCCTCTAAGATCGAGACCAAGACAAGGATGTCTACTCTTGCCGCTTTTATTCAGCACAGGTTTGGAAGACCTAGCCGGAAGAATCAGAGAAGAAAAAGAAAGAGGATACAAGCTGGAAACAAGGTTAAACTGTCACTGCTTGCAGCTGAGACGGTATCACACACAGAGAATCCTAAATATGCTGCGAGAATACTACTAGAGCTCATCAATGAACTCAGCAAACCTGCAGGACACAAAACGAATACACAGACACCTCCTGAATTTCTATACACTAACAGAAGATCAGAAAGAGAAATTAAGGCAACAATCTCATTCACCATTGCATCAAAAAGAGTAACACCTAGGAATAAACCTACATAAGGAAACAAAAGATCTACAATCTGAAAACTATAAAACGATGAAAGAAATCAAAGATGACACAAGCAGATGGAAACATATGCCATGTTCTTGGATTAGAAGAACAATATTGTCAAAATGACTATACTATCCAATGACTGAATGCAATCCCTACAGAATTACCTATGGCATTTTTTCAGATCTAGAACAAAAAAATCTTAAAATTTATGTGGAAACACAAAGGATCCCGAAAAACCACAGCAGTCATGAGAAAGAAAAACAGAGCTGGAGGAATCGAGCTTTCTGACTTCAGACAATACTATAAAAACACAATAATCAAAACCATATGGTACCTGGCACAAAGACAGGCTTACAGATCAGCAGGATTGAAAGTCCAGAAATAAACCCATGTACCTAAGTCAATTAATCTATGGCAAAGAAGGCAAGAACACATAATGGGGGAAAGACAGTCTCTTCAATTAGCGGTGCTGGGAAAACTGGACAGCTATGCCTAAAGAATGAAATCAGAACACTCTCTAACGCCATACACAAAAATACACTCAAAATGGATAAAAGATCTTAATGTAAGACTGAATACTATAAAAGTCTTAGAAGAAAATATAAGAACACTCTTTGGCATAAATTGCAGGAAAATCTTTTTGGATCCACCTCCTAGAGTAATGAAAAAAAAAAGGGGGGTGGGATCTAATTAAACTTAAAGGAAACCATAAAAAAAAAAAAGACAATCCACAGCATGGGAGAAAACATCTGCAAATGATCTGACCAACAAAGATTAACTTCCAAAATATACAAACAGCTCATGCAATTCAATATATTAAAAAAAACAAAAGCAATAAAAAATGGACAGAAGATCTAAACAGATTTCTCTCAAGAAGACACACAGATGTCCAAAAAACACATGAAAAGATGCTCAACATCACTAATTATTAGAGAAATGCAAATCAAAACTCATTAAAAGTATCACCTCACATCAGTCAGAATGGCCATCATCAGAAAGTCTACAAACAATAAATGTTGGAGAGGGTGTGAAGAAAAGGGAGCCTTCCTACATTGTTAGGGGAATGTAAACTGATAACAGTCACTATGGAGAATAGTACTGAGGTTCTTTGAAAAACTAAAAACAGAGACACCAAATGTTCCAGCAATCCCACTCCTGGGCATAAATCTGGAGAAAACCGTACTTTTAAAAGATACATGCAATCCCATGTTTTTTTTGTTTGTTTTTGCAAACTATTTACAATAGCCAAGAGACAGAAACAACCTAAATATCCACTGCTAGATCAATAAAGAAGATGCGGTGCATATATGTTACAATTGACTATTACTTAGTCATAAAAAAGAAATAATGCCACTTGCAGTGACTTGAATAGACCTGGACATCATCACAGTAAATAAGTCAGACAGACAAAGATAAGCTTCATATAATATCACTTTATAAGGGAAAAATTAGGAGATTGGGCTTAATGTATACACACAAATACACACACACACATATAAGAGATAATCAATAAGGATCTATTATACAGCACAAGGAATTCTACTCAATACTCTGTAATAACCTATATAGGAAAGGAATCTGAAAAAAGAATTGATATGTATAACTAAATCACTAGCACAACATGGTCAATCAACTTTATTCCAATAAATATAAAAAAATTTTAAAGAAAATAGAAATTTTAAAAAGCCATTTATAACTCAAAGTAAAAAGATCTAGGGAAGAGAAGTTAAGCCCCAATCAGGCAGAGAAGGTTATCTGTCTTACTCTGTTTTTATATTCACTTAAGATCCAAGTGTCAGGCACACAGCGAACAGTCAATAAATGTTCAATCATTTCTTAGTGACAAGAATAGAAATTTAAAGTACCTATCAGGATTCCCAAATCTATGGAGACACACTGCCATTTTTCCCATTACATTATACACCAGAGATAAAACTAAGATATTAATACTCTGAAACATGAAAAGGGTTTTGCCTAAGGTCACAATTGTCCAGGTTGTTCTTAAACCTCAATCCTGGTGAGGTAACCAAATCATGTAACAGACAAGAAAATTACAGCTCATGAGGAGAAAAACGTTCCTGGGCTGGGATGTCAATGAGGAGAAAGGCCGGTTATGTATTACTTCAGAGGAAAGAACTGGGATTGAAGGTATAAGCAACCGGGAGGGCTCACCTGACTTCAATAGCAGATGCTGCCATGGGAAGACTGGAAAAGTCAGTAAGTTTCTTACCACTCTAAGTATTTCAGGAAAGGCTGAGTAATCATCTGCCGAATCTCCTGCACAGGCGCCTGTACTAGCTTTAAAGCTGGACCAGCTGATAATCAGGACCTTCAAAACTCCAGCATTACACTAACTCCTATAATAACAAATAACCCACTACTTCTTGCCACTAAATAAAAAAATGAAGCCATTACTGAGATGGAAAATGATGTTTCTTTCAGATGAAAGAAGAATGACTCCATTTAAGAAGGACGTCAGAAGTCATTCATTTAATCCAAAACCTAAAAGTGCAGACATGATAATATCAACGTTCAAGCAGCACAGCACCACTCCTAGAAGCTTTCTAGACCACGCAAAGCTCAGGAGACAGCAAGCAACGAGGCACGCGGCCTTGGGCACCACGTCTGTTAACATTCAACTGCGGTTTTTACTTAAGGTTAGACACTCAAAATTATGTAGGTTCCATGGGAATTAAAACTTGTTAATAAAATCTTTTCCTTGGTCCAAGCTGAACAAAAAGGGCAATAAATGCAGAAACCCAGAAGTTACACACACTGTGATTTTTCTATATGTACAATAAATTTTATTAATTTTCCCAGTAGAAATTATTGAAGGAGATGGGGAAATCTACTAAAATTAAACCATTATAAAAATGAGAATGAAAGGGATCTGAGGATCCCTCAGTCCAAAACTTTGGCTCTGCAGTGTCCCCAGGAGGCCACCTGGCATTGCTTGTTGGGTGCATGAATTATTTTACTACCCCAGGACAGCAGGCAGCTTAGGATTCCACCCCACTCGCTGACCCACATTTCTTTATCTTCATTCTGGAACCCAAAGGGCCATCTCCACTCAGAGCCAACAATCAGAAATGGTGGCTACTTGCACCTGTTTCTAAAATACTCAGTGAGAAGAATTTATCACCTCAGCTCTAGGAATACCTTATTACAATTTTTAAAGAAAATTATACAGCTGATGTTTAACTTAAACCAGATTTGTACAACATGAACCTGCTATTTCTGGTCACCTGCCCCAACTTTCAAGCCACTGTGAACAAGTGGTAATTACAATTATTCTCCCTTCAATGCACGTGTCCTTCATGGTGCACAATGGTCATAATCTAGAAATTAACTGTAAAGTAACCCTTCCACTGATGTTCACTACGCAAGGATGGAAACTCACATTTTTGTTTACAATGTATACTTGGCTGTGTCCTCCCCAAAGGAGGAGGCGGTTTTAAACTGCTCACAATAAAAGTGCATAAACATTGAGGCGGAGTCAAGGAGGCACGTAGGAGGACGCAGAGTTTGTGTCTCCTCACAACCAGGGCACTACAGGCACTGATGCAGGACCTGGACACCTAAGTGGACAGGAGGAACCCCTTCATGACCAGGTGGAGTCCAGGGGGTTGGGGGGGGAGGAGAAACGGAGGTGGTGGGACCAGCAACACTGAGGGACGGCTGAGGCAGGGGACAGGTTCCCAGGCTTGAAGGGGCTCACTCATGGTGAGGACATCAGGAAAGAAGAGGGATCTCAGGGGGCTGGAGGACCAGAAGGGGACGAGGCCAGTGCTTCTGCTGCCCACTCAGGCCCCAGAGGGCCTGCTGGGTCCTCCAAGGCCCTCTCTAGCCTTGCGGATCCTGGGGATAATGGGAGGCAGGGAGAGTGGGAGGGAAAGTAGAGGTGAGATGGGCGGGAGGCCCTAAGGGGCAGCTGGGGGAGGGGCAGGCTTCCCACGTTCAGGGTGTCCACTCACTGTAAGATCAGCAAGGATGGGGGAAGACCTTCAGGGGGCTAGGGAATTAGAGGGGAGCCAGCCAGCATTTTCCACACCTGCTTGGGTTCTGCCAAGGCTGCTGGGGTCCTGGGCCAAACCTCTCCCTGCCAGCTACATAGACCCTAAGCTCTGTCCCCTGCACCTCCCCCACAAGGACCTATTCCCCTGCACTAGGGTCCTGAGCCTAGGCCCCACCCTCAGCAAGGCCCTGCCTCCACAGCCCAACCTGGCTCTACCCAACCGCCTGCCAACTCCAGTGCCGAGTGCCTCAACCCAAACAACACTAAGACAGGAACACAGCTTCGCCCATCAAAACAGTGAGAAGACAAGAAAATGTGTCGCCGGTGAAAGAGCAACATAAACGCCTATAAGACCAAATAAAGGAAGAGGAGACAGGCAAGCTACCCGGAAAGAATTAACAGAAATGATAGCAGCAATGATCCAAAATTTCAGAAACAGAATGGAGACACAGATGGAGAAAATATAAGAAATGTGTAACAAGGACCTACAAGAACAAAAGAACAAATAAACAGTGATAAACAACACAATAACAAAAATGAAAAACACATTAAAAGAAATCAACAGCAGAATAACTGAAGCAGAACAGTAAGTGAGCTGGAAGACAGAATGTCGAAATAACTGCTGAGGAGCAGAATTCATAAAAAATAAGACTGTCCTAAAAAGGACAGCCTCAGAGACCTCTGGGACAACATTAAATGAACCACCATTCAAATGGCAGGGGCCCCCGAGGAAGAGAAATAGTCTGAGAAAATATTTGAAAAGGTCACAGATGAAACCTTCCCTAACATGAGAAAAGAGACAGCCACCCAAGTTCACAAAGCACAGAGTCCCATGCAAGCAGGGGTTTCGAGCCCTTTTGGCACCAGGCCCAGTTTCACTGAAGGTTAATTTTTCCACGGACTGTGGGGGAGGAGGTGGTCCCGGCGGTCATGTGAGCAATGGGGGCGCAGATGAAGCTCAGCACATGCATGTGGGTTACTAACAGGCTGCAGGCAAGCCCCAGGGCTAGGGACTTCTGCCATGCAGGGTAAACCCAACGAGACACACACCAAGATGACACAACTAACAAACTAACAAAAATTAAACTAATTCAAACTAACAAAAATTAAATTCAAAGAAAAAGTATTAAACACAGAAAGGGAAAAGCAACAAATGACATACAAAAAAATCCCCATAAGGTTATCAGCTGATTTTCAGCAGAAATTATGCAAGCCAGAGAGAGTGGCAGAGAGAAATCAAAAGCTTTACAGACAAGCAAAAGCTAAGAGACTTCAGTGCCACCAAACCAGCTTTACAACAAATGCTAAAGGAACTGATCCAGGCAGAAACAGAAGAGAAGAAAAAACCCACGAAAACAAGCCAGAACCATTTTTAAAATGGTAACAGGCACATACATACCGATAATTACCTTGACTATAAATGGATTAAATGCTCCAATCAAAAAACACAGACTGGCTGAATGGATACAAAAACAATACCCATATATGTGTACATCTACAAGAGACTTACTTCAGAACCAGAGACGTATACAGACTGAAAATGAGGGGACAGAAAAAGACGTTTCATGCGAATGGGAATCAAAACAAAGCTGGAGTAGTAATGCCCTTAGATAAAATAGACTTCACAATAATAGTGGAGGGGGATTTCAACACCCCACTTACACCAATGGACAGATAATGCAGACAGAAGATAAGGAAACACAACCTTAAATGACATAATAGACCAGACAGATTTAATTGATATTTATAGGACATTCCACTTGAAAGGGCAGAATACACTTCCTGCTCAAGTGCACACGGAACATCCTCCAGAACAGGTCATATCTTGAATCACAAATCAAGCCTTGAAAAATTTAAGACAATTGAAATCACATCAAGCATCTTTTCTGAAGACAATGCTATGAGATTAGAAAACAGAAAAAAAAAAAAAAAAAACCCCGTAAAAACCAAAAACATATGGAGCTAAACAGTGTGCTGCTGAATAACCAGAGATCACTGCAGGAATTAAAAAAAAATTAAAAATACAAGCAAATGACAATGAAAACATGACCCAAATGATGACCCAGAACCGACGTGACACTGCAAAAGCAGAAAGAGGACGTTCACAGCAACTCGAGAGACAAGAGAAACCTCAAATAAACAATCTGATCTGACACCTAAAGCAACCAGAGAAAGAAAAACAAAACCCAGCTAGCAAAGGAAAGAAATCATAAAGATCAGAGTAGAAAAAATGAAACAGAAATAAAGAAAACAATAGCAAATATCAGTAAAACTAAAAGTTGGTTCTTTGAGATCATAAGTTCAGTTCAGTTCAGTCGCTCAGTCATATCCGACTCTTTGCGACCCCATGAATCGCAGCACGCCAGGCCTCCCTGTCCATCACCAACTCCCGGAGTTCACTCAGACTCATGTCCATCGAGTCGGTGATGCCATCCAGCCATCTCATCCTCTGTCGTCCCCTTTTCCTCCTGCCCCCAATCCCTCCCAGCATCAGAGTCTTTTCCAATGAGTCAACTCTTCGCATGACGTGGCCAAAGTACTGGAGTTTCAGCTTTAGCATCATTCCTTCCAAAGAAATCCCAGGGCTCATCTCCTTCAGAATGGACTGGTTGATCTCCTTGCAGTCCAAGGGACTCTCAAGAGTCTTCTCCAACACCACAGTTCAAAAGCATCAATTCTTCAGTGCTCAGCCTTCTTCATAGTTGAACTCTCACATCCATACATGACCACAGGAAAAACCATAGCCTTGACTAGACGGACCTTTGTTGACAAAGTAATGTTTCTGCTTTTGAATATGCTATCTAGGTTGGTCATAACTTTCCTTCCAAGGAGTAAGCGTCTTAATTTCATGGCTGCAGTCACCATCTGCAGTGATTTTAGAGCCCCAAAAAATAAAGTCTGACACTGTTTCCACTGTTTCCCCATCTATTTCCCATGAAGTGATGGGACCAGATGCCATGATCTTCGTTTTCTGATTGTTGAACTTTAAGCCAACTTTTTCACTCTCCTCTTTCACTTTCAACAAGAGGCTTTTTTAGTTCCTCTTCACTTTCTGCCATAAGGGTGGTGTCATCTGCATATCTGAGGTTACTGATATTTCTCCCGGCAATCTTGATTCCAGCTTGTGTTTCTTCCAGTCCAGCGTTTCTCATGATGTACTCCACATAGAACTTAAATAAGCAGGGTGACAATATACAGCCTTGACGTACTCCTTTACCTATTTGGAACCAGTCTGTTGTTCCATGTCCAGTTCTAACTGTTGCTTCCTGACCTGCATATAGATTTCTCAAGAGGCAGGTCAGATGATCTGGTATTCCCATCTCTCTCAGAATTTAAAACTGATAAACCTTTAGCCAGAATCACCAAAAAAAAAAAAAAAAAGGAAAGGACTCAAACCAATAAAATTAGAAATGAAAAAGGAGAAATTAGAACTGACATGGCAGAAATACAGTCATGAGACTACCACAAGCAACTATATGCCAATAAAATGGACAACCTTGAAGAAATGGACAAATTCTCAGAAAGGTACAACTTTCTAATACTGAACTGGGAAGAACTAGAAAATATAAACAGGTCAATCACAAGCAATGAATTTGAAACTATAATCAAAAGTTTTCCAACATACAAAAGTCCACGACCAAATGGTTTCACAGGCGAACTCTATCAAACATTTACAGAAGAGCTAACACCCATCTTTCTCAAACTCTTTCCAAAAATTGCAGAGGGAGGAACACTTCCAAACTCATTCTACAAAGCCACCATCCTGTAATATCAAAACAGACACAGATATCACAAAAAAAGGAAATTACAGACCAATATTCTTGATGAACATGGACAAAAAAATCCTCAACAAAAATCTAACAGTACAATAAAAGAATCATACAGCACAATCAAGTGGGATTTATCCCAGGGAAGCAAAGATTCTTCGATATATGCAAATCAATCAATGTGATACACCATATTAACAAATTAAACAATAAAAATTAGATGATCTCAATAGATGCAAAAAAAACTTTTGACAAAATTCAATACCTATTTATGATTTTAAAAAAAAAACAGAAACTCTCCAGAAAAAAGGCAGAGAGGGAATCTACCTCAACATAATAAAGCCCATAGACAGCAAATCCAGAGTAAATGTTCTCAGTGGTGAAAAACGAAAGCATTTCCTCTAAAATCAGGAGCAAGACAAGGATGTCCACTCTCACCACTATTACTCAACACAGTTTTGGAAGTCCTAGCCACAGCTATCAGAAAATAAAAAGCAATAAAAGGAATCCAAATAAGAAAAGGTAAAACTGTCACTGCAGATGAAATGACACTATACATTGAAAATTCTAAAGAAAATGCCAGAAAACTACTAGAGCTAAACGGCGAATCTGGTAAAGTTGCAGGAAACAAAATTAACGCGCAGAAATCTCTTGCATTTCTACACACTAACAATGAAAGAACAGAAAGAGAAATTAAGGAGACAATCCCATTTACCATCACAACAAAAAGAATAAAATACCTAAGAATAAACTTACCTAAGGAGGCAAAAGACCTATACTCAGAAAACTATAAAACACTCATGAAAGAAATCAAAGATGATACAAACAGATGGATATATATACCATGTTCTTGGATGCAAAAAATCAATATTGTGAAAATGACTATACTACCCAAAATAATTTACAGAGTCAGTGCAATCCCTATCAAATTATCAATGGCACCTTTGCACAGAATTAGAACAAAAAATTCTACAATTTATATGGAAACACAAAAGACCCCAAATAGCCAAAGGAATCTTTAGAAAGAAAAAACAGAGCTAGAGGAATCCAGCTCCCCAATTTCAGACTGTACTATAAAAGCTACAGTAATCAAGTCAGTATGGTATTGATGGAAAAACAGAAATACAGATCAATGATACAGGACAGAAAGTCCAGAAATAAACCTATGGTCAATTAACCTAAGACAAGGGAGGCAAAAACATACAATGGAGAAAAGTGGACAGCTACATGTAAAAAAATGAAATCAGAACACTCCCACACACCATACACAAAAATAAACTCAAAATGGGTAAAAGACATAAATGTAAAACCAGACACTATAAAACTCTTAGAGGAAAATATAGGCAGAATAGTTTCCGACATAAATCACAGCAAGACCCTTTCTGACCCACCACCTAGAATAATGAAAATAAAAATAAAAATCAACAAATGGGACCTAATTAAACTCTTGGGCACAGCAAAGGAAACTATAAACTAGATGAAAAGACAACCCTCAGAATGGGAGAAAATGTTTGCAAATGAAGCAACAATTTATCTCCAAAATATACAAACAGTTCATGCAGCTCAATAGCAAAAAAAATTTTTAAAACAATAAAGAACCCAATCAAAAATGGGCAGAAGTGGTAAACAGACATTCCTCCAAAGAAGACACACAGATGGCCAAGAGGCACATGAAACAATGCCCAACATCACTAATTACTATAGAAATGTCAACACAAACTACAGAGAAGTATCACCTCACACTAGTCAGAATGGCCACCATCAAAAACTCTACACACAGGGACTTCCCTGGTGGGCCAGGGATCAAGAATCTGCCTGCCAATGCAGGGGACACAGATGCGATCCCTGGTCTGGGAAGATCCCATGTGCCACAGGGCAATGAAGCTGTGCATCACAGCTACTGAGCCCGTGCTCCAGAGCGTGTGCTCTGCAGCAGGAGAAGCCACCACAAGCAGCCCCACACCGCAACAGAGGAAATTCCCACTGCCTCTAACTAGAGAAAGCCCTCGCACAGCCATGAAGACACAGAAGTATTTTTTTAAATCTACAAACAGTGCTGGAGAGGGGGTGGAGGAAAAGCAACAGTCTTGCACTAATTGATACAAGGGAGAACAGTATATATGGAGAACAGTATCAGTTCAGCTCAGTTGCTCAGTCGTGTCAGACTCTTTGCGACCCCATGAATCGCAGCACGCCAGGCCTCCCTGTCCATCACCATCTCCTGGAGTTCACTCAGACTCATGTCCATCGAGTCGGTGATGCCATCCAGCCATCTCATCCTCTGTCGTCCCCTTTTCCTCCTGCCCCCAATCCCTCCCAGCATCAGAGTCTCTTCCAGTGAGTCAACTCTTCGCATGAAGTGGCCAAAGTACTGGAGTTTCAGCTTCAGCATCAATCCCTCCAAAGAAATCCCAGGGCTGATCTCCTTCAGTAGAATGGAGGTTTCTTAAAAAACTAAAAATAAAACTCCCATATGACCAAGCAATCCCACTCCTGGGCATAAAACCATAACTGCAGCACCATTTACAACAGCCAAGACATGGAAACAACCCAGATGTCCATCGACAAATGAATGGGTAAAGAAGATGTGGTACACACATGCACTGGAATATTACTCAACCATAAAAAGGAACAGAACTGGGTCATGTTTAGGGATGTGGATGGACCTAGAGCCTGTCGCATAGAATGAAGTAAGTTAAAAAGAGAAAACCAAACACTGTCTATTAACACGTTTGTGTAATCTAGAAAAACAGTACTGATGAACCTAGTTCCAGGGCAGGAACAGAATCCCAGACCCAGAGAATGGCATGCGGACACAGCGGGGAAGGGGAGGGCGGGACGAACTGGGAGACTGGGACATGAAACCACCACCACGCGTGAAGCAGCCAGCCAGCGGGGGCCTGCTGCAAAGCTCAGGGAGCTCAGCCTGGCGCCCTGCGACGGCCCAGAGGGCTGGGGTGCAAGGGGGGTGGGAAGGGGCTCACGAGGGAGGGGACATATGTGTACAGAAGATGGCTCGCTTCGCTCAACGGCAGAAACTAACAACGTTGTGAAGCATTTACACTCCAATAAAATACATAAACATAAATATCAGGATAGTCAAAAACTTTCTTCTGTCTTTAAAATACTGACAATGTCTAATGCTACTACCGTAACCAAATCTAACCATTAACAGATATAAGATATAACAAATTCATATCTTTCCATATAAATTGTACAAAAAAAAAAAGAACAAACTTTTTTATAAAGTACGTTTGGCTGTACCGTTTCTCCGGCCAGCTCATACTCTGGCTAAACTAGTTTGGCTTTTTACTTGTTCTCTATGCTAAACTGGAGATGACATCTGACAGTACAATTATACGAAACCAAAGATTTAAAAATATAACAAATAACATAAATATCAACTAATAATTACCCCCCATTTTAATTTGTTTAAAAAACCTTATTTTTCTGTTAAATAGCAACCTCAACAGCTGTAACTATTTGAAAATGCTCTCTTCACGGCTATTTGCCGGAGCAAGCTAGCGCACGCGGCTTGTTATGAAGCGAGGCATGTCTAGAAGAGTAAAGAAGAAAGATAATGTCAATCATACACTGTTCTGTTTCCAGTTCAGGCTCAAATAATTGCTGAACATGGAAATGCTTTCAACTTGAGAAACTCAGCGATGCAATTCTAGGGCAAGTAGTTTCCAAAGCTACGTGACA
Organism: Capricornis sumatraensis; assembly: GCF_032405125.1. NCBI lineage: Eukaryota > Metazoa > Chordata > Mammalia > Artiodactyla > Bovidae > Capricornis > Capricornis sumatraensis. The sequence goes on along the minus strand of NC_091078.1, from coordinate 60,877,170 downwards.
TCTGAAGCATTGAAGCCGGAGAAGAGCAGCAGAGTAACCGAGGGGTCAAGTTTTGGAAAGGGCACATGACTTTCTCACGGAGACATCATTCAAGGGACCATTTATTCCATTTACTTTTTTCCCCCAGAATCTTTATTTCTCTTCTCTCCTTTTTGTCTCTGAATCATTAACTTTTCCATCCCAACAGCCAAAGGAAAGAGATAAAAACAGTCACTAAATGAAGGACTTAAACCAAGTTACTGAAAAATACGTCACCCATCTTTAAAACGGGAATCGTTACTTCCTCTTAAAGCTGTGGTGGGCATTAAAAAGATTAGAATCGAATCCACGGTAAACATTCAGGACAGACCCAGCACACAGAAAGCACTCCCAAGGAGGCAGCCGCCACCCCACTCTAGTGCGCCTGTGCCGGCTGTCCGGTCACAGTGAGGACAGAAATCAATGAGGGACACCCTTACTCTTCAGGGCTCCTAATTCACTGTGAGGAACAGACAGCAGGTAACAGAAAAAGAAAGCAGATTCAAGTGCAAGGCACAAAGCTCGCACACCAAAGAGCAACTAACAGAGGTGGGAGGGGCCGAGGACAGGGAAGGTCTTTTAGCAACTCAGGTTTAAAAGAAGGGTGGTAACTCAGCGGTTAGAGCCCCAGAACAAGACATCTGGTGAAACAGGATTTAAAATGGAATCAAGAATGATTATTAAACCCAAAATGGAGAAGGGAAATGGTACTTGGCTTAATAAAAATTCATTTTAGTGGATATTTTAAATTACCTTTCCCATTAAAAAAAAAATTGCTAATAAAACTACAAACTCCCAAGGTATAGATCACAGTCACAGCTTGAGATCCCAGGACCAAAAGGAATTCACCAAGTCTGCAACTGAGGGAGTGAGATAAGTAGGGAAAGTAAGAGAGTATAGAACACAGACTTTATTTTCATTAAAAAAGAAACAAGGTTAACAGAACTGTCTATTCCTATTAAAGGTCCACAGGGACACAAATAACAATTCTCTCAAAAATCAACCTTAATTTTGATACTACTATCCGAAACATATGTTTTTATTTCATACCCAACTATAGACCCTTGGTTAATAATAGAAAAAGAAAGTATCTCTTCACAAATACAGTTCCTGTGGTTAAAAAAAAAAAAATCTTTCAACTCATGGAAGGGGAAGGGATGGAAAGACAATGAAGTCTTTTTTAGTGTAAAGTATGGGAGGGGCTTCCCTGGCGGTCCAGTGGCTAGGACTGCACTCCCAATACAAGTGGCCTGGGCTTGATCCCTAGGTCAAGGAACTAGGTCACACACCACCAACTGAGAGTTCGCATGCCACAGTGAAGATCACAGATCTCATGGGGTACAGCTAAGACCCAGTGCAGACAAACACATAAATACACAAAAATTAAAAATTTAAAAAAAAAAAAACAAGTACAAAGGGTGGAAACTACTGGTGCCCTTACTGGCTCTCAAGGTAGCTGGAAACCAGACGACAAAAACGAGCACTGAAGTCCCATCTGCTAACACTCAGTAGGTCAGTTCATCCCAATACAACTGAATGATGCTGTTTCTAGGGCTGGACTCAGGCAGGCTAAGACAGAACGAAAGGAACACACAACGATTACAGGGTGACTACATTGAGAAGAAGTAACTGCCAAAGGGTGTAGAAGGGGAAATGCCACAACTACTGCAAGGTTTTCTGAAAAATCACTTTTGAAGTGAATTATCTAGACAGCAGAAAAATGAACAGGGATTAGACAGTAATAAAAATGGGATGACCAGAAGGAAGGCTTTAGGGAGAACCCTCTATGTTTTCCCTCTGGCTTTCTTTTATCAGTAGCCATGAGTCATGACTCATGAAACGTGGGACAAGAATAGGACGTTCTAAAACCACTACAGATGAGGTAGGGACCCGCACCTTTCATAACACCACTTACAACTGGCAGGATTTATGCAATCACTTTGCAGTTCCAACTCCGGTCACTAGCAACTGACACATGACCCAATACTGATGTTAAAGGGAGTGCTTTCTCAGAATAGCAAGTACTGTCACAGAAGCGTGCAGGTCCCACGAGTTCTATAACAAAATCGAGGGCCTCTGTTTCTTGTATGAGATGCAGAAGCCTAATCCCTATAGTCCACTGATGTGAATTCCTATCTACACAATAAGAGCTACTCATCTGCACTCAAAATCACCAAGAGCTCTATTTTTTAAGGATTTTTTTCTTGTTCTGAACAAGATCAGTGGCTGGATCTAAGGGACATAACTAGAGGCCATTCTAAAAGTAGAAAACTGTCAGGTAATTTGAACTAACACCTTGAGGAGTGAGGTGGAAGAGGAAAGCAGAAGGTGGATGAGTCTATGCTTTGTGATAGCTCTGTTACTCCTGATTTTATCAACACTCTAGCTGGAAGCCACGTTTTATTATTATTTTTAGATATTGACTTGGCTGCAGCAGGTCTTAGTTGTGGCATGTGGGATCCAGTTCCCTGACCAGGATTCGAACCCAGGCCCCTGCATTGGGAGTGCAGTCTTAGCCACAGGACCACTAGGGAAGTCCTGTGAAATTTTATTATTTAACAAAGAATCATTTATTTTCTTGAAAAGAGTGATTAACAAAGAATCATTTCTTTTCTTGAAAGAGTGAGAATGAATGTCATCATCTCACATCTACTTGAAAAAACTTCTTTCCCAGACCTGAATCCACCTAAATGTTCCCTGGGGACTTCAAAAACCAACGCTGCCCAAACCAAGCTTATCACCTTTCACGCAAACCTATTTGTCCTCATTTGTATTCTAATCTGGACAACAGCAGCTCCGTCTACCCAGTCAAAACTCTGGAGACATCCCAGACTCTACACTTGGTGGGTCCTCTGACTTCCAGTGTGAGTCGCTCAGTCCTGTCCGGCTCTTTGCGACCCCATGGACTGTGGCCCGCCAGGATCCTCTGTCCATGGAATTCTCCAGGCAAGCATACTCAAGTGGGGAGCCGTTCCCTTCTCCAGGAGATCTTCCCAACCCAGGAACTGAACGCAGGTTTCCTGCATTGCAGGTGGATTCTTAACCATGTGAGCCACCAGGGAAGACCTCCACGTGAGGCATATACTGCGGTTCCAACATGTACTTAGAAGCAAAGGCTCCTACCGCTGACACTCACTGCCCTCCAGCCCGGCGACACGGGCCACCTGGTGATTCCAGCATCACACAGCGAGCTGTAACTACCCAGGCTGTCTTCCGCTGCTAGCGCTCCTTAGTGCAGAGTTCGTCCCCTGCACCCAGGCGGTGTCTGCTCAATGCAAGTCTGCTGAATGGAGTCAATGAGAAACGAAAGACACAGCAGGACTTCTACAAATACTGTTTGGATGGGCCCCCAGAAGGCAGCTGCAGCAGAAGTCTGTGGTACAGGGGCAGTGAGTGGCTAGTGAGAGGGCAAGGAGACTAAGGCAGGCTCCGGGTGAGTGGGGCCGGGAGGGGGCGGGGCGAGGGTCAATGAGGACAAGATGCAGCGTCAGCTGTTTAAGGCCTTATGCAAACTTGTTTTTTCAAGTCAAGAGAAAACAGGGAAAAGTTCAAGAAGTCAAAGGTGTTGAAGCACACACTGTACCACTACACACGTTCATCCAGATCCAAACCAGACAAGCAGCAGACCCTCTTCCAACTCAGCATTCTCTCCTAAGTCACTTTACAAGTCTAATTTTGATACCAGTTGGGAAGTGACTTCACAGATGAGGAAGGGAAGATAAGCCAGGCTAGAACACAATAGTTGTGTGATTCCTTTCAGGGTAGCCTAAGGAAAAGAGCATGCCTGGGCTACAGCATCAGAGACCTAGGTCCAAATTCTACCTTAGCCATTGAATTAGCTATGTATTCTTAGCCAAGTGACCCAGCTTCTTTACATCTTCGTTTTCTCTTCTTCAAAATGTGCACACCACTACCTATCTGGTACTTTCTGAGAGGATGTCTGGGCAAACAGTGCTACACGTATCACTGCAGAGTCTGCAAGGGTCATGAACGGTCGCCTCTGGACACAGCAGTGGGGCCAGCGTGTGTGCGGGCTCAGTCTCCCAGTTGTGTCCGACTCACTGCGAGCCCCTAGAGTGTAGCCCACCAGGCTCCTCTGTCCACGGGATCTCCCAGCAAGAATACTGGAGTGGGTTGCCATTTCTTCCTCCAAAGGCTCTTCCCAATCCAGGAGACCCACATCTCCAGCATCTCCTGCATCTGCAGGAGGATTCTTTACTACTGAGCAAACTGGGAGGCCCCAGTGGAACCGGCAGGAGAAAGCAAAGGGGTTTTTACACTTTTTCTTAAATATAATTCTGTATTATCTGAATTACCTTAGACCACCATTCCTTTATTACTTGTTTTTAAAAGTAAATCTCAATCAGCTGTGCTTAACAGACTATTCTGATGTGTACATATTTTAAATGAACAAGCAGAAACCTCTATACAGGAATGTAAAAGGTAATTTAAAAATGTCTAGGACGCTTTCTCTATTCACTGAGCCACTGGCTCACAGTGAACCTGTGGTGTGGGGACATTGGGTTCTGCAGGGTTCCCTTAAGAGCCTCACAGACCAACCTCCCCACTGCATGAATAGCAATAATGGGAATTATATTACTTTTAATTTTCAGCACAAATAATTTCCTTCAAGGATTAAGAAAACTCAAATATTAAACCCACTGAAGTTTCACAAACACCCCTGAGAGTCTTACAGAATGTGATGAAAGGCGAAAGGGCGAAGCTGTAGTCCAGAGACGCTCTGGGTAACCTGTCTTCCTGGTGGTGTCTTGGTGCTACAGGAAGCAGGCTCGGGCCTCATGAGGCCTGGGAAGGGGTCAGAGTGCTGCTGGCTGGCTCTCCTTCCAGCTCCATTTCCCTGCTTCCGGAAAAACCTGCGAGTTCTCAAGGGGAAGGTGACCTGAAGCCAGACCCACCAGTCATCCAGCTCGCATACGCTCCCAGAGTCAGTGTGGATACTCCAGCGTCCTAGAAATTTCCTCCCTCGAAACCTTGGTTTCTATATACTCTGGAAAAGCAACAGTTACAAACTCATACCTTTCCAAAATTAGATCTTAGAACAAAAAGCCTGTGAAACCTAAATACTTCCTTTTACAAGTTTATGAGAAAAATCTCTAACTTTTGTCCAATTTCAATACTAGCCACAAAGTTTAAAAGGTTCATATGAGAAATATTTTCTTCTTCTATAACAAAGGTCAAGAGGGTGGCAACATGCCTAAGAGGACATGCTTCTACTACAAACGTCAGCGTGGGTACTCTTCAAGGAGAGAGTGTGCCCAGGAACACCGCCACATCACAGACACTTCGGGGACTCGGATTTCATTTTAAGAAGTGATTTTACAGGATTATGACAAATGCGAAGTGATGTCACAATCTGACTCTGATCTAGAAAGTAAAAAATGTTCAAGTTCAGTACCAAACCTAAAAATGTCATCTCAGACAATATCAACTATGCAGACTAAAGAATAAATGTGAAGTCTCCACTAACTTGATGCTTTAGTTTAATAACTAGTGGAACATTTTCATGTTTTCTTAAACTGATTTTAAAAACACTGAGCCTTTTGCGTAAGACTGAGGTGTTCTAACATGAGACAAATATATAAGCCATTAAAACACCAGTTAATAAAAATCACCTGCATATGCTGACTCTTGCGATTCTCTTTGAAAATGCAGCAAAGCCAGCTTTTTGGGTGCGGAGGCACAAAGTCAAATGAGGCGTGTCCTTTAACGGAACACAGCATTTCTCTATACTCCCTAAAATGTTAAACATGTCAAGAGATTTTAACATCCTCATTTGAGGATAAAAAGAAATAAAACTTTAACATAGTGTACTTGCTCTATATAAAAAAAGGTTCAAAAATTCAAAATATGAGTTCTTGAAATGTGCGTTTTGGTTAGTTCTCTATGCATAAAGCCTAAACTAGCCATGTGGTTTTAAAATGCATGGAATTAATTCCCTCGTGGCCTGGCCAGTAAAGAATCTGCTGCAGTGCAGAAGACCGGGGTTCAATCCCTGGGTCAGAAAAATCCCCTGAAGAAGGCAATGGCAACCCGCTCCAGTATTCTTGCCTGGGAAATCCCATGATAGAGGACCCTGGTGGGCTACAGCCCATGGGGTCGCAGAGAGTCGGACACAACTCAGTGACGATACACAGGATATTTTCCTACGTTTAAAGAAAATCAATATATCTTTCTAGGGATTACAATAAACGTACAATCTGGTTGGTCCTACAGAGAATTATAACTGTTAGATTCCTTCATGTTAAAGCTTTACCTAAGAAGCTCTCCCAAATAAAACCACATATTTCCTGTTTTTAAAAGTTAACATTTACTTTCTTCAGATTTTGAGGTATGTGTTTAATGACAGATTTCATTGGCAGCCTGAGGCAGGCCTCCACATCCCAATACCACAATCTTTCATATCAGCCTATTATTAATAGAGAGGCTAACGATGTTCCAGAGTTGTTTTAATTTGCACTGTCCCGGTTATTTCCCCCAATTTCTCCAATTAAAACTGACACACACTGGAGTTCACCACTGTTAGTGTGCACCTCTGCAAGTTCTAACAGAAGCAGTCACGGAGCCGCCATCACAGCAGGCACACAGAGATCTCGAGCATCACTCTGGAGAGTTCCCGGTGCCACCCTGCAGACGACTCCTCCTCCCAGCCCAGCCCCTGGCAACAGTGGGTCTGTCTTATGTCCCGAAAGTCTTGCCTATAAACGGACTCATGCAGTGTGTACTGTCTGCAGGCTGGCTTCCTTCACTGATGCATCTGAGATCTGTCCATGTTGCTGCACGTGCCAATAATTCATCATTTCTTCCTGCTGAGTGGTATCCCTTTGCACAGGTGTTCCACAGCTTATTTAAGCTTGAGATAGTTATGAATAAAGTCACTAAAAACACGTGTGTACAGGTACTTGTGCAAACTTAAATTTTCATTTGCCAAAAAAAAATTTTTTTTTCATTTGCCTTGGGTAAACACCTATGACTGGGCTTGCTGGGTTGTATGTTCGTTCTATTGGAAAGTATCAAACAATATGTGTGTGTTCATTTACAGATTCTTTATTCAATTCCACTGGCTCACATAATCCTTTTTTTAAAATACCATATAGTCTTTTATTTTTAAGTCTTTATTAAATTTGTTACAATACTGTTTCTGTTTTGGGGTTCTGGGCTCTTCGCTCCTTGACCAGGGATCAAACCTGCACCCCCTTCACTGGAAGGTGAAGTCTTAACCACTGGACCACCAGAGGAGTCCCCACATAGTCTGGATGATTGTACCTTTACCCTAAGTACCAGATATGCTAACTACTTTAAGGTTAACCTTTTCCTTCTTCACTGGCTATTCTTATGACTTGTAAAGCAACTCTTTGCATTTGTCTTGAGAGTTTTCTCAATGATTTCTTAAGAGCGCATTCTATAGTAAGAATAGTTATCTATATTACAAATTATTTCCCCTGTTTTTCCCCATTATAACTTTAAACATGTATGCACCATACCCATAAAGTAATCATATCTATCACCAATTTCTTATGATTCCTGTTTAGAAATGCCAAGATCTTACGAATATCCAACTCTAGAGGAGCTTAATTCTTCATATACAAATCCTGAATTCACCTGGAATTTACCGTGACATACGACACAGGCAGGGATCTATCATCCCTCCTTCTCAAAATATTTAATTACTCTGGTACAACTTACTAATAATTCTTCCTAGGATGCCTTCTGATAATGGAAGAATTTTAAATCATTAGGGCCTCTTCTTTTTTTCTGCATCACTTAAATCACCAGCATCAGTCCTTACACTAAAGGGCCACAAGCAGAAACTGATGTGAGTGTTTAGCAAGTATACGCCAGGCACTGTGCTAGGCAGTGAAATGTAGTAAGACCTTACAGGTTGGTCATGAATTTCCAGGAGACACGGCTCTGCTGCCCTTTGTGTCCCGGGTCTTGCCACAGTTCATCTCTGCTCATTCATTTACAGAGAAAATAACAAACATCTGGCTTATAAAGATGCTCCACCTTATCCTCCATCTAGGATTCCCATTCTAGAATGCTTCCACGTCTCTCACTCTACCTCCAAAGTGCCCCCCAGCCCAGATAAAAGCCTGGACTCTAGACAACAAACAAGGGACAAAAGTAAGAGTTGCTGATTACAATTTCATGATTCTTCCCTCAACTCTTGTTGCTATCAGTGTGCTGGCCTCTGGGAAGTCCCTGTGTTACCTGTGAGCTGAAGGTTAGAAAAACAAATTTACTGATCTTGCTAAAATTTTATGTAAAATTAACTAATAAATAAGGATATGAGTAAGACTCTGAAAATGATAACTGTAAACAAAATACATGAGCTTTACACCTGGCCGAGGACGGCCCATGTCAACATCCCACCAGCCTTTATCTGCTTGCTTTCTGGTGCTCTCTTGTGTTTGGGACAACTCAAGATGCATCTAAAGAAAGTGATCAGTAAGTAGTTCCCTAACTGGTATGAGACACAGATGGCTAAGGATTCTGAAGTTCACTTATCCTACCTAAAACAACACAACTTGAGAAAGCCTCCTCACCACAGGAAAAGCTGCTCCCTTTACTCCAGGGAGCAGCTCAGAGAGGCAAAGGCTAGGAGATCACAAAACACAAGCCCTTTTCTAGTCTTGCCTCTGCTGACTGATGATTTCACTACTGAAGCTAGATGGTAAATCCCAGAATTTATCAAGCTGTTTACTGACAACTTGATAATACAACTGTCCGAGGGACAGATGGCACTGTGCCCCACCCACAAACTCATGATTGAGGAAAAAATTCGGACTAATCTAAACCTCTGGGAATCTTCTACTTCCAGGGAGAGAAGAATGGGCTACAGCAGACCGCTGGCCCTGCTCTAACAACTAGAAACAAAATGATAACTTGCCGAATCATGTTTCTGAAGCCTTGGAAACAAGAGGAATAGGTGAACTAAAATTCCAGATGGGAAAGAGCCCCTTCTAGAGCTGAGGCAGCAACTCAAACAAGAATCATCTGACCTCCAGAGTTTCAATGGATCACAAAAGTTCCTGAAAAGATTAAGCCCAATCAACTTTTAATGCACTATAAGAGTACCTTAGGTATAATATCCTTTATAAAACTCTGAAAAACAGGTAAGGTTAAGAAAATACAACTACTGTGATGCCCGAATGTAAGCTTACAGTGAACTGATATTTAATGTCTGATGTATCAATCAACTGGTATCTCTATACATTAGTCTTTTAAGGATTTGTTGAATCAGTTTCTGCCCTCTAGAAACGACCACTGAGTACAAAACTGGACTCCACACCCTGGAACACGGGGTCCCACCATCTGAGGGGCTTCCCTGCATCTACTGGAGCTCCCGATCCATGTTCTCTTACACTGTAACAAGAACCTCCAAATGTCGGTGTAGAGTTAATACACAAAACCTGCTACAACACAAAAATGAGTATGTGGGTTTTTTGTTTGGCTTTTTTTTAAATCAAGGGACTTCCCTGGCAGTCCAGTGGTTAAGAGTTTGCCTTCCAATGCAGGGGGTGCAGGTTTAATCCCTGCCAGCGAACTAAGATCCCACGTGACTCAGGGCCAAAAAACCAAATCATAAAACAGAAGCATTATTGTAACAAATCCAATAAAGACTTTGAAAATGGTCCACATCAAAAAAATCTTAAAAAAAAAATCATATCAAACATACCCAATAACCAACAAATTAAATCTATTTTAGCTTTTAAAAATACAACCGTGCTCCCTCAAATGACATGACGTTCCTTTTGGAAGTAGCCCTTTCTAAAACTTTACCTCCAATTTTCCATTACCATCTTCCCAAGTCATAGCTAGGAAACTGAAAACTCAATGAGGAAAATGAGAACTCTTTTTAAGAGTTACGCACAAAAACCAAGGCCACGATTCTGCACCTGTATTTTAAGCCCCAAGGTTTACTGCAGTCATGCTTGTGCTCATCCTTTCTCTCAAAATGTTGTGGGCCCGCTTTTTATGCGGCTCCAAGGTCAGATTTTAAAAAGGGCTTCATGATGGTTCATAAAACACCTCGGAAACTGCACTTCCGCATTTCTCCTAAAGAAGCACCACAGCTCTCATCAGACTCGTGGTGAGTCTAGGCCTCATTAAATATCCAAACAGAAGGCGAGAAAAAGGAGGTATGATGGGACCAAAGAGATCAGGAAGAGTCAGGGAGGGCAGCCACAACTCAACTTTGTAAAGAAGTTTAGAAGACAGTAAATTTTCACTCCTTCATCTCTGCAATGTTTATTCAACAAACAGGAAGAGCTCGTTGTGTTTACCAGGAGATGAGGATGGAACATAGACAAGATGGAAACAGTTTCCTCTCTCCACGACCTCACTACTGAGCACGCAGGACAAGCTCGCCATCTGGAGTGATTATGCTTGGCATCATGCCACCCAATTCCAAAGGGAAAAGGCCAACAGGACGCATGTCCTCTGCATCTCATCACCTTTTTTTTTTAAAGCCATTTAAAAGGCTTTGTTTTTATCCAACAAACCAGAGTGCCTACTCTGTGCCCGGCTGCACCCCAGGCACCAGGGGGACTGGGGGTGTATTTGTGAGGAGGATCTAACTTCACAGTCTTATTTTCCTACTCATCAGATGTTGCCACAAATGCTGGGGACCCACAATTTTTCCTTGGGTTTCAGGGTTTAAAAGAATTCTGAATTAGGGGACTTTCCTGGTGGTCCAGCAGCTGAGAATCTGCTTTCCAATGCAGCAGAGGCAGGTTTGATCCCTGGTTGGGGAACTAAGATCCCACATGCCACAACTAAGACCTGATGCAGCCAGATAAATAAATATTTTAAAATAACATTAATAATTCTGAATTAAAAGTTCTAAAATATTAAATTAGGCAGTGCCTTATACTGGGTTTAATTTTAACTAAATCACCGTTAGGCTAATAAATCAATTAAAACACTTAAGATATACCAATGACTTCCAGACACACAGCAGATTATACAGAAAATGGGATACACAGAATGGTGGGACTAAGAAATGAAAACTGGTGAAGGACACAAATTGGCATCATGGCTGTATCGAAGCATCAGCTCCACAGGAGTCTCTGCTGATGAACCTGGCCTAGCTCCAGGCGCCCTGTGCCACGAGTGAGCCACCTTTCTCTACCAAAGCCAATGCTACCATGCAGATCTGACTGAAAGAAGTCACAGCCCTTGAAAGGAGGTAGTCAGCTGTGTGTTAAGGTGACAGTAAAAGCCTGTCCCAACGGCCGCCCTGGGAGTCACAACAGCTCCAGGACCCGCTGGGCAGGGTTTCCCCAGAAAGTGGGGGCCTGTCACTGATGAGTCCCGCCAGGCCCGCCTCAGGAGACACGCAGGAGAGGGGTGGAGCCCAGAGCCCTGGGAGAAGCACACACACATCCCGCACAGTTCTTAAACACAGTCACTCTGGGGGGCATCTGGAGCTCTGAGTCTGTCCAACAATGTGCATTCTGACTGAAAGGATTCCGAATTTCCTGTGTCACTGAGATTATTCTGATTCTTTGTTCTGCAAACTAGTCTTTAACAGGTGCATATTTCTCTCCACAAATAAAAGGCTTAAAAAACAACCAAGTCTGACATTTCCAACACCCCAAAGGTTCCTATGTCACACCTGAAGTGAAGATAAGTGGTGAAGACAAGTGGCTTCAGTTTTCACATGTGTTAGTGTTTTGGATATTTTGAACGACTCTTCTGAAGTTGCAAGAAACTAAGCAGTTATCAAGTAAATACCAGGACCTTCAGTGTTTTCTTTGAAAAAAAAAAAAACCTAACCTAACACACACACACCCTTCTTCAGAAGTCAACCTACTCCCTCAACACACACCTAACATTCTGAAAGTTACTCACAGCTACAAACAAGAGCGAGAAAGCACATGCACACAGGCCTGCCCTTCCTCCCAGTTTCCCCAGGCAGTCAGCATTTCAGAAATTCCGCCAGGACACATTCCCAGAGGAGAGAGCACCCCAGGTAGGAAAAGGAGGCCACTGCAGCGCCACAGAAATGCAAGGCGTCAGGTTTCTCTCCAGAGGTGGCTGTGCAGAGACACTTACAGCTGATGGCTGAAGGCTGACTCCCGGGGTCTCCATTCACCTAATCGCTACAACAACCCTAGGGCAGGAACTACTCCGACCCCCAGGGCACAGAGGGCAGTGAGTGAGAGCGGAGCAGTGGGAAGGAGAGGCCTGAGAGCAGGCCTGGAGCAGGAGGCGGGTGACTGGCGGGCCAGGCGGCTGAGCAATGACAGGGAAAACTGGAAGGGAAAGTCAGGAAAGAAATGGGGGAACCAACCTCAAAGGCCAGGCCAGCCACGGTGAGGATGTCAGTTTTGACTAAGTGAAATGGCAAGCCTTTAACATGCTCCAAGCGGAGGAGTGACGTAACAGATTCCTGTTTTCAAAGGCACTGGAGCAGCACTGTGTCCCTCCTGGGCGTTGGGTGCCCGAGACAGCAGCCTCAGGCTGCAGACCCAAGAGAGCCCCTCCCTACAGCTAGCTCTCCCTAGAGCTGCGGACAACCCCGGCTCTTGGGCCCTCGCCCCAGCCCCAGCAGCCGCCTCTCCCCGGAACTGTCAGGGCCCGAGAAGGGCAGCAGCACGGGGAAAGGAGAGCTGCTGCTGGAATCCCTTCTCTCCCCCGCTTCCTCAGAGAGGGACACACACCCCAGCCCGAACCTGACCTCCTCGGACAACAGACACACACAAAAACGTAGGTGAACAAACTTCTGGTTTTCATTCGAACAGGACCTGCAATTACCGGCTCTGCACACCTTTGTCTTTCTACAGGATTTTACAGGGAGTAAGAGGTGCACTAAGATCCACCTAAAACAAAATGAAACCCGTCTAGTTAACAGTCGGCAGAGCCCTGAGAAAATCGCAAAGGTACCGCACGTCTTCTGCACGAAGAAACTGATTCTGAGCGATGCAGTGAAGCAACCTTCTGACCGCTGTGGAAAGGAAGCAGGCAGGACAGTCTCTGGGTTCCTCAGGACAAGGGGACCCTGATGAGTGTTTAGCTTCAAGTTCCAGGCAGTGGAGAAGCATCAGAAAACTTTTCAAAGGGACCTGAAATTGGTTTTCACTGAATGAGCACAGTGTGCCTAAAAATGGGGGGCGGGAGGTGGAGGGGAGAAATTAAGCTCCATTATCAACATCAAAATGAATCCACAGTCTCACTTTTGAACCTAAATGTTAAAAAAATTTTTTTTTCCTTACTGATTCTCTAAAGAACAATACTGGGAATCTGTTTTTTCACTAGTGGCTGAAAACATTTGATTCTATGGATTCGAATCAGTGGTAGGCAAGGCTGGATGCTTATCGGAATCTCATGAAGCTTCTGGTGCGGGGGGTCCCTCACCCAATGACTATCAGAATCAGAATCTCTAGCAGGGTTGCCCAGGCAAGGTTTTTTTTTTCTTTCTCTTTTTTAAATCTCCCCCAGTGAAACTGGTGAGTGACGAGTTAAGAACCACCGGTTTAAATCTCACCATACCACTTGACAGTAAGTTATACTTTTCAAAACAGAGTCATCTGTTTCATTTGATCTGACCTTATTACACAGTAAGAACCACGGCTCAAAAGGCAATAAGGAAAACATCAAAACCATGCAAATCATTTCTATCATGTTTCTCAAACCTTTCATTAAGAAATCAACAGTGGAGATAGCCTAAAAAACCCCATCTACAGGGTACCCATAAGACTATACCACACCTGACACTTCCTGCTCAAGAATCTTCCTTATAGACATTAAATTCAATAAGTTTATTTATAAAACCCAAAAGATTTTACTCAAGGCATTGCTTCCTCCTCAAATTAAAAAACATTCACCTTTAAAGCCAAAGCACTATGAAGACAGAACTAATAAGTGCTTTTAAGAACAAATCAAGTGCTTTTACTTACAAAGGGCTCAGTTCAGTTCAGTCGCTCAGTCGTGTCCGACTCTGCGACCCCATGAATCGAACCACGCCAGGCCTCCCTGTCCATCACCAACTCCCGGAGTTCACTCAGACTCACGTCCATCGAGTCTGTGATGCCATCCAGCCATCTCATCCTCGGTCGTCCCCTTCTCCTCCTGCCCCCAATCCCTCCCAGCATCAAGTCTTTTCCAGTGAGTCAACTCTTCGCATGAGCTGGCCAAAGCACTGGAGTCTCAGCTTTAGCATTATTCCTTCCAAAGAAATCCCAGTGCTGATCTCCTTCAGAATGGACTCATTGGATTTCCTTGCAGTCCAAGGGACTCTCAAGAGTCTTCTCCAACACCACAGTTCAAAAGCATCAATTCTTCGGCCCTTAGCCTTCTTCACAGTCCAACTCTCACATCCATACATGACCACAGGAAAAACCATAGCCTTGACTAGACGGACCTTTGTTGGCAAAGTAATGTCTCTGCTTTTCAATATGCTATCTAGGTTGGTCATAACTTTCCTTCCAAGGAGTAAGCGTCTTTTAATTTCATGGCTGCAATCACCATCTGCAGTGATTTTGGAGCCCAAAAAGATAAAGTCTGACACGGTTTCCACTGTTTCCCCATCTATTTCCCATGAAGTGATGGGACTGGATGCCATGATCTTCGTTTTCTGAATGTTGAGCTTTAAGCCAACTTTTTCACTCTCCTCTTTCACTTTCATCAAGAGGCATTTTAGTTCTTCTTCACTTTCTGCCATAAGGGTGCTGTCATCTGGATATCTGAGGTTATTGATATTTCTCCCGGCAATCTTGATTCCAGGTTGTGTTTCTTCCAGTCCAGCGTTTCTCATGATGTACTCTGCACAGAAGTTAAATAAGCAGGGTGACAATATACAGCCTTGATGTACTCCTTTTTCCTATTTGGAACCAGTCTGTTGTTCCATGTCCAGTTCTAACTGTTGCTTCCTGACCTGCATACAGGTTTCTCAAGAGGCAGGTCAGGTGGTCTGGTATTCCCTCTCTTTCAGAATTTTCCACAGTTTATTATGATCCACACAGTCAAAGGGCTCATGCCAGATCAATTTTTAATTGTGATTTCTGAAATTATTTTCATTTCTCCTAGGCATGTGAAACTTCAGAAAGTTTAGGGAAGGATTTTCATTTTTTCTTTTGGTTTTATATGACAAGTGATGGCACTATACTTTGAAAAAGTACCTTTCAGAGCATGTGACCCTGTGTGTCACAGTGGGTTGTGGAAGGCGTGTGCCACATTTCTACAGATGTGTCTTTCACTTCTCGGCAGATGCTATCCGCGTGACTAGGCCTGAGCCCCCGAGTTCAGTGCAGCTCATGCTGGGCACACTCACACAAGTAGGTTCTACGTCTCCTTTTTAGAGTAAAACAAGGTGCTACTTTAAAAAGGACCAAACCTCCTTACCTACACACAGAAGAGGCATAAATCTTCCCTAAAACTCTGACACACGCCTGAAGTCTTCCAACCTACACTCATCAAGACCCTATGTCCAAATGACAAACAGGATAAGAATAAGTAATATAAAATTTAGCCAGATTCTGACTGGGAAGAAAAGGTTCAAGTCGAAAAATACTGAAACATTACAAAGGCATCTGTCTCTAATAAGTGACAACTGAGAAAAATGAAACTGTACACAGATGTGGTGCAGCCTGGCAAGGGCATTTAGTGAGTACACAAACAGCTTTTCTGTAACCAGTCTGAAATAAAAGCAAGGAATTCACGGTAGAAGTTATAGTGGCAGACTGATGGAAACCTATGAAAAAATCTCTCATCTGTTCACATCTTTCTGGATTATTCCAAAGTTCTGTCACAAAGTTTAGGTTAGGCTGCACTATCTGTATAGGAAGGAGAAATCCTTTAAAAAATGTCAGAGAGAATATTTAAATGTCTTATACATACAATGCTAGAATCACAGGTCTTTAGGTGCTCCCATTCCCTAAGCCCTCTGACAGACTCTTTCATGGTTAAGAGCATGCAGAGATATTTTCTCACAGGACTAGAACAGACTGAGGAACGACTGCTGTAAGCACATTATACGTGGCCTCAGCTTAACTACAGCTCTGGGCTTAAATATGCCAAGATTTCCCAAATATTACACAAGATATAATTAGCATATAAATTAACAGTCAAGAATGTCTTAATTTATGTTTTACTGATCTACTTTTTGACAATAAAAGGTAATTCTTTTCAGGGAGACCAGACAGTCATTTCTAAATTCACACTGGATTTTGAGATGTTCTTCATATGCAGTAAGTCAGGACAAAGAAAAGAATAATGAAAAAGAACACAATTCTAAGATGTGTCCATAGACTTCATCAGATGTTAAGGCATTACGGAGTCAGAAAAACCTAAGAACCAGTTCTCCAAAATAAATGCGAGTACGTTATTTTCAACACTGTGAAGGTTAAATGCTCTGGCCTCCATGGATACAGGGTAATTTTTGGCTGATTATCTGGTTTTACAATTGGTTTTATTTTTAAAAATACAATATAAAAATAATTTGGTAGCAATGAAAAAATGCAGTGTGTTTCTGCCGTGGCGACTTTCACTCACAGACCAAAATAAGGCATTATCATTAAAAATAAAGTAAAAACAACCCCTACACAACAGCTCAGGAACATCTACATTGAAATACTTGCCTTCCCTGATGGCTCAGGTGGTAAACGTCTGCCTGCAATGCAGGAGACCTGGGTTCGATCCCTGGGTTGGGAAGATTCCCCTAAGAGAAGGAAATGGCACCCCACTCCAGTATTCTTGCCTAGAAAACCCCATGGACTGTAGCCTACCAGGGTCCTCCGTCCATGGGGTTGCAAAGAGTTGGACACGACTCAGCGACTTCACTTTCACTTTAGGCAAAGAATAGTAAGTATTTTTTAACTTTTTATTTTGAAATAATTATAGATTCACAAGAGTTGCTCCCCCCCACAAAAAAAAAAGCACAGAGAGGTCCCATGTACTCTTCATCCAATTTTCCCCGCGGCAACAGCTTACTTAACTCTAGCACACCTCCACAACTAGGACACTGACTGGTGTACTCCACAGAGCTCATTCGGGTTTCCCTGCATTACATCCACTCATCTGTGTGTAGCGTCCATGCAATTCCATCCCAGGTATAGATTCATTTAATGACATCAGATGCAGACGTGCTCCATCACCCAAGACTCCTTCAGGCCATCCCTGTATAACTACATACTCACCATCGTCTCCAGCCTGTGGCAACTGCAGGTCTGATCTCCATCATTTTAGTTCAACAGTTATATAAATGGGAATTATGCGGTATGTAAGTTTCTGAGATTGGCATTTTTTCACTCAGTGTAATTTTCTTAAGATCCATTCAGGCTGTTAAATGAATCGCTTGTTCCTTTTTATTGCTGCATAGCATTTCAGGGCAAGGATGCACCACAATTTCACCCACTGAAGGACCTGTGGCCTGTTTCCAGTTTGGGGCTATCACAAATAAAGTTCCTATGAACAACCACATATAGATTTTCATGTGAAAATAAACTCCCAGAGTGCAACTGCAGAGCTGTATGGGAAGTATATATTTAGTTTTATAAGAAACTGCCAAACTATTTTCCAGAGTGGTGTAATAGCGACTCCTCTCCAGCTCTTCTTTCTCATAACTGTTTTAGCTATTTTGGGTCCGTGGCCTTTCCACACAAGTTTTAGAATAATGTTGTCTATGTCGTCAAAAACCCTGCAGGGCTTGTGGCAGGAACTGGATTAAACGTATGGATCCATTGGGAAGAAGTGACATCTGTACTACCTGGTTTTCCAATTCATGAATATGATTCATCTCTCCATTCATTTAAGACTTTTTAAATTTCCTTCATTAGCATTTTGCATTTTTCAGCATAAATTATTTTGTTATATGTGTTTTCTTAGATACATAAATTTTCTTTCATAGGACTGTAAATATATTAATTTCAGGCTCCAGATGTTTCTTAATATAGAGAAATGCAATTGGTTTTTGTGTGTTGATCTCGTATCCTGTGATCCTGCTGAATTCACTTATCGTTCCTAGGAATTTTTCTGTAAATATACATCTCGAGATTTTCAAGGCAGAAAATCATGTCATCTGCAGACTGAGGTAGTTTTATTTCTTCCTTTCCACTCTGTATGCCTTTTAGTACTGCACCCAATAAGTGTGGTGAGTGAACATCCTTTTCTTGTTTCCAAACTTGGAAAGCATAAAGACGAAAGCATTCAGTCATTCATCATTAAGTATGTTAGCTGTAGATTTTTGAAGATGTTCTTTATCAAGTTGAGAATGTTCCCCTCTATTCCTAGTTTACTGAGAGTAATATATTAATGTGGGACAAAACATAGATTTATAAAAAGACCTCTAGTTTTCTGCATACTCACATGCATGAGGACACTTCCTGTAACTCCATACATGAATAATCTCTATTAAATACTGAACTGCAAATTGTGGACAGTGTATTCAGATTTTGTTTACATCCCAAAAAGCTTATACACACTGACTTCTACGTCCAAACCTTTGCACTGTATTAACATGGTGCCACGTTTTACATAATTTAGCTTTCAATGATTTCTCCTGCATGTTAATTTAGCAAATAATAAGCTAATGAAGAGACCTAATATTTCATCCTTGAAACTGTTTGTCTATAAACTAGGAAGCATCTAATATAGGGGTTTTCAGTTCCAAAACTGTAACTTCCCTGGAAGCCTCTGAATCTCAAGTGAGATGATAAAGTTTTCGATATCAAATCTAGTTCATTTTAACTTGAAACTAAACTGAAAAAATGTAGTGAAGTAGAAAGATATAAACAATGTTAGGGTTTTACATCTGAAAAGTTCTGTGCATGATCTAAGAAACAGTTTTTTCATTTTAGAGTTTCTATATTTGAAGAAACCTATAAGTATAGTTTTGCTTTTTAAAGCAGAGTAAAGTCATCTCCTGGTGGCTCAGTGGTAAAGAACCCCCCTGCCAATGCAGGAGAAGCAGGTTCGATCCCTGGGTCGGGAAGATCCCCTGGAGGAGGAAATGTCAGCTCACTCCAGTATTCTTGACTGAATAATCCCGTTTTTTTCCTTTTCCCTTCTAATTCAGCAAAGTCAACTTAGTTCACATTCTGGAAACCCAACAGAGGCAACTGCAATCAACAGCTCCCTGAGTATGATCCAGCTCTCTTCCTCCCCACAAGTCTCTAGACATGACAGCACAGGAAGACGGCACACGGGATCAGACTAAAAGAGGAGCCAGCTGACAGAAGCATCTGTGCTGGTCCTTTCCAGAAGACAGTCTGGAAACAGGAAAGACTTGAACTTAAGACAATCACTACAAGAATGAATCCACAAAAGAAAATTCAAAAAAGAATGAATCCAGTTCTCTCACTCTGTAACTCACTGAGCATGAACAGGCAGGTATTTGTTCCAGGTGGGGTACTGGCTGTGGGCACACAGGCAGTGGGGTACTGGCTGTGGGCACAGACGCAGAGGTGTACTGACAGTCTGTCAAATACTAAGGCCAGATACCAGGCCACCCTCTGCTCCGCCCCCACATCAACTGGAGGTTACTCAGACATTGTATCTGCAGACTACTAGAGAATCTCCAAAAAAACATAAAGAAGTTAAGCACACAACTAACAATCCCCAAGCACCAAGCACACATGAGCAACAGGAGACAAGAACCAAGTGCACCAAGCAGAACACCCAAGAAAACCACTGAGTACAGCATTTCCAGAAGCGAAACTATGCACCACAGATCACACGAAAAGCACAGCCCAACAACGAAAACAAAAGTAACCTCACGTGAGACTCTGCCCCCGCAGCATCTGACGCAAAAGATGACAGGAGAGTATCTCTAAAGTTGGAAAGAAAACGATTCTCACTATGTCCTTCTATACCCAGTCAAAGTACCATTCAAATGTGATGATACTTTCAGACAAAGACTTGGAAAACTTTTCACAAATCTTCTCTAAAGAATTAAAAACAAAACAAAAGTAATCTAAGATAGAAAGGAGACACATCAGTGGTAAACCAAAAAATTAGTAAAATTAAGTTCAAAATTAAAAATTTTTTATAAAATAAATAAAAGCAAATAAAGGAAAGTGAAAGCAAACTATAGTTTTCTGTATGGTAGAGGGAATGATACAAATATTAACTCTAGACATTACAAGTAGACACTAATACAGAGAAACAGACTGCACATCTTGCAAACCACTAGAGGAGGAGCAAAGAGAACTTCAATACTCCAGCAAAACACGACAAAAGGTGATAACAAAATAATAAGGCAGATGAAAAACACCAAATAGTACAAATAAGTCCAAATATTCCAGTAAAAAACAAATGTGAATGGACTAAATTCACCTATTAAAAGTCTTCTGAATTATGATGGACACCTAATAAAGCCACATATTGTTTAAGATAAACCTGAAACAAAATGACAAATGGGATTTAAAGCAATAAGCAAATAAGCACAGTTTCATATCGCTAAAAGTGATAATCCATCGTGTAAAATAAATTGTATAGACTTTTATATACCTACACAGCATGAAAATAACATGTACAAGCAAAAACTGATTAAAATACAAAATTGACAGATTTGAGTAGGGGACTGGCATAATTCTCTCAAAAAATAACAGATAAGAATAAAAACATGGAACAAAATACATAATTAACAATCTTAATTATGTATAAAAACTCTATATGTACCAAACATACAAATATTTTTAAACACAGGGAAGCGTAACCAAAAATTACTATGTACTAAACCACACGGAAAATCTAAAAATAGTTCCCAAAGCAGAAACCAATCAGGCATATTTGACTGTAATATACTAAAATTAGAAGTGAAAACCAAATAGCTAAAAGGAAAAATAAATGTATCCATTTTGAATTTCTAAAAAACAAAAAATCTCAACAAGAAACAAAGCAGTAAAGTTTAGCGATGAATAACAATGACTGCAGAGTGAAATTCCTGGGATGCTACCACAGACTGTGGGAGAAGACAACGCAGTCTTAGATGTATTCATTAGAAATCAGGATAATAAAGGAAAAAAGCTTTCAAGACACTAAAAAAGAAATCAGAAGGGAAATTCAAAGGTCCTAGAAAGAACAAAAAGTGAAAGAAAAAGTAATGATACAGAAGAAAAAAAGTACAGTTAAATAAAATCAAATTTGAATCTTTGAATATAATACAATTTCTGAATTTTCAATGCTGAGGATCAGTGTACTCTCAAAAAAATTATAAAATTGAACCAAAGTTGTTTTACTTAACAATATCTGATAATTAAGTGATAGATTCTAATCTTTATCCCCAACTAATTTTGCTAAATATCTGTGAAAAATCAGTGATTGATTTTGGCATAATAAACTAATATTACATTAACAGAAATGTGACTTTCCATTTGTTTTTCAAAGCAATTCTATAGTAATTTCAACCACACAATTACACAAAATGCATGGAAATAAATACAAATAATGAAAATGAACTCTACTCAATTCCACTTTACCAACATAAGTTAACCATTTATCAGACTGGTGATTATCTTTTCAGACAATTTTCTTTTCGTTTTTAAAAACTTATGTAAAGTTCCATGATGCAGTATTTAAGAGGAGGGGAAAAAAACATCACAATGAACACCTGTGCATTCACTGCCCAAAGCATCACCCGTGCAGCTGAAACCCTGCAGACAGGCCTGCACCTCAGAAGTTAACTACCTTGGTCTCTCCCGTTCTTCATACTTCACTGCGTGTACTGCAGCCCTAAACAATGTTTCATACTGCTTTGTATGTTTTAAACTTTTGTATAAATGTCCTAATACTGTATGTTCTCTTTATTCATTCTGTCACTTAAACAAGTTTGTGAAACTCCAGCCATGTTGACATAATTCATTAAATTTCACTAAGCTATAGTTTCGCCGTATGAATAATGAACAATTTATTCTCCTGCTGATGAACAGTCAATACTGCTAACAACATTTTTTGAAAATCTCCAGCATATATGAGAGCTTCTCTACGGTGTACACACAGGAAGCAGAGCCACTGGGTCTCAGCATGCCTACTTAACTTTACTAGCTATTGACAAACTGCCGTCTACAAAGTACAAGAGTTCTTCTCGTTGTATAGTCTTATCCACACTTGGTTTTGTCTGCCTTTAGCTTTGCTCAACGGAGAAGGCAATGGCACCCCACTCCAGTACTCTTGCCTGGAAAATCCCATGGACGGAGGAGCCTGGTAGGCTGCAGTCCATGAGGTAGCTAAGAGTCGGACACGACTGAGCAACTTCACTTTCACGTTTCACTTTCCTGCATTGGAGAAGGAAATGGCAACCCACTCCAGTGCTCTTGCCTGGAGAATCCCAGGGACGGGGGAGCTTGGTGGGCTGCCGTCTATGCGGTCGCACAGAGTCGGACACGACTGAAGTGACTTAGCAGCAGCAGCAGCAGCAGCAGCTTTGCTCAATATGAAAAGTAAGAAACAGGGTCTTACTGCAGTTTTAATTTGCCTTTCCTTGATTATTAGTGAGGCTAAATATCCTTTTCACGTTGACACATTGATATTTCCTCATCTGCATATTCTTGCCTCCATTTTCAGATTAGTCTCCACTAATCAAAAGATGTCTGCCTCAAATATTCTAATGAAAGACTTCAGTGAAGCCTGGTTATCTGTAGTGGGTAGAAACCACATAGTCTAACATGAAAAACAGTGCCTTGGTGTACAGAGTATTCAGCATAAGATCAGCACTCTTCAGTGCTTACCTTTAACCTTCTATAACCTGTATTTTAAACGATCAGAATGCAAATGAAAGGCTCATTATCTATGAAGTTTGATATCATATGCATGTAATATTAGGAATATTTTTCTAAGATTAAACCTAAAATTTTAAAAGCTGACCACATCTTCAGATTAATAAATCCTTAAAAACTGAAAATAAATTTCTAAATGACCTTCACAACAAATATGATTCCAAGGGGACAAAACTGACACAAGCTGAAAAGCAATAAACACTTCTGTCACAACGGAGAAACTCATGACAAGTAAGAGCGTGAGGAAGTGTTAGAGTGAAGGGAGCAGGCCGGCGGAATGCCAAGAGCTACCACTACTTTACCACACAGCAAGCACTCTGTTACCAACTTTCTATCTTATACAGGAAGATAGACAGTAACCACCACAGGGGTCACTGTGAAAAGTAAACAAGATAACATTCAATACCCGTATCTGATCTAATTCTATTCTTTGGATGATGAATGAAGCAGAGAGGTCAAGTACACTGTTCAAGGTCACAAGAAATGATCCCAATGCCAGAATTCCTCACGCTATACACTGTAATATTCACAGTACCTTTCTAATATGGGTCTCATGACTGTTGAAATGTATTCACAGGAAGGAAATAACTAGAAGTATCTAAAAAAGACAGGAAAAGCACTCAGACCCTAAAAATACAAACAAAACAGGCCAATGAGAGGTTATCTTAAAAGGTAACTTACTCTTTTTCTTTTGTGCTAACAAATATACTTTAGACATTAGCTATCTATAAGGTAAAATAAACTCAGACAGCTTTAGGGAAACACCGAAGTCATGAAACCCAACCTGTTTACTAAGATCCATTTAACAGAAATTCTCTTAGAAATTATTTTCATATAAACAACAACCGGTTTGACCAACTACACTTCAGCCAGTAGAATTCAAGACCGCAAATACTGAAAGGTACCCACCTACTGCGGGTGCATCATACTCGTCACCAAGCAGAATTTCTGGGGCAGAATACGCAAGAGATCCACAGCTTGTGGTGAGCTTCTTCCCTGGTTGAAATTTGTTGCTGAAACCAAAGTCTGTCAGCTTTACAAGACCTTGTTTTTCAAAGAAGACCACATTCTCGGGTTTTAGGTCTCTGTGAACCACATGGAGTTTATGGCAATAAGATATGGCGTGAACTATCTGAGCAAAGTACTTCTTGGCCAAGTCTTCACTAAGTCCCTCCTCATGCTTCATTATGTAGTCGAACATGTCTCCTCCGTCCCCAAGTTCCAGGATAAGGTAGAGCTTGGTCTGGGTGTCAATCACTTCATAGAGGCGCACGATGTTGGGGTGCTGCACTAGCTTCATGCATCTCACCTCTTGGAAAAGATGGCCAGTGGCTAGTGTGTCCAATTTTGTCTTGTCAATAACTTTTACTGCCACTTTTTCACCTGTAAAGACATGCCTGGCAAGTTTAACCACTGCAAAATGACCTCGACCCAAGGTTTTATCCAGATCATATAATCCAGCAATCTTCCCATCATACCCTCGCTTGAATCCTGCCATGCTGGGCCAACGTGAGAAAAAATATTTAGACTGTTTAAAATGGATCTTCTCATATATCTGGTGAAAATAAGGAATTCATTTTCAATATCGTCATGGACATCTACAAAATAAGAGAAATAAAATTAAGTTTTCTGTGACTTATCCTTTTATAGCTTCACTTTTTGAAAATTTTGTTTTATAAGAAGCTTGAAATACATATATTGAGACATAAAATGAGTCAGGGGCATTTATAATTACCTATTTACAGATTTAGGGTTTACATTATAAAGCTTGATCATTTAAATGCCATTTTGCAAACTGATACAAAGTTACTCTGTTGAAACAATTTTTGGGTGATGTCACAAGAAAACTGGCAAGTTTGATATGCTTTTAAAAAGTGTTTAAAGAAGAATATTTTCCAAAAGTAATTTCAATTAGCATCTTAAAAAAGAAGTCTGGGACTGACTAAAAGGGGAAAACACAACAAATATACACTTGGACAGAAACCAACAACTTCTTCCTGCTCTTCCAAAATGAGCACTATTTAATATAAAATCCCTTCAGTAAAGACTTCTAACTCTCCCGGAAGAGTCTAGTTTAGTCTTCTGGAGTATTTTCATCTACCTCCCTCTCCTGTATCTCCAAAGCACCTGAAACACCTCCATCCCACGTGGTCTTAATCTTACAGGCTTCAGTACACACCATCTTTACCCTGAGACCTCAAGGTCCTTGAGGACTCTATGGGTCCATGTTTTATTTCTACCCTCTGCTAACGCCAAGAACAGTGTTTTATATAGAACAAGTAATCAACATTTTTTCAAATTTTGAAATGCAACTTTTTTCAAAATATTTACAAGTAAATTGTCTGCTCTTGCATCACTAGTACCTAGAACAGTATCTGGTACACATTAGATGTTTTAATATTTGCTGACTGACGGGTACTTATTCTTTGTGCTTATACGTTATTCTTGTTTCTCTTATGGTTTTCCAACTCTCAAACAAAACCTACCACGATGTGCATACATTTCAAGAACACATAAGCATGTGTTTAAACTATGTGCATGTTAAAGATTATTTGGCTTTAAAAACCTCATTTTATATGCGAGTTTAAAGTTCTTAACCTTTACAGTATAAACCTTAAAATACAGAAATAGGTTCTTATAAATGACCCTGACTTAGAAAAAATTTTAAGTGTTTATTATACAAATTAAGACATCATTTTAAATCTCACAGACTAAACTCCCACTATTAATTTTTTTTTTTACAAAAGTTAAATAGAATACAAAATCCCAAGAAAAATACAGCCATCTCCTAAGACTAGATCTTTCCTATTAGTGCACATTAATCCGTGCAGTGAAGCCTTTTCTAGTGCTCTCATATGCAGTTTCACATTTTCAGTAACTTTTTATTAACAGTACTTAGAGCAGTTACCCTACTTAGATGAAAATATCCCAAAAACCTAAACTGTATGTACATAAAAGTTGTGTTTTTTTTAAAGCACTAGCATTAAATACCTTTAAATCTCATTTTTGCTTAAAAGAACAGAAGAAAAGCTAACAGTTAACATTTACTGAAAACCCACTATATATATTCAGTGCAAAACCTGAATCAGATTAGACTGTGTCACTGGACCTTAGCAACCCTAAGAAGTCAGTATTATTCCCATTTTATGGCCAAGAAAGCACTGTGTTTCAGTTAAGTGCTGAAGGTTCAAACCGAATTCTTATTTCAAAGCGCAGACCTCTTATAAACATATGACCATTCTAAACAATATTATATTTAGGGTAACAATATCGTGAAAGTTAAAAAAAAAATTCTCACAGTCATTCTCCCATGCAGGCTAAAATGATCTGAATCACATATCTGGGGCCACCTCAAACTTCTCTGTAATTGTAAATTACCCTCAGAGTAATTCTGAGTGCTTCACTTAATTGAAAATTGCCCCCAGAGATAGGATTATTAGTTTCATTTTGAGGGACAAAACCAGTGAGTAACTTGGCCTAGGCTATAAGGCCAGTGTGTTAAAGAGCTGAGATTCACCAAAGTCTGTGCTTTTAACCACCGTTCTACACTGTTTCTGTAAATTAACTTCAGAAACAAAATCCTATTTCTATTGAGACTTTTAAAAATGAGAAACCTGCGCTGTTAAGATACAGCTTATACGGCTTTCTCTTTGAAGAAAAGGCAAATTTCTTCTGTACTGTGTATTATCCTTGTCATCTGAGCTGCTCATTTTATTGATAACAGGAAAATCCAAGAGGAAAAAGCTTGCTTTATTTGGACAGTAGTTCCCCAAAAGAAAGTTAATTTAAGCATATTTAATCTTCAAAAACAAAAACTCTAAGCTAACTCCAGGAGGCAGAAAACTATCTTTAAATCTTTAGCTTTGATTAATCATAAGGGTGGTAATAACTCTTCAAATTCTACCTGAGTTTATGTTTCTATTGCACAAGCTTACAAATGCAACTACAGCTTTCAGAAAAAACCTCTTCAGGCTGCCCCCAAGTTACATAATATTTACTTTTTCATCTATGACTTTAGATGTATTCCTGGAAAGTGGCACAGAAATCAAGGCTTTATAAACAAATTTCAGTTGGTTTACATTTTAATTATTTTTTAAAGATTTATGTATTACAAAGGAATATACAGATATGGGCGGGATCTTTTTTTAGGGTCTCAGACACCCACAGATAATCGCTATTCACATTGTCATTTCTCTTTCCAAAACCGGGTTAGCAAAAGGGCACAATGAAATAATTTTTAATCTACTAGCAAGTTCATGGGGGAAAATCTCATAGGGTATCTTCTTAATGACAAGCTACCCTGTAGGAAAATGACTAATACTTTCACTATCAAAGAATTCACTTTTTGGGTACTTTTCTGGATACACATATATATCCCTTTTTCATTGCCTCAAAGTGAAGTGAAATGAAAGTGGCTCAGTCATGTCCAACTCTTTGCGACCCCAGGAACTATACAGTCCGTGGAATTCTCTAGGCCAGAATACGGGAGTGGGTAGCCTATCCCTTCTCCAAGGGATCTTCCCAATCCAGGGATCGAACCCAGGTCTCCTGCAGGGTTAGGAAGATCCCCTGGAGAAGGGAAAGGCTACCCACTCTAGCATTCTGGCCTAGAGAATTCCATGGACTATCCATGGGGTTGCAAAGAGTCAGAAATGACTGAGTGACTTTCAGTGTCTATCAAACTACAATTATAAACCTAAAAAACAGGAAGTTAGAAATAACTGAAAGTTGAGAGGAAAAATATCCTTGTTATTGAACACCTTTTAAAATACTGTTTAATCATACTATCAAGTGTATTTTGAGTTAGTATAGGAAATAATTAGGCTTCCCCGGTGGCTCGGACGGTAAAGAAACTTCCTGCAACACAGGAGACCCGGGTTCGATCCCTGGGTAGGGAAGACCCCCTGAGAAGGAAATGGAGGAAAACCCACTCCAGTATTCTTGCCTGGAGAATCCCCACGGACAGTGGAGCCTGGCGGGCTACAGTCCATGTGGTCCCAAAGAGTCAGACACAACTGAGCAACTTAACACAGGAAGTAACTGAATCATTTTTTGATATCTGAGGATCTTACAATGCCTGAAAATCATTCTGAACACCAATATAGAATGTTAAGATGTGGCTTATGTAAAGTAAAGGCGACTGTGTACCAACTCCAAGACATACCCTGCAAACTGCATGTGCAGTAATCCTTGTTATTACTGTGTTTTGTTAGTCTCTTCTTTTTCCTAAAAGAAAATACAAAGATATTAGTTTAGTTCTATTTGTTTTAACTTTTGCTGAAAGTTAAAATATAAACCCTCAGGATGGACCCAGACAGACAAATAAAAATGGAGAATTTGTTTTCAGTGACCCAGTCTTCCATTATTTCTCTCCCCTCTGTCAACTACAGCCCGTTCAAGGAATCTTTAGGCAACAGGTATTTCACAGTGAAAAGATGATGGGAAGGACTGAAGGCAGGAGGAGAGCGGACAACAGAGAATGGGGTGGTTGGATGGCATCACCGACTCAATGGACATGAGTCTGAATAAACTGTGACACTTGGTGATGGACAGGGAGGCCTGGCGTGCTGCAGTCCATGGGATCGCAAAGAATCGGACGCAACTAAGCGACTGAACTGAACTGATTTCACAGTGAACAGATACACAGATTGGTCCAGGCAGACAGAGTAAAAGGATTATTCCACTTGGAGAAGGAGGGAATTATAATAATGAAGAGTAAAGTCACTGTTTTTGAAATGCCTCCTGGGAAATGAGCACGAATCCTCAACGCAGTGAATCTTCACCAGCAGCCAGCAAGGTAGGCACCTGCCCCACAAGCAGCAGCCTGCAGCTCCAAGCTGCTCAGCCAGGCTTCAAAGCTCAACATGCCTGCAGGAGCCTCTCTGGCTCATGAAATAACCACTCCAATAGCCGAGGAGGGCACCTCTCCAGCACTCCGTCCTCCAGAAGGCCAGCAAAAATCA
The DNA here is from genome assembly GCF_032405125.1 of Capricornis sumatraensis. Classification (NCBI taxonomy): domain Eukaryota; kingdom Metazoa; phylum Chordata; class Mammalia; order Artiodactyla; family Bovidae; genus Capricornis; species Capricornis sumatraensis. Next base: position 60,848,453 of record NC_091078.1, on the reverse strand, counting down.
ACACTAGCACTGGGGGACACACAACGGCTCTGCACTAGAGGCTTTCCATCTGATAGTAAAACAGAAACTCCATGAACAGAGGGCATGTGACAGGGCCACTGATACCTAAGTTCAGGGCACAGGGAGGGAACTAAGGCAACCTTGCAGGCCTTTCCTCAACACTGGAACATCGTATCAATAATTTCAAGTTCTAAACATTCAAACTAGGCCAAGGCACTTTACACAACATACTACAGGTGAGTCCAGGTAATCATTAAGCTCAAGCTCGTATGAGCTCTGGGAAAAGAGCACATGAAGAGGTTGGGGGAAGTAGCAAAGATGAAAGGAGGAAGAAGGAAAGATGGCTGTGAAAACAAGTTTACTGCTGGGAATGAGGGGATGAAGAGCAACGGAGACAGTTGCTCACACAGACAGGGCCAAGCAAAGTCATGGGCACAGGCCCACGTCTAAAGAAAGGTGAACTCTGGGATGCCAACCTGCTCCTTCAGCTCCAAGTGAGATACAATAGCTCCTCCCATTACCCACGCCTCTCTCCAACAGACAGTTTCATCCACAGTCTGGCAAGGCAGTGTGATGGTCCAGCCTGGCTGAGGACTGGTTCTGTTAAGGCTAATGACTGGATCTGAATGCCAGCTTAACAGCCACTAGCCACTGGATCTAAGAAAAACCTGACCTCTCTGTATGGTCAGTCTCCTCATTAGAAAACATCAGTAGCAAGAGCATGGCACAGATCGTGGTGAATTACATCAGTTAGTAAAGGTAGTGTTTAAAATAAAGCCTGGCACAGAGGGAGCAGTCAGTAAATACTAGCTGCCACCACCACTACCATGGTCATGATGATAGTAATCTCCTCCACCCAGGTAGAAATTCTTTCAGTCTTCCACTCTACCTCAAGAGACTGAATTTACTGAGCTATCATCTCTCTTCTGTTTTTAGAAACTTCCCTGTGACTCAGAAGGTAAAGAATCTGCCTGCAGTGCAGGAGACCCAGGTTTCATTCCTGGGTGGGAAGATGCCCTGGAGAAGGAAATGGCAGCCCACTCCAGTATTCTTGCCTGGAGAATCCCATGGACAGGGGAGCCTGGCGGGCTGCAGTCCACAGGGTTGCAGAGAGTCACGGACTGCTTGGTTTCCCAGGATGTATTCAACTGGAAATGGATACTGCAGACTGGCAGAGAAATTAATCTCTAGTTGGGTATCAAAGTCTGATGATTTTTCAATACAGCATCCCGCAAAATCTGACTATTTGCTTTTTTCTTTAAACTTTTTATTCTGCATTGGGAATACAGACAATTAACAATATTGTGACAATTTCAGGTGAACAGTGAAGGGACTCAACCATACTCAAACGTGCATGCATCCTCCCCCAAAACCTAGGCGTGATCATTCTATACATAACTATATCTTCTTTATATTCTTTATATTCTGCTTTTTTCAACTGACCAATTACTTTTCTTTCAGTATTTTTGTCTCAGTTATGAAAGAAACATCTATGCAGTGTAAGAAAAAATACAATCAGAACATATATAGTGGCAAAAATAAAAGGGGGAAGTTTTTTAAAAAAAAATCATCCATTATTCTACCCTCTGTGATAACCTCTGTTAACATTTTGGACACAGGCTCCCAAATTATTTTCTATGTATACTACATGCCAGACACAAAATGGGGTAACACACACACACACACATATACACATGGGGATGGGAGGAAGTTGCAACCATTCTCTAAGTATTTCCACAAAACAAGTTCACTTTAGAAAATCTGGAAAATAGAGAGAAGCACCATAGATGAAAAACAAACAAAAAACATCTATAATCTCATCAAGGATAGCCTCTCTTCAGGCTTAAGTTTATATTCTTTACACCTGGGCTTCTGTACAAAGCTAAGATATTGTATATGAAGTCACAGGACTTTTTCCTCCACTACAGGATGAACATTTTCCATGCACTATGCTCTTCTAAATCACCATTTTTAATGACTACGTTAACTATTATGACATCTTTTAAAACAGCAAAAGCACCAAATTAGACCATTCTAAAGCGGTCTTCTTACTTATGATAGCATATGCTCATACATGGATATGATGCGGCTGGACAGGTGTTTATAATATGGAAATTCATGTTTGAGAAACAAGTACTGGTATGTGTTGCAAGAATACACTGACGCTCTCCCAGTTTACTAAAGAGAGCAGAAGCAACTGAAGTGTGCGGGTGTGGCTGGAGAAGAGGAAGGAAGTGTGGGTGGCCCTACACACATTTTGCAAGCTGCTGAAAACAGTTGTAAAACCAGCCTCTGTTAAACCTACCGTCAATTTGGAATGCACCCTGTTATTCTTGTCAAAACTCACTTTTAGCTTTTCCCTGACATCTTTACCATTGGAGTGTGGTCTGTATACCAAACTAAGGTCTCCAACTTACACAGCACGCTCAACAAAGGTGGTTCCGTGTGGGTCATCATTATCAAGCAAGCCACGGCATGGGAAAGCAGGCCACACAAAAAAAGGCCACATGCAAAAAGCAGGCTACCCCACAGCCTCTCTACACTTTGGGATATTATAAATTTCCCCTGTTAAACCAGACCACTAGCATTCAAACACAGAAAAACCTTCCAAACAATTTACATGCCTCAAAAAATGATCTGTGCCAGGGCTCTCCCTCCAATATAGACAGCTAAGAGATGGGTTTTTATACAACCATGCTAAAACTGTATTTAAGCTTCTTATACATGGAAATTATCTGGTATCTTTCACAAACAGCAAAAATATGAAAACTGTAACTCTTACTCATGGGAAATGTCAGACTAAACCTACGTTTAGAGAAAAGTAAACTGAAGTAGAGGAACTAACGTACGTCTCAGGAAAACTGCCGCCCTGATCTCACTGCTAAAATCTCAGATACCTAGAACAAAAACAGTACAGGCCGAAAAGAAGGCAGTAGACTCAGTCCTCCAGGAGTATCAGTCACCTCCAAGGCAAACAAAAACAAGCGTGATCCCAGTGGCAGTCACCACTGCTGTCCTTTTCATCCAAAGTAGACAGTACTCCACATTTTTGGACTGGAACTCCTCCTGGGCATTATTAACACAGGCTATTAGGCAAGGATGAAGCAACCAGGGTTATCCAGCGGTTAGGATCTGGCACTTCCGACGCAGGGGGCCTGGGTTCAATCTCTGCCCGGGGAACTAAGAACCCACGTGTCTCACAGCATGGCCAAAAAAAGAAAAAAGAAGAAGCAACCATCACAAACAAGTCAACAGGTCCCAAGTTATGGAAGAATCTAGAGTTCTTCACTGGACTGGGTGAATATTACTATGTGGGTATCAGAATCAGCCTGTAGCCCCTGGATGGAATCAAGACAGAAGCTGCAAATTAGAAGGTTTCAGTCAATCATTTATTATGAGAAATGGCCCAACTGGCAAAAACGTACCTCCAAATGTCTAATAAAGCATTTGCCAAGGGAAGGTAAAGTAACTGTTTACTAAAGTATGTCCTCAAAGTTTTCTTCCAGGCAGTCAATTTTAATGGACTCAGGGCCACTGGAGGTAACCAGGAATGCCAGGCTGAAAAGTCTGCTCTAGTCTCTCAAGGCAGAGACTGGGTTGCCAATGCAGATCTATCCCTTAAAGTGCTTGTTTAAGAATCCTTTATTTTCCCTAAATTTGAAAGTGAAGTTGTGAAAGTGAAAGTGAAGTTGCTCAGTCGTGTCCGACTCTTTGCGACCCCATGGACTGTAGCCTACCAGGCTCCTCAGTCCATGGAATTTTCCAGGCAAGATTACTGGAGAGGGTTGCCATTTCCTTCTCCAGCGGATCTTCCCAACCCAGGGATCGAACCCAGGTCTCCCGCGCTGCAGGCAGACGCTTTACCGTCTGAACCACAGGGAGATCCCTAAATTTAACAAGCTATATTCCAGGGATTTGAATGAAAGGAGGAGTCAGACAATCTATTAACTGATGGAAAGTAGCACTTCGCATTTGTAGAGAGAAAAGGGTTAACATCCAAGCCACAAAACCTTGACCAGCAGCACAGGTAATAAGTTCAAATTCTTCAACAGAACTGCCTCTCGTTAAAGTGATGAAAAATGCTAGGCATGTCACCATTTCTACCTGAGGGTAAATGAGTCTTTAAAAATTAGTATGGTGACAGCCCTGGTATAAAGTGCCCACATAATAAATAATGATTTAAGCACAAGTTAGCGTCCAGAAATTACTCCAAAATAAATAAAGCCAACCCACAACTGCTCCTTTGCCAGGAAAATAGAATGTAAGGTGGAATCTATGGAGCATTTAAAAATTTAATCTAAATCTCTCTTCCAGAGCTTTTATTAATACTGTCAAAATTCATTTTAACTCCATATCATCTTTTTTATACCCCCTGCTGATGCTGTGACAAGGATGGTCATGAAAAAGTGCTCAAAAAAGAATGTGAGAAAAGAAAAAATAATAATAATCCACGAACAAAAATATCAGCACCTAATGTTTCACTGATTTTGACTTAAAAGGCAGAAGCATTTGGGAATTTCCTCATACTGCTGGCACCACAGATTACTTTTCTGAAAAGCAATTTGGCAATACCGGTATTAAAAGCCTTAAAATAATTAATATCCTTGATTTAATAATCTTACTAATAGATGTATGTCTTAAAGAAATAGACAAATATTTAGTCACAATGTTCAGGAACATTTATATATAAAAAAAAAAAAAAAAAGATCAGAAATAACCAAAAAGTCTACAATAAGAAAATGGTACACCTAACACAACACTCTGCTGCTGTATTTTGAATCTATTCAGTCTCATGGGAAATTTTCACAATAAAATGTGAAGTAAAAAAATTCACACACTCAATTTCATGGCACGGGATCCCCAATTTTTTTAAAACATATAATCTGCCTGCATACACACTTTATAAAAAGGGTTAAATTACAGATTTTTTTTCTCTTTATACTTTTCTGTTCTTTTCAAATTTTTAGCAGTGAATATGTGCTGCCTTTATAATCTAGGAAAGGTGGAGGTTACTAAAATTTTGAACTTCTGTACATAATTATTCATTCAATTTTCTTTTCAATTGACAACCAATGAAATAAACCAATTTCCCTGAAATATATATATTTATATAATCTTAATAAACAGACATACTCAATGAAATATTCTGCCTCCTTTGAGGGACAAAGTATGCAATTCCTTCAGGCTATGAAAGGAACACTGAGTCTAGTTTTTATTAGCAAATATTTCAGCCCTAATTATGGGAGATAAACTGTGGAGGACAATACAGTCCTCCAGTCCTTTAGGATCTTACAAATAAGTTACCTACACATAAAAAGATAATTAATTATATGAGATGGTTGGATGGCATCACCATCTCAACAGACATGAGTTTGAGCAAACTGAGGGAGGCAGTGATGGACAGGGAAGCCTGGCGTGCTGCAGTCCATGGGGTCGCAAAGAGTTGGATACAACTTGGTGCCTAAGAAAACCTGGGCAAGTTATGTCAAAGGGAAGAGCAAAGGATACTAAAGGCAGGACCCCCAAGGATGGGGCAGCACACAGACCAGGCCTTAGCCCTCACCAGGAGCAGTGGGACACCCCTTCTGGAAACAGGAGAAATCGACAGCAGAGTACACATGGTGGGGTGGGTGAAGTCAGGCCGGTGGGCAGAAGTGAGATTATAAATATAATAGGGTTAGGACGGCTGATCCTGAAGACTACCTAGCACTTCAACATTCAGGGAACTATGATGAACTCTCAGTCTCTCAACATCAATGGGAAACTTGCTAGACTAAATTCACCACAGTCCCTTCCACCTGTACTTTAGATTAATTCAAGTGTCATCAAAGAGGTAAAAATGCACAGAAGCGGCTTCACATCACAGAGCTGATGCGAGGCCTCAAAAGAAAGGAAAACTCTAGGTTTTTAACATGAAAGCAACAGAAGAATAAATTTAAACCAATTATAAAAGTTCACTGTTCACCTTAAGATTCCATAGAATATCGATTTTTGTTTTGACTTACTGGATTCTCTCATTATTACCCATACTACTTTCCTCAAAACCTACTAACTTATAACTAAACAGGTTACAGGTTTATATAGAAATGAGTCTTATAGCAAAACCACAGTTGACATTTCTTTTCATCGTCTCATTTCAAGTTTCAAAAATATCTTTCACTGCCACAACTGCCCATTTGAGAAGTTTACTTTTGTTTTAATGCAGGTTTCAAAGAGTAAACAATTTAAAAAAAATAAACAATTTAACTACTGGGAATCTACGCATGCACTGAATTCTTTACATCTGTTCTATAGTTTATTCCTTACCATCAGGAATGTGATAGAAGTATCACACCCATGTTACAGAACAGAAAGGAAGCCCAAGCAGGATAAAGTCTTTCTATGCCACAGTCCTACGTCCAGTTAAGGGCCGCCTGAGCTGACTCCTGAGCCCTGTATTTTTTCTTGCAATAACACAATGCCCTCCCCACTTTGATCTGGGCCTTTCTAATTCCCAGGAAAACAACAGCACTAAAATAAATCTATTCTGACAATTCTGTTTTTCCTCCAACTCTGACACACCGTGCAAGTTACCTGATCCAGCCACCAACTAACAAGAGTGACACCAAGGACTCACCTAATAAACATTAGTAACAAACAGTTCCACTAAAAACCTTTTGAAATGTTTAGAAACTACACTTTGAGAAAGGAAACAACAAGCAAATAACCATTCAAAAGACAGACTGAGAATTACTGGTCATCTAAAAATGCAATGGCCCCTTGGAAAAAACTTCCCTCTTTACAGTTTGTATACAATTTTGTTATGGCAAGATTTCTCCCCAATGGCACAGAACAGTCAACACCAAGCAAATCATTTAAGCACAGTTTAAGAAGGTTCTATTTTCTGCTTTAAAAAATTTATCCTTATCCAAACTGCAATTATAATGTACTTTGCAAATTACATTCCCTCCATTTGTTTCTAACAAAGCATTTTCCTTCACAAGAGGATTAGCAAATACTCATAAAAGAGGAGAACAAAGGATCAGATCATGTCTTGAAACACTAGATTGAGTGTTGTAATTCTACATGTCTTCCATAGTACTCCGAATACTTTATACCAATAAAGAGAGAATTGTTTAACCTGCAGAAAATGAGATAGAACGCAAAAGCCGAACTTTTAAATTCAATCACTTAACTCTTGTCCACTATTAAAAAAGTTACTGTGCAATATTTGGACTATTTAAGAGACCCATAAATAAGCACACTCTAGGCTTCATAATTTATCCAATGAATATTTGTTAGTATAGTGTCCTAGATCTAAAATGAACTTTAGCTACATACATTATACTGTCTGAGTGAAACCTACATTACCTAAAATATACTCTCCTTAATACAAAAGAACCAATGTGTCTAAATATTAAACCCACTGAGATATACTATTTTAAACATTTCCCCTACCTATGCAATATGAAGACAATATAATGACCTAAGAGATAAGTCTGTACATAGAAGGGGTGGGACCATCAGAGAAGAGCTGGGACAGCAACCTAAGCGTCACATTTCAAAGTGACACAGAGCCAAATTTTCTCGTTGTCTAAACCACAGAGGTGCACATTAAAAATTATCAAAATTCATTTACTCAGCAAATATGAGGAGCAGCATCATAGCATAAACGAGTACCATAGCACTTGGAACCCAAGCAGATACCCCACTTCTGTCAACAGGCATGTCTTTGTCTATAACACAAAGATAAGCACCACCTGGGATAATTACGAAGGCAAAAGGCGACAGTACACATTAGCAATGTGTCAGTGGGATTAAAATCACCCCAGATTTTTTTTCCCCAGCTTTTCACCAACTGGCTTCCCTTTCAGAGAGTTTGACATCTGAGAGGAGTTGTATACTTAGTTCCCCATCTTACTCTGACATCCTTATCCTCACCCTTCTCTGGCCCAAAACACCACCCCCTCAAGGCCTGTACTGGATATAATAGGAAGGCCACTGCCCTACACTGTTTACACCTCTCACGGGGACAGGAAGGCTGGAAGAGGTGTTCTTTCCCCTCAATCTGCCTTTGGGAGTTCACAGGCGGCACCTCAGAGAAATTATTTTGTTTAAGCTAAGAACTGAAATTGGCTGAAGTGGAAAAGTGGCCTTAGTGGGACTGGGCCAGTAACACACAGAGAGCACAGGTTGAGACAAGGGGAGAGACAGGCAGGGAAGGACCGGACTCCCGAAGGTCCTGTGTCCCATGCACAGGAGCGGACGCTGCTCACATCTGGCCAGCCATGCCTCAAGGCCAGCACAAAGCCCACCATCCAGACCACTGCCTCCCCCTGCCCTCCGATGCCCCTGCACACCAGCTCCTATGCCCTCTCACAGCACTATGCCCGCTTCCATCACGGCCTGTGTCACAGCAGCGGCTACAGAATTATTTCTGTGATTATGTGATTAATAATCTGTAACCCCCACTAGAGTACACGATAAATTCAGCCTGCCTAAGACACATGTCTGCTTTATTCAGCTCTGCATCCCTGGGCCCGCCGAGTATAGCATCTGCCTGAAATATATAGATACACTTTATTAAATGAACAAATGAAAGCTGGCACTAAGAAGCCAAGGAAGAATCCTGAGCAGGGGAATGGCAATCAGAGATGACAGCTGAACAAACCACTCTGGCAGCAAAGTGAAGATCAGACTGGAAAGGCAAGACTAGAGCCTGAACACAGGCGAGGAGACTAGTGAAAAGTGTCTCCAGAAAAATGATTCAAGACCTAAAAGTGAGGGCAGCCTGAATCTGGGCAGTGATGAGGAGGATGTAACGGAGGAGACGCGCTTAGGAAGTAGAATTCACAACCTCAATGCCCAGGGGGCAAAGCAAGGATGGGAATCTGGAATGACTCTAGTGGAGAATGCTAGCAGGTGGGGCACTGACTCACCAGGAATACAGGACGGCAACAAACATTTCCTGAGCATCTACCGCTTGCTGTTCTAGAGCGGAAGATCTGCCTCTAGCTCTCGGATTCTATGAATGGGAAGCAATTTCTATCCAACCCATTTGGATACAACGAGTATGGTATCCATTAAGGGGCAGCAAACTACAGTTCAGATTTTCCACATTTCTTCACCAGGACATTTCTTGGGTACACTGACTACGTATGAGGCCTAACACTGGTCTGGGGATACAGCAATCAAAGAAGAGGCATCTCTGCCTCCAAGGAGCTGACAGTCTTCTGGGTATGAGACAGGTAACTGCATGACAGTAACTGAGAAACTGAGGCCAGTGAGGCTATGATTTGACCAGTTACATGTCCTGTAACCTACATTTCTGGAGCACTGATTTCATAACTTCCATCACATTTCAGGCCCACGTGTAGTTGAGGGGTTGCATGTTTGGACATTCACACAGACACCCCTCCCACCAATCTTGCTCTGAGCCTGGAGACACTCCAGAACTGAAAGCAACATGGTGCATGGGCAGCCAGTGCCCTCCAACTCTGAAGCAACTGCTGCAGTCACAGGGCAGCAGTCTGGGGAAGAGGACACAACCAGTAAGGAGAGGGAGAGAGGCCTGCGTGGTCAGGAAAGAGCCTACCTGAGTGGAGGCCAAACGCTGGAGGTGCCAAAGGAGAATCTCAGAAGGCTCTGGAAGTAACCGCAGAGAAATAAACATTCAGGGAAGGCAGAGCAGGAATCCTCTTTAGTCAGGTTCCTCCCCTTCCACCAGCAAGAAATGGTTTCCCACGGGATGGAAGGCCTCAACCCAAAGCAGATATACAGGAAAACAAGACGAGGAAATGATCTGCAGTGAGAATAACGCAGCTCCAGATTATCCAGACCAGACAACACATTTCCAGCGCTCACTCATGAGGTCATTAACTCTGAGAGGTTTTATATTGGCCCTTCCCAAACTAAAACAAAATACCCAAACATGTCCTCCCCTTCAACCCCAAACCTACTGCCCTTCTTTGCCCCCTTCCTTTCCACAGCCTTAAAAAAACAAAAACAGCTGCACTGTCTCTACCTCCTCAGCTTCCTTTCACCCACTTGGATCTAAATTCTTCCTCCACCATCTGACCTTGTCTTTTCAACCTCCCTAAACCCTTGGAGCCCTTTCCCCTTTTCTCTGCCCGGGAACTCTACCTGTCCAAGACTGGTTCAACCATCGCCTTCTGTGAGGCATTCCCCAGTCAAATTGCCCAGGGGTTTTCCCTATACCTCATCACGGCGTTTGATACTACTGTCATCGTTTACCTCAGTGTAAATATAATTCACAACAGCCTGAAAGACAGGAACTCATTTTTATTCACTTTTCTATTGCCACCCTCTAACCCAGGGCACCCAAAGTAGACAAAGGCTTCATGAACAAATGATCGTAAGTTTAGTTTACCTTCAAAACTGCTACAAACCACTCAATTCTTCCACCTAAATTGCTCTAAGAATAGACTTGCATATACACATACACACTGGGAAGTATCTATATTCTGAATAGTTAGTTTTCTCTTAACAGCATCTTGGCTATAAAGAAACTCTAAATTTTGGTGGTTAAGCCAACAGCTGGCATACAGTAAAATCAATTCTTTAGAGTTCCTCATCTATGTTTTTAATTCCTAAAATTCTGATGTGGAAAGTGCACCTTTTTCCTGGGCTGCTGCTAAGTCGTTTCAGTCGTGTCCGACTCTGTGCGACCCCATAGACGGCAGCCCACCAGGCTCCCCCGTCCCTGGGATTCTCCAGGCAAGAACACTGGAGTGGGCAGTGAAATGAATTCTTAGGCTCAGAAAACCTGCTTCAGAGAACCAACCAAGCCTTATTTATACCAATGCTTAAAACCTGGGCTGCTTAATAGCTTCCAAAAGTTTTTTTTTTCTTCTATTTAGTTTTACTTTCTATATGAAACACCCATAGTAAAGTTTAACACAATATTTCCTGCAACCAGTAAAAATATCTGAAAGCCCTTCAATTTTAATACGGACATTCAAAAGCCTTCATTTTAGGACTATGGGATTACATCTGAACCTTAACGGCCCAATGTATACTTCTGTTCTAGAAATAAAAATTATGTAACTTCTCAGTCCTTGTATGTTTTCTACAAATGGATCTTACTGCAATAATACAGAAAAACTTACTCAGAAGAGCAGAGAGAAAAAAAAATACAGAGAAAGTAACTTTTCTATACTAAAGAAAACGATTTTTAAAAATGCAACTTAAAAAAAAAAAATAGAAAGGTGGCAAAGTTCCCTGCCAGGAAAACCTTAAAGATGGAGAAACGAGAAAAGTTAACTCAATGCACCTGACTTTCAATTAGTATACTGCTTCAGTAAGTGACTTGCCTCAATAAGTGACCTTGGCAATGTCATTTCTCTCATTTTTAGTTCTGTAGAATGGGAATGTCATCTGTTTTCCTATTAGAAACAATTGGTCGAATAAAAGAACCAACGTGATTTTTTTTTTAAGAAACTTGTCTAATTAGTTTGCTTTAATCACCATTAGTACAGTACATTCCTCTTCAGGAATCCAATTCCAAGAAAAATATTTAAGCAGACGTTGAGGACAGATTTCCTTAAGGGAATGATTTTATAAATCTGGAGAGCAATGTAACAAGATTATAAATTAACAAACTGATTACATAAGCCTTGACAACCTCAGGCTTTAAAGTACACTGATACACATTCTGATAAATTAGACTGATTTGGGACTAGCGCCTCAACCCCACACACGGAACCCAAACTGAGGCATCTGGTGTTTGATAGGAATCAGGTGGAATCTGATCAAGACGCGAAACATTTGCAGTTCCATTACCGGCTAGCCACGCTTCACCTCTCACCATAAAACGTGAAACGCATTAAGTCAGCTTTACCACCTGCTCCTAAGATTGTGACAATGTACTCAATTAAATGAAACAGGGGAAGTAACTAGATAGTGTGAAAAATCCTATACCCTTAGACGTCCAGAAGCTTAAGAACCCTACTGCTAAATCCCCCCTCACCCCCTCCAAATACTGGACTTGAACCGAACTCACTATACAGCTACAGAATTTTACCTGACCCAAGTGTTAAGAACAGCACAGCTCCAGGAGCCCTACTCAGGATAAAAGGCTGTCACTTTCCTGGATCCCAAGTCCAAGCAAACGGAAGGAAGGGTTTTGTAAAACGGTCCAGAAAGGAATCAACAGGCGATGACTATGGAAAAGAACGGAGGTTTTTCAATCTGAAAAATTCTAGCTGTCCCTCGGGAACGGCACTGCTCCTCCTTCCTTACCCCGATGCCCTTTCTCTACAGACAATATCCCCATTCTATTGTACGGCTGCAGTTTTAGCAAGAAATCCCCTTGCTGCGCCAGATCTCCAGATTCTTTTGAAAAAGGAAAACACCTTTAGTGAATAAAACACCGTACGAGAGAACCTGGGCGCGGGGATCCGCGGGCGCCGCACTCGGCCCGCTCCGGGGCGGGGCGCGGGGATGCGGGCGCCTCCCGAGGTGCCGCAATCCCGCCGCGGCCGCAAGGGCAGGGCCTCGGGGCGCCCGTGGCCGGCCGCCGCAATGCCCGCTCCCGTGCGGGCCCCGCCGCCGCCCGCTGCCTGCCGCCAGGCCATCAGGCCGCACCGCCGCCGCGCGGAGTCTGGGCCGCCGCAGCCCGGGGCCCGCGTCCTCCCCGGCCCGCGACGCGGGGAGCGCGGAGCGCGCAACTTACTTTCCGCCTGCGGCGGGCGCCCCAGCCCCGCCGCCCAGCCCGGCAACCGCTGAGGCCACTCGGCGGCGGCGGCCAGCCCGTCCCCCGCCCACGGCCGCCGCTCCCGGGTGCACTGCGCGCTCGCCCCTACCTCAGCAAGCAGGCGGGCTTCCGTCCGCAGCGGCCGAGGCGCCGACAACTCCCTCCCGGCCGCCGAATCCCCGCACCCAGCACTAATCATAATACCAAGCGGGCAGCCGGCCGCGGGGAGGGGGTGGAGGACCGAGATGCGCCTGCGCGGGACGCGCGTCATTGTGACGCAGGCGCCGGGGAGGGGCCGCGGCGAGGGCCGGGCGGGGCGCACCTGCGGGCTTCGGCGCGCGAGCTGCTGCAGGGCATCCTGGCAGCGCCTCGACCCCAGCGAGTCTGGGCTGCGGCTGGCGGTAGGAAGCGGGCGAGGCGCCCGAGCAAGACCAAGCTGATGAAGGAGGAAGCACTAGGGACACGGGACAATGGCCCAGAAAAGTAGCCGAGCCGTGGCGGAAATCGGAGGGAAAGGACAGGGTCCTCACGGGACTCTGCGTCTTGGGGCGGGGGTCTGAGGGCACCAGGCACTTCACCCTTCTAAAGGTTCACCCACATCCCCGGCACAGGTTTAAACAAAGAGCGGGAAAAAAATATACGTTCACGAATACACGTACATATTTTTTTTTCCTCTACAGTTTCTTCTCTCTGGGAACCCAATTAGAAGGAATTGTGTTGATTTTGTGCTATTTTTAAAAAAGAGAAAAGCCCAGCATCTGAACACAGCGCTGGCTTTAAAAGTCAGCAGGAGACCCTTGCCTGGCCAGCCTGCCTCCTCTGGAAAAGCGTGAAAAGGCGAAAGGTCGTGAGAAGTATTAAAGCATGTCAAGTCAGGGACTCAGAACATGCCAGGCATGAACCGTGCCCCGGATGGTTCAGCGCCATGGTCACCAGGCAGGAGGCTCCCAAATGGAGCTTAGCGATGGCCAGAGTGGAGAGTTTGGGAGGGTGAGAGAGAGGGGCAGGCGCTCCCATCTACCATCCTTGGAAGCCTGGCGCGCCATGGAGATCAGCTGTCCTTGCTTTCTGGAAATAAGTGACACGCCAGATGCCAGATTCTCCAACTTGCTTTTCCATTTTGGATTCTCCCAGCCCTCCACCCCTCCCCCAAGAGAGGACCTCTAGCAAAAAAGGGCACAAACTGCCGCGTGGAAGGCAGGGGAGGGGGTGCGTTGCTTAGATGCTCCAAATGTGATTAGATCGACTGGAGGGAAAAAAGAAATCTAGATGGCTTGAGCAATTGTCTCTGCTGAGCTGCAAACGTCAGAAGCCTGTTTTTTTCAGACTGTCTCCTGGGCATCTACTTTGCATGTCTGAAGATGACTGGAAAGCAAGAGTGGATTGTTGGGAGGTACAAACACTCAGGGTAATAACGGAAGTTAAGGGGGGCTTCCTAGGTGGCACTAGTGCTAAAGAACCCACCTGCCAACGCAGGAGATGCAGTCCAGGAAGAGACGCAGGTTCGATTCCTGGGTCAGGAAGGGAGAAGGGAATGGCAACCCACTCCAGTACCCTTGCCTGGAGAATCCCATGGACAGAGGAGCTTGGAGGGCTACAGTCCATGGGGTTACACAGAGTGGAACGGACACTGCTCTGTGATGACGTAAATGTGAAGGAAATCCAAAAAGAGGGAATATATGTATAAATATAGCTGATTAACTTTGCTGTATAGCAGAAACACAACACTGTAAAGCAACTATACTCCAATTCTTTTGTTTTAAAAAAAAGCAAAAATAAAATAATTAGAACAGTCTTGCTATAAAAGGTACCTAATAAAGGCTTATTATAATATATTTTTTTAAAGTGGGGGGGGGGGCGGTTAAAGAGGACTCCAAGTTACCCTAACACTCTGGCATGGGGTGATGTCACTGGCTGGGAAAAGCCTTGGGCTATCGGTCTCTGCCCCTCAGGGCTGAGTCGAGGCCCCAACTCTGGGATAACACTGGCTTACAAAGACCTTCAAAGAATCATCTCACTTTGACACACATTCTAACTCTAGCAGTATGTTCAGCAGGAGCTTGTGGAATTCATTCCTTTGTTGCTGGAAAACAGTGGCGAGGCCTTGCACTTTTCTCCTTAGGGAGGTATCACTATTCAGGGAACCCCATAGCCAAGTAAAGGGGAAAAAATACCATTCTAATGGTCTCCCCAGGGAATTCCAGTGGTTGAAGACCTCCACCACCAGGTGTGTAGCCCCTGAAATAGAACAGTCATCACAAAACAACGTCTTAATAGATAAGCCCTTGAAAAATATGGAACTCAGGTTTTGAATAAATTCTATACAGAAAATGGAACACAGGAATAGAAAAACAATGAATAAAAAAGAATAATACCTTTGTTTAAATAAAGTGGGCTTGAATTCTCTTCCAGAGAAAGGGCTGCAGTCCTGGCCATGTGGTGAATCATTTATTCATCTCCGGTGTTTCTTGGGAAGCTGGAGTGCTGCTGGCAAGAACATGACCCATTTTCAGTTCCACACCATCAATGTGGTAGCATGAGCTGATTATGCTTAGGCAATATTTTTAAATATTCAAGTATAAATTAATATATGATTACTTAACTTTGAATTTAAGCAAATGTGTTCATTGTTAATGAGAACCCCCTTCTTCAGTCTGCCCTGGGGTTTTCTCGAACCCAGACTCCTTTTTTAATGTTAGGTCTTTTTATGGACCTGTAAGAAGCTTTAATTAGATGTACAGCACTCCACACAAATGACAAGATGGAGCATGCGGGCTTGGATTACACTCTCCGTGATTCAGATCTCCAAAATAACATAATGCCACTGATTTAGGGAAGTTGCTGTTTATTGGAAGGCAACCAGGGAGATGCTACAAATTAGGTTAAGATGTGAAAAGCAAGCCAATTGATGAAAGAACTGCCATTTTCATCTTGGGACTACCCCCCTAAAGCAGCATGTATAACAAGGTTATACCATTTCTAGATATTGTTAATTTTCATAATATAGAGGCATTTCAAATATACTGAAAACAGAGACTGAGGATTCACGTATGGCTCAGTTTTGAGTTGTGACATTTAATTTTATGATTTCCTTTTGCGTATTTAATTAGTCATTTTATACATTGATACTTGTACATGTCTGAATCCTGGCTTCATTCCAGTAGGACCAAAATTAATACTTCACTGGAATGGCCTGAAGAGTTTCTCAAAGAGTTTCCCTCACTACCCACTTGGCATCCATTAGCATCCCTAATTCTTTTAGCTCAGATGTTTGTTAAGGCCTGTGCATGTGTGTGCATGTGTGTGTGTGTGTGTGTGTATGCACATGTGTAATATATTCTTAACAGTTGCAAGGAAGGACTGAAAATGCCAGCCCTTAACTCTGCTTCTTTGCAACCTGTGAACTGGGAAACACGGCAGACACTGCCTGGCACTGAGCACCTGCCCCACCTCTAAGACTTATATACCCTGTGGGCAGACTGCTTAACTTTCCATCTGTTTCCTCTATAAAATGGGAAAAGATGGTGGTGATAATGATACCTTTCTTATAAGGTGTGTGTAAGGCAGCTGTTCTCCAAGTGTGCCTCCTGGACCAGCAGCAGCAGCTTCTCCTGGGAACTAGACTGAAATGCAAATTTTCCAGCTCTACTCCAGACCTCCTAAATTAGAAACTTGGTGGTTTCTCTGTTTTAAGAAGACTTCCAAGTGAATCTGACACAGGTGAGTCTGAGAACCACTATAGATGGGAAGAAAAGTTATGACCAACCTAGACAGCATATTCAAAAGCAGAGACATTACTTCGCCAACAAAGGTCCATCTAGTCAAGGCTATGGTTTTTCCAGTGGTCATGTATGGATGTGAGAGTTGGACTGTGAAGAAAGCTGAGCGCCAAAGAATTGATGCTTTTGAACTGTGGTGTTGGAGAAGACTCTTGAGAGTCCCTTGGACTGCAAGGAGATCCAACCAGTCCATCCTAAAGGAGATCAGCACTGGGTGTTCTTTGGAAGGAATGATACTAAAGCTGAAACTCCAGTACTTTGGCCACCTCATGCGAAGAGTTGACTCATTAGAAAAGACTCTGATGCTGGGAGGGATTGGGGGCAGGAGGAAAAGGGGACGACCGAGGATGAGATGGCTGGATGGCATCACTGACTCGATGGACGTGAGTCTGAGTGAACTCCGGGAGATGATGATGGGCAGGGAGGCCTGGCGTGCTGCGATTCATGGGGTCGCAAAGAGTCGTACATGACTGAGCAACTGAACTGAACTGAAGGGGGTTTATGTATATTAGTTGCCAAGTCATGTCCAACTCTTTGAGATACCATAGACTGTAGCCCGCCAGTTTCCTCTCTCCATGAAATTCTCCAAGCAAGAATACTAGAGGATCTTCCCAACCCAGGGATCAAACCCAGGTCTCCTGCATTGCAGGCAGATTCTTTTACTGTCTGAGCCACCAGGGAAGTATTAAAATAGTGCTGGCACATGGTTAGTAGTATATTAGTGGATTTTTTTTTAATTAGTGCAATATGATGTTGCCAAGATACAGTTTAATTCAGGCCACAGGAAGGATGCCCATATTCCTTCAACAAATAAATTCTTAATGCTTAATCTTTTGTCCAAAGACTTTTAACACTGCCTGCCAAACCCTTCATGTTCTGGCCCCTGCCTTCCTTTCCTACTCTTTATCTCCAAGTAAACTGTATCTGCGACCTTCCCAGTTTTCAAAAGGGAATTTCTTTTTCATACCTCCAAGCCTTTGCCTATTCTGTTCCTTCTACCTAGAAATGTCACCCACCCATTTTCTCCACTCCCTATACCTGGCAATCTCCTGAATTCCTACTTACCTTTCAAAACCTCAAGTGTCCAGGCTCATCTGTGGCACCCCCAATCCTGTCCAGTCAGAGCCAGGCCTTCTCTGAACCCATACCTCCTTGCACAGGAACATTTATTATAGGTTTCATAACTATTAACCGTTCCATTTTCTCCCTTTGGATCTTAAACTCCTGGAGGACAAGGATTTTATTTTATTCAAATTTCTATTCATGCAGCTTAGCACTAATGTGGCAAGTAGGCAGCCCAAGGGCTTAAACTTAGGGCATTTTTTTTTTTCAGAACATTGTTTTTGTTTTTTTGTGTGGGGGGCTATATCTTGTGGCTTGTGGGATCTTGGTTCCCCAACCAAGAATTGAACCCAGGCCATTAGCAGTGAAACCACAAAGTCTTAACTACTGGACCACTGAGGAATTCCCCAAAACATTTTAAAATTGGAAGATTTAATTTTTTAAATAGTTTTACTCTAGTATGATCTGCATACCATAAACTTCACCATTAATACATGGTTATTCAATGTGTGTGTTTGTGTGCTCAGTTGCTCAGTTCAGTTCAGTTGCTCAGTTATGTCCAACTCTTTGTGACCCCATGGACTGCAGCACACCAGGCTTCCCTGTCCATCACCAACTCCTGGAGCCTCCTCAATCTCATGTCCATTGCGTTGGTGATGCCATCCAACCATCTCATCCTCTGTCATCCCCTTCTACCACCTTCAATCTTTCCCTGCATCAGGGTCTTTTCCAATGAGTCAGTTCTTCGCATCACGTGGCCAAAGTATTGGAGTTTCAGCTTCAGCATTAGTCCTTCCAGTGAATATTCAGGACTGATTTCCTTTAGAATGGACTGGTTGGATCTCCTTGCAGTACAAGGGACTCTCAAGAGTGTTCTTCAACACCACAGTTCAAAAGTATCAATTCTTTGGCACTCAACTCTCTTTATGGTCCAACTCTCACATCCATACATGACTACTGGAAAAACCATAGCTTTGACTAGATGGACCTTTGTTGGCAAAGTAATGTTTCTGCTTTTTAATACGCTGTCTAGGTTGGTCATAACTTTTCTTCCAAGGAGCATGCATCTTTTAACTTCATGGCTGCAATCACCATCTGCCGTGATTTTGGAGCCCAAGGAAATAAAATCTGTCACTGTTTATTATTTCCCCATCTATTTGCCATGAAGTGATGGGACCGGATGCCACGATCTTCGTTTTCTGAATGTTAAGGTTTAAGCCAACTTTTTCACTCTCCTCTCATTTTCATCAAGAGTTTTTCTTTGCCTTCTGCCATAAAGGTGGTGTCACCTGCATATCTGAGGTTATCGATATTTCTCCCAGAAATCTTGATTCCAGCTTGTGCTTCAGCCAGCCCAGTGTTTCTCAGGATGTACTCTGCATATAAGTTAAATAAGCAGGGTGACAATATATAGCCTTGATGTACTCCTTTCCCAATTTGGAACCAGTCTGTTGTTCCATGTTCAGTTCTAACTGTTGCTTCTTGACCTGCATACAGATTTCTCAGGAGGCAGGTCAGGTGGTCTGGGATTCCCATCTCTTGAAGAATTTTCCATAGTTTGCTGTGATCCACACAGTCAAAGGCTCTGGCATAGTCAATAAAGCAGAAGTATATGTTTTTCTGGAATTCTCTTGCTTTTTTGATGATCCAGTGGATGTTGGCAATTTGATCTCTGGTTCCTCTGCCTTTGTCAGCTTGAACAAACATCTGGAAGTTCACGGTTCACATACTATTGAAACCTGACTTGGAGAATTTTGAGCTTTACAGTTGCTCAGTTGTATCCAAATTGTTGCAATCCCGTAGAGGATAGCCCAGCAGACTCCTTTGTCCATGGGATTCTTCAGGCAAGAATACTGGAGTGGGTTGCCATTTCCTCCTCCAGGTAATTCAATGGTTTTCAGTAAATTTAAAAAGTTATGAAAGTATCACCTGATCTGCCCCTGATAGCTTACGGTGAACGACATCAGATTCATGATCTCCGAAGAAGATGTAGCTTCCGGACCAGGGACCAGACTTGATCACTCAAGAGCTTTTATATAGCAGAGTTATATTAGAGTATAAAAGGGGACAAACAAAGCTTCTGACATAGACATCAGTAGGGGGACAGAGAGTGCCCCCACTCACTAGTCTTAGTGAGGCCTTATATACTTTTACCAGACCCACTCCCACAACATACACCTTAAATTTACAAGATTAGAACTAACAATAGAAAGGTCTTACCAGACACACTCCCACAATATACCTCAACATAACAAGATGAGTCAGAAGGTTCTTGTTAAGGAGGAACATGTCTTTGAGCAAGACACACTGTTATATTGACTAAGACAAAGCAATGTAGAAAAAAAAAATGTCCCCTTCCCCTTGATGCCCCAGACCCCTTTCTCCTTCTCTAGGGCTCTGGACCCCTTTCTCCTCCTTGGGGACCCTGGACTTCTTATCAACCTACCTAGGAATAGACTCTCTCACCCCAATATTTCCATCACTTCCCAAAAGCTTTCTCTCTCCATGTGCAGTCAGTCACAATCCAGTTTCCATCTCTTGGCCACCAATGACTTGTTTTCCATCCTTACAGATTTGCCTTTTCTACAGAGTCACTTAAATGAAATCTCAGCCTTTTGTGTCTGGCTTCTTTCACTGAGCATAACATTTATCTATGTTGTAGCTATACAAACAGTTAGTTCCTTTTTTTTTTTTTTTACTGCTGAATAGTATTCTATTATATACACTAGATCTTCTTTATCCATTTACCAGGTGATGAACATTTCATTTATTTTCAGATTTTTGCTATTATGGATGATGTTGTGAATATTTACATAAACTCTTAACGGGGATATGCTGTCATTTTTCTAGGGTACTGCAAGATGAAATTGTTGAGTCACGTTGTAACTGTTACGTTTAACATTATAAGGAACTAACAAATTGTTTTCTGAAGTGACTGTACCACATTTTACATTCCCAGCAGCAATGTATGAGGGTTCTTCTTTCTCCTCATCTGTACCAACACTTGGCATCATTAGACTTTCAGATGATCTTTATTCTAATAAATGTATAGTGGTATCTCCTATGATTTTGATTTGCATTTCCCTAATGACTAGTGATGTTGATCATCTTTTAACATTATTTTTAGCCACACAAATATCTTCTTTGGTGAAGTATCCATTCAAAACTGTTGCCAATTTTTAACTGGGTCACTTGGCTTATTGAGTTATAAGAATTTTTTATCTATTTCAGATACAGGTCCTTAACAAGATATATAATTTGCAAATATTTTCTCCCAGGCTGTGGCGTGTGTTTTCTTCTTCTAAATGATATCTTTGGAAGTGCCAAGATTTTTTATTTCAATGAATTACAATTTAGAAAATTTTTCTTTTATGAATTGTTTTTGGTATCATATCAAAGAAATCAAAGTCACTAAGATTTTTTTCCTGTGGGTTTTTTTTTTCAGGTTTTATAGTTTTCAATTTAACATTTAATCTGTAATTGATTTTGAATTAATTTTTACACATGATATAAATTTTTGAATTTATCTTTTTGCATATGGATAGCCAATTGTCCCCAAGTCATTTGTTAAAAAGAATATCTTTTCCTAGTTGAATTCCCTTGGCACTTTTGTTGAAAATCAATTTACCACAAACATAAGGATTTTCTAGACTTTCTATTGATTTCCACTGATATATATCTATCATTACACCATTGTAACACAGTCTTGGCAACTATTATTTTATAATAAGTTTTGAAAATGAGTAAAACAGTACCCCAACTGTGTTGTTGATTTTCAAAATTGTTTTGCTATTCTGATGTATGGCATTTCCATATAAATCTTACGGTCAGCTTGTCAATTTCCACCACCAAAAAACTGGTTTTCAACTTTGATTTGAATTGCATATAAATTCAGTTTGGGGAGAGCTGCCATTTTAACAGTAGTGACTCTTTCAATTCATGAAAATGGTATATATCTCATTTAGGTCTTTTAAAGTTTAGTGAGCAGTGTTTTACAATCTTTAGCTCTCATACATCTTTTGTTATATTTCTGTTAAGTATTTTATTCCTTTAAGTGTGCTATATTGTAAATGGCACTGTTCTTCATTTCATTCTTAGATTGTCCATTATCACTATGTAGAAATACTGGTTTTTGTATCCTCTGACATTCTCATTTATTAGTTTTAATTGGTTTTTAAGATTCACTAGGATTTTCCAGATACCGGATCAAATCAAATGCAAACAAACACAGTTTCATGTAATATTTCTTCATCTTCAACCTGGATACCTTTCATCTATTTTCCTTATCTTCTTGATGGGCTAGAACATCCAGTATGCTATTAAACAGAAGTATTGAGAATAGACATCCTTGCTTTCTTCTTACACCTATGGAAGACACCTTTAGTCTTATCGCTATTAAGTCTGATGTTTGCTGTAGGTTTTTTCTTAGACTCTTTTTTACCTGTCTGAAGAAATTCCCTTATATTTGAAGTTTGAGAGTTTTATCATGAATAAGTGTTGAATTCTGACAACTGTTTTTTCTGCATATATTAACATGACCAAGTATGTTCTGTCCTTTATTATATTAATATGACATATTGCCTTAATTTTCCAGATGCTAATGCTACCTGGTTAAAAGATGTTTGCTCCTTGGAAGAAAAGCTATGACCAACCTAGACAGCATATTAAAAAGCACAGACATTACTTTGCCAGCAAAGGTCCATCTAGTCAAAGCTATGGTTTTTCCAGTGGTCATGTATGAATGTGAGAGTTGGACTGTGAAGAAAGCTGAGCGCCAAAGAATTGATGCTTTTGAACTGTGATATTTCAGAAGACTTTTGAGAGTCCCCTGGTCGGCAAGGAGTTCAAACCAGTCAACCTAAAGGAAATCAGTCCTGAATATTCATTGGAAGGACTTTTGCTCCAGCTGAAACTCCCAATACTTTGGCCAGCTGATGCAAAGAGCTGACTCATTAGAGAAGTCCCTGATGCTGGAAAAGATTGAAGGCAGGAGGAGAAGGGGATGACAGAGGATGAGATGGTTGGATGGCATCACTAACTCAATGGACATGAGTTTGAGCAAGCTCTGACAGATGGTAAAGGTCAGGGAAGCCTGGCGTACTACAGTCCATGGGATCGCAAAGAGTCAGACACAACTGAGCGACTGAACAAATTCCCAAGATAAATCTCACTGGGTCATTTTTTGTTACTGGATTTGATTTCTGTGTTTACACTCACGTGGTACATTGTCATGTCTTTGGCCTCAGTGAACTTGGAAGTGGATATATTCCCAGAGCCTATAGATTAGAACCTTGTCCAGCTGACACCTTCATTTGAGCCTGTGAGACACTAAGGCAAGAACGCAGTCGAGTCTACCTGGACTTCTGACTGACACAAATCTTGAGTTCTAAGCTGCGAAGTTTCTGGTAATTTGTTACATACCAATAGAAAACTAATACACCAACTTCATCCAGTTTTCCTCTGCTATAGAAGACCTGCCTCATGGCAGAGTTAATTTTGAAAACATCAAAATAAATCAAGATTTCTGGTTTCTCTTGAAAAAATGGGAAGACTCTGCAATTTGAGATTTGAATTTCTCACATGTCAAACGATCAGCAAGAGCAGAGCAGTGACTCTCCCCATCCTCCTTGCTGGCCCAGGTCTGGGTCCTCCAGTCTGTCAGCCCTCACCCTTCACCCTAGGCCTACATCTCCAATTGCATGCCTGGCCCTGGGACATCTGAATCGGTAGCCATCCTGATCAGCACATGCCCAGCTTGTAGTATGTGTTCAGTAATTATCTGTTGAAGGAGTGAATCAAACCCCAAAACAGGCAACATGCAGGGGAATCTGCCAGAAGAGCACATGAATGGCTATCTGGCACCACTGAATAGACATAAGGCCGAGGGCGCCATAACCTCAGTGCACTTTGGAGAGGTCAAATGCATGGACCCACAGAGCCTGTCCACCTGAAAGAGATTTCCTGAAGTCCCATCAACCTTCACTTACACTGCATTGGCCAAAAGTATGTCATGTGAACAGTCCTAGTTCCAAAACAGGTCAGGAAATGTTTTCATCTTGTCACATGTCACCGCAGACCCAACAAGGATGTCAGGGCTCCAGTAGGAGAAAAGGATGAATACTGGTTAAGTGACCAACAGTTTCAACGCCCAGATCATAGAAAAGAACAACACCAGCACCTCCGAAGCCGTCTTGTCCCCCTTCCCCATCAGTGTTTTCCAAAGAATATCCATTCTTGAAACATAGTGTTTCCTCCTTTTCAGCTTCATCTAAATAGATTCATACAAGGAATTGCTGGGCGGTCCAGTGGTTAGGATTCCACACCTTTCCTGCCAAAGGCCCAGGATCCATCCCTGGTCAGGGAACTAAGATCCCACAAGCCATGCGGCATGGCTGAAATAAATAAATGAAATCTAACAAGAGACTTATTAATTAGCCTTGAGGAAACCAAGACTATCGGTGAGGAAATTAACCCACCGCTCCTCCTTGAGCTGGTTCTCATTAATTACTCATCTGCCCTTCAACCATGAACAGTCAGGGGAAATGACCAGTGAGTATACCAAGTATTCCTTCCCAGGGGAGAAAAGAAAAATATTTGAAAAATCAGACCCACAAATGTTTGGACACAGAATGGACGGCCACAGTGTTGGCCAGAGAGGGGTCTTCGGGCCTCACTCTCCAGAGTAAGGAGGCCATCGGCAGGCCAGGTGAGCTGCTCAGAGAGGAGGCAGGATGACCAAGGCAGCAGGACTCTGAGGCTCCAGGGAGCAGATCTGTATCAGTCAGTGAGAGTAAGCTCAGTGTTCCCACCTCATCACAGAGTGCTAGCTGAAGGTCAGCACTTTGTCGTTCAGTTGCTAGGTCATGTCCAGCTCTTTGTGACCCCATGGACTGCAGCATACCAGGGTCCTCCGTCCTCCACTACCTCCTCGAGTTTTCTCAAATTCATCTCCATTGAGTCAGCGATGCTATCCAGCATCTCAACTTCTGCTGCCCCCTTCCCCTTTTGCCCTCAATCCTTCCCAGCATCAGGGTCCTTTCCAATGAGTGCTCTTCACATCAGGTGGCAAAGAATTAGAGCTTCAGCATCACCCCTTCCAGCGAATAGTCAGGGTTGATTTCCTTTAGGATTGACTAGTTTGATCTTCCTGTCCAAGGGACTCTCAAGAGTTTTCTCCAGCACCACAATTTGAAAGCATCAGTTCTTCAGCGCTCAGCCTTCTTTATGGTCCAACTCTCACATCCATACATGACTACTGGAAAAACCATACCTTTGACTATACGGACCTTTGTTGGCAAAGTGATGTCTTTTGCCAAAAGAGTATGAAGGTTGGGTGGCCTCTGGTGAAACTCTGGCCAAAAAATATCCTGGGCATCATATGGAATCACTACAGTTCAAATGCAGTATCTCTTCATGAAGGTGAAACTGATCTGTCTCCTCACACATGGGAGTAGACACGATACTTGGCAGCAGGAACCCCAGCCCTGGAGTTGGCATCTGACAACTGGACAGAGCCAAGCCAAACCATCATGGACGCCAAAACGGCTAACACTCATTTCTTTACGGTGGTCTTGCAAATAAAGCTTTCCTCATTTCCAGCTCACAGTTCTTTTCAGCTATCTCACCCCACTTTCAAATCAAAGAGAGTTAGACTTCATATAAAAATTTAAAAAGTAAAAGCAGAATAGGGAAAGTTGGTTCAGGACTTTAAACCATTCTTCCGGAAATAGAAGCCCTAGATTCACTTCCAAACCCCAGTCCCTTGACAGCCTTGACTGCTGAGACCAGCAAAGTGACTTGCTCACTTCCCAGCCTCCCTTGCGAGGAGAGATGGCCATATGATCCAGTCTGGCCAGTAAGATCTGGGTGGAATTCAGCTGGAGGTGGGGGTGTTATGGGGAAAGCTATTGCTTTTCTGATACAAAAGGACAGCTGCAGCTGGCTCTGGCCTTCCCCTTTCTTCCTGCCCTGACAGTGGGCGTGATGCCCGGAACAGGAGCTGCCATCTTGCAACCATGAAGGGGAGGCCAAGAGAATCAACGATGCTGGCTCTGGACCTCATGAGCTGCTGAACAAATGCTAACAGCTGCCTGCTCCAGACTTTTTGTATGAAAATTCTGTTCTTTATGCTTGCTTACAGCAGGGAAAGCATTTCTAACTGATACAACTCTTATAAATCATTACTTGTCATAAACAGGCCAGAGAAGACGTCCCAAGTTACTACCTGGTAAAGTAGCTTTGGATGCTTGCTCTCAAAGCAAATAGGGTCATTCCCACTAGGGTCAAGTTAAAACACATAGAAGCCAACTTGAAAGCGCTTTCACTGGCCAAGGAGGGGACAATGTAAGCAGCAAAAAACTGATTACAGTGGATTAAAATACATTAAAAATAAAGAAAGGGAAATAACCAAGCCTGTATCCTGCCTTCCTTATTTGAACTGAATTTCAAGGAAACCAAAGACATGCTATTGCTCAGTTGCTGCTCAGATGCTCAGTCGTGTCCAACTCTGCAACCCTATGGACTGTAACCAGCCGGGCTCCTCTGTCCATGGTATTTCCCAGGCAAGAATACTGGAGTGGGTTGCCATTTCCTCCTCTAGGGGATCTTCCCGTCCTAGGGATCAAACCCATGTCTCTTAGGTCTCCTGCATTGGCAGGCAGGATCCTCACCACTAGCACCACCTGGGAGGCCTGAAGAGGTGACAAGAGAAGAATTCCAGCTGACAGAGACAGAAAGAAGGACAGAATTAGAAAACCATGGCTTTGGAATATGTGTTGAAATAAAGAATCTAGGCAACAACCATCAATAACTTAAGTAGGGACTTCCCCTGGTGGCCCAATGGCTAAGACTTTTTGCTCCCAGTGCAGGGGGCCTGGGTTTGATCCCTGGTTAGGGAATTCGTTCCCACATGCCACAACTAAGGATACTGCGTGCCACAACCAAAAGATGCCACATGCTGCAACGAAGACCTGGAGCAGCTGAATGAATGAATGAATGAATAAAATGAGATAAAAGGGTGACAGGGAATTTTGGATGGACCATGCTGATAATACCTGAGCCCAAATTCATCAATTTTCACATCTCTAAAAATGGGACAATCAGGCTTGTGATGTAATATGCCAGAAAGTACACAGCATCTTCTGTGAAGTTTTCTAGAAAAAACAACAACAACAAAAATACCAACTCTAATCCAGTTTACAGGAAACAGAAGCACAAGTTAAATGACACCAGGAGGAAACCACCAACCAAGTCCAGAATGTAGGCTATTCCAGTAGACAAATGACTCATTTCTCTTCCCCCTCAAGGGAATGGTCTTAAAAGAAAATGGGGATTTTTACAGCTTAGTAAAACAACTGTAAAAATATGAGTTAATTAGGAAAATATGGTACATTATGAATATTACTTCCCATGATAATGGCATTGTGGTTATATATTTTTAAAAAGCTCTTCTCTGATAGAATACCTACTGAAATATTTATGGATGAAATGTAATAATGCCTGGAGTTTGCTTTAAAAATATTCCAGCAACAGCCAAACAAATATTGTGTGTGGTAGAGCTGAGTGGAGAGTAGAGAGGAAACAGAATCAGGTGATTCCCCAAAGGGGTTCATTGTAATTTTTCCTCCACTTAGATATGGTTGAACATTTTGTATAAAGTTTTTTTTTGAACTAATTACTTTTTGGATTTTCCTGAATTCTAGATGCCAACAGCAACAGAAATGAGAAATCAATTTAAAAAAAGAAAATCCTGTCAAAGTCCCTGAATTCTGGTTCTTTCCTTCATGATGTTATTTTCATACAAGCTAAAACAAATGCTACAATCCCAAAACTGGAATATAAAGCAATGTCATGTGTCTGTACTTGAAAGCACAGTGTTTCTGGGGGCACTTAAGAGATGCTAGTCCTCCCAACACCTGTGTCCTCATCCACCTGTGGGGTTCCCAAGGCTGTTTACCCTCTCTCCTCACATGTTCCCAAAAGCACTTTGCTTTTGTCACCGATGTCTAATAACTCCTTCATTCTTTTTCATCAGTCTGTGAGCTGTCCTCTCTCCCTCCCACTCTCAGTCAAGGACCAAGAATCAATTCCCATTACTCTCTCTATAGTAGGCTGATATTAACACACAGTGCATGTGTGTGAGGAGGTGCTCAATAAATATTTTGGGACTGTATGAACACAATCCAATCTGCTATGTTTTATACCTGTGGAGTCTGACGCACCAAGGGTTGCAGTTTCTAGGCTAGGACTACAACGTCTCAGAATCAGAACCATTCCTGAGAACTTACATCTTCTCATTCCTAACCCAAGGCTACTTCTGAATGTCATGGCTGATTCTAGAAGTCATCCTCATTATGAGCGGAGCCTCCCTCTACCAGTGTCCAATGTGCCATTTCCAATGTTCCCCAAACCCCTTCTCACAACAAATTCATCATGTGCTCGGCTGTGACACTTCTGCATCTTTCCAGAAGACATTACCCAAATCTGTCATAGGCAGAAGGGATTATAAGTAATTTTATAACACAGACAACAAGGTATTGTTTCTCATCATCACCACCACCACCACCATTCATGAAATCCTCAGCACTCATGCTTTCAGAGCTAGGAACTCTTTCCTTCAGTTCTCCTTTGGTTGACTCAGCTCTTAATTTGCTGAGTCAAGAAAGGGGAACCAGGAAATAGCTTCAGTGTTTCTTGAGTTTGGGCCCCAGTGTCATGGGGCTATATTGTGGCATGCATGGCAATCTACTCCTAACTGGAAATGACCACAGTTTTCTCTGAGCCTTGCTCACCACTCTGAGTTAAGTCTTCAGCAAGAGGTTCACACTCAGGGAGTCCACCTGGCCCATCTTCAGGAAAGTCCTTTATTTTTTAATTTTTATTTTTACTTTATTTTACTTTACAATACTGTATTGGTTTTGCCATACATTGACATGAATCCACCACGGGTGTACATGAGTTCCCAATCCTGAACCCCCCTCCCACCTCCCACCCCATATCATCTCTCTGGATCATCCCTGTGCACTAGCCCCAAGCATCCTGTATCCTGTATCAAACACAGACTGGCGATTCGTTTCTTATATGATATTATACATGTTTCAATGCCATTCTCCCAATCCATCCCACCCTCTCCCTCTCCCTCAGAGTCCAAAAGTCCGTTCTATACATCTGTGTCTCTTTTGCTGTCTCACATACAGGGTTATCATTACCATCTTTCTAAATTCCATATATATGTGTTAGTATACTGTATTGGTGTTTTTCTTTCTGGCTTACTTCACTCTGTATAATCGGCTCCAGTTTCATCCACCTCATTAGAACTGATTCAAATGTATTCTTTTTAATGGCTGAGTAATACTCCATTGTGTATGTGTACCACAGCTTTCTTATCCATTCATCTGCTGATGGACATCTAGGTCGTTTCCATGTCCTGGCTATTATAAACAGTGCTGCGATGAACATTGGGGTCCACGTGTCTCTTTCAATTCTGGTTTCCTTGGTGTGTATGCCCAGCAGTGGGATTGCTGGGTCATAAGGTAGTTCTATTTGCAATTTTTTAAGGAATCTCCACACTGTTGTCCATAGTGGCTGTACTAGTTTGCATTCCCACCAACTGTGTAAGAGGGTTCCCTTTTCTCCATGCCCTCTCCTGCCGGGGTCCAGCCCCGGTGGATCAGGGAATTCAAAGCAGGGATGGCGTTGGCAAGGAAAACTTATTTATTTATTGATATAAGATTCGATTAGGAAGAAATAGTGTAGTAGGAAAATTAAGTGGAGAAAGAAGGCTGAATAACTTGGATTACGGGGAAGGCCAATAAAGTTCCAGACAAGGAGCTTGCACCATCTACGTTGGGCCACCAGCGCCCACTTGACTATCGAAGGGTGCCCTGCCTTAGGCTCCCTTTCACACAGGTCTTAAAAGCCAGGACATGTAAGTAGACTTGGTGAGCCGCCCCGCTCCAGATTGGAATTCAGCCTGAAATTAGAATAAAGAGGAGAGGGAGGGAGAGGGAGAAAAAGAGAGAGAGAGACACGGGGGGAGCCAGATTCCCAAGAAACTAGGCCAAGAGACTAGTCCGAGAAACTGGTCCATCCTTTACTGTTCAGAAGGCTTTTTATACTTTTGATAATACATGGAGATCAATGGGTAACACAAAGTTACGCAGTGTTAGCAGTCCAGACTCTGATCAAAACCAGGCTTTTCTCTCTGCATACCTAATTGTATACACAAGTCTTAGGTGATTTACATCATCTTCTGGCCAAAAAGGGCCATTAATATTTTACAGCCTTTTTTCTGATAAGGGTTTGTTAACTAGAAGACTTATTTGTGCTGATCTTCCCAAAGTCTGGTGCCACTCTCAGAAAGCACTAAATAAAGGTACATTCTTACATAGCAAAGATACAGCAATTTATAACAAGCAAAAGGAGTACACTGATTTATAACAAAAGAAAAGTAATTAACTCAAAAGTCTACTGTTGCTAACATCAAAACTACTATATATCTTTTTCTACATCCCTATTACATTGATTAACATCCTCCCAGGTGCCTAAAAGATAAAGAATATGGAGGCCTGGTGGCAATCATTGAGTCAACAGTGAAAACCCGTCACCAATAGGATTTTTAGCTCTTTAGAAAAGGCTCTGTATCTTTAAGATGCTTTAAAGCTTTGTGCCTCTCGCAGTTGGGGGCTGTAAGCAATTCACAAGCTGTAAGAGTTCCGGGGGAACCTGTTAGGCAAGCTAGAGAGCTATCCGAGGGGTTAACTGAAACATCCCTTTCAAATGCAGAAGACTAAAGCCCTGATTTGACTTTTTTCAGAGAATATCAGAAGAGCAGAGTACGAAAGCCAGCAGATTTTTTGGTTTTTGGGGTACATGCTCAGGAAATTCCAGGGGGAACCCCTGAAGCCTAATCACATCCCTGTGTTTTGTCAGGCTTCCTTCCTCATGACCTTGTCATGGGCGGGATTCCTCACGCTGGCTCCTGGCACTCTCCAGCATTTATTGCTTGTAGACTTTTGGATCACAGCCATTCTGACTGGTGTGAAATGGTACCTCATTGTGGTCTTGATTTGCATTTCTCTAATAATGAGTGATGTTGAGCATCTTTTCATATGTTTGTTAGCCATCCGTATGTCTTCTTTGGAGAAATGTCTACTTAGTTCTTTGGCCCATTTTTTGATTGGGTCGTTTATTTTTCTGGAATTGAGCTGCATAAGTTGCTTGTATATTTGGATTGGAAGAATCAATATAGTGAAAATGAGTATACTACGCAAAGCAATCTACAGATTCAATGCAATCCCTATCAAGCTACCAGCGGTATTTTTCACAGAGCTAGAACAAATAATTTCACAATTTGTATGGAAATACAAAAAACCTCAAATAGCCAAAGCCATCTTGAGAAAGAAGAATGGAACTGGAGGAATCAACCTGCCTGACTTCAGGCTCTACTACAAAGCCACAGTCATCAAGACAGTATGGTACTGGCACAAAGACAGAAATATAGATCAATGGAACTAAGCCCAGAGATAAATCCACACACCTCTGGACACCTTATCTTCAACAAAGGAGGCAAGAATATACAATGGAGTAAAGACAATCTCTTTAACAAGTGGTGCTGGGAAAACTGGTCAACCACTTGTAAAAGCATCAAACTAGATCACTTTCTAACACCATACACAAAAATAAACTCAAAATGGATTAAAGATCTAAATGTGAGACCAGAACCTATAAAACTCCTAAAGGAGTACATAGGCAAAACACTCTCCGACATAAATCACAGCAGAATCCTCTATGATCCACCTCCCAGAATACTGGAAATAAAAGCAAAAATAAACAAATGGGATCTAATTAAAATTAAAAGCTTCTGCACAACAAAGGAAACTATAAGCAAGGTGAAAAGACAGCCTTCTGAATGGGAGAAAATAATAGCAAATGAAGCAACTGACAAACAACTAATTTCAAAAATATACAAGCAACTTACGCAGCTCAATTCCAGGAAAGTCCTTTTGTTTCTCTGATACTCCCCAGAGTACAAACCACAATGATGGAAAGCCACCCAGACATCTGTTTCTCAGCCTTGTTGCTTGCTTCAATGTCACAACCTCTGACCCCACCCCTAACCCCAAACTAGATTGGGCAGACTTCATATATATATATATATATATAAAATACATATATGTATATGTATATAATATATATAATATACACACATAATATACTATAATGTATAATATATATGCATGAAATACATATATGTATATACATATGTATATATTATATACATATATATGTGTGTGTATATATGTATATGTTAACTCTTATTAATATGTTAAATATTAATGCTATAATTTATATTATAAATATATTAATATTTATAATACATTATAAATATATTAATATGAATATATTATATATTAATATATATTTATTGACTATTTTTTTGTAGCTACCTGGGATTTCTTTTCAAATTTTAAACTTTTTATTTTGTACTGGGGTATAGCTGATTAACAATGCTGTGGTACAATGAGGTACCATTTCACACCAGTCAGAATGGCTGCAATCCAAAAGTCTACAAGCAATAAATGCTGGAGAGGGCATGGAGAAAAGGGAACCCTCTTACACAGTTGGTGGGAATGCAAACTAGTACAGCCACTATGGACAACAGTGTGGAGATTCCTTAAAAAACTGAAAATAGAACTGCCTTATGACCCAGCAGTCCCACTGCTTGGCATACACACCAAGGAAACCAGAATTGAAAGAGACACGTGGACCCCAATGTTCATCGCAGCACTGTTTATAATAGCCAGGACATGGAACCAACCTAGATGTCCATCAGCAGATGAATGGATAAGAAAGCTGTGGTACATATACATAATGAAGTATTACTCAGCCATTAAAAAGAATACATTTGAATCAGTTCTAATGAGGTGGATGAAACTGGAGCCGATTATACAGAGTGAAGTAAGCCAGAAAGAAAAACACCAATACAGTATACTCACACATATATGGAATTTAGAAAGATGGTAATGATAACCCTGTATGCGAGACAGCAAAAGAGACACAGATGTATAGGACAGTCTTTTGGACTCTGTGGGAAAGGGAGAGGGTGGGATGGATTGGGAGAATGGCATTGAAACATGTATAATATCATATAAGAAACGAATCGCCAGTCCAGGTTCGATGCAGGATACAGGATGGTTGGGGCTGGTGCACTGGGATAACCCAGAGGGATGGTACAGGGAGGGAGGTGGGAGGGGGGTTCAGGATGGGGAACACGTGTATACCCGTGGCGGATTCATGTTGATGTATGGTAAAACCAATACAATATTGTAAAGTAAAAAAAAAAAAAAATTGGAGAATATAGAGAATAATGTCCGCAAAAGCATTCCGGCAGTAAAGTACAATAAGTAACTAGTTTCATAGGACTCTTGATGATATACCTCAATGCAGATTGATAGTATTATGTTAAAGGGCAATTTCATTAAATAATTCTGCAAAAATAAATAAATAAATAAAGGAAGAACTAAAAATATCCCTATTCACAGGCAACATGACCAAAAAAAAAAAAAAAAAAAACCTGCAAAGAATCTACAAAAAACAAAACAAAAATACTTATTATTGAGTTCAGCAAGGTTGCATGATATAAGGTCAACATGAAAAAATCTATCATATTTTTATATGCTGGTAATAAACAATTGGAAGCCAGAATTTTAAAAATTGATACCATGTACATTAAATTACTTATGTACAAAATTCCCCAAAATTGAATAAATCTAAGAAAACATCCAAAAAAAAAAAAAATACTGTGGTAGTTTCAGGTGAACAGTGAAGGGAATCAGCCATACATATGTGTGTATCCATTCTTCCCCCAAACCGCCACCCACCCAGGCTGGCACAGAACATTGAGTAGAGTTCCATGTACTATACAATAGGTCCTTGCTGGTTATCCATTTTGAATGTAGCACTGTGTACATGTGGGTGGCCTTCTTTGTGTTTCCACACCAAGTCATAGCTCATCTGCCATGGTTCTTCCAACACACTTTTACAGTTTTTGCTGACCTTCACTGTAGCTAACAAGCTCTGCCAAGGTGGAGACTGTTTTTCACCTTTGTTTCCCCAGCACCTTGCACATGGTAACCTCTCCACAAACACTTGCTTCATGAATAAAGGCTTTCAAGAGTCAAATGTTCAGCAATTGAGACTCTAAATTTAAACCATTTGAGTTGTTAAGGTGTTCAAGAAACACCTTCTGTCCTCAAGGTTTAACTTAAATTTAAAGCTGAAAAGGGAGGAATTACCTAGCTCTCAGAAAGTGATGGAAAAATTGGACGGAAGTGGAATGGGTTTTGCAGGTACCCACCTCACCTTCCTCTTTCACTTCTCTTTCTCTCGAGCCATCACCTCTGAAATGACCAGTGAAGGTTTTACTCTTCCTCCTCTTCCAGTCCTTTGTTCTGCCCTCTTTGAATAGAGAAGAAAGGAGGTGTGGGATAGTGGTAAAAGGGACAAAACCGCCGGCAAGAGCTGAGCCCTTCTTTCCGCTGCTTCCGCTCCCCCTTACAGTACACGGGGACCTGACTCATCAGGAAGATGACTAAACCTTGGGCCCTGATCAGTACTCACAGCCCCTCCCTGTGCCTGGACCTGGTTACTTAGTAGATCTCAATCTGTGATAATCCGCAATATGGGTTATTCATGACACTCCCCATACTTCCTAAATGGTAAAGTCTCCGTCACTCAAGATAATGGAGCACTTATGTGAACTCAGAGCCCAAAAAAGACCAGAAAGTACCCAAATGCACACAAACTGAAAACAGCTTTGTTTTGTTTACCATTTGGTGAATAATATCTAACTTCACGTGAAATCAACCAAAAGGGCCTAATTCAGATTTCAGGGACCAATGGTGGTCATGAACCAGGTAGAAAAACTCACTACACTAAACCAACTGAGGTTTACTGAACATGGAATGTACTATGCCCAAACGTCTATACATGCAGGACTGAATATTCAAATAACTTATTTTTACAAAGGAATCTTTCAACAGATTCACTCAGTGTTAGTTCTGATAGGAAAAACTAATCTCATTATCACTGTCATTGAATTTTCAGTGCCCATAATAACCTGCTCCAGCTGAAACACCATTTAGAAAAGGAAAGAAACCGGGGACTCTTGGGCCTGCAAGCACGTGTGGGGCTCAGAGCCAACAACCCCATCATCCTAAGCACTGTGAACGTGAAAACTATAAGCCGTGTCTTGCCTTCAAGGAGGTTACTATTCCTTTGCTGCCAAGGTGTCAGAGAGTAAATGCCAATACACAGGGCAGTCTGCAAGAGCACTGGTTTTAGAGACAGAGGAAGAAAGAACATGTCCATAAGTAGATATGTATATTGCTTTCTGCTTCTGCAGTGCTTTCATATCCAGCAGTATTTCAATTCCGTGAGGGCAAGTCATGTATTTTGTTCCCCACTGCAGCTCTGGGATCTCGCACTGGTATCCAGCTCAGAATAAGAGCTCAATAAATATCTGCCACACAAATGAATCAATGGGGATACTGCGTCACATGTATTTGGGAAAAGAAAACTGAGAAGGGAACTGATTTCCGGGAGCTGGTGGCCATCAGCTCAGTGTTTACCCATATGACCTGTTATACTTAGCTGCTCCTAAGACACAGACATACACCTGTCCTGGTGTTCCTCTAATAGCTTCTAGAAGCTTGGAAAATACAGGAACACAATTAAGCAACATACACGTGTAGAACTAAAAATCTGACTTGTGTCTAAAAAGCAGTATCTATTATTCACAAAATTATAAACATGAAAAACCTTTCTTGGGACTTTCCTGGTGGGCCAGTGGTAAAGACTCCACACTCGCAGTGCAGAGGGGCCGGGTTCAATCCCTGGTTGGGGAACTAGATCCGCACAGACAAAAAACAAAACAAACTTTCTTAGGAGGAGTAGAGGCATGGGTAGAGCATGGATTTTGATGTCTTTGGCAGTGAAATAGCCTCCAAGTCCTTTTTTGATTACACTTTGCTTCTTCTTTGCTCTGAAAGCCATAGCAAACATCACTTAATGTTCTTGTATTAGTAGAGGACATAACAAGGAATTTATATAGGTCAGAGAATATTTTAATACCCCAAACAGAAGAGCTGCTAATGAATTTAGTTGAGGGTGTCTTGCCACCAGAAAAAAAATGACAGACCTTTCCTAAACACCTTTGGCTGTGTGCTCATCAAGAAAAGTCACACATTTTCTCTCTGTAAAAAGTGTCAAAAGCTGGGGGGGGGGGGGAAGACTGCAGTTTCACTCCTGATGGGCTACAGATTGGGACTGTTTTAAAATTCAATATATATTATAATAACCCTAGAGGACCATGGGACAGCTCCACTCAGAGAAGGTGCTGAGGTCAATGTCTCCGAGTTCCATGTCAGGGAAGTTTTGCAGGATGCAGGCTGAAATGCTGAGGCCTGGGGACATCATTCTCCTCCATGAGGCCAAAATCAAAAAGTTTCTGTGCTTTTTCCTTTTTCTTCTTTTTTAAAATAATAGTTGATGTACAATGTTGTTATTTTCCAGTGTGCAGCTAAGTGATGCAGATTCTTTTCAGTTATAAGGTACTGAATATAGTTCCCTATGCTATACACTTATTATAGGATGTTGAATACAGTGCCCTGTGCTATACAGTAGGATGTCACAGACACAACTTAGCAACGAAACTGCCACACCACAGTCTGGTTAAGTGACTTTAGATCCTGTCTGTGTGTCCCTTGCTCACCCCTGAACAGCCAAAAGGGGAAGCGACACACACTGACTCTGAGTCTTGGATGGGCTGCCTTCTTGCCATCCAAGTACCGTCCAGGCCTCAGGTTGGCACTGGTATTCTGGAATAATAACACCTGCTTAAAGGGGTGGTTGATGTGAGGATCAAATGAATGAACTCATGAAGAATGAGTAGAAGGTACGGCCAATGTTAGTTGTACTTGCACTAGGAAGTGAGCTTTAACACCTCTGGCGCAGCAGTTCTGATGTCAAAACATAGTGATCAGTTCCAGACTTTGTGTGAAATCATCCCCGACACAAACAGACTAAACGTGAAGGTGTGATGCATCATGGGGCTGCGGCTATTTTGAAATCTCTCCATAACCAAGATCAGGGTGCCAGCGAGGTCAGGTGAGGGCTGTCTTCCGGGTGGCAGACTTGTGATTGTATCATCACACAGAGGAAGGGGCTAGAGAGCTCCCTGATCCTCTCTGATTAAGGGCACTGATCCCTCGCTCATGAGGGCTCCACCCTCATTGCCTAATCACCTCACTAAGGTGCCACCTACAAATATCATCACACTGGGCATTATGAGTTCAACACTGGAATTCTGAGGGGACATGAGCGTTTGGACACAGCAGCAGGGAGTCTGAGCTGTTTTTGTCCAGAACCCTGGGGAGTGCCCCCTACAAAGGATCAGGCATGAGGTTATATGGAGGACACAGTCTTTACCCTGCTTGGCCTCAAGTGCATAGTCTGGAGAGGCTACGTGTTATTTCCTTTTTAAGGGCACAAATGAAGGACAAATACCCTATTGTGGGCACCCAGAGGCCTTTCTTCCTTTCCTCCCTCCCCTCCTTCCTCCTCTTCACCTCCCCTCTCATTCAGCAAATATTCCTTGAGTGCTGGACACAGCGCCATGCAGTGCTCAGGCCGCATCTGTGAACAGGACATGGCCTTCCTGCCCTCCAGGAGTCTGCCACTGAGCAAGAAGAAAGGCTGTTCTTCAAATGGCCCCACCAATAGCTACCCAATGGTCAGTCTGATCACTGGTGTCACGTGAAGCACCAGGGTTCACGAGACCTCAGCTGATGTCATGGAGGATTTTCATAGGGAAGTAACATTTAAACTAGGTGTGAATGATGGGCAGCTGTTCAGAGAAGGCAGAAAGATAAATCCAGGCAGAAGACACAGCTTGAGCAAAGGTGGGAAGGTGGGAAAAGGTGCTCGCGTGGTCCGCTGTGGAGAGGAAGATGTCCTTCATAAACTTTATGGAATGGATGAGTGAAGTTCTCAGTTCACAGTGTAACTGAAGGGATCCTAACAAGACTTGCCAGTAACACCCCGAAAAACCCCGGTGACCCTCAGTTTCCCTATCCCCATCAACAGAACCATTCAGCATCACTTGGAGTCTCTTCTCCCTCACTCCATGGGGTGACCCAGCCTATCACTGCCCAGACATCCCCGTCCCTCTGGTTGGAGTGGACGGTGCTCTGCCCCACTGGCATGTGCCAAGCTCCTAGCACGGTCAGTTACACTCCGTCCACTGCTGGGCAGGTCCTCCTCAGCTGCACTGGGGTGGGGTGGTCTGCTCTGGCTTCAGCCTCAGCTACGTGCATTTTGACAGCTCAGTCCTGTCACCCATTGAGTCTATCACAGAAGGACATACCCTCTCTTCCCGCAGGGCTCTGCAGACCTGGAAGCTTCTTTACATGACTGCAGCAGTCATGTAAAGGGTCTCTTTACATGAGACCTTTTCTGAGGGTCTCTTGGTAGCCAGTGACCAAGAGCCAGCCAGTTCTCCCAGCAAACTTTTGGGAGGCGAGCAGGGGCTCACAAGTTTGGCAGGAGACTGAAGAATCAATCTTGGGAGCTCCAGCAGGCTGGACAACACAAAGGGTGTGACCCATGCGCTGCTGCTATGATGAGTGTGCCCTCTACCTGCCCTGGCCTCACTATTTCTCATGCTCTCTGTTAGTGCCTAGAAAGACTGACCTGGGCAGTGAAAAGACCTTCCCCTTTGAAATGTAAACTGGTGCAGCCACTATGGAAAACAGTGTGGAGGCTTCTTAAAAAACTAGACTTTCCATATGACCCAACAATCCACCCCTGGGCCTATATTCAGAAAAGACGAAAACTCCAAATCAAAGAGACACATACACCTCAATCTTCACTGTCACACTGTTTACAATAGCCAAGCTATGGAAGCAGTTTGTGTTCGAAGACAGATGAATGGACAAAGAAGATGTGATTCGTATATACAACGGAATATTAGCCATAAAAAGAACAAAATTTTGCCACTTGTAGCAACAGGGACGGACCTAGAGATGATCATACTAAATAAAATAAGAGAAAGTCAAATATATGATATCACTTCTTACATGTGGAATCTGAAAAATAATTCAAATGAACCCATTTACAAAACAAAGTAGACTCACAGACACAGAAACAAATTTATGGTTACCAAAGGGGAAAGGCAGTGAGGAAGGAATAAATTAGGAGTTTGGGATTAACAGATCCATACCACTACTAGAAAACAGACAAGCAACAAGGATTCACTGTATAATACAGAGAACAATGTTCAATATCTTATAACAATATATAATGGAAGATAATCTGAAAAAAATTATTTTATATATATATATATATATATACACACATATATATAACTACAGAGAAGGCAGTGGCACCCCACTCCAGTACTCTCGCCTAGAAAATCCCATGGATGGAGGAGCCTGGTAGGCTGCAGCCCATGGGGTCTCTGGGAGTCGGACACGACTGAGCAACTTCACTTTCACTTTTCACTTTCATGCATTGGAGAAGGAAATGGCAACCCACTCCAGTGTCCTTGCCTGGAGAGTCCCAGGGACGGGGGAACTTGGTGGGCTGCCGTCTATGGGGTCGCACAGAGTTGGACACAACTGAAGCGACTTGGCAGCAGCAGCATATATAACTAACTGAATCACTTTGCTGTACACCGGAAACTAATGCAATATTATTGTAAATCATCCATACTTCAACTGAAGAAACAATCTTCTGGTTTGATTTCCAACTCTCAAGACAAGTCCCCAGAAGTGACTGGGGTACATTAGAATAGAAAGTTGGATGCAAGATGCCCTGAACTATGACCTATGTCTACTACAATAATTTTATTTCCTCAGCCACTATCTAATGACTGCTTGATCTAAGCCAAACCCTGTACC
This sequence comes from Capricornis sumatraensis, assembly GCF_032405125.1. Taxonomy (NCBI): domain Eukaryota; kingdom Metazoa; phylum Chordata; class Mammalia; order Artiodactyla; family Bovidae; genus Capricornis; species Capricornis sumatraensis. The sequence continues at coordinate 60,808,959 of NC_091078.1, read as the reverse complement.
AGGCACTGGAGACCCGGAGGTGAATATGACTGTCTACTCACCATCAGGAAAGACAGCAGTGTACGTGCTAGAAGGGCCTCGGAGCATGTCTTTGCCAGATGCATAAAGGAAGGGGTGCTTAGTTCTGCGTGGGGAAGGCAGGGGTGGCTGGTAAAGCTTGATGGTAGGAGTCACATGGGAGTGATATCTTGAAGGAGGGTGTGCGACTGACAAGCAGTTTAAAGGCATGTTTGGGCAGGAGATGAGAACATTCCAGGCAGGGAGAACAGCAGATGCCAAGGCTAGGAGGTGTGAAGTGGGCACAAGGTTTAGGGAGCTGTAAGTCATTCGCTATTGCTGGAATCCCCAGTTTGAATGAATTTTGGCAAAAAAAAAATGAAGGCTGCTCAGATAGCGCTGGGACACGCCTAAGGCTTTGGATTTCATTCTCCAGGCTGACGCGACGTCTAATATGTAGCCACTAACCACGTGTGGCAATTTCAGTTTCAATTGGTTGAAATAAAATGCAATTAAGAATTTATTTCCTCAGACACACTCCCCACATTTCAAGTGCTCAATTGCCACATGTGGTTAGGGGTTACCACACTGGACAGCACAGACACAAAACACAGCCATCGTCACAGAACACTCTGTTGAACAGCACTGCTCTGGGCTGTGGGAAGCACACGGGAACTTTAAGCAAGTCAACGCCATTGTCGTATTTCATGGAGCCCTCCCTGTGGCCACCTGGGGATGGATCAGAAGAGAGCATAACGTGAGACTGCCCTGGCAGGCCAGGGGTGAGGACTCCGAGCTTCCACTGCAGGAGGCAACAGTTCGATTCCTGCTTGGGGAACTAAGATTTCGCATGCCAGGCAGGGAGCCAACCAAAAAAGAAAAAATGGGAGCATGACAGAAAACGTGAGATCAGTCAGAAGACCATTCCAACAGCCTAACAGGGCTGCCTTCACACCCGAGGAAGTGGCCCTTCTGCCCGGAACTCGTTCTTATCCAGAGCTGAGTGGGGAGTTATTCAGGGTGACTAATGTTTTACCTCAGCCCTCCCACCCCAACTTCAGAGACAAGAGTCCCTCAAATGGCTAACTGGGGCAGTGGACCCAGCGCAAATGGATCTCATTTAGTGTCCAGTAGGTTGCGGGGCTTGTTACGTAATCCTAGGGTGTATCCACAAGACTCAAGGACCCTCGATCTAGGAGTCACACACCCAAGACCCTCACTCACTCACACCAACCAGATGGGGGAGACTCCACAGTTCTGTCACCATGAAAGCCAGGTCAGCTGTGAACCAAATCCCTTTCACATCAAAGCAGCCAAAAGCTGGTATGTTAAGAAGGTAGAACAGTCTGTGAACCCGACAGACACACACAGGGAGCTCTGTTCGGTGTCCCCAGCTGTTTGCGGCTGCCAAGGTGAGTATGTGACTGCGGACATGGCCTCGCTGTGACTGTAATTAATGTGCCCCCCATGTACCACTGACTCAGACAGGGCACCTGACCAAGACTCGGCTGGAGGCTTCTGTGTTCCGAGGGCGTGGATGCACCTGCCTGAACATCACTCGAGTATGTGAATATCACCCTCATGTTCCAGGCTGAGTCACAGGCAGATCTGTAATCAGAAGACCTGGTCCAGGGCCTGGCCTTGCCAGTCAGTTCAAAAACAGGCTCATTAAAAATGCTTCTCCCACATGATCCACAAGCCCACACTACAAGCCAGGTCCTGTCCTAAAGCCCCAGAGGTATTAATTCATTTAATCCTCACAACTCACAAAGCCAGTGCTGTTATTATCTGTACTTGATGGATTGGGAAATCAAGGCATGGAAGTTAAGCCAAGCTCACAGAGCTACTCATATTCTGCCCAGCCCCCAGTGCCTGTGCGCTGGGCACTACTGACAGCTTGAGGTGAACCAAAGTCCTAAAGAACCTGCCACCACCAAATGAAGTGCCAGGTGCTTAGAGCTATGACTGCCACGATGATACTGATCCTGTAGGGGCCACGAGCTCCTTTGGGGAGGGGTGGGCACAAGCACCCCAAGCCCACCACCTTTATTACTAACCCACACAAGGAGATCTAGCTACACCCCCCACCTGGAGGCCTCTGCGATGAGACTCCCACCCTGGCCCCTCCCATTCCCTCCCAGGTGGCACCACAGATGTCCACAGCACGTCCTGGGGAGAAACGCCTCTTTGAGAAGCAGTCACAGTGTCAGGGGATGTTGGTATGGAGGTGGCAATGCACGCCTGTGGGCCCAGCGCCCCTGCAGCCCAACTAGGCCTGCCTGTGTCCTCATGGTGGGCCAGCATGGGTGTGTCTGAGACAGGCTGAACATGCCCAGGGGGTGACTGCTACAGAGGACCACGCTCACCTGAAAGACATCACCAACCAAACTCCAGCCCTAGAGTCAAGGTAGTGATTTGAGAACATCTGCAGGTCTTATCTGTTTCTGTTTTCCTGTGGGGTGAAACAGGCAACATGACTAGCAATCACACATAATAAAACTCCAAGAGTATCTCTGGCTTTAGGTCAAGCTTGATCTAGGTGCTAAAAGAGGGTCATTATGGTTTGCTTTCTATTGGTCTCGCAGCTCTGGTTCACTCTGATCTGACTGGCTTAGGATGTGTGCCTATCCTTTAACCAATCATTATTGTCAGGTAGGGGACTGAGAAAGGGCTCCACTTCTGGAGAATGAAGACAGGACAGATCCTCAAACAAAGATCAGAGGTCTTACTAAACCAAGGGCAACATATGCTGAGTATTCAAGCCACAGATGGATGTCCAGCACAGGTAGGTGGAGAAATCTGCCGTAGTGAAACCTGGAGCGGTGAAGGGAGGCCTGCAGGACCACACAGCAAGGAAGCAGTAGAGGGGGAGGTCCTAAACCTAGCCCCTTCTGTCCTTAAAATCTACTCCATACAAGTGACCTCACCAACTCTGGGTGTCTCAACTGGGGCAAACATGTCAACGGGCGACCCAGATGGCTCACCATGTAGTGTACGTGCAGAGACTGTCCTTGGGGATCCCTTTGGCTCAGATCAGGTCTCCTCAAAGCAGAGCCTGAGGTGGGATTCTGGTGACCACGATTCCCTGACGGCAGACCTGCGAACAGGAGCAAGGGGCACAGGATGGGGCAGGGAAGAGGCTGAGCAAAGACAGGGTCTCTGCCAGACTTGGGTCTGCCTGATCCCACGGGGCACTCTGGAGCACGCGCTGCATCACAGAGCCCAACCCCTGATCCCCGTTGAGGCATAGGAACTCCAGTTAGTCATGGGCTGCAGGGCTGTCCTGGGTGGTGGAGAAGGGCGCATTACTTATCCAGCAAGTCAGCTCTGGGCAAGAGGTCAGAAACTCCTCCAGGTGTGAGGACAGGGCTCTGGAATTGTGGAGGGACCTGGGGTGAGGAACCAGCAATATCCACTCCACTCTGTTTGGAACATATTCTGAGAAGTGGGACCATTAGAAAAAAATGGTGAAGCAGGCATTAACCCTTAAAACCTGTTCCACCGTGCAAGCAATGTGGGCATTAGCCCAGTCATTACTATTAGGCTGGTGCAAAAGTAACGGATTTTTGCATTGTTGAACTTTGCTGTTTGATATTAGAATACATTCTCAATAAATGTAGTTATGTTATATGTGTGTGAAAGTTGCTCAGTGGTGTCTGACTCTTTGCCACCCCATGGACTATACAGTGCATGGAATTCTCCAGGCCAGAATACTGGAGAGGGTAGCCTATTCCTTCTCCAGTGGATCTTCCCCATCCAGGAATCGAACTGGGGTCTCCCGTGCTGCAGGCAGATTCTTTACCAACTGAGCTATCAAGGAAGCCCTGATAAACCTGCTGTTTATATTTATTTTAGACTGTGGAAATGACATTAGACAAAAAGCAAATTTGAACAATCTTCTTATTTTAGGTCAAAATGGGTTGTAAAGCAGCAGAGACAACTCACAACATCAACAACGGATTTGGCCCAGGAACTCCTGATAAACATACAGTGCAGTGGTAGGTCAGAAGTTTTGCAAAGGAGATGAGAGCCTTGAAGATGAGGAGCACAGTGGCCGGCCATCTGAAATTGACAACCAACTGAGAGCATCATTGAAGTTGATCCTCTTACAACATGAGAAGTTGCCAAATGACTCAATATTGACCATTTTACCGTCATTTGGAATTTGAAGCAAACTGGAAAGATGAAAAAGTTCAGTAAGTGGGTACCTGTGAGCTGACCACAAGTCAAAAAAATCATTGGTCTGAAGTATCATCTTCTCTTATTCTGCACAACAACAATGAAACATTTCTTGATGGGATTATGAAGTCTGATGAAAAGTGGATCGTTTTGTTTTTTTTTTTTCACACACAAATGTTTATTTTCCTCTGCTGAAAGTACTGACATCAGAAACATATTACAGATTTGACATTTAGGGATGTGCATGGAAAAGCAGATGCTGGATTTTTCCCCTAAAGTCCAAACTAGGCAAGTTTCTAAGATGGTAGTTCTGTTTTGTTTTTGTTTTTGGTTCTCAATTATTTGCCTTTATAGTAGTTGATAAGGAAATCTCACACTGAATTTCAAAGCACTCCAAGTTTGGGGATATCTCTTCTTCACTGTATCTCCAAAACATTAACACAGTGCATGGCAAATATTAAGATTTCAGAATAGATTTACTGCATACATAGTGAATACCAACATGTGGTGTGGAAAGGTGTTAATGCATCAGTGGATAGGCAATGTATGATAGGCTATATGAGATCAAAAACTAGATTGGTAATTTTATTACTCTTCCTATTCCCAGAATGTGTGAGTAAATGCATTGTGATCTATGTCTTTCTAGAATAACCTCAATGGTAAAAAATGTATGGTTGTCTCAACTCCTATTGTTAATTGCTTACAAAGATGTTAGCAGTCTTTACCCTAAGATGAACAATCCTCAAAAGATCAAGTTTATTGGTGACGTCTCTTCTTTCATAACCAAGTAATATCTGATGTGTAACACTAAGCCTCAGGATAGCATATAGAGAATCCCCCTGGTGGTGGTGGTTTAGTCCCCTGTTGCTGCTGCTGCTAAGTCGCTTCAGTTGTGCCTGACTCTGTGCGACCCCATAGATGGTAGCCCACCAGGCTCCCTCGTCCCTGGGATTCTCCAGGCAAGAACACTGGAGTGGGTTGCCATTTCCTTCTCCAGAGAAGTGGATTGTATACAACCACAGGCAACTACCAGCTCAGTGGCTGGACCAAGATGACACTCCAAAGCACTTCCCAAAGCCAAAGCTGCACCAAAAAAAGGTCAAGGTCACTGTTTGGTGGTTCGCTGCCAGTCTGATCCACTACAGCATTCTGAACCCCAGTGAAACCATTATATTTGAGACATATGCTCAGAAAACTAATCAGATATACCAAAAACTGCAATGCCTGCAGCCGGCATTGGTCAACAGAAAGGGCCCAATTCCTCTTCCATGACCACACCTGGCTGCCTTTACACAACCAACACTTCAAAAGTTGAAACAATTGGGCTACAAAGTTTTGCTTCATCCACTATATTCACCTGACCTCCTGCCAACCAACTACCACTTCTTCAAGCATCTCAACACCTTTCTGCAGGAAAAAAGCTTCCCTAACCTGTAGGATGCAGAAAATGCTTTCCAAAAGTTCATCGAATCCCAAAGCATAGATTTTTACATTACAGGAATAAACTTATTTCTCACTGGCAAAAATTGTAATAGTTCCTATTTTGATTAATAAAGGTGTGTGTGAGCCTAGTTAAAATGATTTAAAATTCACAGTCTGAAACTGAAATTTCATTTGCACCAACCCAACACTTTTTTGTGAGATCATCTATCAAATGGGACAGTCCACTGAGGCTGGTCCCTCAGCTGATGAAGGAGAATATGCTGTGGGTGGGTTTCGGTAGAAGAGCATTCTCTCTCAGGCCTGGCAAGCCAACGGTTTCTTGCAAAGAGGGTAGGGGTGGGTGGGAAAATGTAGCAAGGGGGTAGGTCACTGGTGGGGCGAAGGCAGTGGGTGCTTGCCTGTGATGGGCATATGACACTGAACAGGACTGAGGGAGAGCCTGGGGGTGTCCTCATGCTCGCTAGGCAACCAATGTTATACCTGTATAGTGTTCCTGAGTTTCCTTTTTCACATATTTTCATTGCTATAAAGTAACTGAAGCAATTCAGAAAGATATAATACAGAAACTCACCCTCTTCCATTCCCCACCATAAGCCTATCTCCCACCAGTAACTGCTGTTAGTAGTTTGATCATAATAACTGGGTTTTTGTTTCTTTCTCTTGGCTTTTAAACTTTTTTTTTTATTGAAATACAGTTGTTTTACAGTGTTGTGTTAGTTTCAGGTGTACAGCAGAGTGATTCAGTTAAATATGTATGTATTTTAGATTCTTTTCCATTATAGGTTATTATAAGATTTTGAGTACAGGGACTTCCCTGGTGGTCCAAGTGGCTAAGACTGTGCACCTCCAATGCAGGGGGATGGGGTTCGATCCCTGCTCAGGGAACCAAGATCCCATAGGCTGCAACTAAGAGTTCCCATGTCACAGCTAAAAATCCTGTAGCCACAACTAAGACCCAGCACAGCCAAATAAATATTTAAAAGAAAAAAAAGATATTGAGTATCATTTCCTGTGCTATATGGTAGGTCCGTGTCGATTATTTTATATATAGTAGTGTGTATATTTTAATCCCAAACTCCTAACTGCTGCCTGCCTCCTCCTGTTCCCTTTGGCAACCGTTTGTTTGTCTGTCAGTGAGTCTGTTTCTGTTTTGTAAATCCGTTCATTTGCATCACTGTTTCAGACTGTGTTACGTAATATTTCTCTTTGTGGTATTTGTATTTGTCTCTGACTCACTTCACTTAGTACGATCATCTCTAGGTTCGTCCATGTTGCTGCCAGTTGCTCAGCTTTTGGAGGGAATTAAGTTGTTCCTTCTCCTCCCACTAGCTTAAAGGTGTTTTTCCGGCTTCTGGACTCCATGGAGGGCAAATAATAGGACCCAAGACCCAAGCAGAGCGTCCCTACTAGGCAACGGGGCCCCTGGAGGGCTTTGCTCCAGCCTCAGGAGAGAGACCCGGTCCTCACGGCCACTGTCAAGGGACCAAATGGGGGTTTGGGCGCCTGTTCAGCTTCTACTTCTCCCCTGGGTTCAGTTCACACCCATTTCCAGAGCAAACAGACAGGTTTTCTAAAGCTTCCCACCCACTCCTTTCTCTGCCATGGATCATCAAAGTTGCACCAAGATCATGTCCCGTTTCCATGTCTCAAATGCAATGTCAGAGATGTTGCTGTTTTCCTTCAAACTGAAGGAATATACCAACTTGTTTAATCCTGGAGAACCAGAAAGGAAACTACTGTTTACTCTGAATCCAAATAAAAAGGAAGCTCAAAGAGCCAGATGATATTCTCACGTCACTTCTCTAGAGGCAGACACAATGGAAACAGTTTAAGGGTGGATCTAGTCCTCAAAGCAGCTCCCAGAAAAAACCGCAGCCTCACGCTGAGTTCCTGAAGCTCGTTTATCTACAGCACCAGGCAAAACAATCACACGATAAGGACAGCTTCCAGGCACTGCCAGGCTGCGGCCCAATGACGAGTCCATGATACTTCTGTTTCATGCATGCAGAGTATGGTTAGGAGATCCATCCGGTGATTGAATTCACTGGACACCTACCATGTTTCTGGCTGAATGCTAAGCATTCTATGGGGTCCCCCTGAAAGTAAAATGATCCAGCTGTTTGGTTTTGGGGGCCATCCTCTACAGCAGGTTGAAACAGCAGCACGAGAAACCATGGTGTGAGGCAATATAGGTGCAAGAGCTGAAGAGGAGGTCAAACTGTCGGAGGAGTTCCAGGCAGGAACGACAGCTGTTTATGGGGTTATGCGGGGGCGTTTCTTTGAGGAGGAAGGGGCTTTTGTATTAAATTCTAAGAATGGATGATAATTTGGTGAGTGGATACAGAGGATGGTTGGATCAGTTGAGGACAGACATTCTAGGTGGGAGGAGTCAGGAGGAAAGATGTGTAGCAACAGGCCACATGGTAGAATCTTGCGCACCCAACGATGAGGAGGGGGCCAGGCTGCTGGGGATCATCTGCTGCAGGACTGCGTTTCATAAAGTTTTTAAAAAGGCAAACTGAACCGTGAGACTCAGATTTAGTGCCAGCAGTTATTCTTCCTAGGAGGGGAGACAGCATTGTGACCTGTCTGTTGAACTGGCTGGTGATTATCTAGGTGTTTATTCTTTAGTAATTTATTCAGGGGACTTCCCTGGTGGCCCAGTGGCTAAGACTCGGAGCTCCCATTGCAGGGGGCCCAGGTTCCATCCCTGGTCAGGGAACTCCATGTCACATGCTGTCGTGAAGACTGAAGATCCCACATGCTGCAACTGAGAACTGGTGCAGCCAAATGAATAAATATTTTTTTTTTTAAAAGAAAAAAACAGGAGAGGAGAGAGGCCAGGGCACAGAGCCGCCCACAGGGGCTAGGGTAAGAGCCCAGCTGAGCCACACAAAGGCCTGACTAGTAGAGGATGAGAGAAATGGGAAAGAAAGGGAGAAATGTGAGCCTTTATGGCCGATGGAGAGGAAGGGAAAGGGCCTCTATGATAAGAGTCAAAAGGTGTCCAGAGTCGGGGTGGTGTGGGCAGCTGACCAAGATGCTGTCCATCAGGAGGGGATGGCTGATGGGTGACACTGATACCACATTTGGTGCCACAATAAGGCTGAGGATGTAAACAGGAAAAGTTTACAGACCCAGAGCTCCCAAGGATGAATTAAGGAAGCCTAGAAGGGCTCACTGACGCCTGGCAGGTGAGCAGTCCATGCTGCACCTAGGACTTGTATATAATTAGTTTGCTCCCAGCATTGATATTTAATGTCTTGTCTTCTACTTTGCAACTGATTAACTTCATCGAATTGACTCTCGAGCCCACTGCCTGTGAGGAGCCATCTTCCCAGGCATCCTTCATCTCTTTATGGCCCTGGTGATGCCTGTGAACTTTTGGTGCTTGGAGCCCCAGCGATGCCCTGCTTGGTGTCAGGTCACCGATACATGTTACAATCTGCCAGACTTCACCCCCACCAGAGTATAAACTGAAGGGCTTAGTCTTTACGTTTGAAATTCAACTTCGGAACCTGGAAGGGCAGCCCAGTGTTACTGTTACAAATAGCACTGTGAATCCTTCGACTTTGAGCAGTGCCTCAACTCTAATCCTAAATATAAACCTGTTTAATTTTTAATATTTGATTTCTTTGAATATTTAGTGCCTTAAAACTTGTCAGAAACTCAGCCAAAATGCTGAGTGGGGGAAGTTCCATTCTGTTCCTAGAACTACACTGAATGAAATTCTTCCTCCCCATACAACTGGTTTATTGGGGCGGGGGGTGGGGAAGGAGTTCTTCATTCTCTAATTGTCTTGGTTTAATTTGCATTTATGGTGAGAAAAGCTTCATAAGTGAGAAAAGGGAAGGCTTCGGGTATGCTCTGATTGGAGTTTACTAGCATGGAGGTGCTGGACGTGAATAACTAGAAGTGGATCATCCTACATTATTGGTTAGGAGAGTATATTTTTTTAAGATTTATTTTAAAAATTATTATTAATTTTTTGGCTGTGCTGCACAGCACATAGGATCTTAGGTCCCTTAACCAGGGATCAAACCCACACCCTCTGCATTAGAAGCACCGAGTCTTAACCACTGGACCGCCAGGGAAGTCCCAGGGAAGCATATATGATATCTGGCTTTCCCTGGTTGGGAATGAATTGGAAGCAAGAGTCGGGGCAGTGGGAAGGGGGAGTGGCAAAAAAATATGGAAGCAAGCATATGTTGACCAAGTCCTACTGTGTTCTGGGCCATTTGCTTTGGAGGTTGTGGTCTGGTACCTGGGTTTCTAATGTGGGTCGAAATCCTGCTGTCATGATCCAATCGTCATCCGTTGGCATATCTATCCTCCTACACGTGTATACATGCATGTCACTACCCTCCAGAACAGAGTGAATCTTGACAGTGTGTTTGAGATAATTTAGTTAGTGTTTTTGAGCACCCATAGCACCATACTTGTTAGAGGCACTTCTTATTTACAGGAAGCCCCCATTATATTAGGGAGATGATGGTGGAATGTGGTCAACATAATACAAGGAGATACAGCCAAAATGCAGTTTTCCTTCCCTTGTGTTAAAATGTCTCTGATCTGATGGCAGAAGAGGCTGTGAAAAGAGGAGAACAAGCAGAAAATTCTGAGTGGGGCCATGGACTCTGGGGAAAGAAGCTGTGACAAAGTCTGGAAGTGCTGTGTGGGACAGAGAGAGGAGGTGTGGGGGGTCAGAGAGAGGAACAGAAGCGTGACCTGAGGAGGAGGGTGGAGTTGGGAGACTTCTAAGACTGAACTATCACATCCAGCTCCTGCAGACTGCCTCTCTCCTGCTGCCATAGAAATACAGTGCTCAGCTGGGTGCACAGCCACCCAGGGAAGAAAAAAATTTCCCAGTCTCCCCTGCAGCTAGGTGTGGTCACATGACTACCTCCTGACCAACGAGATGTGCAAAGCATCCAGAACGATCCCTTGCTGGGTAGAGGAGTACCCTCCCCTTCTTCTTTGCTGCTGGAATGTGCACATGGAGATAATGAGGCATTTGGAGCCATTTAGATGAGACCAACACCCTAGGGAGAATAGAGAACAAGATGGAAAGAAACTGGGTCTTTCCTCCATCATAAACCATCCTAGTAGCCTTGTCAGCTTATGGCCAGGTTGTTACAGGAGAGAGAAGTAACTTCCATCTTGTTTAAACCAGTGTCATTTGGGTCCCTCTTACGTTATGTCACCTCTTGCCTGTGAGGTTTCCATTTTTCCATCCACTCACTTTGTGCTCTGCTGTCCAGAACAGATTTTGGTACTTTGCTTTCTAATAGTCCCCATGGTATGTGCCTGGAGACAAGTCTGCCAGTCTTAACCCCAAAGCATCTACAGGGAATAGCCTAGTTCAGTTCAGTTCAGTCGCTCAGTCGTGTCCGACTCTTTGCGACCCCATGAATCGCAGCACGCCAGGCCTCCCTGTCCATCACCAACTCCTGGAGTTCACTCAGACTTACGTCCATCGAGTCAGCGATGCCATCCAGCCATCTCATCCTCTGTCATCCCCTTCTCCTCCTGCCCCTAAACCCTCCTAGCATCAGAGTCTTTTCCGATGAGTCAACTCTTTGCATGAGTGGTCAGAGTACTGGAGTTTCAGCTTTAGCATCATTCCTTCCAAAGAAATCCCAGGGCTGATCTCCTTCAGAATGGACTGGGTGGATCTCCTTGCAGTCCAAGGGACTCTCAAGAGTCTTTTCCAACACCACAGTTCAAAAGCATCAATTCTTCGGCACTCAGCCTTCTTCATAGTCCAACTCTCACATCCATACATGACCACAGGAAAAACCATAGCCTTGACTAGACAGACCTTAGTCGGCAAAGTAATGTCTCTGCTTTGAATATGCTGTCTAGGTTGATAATAACTTTTCTTCCAAGGAGTAAGCGTCTTTTAATTTCATGGCTGCAGTCACCATCTGCAGTGATTTTGGAGCCCCCCCCAAAAAAGTCTGACACTGTTTCCACTGTTTCCCCATCTATTTCCCATGAAGTGATGGGACCAGATGCCATGATCTTCGTTTTCTGAATGTTAAGCTTTAAGCCAGCTTTTTCACTCTCCTCTTTCACTTTCATCAAGAGGCTTTTTAGTTCCTCTTCACTTTCTGCCATAAGGGTGGTGTCATCTGCATATCTGAGGTTATTGATATTTCTCCCAGCAATCTTGATTCCAGCTTGTGTTTCTTCCAGTCCAGCGTTTCTCATGATGTACTCTGCATATAAGTTAAATAAACAGGCTGACAATATACAGCCTTGACGTACTCCTTTTCCTATTTGGAACCAGTCTGTTGTTCCATGTCCAGTTCGAACTGTTGCTTCCTGACCTATATACAGATTTCTCAAGAGGCAGGTTAGGTGGTCTGGTATTCCCATCTCTTTCAGAATTTTCCACAGTTGATTGTGATCCACACAGTCAAAGGCTTTGGCATAGTCAATAAAGCAGAAGTAGATGTTTTTCTGGAACTCTCTTGCTTTTTCCATGATTCAGCGGGTGGCAATTTGATCTCTGGTTCCTCTGCCTTTTCTAAAACCAGCTTGAACATCAGGAAGTTCATGGTTCATGTATTGCTGCCCTGGCTTGGAGAATTTTGAAGCAAAGCCATCACAAGGATGCCACATGTGGGCACCTCCCTGGTGGTCCAGTGGCTAAGACTCCATGCTCCCAATGCAGGGGGCCTGAGTTCTATCCCTGGTTAGGGAACTAGACCCCACATGCTGCAACTAAGAGTTCACAAGCCACAACTAAAGATCCTGGGTGATGAAACAAAGATCAAAATCTCGAAAGCTGCAACTAAGTCCCAGCACAGGCAAACAAATAGACATTAAAAAAAAAAAAAAAAAAAGGAAGCCTTGCCAACATATGTATCTTTTGGCTCAGGCTTCATAGCAGCCACCAGCAAGCCAAGATGTTGCCATGCTTGAACTCCAGACTCCCACACAATGGGAGACAGGCTCACTGGAGGCTCATAGTTGAAGAATGCCCTGACATTTGGGGACTAGGGGGCTTCATAGCCACCCTTTCTTGCCACAGCGTGACAGCTTTAAGGCTCTGAACAAATTTTTGGTTCTGAATGGAAGCATCTGTAAGAAGCTCAAAGTTTTCTTTCAAATATCATTTCTGTTCATCAGCTGTGTTGACGATATTGTCAGTGTACTTCTTTCCTTTCCTTTGTGTTTTTCTCTCTTTTTTCATTCTGCAGCATTAGAATCTAGAGTCAATTCACCCCAGGACACTGGGTGAGCCTCCTCCAGGAGGCCCAGCTCCTGGCATACCTCGTGTTTACAGAACAGGCACCATTTACTCTCCATCACAGAGTCACATTAACATTCATAAAACTTCCTGAGACGTTGCAGGCACCAGCCATTACCCACAACAGTGTGCTGTGTTCCAGTGGGTCCACATGCTGGTTGTTGCTGGCTTCCCACAATTCCTTGTCCTGCTCTGTGCAGCGGATGGCCACACAGTGGGCTCTCTGCTGTTTCCCTCTGCCTGGTTAATCGCTGCCAGACTTGCTGTTCTAAAGACCAGAAATCATGCCAACTGAATCACTTTTGTGTTTGGGGTATTCGCCTTAAATGATGCCAGATTCATTCTTGACCCTAATTGTATGATAAATGCTTCAAAAATCTTCCACTAGGTGAATTGAAATAACGCCAGCTTGCTGCACAAACCTCTCCTCTTCACTGTAACCTGGTTAAGAAGCATTAAAAGCTCTTGAAACGTATCCTGTATTTCTCCTTATGCTTTCACATTCAGGGTCCCTTCAAGAAACTGCCATAACCCGAGTCTAGAGCCAGGACTCCACTGAAAGGAACCGAGATGGGTTGTGGGTGGAATTTTAAACTCAGAGCCATTTCCAAAGCTTGTCTCCCCACTCTCTCTCTGCCTGATGCGCGCACACACACACACTTTGGCTGCTAAGGATTCTCGCTCCCAACTTTTCCTCATTCAACGCACTCCCGCACCCCGACTCTTTTATACTGCTCTCCAGCAAAGTCTGCGTAAGGGCTTGCTCTGTTTTCAGAGCACTGGTCCCCCAGCATTTCAGCAGGCAGTTGTGTTTTTGAATGCATTCCAGATGGATGCTTCCGGCCTCATTGTTTACCACGGGACACACACGCAGGCTCTTATTTCCCCTCATTCTTTTTTTGGGCACCGAGTTTCTCTGTGTTTCAGTGGCCACGGAAATCTCTCCTCTAAACACATCCTGTGAAACACAAAAGACCAAAAACATCCCATAATGGAGGCCTGACTTGGGCAGGGGGCAGGGGGGATGTTCATGCTTATTTCTTACTGCCCATGTTAGTCAGATTTTATGCATTCTAATAGCATGTGTTCTGTAATATTCTGTTGTTAAAATTAAAATGTCCTCATTTTACTTCATGTCTCTGAATGGATGCCAAACTGTGATCCATGTCCAGTTCTTTAAGATGCCAAATGAGAGTGCTGGAGGTTGGTCCAGTTGCCAGGATGACAACTGGCTTGACAGTGATGTTCCTTGATCTCCACATTTGTGGCAGTTCCTTTGCCAGAGCCTCCTATTCATTTTCCTTCTCTGCTTAAGGTTGGGAAGCTCAACTCTCCACTTTGTCTCACTCTGTAATGAGCCTTGGGCTGGCTGATGAAGGCAGTCTCCTCAAGAAGGTTTCATTTCTTTCCTTCTAGGAAAGTTCTAGAGGGTCCGTTCACCCAGAGAAGATGCAGGAACCCCTCAGCTGGCAACCACACTACAAGTCTAGAAGAGGGGAAGGACATTTCTCTTTCAACACTTCTCTCTCCATAGACTTCATCAAGGATCAGCCTTCTCCAGGTGAGCTGAGTTGGTCCTGGGTTACAGGCTATCTCAGTTCAGTTCAGTTCAGTTCAGTCGCTGAGTCATGTCTGACTCTTTGGAACCCCATGGACCGAAGCACGCCAGGCTTCCCTGTCCCATCATCAAATCCCAGAGCTTGCTCAAACTCATGTCCATCAAGTTGGTGATGCCATCCAGCCATCCCATCCTCTGTCATCCCCTTCTCCTCCTGCCTTCAATTTTTCCTAGCATCTGGGTCTTTTCTAAGGAGTCAGTTCTTTGCATCAGGTGGCCAAAGTATTGGAGTTTCAGTTTCAGCTTCAGCATCAGTCCTTCCAATGAATATTCAGGACTGATTTCCTTTAGGATGGACTGGTTGGATCTCCTTGCAGTCCAAGGGACTTTCAAGAGTCTTCTCCAACACAGTTCAAAAGCATCAATTCTTCTATGCTCAGCTTTCTTTATGGTCCAACTCTCACATCCATACATGACTACTGGAAAAACCATAGCTTTGACTAGATGGACTTCTGTTGGCAAAGCAATGTCTCTGCTTTTTAATATGCTGTCTAGGTTGGTCATAACTTTTCTTCCAAGGAGTAAGCGTCTTTCAATTTCAAGGCTGCAGTCACCATCTGCAGTGATTTTGGAGCCCCCAAAAATAAAGTCTGTCACTGTTTCCCCATCTATTTGCCATGAAGTGATGGGACCAGATGCCATGGTATTAGTTTTTTGAATGCTGAGTTTTAAGCCAGTTTTTTCACTCTCCTCTTTCACTTTCAAAAGTCTCTTAAGTTCCTCTTTGCTTTCTGCCATAAGGGTGGTGTCATCTGCATATCTGAGGTTATTGATATTTCTCCCAGAAATCTTGATTCCAGCTTGTGCTTCAGCCAGCCTGGCATTTCACATGATGTATTCTGCATAAAAGTTAAATAAGTAAGGTGACAATATACAGCCTTGATGTACTCCTTTCCCAATTTGGAACCAGTCTGTTGTTCCATGTCTGGTTCTAATTGTTGCTTCTTGACCTGTACACAGATTTCTCAGGAGGCAGGTAAGGTGGTCTGGTGTTCCCATCTCTTTAAGAATTTTCCACAGTTTGTAGTAATCTACACATTCAAAGGCTTTGGCATAGTCAGTGAAGCAGAAGGAGATGTTTTTCTGAACTCTCTTGCTTTTTCTATGATCCAGTGAATGTTGGCAATTTGATCTCTGGTTCCTCTGCCTTTTATAAATCCAGCTTGAACATATGAAAGTTCTCAGTTCACATACTGTTGAAGCCTGGCTTGAAGAATTTAGCATTACTTTGCTAGTATGTGAGATAAGTGCAATTGTGGAGTAATTTGAATAATCTTTAGCACTGCCCTTCTTTGGGATTGGAATGAAAACTGACCTTTTCCATCCTAGGGCCACTGCTGAGTTTTCTGAAATTGCTGGTTTATTGAGTGCAGCAATTTAACAGCATCATCTTTTAGGATTTGAAATAGCTCAGCTAGAATTCCATCACCTCCACTAGGTTTGTTCGTAGTGATGCTTCCAAAGGCCCACCTGACCTCACACTCCAAGACGCTGGCTCTAGGTGAGTGATCACACCATCATGGTTATCTGAGTCTTAAAGATCTTTTTTGTATAGCTCTTCTGTGTATTCTTGCCACCTCTTCTTAATATCTTCTGCTTCTGTTAGCTCCATACAATTTCTGTTTTTTTTGTGCCCATCTTTGCATGAAATGCTCCCCTGGTATCTCTAATTTTCTTGAAGAGATTTCTAGTTTTTCCCAGTCTACTGTTTTCCTCTATTTCTTTGCACTGATCACTGAGGAAGGGTTTCTTATCTCTCCTTGCTATTCTTTGGAACTCTGCATTCAGATGGATGTATCTTTCCTTTTCTCCTTTGCCTTTTGTTTCTCTTCTTTTCTCAGCTATTTGAAAGCCCTCCTTGGACAACCATTTTGCCTTTTGCCTTTTGGCATTTCTTTTACTTGGGGATGGTTTTGATTACAACCTCCTGTACAATGTTACGGACTTCCGTCCATAGTTCTTCAGACACTCTGTCTATTGGATCTAATCCCTTGAATCTATTTGTCACTTCCACTGGATAATCTTAAGGGATTTGACTTAGGTCATACCTGAATGGTCTGGTAGTTTCCCCTATTTTCTTCAATAAGTCTGAATTTACCAATAAGGAGTTCATGATCTGAGCCACAGTCAGCTCCTGGTCTTGTTTCTGCTGACTATAGAGAGCTTCTCCATCTTCGCCTGCAAAGAATGCAATCAATTTGGTTTTGGTATTGACGATCTGGCGATGTCCACGTGCAGAGTTGTCTCTTGTGCTGCTGGAAGAGAGTGCTTGCTCTGACCAATGTGTTCTCTTGGTAAAACTCTGTTGGCCTTTGCCCTGCTTCATTTTGCACTCCAAGGCCAAACTTGCCTGTTACTCTAGGTATCTTCTGACTTGCTACTTTTGCATTCCAGTCCCCTATGATGAAAAGGATATCTTTTTTTGGTGTTAGTTCTAGAAGGCCTTGTAGGTCTTCACAGAACTGTTCAACTTCAGCTTCTTCAGCATTAGTGGCTGGGGCACAGACTTAGATTACTGATACTGGAAAGGTTTGCCTTGGAAACAGAGATCATTCTGTCATTTTTGAGATTTTACCCAAGTACTACTGCATTTCAAACTCTTTTGTTGACTTGGCTACTCCATTTCTTCTACAGGATTCTTGCCCATAGTAGTAGATATAATGGTCATCTAAATTAAATTCACCCATTCCAGTCCATTTTAGTTCACTGATTCCTAAAATGTTAATGTTCACTCTTGCCATCTCCTGCTTGACCACTTCCAATTTACCTTGATTCATGGACCTAACATTCCAGGTTCCTATGCAATATTGTTCTTTAAAGCATCAGACTTTACTTCCATCACCAGTCATATCTACAACTGGGTGTTGTTTTTGCTTTGGCTCAGCCTCTTCATTCTTTCCTGAGCTATTCTCTACTCTTCTCTAGTAGCATATTGGACACCTACCGACCTGGTGAGTTCATCTTTCAGTGTCATATCTTTTTGCCTTTTCATACTGTTCATGGTATGAAATGTTCACAGGCTATCTAGCCATCATGAAATTTTCCTGGCCTCCTCCCCAACCTCTATGTATGTTCTCTGAGTCACCATAGCTGAGACCGCAGCTGTTACAACAGGGGGGTCATTCCCCACAGGGTGCTCTTCAGGATAAACAGAGTGCTATCCCTCTGAGACCTGCCTCCCCACCCCCTACTTGGCCTCAGTTCAATCCAGCACACAAATGTTGAACACTGGGTCTATGCCAGGCAAAATGGGCAGCGTGTTCTTTATTTTTAAGTCTTGCATCTCTTGAAGACCCCTTGGCAAATGTGGACTCTCTATCTAGAAAAATGTACATATATATAAGTTTTTGTAGGTGATCTCCTGAAATCAGACAAAAGATGCGAAGTTCAGATGGCCAATAAACACGTGAAAAGATGCTTAGCATCACTATTTGTTAGAGAAATGCAAATCAAAACTATAACAAGGTATTATATCACACCAGTCAGGATGGCCATTATCAAAAAATCTACAACACTCATCTCATATGCTAGTAAAGTAATGTTCAAAATTCTCTAAGCGAGGCTTCAGCAATACGTGAACCGTGAACTCCCTGATGTTCAAGCTGGTTTTAGAAAAGGCAGAGGCACCAGAGATCAAATTGCCAACATCCGCTGAATCATGGAAAAAGCAAGAGAGTTCCAGAAAAACATCTACTTCTGCTTTATTGACTATGCCAAAGCCTTTGACTGTGTGGATCACAATCAACTGTGGAAAATTCTGAAAGAGATGGGAATACCAGACCACCCGACCTGCCTCTTGAGAAATCTGTATGCAGGTCAGGAAGCAAGAGTTAGAACTGGACATGGAACAACAGACTGGTTCCAAATAGGAAAAGGAATACATCAAGGCCGTATATTGTCAGCCTGCTTATTTAACTTATATGCAGAGTACATCATGAGAAACGCTGGACTGGAAGAAACACAAGCTGGAGTCAAGATTGCTGGGAGAAATATCAATAACCTCAGATATGCAGATGACACCACCCTTATGGCAGAAAGTGAAGAGGAACTAAAAAGCCTCTTGATGAAAGTGAAAGAGGAGAGTGAAAAAGTTGGCTTAAAGCTCAACATTCAGAAAACAAAGATCATGGCATCCAGTCCCATCACTTCATGGGAAATAGATGGGGAAACAGTGGAAACAGTGTCAGACTTTTTTTGGGGGGGCTCCAAAATCACTGCAGATGGTGACTGCAGCCATGAAATTAAAAGATGCTTACTCCTTGGAAGAAAAGTTATGACCAACCTAGATAGTATATTCAGAAGCAGAGACATTACTTTGCCGACTAAGGTCCATCTAGTCAAGGCTATGGTTTTTCCTGTGGTCATGTATAGATGTGAGAGTTGGACTGTGAAGAAGGCTGAGCGCCGAAGAATTGATGCTTTTGAACTGTGGTGTTGGAAAAGACTCTTGAGAGTCCCTTGGACTGCAAGGAGATCCAACCAGTCCATTCTGAAGATCAACCCTGGGATTTCTTTGGAAGGAATGATGCTAAAGCTGAAGCTCCAGTACTCTGGCCACCTCATGAGAAGAGCTGACTCATTGGAAGACTCTGATGCTGGTAGGGTTTGGGGGCAGGAGGAGAAGGGGACGACAGAGGATGAGATGGCTGGATGGCATCACGGACTTGATGGACGTGAGTCTGGGTGAACTCCGGCAGATGGTGATGAACAGGGAGGCCTGGTGTGCTGCGATTCATGGGGTAGCAAAGAGTCGGACATGACTGAGCAATTCAACTGAACTGAACTACAAAAATAAATGCTGGAGAGGGTGTGGAGAAAAGGGAACACTCCTGCACTGATGGTGGGAATGCAAATTAATAATAGCCACTATGGAGAACAGTATGGAGGAAAAAAACTACCATATGTCCCAGCAATATCACTACTGGGCATATACCCTGAGAAAGCCATAACTGAAAAAGACGATGTTCACAGCAGCACTATTTACCATAGCCAGGACACAGAAGCAACCTAGATATCCATCAGCAGATGAATGAATAAAGAAGATGTCATACATATACACAATGGAATATTACTCAGCCATAAAAAAGAACAAGTTTGAGTCTGTTCTAGTGAGGTGGATGAACCTAGAGCCTGTTATACAGAGTGAAGTAAGTGAGAAAGAGAAAAACAAATTATCGTATATTAACACATATATATATGGAATTAGAAAACTGATATGTATTGATAACTTCTTTGTAGGGAGGAATGGAGACTCAGATAAAGAGAAACACAGTGGACAGAGTGTGGGGAAGGAGAGAGTGGGATGAACGGAGAAGGTGGCATCAACATGTATATACTACCATGTGTAAAACAGATAACTGGTGAGAAGTCACTACGTAACACAGGGAGCCCAGCCTGGCGCTCTGTGATGACCTAGAGGGGTGGGGCTGGGGAGGTGAGGGAGGCCCATGAGAGAGGTGATATATGTATAATTATAGCTGATTTGTGATGTTGTATGGCAGAAACCAACACAACACTGTAAAGCAGTTTTCCTCCAATTGAAAATAAACTTTGAAAAAGATTTTTTTTTTAATTAAGAAAAAAAAAAAAAAGGTGCTGGGTTAAGAACCTGCTGGATGCACAGCAACGGCATAAGATGTGGATACATGTGGGCTGAGAAAGAATTCTGTCATTTACCAATGGTAGGACCTTGGGGGTCCCTTCAAACTCTCCAGACCTCACTCTGCTTAACTCTAAAACAGGACTATACAAAGAACGAATGCTGGAGAGTGTGTGGAAAAACAGGAACCCTCTTAAACAATTGCTGGTTGAAACGTAAACTGATGCAACCACTATGGAAAACAGTATAGAGGTTCCTCAAAAGACTAAAGATAGAGTTGCTATATGATCCAGCAATCCCATTCCTGGGCATATATCCAAAGAAAACCATAAATAAATAAGATACAAGGACTTTGCTGGTGGTCCGGTGGCTAAGACTCCATGCTCCCAGTCCAGGGGCCCTGGATTCAACCCCTGATCAGGGAACTAGATCCCCCATGCTGCAACTAAGAACTTGTATGCCACAACTAAAGATCCCACATGCCGAAATTAAGATCCAGCGCAGCCAAACACATAAATATTCAAAAAAAAAGAGAGACATGAACTCCTATGTTCACAGCAGCACTATTTACAACAGCCATGATATGGAAACCACCTAAATGCCCACCAACAGATGAATGGATAAAGACGTGGTACAAGGTGATACAATGGACTACCACTCAGCCATCATAAAGAATGAAATAATGCCATTTCCAGCAACATGGATGGACCCAGAGACTATCATACTAAGTGAAACAAATCAAAAAGAGAACAAATGCCATATGATATCACTTACATGTGGAAACTAAACTATGACACAAATCAAGTTCTCTATGAAACAGAAACAGAGTCACAGGTACAGAGACCAGACTTGTGGTTGTTGAGGGAGAGGGAGGGGTGGATGGAGATCTGGGGTTAGCAGATGCAGTTATACACAGAATGGATAAACAACAAAGTCCCACTGTATAGCACAGGGAACTCAATTCAATATCCTGGGATAAACCACCATGGAAAAGAATATGAAAAATAAATTTTCAAAAAATTTTATATAAAAAAAAATTTGATTCTGTCTACTTCTAAGAGTAGAACACAACAACTTGCTGTACAAAAGGCATGTCAGCAGTCCTGTGTGTCAAAGGTCTGAATAGCACAGAAGCTTGTGAAGCCAGGGAGGGAGGGAGGAAGAAATGAAGGTTGATGGAAAATCAAAACTGGTGAAAATTCAACATCAGCGGTTCCCAAACAAACAGGAGCCAGATCTGTAGCCAGTGACCAGAGCAGAAACCTGTCTTAGAGATGTACACCTGGGTAGGCCCAGGCATCCTCTTTACAGGGGCATTTCACAGGCTGTTGCTGAGGACACTGACCCCCTCGTTCCTTATTCACAACTTCTCCAGGTAGAAAATATTGCATTAAACCTTTTTGATTCCAGATGTAAACAGATATTAATAACAACATTGACTATGGGGAGAGTCACTAAAGATACTATGTAACATTAAAAAACAAATTATATAGAAATAGGTAACAGGAAACATTTGTACTGGGCTCTAACATAAAGCTTAGACTTGGGTAGACTTTCCTTCTTTTGATCCTCATAACAGCCCTGTGAGGCAGATAAAAAATGGCTTTTATTAATCTCTTTATGAGATGACACCAAGATTCCATGGGCTGTCCAAGACCACAGACTGTCCTGTCTCAACTTTGTGGTTCTCTTCAAGTCTTCAAGCCTCAGCAGGAGGGAACTTGGAATCAAGAGATCTGGCCAAGGGGATGAGGATGAGAGTTGGGATTTCGGTTCCTTTGAGGTCCCACAGCAAGGGCAAGAAACACCCAGTGCAATCCAGGGTTGCTGGAGTCTCATAGTCTGAGGGGCAAGTACAGAACAAGGTTGGGCAGGGAGGGCTGAGAAGGCAAGGAGGCCATGGGCATGTTCTGTGGAGATTCCTGAAGCCAGACAAAAGATGCTAGGTTGAGAACCTTCTGAAAGAACAAGGAAGATCTCCATATAACTGGATAGAATGAAAGGAAAGATCTCTAAAAGCAAAGAATTCCCTGTTACATTCAAGAGGGAGGTGTCACTACAAGAAAAAAATATTTTTGTGCATTTTAAAATAATATTCTGATTACATGAGCGGGGTCATGCTTAGGAGGGTTAGTGAAAAAATTATTTTCAGTCAGTCTGTACAATCACAAAAAGCAACAAAGTAAGATAATGAAATGTGTACTGCACTGAACTCCCTCCAGCTGAACTGGGAAAAGCCTGCCGGTCAGTCACTCCTCGTCCTGCCCGCCGCAGATGCAAGAGCCTGAGCTAAGCCCATGGGAACACAGACACTCGGGGCTGTCTCTCAGCCATGTCCGACTCTCTGCAACCCCATGGACATGAACTGTAGCCTCCCAGGCTCCTTTGTCCATGGGGATTCTCCAGGCAAGAATACTGGAGTGGGTTGCCATTTCCCCCTCCTTTCCCCTGGATCTTTTCAACCCAGGGCCAATTCTACAGTATGCTCTGTCGCAGGCTTTTACTGTGATTGAAACAATCTGACCAGTTGACAACCTTGAGTCATACAGGCCCAGATTTCAGGGGACTCAGATGAGCTTGAGATTGACCACGTTTATAGATTCCTGAGTAGAAGTGCTTTTGAAATGACTGTGATGAAAAAATTCAAACATATAGATAGGAGCAGAGAATCATAGCCTCCACATAGCCATCCTTCAGCTTTAACAGTTGTTAACATTTTCCCACATTTGTTTCATTTTCTTCTGAAGTATTTTTAAAGAAAAATTACAGACGTTATGACATTTCATCTCTAAATACTTCTTTAAACTACAGAAACAATTTCCCATATAACCATAATCCAATTTTTAAAAAAAGACTATTTTGTAGAGCAGCTTGAGATTTACAGAAAAATTGAGAGGAAAATACAATGATTTCCCATAGACTGCCTGCCCCCACACATGCATGGCCTCCTCATGACCAATGCCCCCAACTAGGACAGTACCTGTGTGACAGGCGATGAACCTACACCCCATCATCACCCCAAGTCCATAGTTTATAATGGAGTTTGCTCTTGGTGTTGTACATCCTACAGGTTTTGACAAATGTATAATGACATGTACCCATCATGATAGTATCATACCACTGCCCTAAAAATCCTCTGTGCGTATAAGTCGCTCAGTCGTGTCCAACCCTTTGCAACCCCATGGTCTCTCCACAGAATTCTCCAGGCAAGAAAACTGGAGTGGGTTGCCATTCCTTTCTACAGGGGATCTTCCCAACCCAGGGCTTGAACCTGGGTCTCCTGCATTGCAGGCAGATTCTTTACCATCAGGTCTACCAGGGAACCTCTTCACCTAATCCGCTAACTCTTGGAAACCACTGACCTTTTTATTGTCTCCATGGTTCTACCTCTTCCAGGATGTCATGTAGCTGCAATCGTATGGGTATATGATCTTTTTAGATGGACTTAATCATTTAGTGATAAGCATTTAAGCTTCTTCTCTGTCTTTTCATGGCTGGAGAGCTCATTCTTCTTAGCTGTGAATCATACTCCATTATTTGGATGTGCCAGTTTATTTACTCATTTTCCTAGCAACCATTTGGTTACTTCCAAATCTGCGCAATTATGAATAAAGCTACTATAAACATGCGTGTGCAGGTTTTTGTGTGGACACAAGGTTTCAATCGACTTGAGTAAATGACTGCTGAGCAGGACTGCTGGATTGTATGCTAAGAATATGTTTAGTTTGGAAAGAAATCGCTGAGCTGTCATCCAAAGTGGCTATTATCATTTTGCAACTCCACAATAACTGAGAGTTCCTGTGGCTCCACATCCTTGACAACATTTGGTATTGTCAGTGTTCTGGGTTTGGGCCATTCTAATACAGTCGGACGCGACTGAATAGTATGAACTGAACTGAACTGAATAGTATGCAGTGGTATCTCATTGTTGGTTTAATTTGCAATTACCTAATGACATATGATGCTGAGCATCTTTTCATATGCTCACTTGCCATCTTCTTGGATAGAATGTTCATTCAGGTCATTTGCTTATTTTAAAAATCATTTTTTAAATGTTTGCTTTCTTATTGCTGAGCTTAAGAACTGTTTCTTTTGGATAGAGGTCCTTCATCAGACACGTCTTTGGCAGATATCTTCTCCTATCCCATGGTTTGTTCTCATTCTCTTGACACTGTCTTTTGCAGAGCATAGTGCTGCAATTTTAATGAAATCCAGCTTATTAACTATTTATTTCCTAGATCACGTCTTTGGTGTTTTATCTAAAAAGTCATTGCCATACCCTTGGTCATTTTAGATTTTTTATGTTATTTTCCAAGAGTTTTATAGTTTTGCCTTTTATATTTAGGACTGTGAACCATTTTAAGTTAATTTTTGTGAAGGGTGTAAGCTCTGTGTCTAGGTTTATTTTTTTGCATGTGGATGTCCAGTTGCTCCAGTTCTGTTTGTTAAAAGGACTATCATTCCTCCATTCTATTACCTTAACTCCTTGGTCAAAGATCACTTGACTGTATTTATGGGGGTCTATTTCTGGGCTGTTATTGGTCTATTTGTCTATTCTTCTGTGAATACTACACTATCTTGACTACTGTAGCTTTACAGTAAGGCTTAGAGTCAGGTATTGACAGTTCCTCTGATTTTGCTGTTCTTCAATATTGTGTTAGTTATTCCGGATCTTTTGCCTCTCTGTTTGAATTTTAGAATTAGTTTGTTGATATCCACAAAATAACTAGCTGGATGAAATTTTGATTGGGATTGCTGTGAATCTACAGACCAAGGTGGGAAAAACTGACATCTTGGCAATACTGAGTCTTCATATCCATGGATATGTAATGTCTCTCCATTTGTTTAGTTCTTTGATTTCTTTCATCAGAATTTTGTCGTTTTCCTCATATAGAGATCTTGTATATATTTTTAAGGTTTATACCTAAATACAGTTGACCCTTGAACAACATGGTATGAACTGCATGAATCCATTTATATGTGGATTTTTTTCAATAACTAAGTACTATAGTACTATACAAGTCCACAGTTGCTTTTATCTGTGAATATAGAAACGTGGATTTTTTTAAAGTTAAGAGTTTCAACTATTTATAATAGCCAAGACATGGAAGCTACCTAGTCCATCAACAGATGAATAAAGATGTGGTGCATATATATATGATGGAATATTACTCAGCCATAAAAAGAGTGAAATAATGCCATCTGTGGCAACATGGACAGACCTAGAGATGATCATACTAGGTGAACTAAGTCAGACAAAGACAAACATCATAGTATATCACTTACAGGTGGAATCTAATTTTTTAAATTACACAAATAAACTTATTTATAAAATAGAAACAGACTTACGAGATATCAAAAATAAACGTATTACAGATTTCAAAAATAAACTTACAGTTCAGTTCAGTGCAGTCGCTCAGTCATGTCTGACTCTTTGCGACCCCATGAATCGCAGCACGCCAGGCCTCCCTGTCCATCACCAGCTCCCGGAGTTCACTCAGACTCACGTCCATCAAGTCAGTGATACCACCAGCCATCTCATCCTCGGTCGTCCCCTTCTCCTCCTGCCCCCAATCTCTCCCAGCATCAGAGTCTTTTCCAATGAGTCAACTCTTCGCATGAGGTGGCCAAAGTACTGGAGTTTCAGCTTCAGCATCATTCCTTCCAAAGAAATCCCAGGGTTGATCTCCTTCAGAATGGACTGGTTGGATCTCCTTGCAGTCCAAGGGACCCTCAAGAGTCTTCTCCAGCACCACAGTTCAAACGCATCAATTCTTCGGCGCTCAGCCTTCTTCACAGTCCAACTCTCACATCCATACATGACCACTGGAAAAACCATAGCCTTGACTAGACGGACCTTAGTCGGCAAAGTAACGTCTCTGTGACCAAAGGGGAAATACTAGGAAGAAGGAATAAATCTAGTTCAGTATTTCTCATGATGTACTCTGCATGTAAGTTAAA
This sequence comes from Capricornis sumatraensis, assembly GCF_032405125.1. Taxonomy (NCBI): domain Eukaryota; kingdom Metazoa; phylum Chordata; class Mammalia; order Artiodactyla; family Bovidae; genus Capricornis; species Capricornis sumatraensis. The sequence continues at coordinate 60,782,904 of NC_091078.1, read as the reverse complement.
TAAGCAGGGTGACAATATACAGCCTTGACATACTCCTTTCCCGATTTGGAACCAGTCTATTGTTCTATGTCCAGTTCTAACTGGACATACATATGGCACATATAATCATTTTGTCCAGGATTGATACTCTTTTTCTGTTATTCTAGGATTGAGGATAGAACTAAACATTTGTCAAAATAAAATCGATCCTTATTCTAAAGGACTTAAAAGGACTAAATCCAGTTGGATGGTGGAGAATTTTAACAGCTGGTTCCTGGGGGCAATGGGGAGCCCTATTTGTAGGATTTGCTGGTTTCTGTAATACAATTACCTTTCCATGCCTGATTTCAAGATACCAATGTCATGTTATTGAACATGACATGGGAAGAGCAATGCACACTTTCATGAGCCATCGGAAGCCGACTCCAGCACACCATAGGTTGAAGTGAGAGTTGAAAACAACAGATAGAATCGAGGCGTGGCAGCTTATGTAACCGGCTAGACCAAGGGGTGTGAAAGGAGGAGGCTGAATGAAAGTAGGCCAGTCACATGCAAATTAGAAGAGTAACTTGGCATAGAAAAGAGGGTGTTCACAGGCCTGGTCACCCATGCATTTTGTATGTTGAATCTTGGTACATCTCAGAATTTCTCTTTTGTGATGCAAACAGTCTTCAAAAACACAGCTCCCTGCTTGAAAGGCTGCTGCCAAGGTTCTGCTACGCTGTGGTAATCATGCAGTCAGCAGGCCAACCTCTTTTCTGTGTAGTTGAAGCAGCGGATGAGGCTTGCCTGGGCTGACTTCACCTTCAGAAGGCAGAAATTAAATCAAAGAGACAGCATAAATGGAAGCTTTCTCTTGTCTTTGGTATGAGCCTACGTGGTATATGCATATTTTCCAGCAGGAATCAGTTGCCTAGAGAAGAAAGATCCAAGTAAATCTGGACCAGGTGTTCACTCCATTTAGTCCCAGAGCCAAGAAAAACCATCTTCTGGGCACTGGGAAGAAGAAAATGGAAAAGGCCAAGTAACGATCATCTTTTAAATTGTTTCTTCTCGTCCAAGGGACTGGGTTTCATCTGACCCTCTATGCTGAACTGGGCAATTGAACTTCATTGCAGAGAATGTTCTGATAATGGTGAGTGAGGTCCTAGTGAATTTTAAAGATGGGAGTTTTAAAGATAGATGACTTCCTCTATGAAATCAAAGCTCTATCTGCAGCAGGGTCTTTAGGAAGCCAATACAGGCAGCAGAAAATGAGAAATTCAGTTACTCAACCCAGGAAGGGCAAACAGAAGGCTGTGGGATGCCTCGCAACCAGGCTGATGGATTTTTCACAGAATCGATGGGTGTTTTGGCGGAACTGCCCTGAGTAACTGGTTGCTTAGGTGATGGGCAGACACAGCTTTCTTCTAACTCAATGGGATGCAGACTATCTTTTCCTTTACTTGCTAGACCCCAGGGGAAAGAAATCTGTATATTTTAAGAAAGGACATACATTTCCTTTGTGAGTGAAATGAAACCAAGGGGATATGCATAATAAATCATGAGAGCTCACTTACCGCGATAGGGAGAAAAGAAAGATTGATTCTCCTTACTGAGCAGCCCCTTGATCTAGCCAATCTATTAAAGAATAATTGAACCGGCAGCAATCACTTTCATGAAGTATCTACTAATTAGGCTGCTCTAAAAACAGTCTTTGCATTCAGACATGCCAACTGCGAAACAGGATCACTATCTCACCAAGGGTGTCGTTAGAGTAGCTACTCCCAGATTCAGAGGATCTAACCCTGAAAAATAAAGGATGTTTTGTTTTTCCCCTTTCCTGAGTATGCTCTGACTCTCATCTCTTATGCTAAAACCTTTGCTTTCCTCCCAATTCTTTGGTCTTTTTTTTTGTGTTATCAACCTCCTAAGGTATCCCAAAACATAGCATTTCTCTTAAGTGATTCACATATTTTAAAAATCTTATTTAGCAAACTCCCAGACAGCTAACAGAAAAGGCACCATGAACTGAGCTTGATGTAATCCATTCAGGCTTCCATTTATATCTTTGACATGAGAGAGGTGGACATCAATTATGTCAATGAGGATTAACAGACACCTCAGCTGTAACAGACACCAAACAGTGGCTTAAATTACACATAAGGTTACTCTATGAGAAGTGAAGCCTGGTGGTTAAGAGTACCACCGTGATCATTAAAGACCCAGGCTCCTTCTATATTATTGCTCTGCCATCCTCCAAACTCGACTTCCACCTCCTGGTCTAGAGTGGCTACTCTAGGTCAAGCCAGCACATCCACGTTTCTTCCGTCAGTGAAGAGGGGCACACTGCCTCTGTGTAACGGCACCACCAGAAGTCACATTCAGCATTTCCAATCATAAGCCATTGGGTGGCTGTGAAAGTCTAGGAAATGAGGTATCGATTCTGAGAAGCCACTGAGCAACTCTAAGTTGGGGATTCTATTACCAGCGGAGGAAAGGGAGGACAGATACTGGGAAGAGCTAGCTGGCCCTACGACACGCTACACAGCTGACTTGGAGATTCTGTCCTCAGAGTCTGAGGGTTTTGGCATATCACACAGAGCCTACTGTGGATTTGGAATGAGGTGACATGTAAGTCGATGTGTATTGTCACCCTGCTTATTTAACTTCTATGCTGAGTACATCATGCAAAATGCTGGGCTGGATGAAGCACAAGCTGGAATCAAGACTGCCGGGAGAAATAACAATAACCTCAGATATGCAGATGATACCACCCTGATGGCAGAAAGCAAAGAGGAACTAAGGAGCCTCTTGATGAAGGTGAAAGAGGAGAGTGAAAAAGCTGGTTTAAAACTCAACATTCAAAAAACAAAGATTATGGCATCTGGTCCCATCACTTCATGGCAAACAAAAGGGCAAACAAAGGAAACAGTGTCAGACTTTATTTTCTTGGGCTCCAAAATCACTGCAGACAGTGACTGCAGCCATGAAATTAAAAGACACTTACTCCCTGGAAGAAAAGTTATGACCAACCTAGACAGCAAATTAAAAAGCAGAGACATTACTTGACCAACAAAGGTCTGTCTAGTCAAAGCTATGGTTTTTCCAGTAGTCATGTATGAATGTGAGAGTCAGACCATAAAGAAAGCTGAGCATCAAAGAATTGATGTTTTTGAACTGTGGTGCTGGAGAAGACTCTTGAGAGTCCCTTGGACTGCAAGGAGACCAATGCAGTCAATCCTAAAGGAAATCAGTCCTGAATATTCATTGGAAGGACTGATGCTAAAGCTGAAGCTCCAACATCTTGGCCACCTGATGCGAAGAACTGACTCACTGGAAAAGACCCTGATGCTGGGAAAGACTGAAGGAAGGAGGGGAAGGGCAACAGAGGATGAGATGGTTAGATAGCATCACTGACTCAGTGGACATGAGTTTGAGCAAGCTCCAGGATGTGGTGATGGACAGGGACGCCTGGAGTGCTGCAGTCCAGGGTGTCGTAAAGAGTCAGACACAAATGAACAACTGAACTGAACTGAACTGATATGTAAGTAAATTTCCACAGAATTCCAAAATACTTAGCAGAAACAGAGTATATGGCCCCCCTCATGAAGTATAATTGTATTAGAACATCTCCGATGGGTGGCAGTGGTCTGGACTGAACCACTGGCAAGTGACCAGTAAGAATTCTCAGGGCCCTGGAGGAAGGGGTACTTCGAGTGGTGCCCTCGGCAGGTCAAGGTGAAACCTGATTCTGGAGCAGGTTGCCAAGTCCTCGAAAATGACACGCTGAACTAGTATCACAGCAGTTTCAACATCAGCGTCATCCAACACTGACAGAAGCCACAGCAACTGACAGCTGCGCCTGAACTTGGACTGATAAGAGTCTGTATTTTTCTGTCTGAAAAGGGCTGTGATCCAGTTGACAGTCACAGTAGAGTTCCTCAACCTTGGTGCCTGTGACATTGAGGAAGAGCTGATTCTTCGCTGTGTGTGGCCGTAACGTACGTTGTAGGGTACTGAGCAGCACCCCTGGCCTTTACCCAACAGACACCCCACTGTGAGAGCTGAACATGCCCCCAGACACTGGCAGATGTCCTTGGTTGCCCAATCACTTGTAGCTGTAAACCACCCGGCCAGAGCCTAGTCATGAGACCCATTTTTGAACTCTGCTAATGGTTTTGCAATGTGGTACCAATCCTTTCACAAATGTGATACATAACAAAGGCCTTAATGCATCTATGATTTTAACTTAATCCCACTTCTTGGACCTCTGCCCTAAGGAAACAATCTGCAAGAGGCTACATGTCTAAAGATGTTTGCTGGAGAACTATTTTCAATAGAAAGGAAAAACTGAAAAACAACAAAAAATATGAAACAGGAGCGAAGGAATTAAGTAAGCCATGGTAGATCCATGCACCCAGTAAAATGTGTTTATGAGTTTATAACAACATGGGGAAAGTGAGCAAATAAAGAAACCATGTAAGGAAAAAAAAGACAAGAAGGAAATTCACTAAAAATGGTAGACTCTGGGGAGTGATCAGGAGTGGTTTTTTCTCTCCTCCCTCATTTCATCTTCATATAGTTTCTAAACTTTCTAAGCTCCCTATGAATGACTATTTCAAACAAAACTAAAAAGAAAATCCAAATTAAAAAAAAAAAATTCTGATGCCTGTCCTGGAGGATCCACAGACCTTTAGGAGCCTTTCTGTAAGCACAGGCTGCTGGGAGAGAGGCCAAACAGATGTTCCCTCCTGCGCAGAGTTGCCAGGCTATGTGCCAAGTGACCCTGCCACCCTGGCCACACCACTGAACCAGGAATCCCTATTAAAGGCTCTGGGCAGGCTGGGCGGAAGGAAGCCCAACCACCTATGAGGAGGCTTGACTCCAGCCACTGTCAAATAGGAGCCTATGACGATGGATAGTGAAAAATAGGCTGATCAGATCCTGTCTCCGGAAATGCGCATGAAAACACTCCTTGAGGAAGCTTCTCTGCACACACAGCCTCCCCCTGCCCGAGATTAACAAGGACAATCAGGCCCGTAAGCAGCTGGGAATACCCAGCCACGAGAGCTGTGAGTCTGGTTCCTTGGGCCCCCACACGAATGGCTCTCCTGACTCCTTCACCTGCACACAAGAAACTCCTACCACACATGGAGATGTAGGCAGAGAGGGCCCTGGTGTCTTAACAAAGCTCAGCTCCCTTTGGGTGTGTGTAGCAGATGGTATCTGAGCAGCTGGAACCTTTCTCCTGTCTTACTGTCCCCAAGACATCCCTGTAGCTCAGATGATAAAGAATCTGCCTGCAATGTGGGAGACCTGGGTTTGATCCCTGGGTTGGGAAGATCCTCTGGAGAAGGGAATGACAAGCCACTCCAGTATTCTTGTCTGGGAAGCCCATGAACACAGAAGCCTGGGGGGCTACAGTCCATGGGATCACAAAGGGTCGGACACAACTGAGCAACTAACACGACAGCTGCTACTGGCCCCTAAGGCCGCTCCACAGATGAGAGTCATGGAAAACCTTTTAAATTCAAGATTCCATGCTCTTCCCTTACATAACCTCCCTTAATAGTCCTGGAGGGTGGGGAACTCATGACTTTGTATTTAAGAGTTCCCAGATAATTCTGATGCATAGTCCAGTTTAGAATCACTGTTTTATCCACTACGGGGAAAAAATACACCTTCCGACTTTAACTCTGAAGCAAACCCTAACTGGAGAGACAGCTCCTCAGAAAAGATTAAGCGCAGAATACCGTAAGACTCATCATTTCCACTCCTGGGTATGTAACCAAAAGAACTGAAAACACAGTCTCGAACAGATAACCATATACCCGTGTTCACAGCAGCACTATTCACACTAACCAAAGGGTGGAAGCAACCCAACTGTTCACGGCAGATGAATGGTGAAAGTGAAAGTAAAGTAGCTCAGTCGTGTCCAACTGTTTGCAACCCCATGGACTGTAGCCTATCAGGCTCCTCCGTCCATGGGATTTTCCAGGCAAGAGTACTGGAGTGGATTGCCATTTCCTTCTCCAGGGGATCTTCCCGACCCAGGAATCGAACCTGGGTCTCCGGCATTGCAGGCAGACGCTTTACCGTCTGAGCCACCAGGGACAAATCCTGGTATATACACAAAGTAAGTATTATTCAGCCTTAAAAAGGAATGAAATTCTGACACATGCTACATCGTGGATGAACCCTGAAGACATTATGCCAAGTGAAATAAGCCAGACACAAAAGGACAAATACCGTACGATTCCACTTAGTTAAGGATCCTAAAGTAGTCAAATCCGCAAGAACAGAAAAGTGAAACAGGAGTTGAGGGGAGGGAGGAGTCGTGGGAAGCTATTATTTCATGGGTACAGAGTTTCAGTTTTGGAAAATGGAAAGATTTGGAAGATGGATGGTGGGGATGACTGTACAACAGCATGAATACACTCAATGCCCGTAAACTGTACCCTTCAATATGGTTTTTATGTACATTTTACCACACACACACAAACTCAACAAATCAGCAATAACAACAACAACAACAGAAAGCAAAAAACCTATGCAATTCTTTCCTGCAAGGAAATAAGCCACGTCAAAGAAATTTCATAGTCAACAACCTTTTTCTGTACAAAACACTGTCAGAGATAAAAATCTTTAGAAAATTAGTTCAGAACAAGCTTCTTTCATCATATCAGGGTCCCTGAACAAAAAATAAACAGAGAGAAACAGGAAATGGGAGACTAAAATAAATCTTGTTTCCAAAAAAAAAAAATCATTCCTAAAAGTTCACAAGCAGATCTCTCTGGATCTTTAAAAATGTCTCTGAAACGTTGCAGTTTAAAGCTGTTCAAACACTATGGCCTCCACCCACTCCCCGGATATGCATTCATTTCCTTTCTTACAAACATAATTTCCTCTGCTGTTCAAAGAGATTAGGTGACTCTGGGGTCTCCTTATGGTGGGCGCCCACAAGAGAGCCTTGGTCCTTAAATCAGCTGGGAAACTCTTCAGGATGGGCAGTGACTTGCCACAGACAACAGGGCGGCAGATCAGGTTGGTGAGGGACAGTGTGGCTGAAGATGCTCTCAGAGCTGGGAGGCATCTATGAGGACATGTCACAAATGCGAATGGCTGTTGTCGGGGTGGCAGGCTGCTAAGCAACGTTTCCACAGGTGAGACAAAAAAAGGAAAAAATAACAACCCAACAATCTTAAAAACGGCATGAGTGATATTTAGGTTAGAATTAGGCCAGTCTGCAAATGAGTGAAAATGCAAAACAATAGTGGCTTAAACAGCTCAGACATTTCCTTTCCTCCTTGTAAACAAATCCAGAAGCAGGGAGTCTGGCGCTGGTGTGATGGTTCTGTGAGGTTGTCAGGGCCCCATGCTTCTTCTGTCTTACTGCCATCCTCAGCTCATGGGCCAATGCCATCCTCAGCTCATGGGTCAATGTGAACATTTAACTAAGCATCAGCCTTAATCAGGTCTCAATTCTGGCCCAGGAGACAGCTGAAGGTGTGAAGAGGCCCCCTCCATACATAAATTGCATGTAATCCCTCCATGTATATATCCCACTGGTCAGAACATGTTCTCATGATCATGCCTTGCTACAAGAGAAGCTGGGAAATGGATCTTTAATCCAAGCAGGAAAGGGAGGGCTGACATAGGGGTCAAGGATGAGCAGTCACTGCCCCCAGAAAGTTACCTCCGAAAGTAGAACTCAGGACTGCTTTTTTAGCACAAGGACCACAGACCTTCTACATGAGACTCTTCTAGGCCCTCCGGTCAGTCAATTTAATCAATACAACTCCCTGGGTTTGTGTTATTTCCACTTCACAAGCAAAGGCAGGATTCCAAGAGTTTGCGTCATTTATCCAAAGCAGCTCCATAAACTATGCCATTGGCCTCTAAATCTTTCAGGATCAGCCCTTTGTCTATAGCACTCAGCGGGGCAGGCAGAGGGTCTGGGAGTGGTTGTGTGGGTCTCTGGGTCTCTCAGCTCCAGGCATGGTCACCTCCAAACATTCATGTCTTCTAACTCCCAGCCCTGCCATGCAGGACTCCAGGAGCCCACCACGTGGTGAACTGGGCACCTCACCCCAGCCCTGCTCTTATCCTGGAGGTGTCCAGGTTGCTTGCTTTTCAAGCTGATGTTGGCACTCCAAGGCTGACTCACTCACCCCCAATTTACAGCTGCACTAGCTTTTGTTGAGGACACAGGTGTGGGAGAAGGGTGGGAGGGCAATGACTGCAGGCCCCAGAGGGCCAGAGGGGAAAAGGACAGCCAACCCGGAGTTGGGCCCCCCTACAGCCAAGACTCTGTGATAAGGAAGGAACACCCCAAAACTAAAAGGAAACCACCAAGACTCCCCTGGCGGCCCGGTGGTTAGGCCTCTGCGCTCCCACTGCAGGAGGCAGGGGCTGGGACCCTGGTTGGGGAACTAAGACCCCACAAGCCACATAGCCAGAAAAAATTTAAAAATAAAAGAGAAAAGCAAAGAAACCACCTTTGGCTGCCTCTGTCTTCTGATAGTTATTTGGGTTCCTCTCATGTTTTCAAAGAACTCTCTTGAGGGACTGGGAAATTTAACGTTTAAATCACTGAAGATGAGGGATGAGCCAAAAAGAGTAACTTTTAAGAAAGGGATGGTGGCCTGGGTTTTGTTCTGTCTATGAACTGGCCCATGTGTGCAGCCTGGCTGTTCTAAAGCATTCAGGAGTCCACGCATTGCTGAGGACCACGGAGACTTCTCAACTCCATGCCAGGTCACTGCATGCAAGCTTGGGGCTGACTCCCCCGGAAGCATGTCTCCCATGAAGAGGACACAGTCTGGTTACTCATTCCCTCGGTGGACCACTTCCTCCCCGGATCACAGCCCTGCACTACTTACTATCCTTCTCACCCCTGCACAGAATCCTTCTGAAAAGCTCTCGATTTCTGTTTTAAAATCCTTCTCAATAAAAGACATAAAAGCAAATGGTTGTTTACCATAAATCAATTTAGAAAAGAGAGGAACTTAAAAAGAAGGAAAGAAAAGTTGCCTGTTACTCTCTTACCCAGAGATAACTAACTTCTCAGACATTTTTCTAAGCACATATACGTGTATGTTTGTGTGTACATGCGTGTGGGTGGGAAAAACTTTTGAAAAACAAATGTGGGGTTAGACTATTTTATAACCAGATATTTACCTCTTAGCAATATGCCAAAGACATCTTTCCATATCAGTAAATATATATCTACAACAGTGTTCTTAGTAGCTGAAATTGTTCCATTGCACCACGGTTTTCTAAAAATCCCCTATTGTTGGGCAGTAAGATTAGGTCACTGCTCTATTTTGGGGGGAAAATAATCATTGTTACTACTATTATTATCAAGATCTTAGGACTTGACCTTGATTATTTCCTTAGAATAAATTCCTAGAAGTGAAATGCTGGGCAAATACTTTGCAAACTATTAGGGTTTTTTGATATACATGGTCAAATTTATCTATAGAAAAGCTTGAATAATTTACACTCATCTCCCATATATGAAAGGAGTCCCTGTGTTCTAGTTTACACTAGACACTACGTTGTTCTTTAAAGTCCTGGAAAAGTCCTGGAAAGTCAGTGACATGGTGTAATCTGGGAATATACCACAGTTGCATATCCATCCTATATGGAAAGCTCTCCTTCCATGACAGCTCCATCTGAGAACTCTGGACTAAAAGCTGCCCCCAAAGGAGCCAAATTCGACCCACATTCGGATGTGTCTGTCTCAGAACATCCTCTCTCTTCCATCAGCGCCTGAACACACATCTGGCCACACAAATCTCTGCAGTTTGTGAGCGGGGCTGGATTCAACGCTGACCTAGATAGAGAGGACTTTGGATCTCATTACCCGCCCTCCAAACCATCTGGTCCTGGCTAAACAGGTTACCCACGCAGCAGGAACCTTCATCTCTCAACTAGCTTTCTTCTTGCCAGGCTTCTTATAAAAAAGTATTTTTTACACACAAACACACACGATATGGATACCTTTTGTATAGCTCAACCTGACAACCAAGTAGTTTATTTTTTAAAACTTGGCAATCCTACAGATTCAATCATGGCTCCTGGGAAGTCCCAGGAGACAGTGGAAAGGCGGAGAAGAGAGCAAAAGGATTCCCAAGATCACAGGATAGGGACCTGAGGCGTGGCTTCCGCATGTTATCTCACTTATGTTAACATTTAAAATATTTGTGGTTGAGGGGAAATGCCAATTATCTTCAAAACTGAGAATCTATTCTTGGTTACATGTGTTTTTTTCAAATTCCCAGAATTAAAGCAGATTGTTCTTCCAAGCTCATGAGCTATTTTTATTTGAAAAAATATGGAGCACACGCACCTGTCCCCACATGCATCTCTGTGCACAGACACCGGGCTTCACTATGCCCAAGGCAGAGCTAACGGACAGTCAGCTTGGCGTCTGACCGCTTTTGCAGAAGTGTAGTGCTGTGGGGTGAAGGACTGTCTTCCTTCATAGTTACTTATTTTCTCAAATGGCATCTGGGGATTTTAAAATCAGTCACAGAAAATAACATAGCTACACAGAAAACACACTTATGGTTACCAAAGGGGAAAGGGGAGGGGATAAATTAGGGGTATGGGATTAACAGGTAACACTACTATATATAAAACAGACAAATAAGGAGCTATTGTATAGTACAGGGAATTATAGACAATGTCTTGTAACAACCCGTAATGGAAAAGAAGCTGAAAAAGAATGAGTATATATACATACATACTCATACACATATACATGTAAAACTGAGTTACTCTGCTGTATACCTGAAACTAACACCATATTGTAAATCAACTATACTTCAACTTTAAAACATTAAAATCCATCATATAAAGCCAAACAAATCCATTTTCAGAAACTCTATTACTCACGGTGTGTTGTTATGGTCTCTACTCTTTTGACACTGGCATTTATTTACTCATGAATAACATCCTTATCAAGGGCCTCCTGTGGGCAGACCCCTCCACCAGGTAGCATGGAAGGCCTCAGGACAGAATCGCTCATCTATCTCTGCCCCCCACCAGCTGTCACGAAGGGCTCCCTTCACTTCGCTCATCCACAGTTTATATACTTTTGAAACAAGTTAACCAGCCTTACTGCCTATGGGGTACTGACTCCCCTGCACTTTGGGGCTTCTCATGGTCCAATGTGGGGTGTCCTGAGTAGGCTCTGGCTGGGATCTCAGGCCACAGGTCAGAAAGACACATGGTTCAGTCTGGAAGTGAAGCAAGTCAAAGGTGGATAGAACCCCCACCCCACCGCAACCCACACCCTTCCAGGAAAAAGCACAGGTAAGCCCAATGGATGACGAGGCCCCGTCAAAGGTGTCTGATCCAACCTAACGCCGTGGTGGTCACATATCGGTGCCTCTATTTAAATGTTTTGTGATGAGGGACTTCCCTGGTGGTCCAGAGCCTAAGACTCTGCCCTCCCAATGCAGGGGGCCTGGGTTCAATCCCTGGTGGAAGAAAAAGATCCCACATGCCACAACTAAGACCTGACAAATATTCTAAAAATGTTTTGTGATGAAAATTTTCACCAACATACAATACAGACAGAAGAGAAAAATGAAAACTCAGACACTCATCACTCAGTTCCAACAATTTTAACACTGCTACTCCAAACCATCAGCCCTCTGAATCCCAGCCGTCCTTTCACATCACCATAAATACTTCAGTGTGCACTTGCAGTTAATGACGACATTTTAGAAATGCACAAAATTAACAGTTATTCCTTCACATCAGGTTAGTTCTCTTAAAGATGTCTTTTTAGGGTGTTTGTTTGTTTGTTTTTCAAATTGGGATTTAACAATTTTCACGCACTTCTTTTGATGGTCCCTTCTGTTCTGTAACAGTTCCCGCTCCTTTTAAAAGTTTCATCTCCTTGCATTTGGTTTGTTGAAGATAACTGGATCATTTATGTTGCAGGATGTCCCACATTTTGGACTGGGATGCTTACTGCTTTGTAATGTACCTTCATTTGTTCTTCAGTCCCCTTTATTCCCTGTAAACCAGTAAGACATCCAGGGGCTAGAATAATTTCAGGATCAATTCCTTTTTTTTTTTTTTAAGGCAAAAACATGTCCAAGTTGATGCCATATTATTTGATATGGCAACTCCTTGAGGGCCTGGCAACCCACTCCAGTATTCTTGCCTGGAGAATATCATGGACAGAGGAGCCTGGCAGGTTATACTCCTTGGAGCTGCAAAGAGCCGGACATGACTGAAGCGGCTTAGCCTGCACACATGCACTTAAGGAGCACATCTGATCTGGTCATTCCACTTGCTGTGATAGATCGGGGGCTCAGGCAGTCAAGTAACTGGATCACCTTGACAACAAGCAGAGGACATGGGGTTTGGACTTTCTCATTCCAATTGCAGACTCTGCACTTACAGCCACCACGGCAACCTCCCTCTCCACATGTTGCAGGATAAACAAGTGCTCTGCTTTGATAACCTTTCATCTCTTGCTGGACTCCCTATGCCCACCTATCTTTCCCCAGTACTGAGAACAAAGGTCAACTAGTGGGTTGACCTACAACCCACTAGTTGTAGGTCAGATCTCATGGTTTAAAGTGGAGAGGAAGACGAGCTCAGTGCTTTTAAGCACTAGGAGGTCAAGGTGTGGCTTGGGTGCTGCCTCTGTCCTCTGGGTCAGAGGTGGCAGAGATGGTGAGGGTCTGGGGAAGGGGTTGTCACTGCATTTCTCTCCAGCCCTAAACCCTTCCAGATCTGGGTGCAAGTGCCTCACACCCATGGTGGCAAACGTCAAAGGGACTGGGAATGACTATGGAAGAGTCTTACGAATAACTGAGAAAAGGAGAAAAGTGAAAGGCAAAGGAGAAAAGGAAAGATATACCCATCTGAATGTAGAGTTCCAAAGAATAGCAAGGAGAGATAAGAAAGTGTTCTTCAGTGATCAATGCAAAGAAATAGAGGAAAACAATAGAATGGGAAAGACTAGAGATCTCTTCAAGAAAATGAGAGCTACCAAGGGAATATTTCATGCAAAAATGGGCACAATAAAGGTCTGGACCTAACAGGAGCAGAAGATATTAAGAAGAGGTGGCAAGAATACACAGAAGAACTGTACAAAAAAGATCTTAATGACCCAGATAACCACGATGCTATGATCACTCACCTAGAGCCAGCATCTTGGAGTACGAGGTCAAGTAGGCCTTCGGAAGCACCACTACAAACAAAGCTAGTGGAGGTGATGGAATTCCAGTTGAGCTCTTTCAAATCCTAAAAGATGATGCTGTGAAAGTGCTGCAGTCAATATGCCAGCAAATTCAGAAAACTCAGCAGTGGTCACAGGATGGAAAACATCAGTTTTCATTCCAATCCCAAAGAAAGGCAATGCCAAAGAATGTTCAAACTACCGCACAACTGCACTCATCTCACACGCTAGCAAAATAATGCTCAAAATTCTCCAAGCCAGGCTTCAACAGTACGTGAACAGAGAACTTCTGGATGTTCAAGCTGGTTTTAGAAAAGGCAGAGGAACCAGAGATCAAATTGCCAACATCCATTGGATCATATAAAAAGCAAGAGAGTTCCAGAAAAACATCTACTTCTGCTTCACTGACTATGCTAAAGCCTTTGAGTTTGTAGATCACAACAAACTGTGGAAAATTCTTAAAGAGATGGGAATACCAGACCACCTTACTTGCCTCCTCAGAAATCTGTATGCAGGTCAAGAAGCAACAGTTAGAACCAGACATGGAACAACGGGCTGGTTGCAAATTGGAAAAGGAGTACATCATGGCTGTATATTGTCACCCTGCTTATTTAACTTCTATGCAGAGTACATCATGCAAAATGCTGGGCTGGGTGAAGCACAGGCTGGAATTAAGATTGCTGGGAGAAATATCAATAACCTCAAATACGAAAATGACACCACCCTTAAGGCAGAAAGCAACTAAAGAGCCTCTTGAAAGCGAAAGAGGAGAGTGAAAAAGTTGGCTTAAAACTCAACATTCAAAAAACAAAGATCATGGCATCCGGTCCCATGCCAGATGGCAAACAGATGGGGAAAGAATAGAAACAGTGACAGACTTTATTTTCTTACGCTCCAAAATCACTGCAGATGGTGACTGCAGCCATGAAATTAAAAGATGCTTGCTCCTTGGAAAAAAAGTTATGACAAACCTAGACAGCATATTAAAAGGCAGAGACATTACTTTGCCGACAAAGGTCCATCTAGTCAAAGCTATGGTTTTTCCAGTAGTCATGTATGGATGTGAGAGTTGAACCATAAAGAAAGCTGAGCACCGAAGAACTGATGCTTTTGAACTGTGGTGTTGAAGACTCTTGGGAGTCCATTGGACTGCAAGGAGATCAAGGAAATCAGTCCTGAATATTCACCGGAAAGACTGATGCTGAAGCTGAAGCTCCAACATTTTGGCCACCTGAGGCAAAGAGCCGACTCATTAGAGAAGACCCTGATGCTGGGCAAGATTGAAGGCAGGAGGAGAAGGGGACAATAGAGGATGAGATGGTTGGATGGCATCACCGACTCAATAGACATGAGTAAACCTCAGGAGATGGTGAAGGACAGGAAGCCTGGAGTGCTGCAGTCCATGGAGTTTCAGAGAGTCAGACACGACTGAGCAACTGAACAAGAACAATGTGAAACAGTGTGATCACGCTCAGTCTTTACCACAAATTTCCCATTTCCTCATTGTGCCTTCTTTTCATGCCCCCTATGCGAGATTTTTCTCTCTTGGTGAGACGGGGTTTTTACTGGCCTCACCTGTCCTGTCCCTCCCTTGTGGGGCAGGGGCCTTTGGGAACAATCATACGCTGAAATTACATGCCAGAGGAAGGGTGGCTGTCATAGGTGCTGTCCTCTGAAGCCGCTGAAAGTCCTAAACCTGAGGGTCTACATCCACCCTGCAGGCAGGAAGAGACCCTCGCGAGAGACTCGTAGCCACATTGTGGGCACAGGGATCCCAGGGAGCTGAGGGGTGGAGGAGGCAGAGAAACGGGAAGAGACTAGAGGGAGGAGGGCTGTCTGATGGGAACTAGAGAAAGCACTCCCAGCAGGCTCTGGCACTGGGTGTGTGTCTCTTCAATTCACCACAGGCTGTTCTGTCCACGCATGAGCTGTGCCACAGGCCTCGGGCCTCCTAGAGGCTGAAGATGTATTTGTTCTTGCCTTGTGAGGTGGTGATGACCTCTGCGCACTGCTCTCCTTCATGCACAAGGAATATTTGTAGAGATTCTAACTTTACAAGGTCATGAACCCTAACAATGTCTCTTAGAGGGAAGGATCATCATCATCACCCTCATCGGTCACTTGGATACAAGACTCAGAGCGTGTAAATGCTCAAGGCTCCCCCATGATGAAGCAGCTGGGATAGGAGCTGAATCCATATCCCTGGAAATCAGAGCATCTTCCCCTATGACCACCCCGGCCCCTGCCTCACCGCCCCGCCACCACCATGCACACATACAAAGTTTGCTTCAGAGCAACGAGAGGGCTTGGCACCACTTCCTTCAGGACCCAGGGACTCTCTGGTTGAGAGTGACGGTTGTGTGTGCAGTGTGGTCAGCGTCCCATGGGAAAGGGTGCACAGTGGGCCAGAAGTGTCAGCAAGGCGTCCTTCTCCCGTTCTCATTAACGAAAGCACTGGCACTGCCCGGAGTTGGGGGTTGGGGGTCTCGTTGGGGACACATTTCTTGCTGCTGTTATTACTATTGATGTGGTTTGTGGTTTCGCCTTTTAAAATTAAAAATCACAGTTTCTCCAATCCGGAGTCACATGTGTTCATTTTGAGACCGTTAGGAAAAGGGAGAAAAGCATAAAGAAAAGCCATCTTGTCTGGTCTCCTGCCACGGCAAGCCCCAGTGAATGCAGGCTTGGCGGGTTCCCTTCCTGCTTCCTGTTGCCCCCTCCCCGTCCCCAGGGGCCTCTCTGCCTGGAGCCTCAGCTACAGGCCCCGCATGCTCTCCTAGGGCAGGGTCCCACTACCTGAGAGGCCTGGCAGAAGGAAGGACAGTGCTACTGGGGGGAACTTCTTCCCCTGGTCCCCTCCCTGCAGGCTCACCTCTGCCCAAGGTCACTGCTCCTTTCAAGACCCAGGAGACTAACAAGACACTTGGTCCTGCCAGACTCTGGTAACCGTCCCTAATCTCCTTCCTTCTTTTCGCCCCCGGGGTGCAGCCACCCACACCTTTGTACGTAATTCCTCCCCAGGTTACCCTGTTTTGAACAGGCCATCTACTTGCCGTTGGGAACTGGACTGCCCCACTTTCTGACTCACTGGTATTTCAAGACCTTTCCCTTGACGCTCCCACTGCCATGGTATTTCCTGAGGCTTCCACAGCCAGGTACAGAGCCTGGAATATACTTGGGCATCCCCAGGCAAGAAGGCTTTGGATTGCCTCTTTCCTGGTAGCACTGGCCCCTGCCTGCCCTTGCACGGAGCACCACCAGGGCTGTGTCCACATGTTCAGACGGGAAGGGTTCCCTGCCGCTACCCACACCTGAGCACCTCCAACTCCTCTGGCCCCTACATCTCCACTCAAGTCACTCCTTTCGCCACTAGAATTAGCTCCATGAGGTCCCACTAGAAAAGGACGCTGTGGGAGAGGAGAAAGGAACTCTGCACATGATGCTGCCTCGGACCCCCACTCACTGCCTGGCTGCGTCTACTTGCCCCTCTTATCTCGGCTTTCCTGAGGCCTCCCCCCGCGATGCCTTCTCTGCACTCTGCATTCTCACAGCTCTCCCCACAGTGTATTGTAACCCTCCTCCTGAGGCCCATGAGGGCAGGCACCGTGTCCTGCTCACCCTTCGAGCTGGCACCCGCCATAGGACCTGGCACACAGTAAACACTCCATCAATAAGCTGAATACCATACATCTGGGACATCCTCCAGTGTCAGCTTTTCCCATTAGACTCGTGTTGAAGGACTGCTTCCAGCCCGAAGAAATCGTGACTGGAAGGAGCCGGTCACTTCTTCCTGAAATTCCGTATATACAGTAGAATCCATCTACCTATCCCCACAGGCACTGTGGAGATGGGGCCCTAGACAGGTGTGTTTGAGGGAGGCGGGGGTGGGGAAGAGAACAAAATGTGCACCTCTGTCGGAGACTTCTGTGGGACTGTTGAAACGGGGGGATGCAGATGGGAAAACAGCACCAGGGACTCAGGAGAAAATTCTATCCCATCATTTTCCAAGAACAAGCTATGTAAAAAGCTATGTAAAAAGATGGCCCTAGGAAGACAGGCTTCAGAGGCAATCTCAGTCTTCTGGAGTCACTTCTGAATTTATCTACCGCATCTAACTTTACCTCCTCGTGTGGTAAAGGGAGCTTTGTGCGCTAGTGAAATATTTAAAACCTTCCCTTAAAAGGCAAATATGAAAACTGTCTATTTGCCCAAAGAAATACTAGAAAGATAATGCAAGAAAAAAGTGAAGTGGTGACTTCCGGGGTGGAGCATCCAATCAGACTGTAGCAGAGAGAGCAGAACTTCTCCATTATATTTTTGGATGTTATTTTGACTTTTGAATGGTAGGAACTTATAATCTATTTAAAAAATAAAATTACATTTGAAAGCTCTTCCCTGAGAACAGCAATAGCTTCCTTGGTAGCTCAAATGGTAAAGCATCTGCCTACAACGTGGGAGACCTGGGTTCAATCCCTGGGTTGGGAAAATCCCCTGGAGAAGGCAATGGCAACCCACTCCAGTATTCTTGCCTGGAAAATCCCATGGACCGAGGAGCCTGGTAGGCCACAGTCCATGGGGTCGCAAAGAGTCAGACATGACTGAGCAACTTCACTTTCTTCACTATCTATATATATAATAACAGTGTTTAAGATAACAAAGTGTCAATGTATAAGCAGCTTGCTTTTGGGGGAGGCTACAGCATTATGTAAACATATGAGCTACAATGTACCTTCCAATCTAGTTATCAGAAAATTACAGGGCCAAGATACTGAGGTGGTGAATATAGAATCCTAAACATCATAAAGATCAGTTCAGTCGCTTGGTCGTGTCCGACTCTTTGCGACCCCATGAATCGCAGCACGCCGGGCCTCCCTGTCCATCACCAACTCCCAGAATTCACTCAAACTCACATCCATCGAGTTGGTGATGCCATCCAGCCATCTCATCCTCTGTCGTCCCCTTCTCCTCCTGCCCACAATCCCTCCCAGCATCAGGGTCTTTTCTAATGAGTCAACTCTTCGCATCAGGTGGCCAAAGTACTGGAGTTTCAGCTTTAGCATCACTCCTTCCAAAGAACACCCAGGACTGATCTCCTTTAGGATGGACTGGTTGGATCTCCTTGCAGTCCAAGGGACTCTCAAGAGTCTTCTCCAACATCACAGTTCATAAAGATCAGGCCATCTAAAAACCAACCACACAGAAATGCAGTAGCAGCAAACTGACAGGAGAGAATACAAAACTCGCTTCCTCCTAAGTGCGGGCATTTGATTGTCAACAGTTCTGCAGGCCCAGCAGGAGCTTTGCAAGTTGCCACATGTTGCATGCATGACAGGATTTGGGGTAGAAAGCTGAATAGAAGTATTCTGGGCACATGCTAATTCTGGTTCACAAATTCAGTCATCCTTAATGACTCACTTAATAAGTTACTAGTAAGAAGGGATTAGTTCTCCCTAAATGATGGTTGGAGGATTGTGTGGCATTCACTGAGAAGAGTAGAAGAAAGGACTCATATATTTGGAAAGCAATCTGCATCCATCAGGAGACTTCTTGCAACTCCAGTGGCTTCAAGACCACTTTGAAAATTACGGTATTGGTACAAATTTATAAAACTATCCTGCTCTGAGATGGCCAAAGTCCTAGGGAATTTGGATTCTGTGATGGAAATGACCCCCTCCCCCATCCAATCATGCTTTTTGCCAGTGGGAAGCAGCCCTTCCAACAATGGTCCTTCTTAAGTGCCAGCTTTGGCACCTGGGACAACTTTTCCAGAAACAGCTTGCTGGGTGTGTTGCAGGGGAAACACTTGGGGAAAATCTTTTCACAAGGCACTTCTAAGAACTGCTGAGAATTGAGTAGCTCCACCCTCCTGACATTTTTCACCGTGGCTACGCTTCCCTGGCAGCAAGTGATGACGCTTTTGAGGCCAGTGTCTTAGACGCTCTTGCTTCCGGACACTCTGATCCTCCCAACCCTCTGGTCCTAGGGTCTTTCCAGCATCTGCCCTGTCCTGCCCTGTCTCTCATGTCTAATTTTACACCATCCTTTGGACTTATGGACCCTCTTGGGCTTCCCTCGCTTTGCTTATCTTGTGTTATCATTTATGACCTGCACCCACTCTTCTTCTTACACCTGGCCATCACTCCAGCGGACCATAGAGGAGCTAAGACACAGTCGAATGAAATTCTCAAGGCTCTTGAATCCAAACAGTTCTACTCCTTGACCCGCCATCATGTACACTTAGGAACAAGCTTATGTTAAGCCACATGGCATAGATCTGTACTCCTAGGAGCTGAGAGTATGTGAGCATATAGGGTTGAAAGTCAGCTGGTTAAATATTGAATTATTTTCCTGTCTCTTGGAACAGTCATTGTCCCACCACCTAGAACCCTTCCCTGGAACTCCCTGGACCTTCCCCTAAACCTGCAGCTTCAGGGGCAATGCCTGGCCAATCAGAGGCACGAGTGGGGGGTAGAACTTTGGGTGGGTACTCTTGGCCAAAAGCCATTCTGATAGGTTGATACCTGAGATAGACTAGTGGTTACCTGTCTCAAATATCAACCCTTTACAAGTGAGCCATGGTCTTGGAGATTTCCAGATAAAAGGGTGAAGAGGAAAATAGTCAGACAAGCGACCGCTGTACTGGTAACTCCCAGCCAGCAGCCTCTCCTCTTCAAAGGCTGCTCCAGAAGTGCAAAGTCTGTTTGCAACAAGCAGATGATTTACTAAATACTGCCTTTTGCCAAATTCCCAGAGGCCTTTGAATGCTGGGTGCTAATAAAGCTCAAGTTATTATTAGGCATGTGGTCTATGTAGGTCACTGCCAAGTGCTGGCAAAGAAAAGCAAAGAAAACAAGTTAACTCCGGCTAGAACGTGGATGAGGAATTGCAACCCCGTCTCCAAACGGGAAATGTGTCTGACATCTTTTTTGTCTCCAGAAGGACTTGGCTTCCTCACCTGTAAACAGAGGGGCATGTCAATGATCCCCTTCACCAGTGTCTCTGAACAAGAAATAAGCCTCTTTAGGGAAAAAAAAAAAAGAAAAGTAGGGGAACCCACCAGGGAAAGCGACTGGGAGATTCAGCCTCATTCCGAAGCTTCAGGTTTTTGTTCTTTGCCACACTGCAGAGCTTGGCTTTGGTTGTAACTGGCAGCCCCGGAGAGGGACCGTGGCCATCAGCAGGGTCAGGAAACAGCTCCAGGAACTCAAGGTCCTGACTAAAGGAAACAGTAGAGGTGTGCTTCCAATTCTGCTTGGACACAAGGCTTTTTTTCCAGATGCTCACAGGAAGATGACTTGCAGCAAGCTCGCAACGCTCTGGACAAAGTTCAGGATTGTTCTTTAGAGAAAGACCTCTTCCTGAGCCGTAAGGAACACACGCATTTCCCAAGCATCCTGTTGGGCGGGGATGTCTCCTCTTTAGCTCTCTGAGCTGGAAGGGCATCAGCGTAGGCAGGAAAGTCGGCTAGAGGGCTTGTGGCTGTGTGTCTGGGGGAAGAGGGTGAGGCTAGAGGTGTCTCAGGGCCAGTGCTAGAACCTAGATGCCAGAGTACCCTCCCAAGGAAGAAGAGCCAGGACAGGCAAGCGGGCAGGGGATCTGCCTGTGCTGATGTGCCTTTTGATGGGAGGTTTCCAGGCTGAGTCATCCTGTCTGAACCTGGCAGAGAATGGGAATCCCTTGGGAGAAAGAGCAGAAGAACCAAATTCAGGCCAAGCCAGAGGAAGGGGGCAGGGTCACGGAATTTCTAGGACAGAGGAGCCCAAATTGAGCCCTGAGCATGCCTTTTTTTTAAGGAAAATGAAAACTCAAGCTACTGTACACTTCCTTCTGTTTTACAGGACATTTGAGGTAAACCCACACCTATAGTTTTATTTACGTACTAAATAAGCACGTGTGGCACTTGTTCGGTGCCAGGCACATTCTTCCAGAGTTTGACAAGTTTTAACTCATTCTGTCCCCAGGACAATCCGAGGTCCTGTGAGGAGTCCCGTTTCCTGAGGAGGAAATGGAGGTGCGGCAGAAAGGGTCTAGTGACTTGCCCGAGGCGAGGAGGGGCTGGGACTGGATCCCCAGCAGGCTGGCTTCCAAGTCTGCCTTCAACCTCCCCACTTATTTTTTAATAGTTTTTTTTTTTAACATATAGTTTAAGATTTACAGAAAAATTAAGAAAGCACAGAGGGTTCCAAAACATCCCTTATCCAGTTTCTCCTGTAACAGACATCTTACGTTAAGATGGTCTACTTGTTACGATTAATGAACTAGAACTGATCATTATTCTTAACGGAAGTCCACAGTTCATCTGGATTTCCTGAACGTTTTCCTAAGGTCTTGTTCTGGTGCGGGATCCCACCCAAGTTCCTGCAGTCCTCAGGTCTCCTTAGCCTCCTCTTGGCTGTGGCAGTCAGTCTCTCCGACACTCCTTGTTTTCAGTGACCTTGATGGTTTTGGGCAGTGCTCATCAGGTGCCTGGTGATGTGTCTGATGGCTTCTCTCATCATTAGACTTGGGCCCAAGCCTCCACTTTCAACAGTTCCAGTGAGCTCCTGCCAGGCAGGTGCCAACCTAACGGGGACCTGTGCCCCGTTCGGCAGAAATCCACATGAGGTACTTTTTTTCTCTTATGTATCTGTTTCTTTTCAGAAGGAAAAGGAGGACTCTGTTTGGTAGTTTGCCGAATCATCTGGTTCCAAGTAAAGAGAATCATCTTCCCTGAGACTCTCTCGCTGGGGTAAGGCCCTTGGTCTATGCTAGTTTCCATCTTCCAGGGTCACAGGGTATATGTGGTCTCTCCAGTCAGGCCCTGCTCATCCGTGTTAAGACTCAGATCCTGGCACAGAGAAGCATGAAGGGAGAAATCGGGGACTTGGTCCTGTAGGACTCTGGAGGGTTCTATTTGCTTCCTTTCAGCCAACACTTCCTCAAGATTCCCATGGGCCCAGAGCCACCGCCCACACCCCATGCGGGGCCAGCTGCCTCCCAGCTGCCAAGCCTTGGCTCTAGCTCTGACCTCTCCACTCCCGCTGTCTCTTCTGAGGCACCTCCTCAGCTCGTGCATGTATATAGAAGCTCTGCCACTCCCCACCTTCCTCAGGTGTTGTCCTGGCAGGTGGCCCTCCTTCCTAGATGACAGACCACACCATCAGATGGATTCTGACAGTCCAGACTGGGAACACAGCCATTTGATTTTGCCAGGGAGAATTCTGATCAGAAACACGTTTACACATGAGGGAAGTGCTTGAGATACAGTCCTGAAATGATAAAAATACATGCCACCTTCTCGGAAAACTAAAAATAGAATGACCATATGATCTAGCAATCCCACTCCTGGGCATATGTCCAGACAAAACTATAATTCAAAAAGATACACGCCCCCATATGTTCACGCTGCACAATAGCCAAGACAAGGAAGCAACCTAAATGTCCACTGGCACATGAATAGATAAAGATGTGGTATGTACATACAATGGAATATTACTCAACCATAAAAAGGAATGGAATAATGCCATTTGCAGCAACATGAATGCAACTAGAGATTATCATACTAGGCAGAGTAAAGTCAGAAAGACAAATACCATATGACATTCAGTCCAGTTCAGTCACTCAGTTGCGTCCGACTCTTGGCGACCCCATGAATCGCAGCACGATTCCTGTCCATCACCATCTCCCGGAGTTCACTCAAACTCACGTCCATTGAGTCGGTGATGCCATCCAGCTATCTCATCCTCTGTCGTCCCTTTCTCCTCCTGCCCCCAATCCCTCCCAGCATCAGTCTTTTCCAATGAGTCAACTCTTCGCATGAGGTGGCCAAAGTACTGGAGCTTCAGCTTTAGCATCATTCCTTCCCAAAGAAATCCCAGGGCTGATCTCCTTGCAGTCCAAGGGACTCTCAAGAGTCTTCTCCAACACCACAGTTCAAAAGCATCAATTCTTCGGCGCTCAGCTTTCTTCACAGTCCAACTCTCACATCCATCTATGACCACTGGAAAAACCATAGCCTTGACTAGACGGACCTTTGTTGGCAAAGTAATGTCTCTGCTTTTCAATATGCTGTCTAGGTTGGTCATAACTTTCCTTCCAAGGAGTAAGCGTCTTTTAATTTCATGGCTGCAATCACCATGTGCAGTGATTTTGGAGCCCAAAAAGATAAAGTCCGACACTGTTTCCCCATCTATTTCCTATGAAGTGATGGGACCAGAGGCCATGATCTTCGTTTTCTGAATGTTGAGCTTTAAGCCAACTTTTTCACTCTCCTCTTTCACTTTCATCAAGAGTCTTTTTAGTTCCTCTTCACTTTCTGCCATATGATATTACTCATATGTAAAATCTAAAATCGACACAAATGAAACAGACAGAATCATGGACATAGAGAATAGAATAGTGGTTCCCAAGGTGGGAGGAGGGATGGTCTTGGAGTTTGGTGTTAGCAGATGCAAATGATAATACATAAAATGGATAAATAACAAGTCTTACTGTATAGCACAGCAAACTATATTCAATATCCTGTGATACACCATTAACAGAAAAGAACATGAAAAACAATGTGTATATATGTATAATTGAGTCACTTTTCTGTATAGCAGTAATTAACACAATATTGTAAATCAACTATACTTCAATAACGTACATGCCACCTTTTAAAACCACAGCAACACAAGACGGGAAAGCTGCAAAGGGAAGTGCATTTAAAACCCAGCAATGGGCTGCAGGTGTGGAAAGAAAATTTTTTAGGAAAATAATGAGGGACCAGAGTCCTGCCTTCATTGTCACCTACATCTTGTCCCAGCTCAGAGCTTCACCACGTTCCAAGGCAAACTCCCAATGAATACTGGCTGTATCAACAAGGGACACAGAGTAGGCATTTCCAGGCTGCCTCCAACAGGTCACAGCCAGGACTTCCCACCTCTCTCCCTCCTTGCCTTCAGTCTGAACAGAGCTGACAGCTTCGTGGTTCGTTTTACCTTCCCCACCCTCCTTGTGCTAGGTTGAATTAGTCTCAACTCCTCACCCTCTGTGGCATCTACACTCTTTGCCCTGTAACTCTGCAGATCCCCCAGAATCTCCATGGGGTTGGGGAGGGAGCTTCCCTGCCCCATGATTTCAGGCTTGGCCAGGGTGAACAAGCAGAGGTGACCATACAGTGGTTTGAAATGTGCTTGTGTGATGGGGCATGTCCTTTTATGCCTCTCCCATCACCAGGAAAAGAACATGCCCCAGCTAGGTTGCTGGTCCCTGGAAGATGACAAGCTTATAGAACAGACCTGGATCTGAAAGACAGCCTGGGGACTTCCCTGGTGGTCCAAATACATCCCACATGCCACAACTAAGAATTCGTATGCTGCAGCTGAAGATCCCGAGAGCTACAACTTAAAAAAAAAAAAAAAATCCTACAGGCCACAACACCTGGCACAGCCAAATAAATAATTTAAAATTTAAAAAAAAAAAGGCAACCTTAACCCAACTCAGCTGATCTCAGTCAAGATCAGCCAAACCCCAGCTGACATGTATGACAAACAAACGCTCCCTGCTACCGAGCTTTCAAGTCATTTGGTACCAGCAATAGTTCCTGCATAGGGATCCACAGGAGGAAGGTTTCTGGCAAAGAGACTCTATGTGAAATGAAGGCTTCATGTCCCAGGAGACCATTCCTAGCTTATTTGAGACTTTTTTTTTTTTGCGGAGATGCCACCATCACTGGAACTCACCTTTCCCAAAATGCATTGGTGTGTTAGTAATAACAGTAATTAGCATTCACCTGGGGTTTTACAGGCAGGAGGCAGTAGCAACATACTGTTTGTTTGGTGGAGAGGCCGGGATTATCACAGTCATTTTGCAAAGAGAAAATTAAAAACCCAGACGAGTTGGGTGACTCACCAGGACCGGACCAGGAGGCAGCCGTCTTAAGAAAGAACATTATACGGTACTCCTCACACGGGAATGGAAGTCACGTGAGTGTGCGCACGCGCACACGCGCCTTCGTACCTGCACATGTGTGCTTTGCCACCTTTTCGTTATTAAAGGGATACACGCCAACGGTAGGGAAACATACAGAAACGCTGAAAGCGTTAAGAAAATTACAGTTTGGAGAATTCTTAGCAGTACAGTGGTTAGGACTCTGTGCTTCCAGCGCAGGGGTCACGGGTTCGATCTCTGGTTGAGGAGCTATGAGTCCACAGGCCGCACAGCTCAGCCAAAAAAAAAAAAGTTTCCATTCTATCCAGTAGTATTTTGTTATTTTAAATGCATTTATATTAACTATATATTTTTGTAAGTTAGAAGCATACTGCACATATAAGAATATTTCCTATGGCATTTAAAATTCTTTAAGGAGTTTCTAATGAACAGTTTATGTTCTATGACTTATTCTAACTTGTTTAAACATTCTCTATTATTGTAAATGTAGCCTGTTTCTAATTTTTTTTTCCCCCATGGAAAACAATGTTTTGGTGAAATCTTTGTTGATACTACAAAAATTTCGTGAAATCTGTGTTGGTGCATGCGTGGTATGTGCTTAATGAATGGTAGCTGGTATAAATCTCTGTCTACGTTCCTGATAATCTCCTTAGAATAAACTTCCAGATGAACTCCCGGGTTAATAGGTTTTAACATCTAAATAGTTTTTGATACATATTGTCAAGCTGCTTTTCAGATAGATGTCCCCAATGGGACAGCCTTATAGAACAGACCTGGATCTGAAAGACAGCCTGGGGACTTCCCAGGTGACAGCCATTCCTAATGATAATGTTGGAGGTGCCCCTTCTCACAGCCTCCTCACTAGTACCAAGCATTTTCTTCAAAACAAAGTATTAATTTGGTGAGAAATAGTAGTACATCGTCACATTTTTCATTGCTAGTGAGACTAAAAGTTATAGCAGGAATTTCTGTGGCTTTCCAGTGGTTAAGACCTCACCCTCCAACACAGGCAGTATGGGTGCGATCCCTGGTCAGGGAGCTAAGATCACACATGCTTCTTGGCCAAAAATTCAAAACATAAAGCAGAAGCAATATTGTAATAAATTCAATAAGAACTTTAAAAGTGGTCCACATCAAAGGAAATCTTTAAAAACTTAACCCCATAATTATTAACCATCAGTAACAGGAGCCCTCTGGATCAGAGCCTGGCACAACAGTTTTGAATGAGCAAATGACCAAAAGGGGGACCACCATGATGTGCATCTGAGTAGGACTGCTAAGACCGTGCTAAAGATTGAGGCTGCTGATTGCGTGGATGGGGGTTTATTCCTAGTCCTTTCTAGATCAGTACAGTTAGTTGAAAGTACTTCCAAAAGGACAAAATGCTGGGATAGAAGTGAGGTGTGCAGGTGCAGGGGAGATAGGACTGAGAACATGTTGCCAGATTTGGGGACAGGCCAACACTCACAGAACACTCATCAGAAAAAAGAGCTGGGAATGTAGCCGCTGGTCAGCAATTTGGGGGCTGGAGCTGCCAGTGGTGCCACGGTTCCTCCAGTCAACACCCTGCCCCCTCCGGCACACACTTGTAGTCACAGGGTGTGTCTGGGCTCTGCAGATAATTCTGTTCTCCGGGGGCAGTTACGACTGTGAACTCCAGCTTTCCCATCTGACTGCGTCATGATCTGACTCAGACACTAGACTGGCTGAACTGGATTAACCCCTGCCCCACCCCAGTGTTTCTGTTCCTCCGGGCCTGGCTGAGACCTCCTCCTCCCTGCCCTAGGCAGGGGGGTCCCACTTCAACCCAGAGCGCCCTGGTAGTAGCAATACTGATTACCCTGCCCTGTAATTTTTCATTCACAAATTATACGCCTCTCCTTGAAACAGACTATCTGAGGGTGGAGGAAGGGTTTTTGTGGGGTTTTTTTTATTATCTTTGTATCTTCAGCAGCTAAGACTGTGGGAATGAATGAAGGAATGCACGCAGGCTCCAGGAGTCTCCAGAGTACACCAAGAATAAACTTGGGCCTTGGAGCCTGGTTGGGAGAAGTAGCCCGAGATTACTCTTTATTGGTAAAGTTTCATGATGTGGTTTTGTTGGGTTGAGAAGTTGTAACTCGGGTATTAGTCTCTGTGTTTGGTTGAGCTTGGGGCACAGACTACATCCCACACCCCCCTGCCATGAAGTTTTCTGTTTTTTTTTTTTTCTCTAATTTGAACCAAGTCTCAGCCAAAGCAAGGTTTTTTTTTTAACCATCTGCCCAGCTTTCTTCTAACTGAGTGGTTTTCAAGCTTTATTGAGTATGAGAATCATCTAGAGTACATGTTCAAATATAGAAAGCTGAGTCTCTGCTTTAGCGTTTCTAACAAGTTCCCACTTGATGCTGATATGCAGGCCACACTCTGACAACCACTGGTCAAAATGTTTTCATCCAGCCCATGGTCAAGGTGCCCGACTGACTTTCTCCCAAGTCAGTCACTGGGCCAGGGCTCGGGTCTGTTCATCCCCAGGAGAGTTTGATCTGTCTTTTCTTGGCCTTCTGCATAGGCACACGGGATCATCCTGGCCTGTGTTAAAAGGTCATCAGGACCTAAAAATGACTGCTACAGGATCTGAGACCTCATCAGGACCCCTCCTGGCTTTCTGGAGAAGCACGTGAGCTTCAGGAAATGAAAACATACATTGAGGGAAAACCCCAGACTTCCGGAGCCAAGCTTTGGAGAGCAGACAGCAGCAGCAGCCAGGCGCCGCACACACCCTCTTCCAGAAGGGGACACCTGGCTGTCACCTGTGAGTCTCTGTGCACTCCTCACTCTGCCTCAGGCCCTGTCCTCTCTGTCTGATGACCTTTACAGGAGAAGGTGAGAACCTGGGCTAAGGCTGGCTTTCCAGCAGCTTCCCTGTCATCATTCAAAGAAAATCCAGGCTCCTGACCACAAACTGAGCCTGCCGGGTGCTTGGACTGCGTCTCCCTTCTCTCCACTTTGTTGGTACACCCTTGGACGGCAAGCTCATTCCCATCCTGGAGCTCAGCGGTTGCTCTGTCTGCAAAGCTGGGGCCCCATAGGGGACAGGAGGCGGGCTGGTCAGGCACCCTCTCTCCAGAATGAGCTTCCTGTTCGCTGTCCCTAAAGCAGCCCCGCCTCCCACCTGGTCCTTTGGCCTCGAGCACTTGTTACCATCTGATGCCACCTCCAGAAGGGAAGCCCCCTGGAGGGAGACCCAAACCTTGTCTACCTTCCCCAGCTGTATCACGAGGTACATCCCAGCACATCATCCTTGTTCAGTAAGAATGTCAGGGATGAATCTTTGGTCTCCAACAGGTAGACTGTGGAAGGCAAGGACTGGCATTCCAGACCTGGGCTCTCAAAGCCAGAACCTGGCTCCAGGCCCACTGCTTAACAGCTGGTTCAGGTGGGAAGAACTGAGGCCACAGGTGAGGTTTCTGTCACCACCCCCATCGCTCTGGACAGGCCCTTCCGGCTGGATTGTCCTGACCTGCCGAAGGGTGGGATGACAACTGTGCTGTCTGCCCTCATGAGGGCATCAAGGCTCTGAGGTAATGACTGGGAAAGGGCTATGCCAGCAAAAAGGTGCTGACAAGCCCGAGGCTTAGGGATGGTGAAGCTTCTCCACGGCTTTAAATCTGAATGTGGCATTTTTTTTCATACACAAAAATAAACTCAAAATGGATTAAAGACCTAAATGTAAGACCAGAAACTATAAAGCTCTTAGAGGAAAACATAGGCAGGACACTCTTCAACACTCTATCCCCAGAAAGATCCTCTAGGACCCACCTCCTAGAATAATGGAAATAGAAACAAAAATAAACAAATAGGACCTAATTAAACTTAAAAGCTTTTGCACAGTGAAGGAAACTATAAACAAGGTGCAAAGACAGCCCTTAGATTGGGAGAAAATACTAGCTAATGAAACAATTGACAAAGGATTAATCTCCAAAATATATAAGCAGTTCATGCAGCTCAATACCAGAAAAACAAACAACCCAATCAAAAAGTAGGCAGAAGACCTAACTAGACATTTCTCCAAAGAAGACATACAGATGGCTAATAAACACATGGAAAGATGCTCAACACTGCTCATTATTAGAGACACGCAAATAAAAACTACAATGAGGTATCACTTCACACCTGTCCAAATGGCCCTCATCAAAAAATCTACAAACAATAAATGCTGAAGAGGGTGTGGAGAAAAGGGAACCCTTTTGCTCTGTTGGTGGGAATATAAATTGATACAGTTACTATGGAGAACAGTATGGAGGTGCCTCAAAAAACTAGGAATAAAACTACCATATGACCCAACAATCCCACTACTGGGCATACACCCTGAGGAAACCATTTTTAATGTGTTTATTTTTGGCCAAGCCACATGGCATGCAGGATCTTACCAGGGATGGGACCTGCAATGCCTGTAATGGAAGCACAGAGTCTTAACCACCATGCTGCCAGGGAAGTCCCCGCATGTGGCATTTAATTTTAGATGAGCTTTCCATTCTTATAGTTAAAAAAAAATAAAGCATTGTTTTAATTTCTTCATAAGCTTAAGGTAACCCTATCACAGATTTTAAATATCTAGGGAATTCCACATGAATTCTGGAATTGGAAGCCCTGCTAAGAGGTCCTTGTTGTTGTTTAGTCGCTAAGTCGCATCCAACTCTTTGCGACCCCCTGGACTGTAGCCCGCCAGGCTCCTCTGCCCATGGGATTCCCAAGCAAAACTACTGGAGTGGGATTGCCATTGCCTTCTCCTGGTCATTTCTCTGCTTCAGATTTCCTGATCACAAATACATTTGTCTGTTGTGCTCTCCAGGTGGGCCTTTCTGCTTGGCATTAGGTAACTGAAGGTCTCAGTTAAAGAACAATTTTGGGTGCACATTCCCAGCCCTAGGGACAGCTGAGGGAGGATCTTAAAAATCGATTTTAGATGACTTTAGATAAATGGCTCAACTGGAGAGATCTGAACCTCCCACAGGCCTGAAATGGACTCCAGACATATCTGGTGTTCCATTTCTCACCTGGATAAGGAATTAAAGGAGTAAATTCCTTCTGGCGAACACTGGAGAAGAAAAATACAGGATGCCCAGTTTCATCTGCATCTTAGATAAGTAACAAACAATATTTTGATATAAATATATCCCAGGAGATATTCAGGACATTCTTATACTTTAAACAGTATTCATCAGGGACTTCCCTGGTGGTCCAGTGGTTAAGACTTCGAGCTTCCACTGCAAGGAGCACAGCTGGGGAACTAAGACCTCACATGATAGGCAGCACAGTGAAACAAATAAATAAGCTGTTTTAAGTATTCCTCATTTATCCTTGTGCTCTATATTTTACCTGGCAGGGTCTGTTTTGATCACTGAGTCTTGGGTGCTAGGAATGGAGGGACATGATTGCTCTCACTTTTCCTCTTTCACCCTACAAATGAAAAAGGTTTTGCTCTTAGTCCCCACTTGCTCCTCCCTTGTTCCTCCCTCCTGACCATGACTAGTGGGTCATGGGCAATAGATGGACATGACCTCAAGTCACCCGGCCTGAGCTGTAGCTGAAATGCTGCCCACGCAGCCACACTGCTTGGAATCAGCAGGGGACTTACCAATGTGAGGATGCCAGGAACATGCTCAGGTCCTAAAACAAACCAGGGCAGGCATGTTTTATAACTAGTGGGAGCCTTTTATTCTTAGATAAAGGGACTTGGAGACCCAGAACATTTCCCTAAATGCAGAGCGAAACTCTGGTGCCAGCTTATTTATAGTAGTGTTGCTAAATGCCACTTTTAACACTAATAATACCTCGCACTCCTGTTGTGCTTTTCATCCAGGGATGGCCAGGTGCTGTGTTCACATTAAGCAGCGCAGCCCTGAAGCCCCTGGATTACATCATTCGACAGAGAGCTGCTTCCAGGTGGAACAGACCAGAACAGAAGTTAGGACCAGTGGGATCTGAACCTGAGCTGGGTGGTGGCCGTTAGGCACATATTCCCCAACCCACACGGTTATACTCCTAGCCCTTCAAGCACTAAATTGGTGCTACCTTCTTTTTAAAAAGTCCCCTGCCTTTGGCACAATAGCAGGTGCTCAATAAATGTTTGCTGAATGTCTGAATGAGTGACGAACAAGTCCGTGAACCTAGAAGTAAACCTTGAGTTCCTTTATTTGCTTTATTTTTCTGTGTATAGGGCATGTGGCAGCAGCTGTCGGTCCTACATCAACATCTCAGATTGTTTAACATTTCTCTTTTTTTAATGTAACTTTTCCCCCCTTTAAACAACCTGATTTCTTTTGAAAAATATTTACTTATTTTATTTGGCTGAGCTAGGTCTCAGTTGTGGCCCGCAGGATCTTCTATCTTTGTTGTGGCATGTGGGATCTCATTCCTTGACCAGGGATTGAACTGGACCCCAGGCATTGGGAGCGTGGAGCCCTGGCCACCGGGCCACCCGGGAAGGCCCTGTTTAGCATGTCTGAGCACAAGGCCTCTCCTGGGGCTTCTGCTCCCAGCAGCACCTGCATCTGTGGCAGAGGATGGACCACGGGCAACAGCAACAGCCTTGGCCATGTTCCCTGCATGTCCTGCCCCTGCAGCCCTTTAACCGGCGACAGAGGGCTATAAACTCTCCAATTCCCTCATCCCTAATGGGGACACTTAGGTGTCACCCACAGTGCCCCGAGGGGCTGTGCCAGCATTACCCTTCCAGGGATGTGGCCTGACATTCATGCCCTTGTCTCCTCCCCTTCCCAGGCTTGTTTCCCCACCCTACGGGACATGTCCTGATGAGTCACTTTCACTAGAATCTCCCCTCGGGGTCTGCTTCCGGGGAACCCAGCTTGCCACTGGAGCATTTTGGCTCTCATCTTCTCAATAGTGCTGACTTTTTTTCTTGGACCAGGAAGAACCTTCTAGGAGAAAACAGCAAGAGCTATGACAACCACCGGTCTTACTACTGGATGAGGATCAAGAGAAAAAGAGGACAGGTTAGGACTTTACCTCCACAGGGGCCGGAATACAGAATTTCAGCTTGGAATTTTCTTGAGCAAAGACAGCACAACTATGGGACCTGGCCAAGCAAGCTTCCAAGTATTCACATAAGCATGTGGTTTTTACAGGCTCCCCACCTGGGGGGCTCTCTTCGGGCAAACCCCTGCAGGAGGAGGAAGTCAAGACCAGTGCTTTGCTAAATGATCAATGCAGTACCCGGAGGTGGGAGGTCGGGCAGGACTTAGAGCGTGCGTGTGTGCTAAGTCGCTTCGGTCGTGTCCAACTCTTTGCGACCCTACGGACTGCAGCCTGCCAGTCTCCTCTGTCCTTGGGGTTTCTCCAGGCAAGAATACTGGAGTGGGTTGCCATGCCCTCTTCCAGGAGGACCTCAGAAAGAGAGTGCTTTTCATCTTCTTCCATTTACATCAAGAGAGCCCACGAGCAAAATGGTGGGGGTGGGCAGGCTGAGTCAGTGTGGTGGGTCAGGGCCCTGTTTCCTCAGAAAGACATTGAGAGAGTCATTTCTGCATACCCTGGGGGCTTTCTGGTCCCAGGACTTCTCGTTTGTAGAGATCAAGTTCAGATGTTTGGAGGGTTTCATCCAAGGGTTCCAAGCAGACCAGATGGGCTGGCATTTAACAACTTTCCTGGCTGCACTGCAGGGACCATGGCAGGGATAGGCATTCTTCAGCTCCCTGAGAGTTTATTGGTTTGTTACATTTTAAACAGCTTTGGTGATGCTGCCGTAACCTACTTTGGAGGGAAACATTTATTATTAACATTGGTTTAACACTTAACTTTCTAGGGTATTTGTGGATGACACAGTCATACATCTGCCTTTTTATAGTGCTTCGCAGCAGAGCACAAGGCCTTCTGGCTGACACCTCATACATCATCAAAATTAAGACCTCCAGGCAAGCAGATGAAAATAGGACAGGGGTGTGGTGGGGCCAGCAACTGGGGATGACTCTGATGGTTCCCAAGTTAACCTTCCTTTAGAGAGAGACTGTTTCCATTAAGGAGCAAATTATTCTTAACATTAAGATGTCTTTGTTTCCATGGCGACCCACAACAACCTGAAAGGGATGGTCCATGGTGGCCATACGGCCAAGTGATGCTTTCGACCTCATTGGTGGCTGGTGGAGATGAATTCAGGGATGGGGGTCAGCCAGCCAGGGCTCAACCTCCAACTGCTGGGCATTCCACACTCAGCTCTCCTGTGTTAAAGCCAGAAGAAACCTGGAAATCTGCAAGCCAAGATGAGAGCAGGTCCCCCATTTTTGTTGGGCGGGGGTGGGGGGCGCTGCTCTGGGTCCTCACTGTGGAGCACGGGCTTCAGAATATGTGCAGGCTTCAGTAGTTCCAGCATTCAGGCTCACTAGCTGCGGCGCACAGGCTTAGTTGCTCCACGGCCTGTGGGATCCCAGCTCCCTGACCAGGCATCAAAGCCACATCCCCTGCATTGGGAGGTGGATTCTTAACCACCGAACCACTAGGGAAGTCCCTCCCCTATCTTTTATAAGCATAACTGTATCATCATAGTGTCAGAATCTTTGCTGGAGACAATAATAACTGATAACTATGAAGAAACAGTTGACAGAAGATATAACAAAAGGAGAAAATAGCTTTTTTTTTTTTTTAACAGAACTTCTCTGCTATAAAGGTCCAGCACTGACATTTTGACTCTTTAGTCTGTCTACAAAAAGAAAAGTGAGAGCCCATTATTGCGTGTTTTCATAGGCTCAAACCCACGAGCCCCCTTTTCTCACTCAAATTGGCCAAACGTGACAGCCGGCGGGGGGTGGGGGGATGAATTAACTTTCCACTGCTCTTCAGAGGAGATCAGCCTTATCTGGGCCATAAAACCTGTCTGGGCTTTGTAACAAAGGACCTTGACCTTTCTGTTGAAAGGGAGCAACAATTATTGTCCCTCAGTTCTGGGTCTATAAGCACTTTTTGAGGAGGGTAAAAAAGAACCAAGAAAAAACAAATTTCCTGAGAAGTGAGTAAGGACCCTACAATAGCCCTTGGGGGAATTCTTGTTTGAGACACGGACAGAGTGGTTGCTATGTGCTCTGGGCTTTTACGAATGGCCTGAGTGGGGATGAAATGTAAAACCCGTCCATCTGCTGGGGCCCTCTCCCTCGTCATCTTTTGTCAGTCCTGTGACATTAACAACGTTGTATGACATTTGCGTCAGGCATCAGATAACGGGGCTGATGTTCTCCAAACAATACGTCCAGAGAGGAATAGAGTGTTACAGCTCAAAAAAGGGCACAGGAGAGGAAAGAGAGCTCTCTCTGCCCTGCTCTGTCACTGGTCAGTAAGATTCCCCTCAAGGCACCAGACCACAGCAAAGATGGAGAAAAGCAGAGAATGCCTTCTGCCTTCTGGGGAAAAAAGAAACCCACAGTGGAAAGAAACTGCTGTGAAAATTGTAAAAACATCACTTTAAGCCAGAGCTTTCCTGCACTGATGTCATTTCTCTAAGTCCAGGCTCCAATTTGTAGGAGTGGGTATCCAGTTACCCTGTCCCATTGGTCATCTGCACAACAGGTTCCACCGCCCCGGATTCAGGGGCCGCAAAAGCCTCAGGTGTGGAGGACCTTCGTTCTATGTCACTGTATAGAAAGGACTTGAGCATCCACAGAGTTTGATGTCCCAGGGGGCCCTGGAACCAACTGCCCACGGATCCTGAGGGATGACTGCACTTTTTGTCTTTAGTTCCTAAATGGTGGGACGTTGACATTTGTGTCTGCAGGACTCTCAAACTGTATCAATGCATCAGACACAGATGTCTTCATGGTAGGAGGGACTGGGGCTTTCTGTCCCATAACCTGCATGCTAACAGCAGGGAGGCTCAGCTCTCATCTGACATAACCCACTTTGGATGGCTAACCTGAGGGCACATGCTACTTGGGGCAAAGGTAACTAGCTTTACTATAACGATGTCATAAAGATGGCTGAACAGGATTAGATGGCTGGGTGCTGATGAACCGTTTAGGGCCACTATAAAACCATTGGGCATCGCAGGGCTCCCTCCAGCTTCCGGGGACCTTGGGTCAAGTGCTCATCGGATCTTGCTCATCCCTCTGGTGTGAGATCCCCGACCTTTCATTCTGCTCCACGACCCCCAACCTCCCCACCCTCCCCACCCTCCCCGCCCTCCGCTACTAACACAAGCCCCACAGGGAGTTGTCACTTCCCTCCTCCCAGGCATCCTTGCTCCCCCTGACGCCTGCAGCCCAGCGCTCTGGCTTTTCCTTTGACCCAGTGAACCTGCAGGCAACACCTTTTCAGGCGGTGGGTGGGGACCACTTCCGAGTCACACTGGGGAAAAGGAGACGTGGTGTCTAAGAATGTGCCCTGGAGGCAGAGCTGGGTCATGTGTGTGTGTGCACACGCATGTGTGCACGTGCATACCTTTCATTAAGGGACAAGGAAAACCAAGCTGGGGCTTCACCGCCTGGTTCCCGTGCAAACTTTCCCACCCCCAAACCCAACAACAGCTGAGAGGAAGGGGCTACTTCAGAACCCCAGCTGCCCTCCCCCAATTCATTTGGCCCCAGCAAACTCTAAGGCTGAACTTCACCCCCCTCATCATCTTTAAAATGTCAGTTAAGCCCTTTATCTGGGCTCAAGCAAAGGTAACTTTTGAAGGAAGTGATGTTATGGATTCCCACTGGAATGGACAGATGCTCTGCCCACCCCAGCCCTGATATATAGACCCAAATAAAGACACAGGGGAAGGAGAGGGGTACAACTCCCCCAGGTCTTCTTCTGATTTGTCCTGAGCAGCAGGTGAGCCTAGTGGGCAAGGCTAGGACTCCAGGGCCAGACTGCTTAGGCCAGCATCCCAGCTCTGGCAGGGGCAGGTTCTGAGGCCCTGGGCAAGCCATTTAACCTCCCAGTGGCTCCAGTTCTTTTCTGAAAAGTATAAGTACCTCACCTGTCATGTGGGGTTGTCAAGAGGATCCAGTGAGTTCAAGCACACAGAGGCTTTGGACCGCACTTCACCGCTGTAAGCACCCTTCAACTTGCCTTAAACGCAAAAAGAAGACGACTGTGTCCTAAGAAAGGCCGAGGAACTCAGCCACATTCTCATGCTACTTCCCTGTATTGACTGTTTACACTGAAAATGAGGACATAGAAAGAAAGGGCAACCACAGTCTCTTTTCCCTTCAGCAAGATGAGGGCGGAGAGCATTGGTAAAACGTCAGCGTATGGAGAAGTGAAATAAGAAAATAAGAGTCTGATGGAGCATTTCCATTGTTCTGGAAGAGATGAACTAGAGATGCAAGTGCCTTTATGAAATATTAACTACGTCACCTTGGTGGTGCTGCGTCAGAGTTAACAGTTCTGTGTCCATTTAGAACCGTCACGGTGTAATCTAAAGATGAACGGTAAAAATCATGCTAATATTAGTAAATAATATGCATGTAATATACTTGGGACAGCATTCCATCGCAAATAAAATCATGATGACAGATCAGAGAGACCACCAAAGAAATGAAAAAGGCTTTGTGTTTTAGGACCTCCAACGACACTTTTCCTGCTTTTTTGAACGAGGGGCCCCACATCTTCATTTTGTAAATTATGTAGAGGGCTGCACCGCAGGCTGACTCCTTGGTGCTCTTCTCACAAACGTCTCATTCAGCCTCATTTCTCTTACAGCCAGGAGAGTTTAAGGGCGGGGGGCATTCAGAAAAAGGGCTGTTGGAGTATTTTCAGCTGGGGCCTGACTTCCCAGAGGCACTGAGATTCCCCAGAGGGTCCTCTGAGGCCCTGTGGCCACCTGTAGTCAGTACTGTCAGCAGCTGAGAGGATGGCATAGTAGCCTCCTCCCACCCCCCAGCCACAGCTCCCCATCCAGTGTTTTGCCAGATGTCAGGTCTGGAAGGCAGTTGCAGCCGGAGGAAAGGAAAACGATACTGCATCACGAAGGTGGGTGTTGTCAGCCAGGACTCAGGCTGAGGACTGGCCCGGCGCTTGGCTTTGAGAGGCAGGAGCAGGGCAGGGCTGTCATTTCTCTTCCTGGGATCAAAATCAGACAAATCTCCTATTTGGCTTACCAGGCACTAAGTGGATAACACCAGTGAGTGTCAGTGCAAATTACAGCTCCAGACTCCTGTCGGCGGCTCTGTGCTGCTTCTTGTCACTCTAATGCAAAGAGACAGCATGGAGTTGATAACAAGCCAGAAGGCTAGGGGATCAGAGAGGGTGGCTGTGTCAGGGACAGGAAAAATGCATGTTGGAGAGACTCAGAAGCTAAAAACCCACAGCTATGACTTCCTTGATTGCCTCTAGGAAATGGGCATTTAAGGGTGTTAGATGCCTGGACAACACCTCAGGTTTTTACAAAACTGAACAGTAACCTCATCAGTTCATCCACCCCCCCCCCCATCCATCCATCCATCACCCGCCCAACCATCCATCCTCATCTGTTAATGAGAGCTGGACTGCCCTCTTAGCACACTGGGATTCTGAGGGATCATGGAGGCCTCCACCTACTGCTTGCAACCCATTTCCTGGGGTTTCTTCTAAGAAGTCTAAAGAACTCTTGGGAGGAAACACCTGTCTTTCTAGCAAAAAAAAAAAAGTGCCTCAGGGCCTTTGAATTTTGTCTAAAACAGCCCAGTGACTGCTCAAAAACTCCAGTTCTGCTCCGTTAAACGGCACTTTCTAAACCACTGGGTGTTACTGTTTTAGAGATCCCACTCGGCTGAGGGACAAGATCTTCCCTCCAGCTGGCTTCACAAAGCCCTGCATTTTAGAGCACCAGGATTTGAGTGTGTCCATCTGTCTTGAAGCCTGCAAGGGTCAGCTCCCATTAATACGCAGCCTCACTCTATCTCCACCCACATCACACACTGGAGGAACCGATGCAGTCAGAACAGGAAGCCAGGCCTTCCTACAGCTGTGCCGACAAGCTAGTATCTAAGGAACCAGAAACAGGGCCAAGAAGGCACCTGTATGCGACACACGTCCTGTGCATCTTCACAGGTGCCTCAGTGACTATTCCCTCTCTCACCTGATGTCCCACTTGCCCCTGGATACCCAGATTAAATTCCTCACCAAAGGCATGGAGTCTGGCTTCCTGGGCGGTCATCAGGGGCTGGAGAATGCTAGGGAGCTAACTCCCCTTGGCGGTGAATGTCAACCTGGGAGGTAGAAGCAGAAGCAGGGCAGATACATTCCTCCACCTTCCATTCTCGACCTGGAGCATGACTCCTTCCATAAACGACCCTGGAGCATGACTCCTTCTTGCAGCCTTTCTGGACAAGCTCTGGGATGCATAAACCTGGCGTCCCCTAGAAGCTCAGGGGGTACTCACAGTGAAACAAAACCCCCACAGTAACGTGCCAGATGGCATTGCACCGCTTTTTGTCCCGTTTGTTTCCCTCACCTCCATCCCCCTAGACTTGGACCTTCTAGCCGAATCATTAGAACCTTAAAGGTAGTAAATAATACTTGTTCAACACCTGCCGTGTGCCCACAGGGACTCTGAGGATATTCAAAGGATTATGGAAGTTGGAAAAGTCATTCAGGAGAGCAGGACCTGTATCCCAAGGTCACCTAGAAAATCAGAAGCAGAATGGGAGTGAAACAGTTGAAACTGAGTGCAAAATTGCTGGTGAAAAAAAAAAAGGAAGGAAAAGAGTGGGGAGAATGTAGTAGAGACGGGGTGGCGTCAGACCTGCTGGGGCCAATGAAGGAAAGAGGGGCTTCTGTATTCCTGGAGATTTTGATCAAGATTCCAAGCCCCCAACTTGGTCTCCAAATTGAGAAAGATGTCTGTTTTGGAGATTGAGTTAGCGTTTTTCTCCACAGCAGGAGTAATGAAAGAGTGAAGGAGAGACAGCTTCCACTAGCAGTATACTAGCTCCCTACTGCTGCATGATAAATTACCCCAAAACTTAGTGGTTTAAAACACTACACGTTGTCAGGGTTTTGATTTTAGCCATTGTGGTTTTGCCTTGCCTTTGGCTCATGGGTGGTGAAGTTGGGGCACCATTTCATATACTTATTCCCATTTGGTTATCTTTTTTTTTAATCACAAATAATGCTTTTAATTATTTAGCTTCTTACAGTACTTACATAACAGAAACTGACAAGTCCATGTTGCTGTTGTTTAGTCACTAAGTTGTGTCTGACTCTTTGTGACTCCATGGACTGTAGTCTCCCAGGATCCTCTGTCCATGGGATTTCCCAGGCAAGAATACTGGAGTGGGTTGCCATTTGCTGCTCCAGGGTGGTTATCTTTTTTTGGGAAGTGCTTGGTCAAATCTTTTGCCCATTTTTCCTGGTGTATTGTTGGTATCTTTATCAATTTATGGCCACAAGTTACATATCCAAGATAAGTCTTCAGTCAGATAAATAAATAGCAAATATTTATCCCCTCAAAAAAAAACCCAAAAAAACCCCCAGCATCAACAATTAGTACCTCTCACTGACTCAATGCACATGAGTTTGAGTAAGCTCTGGGAGTTGGTGACGGGCAGGGAAGCCTGGGGTGCTGCAGTCCATGGGGTCACAAAGAGTTGGACATGACTGAGCAACTGAACTGAACTGACTGACTGACAGGTCCTGTGGGTCAGGAATTCAAGAGTAGTCTGGCTGGGTGGCTCCAGCTCTGATCTCCCATTAAGTGAAGGTCAGATGTAACCTGAGCTGCAGTCAAGTGAGCATCTGATTGGAGCCGGAGGGTCTGGCCCCGGGATGCTTTGTTCACCTGGCCATTGGCGGGAGGCCTTAGCTCCTCGCCATGAGGACCTCTCCCCAAGGGCTGATTGAGTGTTCTTCTGACGTGGTGGCTGGAGATCCAAGAGGCCAAAGCAGAGGCCACAGTGCCTTTCATAACTCAGCTTCAGAAATCACACACTATTCTCTGCATGGTGGTTACACAGAAGCCATGATTCAAGGCAGAGAGAGCACATTCAAGGGCATAGGGGCAAGAGGTTGAGGACCCTGTAGGGAGGAGGAGCGTTTTTGGAGACTGGATCATAACTGCATCCTGGAACATCAGAGCTGGGGGTTCTTAGAGACCATCCGTTTCAACAACCTCATTTAATAGCTGAGGAAACCAAAGGTCAGAGACATTAAGCAACTCACTTCAGGTCACTCAGTGAATCATCTGTTCATACTAAACCATGCCTGCAGGCAGCACATTCCTTGGAGCCATGTGAGAATCGTAGCTCGTGGTCAATCAGGATCACTGTGCTGATGAACAGTCAGATAAGAGCTGCTGGATGAACCCACTGCAAAGCCGATGACAGCAGTTCATTCATTCATTCAAAATATATTTATTGAGTGCTTTTCTTGAGGCCAGGCACTGGCATAGAGGTAAGCAAAAACATGCCCCTGCTCTCATGGACCTTATAGACATGCAATGTGTAGTCTCATGGATAATGGAAATAATACCACCATGGCAAGTACTTGAAGAAGAGGTTGAAGCACTGTGAGAACACAGAATACTAAGTTTGTCCCAGCCAAGGAAGCGTCTCCAAGGAAGAGATGATTCAGTGATCACTTGACAGGCTCAAAGTGAATTCCACTAACAATGAGACGATGATTTTTGTTCACAATTTGTTTTTCAGCTATTGTGTTTTCCACCTCCAGATGTTCCACTTGAGTTTTCTTTTATGTCTTCTATTTCTCTCATAATTGAGTTCATGGTTTCCTTTAACATCCTAGAATATATTTATAAGATTTATCATAGCGATTTTAACGTCTTTGCCTGCCAGTTTCATCATCTCTGCCATTTCTGGGCATATTTCTATTTTTTTTCGTCCCAGTTATAAGTCATATTTTCCTGCTGTTTGAAACGCCTGGTGATTTTCTATTGGATGCTAGGTAATGGACATTTTACAGTATTAGGTATCAGATTTTGATTCCTGGAGAGAGTATTGGACTTTGCTCTGGCTCACAGTTACTTGGAAACAGTTTAATCTTTTCAGGGCTTGCGTTTCAACTTTATCCAGAACAACATTTAGTCGAAGACTAATTTAGCACTGTGATTAAGGGAATACCCTTCTGAGGACACAACCCATGTGATACAGGGTCTGCACTTTGGCTGGTGAGAATGCCAACAATTTGCAGCCCTGTAAAAACTCCAGAAATTGATCCATCTGCTCCTTTTAGATGGTTCTTTTTCTTGCCTCAAGGAATTTTTCCACAGGCAGTCAATGATCAGAGATCAAAGACAAGGTTTCTAACCAGACAATGGGGTTTTTCTCCGTGTGTAGAACTCCCTTCTCTCTGGCACACTGCCCTGAAAATGTGAATGTTCTTGGTCTCCAGCAACTCTGAACTCTGTCTCAAGTCCACAAGCCCATCAGCTTCATTTGAGTTCTCTCTAGACAATGAGCTGATGCCGTCGCAGGAGGCACCTTGCTAGTTTCTCTCCACAGTCTTGCCTTGACTGTCGTCCAATGTTGTATGTGGTTATTTCATGTACTTTTTCTGGTTTTCTAGTTATTTAAGGCAAGGGTATATACCTAATCCCTGTGACTGATATGGCATATGTTTTCTTTAACTTTTTAAATGGCTTTACTGAAGCATAATTGGTACAATAAATTGCATACATTTAAAGTGTAAAATGGGCAAGTCTTGACACATGAAACCATCGCCACATTGAAGACAACAAACATATCCATCACCTGTTTCACGATCTGTCCTTCTGGTTCCCCGGACCTTTCCTCCCAGGCAACCACTGATCTGCTTTTCCTTATAACAGATTAGTTTTCATTTTCTAAAGTTTTATATAAATTCCTTTTTGTCTGGCTTCATTCAATCAGCATAATTATTTTGACTCATGCATCTTGTTGTTTATATCACTAGTTTCTCATTCACTGCCAAGTAATATTCCAATGTGTGGATATACCACAATCTGTTTGGCTGTTCATTTATACCACATTCATTTATTCATTATTGATGGGCATTTGGATTGTTTCAATTGTGGCTATCACACATAAAGCTGTTATGAACATTTACGTAAGTCTTTTCATGGACATGTGTTTTCTTTTTTCTTGGATAAGTACCTAGGGACAGAACATATGGTATGTGTATGTATAAATTTTAAAGAAACTGTTTTCCAATGGCATTTGTTTTAAAGCCAACTTTTGTTTTGTTTGTTTGTGGACCCATGTGGTGGTGTGGTAAATTTAAGATGTTTGGATATAAACGTTCACCTTCTCTTATGCTGAAGCACTGAGCAGCTGTCATATTGATTAGTCTCCGCCCTCACCTGTTTGAAAGGCAGACCTTCACCACAAGGTGGGAAAAGATGAGAATACAAGGGGCTCCCAGCCTAGCTGCCAGCAGTGGGAAAAGAGACAGAACTCTGGAATTTTTTTTTTGCTTTGAGGCATTTAAACAAAAATTGAAGTGAGATTTGTTCTTTTTGGATAGTTCATCGTTTTCCTATGATTTTTGAAAATATAAAATGTTGGAAAACTTAGGTCAGAGCTGTTTTTTGAAGTTTTGAGCTATCTCCTTGATGTTTGGGCTCTGAAGCTCCTGTCTGTGAATGAATTCAGCCTTTGTTTCACCTTTCCTTGCTGAACAGTGCTGGTGAATTAGAAGGAGATATCCAGTAGGGATAAGTAGCTTTTCTTTGATCCACACACAAATCGAGCTCTATTTAGCCGATAGAGGAATGGGATTCACAAACGCCCATGTGGCTCTGAACCCATGACATATTTAATAGGACGGGCAGCAGCGGTGTGACCCGTCTCCACCACCTCGTTCCACCTTCCCCAATGTCCAGCACACATGCCTTCTCTTAAAGGAGTTTCCTGATGGCAAGCAATATTGTTATACTTCCACTAATATCTCACACAATTTGAGATGTCTGGCACTTGGCAATATTATTTCAGTGCAGAGACCCTTGAAAGCCACATGATCCCTAGGGTAATGGAGAGGAATAGAGTATGGGGAGAGTGCCCAGGTGGCTTCAGCCTCCTCTGTCCTCCTAACAGTGCAGAAGCAACTGGAGATCAGAGGCCCAGGGCCCTTGGGTGCTGCTGCCACCTGCCAATGCCCTCAGAGCAGGTGGCAGCTTCTCTGGAAAGGGCAGTCCCCACCCCCGAGAAGCAGTCTGCCTCTGACTCTCTGGCTGGCCCAGCTCACAATACAGCTTAAGGACATTTGTGTCCGTATTTATTAAAGACTTGGAACAGAAAGGGGCTTCCCTGGTGGCTCAGACAGTAAAGAATCTGCCCACAATGCGGGAGACCCAGGTTCTACCCCTGAATCGGGAAGATCCCCTGGAGAAGGGAATGGCAACCCACTCCAGTATTCTTGCCTGGAGGATCCCATGGGCAGAGGAGCCTGGCGGGCTACAGTCCATAGGATTGCAACAAGTCAGACACAACTGAGCGACTAACACTTTCACTGGGACAGAAATACTAAGTGATCCCCTCACGGCCTTTTCTTAACTGGCCCTTTAAATCTTCAGTTGCGTGATGTGGGTGGAGGCCAGGGACAGGGCCCCTATTGATTACTCTGTTTCTCACTGTTAGCTTTTATTCTTCATAACGATGCTGCTTCCTGTTTTGTTAGCAGGGGCTCCACCTCCCACCTTCCCATCCACAGACGTAATCTAGTTTGCACTGAGCCTTCTGG
The DNA here is from genome assembly GCF_032405125.1 of Capricornis sumatraensis. NCBI lineage: Eukaryota > Metazoa > Chordata > Mammalia > Artiodactyla > Bovidae > Capricornis > Capricornis sumatraensis. The sequence continues at coordinate 60,739,196 of NC_091078.1, read as the reverse complement.
GTCCTGCAGCCACCCCATCGATGCTGGCCATGGCTCTGCCTGTGCCCCAAGACGGGGGCCACTCACGCCAGCCTGGGGTTGAGCCTCCTCATCTGGGCACACAGCACACTCTGGAAGCTGGCTGATACAAGTGAAGAGTCAGGCTCAGCTGACAGTGATGTCACAACAGACGGCTGTTTGGGGAAAGGTAGGCCAACTGCCACCAAGTATCCTGGTTCTCTGGCAGGTGATGGGCAGAGGACTGAAGGCATCTCCTTCTTGGCCTCCTCCTGCTTTAGAGAGCCTGGTTGTGCTGGGGAAATAAACATGCAGTTGATTTTGTTGCCTCCACACCCTTGGTGCTGTGGCTGAATGGCTGTGGTTGTCATGGCAGCGAGCAACATTTTTGTTATCGTCTGTGGCCTTTTTCTCTCCCCTGGGAGATGTCTGACATGATTCCGATTCTCCGCGCTGGTTCTGTTCCTTGTGTTTTGGGGGATGGATGTGCTTCCTCCCTGCCCGATTGGGGAGAATTTCCACTGGTCTGGAGAGACTGGCTGATGTGTGGGAAAGATAGGGGTGGGGTAAGAAAAGAGAATTGAAGGAGGGACAAAATTTTGCATGTGAATGGAGGGAAGATTGGAGCAAGGGGACAGGTGGTCCCTGGGTGACAGAGGGGAAGGGGAAAGGAAATAAAAGGGAGATGGGGACAGAGAAGTGGAAAGGGACAGAGGGGAGAGGGGCACACGGAGTGGAGGCCATCCTGTCCTCAGACACACAGACCCCAGGCTACAACCGTCAGAGCCTCTCCTGTCTCCTCGCACGGGCCTGTTCAATGTCCTCTGCCCTCTAGCAGCCCCAAAGCCTCTGGTGGGCAGTGCAGCCTTCTCCTCTGTCCCCAGCCCACCGGCTTCACCATGTGCCTCATAGTATCAGGCAATTCAGTGCCCAATGAATTAATGCATGGATGGACATTCAAATGCTTTTTAAGATTGAAATAACTGAATAAAGGCTTTGGGGGACTGATGGAAGGGAATCAAAATCCCTAGTGACAGATGGTCAAACTCACCTGCCAGCTCATGGATTTGCGTTGAGAAAGGCAGCTTTGAAGATGAGTGAGGGGAGATACGGTATTGGCTGGTCAGAGGGCGCTCCTCTTTGAGGGAAATTCCCCCCCAATTCTGGGCACCTGCCTGAGGCTGCTCTTCCGATGCGCTGATTATGGTGGAAGCAAAGCAGGTGTCACTGTCCAAGGTGGCGGGTCAGCTTGCCTGGTGTCTTCCTCTCCAAAGCAGCCCTACGCTGAGATGCCTCAGGCTCCTGCCCTACAGGATGGGGAACGAGACTTGCAGACAGTGGCTTCTTCTCACAGTCGTTGTAGGGTGCCGTCAGAGGACGACTGTGACTGCGTGTCCCCACTGTGGTCCCAGGGTACCTCTTGGAAAACAGATCCTGACTGACCTGGGCACAGACCCTTCTTGCAGACTCCTTGGAGAAGAATGATGATGAGGACAGGGTGAAATGAGAAAGGATAGGGGAGGATGTCTCTGGGCTTGCCTCATGGGAATGCTTCATCCACAAGGATGGCCCTTGTGTTCCTTCTGATATGGTCAGAGCTATGCGTAACCTTGTGCCTGAGCCCAGCCCTAGGTGGAGCGAAAGGTTTACAACAGAAAATCCCAGCTTGTGTCCAGTGCCGGCAGTTACCAATCTATGGGAACAAATAGGGAAACTGACCCATGTTGAACAAACTCACAGGGGACTGATGGATAAACACAAATGTCACTTAGCTGTGCTGCATCCTTCAGGTTCTCTGGAATCTGAAAATCCGCCCTGGTAAACAGACCTTCTGTATGATTAATGCTGTGACACTGTCTATTAAAGAAAAGTGTCCATTAAGCCTTATTCCCAAGAAAGGTAGGAAGCGGGGCAGGGAACAAGTCTGCTGTTCTTTGCACTTGTTAATTCTTGCCTTTTGACTCAACCAAAGGAACTTAATTAGAAGGGAAAATAAATTTTTACTAAACGTCAACCCTAGTATTTTCTTTTTGGATGTAACTATGATTATTAGCTACCTCTCCCCACCTGGTGGAGATGTGGGTAAAGCCGGCTTGAGCGATCAGATTCATGACCTTCAGAAACCAAGGGCCTCCCCCACGATCTCTGCACATCCTTAGGGGCCGGCGTGCCCGTGGCTCCTTCTGTCTTCCCCGGCCCTGCCCTGCCCTGCCGTTTGCTCCTATGCGTGCGGTCCTTACTCTGTGCTGTTTCATGCCACAACTCTCATCAAGGATATCAAGGTTCTCTCTCACACGGAACACCTGTGAGCTGAGCAGAATTTGTCAACTATTACAGGAGTGAAAGGGCTATAAGGGAGAACAGATTTCTATCACAGCAGCACAACTTCAAAATCCAACAGAAGAGCATCTCTGATCTTCACACGGCCTCTGGCCCCAGACATGGACGCCTCCCCGCTCCCTGCCGCCTCTCTCCATGTTGCCCTTTCCCCTGCTCCTTCTTCCTCTCTCCTTTATACTCTGGGCTTCCCTGGCGGCTCAGAGGTTAAAGCATCTGCCTCCAATGAGGGAGACCCGGGTTCGATCCCTGGGTCGGGAAGATCCCTTGGAGAAGGAAATGGCAATCCACTCCAGTATTATTGCCTGGAGAATCCCATGGACAGAGAAGCCTAGTAGGTTACAGTCCATGGGGTCGCAAAGAGTCGGACACGACTGAGCAACTTCACCTTTATACTCTCCCACACTCTCCTAGTGGTTAAAAAATGCCTCCCACATTTTGGTTTTTTTTTTTTTTGCACAGCAAAGTGGTTTCAATATGAAGACCTCACATTTTACCCCAGGCATGTATTAAGGTCTTTTTTTTTTTTCCAAACAAAGGTAGTCCCCACACCCAAGAAACACACCCATGCTGCTAGGATAACAGAGTCATTGTATCTCCTTTCCAAAACAAATCCTACTGTACTTCTCCACTTCCGTTTCCTCTAAGCACATCCAGGGTTTAGCTGTAATCAGCTCATCCCCAGTGCTACACCTTTTAGACAAGTCTGCTGACCAACTCCTGTCTGTAACTTCCAGGCTGTTTTTGGGAGAAGCCACCTATGAGATCTTGGACAAATACTTAAACTCTCTAAGCCGCCTGGGGGAAGGAAATGACAGATAACATACAAAGCTGTTACAAAGAGCAAGTAATGGACTTCCCTCGTGGTCCAGTGGTTAAGAATCTGCCTTGCAATGCAGGGGACAAGGGTTCTATCCCTGGTCCAAGAAGATTCCACATGCCGCAAGGCAGCTAAGTTCATGCACCACAACTACTCAAGCCCGTGCACCCTAGAGCCTATAAGCTGAAACTACTGAACCTATGCCCCTTCTCCACAAAAAGAGAAGCTACCACAATGAGAAGCGTGCACACCACAACTGGAGAATAGCCCCTGCTTCGCTGGTGGCTCAGCGGTAAAGAATCCACCTGTGACGCTGGAGACGCTGGAGACCTGAGTTCGATCCCTGGGCCAGGAAGATCCCCTGGAGGAGGGCATGGCAACCCACCCCAGTATTCTTGCCTGGAGAATCCCATGGACAGAGGAACCTGGCGGGCTACAGTCCACGCGGAAGCAAAGAGTCGGACACGACTGAAGTGACTGAGCACGCACGCCGCAAATAGAGAAGGCTCACACAGGGCAATGAAGACCCAGTGCAGCCAAAAATTATTAATTAAAAAAAAAGATCAAGTAACACGATGAGTGTGAAAATGCTTTGTCAGCCACAGAGCCCAGTGAAACTTATGATTGGTTACTCATGGGGCCATTGCTAGCCAGGGACCTAAGCAAGGCCGCCACTGGTTGTCTGAGTCATTGTGTGTCTTCCTTTCTTGGTAACGTCAGCCTGAGTGATGCACTAGTCCAAACACCCTGGGGCAACAGTTGTTGTGTATAAAGAGCACGTGATGAGTAGAGAACTAGCCGTCCTGCCAGAGGTGGAGCATCTCAGCCTACAGAAAGTCTCCATTTGAAGAACACAGAAATGCCCACATGCCTGCACACAGTCCTTGCCTCTGAGCATCTTATAACTTACAGCAAGCACCACTTTTCAAAAAACTATTCTTCTACTTTTACCTCATTACAAAAACAATAATTGCAGATTATTAAAAACAACGGTGGGAAAGACAGAAAGAGACTTATTTGCAGCCCCTCATTCAGAGAAAATCACTATAGTGCTCTAGTGTCAATGCAGCCTGATTTCTTTTTTCTGTGTGTTGGTGTGAACTTCTCCATAACATTTTGCTGCATAGTAAATCATACTTCTTTTATTTTTCTCATAAATAAAGCCTATCTCAGTCATCCACCTTTTAGATTCATTCACTCATTCAACAGATATTAACTGAATGCTTACGATGTGCTAGACACTCTTCCAGGTGGTGAGAGAACAAACATCTCTGCCCTTGTCCAGCTGACGTTCTAACTGGGGCAGACAGACAATAAACAAATAAGAAAAGTAGTACAGCATGTGGCGATAAAAGACATGAAAATATCGCCGCAGGGGAAAGGGTTTGGGGGGTGTTGCGTAATAAGTCACTTCAGTTGTGTCCAACTCTCTGTGACCTCACAGACCGTAACCTACCAGGCTCCTCTGTCCATGGGATTCTCCAGGCAAGAATACTGGAGTGGGCTGCCATGCCCTCCTCCAGGGGATCTTCCTGGCCCAGGGATCGAACCCGCATCTCATGTCTTCTGCAATGGCAGGTGGGTTCTTTACCACCAGCGCCACCTGGGAGTGTTGGGCAGGCAGAAATTTTAAATGAGAGTGATCATGCAGAGCTGGAAAGCAACAACCTGAAGGAGACAAAGAACTAAGCATCTGGAGACCCCGCAGAAGGGTGTCCCGGCAGAGGGAACGGCATATGCAAAAGCCCTGGGTGGGGCCCTGCCTGGCACGTCCTAGGAACAGAAGGCAGGTCGGTGTGGCTGGAAGAGAGCGGCAGTGTAGATGGGGAGTAGGAGGTGAGACAGGGAGGCCACACAGCCTGACAGTGCAGGGCCCTGACAGCCGGGGTGAGGATCAGGCTGTTCTCCGTTGGCACCCCACTGGGGGACTGCAGTGTCACTACTGGGGCATTGGAGTCACACCCTCTGAGTTAACCTTGAGGTTAAAATGCAGGTGGGAAACGGTAGGAGCTGGGGACAGGGACGAGGCTATCGCAATAGAGGTGATAGTTATTTGGACCAGGAGGGTATCAGAGGTGGTGAGGTGAGACGGGGTCTCGATATATTTGAAGATGGAACTGAAACATGAGATGGAGGAGAAAGGTTGAAGGTGATTCCAAGGTCACCCTGAGGCATCGTTTAGAGAATGGAGAGCTGGGGAAGACTGCAGGAGGCCCCGGGGTAGGGAGATGTATCAAAGTTGGTTTTAACATGGTAAGTAGCCAGATGGAGGGGTCCCAGAAGGAGAGGAGAGAATGGACCTGAGAAAATATGTGAGGGGACAACAGCTGAAAACTTCCCTAACACAGGAAAGGGAACAGTCACCCAAGTCCAGGAAGCGCAGAGAGTCCCAGGCAGGATAAACTCAAGGAGGAACGCGCCAAGACACGTAGTAATCACACTGATAAAAATTAAAGAGGAAGAAAAAAATATTAAAAGCAACAAAGGAAAGGCAACAAATAATATACAAGGCAACTTCCATAATGTATTAGCTGATTTTTCAGCAGCAACTCTGCAGGCCAGAAGGGAGTGGCACGATATATTTAAAGTGATGAAAGGGAATAACCTACAACCAAGGATGCTCTACGCAGCAAGGCTCTCGTTCAGATTCGATGGAAAAATCAAAACTTTTATAGACACACAAAACCAAGAGAATTCAGCACCACTAGGCCAGCTTTACAATAAATAGTAAAGGAAATTCTCTAGGTGCAAAAGAAAAGGCCACAACTAGAAACAAGAAAATTATGAATGAAAAAGTTCACCAGAAAAACGCAAGCATACAGCAGGGGAGAAAATGACCTGCACACAAATATGATACCAAAACTAGCAATTGTGAGACAAGGCTAGCACAAATGCAGGATGTTGGAAATGCATTCGAAATGAAAAGGTCAGCAATTTAAAACACTCTTGTTTAGATATAGACTGCCATATCAAAACCTCATGGTAGCAAAAAACCAAATATCTATAACAGCCAAAGAAAACGGGATCCAAACACAACACTAAAATGAGTCATTAAATCACAAGAGAACAAAAGATGAGGGAGAGAAAAAAACACCTACAAAAACAAATCCAAAACAATTAACAAAATGTGCCGATAAGAACAGACATCGCAATAATTATCCTAAATGTCAATGGATTAAATGCTCCAACCAAGAGATACAGACTGGCTGAATAGAAAAAAAAGCAAGACCCATGGACATGCTGTCTATAAGAGACCTGCTTCAGATCTAGGGACACATACAGACTGAAAGTGAGGGGATGATGAAAGGTATTCCAAGCAAATGGAAATCAAAAGAAAGCTGGAGTGAATGAATGGCTTTTATATCAGGCAAAACAGATTTTAAAATAAAGACTGTTAGAAGAGAAAAAGAAGGATTTATATAAATAAGTTTTCGCCTGCTGATAACAGCATAAGAAAAGTTTTCGCTCACTTATGTTTTTGTCTTGATGCGGGAATTCAAGTGAGGAATGAACAGAAGGTTCTTCGTGATAGTCGTTAATTGCAATAGGATGATGCAGTGGGTGGCAGAGCCCAGCAGGTTGTAGACACCTATTTCCTACACAGTCACCAAAAATAACTGTTTGGCTTTAGGAAGAGGGAATGCATTAGATTATTAAGCTTTGTGAAGCTTGGACAAACCTAAGTATAAGCTTAGGACAAAGCTGCTGCCTAGCTTGGAGAAGCTGGAATTGTAGATACCCACAGAAGTTTGGATGGGCACTAACTCATAAGTGTACATTGAAAGTGCCTTTGATCCAAAACTGCTTTTCAAAACTTCTCATTTCCCCCTGAGAACCGTTCTAAAGAACTGCTCTCTGTCCATTTTTGAGAGAAGATGACTTGTGTACACAATCATCAACCTTAAGTTCCTTCTACTAGTCAAATGGAGCCATATACACTAAAAGTCTTATATATTTACATTTACACAGCTGTTCTAGGATTTGATCTGTTTATCCCTGAATTCCCATTCTCTTTAAGAAAATCCTTCAGTATATTGTTATAGGCATCAGTGGCTTATGTAGACAGAAAACCTTCAGTAAGCCTTAAAGATTCAGGTAGCACTCCTACCAAATCATTTGGATTGACCCACAAAGATATTTTCTTTCATAATTTAACCATATGCATATATTTACAAAAAGCTTATGTAAAGCAGAAGAAAGAAAAGAGAGGGAGAGAGAAAGAAAGGGAGGGCGTGAGACCTTTGCTTTGCTTTGCTTTCACTCCCTGACAGTGAAGTGTTGCTTATTTTAAAAAGAGGGCCCAGAATGTTAAGGGGTTTGAGGGGGGCCAGAAAGTCATATCCCCTTTCTCACAGTCTCACTTGAGTCCTGAGCCAACCGAGTCATAAAGAAAGGTACAGAGTAAGGCAGAGGGGACCAGAAGGCCACTGACACAGAGCGACCGAAGCTGGAGAGACACGACTGTATTGGCTTCATGTCCTTCCAAACACTGAATCCCGGAATTAGGCATCTCACTCACCCCGCTGTGGCAGAACTGGACCAAATGGCCTGTTCCGTGAGATTTACAGCACAGAAGAGCAGACCCAAGAGGGTTTCGGTGATTTCTGCCCAGCTTCTTCTCCTTCCAAACTCACGATCCAAGAGGGTGACAAGGATGGGGGCTGGAGGAATGGAGTGAGTCCAGGGCTGTCTACCAAGCGCACGGCCTCCGCTTGGATGGAAGCATCCTGGGGAAATAAGCTACCCCGCCCACTCCCAGTCCCCCACCAACACACACCTTCTCAAAGACGAAAGGGTCCCTTTAGGCCCTTGGAGGTGGTGATTCACTCCTCCAGTGGTGACCCAGGGGGCCCTGCACAGCTCTTGTTAGGACAATGAAACACCAGACACCAGGTCATGTGCAGACATCGCTACTCAGAGAGAGATGTGTGTGCATACATGCACGCATACATGCGCACACCCACACACACACAAACAGGATCAGGCCATATGATCCTGGTATAATTTACAACTGCTCCTTTCACTTGATAATGTAACTGGACTCTGCCTTCCGTAAATACACTTTTACAAAATTGTTTTAATAGCCAACTAGCACCCCTCTGTGTGGTATACCTGTCGTTTGGTCACCACCCTCCTATTGTTCCCAGCCCTTTGCTGCTATTAAAAACAAACAAATGAAAAATTTAAAAAAGGAACATTGTCTGAACCTTCTTATAGCTGCATGCTTGATTCTAAAGCTACATTCCTGAAATTGGAATTGCTAGATTAAAGGGGAGGCATGTTTTTGATATAGTGGGTTGCATTTTGCAAAATTCTGCATTAGATGACTGCGACGATCCAACACACAAAGGACAGAAAGAGTAGGCAAAAGAGCTAGTTTACCTGAAGGCTGTGGGCATGTCCCCCACAGGCCCTTGCGCCGTGCTGGGTACCATAGCCCCCAGCTCACTGTGTGGACTAGCGGGCTGAAAGAACGGATGGGGAGGGACAGTAGGTCTGGGGCTTCTGTGCGTGACAAGGGCAAGCGTGTTTTCAAGGCTGAGCAGGGGCCTCTCCTGCTCGGTTCCGGTGATACATGGGTCCCGGGCCAGCTGCCCATGCTCCTCCTGTGTGCCCGAAAGGATCTAAAGTCAGAAAAACAACATCTTCTGGTTTCGTTTCTCATGAGAGTCTCCCAGATGACCCACTCCCAGCTATCTGTGGGCTCAAGGATACACGTGGCATTTGCTTTGTCCCTAAGTCCACGCCTGGAACCTGGACCCTCATTTGCCGTTTTCACACTCAGCGATTCCTGGAATGTGTGTGCCGACAGGAGCGGACTGCCGATGTTCCCGATTACAGGAAAGGTTTTCTGGTGGCTGAGGCCAAATGCTAATGAGGGATTCTCAGTTTCTCAGGGCTAGAATTGAGTCGGGGTCTCACTGTGCCCAGGGAAGTTGGCCCCCGAGAACAGGGAGGTGGGCTCTACAAAAGAAGGCCCCCCAGAGTGTGGTAGAGAGCTTAGGGCTAAAACAGCCCCCATTCAAAGCTCAGTAGTGTGGGCAAGTCACCTGACCTCTCCGCACCTCAGCGTCCTTAGCTGGAAATAGGGAGTCAGGCTCAGTGAGCAGGGCAGTGTAAGGGTCTGACTGAGAAAGGTTACAGGGTAAGTGCCTGCTAAGGGGTAGACGTCATTCCAGCATCAATACGGCCATGTAGAGACAGTAAGATCCCAAAGAAACAAATTTTTAAAAACCACTTGACAGGGAAGAAGGAGGGGCATGTTAAGGATATGGGATTAAGGGATATGAACTACTATGTATAAAAATAGATAAGCAAGAAGGGTGTATTGATGGGAATTATAGCCATTATCTTTTAATCACTTAATGGAGTATAATCTGTAAAAATACTGAGTCATTATACTGCATACTTGAACCCAATATAATATTGTAAATCAACTACAATTTTAAAAAAATGATCATTGAATATCTCTCACATCCCTACATGCCCAGGGCGTAGCACACAGTCAGCACTCAGTAAATATTTGTGGACTCAGATGAATGAACATGGGCCAGGTCACGTCAGTCATGTAGGTAGCAACAACAGTGAGGAGCTGGTCCCTGGAGAAGCTAAGAAAAGCTCTGTGACAATACTACTACCCCTAATAGAAGTAGCAGCGGCTTATACAGCACTCAGACGCCTGACACTGCACCTCACATCACCCCTGGAAGGTGAGGCTTCGCCTCCATTCACAGAGGAGGGAACTGAGACCCAAGTCAGGTAACTGGCCCCATGTCATGCAGTTCATGATGCAGCAGCGTCCTTGTCTGCTTCCTGGGGCAGGGGGCTGGCAGGCTTGAGTCTCTCCTGCTTGGTGAAGAAGGCTGTGAGCAAGGAGAATGAACTCAGCTCAGGGTGGAAGGCGGGGAGGACCAGGGCACCTGCCCACGCAGGATGGGCAGAATGGGCTGTGACAAGAGAGAGAGGTGATGGAACAGAAAAACACCAGGAGAGCCCCTTTTATCCCCGAGCTGTAGTAACAGGAGGACACGGTTACTCACAGTATGCCAGGACCTGTTCTCAGGGCTTCACACGTATTCACTCTCTCAGTCCTCCCAGCCTGATGGACCGTGAGCTTCCAGGTTTGCACGGCGAGCTGTGGTTTGCATCACTTTTGTCATCCAGGTGACTGATCTGAGCCAGAATAATGACACACAGCTATTTGGAAGATCTCTACCATGGACCATCCTATTGCACATAAATGGCATGCCTATTATAAATCTCAGGTCCTTTTTCTTTTTTCCCAAAGTCTTAGAATGCAGTTTTGTTCATGTGAAGTTTCTTAAGGGCATTTTTATCACGTGTTTGTGTGTGTTTGTGTGTGTGTGTGTGTGTGTGTGTGTTAGTCACTCAGTAGTGTCCTACTCTTTGCAACCTTATGGAGTGTAGCCCACCAGGTTCCTCTGTCCATCAGATTCTCCAGGCAAGAATCCTAGAGCAGTTGCCATTCCCTTCTTCAGGGGATCTTCCCAACCCAGGGACTGAACCTGTGTCTCCTGCATTGCAGATGGATTCTTTACCGCCTGGGCCACCAGGGAAGCTGCTTTATCACCTCAGTTCAGTCAGTTCAGTCGCTCAGTCATGTCCGACTCTTTCAGATCCCATGGACTGCAGCACGCCAGGCCTCCCTGTCCATCACCAACTCCCGGAGTTTACTCAAACTCATGTCCATCTAACTGTCTCATCCTCTGTCATCCCCTTCTCCTCTCACCTTCCATCTTTCCCAGCATCAGGGTCTTTTCAAATGAGTCAACTCTTCACATCAGGTGGCCAAAGTATTGGAGTTTCAGCTTCAACATCAGTCCTTCCAATGAACACCCAGGACTGATTTCCTTTAGAATGGACTGGTTGGATCTCCTTGCAATCCAAGGGACTCTCAAGAGTCTTCCCCAACACCACAGTTCAAAAGCATCAATTCTTTGGCGCTCAGCTTTCTTTATAGTCCAACTCTCACACCCATACATGACCACTGGAAAAACCATAGCCTTGACTAGACAGACCTTTGTTGGCAAAGTAATGTCTCTGCTTTTGAATATGCTGTCTAGGTTGGTCATAACTTTTCTTCCAAGGAGTAAGCATCTTTTTATTTCATGGCTGCAATCACCATCTGCAGTGATTTTGGAGCCCAGAAAAGTAAAGTCAGCCACTGTTTCCACTGTTTCTTCATCTATTTGCCATGAAGTGATGGGACCAGATGCCATAATCTTAGTTTTCTGAATGTTGAGATTTAAGCCAACTTTTTCACTCTCCTCTTTCACTTTCATCAAGAGGCTCTTTAGTTCTTCTTCACTTTCTGCCATAAGGGTGGTGTCATCTGCATATCTGAGGTTACTGATATTTCTCCCAGCAATCTTGATTCTAGCTTGTGCTTCTTCCAGCCCAGCGTTTCTCATGATGTACTCTGCATATAAGTTAAATAAGCACAGTGACAATACACAGGCTTGACGTACTCCTTTTCCTATTTGGAACCAGTCTGTTGTTCCATGTCCAGTTTTAACTGTTACTTCCTGACCTGCATACACCTCTACTGAGGACAAACAGGAAAAACATCAGAAGCAACAAAGTCCTCCCAACATGGCCAAAGATTCTGCGATGGGGGACCACCAGAGGACATGGTGGGGTCACTGACCCCACATTGGGGAAGTGAAGCCATTTGCTCCCCAATTTGCTCAGATGATAGTGGTGAGGACCCAGCCTGAGCCTTGGCAAGCTCCCAGGGTGTGGCCAGTCTCGTCAGCTGGGATGCCTGCCCACCATCGCCAGGGATGCCTGGGTGAAGGGTGTCCCAAGGGAGCCTCGCCCATTGCTGGTGGCTGGGGAAGGTCATCTGAGCTGAGCCAATCACATGAACTCCCTCTGGGATATGACCCAGGCATCCAGGAGAGAGTGACTGGCCCACTGGGAGCAGAAAGATGGGCAGGGCCCCCAAGCTGCCAAGGGGTGAGGCTCCCAATGTTGGCCTGTTCTAGAATCGTGACTCTTGACAGTGATTGACCCTACATCTGGGTCTTCAACCCTCCTTATTTCACAGGGAGGAATCTCCACACTTTGACCCCAGGGTCCCTTCCCAGAGCATCTGGGCTGAAGGCCCCGCCTCCCTCCCTCCCCTGTTCTATCCCTGGTCCTGGCCAGAGCAGGTGGGAGGGGCCCACAAAGGCATGTGGGGGTCTATTTGCAGTTTCCTTAAACACCCCCTCCTGGCTTCCCAGGGGCAATAGAGCCAGAACGTTCTTCCCACCCGTTGTACTGCTCACTCTTATCTTACTCCTCTGGTTGCTGAAGTTGCTTTTCCTTCTGTTCTGGGCAGAGTTAGGCAAAATTTCCTGTCGATGGGGGTTTCTCTACCCATCAGCATTGGCCAGCCCCCTCCCCTTCCCCCACCTCCCCACCCAGAGGCTCCACCTAGATTTGACCTAGGAGTTCCCAGCCATGGAACATCTTGAGAAGCCTGACTCCTGCCCAGCAAAAAGCGGATCTGCCCCCAAGTTCAGCCCATGGATGTGAGCAGCAACCCCTCAACCCACACAGCCCCCACTGACCTCGCTCTCAGGCCGGCTCTTCCCGGTCTCCATCTGGGACAACGAGGTGGCAGTGAGGTCCTGCCAAGGCCTGACCAGTCCTCCAGGGAGCCCTGTAAGCATTCTAGACTCTTTGGGGAGATATAAAGTCACACAGAAACAAAAAGTAAACTTGCTGAGGACTGCAAAAAACTACCTACCTACCTTCCTACTCCACCTGAAAGGGATGCAGGAGCTGGTCAAGGCAATCCCAGTGTCTTTCGTTGGTCTAATCAAGGTCACAGCTAGAATGCGAGCCAGCCGGGAGTACGGGGGCCCTGAGGGGGTGGGGTGCGAGGGTCCCAGCTTTGGGTTGCAGAGAGGACCCAGGATGGAGGCCTGGGGAGGATGGCCCCAGCCCCGCATCCTGTCTGTAAGTGTCATGGCCTTACCCCATCAGCCAGCGTCTGCAGGTCCCCCTGGGTCTGAAGAAATCTGACCCAGCTCTGCTCTGGGCTGCCTGCTCTCCCCCAGCCCGAGTCTCCTACCATCTGGGAAACTTCCTCACTGCTTGTGTTTCTCTCCGGAGATCACCCATCTCTGAGCCCCTAAAGAAAGGATGAAGGAAAGCAGCCATTCCTGCGGCTGGCGAATGGGTCTGTCTTCCTGTTTTGCGAGCAGGTAGCATGTTGCAATGCTGTCTTGCTGTCGCTTCTAGCCGCCTCTCACGCATTGCCTTAGTGGGCTGCAGACAGAGGGCTTTGAAGTCCCTGTTTCCCTCACTTCTTTCTGTTTCTCTTCCTTTTCTGTCTCCCTCTTTGCTTCCTCTTCAATCCCTCTCCTCCTAGAACCTCAGCTCTGCAGTTTCCCTGTGCCTTTGGGTCAAAGAGTTATGAGACTTTCGCCACGGGAAGGAACCCAGGCTGGGCAGGTGCAGGTCACTGCTACCCTGAGGACAGCTGTCACCCAGAGGCTCTGGGCTCGGCAGACTGGGGTTAAATCTTCCCCAGTTCTGCGCAGCTTATTTAATGGACTTCAGCTTCCTGGTCTGTAAAACGCACACTGATCATCATCTCCTAGGGTTGCTGTGGAGATTAAGTGAGATCACATCCCTGAGGACCAGCTGGGCTCAGTGCTCAGTCACCCCACGTGTTGGCCCCGCGTGCCTGCCTCCCCTGTCACCATGCCTGGGGCCTGTCCCCCAGGAGGTGACTCAAAGGCCAGGGAGAACACAGGTATTTCTGGTGGGATGTGTCCCTTCCAGCCCGGGCCCAAGCATCCCAACTCCATTTCTAATTTTGTCCTCACGTTTCACTTTCCTTGGTGTAACTTCTCCAGCCAAACTCCCTGCTGGGCCCACCACCTGCTGGTGAACAACAGTAAAGGTCCACCCATCCACATGGGGGTTGGGGAGCATGACTAAGTGTGGCCCTGGTTTCAATCCCAAAGAACCTAAGCGGAGGTCAGGGATAGAAATTCAGGCCTGAAGGGCTTCTGGGAGGAGGTGTGGCCTGACTCGGATAACAGTGCTTGGAGCAGGCCCAGGTGCCTTCAAGTCCTGACCACTACACTCCATGACCTTGGGCAAAGGTGTTTGTCCTTTCTAAGTCCTTATCTGTAAACTCTGCTGACTCGACCCTAGGGGGTAGGTCATGTTGGTGTCCTATTCCTCTCCCAGATAAGAAAACAGGAGGGAAGTTAAGTAACCTGCTCAAGGTCACCCAGCAAGGCAGAGCTGGAAGAGACTGTCCCAGCGACTGACAGGCATTTTCAGCTTGTTTTGCATGGGAAGTTTCCCTAGGGAACTTTGGAGCTGGGAGGCAAGTCCTATACAGCAAAGTGGACACAGCTCCAGAATGCTCCGTGACCCCCTGGCAGAGGGAGCCCACAGGGAACACAGAAGAGCCCGAGGAGGCCGACTTTCCGAGGACTTGGCAAGCACTGCCAGACGTGTGGCCATCAGCTTCCGCTCAGGCTGCCTCCCTCCTCTGCTTTTGCTGGCCCAAACTTGATCAGGACATCCCCTCTTCTCTGGAGCTCCTTCCAGCAAGTCCACTAAAAGCAGGGGCCAGGTGAGCAAGAACAGTATGAGTCTCAGAGGTCAAGAGAGACTTCTAGTTACAATATACTTCTAGAAGCATACTGGCTTTGTTACCTGAAATTATCATTATTTTCTTTCAAAGGCTTAATTTAGGAAGACCCAGAGGTTCACTAAGGCTCCAACTGCTGAAAGACTGTGTAATTTAAAGGCCAACTGAGAATGCATTCTACCCTGGCCATTAGGAGCGGGGTGGGGTGCATGGGGCCTTGACATTAAAATAGTTCCGTTTCTGTGCTGATGGCATTTGTGGATGTGACCAGGATTTCCCGGCAAGCCTGGACCTTGCCATTTCCTCTCTGCCTCTGAGCTGCCCCCCTTCATTCCTCCTCTCTCCCTCCCTCCCCAAAACCTATTCAGATTTGTGGCTAAAACTGAGGGAATGTTCTGGAAAGTGGGGACAGTTAGACTCCAGGCCGATAAGGGCTCAAATTCCAGCTCAACCATTTCTGGGCGGTTCACCTCGCTGAGCGTCAGATGTCCATGTGGAAACTGTGAGTCCACGTGAAGACGGTTTTGCCACGAGTCTAGCACAAGGTAAATGGGGTAGCTGATGGAACAAGGGGACAAGGCTTTCACCCGAAGCTCAGCATGAGTCTGGGGCCCCGTGTGTCCTCAGTCCTTGTGGAGGGCCTCCCCCCACCACCCTCCAGCTCTCTCCACAGCTTGGCCTCAGCTGAGGACCCCTCCTGCCCTTGGATCTGCCTCTGAGATGGACAGGCCCCGCCTTTCCAGGGACACTCTGTGACTCCCTGCTACCCAAGTAAAATGGACCCTCGCCAGCCTCTGCCCAGGGCTTAGCCGACTGATGAACTATCCCTTGGCTGCTACCTGAACGGAGGGAGGGGACATCTGAGCAAGGCCCAGGGACACTGCTTCAGGGACACACAGGCTGCCCTCACCCAGTATTTCCCAAGCGTCCAGACCAGGTGCTTGCTTTTGCCAGAGCTGCCAGGAGACGTGCCCACCCCTTAAGGGGGACAAAGGGTAACCATCTGGGCGGTTGTGGGCCTGCGGCGGAAGGAAGATCTTTGTCTTTGAACTTGAGGTCACACTGCTTATAGTAGCTGCTGGGCCGATCTGTGTGTCCATTTCAACTGCCTCCCCAGAGGAAGTCGGGAGCCACGTGAAGGGAGGGAAGGGCATCCTCTAGACATGGGTGCCCAGCCGAGGGCGAGGAGATGCTGCACCCAGGTCCAGAGACAGGGCTTAGACCTCACTCTGCTCATGACACACACGACGCCAGCAGGTCATTACCCACTGTTGTGGCTGAAAGGCTGTGAGAGCACATGGCCCCTCCCTGCCCCGTAACTGTGACTCAGAGGATTAATGAGGGAACCGGTGCCAAGCTCGGTGAATGCAGTTTTGTTTCCCAGCTGGTCCCTCTGAAGAGTCCACAGAGCTGATGGGAAATAGCAAAGGTCAAAGCTCTCTACGTGCAGTTGAGGTCCTCCCAGGGTGTGGTTCTGGGCTCCGTGTCTCTGCTGCCCTCACCTGGGAGGTGAAGCCCTGGGGTCAGACTTAGAGAAGGGTGTGGGGGGACATTTTCCAAGCTCTGGTCACATGCCTGGGGTGTTTCACACAGCAAGTGAGCCAGAGGAATGGGTCTTGCTGGGCCTTTTGGAAACTTCCAGTGGCAAAAAGCACAGACTGAAGAGCACCTGTTAAAGCTGGAGCAAGCAGGGTGGAAGCTGTCTCTCCACGGTGCTGGCTTGGGGGGCTGGTCCCCCCCGTCTTTCACTTGTATGCTTCAGTTGTGCGATCTCTCCTGGGAGGGACGCTGGTGGCTGAAGCCAGAGCCCTGGCAAGACAGGAGGGAGAGAGGCAGGTGGTACCTGGCTGCGGCAGAGGTGGGTGCGGTGCTGTCGCTCCTCTCGCTCAAGATCCGGAGCATCCTTGGTGAAAGGCCTAAACGGGATTGAGCCAATTCTGCCAACCCAAGCAGGTCACTCGCCATTCAGCTGTATGGGGGCTGAGTCACCCGCCCCTGCTGTCACTGACCTTCAGCACAGCCTGAGAGGAGTTCAGGGTGGAGATCAGGAATGAGGCGCTCTGGGCTCCGGGAAAACTGGCAGAACAAGCCTTCAGTTAGTTACAGATGTTTTCAGGAGAAAATTTTATGAACCCAAGTTCTCATGTCCTCCCATACTTGGAAAAGCACCAAGTTCGTTAACTGAGATGTCTGTTTCTCGTGAGGCGCAGTCGCCTTCTACTGAGATGCGTGTATCCTTCTCCAAAATCACACGTGCGCTGTGCTCCCTGCTCACGCCCCCGGAAGAATTTCTCAGAGCAACCTGAGAGGCTGTGTCCTGGGCTACAGTCCTCGTTAAGTCCCCGAATACAACTGACACTCACAACTCTTACATTGCGTGTTTTTTATCTCAGTCCATAATTCCCCCAAATAATCCAACCTGGGGTAGAGAAGATTCTTTCCAGCTTAATTTTCTCTGACAGGTAATAATCCACATGGGTTCAAAATCAAAATAACATGGATACAATGGGATATCTTGCTCCACCCCGTCCCGGTTCCCTGATTCCTCCCACTACACTCGCTGCTCTTTCTAGCTTCTCACGTACCTTTCCAGGATTCCTGTCTGTAAATCCAAATGCGTATTTCCACTTAAGCGTACAGAAGTGAATGTACGGTACTTTCTGGTGTCGGTCAGGGGCTCCATAGGAAGCAAGTGGCAAAGTCAAGCTGGAGAGCTGAGGAAGGGTTGGTGACAAAGATGACAAAAGTGTAGTCTTCTGGGGGTGGGGGAGCAATAGGAGCGAGCCATTCGCCAGGGCTGGGGACCGCGGGGGACCCTGGGCCTGCAGGCGTCAAGCCTGAGACCCGAGATCTCTCCGTGCTATTCACTGAGGTAGCTTCTAGCATAGCTCTGTCCCACCTCCTCACCTTCCCGGTCAGTGCTGCTAACAAACTTTTCCGCTGCCTGCTGCCCAGCACGCTGCAGGGTATTACAAACACCCCATGTCACGTGGCAAGCTAGTGAGGTTGGCCAACCGGCTGGGGTGGTCCTTCCCTTCAAAACCAAATGAGAATCTTCAGCTGTGAACCTCCCTGCCAGCAGTCCAGTGCTCCTAGGCGGTGGCCCCCAACCCTTCCCCAACTGTCAAGGAAGACAATTTTTCCATGGACCGGGGAGGGGGTGGTTTGGGGATGATTCAAGTGTATTATATTTCTAGTGCAATTTATTTCTAATAAATAATCTAATGCAGCCACTGATCTGACAGGAGGTACCAGTCCACAGCCCAGAGGTTGGGGACCCCTGCTCCTGGGGATCCTTCCAAGGATTTCTGGGTGCCTGTCACATCGTCCTGGCACTTGCCTGGCCCCTCAGCTGGCGCCCTCACTCCTTGCCTTCCCTCCTTACCTCGGGCTTTCATTGTCCTCACCCAGCCTGCTGCCCGAGTGGAGACACAGCATCCCCCACCCACAGCCTGTCCTTGGGGTGCGGGGACAGCAGAGGGGTATGACAGACAGCACAGATCAAGAATCCATGTGATAACCAACAAGGACCGACTGTATAGCACAGGGAACTCTGCTCAACACTCTGTAATGAGCTACATGGGACAAGAATCTGAAAAAAAGAAAAGATATGTGTACATGTATAACTGAATCACTTTGCTGTACAGCTGAAATTAATACAAGGTTGTTAATCAACTATACTCCAATATAAAATAAAGATTCTTTTTAATTTAAAAAAAATACCCATTTAAAATTTATCGACCTCACTTCACCACTGGCAAAACTTACTGCCGACCCTGCCCCAGGGGCTCGGGTCGTCCCTGCCTGGCCATCTGTCTCCCTGGTCTCTGGCTCCTGCCTGTTCCTGGGCCTCCCTCCCATCCTCTCTCCGTTCCCTCTGTCCCTGGAGACCCAGCTCCAGGCTACACTTGCCTGTCCTCATCCTCGTGTGTTACTTTCCCTCCTCCTTTCCAACACGAAGCAGATTTCCTTCCTATATGGAAAGGAAATCCAGAAAAGAGCTCCCGTTTGCTTCAAAGTCTCCTCCAGATCTGGGTCCTTGTTCTTTCAAACCAAAGGGCTGTTTTCTCTCTACTGACTAAGCACCATCCAGTAGAAATAGAATATGAGCCCTAGATAAAATGTTACATTTTCTGGTAGCTACATTTAAGAAAGAAAAATGAAAAGAAACAAGTGAGATTAATTTCAACATCCTCTATTTAACCCAGCATATCCAAAATATTATCAGTTCATTTAATATAAAATTATGAATGAGCTATTTTAATCCAGGTAAATAAAAAGACATTTTTAACATTATTTATTTGTACCTTTTCGGCTGCGCTGGGGCTTTGCCGCTGTGCGGACTTCTCTCGAGCTGTGGCACACAGGGGCTCCTCTCCAGTTGTGTGCACGGCTTCTCACTGCGGCGGCCTCTCTCGTCGCAGAGCACGGCCTCAGCAGTTGTGCACACAGGCTCAGTTGCTCCGCAGCATGTGGGGTTCTCCTGGACCAGGGATCGAACACGCATCTCCTGCGCTGGCAGGTGGACTCCTCACCAACGAGCCACCAGGGAAGCCCAGCGAGACATTTTAAACTCTGCGTGTGTTTGACACTTACAGTGCTTCTCAATGCAGACTAACCGTAACGCACATGTGGCTGGTGGTGACCACGTTGGGGAGACTAGTCCTCAAATACAGAAAGACCTATGACAACCTTTTAAAAAAACAACCATATTTCAAATAATCAGAAAAGTCAGGCGGCTCAGTGGTAAAGAATCCGCCTGCCAGTGCAGGAGACACAGGTTCAATCCTTGATCCGGGAAGACTCCACATGCTGTGGAGCCACTAAGCCCGTGTGCCGTAAGTACTGAGCCTGTGCTCTGGAGCCTGGGGACTGCAACTACTGAACCCAGGTGCCACATCTACTGAAGCCAGAGCACCCTGGAGCCCGCACCCCACAATAGAGAAGCCGCCACAGTGTCCCCTGCAATGAAGAGCAGCCCCCGCTCTCTGCAACTGGAGGAAGGACCACGCAGCAAGGAAGACCCAGCACAGTCATAAATAAATAAGAACAATCATTTTAAAATTTCATTATTAAAAAAAAAGAAAAGCCAGAGTCTGAGAGAGGCATGAAAATAGAACAGACTCCAAGAGAAGAGAATACCCCAAACAGACGAAAACTCTAAGGAATTAAAATGAATAGCCCAGAGGAAAGAAAATATCACATCCACTTAAAAATAAAACCTCTAGGTGAAACTTTGGGCAAAGCAGAAATAGAGATACAGCCATAGAGAACAAATATATGGATACCAAAGGGGGAAGCGGTGTGGGTGGGATGAATTGGGAGATTGGGATTGACCTACACACATTATTGATACTATGTATAAAGTAGATAACTAATGAGAACCTACTGAGAAGGCACAGGGAACTCTTCTCAATTCTCTGTGATGACCTGTATGGGAAGGGAATCCAGAAAAGAGGGGATATATGCATACATATGGGCTTCCCAGGTGGCTCAGATGGTAAGGAATCCACCTGCAATGCAGGAGACCTGGGTTTGATCCCTGGGTCAGGAAGATCCCCTGGAGGAGGGCATGGCAACCCACTCCAGTATACTTGCCTGGAGAATCCCCATGGACAGAGGAGCCTGGCGGGCTACAGCTCATGGGATAGCAAAGACTCGAACATGACTGAGGGACTAAGCACACAGGCATGTGTGTAGCTGATTCACTTCATTGTACAGCAGAAACTAACATAAAGCAGCTACATTCCAATAAAAAAATAAAATAAAACCTCTCTGAAAAAGATCCAATAAAAGTTCTTGAGGATTAAAACAATGACTGACAAAGTTTTAAAAACTCAAAAAAATATGCTCAATAGATAACCGAGAACTAAATTAGCAAGCTGGAAGACCGAGCTAAAGGATTCTGCAAAAACGCGTTAGAGAAAAAGAAACAGATGCCGTTGCTTGTTGCCCTGGCTTCTTTCTCCAGGAGGACCTCCACGCCTCTATGCAGCAACCTCAGGCTCTGGCTTTTCTGAAAAATCTGGCAGTTCTTACATAGCTGTTAATACAGTAGCTGAGCTTCTGGGCTGAATGCTGTTGGTGGCTGGGGGGCACGTCCTTAGCCCTGTGAGAATCCCATTCCTCTGGCAGGGAAGCAGTGGCTGATACAGGGGCCGGCCTCGGGTGACTGTGTGCAGGGAGCAGAAAGTGGACAGTGGAAAGGAACCACTCGCCGCTCTCCAGTCCACCTCTAGCTCACGCTTCCGTGGCCACACTGCCTCTGCTCTGGAATTCTGCCGGGAGCATTCACTCTGCAAACAATTATGCCTTTAACCATTACAGCTTTGTTTTCATTTCTTCACCAATCTGTTCTTATATTTGTCTTATGTTCCCTGGAAATTTCTTAATCTTCGGGACATTGATCCCCCCCTCCTCCTGACTGCCCACAACCGCAAGCAATCTTTATTTCTGAATTTCTTCCGCCGTTTCAGTGGGATTTAGGGAAGAAGAGGGGTACACACCAGTGTGTGCTTAGCCATGTTGAACCCTAAGACACTTATTTTGCACTTAGAATTATTTCATGAGAATGGTTGTCAGAAGTGGGTTAGCTGGGTCAAAGAGTAGGAACATTTTTTGAGGTTGCTGATATGTAGTTAAAACCGCTTACTAGATAGACTAAGGAGTAAAACAGAGAGAAAGGCACCACCTTTGGCAGAGAGAGAGTTAGGTTACAATCACAGTTCCTTCACTTGCCAGATGTGTAACCTGAGTGAGATAGGGAACTTCTCTGAACCTCAGTTTCCTCATCTGTAAAATGGGCATGATCATGGTACCGGCATTTAAGAACACTGTGAGGATGAATTGCAAAAAACATCTTCACCAGAGTCCAGCCTATAAAAGGTGCTTGATAAATGCTGTTAGTCAGCATTGTTTCAAATAAGTAGTCTGTCAGGATCAAAGAACTATGGGTTCAACTGGATGCTTGAAAACTCATTCCCTTGTTGGTCACTGGCATTTCACGCTCTCAGATAAATCACCTCCCAGCTTGGCACCTCCATCTCCAAAGAGAGAAGCCTCCTTCCTACCTGCCTCCCTGTGAAGGGGTCTGTGAAGATTCACTGCTGTTTAGAAAGCCCCTACAGACGCTCAAGTGAAAATCCCAGTGCATCTGTGGGGTTGCTTTCATCTGCAGGATGGGTCCCAAGTCCTTGCTTCTAGCTCCAGACTGAAATCTCTATGAGACAATTCCTCCTCTGAGCACGGTCAAGTGTAAGCTCCTGCAGAAGAGAATATCTGGTCCTTATTCTGGGCCAACTTCCAGAAATGTAATTTCTTCCTCAGCTGGGATATTGGGTCCTATGACTCCTTTTCTATTTGACAACTTATTAATCAGAAATCCCCAGCAAACCTGCTCCAGGGAGGCAGGCTGAGCCCCGACCTTGGCCACACGCCAGTCCAGGTCAGGATTCCAGGAACCGAGTGTTTGTGCCCAGTCCAGATGGAGGGCTGGAGGCGGCTCTTGCGAGAAACCTCTGGAGTCACTGGCCCAGGGGTGCAGTGGCCCGGGTCGGGGTTGTGGGGTGTCAGGAAGAAACCAGTTCAGTGGCAAAGAAAGAAGTATGAACCTGTAGAACCAGGGCAGCCCCAGGGCAGAGGTCAGCCAGGGTCAGCACCCTGAGAGGTCAGGGAGGCAAGAGTCTGGCAGATTGGAATTGAGGCCAATGGAGGGGCAGGGCAGGGGAGAGTTCATGTGAAGAAATAACAGGAAAGCTGTAGGACAACCATGAAGCCTGCTGGGCTTTTTTTTTTTTTATTCAGTAAGCAGCAAACTAACAAGGCACAGGGTATGGACTTGACTGGGAGCTGGCCTTTGCACTAAGAATCATCACTGTAAGAATCTCTTCCTTTCTCCCTCTTTCCTGGCCCCACGCACAGAAGGCCTGGTGGCCACCAAGCTGGAAAGGGCCTGGGTGGAGGCAGGTAGAGCCAGCAGGAAATGCCTTCCAGAGGTCGAATAAATAGAGGGCAAGAAGGTCCTAGGGTATGGGAGAGTCCCTCAAGGAGAAGGGTTCACTCACCAAAGGGGCCCTTCCTGCCCCATCCCCTGCTCCCACCAACTGGCCCTTCCCTCTGCTCCCCAGAGGGCGGTGTGCAGCTAACACAGGCTGCCCTGCCTCAGTGCTAGGATGCCAATGATGACGGCTACATATGGCCCTTGACTTCCTGCTGGTGAGACAGCAAAGCAGGGAAGGCACAGAAGGACTGGAGTAACGTGTTCAAGGTCAGACAGCGAGGCCAGGAGCAGGAGTGGGCTGGGGAGCGAAAGCAAAACCAAGTGGCTTCCGGAACTTCTGCAGAGTGTAGGTTAAATGCCCTGAGAGGCTCCAGAAGGACTGAACAGTGAGGTTCCCAGAAGGCTCCCAGGGCACCCAGCACTGCGGGCAGGGCAGCAAGTCCTTTCTAGTCCCTGCTGGACTGGAGAGCAGGAAAGATTGTGAGTGAGCAGGAAGTCAGGAGCAACCCTTGGGAAATGAATTTGGGCTTCACCTCCCCAGTAAATCTCAAATTCTCCTCATATTTGGGGAAATTGCTGCTCAGTCGCTCAGTCATGTCCAGCTCTCTGCAGCCCCATGGACTAGCCCACCAGGCTCCTCTGTCCATGGGATTTCCCAGGCAAGAATACTGGAGTGGGTTGCTTTGCCCTCCTCCAGGGGATCTTCCCCATCCAGGGACCAAACCTACATTTCTTATGTCTCCTGCATGGGCAAGCAGATTCTTTACCACACTCAGTATCGAGAAGTCTGGGTTGGAGAGATTAAAAGGGAAAAAAGGACGAGGCATTTTATTCTTCAATGCTGCCTGGACTCCCTTCTCGGTTAGAGCATCTCTCCCAGGTCCCTGCCCAATGGTGCAGGGCACGCCCCCCTCTCTCACTGACCTGCTTTCACATCCACGGTTTCCCAGGCTCCTCATGCAACCTGCCCACCCTCCTGGGGGCTCACTCTTCTTAGATCTGAATCCTCACCGCAGGTACTTCTTTTGGAGAAATAGCTTGATCTCTTTCTGATTACAAGTAAAATATCTGCTAAATGCAAAAAAAAAAAAAAAATGAGGAAGTACATGAACAAAAAAGTCTTTCAAATGATACATCTAGAGAATGAAGAGCTGTTTAGCCATTAAAAAAAGATTGAGGACTTTTGTTACATCTCTGTATGGATAAGATTCATAGTTGCACAAGAAAATTAAGGTGCTGAACACAATAAGTGCACCCTCCACTTGTGTCAAATTCTCCCAAGGGATGCTCAGCCAACATGAGTTGCTCTCTAGGAGGGGAATTGGGTGGCTTGGAGAAGATTGTTCACTAGTCTTTAAGAGCTTTTGATTTTTATGTCATGTGATTGTATCACTTTTTCAAAGATTAAATACAAATTTGAAAAAGAATAGCTTATTATGCAGTACTCTGTGAAAATTACTCTCTCAAAATATATCTTTCCAAATTTTATTTTCTGTACACACACACTTCATTTACTTCTATAATACTGAGATCATGCTTGCTCCTTGGAAGAAAAGCTAATGACCAATCTAGACAGCATATTAAAAAGCAGAGACATTACTTTGTCAACAAAGGTTCGTCTAGTCATAGCTATGGTTTTTCTAGTAATCACGTGTGGATGTGAGAGTTGGAGACCATAAAGAAAGCAGAATGCCAAAGAATTGATGCTTTTGAACTGTGGTGTTGGAGAAGACTCTTAAAGAGTCCCTTGGACTGCAAGGAGATCAAACCAGTCCATCCTAAAGGAAATCAGTCCTGAATATTCATTGGGAGGACTGATGCTGAAGCTGAAACTCCAGTACTTTGGCCCCCTGATGCGAACAGCTGACTCATAGGAAAAGACCCTGATGCTGGGCAAGATTGAAGGCAGGAGGAGAAGGAGATGATAGAGGATGAGATGGCTGGATGGCATCACCGACTCGATGGACATGAGTTTGAGCAAGCTTTGGGAGTTGGTAATGGACAGGAAGGCCTGGCGTGCTGCATGCAGTCCACGGGGTCACAGAGTCGGACACGACTGAGTGACTGAATTGAACTGATAATGAATTATAATCTGCTTTACCCCTCACTTACTATAGTGTGGATAACCTTCTATACTGGAGTATATAAAGCACACTGTTAGATTAAGTAACTGTAGAGTTATTCTTTATATACTTTTACCATGTTTTTAACTAGTTCCCTGTAATTTTTAACAGTTTTATTGACTTTCACATACTCTAAAATTCATTTATTTTATCTGTACCATTCAGTGGGTTTTAGTATATAGTCACAGAATTGAGCAAGCATCACTACAATCTAACATCAGAACATTTTCATCACCCCCAAAAGAAAGCCCATGTCCATCCTTCCTCTTCTCCCAACTCCAGACAACCACTCATCTACTTGCTCCCTACATGGATTTGCCTGTTCTGGACATTTCTTATAAATGGGACCATATCGACGCAATAGATGGCCTTTTGTGTCTGGCTTCTTTTACTTACTAAACTGTTTTTCAAGTCATATCCCTGTTGCAATATCAATCAGTATTTTATTTTATTTTTTATTTTTCAAAAATTTTTATTTTTACTTTATTTTACTTTACAATACTGTATTGGTTTTGCCATACATTGACATGAATCCACCACGGGTGTTGTTGATGAATAATACTCCATTGTATGGATATTTCACATTTTGTTTGTCCATTCATCAGTTGATGGATATTTGGGGTTTTTCCCCTCTTTTCAGCTCTTACGAGTAATACGGCCATGAACACTCATATGCAAGTTTTCATGTGAAACCATTTTCAATTCTCCCAGAAGGGGAATGACTGTCATAAAAGACAGTACATTTAACTTTCTGAAGAACTGCCAAGCTGCTGTCCAAAGGGAACCTTCCACTTTGCATTCTCACCTGCAAGATATGTGTGTCTCAATTTCTCCATGTCATCACCAACTCTTGCTATTCTCTGTGGCTTTGGTTATAGCCATTCCTAGTGGATGTGAAGTGGTATGCTATTACGATTGATATTTCTCTAATGACTCATCACCACTAAGATGCTGAGCATCTTTTCATGTGCTTAACGGTCATTTGTATATCTTCTCTGGAGAAACATCTACTCAGATCATTTACTCAGTATAAAATTAGATTGTCCTTTGATGACTGTGTTGTAAGAGTTCTTATATATTCAGGATTGTTGTTGTTGTTCATCATCAAATCATGTCCGACTTTTCATGACCCCATGGACTACAGCCCACCAGACTTCCCTGTCCCTCACTGTCTTCTGGAGTTTGCCCAAGTTCATGCCCATTGAATCGGTGATGCCATCCAACCATCTCATCCTCTGCCACGCTCTACTCCTCCTGCCCTCAATCTTTCCAGCATCAGGGTCTTCTCCAATGAGTTGGCTCTTTGCATCACGTGGCCAAAGTACTGGAGCTTCAGCTTCAGCACCAGTCCTTCCAAAGAGTATTCAGGGTTGATTTCCTTTAAGATTGACAGGTTTGAGCTCCTTGCTTTCCAAGACACTCTCAAAAGTCTTATCCAACAACACAGTTCAAAAGCATCAATTCTTTAGCACTCAGCCTTCATTACTGTCCAACTCTCACATCCATACATGACTACTGGAAAGCCCATATCTTTGGTCATACTCAGGATACAAGTCCCTTATCAAATATATGATTGGAAACTATTTTTTTCCCATTCTGTGGATTGTCTTCCATTTTAGTAGTATCACTTGAAGCAAAAAATTAGTTTTTACATTAAAGTCTAACTGATCTACCTTCACTTTTATGAACTATGCTTTTTGAGTCATGTAAAGAAACCGTGTCTAAAAAGTCATGTCTAAAATGCTTGGTTAAGAGATTGGTCTAATTTACCAGTGAATCCATATGGGCCTGAATTTTTCTTTGAGGGAAGTTTTAAAATCATGAATTCAGTCTCTCTACTTGTAAGTCTGTTCATAACGCCCATTTCCTCCTGAGTATGTCTTTATGGTCTGTGTCTGAGAATTCACTCACTTCACCTTTGCCGTCTAACTTGAGGGCATATGATGATTCACGTCAGTCCCTTAAAAACCCTTCCGTTTTTGTAAGGTCGATAGTGAAGTCACACTTTCATTCCTGACTTTTGCTCTTCCTTTGTTCCTATTATAGTCCCTGACCATTCCTCTCTCCCTATCCCCGGTGCAGGCCTCGACTGTTCAGAAGGTTCTGCCCCATCGATTGCCTTATAAACCAATATAGCTAAGTGCCAGTGGAAAACTGTCTTAGGCCAGTGGAAAACTATCTTAGGCCAGCTCAGAAATGCAAAACCAAAACTTCTTGGTGCAACCAAGATGCTGCACCTTCAGCTGGCACTGCCTCTGGAGGAAGAGAGGACGCCCCGCGGCAGCCGCCTCGCCTCTTGCAGAATCTGCCTGGTCAACAGGATGATGAGGGGAGAGCCCGTTGGCCTGAAGTCCTGTCCCAGCCATTTCTGACTAGGCTTCGAGAGAGCACTCTGAGCCTGGGGCAACTCGCCTTCCCCAGGCAAGCGTTCCCTGGTTTGGTCTTGAGAGTCAAGCTGTCTGGGCTGAAATCCAGTCTTCATCTCCTTCTTCTCCTTCTGTGTGACCTTGGGCAAACTACTCAGTCTCTCTGTTCCTCGTTTCCTCATTTGTAGAACAGAGATAATACTAGTACATAGCTCAGGCAGCTGCTGGAGTGGCTGTAGATGAGATGAAACATAAAACACACAGCCAGCCCTTCCAACTGTCCCCAGAAGAGAGTAAGCCCTCAAAAAATGTCTGCACTAAGAACAATTCTGGGGCTTCCCTGATGGTACACTGGTTGAGAATCCACCTGCCAATGCAGGAGACACAGGTTTGATCCCTGTTCTGAGAAGATCCCACATGCTGCAGAGCAACTGAGGCCGGGAGCAGCAACTACTACAGCCTGCGTGCCTGGAGCCCATGCTCCACAAGAGAAGTCACCTCAATGAGAAGCTCGTGCCTGCAACTAGAAGGTAGCACCTGTTTATCACAACTAGAGAAAGCCCGTGTGCAGCAATGAAGACCCAGCACAGTCATAAATAAATACACCTTTAAAAAAACAAGTCAGCCCCTTTTGAGTTCAGCCAGCGCTCCCAAGCCTGCCCTCTGCAGCTGTCATCTCTCCCAGCAGCAGGACTCTGCTGGGCTGCCATCCATGCCTCACTCTGTGCCAGGCTGCCCACCACCCCGGGCAGAATGGGGAGATGGGCTGGTGGAAGCTGAAAGTGCTGCCGCTGAACTGTGTTGAGGGAGAGACCTGACTGGAGTCAGGAAGATCTGGCTCTGAGGCCTCACTCTGCCATGTGCTCTACATGAACCTCCATGAAGACGAGTTTCTCAACCTCTGAATGTCGATCTGTTTATCTTTTAAATGGGAATAACAGTACCTACCCCTGTGTCAGGGGAAGATTCAGCTGCTAATCCCTGAGACCTGATAAACACACAGGCTGGCACATGTACTGAGGATTCATTTCAGATCACAAAAAGTGGTCCTTCTGCTGGAACCTTTTCTCCTGTATTGCAAAAGCTTTCTCTCCGCCCACATCAGCCTGTTTCAAATAAAGGGCACACCACAGTGTCGCTAAATCAGGTCCTGATCATTGGTGGGAATGTAGACTGATACAACCACTATGGAGAAGAGCAGGGAACTTCCTTTAAAAACTAGGACTACAACTACCATGTGACCCAGAAACCCCACTACTGGGCATAAACCCTGAGAAAAATGTAATTTAGAAGACACGTACCCCAGCATTCACTGCAGCACTATTTACAATAGCTAGGACATGGAAGAAACCTAGATGTCCTTCGGCAGATGAATGGATAAGGAAGCTGTGGTACATATACACAAGGGAATATTCAGTTCAGTTCAGTTCAGTCACTCAGTTGTGTCCAACTCTTTGCGACCCCATGAATCGCAGCACGCCAGGCCTCCCTGTCCATCACCAACTCCCGGAGTTCACTCAGACTTGCGTCCGTCGAGTCAGTGATGCCATCTAGCCATCTCATCCTCAGTCGTCCCCTTCTTCTCCTGCCCCCAATCCCTCCCAGCATCGAAGTCTTTTCCAATGAGTCAAATCCCTTATGATTATACAGTGGAAGTGAGAAATAGATTTAAGGGCCCAGATCTGATAGATAGAGTGCCTGATGAACCATGGAATGAGGTTTGTGACATTGTACAGGAGACAGGGATCAAGACCATCCCCATGGAAATGAAATGCAAAAAAGCAAAATGGCTCTCTGGGGAAGCCTTACAAATAGCTGTGAAAAGAAGAGAAGCGAAAAGTCAAGGAGAAAAGGAAAGATATAAGCATCTGAATGCAGAGTTCCAAAGAACAGCAAGAAGAGATAAGAAAGCCTTCTTCAGCGATCAAGGCAAAGAAATAGAGGAAAAGAACAGAATGGGAAAGACTAGAGATCTCTTCAAGAAAATTAAAGATACCAAGGGAACATTTCATGCAAAGATGGGCTCGATAAAGGACAGAAATGGAATATTACTCAGCTATAAAAAGGAATGCATTTGAGTCAGTTCTAATCAGGTGGATGAACCTAGAGCCTATCATACAGAGTGAAGTAAGTCAGAAAGAGAAAGAGTATGTTAATGCATATATATGGAATCTACAAAGATAGTACCGACGGTCCTATGGAGACACAGACATAAAGAATGGATTTTTGGACTCAGTGGGAGGAGAGGGTGGGATGATCTGAGAGAACAGCATTGAGACATATACATTACCATATGTAAAATACATAGCCAGTGGGAGTTTGATGTATGATGCAGGGCACTCAAAGCCGGTGCTGTGTGACAACCTAGAGGGATGGGGTGGGGAGAAAGGTGGAAGGGGCTTCAGGAGGGAAGGGACACACGTATGCCTACGGCCGACTCATACCAGTGTACGGTAAGAGCTATCACAGTATTGTAAAGTAATTATCCTTCAATCAAGAAAAACTTTTTTAAAAGACACACACACACACACACACACACACACACACACACACACACACACACAACAAACCTGGTACTGTTTGAAGCCAAGCAGAGGTGACTTGGATGTGATGTGACCGAGGTTCAGACTGCATCTTGTTTCACCCAGAGTGCCTCCTCTTCAGCTGACGTTTGTGATCTTCATTCCCCTCGCATCCCTGGAGCTCAAGCTGCGAGCTACAATCAGAACAAGTCTAAGGTTTCCAATAAACTCAGTCTGTGATTCTTCCACTTACGATGCCATTAGGGGCCGAGAGACGGAGCATGCTGTGAGGTGGTGCTGACGCCCCTCTCTCCCATCGATGGCCTGGGACCGGGGAAGTGGGACAGGGGGCGAGAGGACCAGTGCTCAAAGGAGAGCCACCTACAGCCCCATAGACAGGGCCTCACAAGGACCACCACTTTGCTTCCACAGAAAAACAGGCATTTTCTTCAGTGTAACCGTCTCCAGGAGGCAAAGCGGAGTCTGGAGAGGGCCAGGGGCTGTGGCTCCGCCACTCCTCCAAGCTGGGGCCGAGCGGACTTGGCAGGAGATGCAGTGGGCATGGTTGGCAGCCCCAAGGGGCAAAGGGGCATTCTGTGCCATTTTCACGGAGTCACGTTTCCGACTTGATTGAAAGTGAAATCTTTAATAATGTATAGATTTTCAGTGACTGAAGCCTGGCTCTTGCCAAATCCTAGCATAAAGCATGTTTTTACAGCTGGGATGATAAATCCCTGAAAGACGGCACTTACCATGGAAACGCTGACACAGCCTTTCATTCCCTTCACAGTGATTAAAATCCTCATTTCAATTTGTTTTTCTTTATTTTGAGCTGGCGTCATTTGCAAGCTCCAGGAATACACCTCCCTGCGGTAGAAAATGAAATGCTGCCCTCTGTCAGAAATGAGATGGAACCGTTCTTCACTCACCAGAGTGCAGCAAATCTTGGCTTGGAGAATTGATGGAAATTCAGAGGAGCAGGACTTCATACTAGTCATCTTAACCAGCAAAGAAATTTCTGCAGGACTTAACCTTGTTTCCTAGGTAGAGTGAGGCAGGGAAGGGAAGGCAGCTAATACAGGGTTTGTTATGAAACCAGAGGCCACTGTGAGCAACTGGAGAGTCAGCCCACTGGGGGCTGCTGGGAGTCAACATAAACTGGGCACCTCAGTCATCCCCCTGGAGATGCAGGCAAGCTCCTCATGGGCTGTGGGCTGCTGTCCATCAATTCTTAGGTACTTCTGGCCTTTCCAGGGAGAGATGCAGTTCCTGGCAGCTGGAGAGCAGCCGCAGCTATGGTGAGACCCCAGGGGATACAGGCAGCCTCCAACCTGACTGCTGTCCCCGCTCTCCTCTGCTCCTTTGATTGTCCTTTCAGCTGACCCATTTGCAGGGATATTTTATGCCCTTGGAATTCAAGGGCATTTGTCTTTTGCTTATTCACAGCCTACGGTCTCTGCTGAACGGCTCGGTGATCCTACCAACCAGATGCCTCCGAATGTCTTTCACCTTTCCAGATCTCTAGACTGATAATAAAATCCATAATGGACCTGGCCACCCTTCTTAACCAGCCGGTGAGACTGCAGCAGAGCACCTGGTCTGAGAGCTGTCACAGCCGCAAATTTCCTCACAGTCAGCTCCGCAGATCTCCCGAGAACGTGGCCTAGAGGGAATAGGGCGTCTCCCCATTCTGCAGGCAGACAGTGTTTTGGAAAAGCATTTTCCAGAATGCATCCCACAGACAGTGGGCAGGGATACTCCTCATGAGAGGGGTTCAGAGATCCAATACTGTTGGTTACACTGCTGAGAACAGCCCTCTCTTCAGGGTCAAACTATCCACCAGCGTCTTAAAGACTCTGAGAAGTATTACAGGGAAGAAATCCAATTAGCTTTGTTTAACTCTACGTTTTCCAACCTACTTCATCACTAGACCTCTTCCTGGTGGAAAATCTATTGCCATCCTCTGGCACTTTAGGTTGTGCTACACATAAAATGCCTTTATGTGTCTTTTTTTCCTTTATCTTACTGAATTTTTTCTATGTTTTTGTTATACAAGCAGTACATGTTCATTGTTAAAAAAAAAAAAACTTGAAATATGCAAATAAGCAAAAAGGAGAGGGGGGTGGGCACTGAGGGAAAATCACTGTGGACTTTAGGGTTCTTCTCCAGTGGTGTTCCTTTTAAGAGTCAATCTGCACTTCCTGGACTATGTTCAGTTCCATGGCTCCTGATTCTAAGTAGCAGGTTTCTTTTTTTTTTTTTTAAGCACATATTTCAGCCAAAACAATGGCCACAGAATTGTTCTGAATGAGTTCCAAAACCTCCAGTGGAGGAAAATTCCTTTACCATATGTTGCACCTTTCATAGGGAATGGCAGGCTAAGAAAATCAACAAATTGGGAGGAAGAGAAAAAAATGCTAGACAGTGATTTCTCAGCTACGTAAAAATATTTATGATAATAAAGACCTCCATAAAATACACCCCAGAATTAGAAAGTTTATTTCTGGAATACAGACTCCAAGGTGACTTTTACTTTCTTTGCTGTTGTAAAAGCATAACTTAAAAGTATTTTTAAAAATACCCTCCCAGACTTGCCTGGTGGCCAGCGGTAAAGAATCCGCCCGTCAATGCAGGAGGCACAGGTTGGATCCCTGGCCCAGAGAGATCCCACATGCTGCAGAGCAACGAGTCCCTGTGCCACAACTGCTCAGCCTGCGCTCTAGAGCCCAGGAACCGCAGCTACTGAGCCTGCGCTCTAGAGCCCGGGAACCGCAGCTAGTGAGCCTGTGCTCCGCAACAAGAGAAGCCACCGAAGTGAGAAGCCCGCACACTACAACAAAGAGGAGCCCTGGCTCACTGCAACTAGAGAAAAATCTACACAGCAAAGAAGACCCAGCACAGCCAAAAATAAATAAATACATACATATTAAAGAAAAAAAAGTATTCTCCTTGCACACACAAGGCCACTTTCAGTGAATATTAAAGCAGAGTGGAGATGCTAAGTGTGGTACTTAGGAGGGGCAGTTTCTTGGGGTGGGTGGCCCCTCACGTCTCTCTCACCTGAGAAGCGGCAGGCTTGCTCCAGGTGGCATCAGGTCCTTTTCCTTCAGATGCAATGAGTCATGTTTGGGGTTTATGGGTGATGCAGGATGAAGCAGAGACCTAGCTGGTTGCACTGACCTGCAGAGCAGCCCTGGGAGAGAAGTGCCTTTATTACCCCTTTTCACAAATGCTCCCTGAACATGTGAGCTCATTTCTACCCTAGAGCTTTGCGATGGCTGTTCCCTCAGCCTGGGATAATCATCTTTCAGATTTGAGCTCAGAGAGGGTCTGTGAGGAGCCCAAGAGCACCCAGCACAGGGCTTGAGCCAATGTCTGCCTGACTGCCAGTCTCACAAGCCTAAGCTAAGCTCCCAACGCATTTTCAGATGGTTACTGTTGGGAAGAAAAAAAATCCCTGCTCTAAGTTTGACACAGAAGGCCAGGTGCTATCTGACGCCATGGGGAGACATCTAGTGTCTAACTCCAGATCTCCTTTTTATTTCTTTTTCTTTTTTTTATTTCTAGGCAGCGCCCTGCAACATGCAGGATCTTAGTTCCTGGACCAGGGATCAAACCCTCGTTCCCTGCAATAAAAATGCAGTCTTAACCACTGGACCACCAGGGAAGTTTCAGACCTCCTTTTTAAAAGAATGGTTTGTCTGGAAGGCTGAGGACAATTCTGACTCTATCTTTCAGTGGCTGGAAGGCTGTTCTGGGGGTACAAGCTCCGTGTGCACACTCAGAAGCCACAGCCGCCCCCCAGCTTACTGCCTGCCTCCTTTGCCCTCTCAGAGCAAGGGCCAGCCAGTCCTCTAGGCTCTGCAGCCACACTGCACAGGCTGCTGGCCCGGAGGGAGTCCACCAGGCACCATCCCCCAGTGACAGCCATCCCCCACCCAGTGCCCACTGAGTGCCAACCCCATGCCATGCTGGGTCCACAGCTGAGCCTGAAGCATACCCCCGTTCTTCTGTCCTGGGAGACAGGACTAGAGAACACGTATTCAGGAGAGGAAATGCCTTCATCTGCCTCATGCTCTCATCTCACCTCTCCATGGCCCTCCCTGACCCCTGTCATTCTCAAACCCCCGTTTCTTTTTCTTCCTGGCATGTACCACTCCCTAGGGTTATACTCTCTTCCTCTTTTCTTCAAGAGAGGTGGACATGTGATTCGTCTTGCTCCGCTGGATCCCCTGGCACCCCGAACACCACCTGGCAGAGACCAATGCTCTGTAAAGCCTGTTGGTCAAAGGTTTACCTGCTATCTCAACCGGATGCATGTGTATGTGAGCATCAGGAGGCCAGGTAGGGCCAGGCGGCACTCAGGCTCTGCGGGCATCACTGACTTCCCCCCTCACTTTACCCACGTTCTGCTTGTGGACCTATTCCTGGATCCCTGCTTTGTCTCGGCCTGGGAGACACACTTAACTACAGCCAGTCTTTTATGGGGTCAACGATGTATAGTCACAGTTTTAAAGCTCCTTGTGTGAGTGTTCACTACCCATCTTGGGTGGGTGATACCCAAGGCCCCCACATCAGCATTTAAACACAGAAAGCTCTTCTTTTTTCCCTTTTACTCCTGCCAAGTCCTGCCACCTTGGGGCTGCTGTTGCCCACAGTTTAGAACCACCACTTCAGAAGGAAGTATAGCCTTAACTGGCCTGATGCAGCCCTAACTCCTTGGTGTCAGAGGGGAGGTGGCCAGAGACGGCATTTCACCCTCAGCATTCCGTAGACTATGAAGATTTCATTTTACCTCCAAGACAAGCCAGGCACGGCCTGAGGGTCAGAGACTTGCCCGTGAGGCTGGATTTCAAAGGAGAAAAGCAGGGTTCATGACTGAGAGTGGAGGAGACCTGTGGCCACTCAGAGAAGGACAAGGACCTTGCGATCTCACCCTTCAGGATGTCAGCTTGGTTTCCTAAAAGATGTGGAGCTGAGCAGTGACATATCCTTCAGGAGCTTCTGTCCCGTTCATTCTCCCTGTATCTCTTGACTCTAGAAGCATCTGAGGCTAGACTCTCGTCCTGAGAGGTAAGAAACCAGGTTTCTAGTTGTCCTCTCAGTCTTCTGGGGCCTAGATTCCTTAGAATCCAGCGAATTTGGGATGATAAACAGCTACAATAGTGATAGCCAAAATCACATGTCTGACTGTGGACAAGCTTCTGTAGTTAGACCCTAAGGGTGCCTTCTCAGGAGCGGCCCGTTTCCCAGATGTGCAGGTGAGGATGGGCCACGGAGATCATCTGTGACTGTAGACGAGGAAGCTCAAGTCCATTAACATGCCCTAAGTCTTACCCCATCCCCGTGGGCCTCAGTTTCTTTATCTGAACAAAATTACCCCTTCAGGCTCTGATACCCTCCCACTTGAAACCTGTCCAAGACAACTCATCCTCTGAAGAATAAGTCTTTTTGTTGTTCATTCGCTCAGTTGTGTCTGACCCTTTGCGACCCCATGGACAGCAGCACGCCAGGCTTCCCTGTCCTCTGGGAGGGACATCTCCCAGAGATGGTGACATCTCCCAGAGTTTGCTCAAACTGATGTCCACTGAGTCAGTGATGCCATCCAACCATCTCATCCTCTGTCATCTCCTTCTCTTCCTGCCTTCAATCTTTCCCAGCATCATGGTCTTTTCCAGTGAGTCAGCTCTTCACATCAGGTGGCCAAAGTATTGGAGCTTCAGCTTCAGCATCAGTCCTTCCAAGGAATATTCAGGGTTGATTGACTTTAGGATGGACTGGTTGCATCTCCTTGCAGTCCAAAGAATAAGCCTCGAGGTGCAGTGGTTGTAGTTCCACGGGATGCCAGGAGAGGGCAGCAGGCAGTAAGTGACGGTGCTGCTGGAATTCAGGTGAAGAAGGACCGTGACACAGACAAGGATTTCCAGAGGAAAAAGGGGTAGGGCTGTGGCCACCACAGCTCTGACTGCTTCTTGCCACGACGTGAGCTGGCGCGCCTCCCAAACTGCTGTGTCCTCTGATACCAGAGGACCCCTATCCCTATGGGGTCCGAGGTCCTTGCTGCCTGTAGGGTCACCTGGATTCCAGGCCTCTTGCCTGTGTCAGTCCCGGAAGGCAGTGTGCCCCCTAGCTTCAAGGAGGGTGCCTCGGGGCTTGTCCTCAGCTGTCGACTCTGTGTCTCCTTTCTGGAAGCTGGATAAACCCCCAGAGCTCTGTGCTCCTCCCACACCTCGTGCTCTGGGGTTTCGACAAGCAGACCCTGGGGTCAGTGTTACAAACATTACATCTTTCCTCGTATCCCTTGCCTGCACTTCCTAACAGGGCCAGGGCCCCGCTCATCTACAATCCGCTGCGTGCTGCCCTTTCTCCTCGGGGGCTCCTTGCCCTTCTGTTCCCTGTAACACACTGGGTCTTGGCTCTCTCCTCCACTGGGCTGCGAGTGTCCTAAGGGCAGGGAGGCTGTCCTGCCCGTCTTTTCAGCATCGGTGCCTCTGTCCGTGCCGGGCATGTGGTTTGCGGATGAGTGGGTGAGCGGGCAGGCGCTGCCTTGAGAACATGCGGTCCACAGAATCTCACTACGTCCCTGTCACTTTCCAAGGCTGAGAGGCCCCTTCTCAGACTCAGCACAGCTCCTGGAATTCTCCTGTGTACCTGGGCCCAGTGGCATATCTGCTTTTTCAGTCTTCGCTACCTGCCATCACTCCGTCCCTTGGGGACTTATGGAGTCTCCTTCTGTCTCAATGATCAGTTCAGCCTCCTCTCATCACCTCTGCAGGCAAGTTGGCATGGGAAGTAGGACAACAGGCTTAGGCAGGCATGGTTACTGGACCCTTCATCTTTTATCCTGTTTCTTAGGGCTACCGTAAAAATGTGCCTCAAACTGGGTGGCATAAAAAACAGAAATTCCAAGTTCTGGAAGCTAGAATTCCAAATTCAAAGTGTCAGTAGGGTGCACTCCTTCTGAAGGCTCTGAGAGTGAGCCCATGCCTCCCTCCCAGCTTCTGGTGGTTGCTGGCAATCTTGGCTTGTGGACGCTCACTCCAGTCTCTGCCTCTGTCTTCACTTAGACTTTTCCCCTCCATGTCTGTGTATCATCTCTCTCTCTCTGTTCTCTTATAATAACGCTAGACTTTGGCCTACTTTTGTGGGCTGTGGGTCCAATGACCATTTAATATTCAGACCACTCCGTGGTACAGTTTGGCCAGCTCGGTGTATCTGGTGACATTGGCGGGGGGGCGGGGGGCGGGGGGTGCCCACGGATGCTGTCTGAGGGACTGGAGGAGCTATCTCGGGCTCAGCCACCCGCTGCCTCTAGTCAGGGGAAGGGTTTCTCCAGCCTGCAGGGACAAAGATTGCTTTCT
The DNA here is from genome assembly GCF_032405125.1 of Capricornis sumatraensis. Taxonomy (NCBI): domain Eukaryota; kingdom Metazoa; phylum Chordata; class Mammalia; order Artiodactyla; family Bovidae; genus Capricornis; species Capricornis sumatraensis. Next base: position 60,702,045 of record NC_091078.1, on the reverse strand, counting down.
GACTCATATGTCCATTTTTAGTAACGCTAAAATCAGTGGATTCAGGTGTTAGCAACCCGATCTGTATCTTAGAAAGTTCCTTGCCAACGTTTCACCCAATGGTTTCCGCATCTGTTAATGATTGGTACCTAAGTACATCACTTTAACTAACTGCATCCTTCCACCTGCATCCATGAGCTGGAATTCTCTAAAAAGAACTTTCATCAGCACCATTTGGTTACCCTGAGGAACAGTCCACGCAGGTGAGACAGGACAAATGCTTTGATTCTTCCCCTTTCTTTGTTGGGATCCAACATTTGAATGTGAGCAACATTAAAAGACTGACCAGTAAAGTTTTTTCTTTTTATGTATCATTATAAATTGATGGATTTTAATCCAGTCCACTGTAATTTCAGCCTATTGCATTGATTTCTTATTTAAGACTGTTCCATTTTTAGCCAGTGGGAGACCTTCGAGTTGACCCCTGGATGCCTCTGATGTAATTCCACTGGTATCTGATGGCTTCTTCCTTTTCCAGCATAACCACATGCCCCAGGACATCTGGGACAGTTTCTGCCTCAGGTGTGGAATCAACCGTTTCTCAAGGAGCCTGGACTCCTTAAAGTGAGAAATAGTATCTGGAAACAACAGTTCAGGCATGAAGGCCCATGGACAAGAGGAGCCTGGTGGGATACAGCCCACGGGGTCGCAAAGAGTCAGACAGGACTGAGCGCAAACATCAACCTTAACAGCAAACCAAGCCAGGGAAACACATGCTTCTTCTTCAAAAGAATCAAAAGAAATAAGGAGTTCCTGATATTTTCTATTTAAATTTAGGATCACAGTGCTTCTCCACTATTTCTCTGGGTGCGTCTCTTTCCTGCTCCCCGCCCCCCACCCCCTGCTTTTTAGGTCTCTCTGATTTGAGTTGAATCAACTTAACACCCCAATTCAAGTGGGTTCAGATCGATCCCTTACTCCCCTCATCTTATGTTCCCACCCAGGCACCTTCCAGCTCTGAAATGTAACAAGTCTGATATTTCCCCCACTAAAGCTAATGTGCAGAAATACGATGGACTTGAGGGGATGTGGTGAAAATCTCCCTACCCAGGACCAGCTTAAGGTCATCGAGCCACTGGACTCCATAATGCCAGCCATTCCCTGCAAACACTCCCAGCCTGCCCAGGAAATTGCTCCTGGCAGAAACACTTCCCCAGGGACATGAAAAGCAAACGTAATTAAATGAGAAGGGTAGTTAAGAAGGAATCACCGGCGATCCCATTTCTGATTGTCCCCTGAGACTAAGCAGAGTGTTTGTTTTTCCATTCTTTTTTAAAAATCTGATCCAGGTTAAATTATGTTCCATGGCAACTTGCATCAATGGCGTTGTCATGGTTACAGGTGAACCTGAAAGCGAGCTGTGACAGTGAGCCCGGGCTCTGGGCTCTTGGAGCCCCTGTCTTAAAGAGACATCCATTTGCCTTCTGGTCCAGGCTAGAAAAGTCGAGAATGTGTGCCATTTCTCAGCAAGGTCAGCCTGCGGACTGATGCAGGCCAGGGAAAGGTGGAACCACAGGTTCTTCAAATAAACATTCTCCTCCAGCAGCCTGAGTCGGGTCCCAGGACACCTCACACAAATTCCCCACATTTTCATCTGTTCACGCACCGGGAACAGGAGAATCATTGCGTGAGCAACTCTCTGATGGAGAAGCCGTGAGCCACTCCCAGGAATTCCCCTTAGATGAAAGGTAAGGAGCATATCTCCCTTCGTCTTTGGCAGTGCTATCTAACAGAAATAAAATGCAAGCCACCAACGTGATCCACACATGTCAGTTCACATTTCCTAGAAATCACATTTTTAAAATGCTACAAGAAACAGATAATTTTAATAATTTAAACTTAACTCACTGTATCCAAAAATACCATTTCAACATGTAACTAATATAGAAATTAATGGGATATTTTATACTGTTTTTTTCATACTAAATCCTTGAATTCCGGTGTGTATTTCTCAATTCAGATGCTAAATTCTGATTGAAAATACTTGATCTACATTGAGATTTCATAAAATTTACAGTTGAAATGGTCAAGTCACATACTTGTTAACCCAAGCATACTTCAGTGTTTCAATTAAAAAACTGAGTATGTTTTACTACAATGAGGTACCACCTCACATCAGTCATTAAAAAATCTGCAAATAACAAATGCTAGAGAAGGCATGGAGAAAAGGGAGCCCTCCTATACTGTTCCTGGGAATGTAAACTGGTAACATCACTATGGAGAACAGTATGGAGGTCCCTCAAAAAACTAAACATAGAAATGCCATATGATCCAGCAATCTCACTCCTGGGCATATACCTAGACAAAACTATAATTCAAAAAGACACAACTCAATGTTCATAGCAGCACTGTTCACAATATCCAAGAAATGGAAGCAATGTCAACGTCCATCAACAGGTGAATGGATAAAGATGACATGGTGCATATATACAACAGATTATTACTCAGTCATAAAAAAAAAGAATGAAATGTGCCATTTGCAGCAACATGAGTGTACCTGGAGATTATCAGACTAAGTAAGTGAAGTCAGTCAGAACGAGAGAGACAAATGCAAATCTAAAATACGACACAAATGACCTTACCTACAAAACAGTTAACAGACTCACAGAGAGCAGACTTGTGGCTGCTGATGGGGAAGGGGGTAGGGGAAGGATGGATTGAGAATCTGGGATTCTCAGATGCAAACTGCTATATCAGGTTGGCCCAAAAGTTCATTTGAGACTTTCCATAAGATGATATGGAAAACCCTGCAAACTAACATTTTGGCCAACACACTACCTAGACTAGACAAGCAGCAAGGTCCTGCTGAGTAGCACAGGCAACTGTATTCAGAAGCCTGTGATAAACCACGATGGAAAAGAATATGAAAAAGAATGTTCCTACGTGCATAAGTGAAGCACTTTGCTGTATAGCAGAAATTAACACAGCATAGTAAACCAACTAGGCTCCAACACAATAATTGTTTAAAAAACAAATTGAGTATGTTTTAAATCTTAAGCTTTTCTTTTTTTTTAGTTCTACCAGTTTATTGCTACCAACCCACCTCCCTCCACCCTCCTCATGCACGTGTGCCTGCTCAGTCATGTAACACTGTGGACTGCAGCTTGCCAGCCTCCTCAGTCCATGGACTTTTCCAGGCAAGAATACTGGAGTGGGTCGTCCTTTCCTTCTCCATAAATCTTAAGTTTAAATGAACTAAAATGAAAGAAGATCTGAAGTCTTGCCACCTTGAAAGTGCTCGGCAGCCACACGTGGCTGGTGCTACCACATGGGACAGCAGGGATTCAAGATGGTGACTCAACATGGTCCTGAGGCCAGCAGCATCAGCGTCACCAGGGAGGTTATTAGAAATGTGTCTGGGATCTGCCGCAGAGGCAGTGATGCAGAACCTGCACTCTTGCACAACTCCCCAGATCAGTCTCAAAGCACGTTAGTTTGGGAAGCTCTGTTAAAAGGATAAAGTCAAAACTCTTGATTTGGTTTTCAAGACCCCTGCCTCCTTTTCTACTCTCGTCTCCCCACCCCTCAAGCCCTACCCCCCATCAAGCCTTCAGAGGAAACAGTAGACACTGATCCAACACCTTGATTACAGTCTTGTAAGACATCCTGAGTCAGAAGCAGCCAGGTGAGCTGTATCCAGATTCCTGACCCACCGAAACAATGAGACAATGAATGGTTGTTGTTTGGAGCTGTTAAATTTAGGGGTACCTTGATATGCAGATAATGAATACAGCAGGCGATATGAGGGCCCCTGTCTACTTATCCAGCCCCATCACCCCCAACTTTTATCCTGTGGTCCAGCCTTAACAAGCTTTCCCATTTCCTAACAACCTCTTTGCTCTGACTCGTTGGCAGGTTTCTACATTCTCTGTTCCTTCTGCCCAATAAACAACCACCCCCAGCTGCCTTCATCAGTCCAATTCCTACTCATTCTTCAGCGCTCAGCTTAAATATCACTTCCTAAAGGAGTCGTCTGAGCCCATCCCTGAGCTCCCGGGCTGGGTGAAGGCCATCATGGTGCCCACCACACCCTGAGTTGTATTTGCTTATTCAAGTGTCTGTAAACAGACCCCAGTAGACAGTGACTCCCACCACGGCAGGGACCATGTCTGTCCAGCTCACCACTGCACCGAACGCCCTGAAGCAGGGACAGGGCCTGGCAAATAGAAAACAGTCAATAAATATTGGTCGAGTATTATTGAAAACTAGGAAAAAGAGACTGAGAAACTAAGGACTGGATGGCAGAGGGTGGGCTGGAGTCACTGGCCCCAGGACAGTAATGAAAACCACAAGGAAGGAGACAGAAGTTCAAAACATCTCTGGGGTGGAGCTTAGGAGATAGGAGTTCACGGGGTGTAGTTGTTAGAAAGGCAGTTGAAACTGTCCTCTGCGGTTCAGAGAGAAAAGGGAGTTTCTTTCCATGGATCCCCAGAAGTGAGAGAGGATATAGCCTAGGCCTGGTGTGGAAGCAAGAAGAACTAGGAAGAAAAGGGGAAGATGCAAGGTCTGGGTGCTTAGTTTGATCAGATTGAGGGGAAGAAGGTTGTGGAGCTGAAGCTGTGGGCTACTGTCCTTTGTTCTGAATACCTGCTTCCTGGGGTCCCATTCCTTCTCCTAACCCTGCAACACTGGAACCTCCTCCTAAATCTCTCCAGAGATTCTGAACCACATGGAAAGAAGACAGGGAGAGTGAAAGATATCTGGGGACATCAAAAAAATAGAGAAAACGAGACAGATCCGTACAGATGCTGCTGGAGAAGCGGATCCACTGAGATTGCTGGCTGGTGGGCAGGGGGATGGACTTCTATTTTCACAGAATTTTCCAATAATTAAGAAACACAGACTGCAAGCAGTCACTACTGAAAGTCGAAATGCTGAAGGAGAGCAAGATATTTGTGTACCCTGATCCGTAAATGCTGTGTGCACATCGATGAGCACAAACAATCCTGTACAGGCAGCAAAGCACCAGCTGGCGGGAGATGGGTGACTCACCGTTCTTGACGCTGAGCCACAGCAAAAGACGTCCAGCTTTTCTTCAGCGTAGATTTTCTACCTTGACTGGATCTCCTTTGATTTTTATGTTGCTGCAGATCAAATCACATGGTAACTTACCGCTCATAATTTGCATAATTGATTTCATATCGATTTTACCCCACCTTCGTGCAATCAGAGTTGTGTTTGTCTTCTAGGAAGTTGCCCCCACCCTGCACAGCTCCTTCCCTCTCCCAGTCTTGCACAAAGTCCCAAACACTTAAGTCAAAGGAAAATCAATCTGCCTGGAAGGAAGTGAGAGATAGGGAGTCAGGAGGAAATTGATGAAAACATAGGAGGACAGTAAGCCACCTTGTAACTGCTGCACTATTTTCTTGGTTATTAAAAAAAAAATCATCATCTCCTTTAACAGGCCTGTGCTGCTCTGCAGAGAGCAGGTTAAAGGAAAGAAGGCATAGGAAAGGCTATGGACCTCAGGAAAAAGCCTCTGGACAAGCCATTTCTTTCTTCATCAACCATCTGTCCTTGGTGATGCCAGCTGAAAGAAACCCCAGAGAAACCAGAGTGGAAACCCAGCAGGGGCCCATCCATCTCTGTTTCATTTGCCCATATAACGCGGGTCTCATCCTTGGCAGCACATTGGAAACATCTGGCAACCTTGGGAGAGGGAAATGATATCAGTGATCCCAGCCCAGAGTGGTCAAATCAGAATGAGGAGAGGATCCAGGTACAGGTATTTTAAAACGTTGGACAAGTGGTTCTCAAACTTAAATGTGCATCAGAATCACCCAACAAATTTGTTTAAACAAAAAAAGAGGAATGTTTAGCAGAGCCTCTAATTCAGTAGCTCTGGAATGAGGCCCAAGTTCCCAGCGCTGCTAATGCTGCTGCTTGAGGACAACTCATTGAGAACCACACTCAGAAAGACACTTCCACTGTCCGGGACCTTCTCCCTCTGGCCTCGCCTTGCCTCTCACCTCCCCCTCCCCCTCTGTTTTCGTGGTTACATGCTCCTGATCCCTGGCTTCTCCCTGGATCTGATTATAATGTGACTTCCCCAGTTTAATCCTCAACACACCCTCCTGGACATGGTTTTATACTCACTCTTCTTTCTCTTCCGTTAGCCCTGACCTCACTGGACCCCAGCCCAACTCAGGGATACTATTCTGTTATCAGCCCACATGACTGGAGCTGCTACTGTGGTTGCACAGATCCCCACAATGGGAAGGAGGTTTCAGATGGGAATGGCCTTTAACTGGGTGGTCACACTCCTGTCTTGTCACAGTGTTATGACATTCCTACCTTTCTGGTTACACTATTCTTAGGAGACAAAAGCACTTAGAAAATGTGCAATCCATTTCTGGGGTCTTAATGTGTCGTTTGCCAAAGTTTTATGACCCAAGTCCGGTTCTGTCTATCGTGGACCTCGATTTTATGACCCATAAAATAAAGGGACTTAACTAAAAGCATTGCTAAAGTCTCCATATATTAACATCCATAATATAATTTCCCTATGATCTGAAAGAATGAGCAATTAGCTCACATTAATGGTATAATTAGACTAACCCTGGTGGAATAAAACATATTAATCTTTAACAAAGTAAAAACATGCACCCATGGCAACAAAGAAAATCATGGGCTTATTAAAAATAGAAAATTACCATTTAAAAGTGTCAGCGTTCATCTCAAAGGCACTTTAAGGAAAGTGGCTTTGGCCAAGGCAGATGACTCAGCAATCTCACTTCAACCTACTTGTGATTCTCGCGAGAATTGCTGTCATTTCCCGAAAACACTTCTTATTACCAGGACAGCCATGACCTTTAGCAAGTGACAAAAAGTCAAGTTCCAGAACAAGGTGCACAGTATGACCTCACGTTGCATGCTGATGTACCCACACAGGGAAAACAGTCTGGAAGATGATACGGCAAAAGACTAACCGTGGCGCTCTTCAGATGGTGAAACTAAGGGTAATTTTAAATTGTTTTAGCTTATACTGGCTTTTACTTTTGCCCACAATGAAGACATTATTACTGCTTCAATAAAGAAAATACAAAAGGTTTTTCAAAAAACCTTTTATTTCCAAACTGGTACTTCCTGAGTAGTATAAGCTTTGTGGAAAGAAGACTGTGCCCCAGGGATCGTCATCAGCAGAACTCCAAGGGTCCTCAACAGAAGCAAGTTGCATTCCCAGGGGGCATTTGTCCAAGTCATTATTGCCTGCCCAAATCCCCATCCTTGGTGTCTGTCTTCAATGATGGCCCCCCCAACACCCCCCAAAAAACAATGGATGAGTTCTGCATGTTTTCAAGCTTCAGTACATGTAGAAACTTTGATTAGATGAGAGAGCTTTTCCAGTCTTTAATTATTATGGAATCCATAAATCTTTTAAAAAAAACCTGCTTTCCATAACTAAAGCAAGATGCACTATAAGGTAAATGTAAGACCTTGGAGAATATAAAAAAGAAAGTGGTATAACTTTTTGCAATGGTATATTTTTTCCCTCTTTTTACTTTCTTCTGAGCAGCATATAATGAAATTTTATTGCCCTTAATCCAGTCTGATCATCTTTGTCTTTTAAAGGGGAATATAGTACATTCATATATACATATATGTCGACTGAAAAAAGATGCACCATGTGAGAGGTGCGATTAAGTTTTATGGGAGGCAACATGAGGACTGCAGCCTGGGAGATAGCACCTCAGACAGCTTTGAGAAACTGCTACAAAGAGGTAGTAGAGGAAGGTCAATATATATGATTTCAGTGAAGGGGGAGTTAAGTGCAATCAAGCACATATTTTACAAAAGGTTTTCTGCTAGTCATGAGAAGCTGTCATCCTGAAGGGATTTAGTGCTTTTCTAGATATAAGGAAACGCAAGGATTGAAGTAACGAAGTAAAGTGAAGTCGCTCGGTCATGTCTGATTCTTTGCAACCCCATGGACTGTAGCCTAACAGGCTCCTCCATTCATGGGATTTTCCAGGCAAGAATACTGGAGTGGGTTGCCATTTCCTTCTCCAGGAGATCTTCCCAACCCAGGGAATGAACTTGGGTCTCCCACGTTGTAGGCAGACGCTTTACCATCTGAGCCACCAGGGAAGTCCGATGCAAGGATTGGGGTCATGAAATCAGTTCCTGAAAAAATACCTAACTATCTAAAGACCTGTTCCACTAGTTTCCCTGGAGCACAAAGCGCCTCACTCTCCACCCTGAATTCCCCTCAGGGTGTGCTGAAGGTCAACAGCTGCAGCAACCGCAGAGGCAGAAGGCAAATGCCCCTGGCAAGTGCCAATTTGTAGTTAACGTTTATATATCCTGCCCAGGGATCAAACCCAGGTCTCCTGCATTGCAGGAAGATTCTTTACCCTCAGAGGCACCAGGGAAGCCCATATCGGAGAAGGCAATGGCAACCCACTCCAGTACTCTTGCCTGGAAAATCCCATGGATGGAGGAGCCTGGTAGGCTGCAGTCCATGGGGTCACTAAGAGTCGGACATGACTGAGCAACTTCACTTTCACTTTTCACTTTCATGCATTGGAGAAGGAAATGACAACCCACTCCAGTGTTCTTGCCTGGAGAATCCCAGGGACAGGGGAGCCATTTATGGGGTCGCACAGAGTCGGACACAACTGAAGTGACTTAGCAGCAGCAGCATATATATACATATGCAATTTTAAACTAACATTTAACTCAAATTTTAAAATTTCATTAAAATTTTTTAATTTTTAAATGTTTAAAGATGTCTTTTTTACTTCCATTAATTATTTTGAGAAGTCAGCTGTCATTCTTAATATTACTTCTTTAAAGGGAATGTGTTTTTTTCCCTTTGTCAGCTTTCAAGGTCTTCTCATTATTTCTGCATTACGGCAGTTTTACTATGATTTACCGATGCATGGTTTTGTTTCAGGTTGCCTTACTTGGATTTCGTACAGCTTCTCGGTGCTTTTTATCTGAGTTGATATCTTTAATCAGCTTTGGAAAATACTTGGTTGCTTTCTCTCCAAATATTGCTTCTGTGCCATTATGTCTTTTCTTCCAAATTTCCAATTTATATATATATATAAAACCTTTTGCTAAATTCCATATGTCTCTTAAATTCTTTCCGTATTTTTCTTCTATTTCCTTTCATCATATTTCTTCTGGGTCTTCTCCACTAACTTACTATTTATTATTTCTCTCTTCGGATATCTCTAATATGGTATTAAACTTACCCATTGAGCTCTTACTTTCCTTTATTATGTTTTTTAGTACTAGAACCTCCATTGGACTCTTTTAAAAATACATTTAATTGATAAAATTCATTTTCTCATCTACTTTCTTAAACACAGTATTCACAGGAATTTTAAAGACCATGTTTGATAACATTTGAATCACCTCTGGATCTATTTTATCATTAACTTTATTGAAGTAGAGTTGATCTGCAATGTTATATTAATTTCTGCTGTACAACAAAGTGATTCAGTTATAGATACGTATATATTCTTTTTCGTATACTTTTCCATTATGGTTTATCACAGGATATTGAATATAGTTCCCTGTGCTATACAGTAGGACCTTGTTCTTTATCAATTCTCTATATAATGGTTTGCATCTGCTAGTCCCAAACTCCCACTCCATTCCTCCCCAACCCCTCCACCACTGTGGCAACTACAAGTCTGTCCTCTATGTCTGTCTGTAAGCCTGTTTTTGTTTCATAAATAAGTTCATTATATGTTAGATTCTACTTGTAAGTGATATCATATAGTATTTGTCTTTCTCTTTTTTAACTTCACTTAGCATGATAATCTCTGGGTCCATCCATGTTGCTACAGAGGGCATTACTTCATTCTTTTTCATGGCTGAGTAGTATTCCATCATACATGTACCACACCTTCTTCACCCATTCATCTGTTGATGCACATTTAGGTTTCCATGTCTTGGCTATTGTGAATAGTGAAGCTATGAACATAGGGGTCCATGTATCTTTCTGAATGATAGTTTTGTCTGGATATATGCCCAGGAATGGGACTGCCGGATAGTAGGTTTCAGTTACTCACTCATATCTGACTCTTTGGGACCTCATGGGTTGCAGCACACCAGCTTTCCCTGTTCTTCACCATCTCCCAGAGCTTGGCCAAACTCATGTCCATTGAGTCGGTGATGCCATCCAGCCATCCTGCCCTCTGTCATACCCTTCTGCTCCTGCCTTCAATCTTTCCCAGCATCAGGGTCTTTTCTAAGGAGTCAGCTCTTCACATCAGATGGCCAAAGTACTGAAGCTTCAGCTTCAGCATCAGTCCTTCCAATGAATATTCAGGACTGATTTCCTTTCAGATGGACTGGTTGGATCTCCTTGCAGTCCAAGGGACTCTCAAGAGACTTCAACACCACACTTCAGAAGCATCAATTCTCTGGCACTCAGCCTTCTTTATGGTCCAGCTTTCACATCCATACATGCTTACTGGTAAAAACTATAGCTATGACTAGATGGATGTTTGTCAGCAAAGTAATATCTCTGCTTTTTAATATACTGTATAGGTTACACAGAAGAACTGTACAAAAAAGATCTTCATGATCCACATAAGCACAATGGTGTGATCACTCACCTAGAGCCAGACATACTGGAATGTGAAGTCAAGTGGGCCTTAGAAAGCATCACTATGAACAAAGCTAGTGGAGGTGATGGAATTCCAACTGAGCTATTTCAAATCCTAAAAGATGATGCTGTGAAAGGGCTACACTCAATATGTCAGCAAATTTGGAAAACTCAGCTGTGGCCACAGGACTGGAAAAGGTCAGTTTTTGTTCAAATCCCAAAGAAAGGCAATGCCAAAGAATGCTCAAACTACTGCACAATTGCACTCATCGCACACACTAGTAAAGTAATGCTCAAAATTCTCCAAGCCAGGCCTCAGCAATACATGAACCGTGAATTTTCAGATGTTCAAGCTGGTTTTAGAAAAGGCAGAGGAACCAGAGATCAAATTTCCAACATCCGCTGGATCATGGAAAAAGCAAGAGTTCCAGAAAAACATCGATTTCTGCTTTATTGCTATGCCAAAGCCTTTGATTGTGTGGATCACAATACACTGTAGAAAATTCTGAAAGAGATGGGAATACCAGATCACCTGACCTGCCTCTTGAGAAATCTATATGCAGGTCAGGAAGCAACAGTTAGAACTGGACATGGAACAACAGACTGGTTCCAAATAGGAAAAGGAGTACATCAAGGCTGTATATTGTCACCCTGCTTATTTAAATTCTATGCAGAGTACATCATGAGAAACGCTGGGCTGGAGGAAGCACAAGCTGGAATCAAGACTCCCAGAAGAAATATCAATAACCTCAGATATGCAGATGACACCACCCGTACGGCAGAAAGTGAAGAGGAGCTAAAGAGCCTCTTGATGAAAGTGAAAGAGGAGAGTGAAAAAGTTGGCTTAAAGCTCAACATTCAGAAAACGAAGACCATGGCATCTGGTCCCATCACTTCATGGGAAACAGATGGGGAAACAGTGGAAAGAGTGTCAGACTTTATTTTTTGGGGCTCCAAAATCACTGCAGATGGTGATTGCAGTCATGAAATTAAAAGTTGCTTACTCCTTGGAAGGAAAGTTATGACCAATCTAGACAGCTTATTGAAAAGCAGAGACATTACTTTGTCAACAAAGGTCCATCTAGTCAAAGCTATGGTTTTTCCAGTCGTCATGTATGGATGTGAGAGTTGGACTATAAAGAAAGCTGAGCACCGAAGAACTGATGCTTTTGAACTGTGGTGTTGGGGAAGACTCTTGAGAGTCCCTTGGATTGCAAGGAGATCCAACCAGTCCATCCTAAAGGAAATCAATCCTGGGTGTTCATTGGAAGGTCTGATGTTGAAGCTGAAACTCCAACACTTTGGCCACCTGATGCAAAGAGCTGACTCTTTGGAAAAGACCCTGATGCTGGGAAAGATTGAGGGCAGGAGGAGAAGGGGACAACAGAGAATGAGATTTGTGGATGGCATCACCGACTCAATAGACATGAGTTTGGGTGGGCCCCAGGAGTTGGGTGTTGGACAGGGAGGCCTGGTGTGCTGCAGCTCATGGGGTCGCAAAGAGTTGAACACGACTGAGCAGCTGTGACAGCGCAGAAATGGCCGAGAGGAGCTACCCTGCATCCGAGGCCAGAGACAGCGCCCAAGAGGAACTACCCCACGTCTGAGGTCAGGGGCAGCAGCTGAGAGGAGCCACCTGGCACCCAAGGCCAGGGGTGGTGGCCTGGAGGAGCCACCCCACGCCAAAGGCCAGGGGCGGCAGCCGGGAGGATCAACCCCATGTCCAAGGAGTGGTGGCTGCCTGGGCGCAGGATCCCATGTTGAAGGTCAGGAAGGGTGGTGGTCATTCAAGGTAAGGAGCAGTGGCTGCGCTTTGCTGGAGCAGCCGTGAAGAGATACCCCACGCCCAAGGTAAGAGAAACCCAAATAGGATGGTAGGTGTTGCAAGAGGGCATCAGAGGGCAGACACACTGAAACCATACTCACAGAAAACTAGTCAATCTAATCACACTAGGACCACAGCCTTGTCTAACTCTATGAAACTAAGCCATGCCCACGGGGCAACCCAAGACTGGCGGGTCATGGTGGAAAGGTCTGACAGAATGTGGTCCACTGGAGAAGGGAATGGCAAACCACTTCAGTATTATTGCCTTGAGAACCCCATGAACACTATGAAAAGGCAAAATGATAGGATACTGAAAGAGGAACTCCCCAGGTCAGTAGGTGCCCAATATGCTACTGGAGATCAGTGGAGAAATAACTCCAGAAAGAATGAAGGGATGGAGCCAAAGCAAAAACAATACCCAGTTGTGGATGTGACTGGTGATGGAAACAAAGTCCAATGCTGTAAAGAACAGTATTGCATAGGAACCTGGAATGTCAGGTCCATGAATCAAGGCAAATTGGAAGTGGTCAAACAAGAGATGGCAAGAGTGAACGTTGACATTCTAGGAATCAGTGAACTAAAATGGACTGGAATGGGTGAATTTAACTTAGATGATCATTATATCTACTACTGCGGGCAGGAATCCCTCAGAAGAAATGGAGTAGCCATCATGGTCAACAAAAGAGTCTGAAATGCAGTACTTGGATGCAGTCTCAAAAATGACAGAATGATCTCTGTTGTCTCCAAGGCAAACCATTCAATATCACAGTAATCCAAGTCTGTTCCCCAACCAGTAACGCTAAAGAAGCTGAAGATAAATGGTTCTATGAAGACCTACAAGACCTTTTAGAACTAACACCCAAAAAAGATGTCCTTTTCATTATAGGGGACTGGAATGCAAAAGTAGGAGGTCAAGAAACACCTGGAGTAACAGGCAAATTTGGCCTTGGAATGCAGAATGAAGCAGGGCAAAGACTAATAGAGTTTTGCCAAGAAAATGCGCTGGTCATAGCAAACACCCTCTTCCAACAACACAAGAGAAGACTCTACACATGGACATCACCAGATGGTCAACACCGAAATCAGATTGATTATATTCTTTGCAGCCAAAGATGGAGAAGCTCTATACAGTCAACAAAACCAAGACCGGGAGCTGACTGTGGCTCAGATCATGAACTCCTTATTACTAAATTCAGACTCAAATTGAAGAAAGTAGGGAAAACCGCTAACCATTCAGGTATGACCTAAATCAAATCCCCAATTGAAGAAAGTAGGGAAAACCGCTAACCATTCAGGTATGACCTAAATCAAATCCCTTATGATTATACGGTAGAAGTGAGAAATAGATTTAAGGGCCTAGATGTGATAGATAGAGTGCCTGATGAACTATGGAATGAGGTTCGTGATATTGTACAGGAGACACGGATCAAGACCATCCCCATGGAAATGAAATGCAAAAAAGCAAAATGGCTGTCTGGGGAGGCCTTACAAATAGCTGTGAAAAGAAGAGAAGCGAAAAGCCAAGGAGAAAAGGAAAGATAGAAGCATCTGAATGTAGAGTTCCAAAGAATAGCAAGAAGAGATAAGAGAGCCTTCTTCAGCGATCAGCGCAAAGAAATAGAGGAAAACAACAGAATGGGAAAGACTAGAGATCTCTTTAAGAAAATTAGAGATACCAAGGGAACATTTCATGCAGACGGGCTCAATAAAGAACAGAAATGGTATGGACCTAACAGAAGCAGGAGATATTAAGAAGAGGTAGCAAGAATACACAGAACTGTACAAAAAAGATCTTCATGACCCCGATAATCATGATGGTGTGATCACTTATCTAGAGCCAGACATCCTGGAATGTGAAGTCAAGTGGGCCTTAGAAAGCATCACTACGAACAAAGCTAGTGGAGGTGATGGAATTCCAGTTGAGCTATTTCAAATCCTGAAAGATGATGCTGTGAAAGTGCTGCACTCAATATGCCAACATATTTGGAAAACTCAGCTGTGGCCACAGGACTGGAAAAGGTCAGTTTTCATTCAAATCCCAAAGAAAGGCAATGCCAAAGAATGCTCAAACTACCGCACAATTGCACTCATCTCACGCGCTAGTAAAGTAATGCTCAGAATTCTCCAAGCCAGGCTTCAGCACTACGTGAACCATAAACTTCCTGATGTTCAAGCTGGTTTTAGAAAAGGCAGAGGAACCAGAGATCAAATTTCCAACATCCACTGGATCATGGAAAAAGCAAGAGAGTTCCAGAAAAACATCTATTTCTGCTTTATTGACTATGCCAAAGCCTTTGACTGTGTGGATCACAATCAGCTGTGGAAAATTCTGAAAGAGATGGGAATACCAGACCACCTGACCTGCCTCTTGAGAAATCTGTATGCGGGTCAGGAAGCAACAGTTAGAACTGGACATGGAACAACATACTGTTTCCAAATAGGAAAAGGAGTATGTCAAGGCCGTATATTGTCATCCTGCTCATTTAACTTCTATGCAGAGTACATCATGAGAAACGCTGGACTGGAAGAAACACAAGCTGGAATCAAGATTGCCGGGAGAAATATCAATAACCTCAGATATGCAGATGACACCACCCTTATGGCAGAAAGTGAAGAGGAGCTAAAGAGCCTCTTGATGAAAGTGAAAGAGGAGAGTGAAAAAGTTGGCTTAAAGCTCAACATTCAGAAAACTAAGATCATGGCATCCAGTCCCATCACTTCATGGGAAATAGATGGGGAAACAGTGGAAACAGTGTCAGACTTTATTTTTGGGGGGCTCCCAAATCACTGCAGATGGTGACTGCAGCCATGAAATTAAAAGACACTTACAACTTGGAAGAAAAGTTATGATCAACCTAGATAGCATATTCAAAAGCAGAGACATTACTTTGCCAATGAAGTTCTGTCTAGTCAAGGCTATGGTTTTTCCTGTGGTCGTGTATGGATGTGAGAGTTGGACTGTGAAGAAGGCTGAGTGCCGAAGAATTGATGTTTTTGAACTGTGGTGTTGGAGAAGACTCTTGAGAGTCCCTTGGACTGCAAGGAGATCCAACCAGTCCATTCTGAAGATCAGCCCTGGGATTTCTTTGGAAGGAATGATGCTAAAGCTGAAACTCCAGTACTTTGGCCACCTTATGCGAAGAGTTGACTCATTGGAGAAGACTGATGCTGGGAGGGATTGGGGGCAGGAGGAGAAGGGGATGACAGAGGATGAGATGGCTGGATGGCATCACGGACTCGATGGACGCAACTCTGAGTGAACTCCGGGAGTTGGTAATGGACAGGGAGGCCTGGCCTGCTGCAATTCATGGGGTTGCAAAGAGTCGGACTCGACTGAGCAACTGAACTGAACTGAACTGAGCAACTGAACTGAACTGATAGGTTGTTCATAGCTTTTCTTCCAAGGAGCAAGCAACTTTTAATTTCATGGCTACAGTCACTGTCTGTAGTGATATTGGAGCCCAAGAAAATAAAGTCTGTCACTATTTCCATGGTTTCCCATCTATTTGCCATGAAGTGATGGGACCAGATGCTATGATCTTTGTTTTTCGAATGTTGAGTTTTAAGCCAGCTTTTTCACTCTTCTCTTTCACCTTCATCAAAAGGCTCCTCTTCACTTTCTGCCATGAGGGTGGTGTCATCTGCATATCTGAGGTTATTGATATTTCTCCCGGCAATCTTGATTCCAGCTTGTGCTTCCTCCAGCCTGGCATTTCGCATGATGTACTCTGCATATAAGTTGAATAAGCAGGGTGACAATATCCAGCCTTGATGTACTCCGTTCCCAATTTGGAACCAGTCTGTTGTTCCATGTCCGGTTCAAATTGTTGTTTCTTTACCTGCATACTGGTTTCGCAGGAGGCAGATAAGGTGCTGGATCATATGACAATTCTATTTCTAGCTTTTTGAGGCATCTCCATGCCATTTTCCATAGTGGCTGCACCAACTTATATTCCCACCAACAGTGTAGGAAGGTTTAGGGAAGCCTATTTTTAAAAACCGCATTTCACTTAGTCACTAATGAAGTTATCTTTCCAATTACTTTACTATTCATTTCTATTTTACTTTCTGTGAGTGGTCTTTTTCTTTTGAGATATCTGTTCTTCCCTTGTTAATTTGTTAAGGATCTTTGAATCTAATTAGTGTAATCAATCTTCTGTTGTTAGTTCTGTTGTAAATATTTTCTTGCAGCCTGTCATTTGTCTCTTGACTTTGTTTATGGAATTTCTCGCCAAGTGGTGAATTTTAATTTCCATGTAGTCAAATCTGTTCCTCTTTCCCTTTAAATCTTCTGAGTTGTGTGCCTTCTTAAAATGGCTATCACTGTTTTAAGATTATTAAAATAATCTATGTTTTCTTCTAGTATTTATACAGCATTTCATTTACATTTACTCTAAATCCATATAAAGTTTATATTTAAGAATGGGGTGAGGTGAGGGATCTAACTTCAGTTTTATTCTCCCCCCTCAAGTTTTATTCTCCCCTACTCTTTCTCACCTGACCTGAAAGCATACTCTTATAATATACTAAATTCCCACATGTACAGAGGTTTGTTTGCAAACTCTCTTCTCTTCCACTGATTTTATTTTGCTATTTGGTAGAATAAAAAAATACTGGAGAAGGCAATGGCACCCCACTCCAGTACTCTTGCCTGGAAAATCCAATGGACGGAGAAGCCTGGTGGGCTGCAGGCCATGGGGTCGCATAGAGTCGGGCACGACTGAGCGACTTCACTTTCACTTTTCACTTTCATGCACTGGAGAAGGAAATGGCAACCCACTCCAGTGTTCTTGCCTGGAGAATCCCAGGGACAGGGGAGCCTGGTGGGCTGCCGTCTATGGGGTCGCATAGAGTCGGACACGACTGAAGTGACTTCGCAGCAGCAGCAGCAGAGTAAAATATCCTCATCTTTTTATTCAACTTTAATTCCCTTCTTTGCTATTTTTGTGCATTTTCCTTTAACATAATAGTGTCAGTCTATAAAGCATGACACCCGCCCCCGCCAAACAGTCCCCAAAAGTCCACTGGTGTTTTGACTGGGACTGTAATGAGTTTATCTACTTATGGTTTTGACTCATTTGCAGTACTGTGTGCTCTCATTCAGGGATATGGTTTATCAATACACTTGTTTTATAACTTCCAGTAACATTTGAAAGTTTTCCTCAACAAACAAGCTCATTTTAAAGATAATTTGTAATGTTTGCTGCTACTGAGAATGAG
Organism: Capricornis sumatraensis; assembly: GCF_032405125.1. NCBI lineage: Eukaryota > Metazoa > Chordata > Mammalia > Artiodactyla > Bovidae > Capricornis > Capricornis sumatraensis. Next base: position 60,684,397 of record NC_091078.1, on the reverse strand, counting down.
TTCCTTTTCCTGTTTTCTAGACAGATTTCTATATATATATATATTGGAGTTTTTAAGTAGAAAATAACATCTTCAAATAACAATTTTATTCTTTTATTCCTCAAATGTGTATACATGTGCGTGTAATATTATCTTCAATTATTTTTGTCATCTTACTACTTTGCTCAGGATCTCTAGAGAAGAGCTGGATAAGAGAAACAACAGCAAGCATCTCCATCTTTTTCCTAGCTTTAATGAGAGCATCTTTGGAGTTTCACCATTGACTATTGTCAGGGTTAAAGAAAGTTTCTGAAATATGTCTTTCATTAAGTCAAGTTAGTTTCTTTTTATTTTTAGCCTGAATTTTTTAAAAATCAGGAAAGGGGATTGAATTTTATTAAATGCCTTATTAAGGTCTATAGAACAGAGTTTTTCTCACTTGTTTTCTAAAGCTTAATCAGCTTTACATTTGAGAATAAATCTACGTGGCTGAAGTATATTACGAAATGACAGGATTTAATTTGCTAATATGTTGTTGAGAATCTTTGCGTATATATTTATATGTGATCTAAGGTTTCTTTTTTGTGTGGGTTTCATGGCTGTCTTGTTATTAAAGTGAAGCAGGCATCATGAAATAATTTCTTTTTTCGTCTTTTTGGTGGCTCAGTGGTGGGGAGTCCACCTGCCGATGCAGGAGACACGAGTTCCATCCCTGACCCGGGAAGGTCTCACATGTCGAGGAGCAACTAGGCCTGTGCTGTAGAGCCTGCGCTCCACAGCAAGAGAGGCCACCACAGTGAGCAGTCCTCGCACTCGACCAGAGAAAGCCCACACAGCAATGAAGAGCCGACGTAGCCAAGAATAAGCAAGTGAACAAGTTTTGTCCCCATCTTCTTAATGTTCTGGAACAATCTACACAGGAGTCACGCACTTCTCAAAGGTCTGAGAGCACTCTCCCATAAAACCGTCTGGGACTCTGCCTTTCTCTAGATGTTTTATCACCTTTTTAAGGTGCTTCCAACCTACTGTGGGAGAGGGGCAGTTGGAGGCCCATAATCAACTTTCATGCCGGGCATGTTCAGTAGGCATGAGAATGCAGAAGGGTCCTGGGCAAGATTTAGGCCTTTACAAGAGGAAGTGTGGCTTCAGATGGTTCAGATATTTTTCTTAAGATCACTAATATCTTTGTCTTCCTTTGACTTCTTCAATGTTCTCCTTTTTCTCTCTTTCCAAGGTTCAGTTCAGTTCAGTCGCTCAGTCGTGTCTGATTGTTTGCGACCCCATGAACCGTTGCACGCCAGGTGTCCCTGTCCATCACCAACTTCCGGAGTCCACACAAACCCATGTCCATCGAGTTGATGATGCCATCCAACCATCTCATCCTCTGTCTTCTCCTCCTGCCCTCAATCTTTCCCAGCATCAGGGTCTTTTCCAATGAGTCAGCTCTTCACATCATGTGGCCAAAGTATTGGAGTTTCAGCCTCAACATCAGTCCTTCCAACGAACACCCAGGACTGATCTGCTTTAGGATGGACTGGTTGGATCTCCTTGCAGTCCAAGGGACTCTCAAGAGTCTTCTGCAACACCACAGTTCAAGAGCATCAATTCTTCGGTGCTCAGCTTTCTTTATAGTCCAACTCTCACATCCATACATGACCACTGGAAAAACCATAGCCTTGAGACGGACCTTCATTGGCAAAGTAATGTCTCTGCTTTTTAATATGCTGTCTAGGAGAAGGCAATGGCACCCCACTCCAGTACTCTTGCCTGGAAAATCCCATGAACGGAGGAGCCTGGTAGGCTGCAGTCCATGGGTTCGCACAGAGTCAGACACGACTGAAGAGACTTAGCAGCAGCAGCAGCAGGTTGGTCATAGCTTTCCTTCCAAGGAGCAAGTGTCTTTTAATTTCATTGCTGTAATCACCATCTGCAGTGATTTTGGAGCCCAGAAAAATAAAGTCAGCCACTGTTTCCACTGTTTCCCCATCTATCTGCCATGAAGTGATGGGACCGGATGCCATGATCTTCGTTTTCTGAATGTTGAGCTTTAAGCCAACTTTTTCACTCTCCTCTTTCACTTTCATCAAGAGGCTCTTTAGATACCCTATCAAATGATGATGCCCTTCCTGGACTCAACCATTTTCCACTTTAACAGCCCCTGTTCTGCCTGCTGCCTGAAGTGTCCCTTCACTCCCTCCTGCCTGATGGACCTACACTCAGTCAAAGGTCAGACTGAGACAACTATCACCCTAGAAAATGCTATGGACAGAGGAATATGGAGAACATTTCATTGCCAGGGCACAGTAAGGGCTCCCATGTTGGGTTAAGACTCGTTTTGCCTTTGTGACTCAACCTGCCCTTTTCAAGAAAGAGAGTTAAAGGGAGTTCCTGGTGGTCCAGTGAGTAAGATGCTACGCTCCCAATGCAGGGTGCCTGGGTTCAATTCCTGGTCAGGGAACTAGGTCCCAAATGCTGCAACTAAGTTCACAAGCTGCAACTAAAAGATCCTGCATGCCTCAAACAAGACACGGTGCAGCCAAATAAGGAAAGAAGGAAGGAAAGAAAGAGGACTAATACTGTCTCACTATGGAGAGACTGAATATATTAATACAAGCAGACAATGGCCAGACATCTACGACAGCAGAACTCTAACCCACAGCCTCAGCCGCCATCAGCTCAGGAACTCAAATGACAACACCTGTGGCAATCAGCCCAGCACAGTCAGGACTTGACCATAACTCCCAGCTTCACTATTTTTTGTCCCCATTTTCAACTGGACCAACTACAGAAAATCAAACACGCTCCCCTAGTCAATTACATGGGATGCCCCTTTTCTAGTTAGCCCACCTCCAATTCCCCCAGCCCACAGCCTCCAACAGGGCATCCCTTAAGCCTCCCCTTGTTCCCACTAGGAAGCTTTCCCACTTCTCAGTCTGCCTTGAGGTCTGAAAGCAAATGATGCTACCGAGTTCCTTGCTAGAGCAGTCTCTGAATAAACAGCCTCTGTTTGGGTGATCTCGTTTGGGTGGTCTTATTTTCACACTGCTTGCCTATGAGGCCTCAACAAAGGTTGAGGGTGATCTAGGTGAAAGCAGCTGGCCAGTGCTCTGTGAGAGGTAACTACTAGGCCCCAGAGCAGCTTTCCCTTATATTAAAACAGGTCTGGGTGGCTGCCTCAGAAAAAAGGGGAAATCAGCTCAGCGGGTGGGTGGGTGGGCTGGATGGTGTCTGTGTATGAAGAGCTTCTATGGACACCAAGCCAGAATCTTTTTCTCCATGAGCAGGGCCCCAAGTTTCCAGCAAGCACCTTTCAGTCCTTACGTGGACAGGTCCATTCAACAGATAGGGGCCACATGGCAGGTACTGTGTGGCCCCTCCCAGCCTGCCCAATGCACGTCCACCATGGGACAGGGTCCAGCTCTCCCTCCTAGCCCACCCAGCAGAGACACTGCCTCAGGCCTCCCTTCAACGCTGGCCTCTTTTTCCCCAGGGGGTGTGTGTGGGGGGGGAGTGGGTGGATGTGGGGGGTGTGGATGTGTGTGGCTCCAAGCCCAGCTCTGCCCAAATCCACAGAACTCAGTGGAGCCCCAGCCCCACCTCAGCTACCCTCAGCTGAGAACAGCTTCAATTTGGGGTACAGTCCTCTCTATGTGCTGGACCTTATGCCTCTGAAAATCTTTTTTTCTTAAATACCCTTAATTTTTTTTTTTTTCCAGAGGACTGAACTTGAAGGCAGCAGTTTGGGATTCAGGCCTGGGCTTGGCCACATAATGGTTAGCACCTGACAAATGCTTCTAAGTACCAGCTAGAATAACCAGGGTTTCCCTGGTGGCTCAGACAGTAAAAAACCTGCCTGCAATGTAGGAGGACTGGGTTCCATCCCTGAATTGGGAAGATCTCCTGGAGAAGGGAATGGCAACCCACTCCAGTATTCTCACCTGGAAAATCCCATGGACAGAGCAGTCTGACAAGCTACAGTCTGTGGGGTTGTAAAGCGGTGGACATGAGCAACTAATACAGATACACATAATAACCATGGGCACTTACTGAGCGATGACTACGTGCTAGGCATTGTGATCACGTTTACATGGATCAAAGCATTTGACTTCAACACCATCAATGGTAAGTGTGATGACTCTCCATTCCACACACAAGGCACAGAGGGGTTAGGTGACTTGCCCAAGTTCACCTAGCTGGTAAGTGGAAGGGCCAGAATTGAAGCCCAGGTGGGAACTGTGTTATCAAGTCTTAATCCAGGACCATCACTCAAAGGCACTCCCACTGCCCTCCCTGCCACTCTGACAGCTCCTCTTCCTCTAGTCCCTCTGGGTTCAGAGCTGATGACGAGGCAGGGCCAGTTCCTGGAGTGTGAGCAGCCAACTGACTCTGGCCAAGCACAGTCACATGAGTCTGGCTTCCTGCCTGCTGCTCTTTGCTTGTTAAAGTCTGCTCAGTGTGTGAACTGTGTCTTTTCTGCAGAACCTGAAACTTCATCTACTTTTTATCCTTTTCAGAAAACACTCTCAGCCTCAGTGCTTGCTGGGGCTCCTTGCCCCAGGCCTCCACAGCCTTCACCTCTGGAATGAGAACGACATGCCAAGGGAAGCAACCAGCAGGGGATGGTGAATCAGGATGTTCCCACCAGCCTTAGAGAGGCTGCCAGGCCAGGAGCTGAGATGGGTCTGCAATATGGGGATTGTGGGGGTCTGCTTAGCTGCGGATGAATCAGCCTTAAGAAAGAAGCTGGCTGAGGGGCTCTGTAGAGACCATCACTGGCAGAACCTCAGACCTGATTCCATTCCTCAGCACGCCACTCCTGCAAGGCTAGTCCGAGGAAAATGACGGTGTTTCCAAGCAGGAGAGGAGGATGATTCACAACCTTCCAGATAGAATCCCAACAATCCCCAAGTTCTGAAAACCAAAAGCCTTTTCAGTTTTGGTGCCAAAACTCATGTCCCACTGAGTGAATACACATCCGTTTCAGTGCAGACATGCCAGTGTGTCTGGTTACTGGAATTCAGACTTTGGAGGGACTTCCCTGGTGGTCCAGTGGCATAGACTCCACACTCCCAATGCAGGGGACCCAGGTTCTATCCCTGGTCGGGAACTAGATTCCACATACTGCAACTAAGAGTTTGCATGCCAGATGCCACAACCAAAGATCCTACATGCCACACCTAAGACCCAGCACAGCCAAATAAATATATTTATTTTTTTAAATTCAGATTTGGAATCACATCTGCTTTTCAGGGTTTGGGAATGGGACTCTGGACCTGTAATAATATATCAGACATCCAGTGCGATGCTAAAGGTTTATATAGATGATTTCCTGAATGCCTTACAACCACCCCAGCCTATGATCCTCATCCTACAGACTAAGAACTCTTCAGCCAGTGACCAGCATACTCACCTAACCCACAGTGTTGCCTCAGCAACTCCTGGTCAGTCTGGCACAACTCTTGCAACCAAGCTACAGCCCGAGGCCCCACCTCCCTAGGCCCCTTTTCCTTCTTTCCCCAACAGGAGTCAGGTCTGCACCGCTGTCTCCCTGTGAAGAACAGGCTAAAACTCCTTCTCCTTTCCTAAGGACAAATTTGACCTTGAGTTAATTTTCCAGCTCCCTTTCCATGAAGGCTAAAGGCTCAATGTCAGCGGTGATACTCAGCAAAACTGTGGATGGGTAAAAACGACCTCTGATCTGGACTGGAAGAACCCTGGGTGAACAATGAACTGTTAGGACACCACAGCGAGGCCTCCCTGAGCACGATGGCTCCTATGCCCGGGCAGCTTCCTTGAGGGCACCTGGGAACTTGCCTACTCGCTGCTTAGAAGACGATGGGCACTTCCCTGGTGGCTCAGTGGCTAAGACTCCACTTCCCAAAGCAGGGGGCCTGGGTTCAATCTCTGGTCGGGGAACTAGATCTCACATGCCACAGCTAAGACCCAGAGCAGCCAAATACATCCCTCCAGAAAATATACATATATAAAAAAGATAACGGTTCCTATGGGGCTCCTAAGCCAAAGCGGCTCCCACAACTAGCTATGGGGGTGTTACCTCCTGAGCAATCACGTGGGGAAGAGAATGGCCCCTGAGCCAATGTGCGGACTCCTCCTGTGGAAGAAGTCACGTGGTGTGGCCATGCCAGCCTGCTGAGCATCCTGTGCGGCATCCTCCTAAGCGACTCCCACACCGGGTGTACATGGTCTGCTGTGTCTGAATGTCTAGTGAAGCCTAACCAGACCCTGGCAGACGCTGCTTTTCCTCCTCACAGCCCTCTCCTCACCTACTTCCAAGCTTTCATCCCCCACAGATGGAAGTGGGGTACCCGTTCTGCATCAGGATGGAATGCAGCCAGCCAGCCTGGCTTCCTGGGCCTCAATGCCACCTCTCTGCCATGGCTCCTCGGCTGACAATCAGGATGAGAGGGCATCTGGGTACTGGCTGCTGGACCCTCTTCCTGCCCACCAGTAAAACACTTGACCAAGATATTTATAATCATTTAATGAGTGTTCCAAACATACCCTTCGTGGGGCTTCAGGTGAGTTTCATGACAGTGGAAGCTGATGTACATCCACACCCACCCAAACGGCCACAGCATTAGCAGCAGTTTCCAGAAACCCAACACCAACCAGAAAGATGTCAAGGGGAACAGGATGATCACTCAGCCAAAGAGGTTCTTTGGGATCCTTACTCTCCTCTTTCTCCTCCCAACTCAGGCTTTCCCCAGGGTATGGATGTTCAGCATGGGAGAAGAGGGTGGGGAGGCCCCATCACACTTGTGCAAAGAGGCACTCTGAGAACCCCACACCTCAGATGCAGTGAGATGACCCAGAGACAGAGGTCTGGTCAATAAATAAATAATTCCCAGAAGCCACCCCTGGGGTCTGACGGGCCCAGGGTCTCCGAGGCAGAGGAGCCCCCACCCCAGGAGGCCTGGCCAGGCCGCTCGCTACGTGCTGCACACCAGCACGTCTGCAAAGGGTCCCAGCAGTGTCTTGTTGAAGATGCAGCGGATCCACACCAGGTAGGTAGTGAAGGGCTTGATGTTCTCCGTGAAGGTGTGGTTCTGCAGGGCCAGCATGTAAGGCACGTAGGTGTTCTCCCCCTGCTCCTGGAGCCACACCTCGTACTTCACCTCCCTCACCTTCAGGTACTTGAGGTTCCACGGGATCTGCCAGGAGACGGAGAGGCGGGCCTCGGAGGCGCCCTGCACCGTCGCCTGGCACCGCGCCTCCCGCACCTTGCCAGGGTACAGGCTGACCGTCCACTTCTGCTTCCTTGGCCCCAGATGGCCCTTCACCACACGCCGTATGGTTTGGAGGAGCGATGGGATGTCCACCTTGGTGTCCTGGTAGATTCGGAAGAGCCACTCAGGGTTCCGGCAACAGAGGTGCCGGGGGACCTCCCGGCTTTGCAGGATCCGGGCCTGCTCGGCCCGGTCTAGGTGGGCGATGCCCCCTTGGTCCCAGGGCCGCTCGGGATGCGTGACCGTGTTCTCTGGCATCGTGTTCTGCCAGGCTATGTACTGGAGGTCCATGCCAGGCAGTGTGGCCAGCGTCTTATAAGGGGTGTAGTGGTCAGGGTTGACAGCATAGGGGAAGAGCTCCACCACGGCCGCCCGGCGGGGCAGGAACAGGGCCGTGACCAGCTGGGCCCCGTGCATGCTGACCAGCATGGAGGCGTTGCTGACCAGCCGCACCACGTCTGCAAAGGCGTGGTCTTCCAGGGACACCGTCACGGTCTTCATCTGGAACTCCTGGGCCAGGGCCAGCAGCAGCTCTGCCTCATTCAGGATGAGTCTGTTCTGGGTGCGGCTGAACACCAGGATGTACTCCTCGCCCAGGGGGCCCCCGGCCTGGCTCACATTCAGCTTTTCCATCAGGAAATGCGCAAACTGTCGGATCTCGTTGCCGGAGACCAGGATGTTGGCCTTCGGGCCCTGGGGCTGGACGAAGCCATACTGGTACCAGGTGGTGACCTTGGAGAGGCCCACGAAGGCATGGGAGAAGCAGAGCAGCCGGCCCAGGGCCTTCAGCTGTGCCCGCAGGAGGGGCTGCTTGGGGCTGAGCAGCTTATAGAGGTCGAAGTGGGCACCCTCTCCCCAGCCCTCCATGAAGAAGAGCCGGGCCTCGTGGGCCAGGCCAGGGAACTGCCGAAGGGTGTAGAAGAGGGGCAGCAGGTCGTCGTGGAAGACGTGCATGAGGTTGTCGGGGTTGAAGCGGTTGGTGATGAGGGCCACGTCGGGCACAAACACGGGCTTGGGCATGAAGCGCAGGGCGGCGGCAGGCAGCTCCACGAAGTTGAAGTACTGGGTGTTGTGGTCCTCCACGGTGGACAGGTCGAGCAGGGCCGGCTGGAAGCGCCGCGAGCCCAGGCTGGGCAGCATCACGGAGGCGTTGCCGTGGAAGAAGATGAACTCCTCCGCCTCGCTGGAGTAGCAGAGCCACTTGAAGCGGCAGAGGCGGTCGGTGTGCGTGCGGCCGGTGCACACCATGTGCGTGCCGCCCTCGGTCAGGATCTGCAGCGCCTTCGGGTAGTCGATCCGCAGGCCGGGGGCGGGGTCGGCAGCCCGGCGGCCGACGGCCAGCTCCTCCTCCAGGGAGGCCGCATGCTCACGCAGCCGCACATGTTTCCAGAGCACGGCCGCCAGCACGGACACCAGCAGGGCGTTGAGCACGGCGGACAGGTGCATCCTAGCGCCGCCTGGGGCCCTAGAGAGACGACGGGCCCGGGGAAGCAGCTTGAGCCTGGCCGGCTTTACCCATCCCTGCGGGCTCCCGGAGGACCGGCAGAGGCCTGCGGGAGGAGAGAAGGAAAAGGAAAAGGTCTACATGGTGTGTCTCCAGTCACGCCGAGCACCCGCCCGGTGCCAGGCGCTGTGCTGGCCTCCGCTGAGGCACTGGATGCTTGCACCGTTTTGCACACTTGGAGATCTGGTAGGCTAAACGTGCTTAGTCACTCAGTCGTGTCTGACTCATTGTGACCCCATCGACTACAGCCTGACAGGCTCCTTTGTCCATGGGGATTCTGCAGGCAAGAATACTGGAGTGGGTTGCCATGCCCTCCTCCAGGGGATCTTCCCACCCCAAGGATGGAACCCAGGTCTCCCGCATTGCAGGTGGATTCATTACCATCTGAGCTACCAGGGCAGCCCAAGAATACTGGAATGGGTAGCCTATCCCTTCTCCAGGAATCTTCCAAACCCAGGAATTGAACTAGGGTCTCCTGCATTGCACGTGGATACAGGAATCAGCCTGGTAGGCTAGACCCTTCTTCTAAAATGTTCACCCACTTCCCTCCCCTGCTGCCTCCATGGGGGAGTACAGATCCTTGCACCTGGCCTTTGGGCTTGGCCACATAACTTGCTTTGGCCAATGAGGTGTGAACAGACAACATATTCAGGGGCTTGAAAGGTGCTTGTGTGACTGTCTTTGCCCTCTTTATACCTAGGATGTTGCTGTGAGAAGAATGTGATCAGCTGAACTTGCTGGTCCCGGAGGAGAGAGCTATGTGGGGAGCACAGCTGTTGCAGCCATGCCGGCTGTGGCTCGGCTGACCCCCAGATGTGTAAGTGAGGGAAGACTGTCAGAACCACCAGGCAAACCCACCCGGGACTGACAAGCCCGGGCAACAGAGACATCTGAGCTGAACAGATGCCTCTTATTGTAAGTCACTGAAACTCTGGACCTGTTTGTAACGAAACACTGCTGCAAAGAAAGCTAACTGCTGTGCGTAAGAAGCCTCAAGGAAAATCCCCATTAGGGGCCCAACCTCCCTGGTACTGCCAGGGAAGGACTTCACCTTACCATGGGCACAAATGGGATGGGAGGCCTGTGACTGCCAGTCCCAGGCTGCACACCAGGACTCCCGTTATGCCCAATCTGGGACTCATGCACAGGGATTTCCTATTTGGAAATCAAGCCTGCTGATTTTTATGAAAAGATGGGTAGAAACTTGTCCCCTCACGGGTCCAGTAAGAGAACTGTGTCTGAGTCTCACCACTGACAAGGGTTCTGTATGTGGAGGCATCACCTCCAAAGGGTTAAACTTCCTGTCCCGCATACTCTTGCCTACAGGGAGGCCTGGCTGGGCTGCGGGCATTTGCTCCCATTTTCCCCCGCTACTGGGAAGGGTATCATACTTGCTCTGAGGCCCAGGACTGTTCAGACAGCCGAAGAATGGGACTGTTCAGTCCTCATGGAAACAGGATGGGTGACATCTGACACCAGCCATGGGGTGAGAACAGGGCACCTGCTTAGCTGGCTTCTGACTGCGCCTTCAGTCAGCCCTGTTCACCTCCAGGGCAGCGCCTCTAAGAGCCTAGAAGCCCTGCAGCTAAGAAATCTGCTTAAGCATCAGTGTTTCTCAGTCTTTTCAAAGCCATGTACCCACTAATAATAAAGAAAACCTCTTTCATGTCTCAAACTGATCCGTAAAGTGCAGCAACCCCTTCCGCCAAGAATCCCTCACGCACAAAACTCTTCTATATTATCTGCTCCCCAAGACAACAAGATTTCATCAATTTCTACTTTCTTTAATGAATTTTTTTTTTTTACTTTTTGGCCATGTCACGCAGCATGCAGGATCTATCTAACCTGTGCCCTCTGCAGTGGAAGTGTGGAATCGTAACTTTTGGATCGCCAGGGAAGTCCAACTTCTACTTTTTCTGAAGTTAGTATTTTATATCTATATCTGTATATATAAAATAATAATGTTGCATATACTTTTCCAAATATATGTGTCTCCATCTAGAAATTCTCCACCCAGCCTCACCAGCTAAGGACTACTTTGCTATTAGGTTGAACCATGTTAAGTTGCTGATACTTGACAATTTCTGACCAGTGTCCCATGGTCCTGCCACTATCCTAACCACCACTGTGTTAAGGATATATATATATATATAGAGAGAGAGAGAGAGAGAGAGAGATTGTACTACCAAGGCTGCTTGAGAGCGAAAACCTATGTACCCAGTGTAACATGATTGCAGCTGGAGTTCTGACATCTCTCTAGGAGATAAGAGGAGAAACCAGGAGTCAGAAAGAGGCCAAGAGGACAGATAGTTAACTCATCCTTAGGATGGGGAGAGGAAAAGAACTGAGGAAGCAAAGGCAAGGACAAGAAGAGTTTAAGAAGATAATGCAAAGGCAGGGAAGGCAAGGTGTCTCACTGGGGGCTGGTGAGACCATCCTGAGAGCCTCAGCTCAGATCTGGGCCAGAGGACTGAAAAGAGAGTCGTGACTGACTGACAGGTGGGAACTCCAGCAGGAAGGACAGCTGGGACATATGTATCTTTCCATGCACATGGGACTCCTGGCTCTGGCCAGTGGGGGAGCGGGGCTGAGCGCAGCGACACCACAGCAGCGATGAGCACAGTCAGCACTTGGATTTTGATTTCTGAACAACATTCTCCACTAAAAGGAACCCGGGCTCCTTGGAGAAATAACTGCTTCCAGGGCCGGGAAAGGAAAATTACAAGATGAGCTTAGAATATCTTACAGTGCCAGAATGTAAGGAAGTTCTCAAAAAATGATGGGAACATATCCAAAAGATACAGGATCCAAACTGAAGGAGCTCCCAATGGCTGAATCTGGGACAATTTGAGGAACAAAGTTAAAAAGCAATAGTAATGAATTATATAACCCATAGAATAAAATAAATACCCATGAGTCAATATTGATATGAATAGATAATCGAATAAATAGGAAGAAGACACAGATCTTATAGTAGAATGCCAATTAATAAATGTAGAAACAATAATGGAAATAGAACATCACCAGTTGGCAAACATCACAGCGATAACTGTTTCAGGCAAGATTCACTGATGGCTGCTAAAATTAGTGGGTACAAGTATGGTGAGAAACAGGAAACCTGCACAGTCTCTAAGTACCTCCCTATGAAATACATATTAACTTCAAAAGTAAAAATAGAAATTTTACAGCAGAGCAGACATTGTCTGAGCCAAATAATCACCATTGATGATGTTTCACCAATAACAATACTGACACCATGTACCTCTTAATATAATGTGCTGAGGAGGGTACCTCATTTCTGGAGCCTTCCTGCCCAAAATAACATAACTTCGATCTGTATTTTTAAATGGGGAAAACTTGGCTCTAGTTCCGGTTCTGGCTCTGAAGGTGGTGTGTTACTTTTAATTAATATTAATTTTCGTTAATTAAGCTAATTTTAGTTAATATTAAGATTAGTTAACAAAGAAAACATAAAACCCAAATTGAAAGATATTCTACAAAATACCTGATCAGGACCCCTGCAAGAGTTAAACATCATAAAAGAGAGGGGAAGACTGAGGAGGTCCAGACTGGACGAGAGGAAGGAGACATGACAGCTGAATGCCATGTGGGGTCCTGGGTCAGAAAAAGGACATTAATAAGACAGCTGGCAGAATCTGCATAAGGCTCAGACCTCTGTTCATTTCCTAGTTTTGATAATTACACCACGGCTGTGTAAGATGTTAACATCAGGGGAAGCTGAGTGAGGTGTTTTTGTAACTTTCCTGTAAGTCTCAAACTATTAAAAATTAGGTAAGAAACAAGAGAAGTGAGTTGAAAGTCACTCAGTTGTGTCCAACTCTTTGTGACCCTGTGGACTATACAGTCCATGGAATTCTCCAGGCCAGAATACTGGAGTGGGTAGCCTTTCGCTTCTTCAGGGGATCTTCCTAACCCAGGGACTGAACCCAAGTCTCCAGCACTGCAGGCTGATTCTTTACCAGTTGAGCCACAAGGGAAGCCCAAGAATACTAGAGGGGTTAGCCTATCCTTTCTCCAGTGGATCTTCCCGACCCAGGAATCAGGGGTCTCCTGTGTTGCAGGAGGATTCTTTACCAATGGAGCTATCAGGGTAGCCCCCAAATAAGACAACATAAGTATTTATATGTAAAACAACAAGTACATGGTTGGTTCTAAAATACTCCAGCAGAAAAGGCATGTAGACAGGTGAAATACAGATACTGATAGTTAAAGATGATGATGGAGTCTTTTTTTGATTCTCTTTTGAGTTTGTCTGACATTTTGCATAGAAAAAGTTTAAAACAAAACCATAAAGAATAAAATAAAATGACTATTACAAAATGACAGAATACTGGAAAGTGGATGAGTAATAAATTAATACTCAAAAAATAAAGCTGTGTCTGGCGAGACAGGAGGCAGATGGGTGTAGCACAAGCTGATGCATGTTTTGCTCTGATCACAGACAAGAATGGCTTCCAACAGCAGCTAAAGCCAAAACAGACACACCCAGGAAATACCAGAAAGCAAGACTCCCAGGAAATGAAGAAAGGAAGACCACCTCCAAGCTGAGCAGGCAGCTTGGCCCCCGAGTACTCACAGCATCTCTTATGAGCATTCTGCTACCTGGCCCTCCCCTGCGGTGAAAGACAGGCTTGGCAGCAGTTAGGGGTGTGGGCAAGGGGCCACGGGCAAAAAGAGGACCAGGGGGCTGTGTGTGCCGCAGCCAATCCCAGTCAAGTCACTGAGGTTGGGGGCCTTGGGACAAAGCTTATGGGAACCAGCAAACATGGGGGCCTTGTGGGGCTAAAAGGCAGCCAGGCAGAGACCACCCTGGAGCTTGGGGAGTGGGAAGGACTGTTTCTAATCAGATGCTACGTCCTCCACCCACCCTCAGGCCCTGCCCACAATGGTACTGACTGAAGGCAGGACAAATACAGACTGGCCTACGTGGACCTCTCATGCACACGTCAGGCTCTCCCGTGGGAGACCCTTCCAAGAGGGAAAACAGGAGGGAAGGTTTGCTGGGAATGGACAGGACATTTTCTGATAAGCAGTGTGGTGGATAAAGCATGGAGCCCTGAGGGTCAGACTGCCTAAGTTTTTACCACTTTTCCAGTTACAGGCCAGGGGGCTTGCACCAACACCTGATGGGGCCAGTCGCATAAACCCCCCAATCCCATCCTACCCAGATGAGACGGCCCTGAGCCATACTCTCCATGGGCTTCCAGAGTTCCCTAACAGATTAAGTGGATTACAGAGTTGCCTGCAGTGGGAACTGGCCTTCTTCCCTGCCCTGTCTCTCTTCTCCACTTCCCTGTTCATGTATGCTGCAATCAAGTGCAAATAATCTACTTGCACTTGAATCCATGTCTCACGATCTGCTTCTGGGGAATGTTAATTAACATGGAATACTACTGCATTTTGCCCCAGTGGAGACAGATGGAGGGCCACCCTTGCATTTTTCCCTGCTGTGAAACAGCCGAAGTGTGGTAGTGAGAATGCCAACAAGAACTAGGGCAGTCACTGCTCATTATAAAGTCCTGCCAGTCTGTTCCCTGGTTCCCCTGTGTCTGTCCACTCTCAGCTGCATAGCAGCAGCCTGCAAATGCCAGAACAGAAGGATCAGGCAAAGGCCTCAGGAATGTTTTCAAAAGATAACAGATGGAGGCAAAGGGGACATTAACCAGATCCCTGATTCTAAAGAAGCCAAAGTTCTCCCCAGTCCTGTCTGCTGGCTGAGGAGATACAGCTTTTCTGGACCGTACAGGCTGCTGGAAGAGGAGGGCAGGGTCCCTGTGGCCACCCCCCATGGAGTCCTGTTACAGAGGCAAATAAATGAGGCCTGAGTTGGCCTCCGAGACACCTTCTCTGATTGTGGGGGAGAGGGCTGACTACAGAGCTGAGTTGTTTGGAAATAAATTTGCATGGAAGAGACAGTCCTTCTTGGCCTTATAACGTGTGCTGAAGAACACTCTTGAGAGTCCCCTGGACTGCAAGGAGATCAAACCAGTCAATCCTAATGGAAATCAACCCTGAATACTCACTGACACTTGAAGGGCTCAAGCTGCAGCTGCAACACTTTGGCCACCTGATGTGAACAGCCGACTTACTGGAAAAGACCTCATGCCGGGAAAAACTGAAGGCAAAAGGAGAAGAGAGTGGCAGAGCATGAGATAGCTGGATAGCATCACTGAGTCAACGGACATGAACCTGGGCAAACTCCGGAAGACAGTGAGGGACAGGGAGGCTTGAAGTGCCGCAGTCCATGGGGTTGCAGAGTCAGACGTGACTTAGCGACTGAACACCACCACAAATCCCTAGCTTGGATGGTGTCTTCAGCACACCTGTCTAGGCTGGGGGTCCCAGGAGGGAAAGAGCCTGTCATCCAGGGGGCAAGCGCTGAGAAGATCCCCAGAGGAACCCCTCCTGAGGCCTGGAGGCAGGGCCATGGTGGAAGGCTGTGCCCTTGAATCGTTCATGACATACATCCCTAGACTCCTTCCTTCACTCTCCTGACGACAGGCTGTTAGATGTGGGCAGGCCCGGCCTTGACCTGGCGTAACTACCTCTGTGGCAGAGCCAACAACCGAGCAGGCTGGACGTCGGCCGCTGAGCTCCTCTCCGCGGGCAGCGTTGGTGGGGGGCCTCCTCTCCCTTGGGTGCTGCATTTAGGACCCAGCGGGTATGTGGCACAAAGAGCTTAGTGGCTCAGCCAGGATGAAGAATGATGTGGAGCAAGAACGTTTTTCAATGGTAATTTTTAGTGTTAGAATATTTTCACCAGAAACATATCAGGTTTGGTAGATATAAGATGTTTACCTAACTTTTTTCTTTAATTGTGCTGACAAGTCAATCAATAGAAAAATGGATTCAAACTAAAAAAAGAAAAAAAATACTTTTCAAAAGAAAGGGAGTAAAAAAGAAATGAGATTTAAAACATGCTTAAAACAGCCCTCTAGAAACTGAGGCAGACAGAGGAAACCACCAATTCACCCCACCCCACCCCAAACTGCTTCCCTCAGCTCCTGGACATGGATGATCAGATTCTTACAGACAGCGGGATCCCACCTATTCCAGAAAGCACCGGAGGAAGGTGCTGATGCTGCCGCCACACCTGCAGACACAGTAAGACCTGTGGGGTCCCTACTATGGGGGCTCCCAGCCGAGGCTGCTCACCCATCCCTGGGTGCCGGCTCCACTCCCGGGGGCCCTGCCAGGCTCCACACACAGGCACAGAAAAGCCGTTCACAAGGGCCCCGGCATCTGATAAGGAGTAAGAGCCCCAGGAATTTCCGGCCTCGAGCAGAGGGTGCAAATTCACATGCTTACTGAGGCCAAGAACCAGCAGTCTCTAGGCATCGTGCCCCAGAGACCAAACACCCAGATTCAAGTTCAGGTTGACGAGGGCCTGGCAGTACAGTGGCCTGGCGGCACCTTCAGTATCAGTTTGCTCCAGCTGCTATAACCAAGGACTGCAGACATTTCTTTTCACACAGTTCTGGAGGCTGGAAGTCCCAGACCCAGGTGTCAACATGTATGGTTTATCCTAAGGCCTCGCTCCTGGGCTTGCAGATGGCTACCTTCTCACTTGTCCTCAGGTGACCTCCTTGTGTGCACTGAGGGGAGAGAGCTCTCTGGTCTCTCTCCTTGTTATTGGGACACCAGTCCTATCAGATTAGGGCCCCACCCTTATGACCAGGCTCCTCTGTCCATGGAATCCCTCAGGCAAGAACACTGGAATAGGTTGCCATTTCCTTCTCCACGGGATCTTCCCGACCCAAGGATCGAACCTGGGTCTCATACATTGCAGGCGGATTCTTTACCGTCTGACCTACCAGGGAAGCCCTTATGACCGTAGTTAACCTTCATTACCTCCTTAAAGGTCCTATCTCTAAATACAGTCACACTGGGGGGTCAGGGCTTTGATTATGAATTTCCAAGGACACAATTCAGTCTGTAATACTACTTTTCTGGTTTTCCAGAGAAGCCAGAAATCTATTTAAAATGGGAAATGTCCTAGTCTGTAATTTCTGGCCACTATTCCACTTGAGTGAAGATGACAGGTAGGCCCAAGGACTGGGGCTGCTAGCCTTGTTGCTGGTCCAAGGATGTGAGCTCTGGTTTTAAATGAACCCCTCTGCTGCTGACCTGGCCAACTGTACTGGGTTCCCAACTGCCAGGGCCAGCCGCTGGTCACTGGTCATGCCCCCAGGAGCAGGGCGGAGAGGCTAGGACTGCCAGCACCCACCAGACCCAGGCTCAGAAGACTGGCAGGGCCAGGCCAAGACAAGGGCTGGCGATAGTGTCTAAAGAAGGTTTTCTATTAATAGTACAACAATTTTACTTTAACAGGTTGTTCATACCCCCAACTGAAAAACCAGAGAGTTCTTGTTAATTATTGAAAAATATGCTTTTACCCTAAACGCAGCCTGGATCACTGATGCTGAATGATGGAAGCTTCCTGTCCTGCACCGATGCATCTCACGTGTCACCAGTTAGCGAACACCACACAAGCTCCAATAACTCAAACGCCCTCAGAGTGATCTCTCCCTGGTCCTTGCCCCTCCTAGTTATGGCTACCAGAAGCAGAACATGGAACTGCTACTCCTCCATCATGTTTATGTGGGGTCCAAACTCAGATCTCCATCAATGCTGCTGACAAGCCTGAACAAACACCGACAAGGCATCAGGGTTTCCGCCAAAAGCGTTTACATTTTGGCCAAATGTTGGTAGCCTCTGACTACTCCTTGTAAAACCTAATATTTAAGTGATCAGGCATCTTTAACATTTAGTTACAAGTTCACATGCTTACACCAAAAACTTAACATGGATAATAACCCCTCAGTTTAGCATAAAGAGCAAAGAAAGGCGAAGATGCAGACGTTCATCCTCTATCAACAGCTAAACATAGTGACTCTTCTTTCTTATCAGCAAAATTGGATAGAACTCCCAGGGTGGACCGGTGGGGCTGCGGGTGAAGCAAAAGAATTCCAGTCTGTGTTATTCTGGCACAATGGGCAAAGGCAAGCTTTGCTGAGGACAGCCAAGGCTCCAAGGCACTCAGCACAGGCAGGACAGCTGAACAGGTGGAGGTGAGTCCCACCTACCACCAACACAGAAACCCTTGCTCGTACAACTTGCTGTGACACCATCTGGCTTTTGCTTCACACCCACGGGTCACTTGCAAGTTAGAGCCCCCTGTGTTGGCCCTTTCTGGCATAACAGAAAAGCATTACCAGGCACCAATGTGGTCACAAACAGAGATGAAGCAGCAAAAGAGAATCGAGGGAGTGGCTGCTGTGATGCTCAGAACACGCCTGCACGACTGACTGCATCAAGAGGGTCAGAAAGCAGCACAAAACATTCACCCAGAAGAAGGGAGAAGTGTGCATGACAGGAAATGGTCCTGGTTCGACCTGAGGCTATCCATGGAAGCGACCTGAAGGGTGGAGGGGTTTTGAGCAAGGTTTTGGAGGTGTTTTTGTGGTCGTGGGGATTAAGATGACTGCCCCTGTTAGGTGTCCACACGTCCCTGCTGGCAATAACTATGGCAAACTTCCATCCACAGCAGACATCGCTGTGCCCAGGTCTTGCATCTGCCTACCAAGCAAGCCATGAGGTCACCCAGCTATGGGCTCCTCTCTCTCCCAGGGCTGTGACACGCAGGCCCAAAGCCACATGCAGCTGAGAGGGCAGTGCATTACAGACAGGCGCAGAGTGGGCAGCGTCAGGGACATGCGTTTCACCGGTGGAGCCCCCTGGGCTCAAGTGATCACCTGTGAGGCCCCTGCGGCGGGGGAGCCAGGCAGTGCCAAGGTCACAGCAGTCCCTGCCAAACACTCGGGGAGCCTGGAGCCCGGCATGAGTGATAAGGAGGCGAGAGACCTCAGTGAGGGTTTTCCTTTGGCCTCATCACCAAGATGTCACCCTCATCGCCTTCCTTGCATCATTACCACCACCACCACCACCACATCAGAGCCGACATTGACTGGCCAATCATGAGGTGCCGGGTTCTCCACTTTACGTGGTGATCTTCGCTTTATAGATGGTAGAACCGAAGCCCACTGAGACCTGCCCAGGGTCCCGCAGGAAGCAGCGATGAGACTAAGGAAGGCGGGCTGGCTCCAATGTCATCTCTGTTACCCGTTTTCCTTCTTTTTATCTGGAAATAATCCCAGACTTAGGAAAAAACAAAACAAAACTGTGTGTATAGTACAAAGAACTCTTCTACATCCTTAGCCTTACCACCAACTGCTAATCTGACACGTTCATTGTACCATTTTCTTTTTTCCGAACCTTTTAAAAATAAGCCAGAGACATCTGCCCCTTTAGCCCCTACCACTTCATCATCTGTCTCCTAAGAATGAGAACATTCTCTTGTAATCACACAAAATCGGGAATTAATATTGTTAGTAATTTGTGGTCTCCACTCTGTGGCCCAGAATCCAAGCCAAGGCGAAGCCTGGTGGCCGGGTAGCACGTCTCACTCGTCTCCCCTAATCTGGGCAGCCTCTCAGACTTTCATGGCCTCAACAGTTTCTAATGGAGTCAGATATTTTCTGGTATGTTCCTCAGTTTGGGCTCGTTTGGTGTTTCTTCATGATTAGACTCTAAATATGCACCTCTGGCAGGAATCAGAGTCTATGTGCCTAATTGTTCATATGAAACTATTCTATACAAGTGCTTCTGGGATTCTCCCAGTGGGGCAGCCAGGATCAGCAAAGGTCCAGAAACCCCACTCTGTGTAGGATGCAAGGAGGAGTAGGGCCCTCTTCCTCAGGGAAAGGAAGCCCCTGGACCTTGGGCACACCTCAAACGCCGAGGGGCAGAGCAGCAAGAGGGAGGCTGCCACAGAGGGGGGCTGCACCCCTCTCTAGCTGAGTGGGCACACACGCACGCTGGCAATACATGCAACCTAGTCCCCGGGCTGAAGAAAGGACGTGTAGCTCCCGGCTGCCACGGCCACCAGGGCCCTGAAGTAAGGCCTGCGGAAGCAAATCATGGGGGTATTTCAGCGTGGGAGACAGGAAGAGGACTTCTCCAAGGCTTAGAGCTGTTCTAACACGGAGGAATCAGCGACTGTAGTGAGCCCCTGCCCTGCCAGGAAGTGGCCTGGAAAATCAAGGTCAACCTGTGATGTGGACACAGGGTCCCCCAAGGCAGTCTTAGCATCACCTGGGATGTGAGAAATGCAAAATCTGGGGCCCCTCCAGACCTGCTAAACCTGAATCCCTGAGGGAACCCAGGAACCCATGTTTTTAATAAAGCTTTCAGATGACTCTAGAGTGAACTCAATTTCAGAAAGTCCTCTAAGATTTCTGTAACACTTCACAATTCTGCAATTCCCCGCTTCTAAATACCCAGCAGGGCATTTCTGTCCAACCCAGGATAAACCACCAAGGACAGCCCTCCCCGTCACAAGGCTAGTAAATCCTCCCCCCAGCCTCTGCGAAAATGATGTTCCGGGGCAGCCTATGTTCCTGGGGCAGACTGAAAAGGCTGCCATATTCTAAGCCCCACTTTGAGAAAAGTTTCCCCAGCTCACACCTTCCCACACAAGCCATATCACTTATAACGCTGAGTGGCAAAACAAAACAAAAGCAGCCCAGTTCTCCAGGCCACAGCTAAATGGATGAGAGAGTGGAGCTGCCCGAGAAGTCAGATCAGGTGGCGGTGGCGGTGCTGTTCCCAGATGCCCACACCTGCAGGCCTACAGGGAGGGAGGTCGGTCTCCTGACAAATGGACTCCTGAAGGGAGCAAGGCTGGACTGCTTCTCTGGCTCCTAACAGGGGCCACTGTCACTCCTCTCGGAAGCTCTGGGACCAGCCTAACCCTGGTAACTCCGGAAGTCCCCCAGGATGTGCCTTGATTCCTGCCACAAACCCCCACTATTGAAGGTCCCCAGGGTGTTCCTTGTCACTGGGTGTCGGTCTGAACCGGGAACAACAGTGATGGTGGCAATACAGCAGACATGGTCCCCAACCCCTCCCTGAAGCCTAGCCCAGGGCTAAGTACCCACTGCTCAGCCAGGAAAGGGCCCTCTGTTCCGCTTTTCAAAGTGGAGAAAAGAGACAGCTTTTAGCATTAAGACTGTACTGATGGGACTTCCCTGGTGGTACAGGGGATAAGAATCTGCCTTCCAATGCAAGGGTCACGGGTCCGATCCCTGGTCCAGGAAGATCCCACATGCTACGGAGCAACTACACCCATGCGCCTCAACTACTGAGTCTGTGCTCTAGGGCCTTTGAACTGCAACTACTAAGTCCGCGTGCTGCAAGTACTGAGCCCACGTGCCTGCATGACAAGAGAAGACAGCACAATTAGAAGACACCACAATTAGAAGCCACAACGAAGAGTAGCCCCCGCTCGCCACAATCAGATAAAGCCTGCACAAAGCAATGAAGTCCTAGTACAGACAAAAATAAAATTAATTAATTAAAAAAAAAAAGACTACTGATGGTAGTCACCAATGGCAGAGTGAAAGGTGTGGTTTCCTGACAGACCGTGGGTGCTGAGTATGTAGGTGAGGACCTGCAAAGCCAAACAACATGGAAAGACTGGGACTTCCCTGTTGGTCCAGTGGCTAAGACTCTGCACTCCCAATGCAGAGGGTCCGAGTTCAACCCCTGGTCAGGGAACTAGATCCCACAAGCCTAACTCCTAAAACTAAGGAGTCTGCACACTGCAACGAAGACCTGGTACAACCAAATAAATAAATAAAACATGGAAGGATTGACAGCTGTTCTGAAACATGTCAGGAAGAGGATACTGGCCTCTGGACAGGGGGTGGAGGTTAATGCTGCCACCATCTTACTTCATGTGCACCTACTATGTGCCAGTCACTGTTCTAAGCCCATTCTCTGCCCACTTCCACTTAAGCCTCAATGCACAAGCCCTCTAATGCAAGTACTCGTGTTATCTCCATTTTCTTTTAATATGAAAAACTAGAGCTTAGTGGGGTTAAGTACTTTCCTCTAGGTCCTGCAGCTCAAGCAGAAGCACCAGAATTCAAGCTTGTGCCTGATTCTGGGGTTCGCAGTAATTCAGACTCAGAGGCACAGTCGGTGATGGAAAAGCAGGAAAGATCTCAGAGCTGTGAGTTCTCCTCATGCAAGAAGGGCAGAGCAGCTGTGGACAGCTCTGGAAACAAAGACCTATAGGCCCTCAACTGTAACTTAGCAACCCAAGGCTTCTTGCGTGTAACCATTCCCCACCCATCCAGGCAAGTAGCTCAGGGAGCTGTGGTCATTCTCTCGCCCAGAGGGAGGTGTGGGGTGCACAGTGGAGTGACAGTTACCCCACCCACACTGGTGCTGTGCTGACAGGGTTAACCCACATATTTAAAATGACAAAACCAACAATTTTTAGAGCTACAAGAGCCCTTAGAAATTATCTGCTCCAACTCTTTATATTATAAAAGGTCTTGAGGGGCAGGGGGAGCTCTCACAGGGGCCAAGATGAAAGCAGTGGGGCTGGCTTTCCTCAAACCCACAGGCAAAACCCCCTCCCCAAAGCAGAGGTCAGGCCCAGAAGCAGCACACGCCTCCGGGCCTCTTCCCAGCTTCTGGACAAGATCACTTCTTCTCCAAACCAGGCTTCCGGTCTCACCCAGATCACGCCCTTCCCTGGCCCTGAGGTCCATGATGAGAGCCGCTAGGGTCGAGATGGCCTTCGGCTGCCTCTTGCTAACGCTTCACCCTCCAGCCTCGGCCAACCTCAGACACAGAGAGGAAGCACCCTCCGCCAGGCTGCAGGCTCCTGCCTCTTCTCCAAGCAGCCCAGGCTACCTGCTGTAACACCGGAGGCTGCCCCAGGTCACAGGCGGGCTTCCAGAACCATAAAGACCCCAAGCAGCAGGGGAGGGGAAGTAAAGGGCTCCGGTTCTGGAGTGAGATGCCAGGATGTGAGCTCTGGTCCTGACACTCAGCAGCTGCATCATCGTACACCAATTCTTCTTTTAAATTTTTCCACCACACGACAAGGTGTACATAATTAACATACACAACACTCTAAGGGTGGTGATAAGTAGATACCCAGGAAACCATCACCATAATTTATGCCATAACCTATCCATCACCTCCGAAAGTTTCCTCTGTCCCTTTATTTACTCACTTTGTGATAAGAACACTTAACGTAAGCTCTACCCTCAAAGCAAAATCCGAAGCATATACTACAGTGTTGTGAACTGTAGGCTCACGGCTGTATGCTGTGCAGCAGGGCTCTCAGAACTCGGCCCTCTAGTCTATCTGAAACTTTACACCCTTTCACTGATACCATCTCATCTTCCCTCCCTACAACCCCTGGCAACCACCATTCCACGCTCTGCTTCTATACATCTGACTATTCTACATTCATCCTTTAAGTGGTATCATGTGGCTATTTGTCCTTCTATGTCTGCCTGGGTCAATTCTTAAACCCTGCAAGCCTCCATTTCCTAGTCTGAAAAACCAACAATTATACTGACTTCACAGGGTGGTTTTACGAATTCAAAGAGAACTCAGGCAAAGCACAGTGCCTGACAATTATTTTTGTGTAATTATTATTAACCATAATAATGCCATAACTTCCATTCACTGGCACTGACTCCAGGCCAAGAACAATGCTAAGTGCCTGACAAGAATTATCTCGTTTGTTCCCTATTACAAATCTATAACAGGTATTAACCAATCTCATTCCACGTTGAGGACGTATGGTCAGAATTATTCAGAGAACTGCCCACTGTCCCACAGCTATCAAGTGGTGAGACTGGGATTCAAACTCAAGTTTGGTTTCAAAGCCTATGATGACATTTTTGGGCTCTGCCTTTCATGTTCATGATTTTATCCAATTAAAAAATTTACTAGGTGATAGACCTGGGGGAAAAGTATCCACTGACAACCATTGAGAATAACAAGGACCTTCAGGGACTGGAACATTTGATAATTTAATTTTCTGGTTAGCTCAGTATTCACTAGAAGCCTATGTTATTGCTAAGCATTTTCTAAAGCAAGGCTCAGAGCAAGAACTTGCCAACCAGAAGGTCAGTTTGAAAAATGCTCTGACACCTGCCACATCGAGGCCACCAGGACACACACACAGCTGCAGTCCGGGGGAACTGCACTTGCAGTCCCCAGCAGCCCAACCTCCTTTGCTGAGGATCCCCATTCTGCTTCTCCTCACCCTCCTAGGGCCCAAGACTCAGGATCTGATGCTCTGTCCATCTCTGGGGAAGAGAGGACTCCCCTGTGCTCCTTCCTGGCTCTGCTGGCAAGTGGGACTCAGATTTCTCATTTGTAATGTGCAAGGATGAGTTGGAGAAAAGATCTCCAAGATCCATGAGAGTCAGAGTGGGCAGCTAACTCCAGTGATACAGACCTTGGTTCCAATCCCACCTCTAACATTTTCTGTTTGATAGCGACCACAAATGCTAATATTTGCTGCACGTTCACTGGGCACCAGACACTGGGCTTCCAACTTGTAAGCATTATTTTATTTAATCCTCACAGCAACCCCGTCTTGCAAAGAAATAAGAGGTCCAGAGAGGATAAGTGACTTGCTCAAGGGCTCACACTTAGTAAATGAGAGCCAAGATCTGAATGCCCTGCACACGTAGCAGAACATATTTGGTAAATAAACCCTATTCTGTCTGTGCTCGGAGCCACCAAATCCTGAGATAGTTCACCCCATAACCATTCCCATGCCATTCTCGATTCCCCCAAAAGTAGGTTCTGAGACTTGGTTGGCATAAAGAAAGCCAACCCTAGCTGCCCACCACCTGGCAGGACTCTGGCCTGAGGGCCCTTGACCTTAACAGAGGATATTCATCAGGAGACCGGCTCCTACACACATGTTGGGAACCGAAGCCCATTGTGTCCCTACTTCTGAGGCTATCCCAGCATTGTCAAGCAGGCGATGCCAGGCTGTCATCACCAGACACACAGTGGGCACCGTACTGAGCTCCCAAGGAGCCCAGGGGTCACTTGCGGGCTGTCCTGGTACTGCCTTCACAGGAAGCTTGGGAGGGCCAGGACCCCTCCGTGCTTCTCGCCTGGCTCCCCGCCACCCGCGCCTCATGAGCACCATCTTCCAAGCAGAAGGGCGTGGGAACCGGCTGCCGGTGCCAGCCCCGAGCTAAGGTCTGTAGCTGACACGCCGGGGCCCGCGGTACCTGGACCTCGAGGGTCCACATCCCCTCACCCTCGCCACCTCCCGCGCCTCCTTCGGCCCCAACCCACATCACTCCTCCCAGCCGCAAATCCCCCTCCACTCCTTCTCTCCAATCCTCCGGGGGGAGGTCGCAGGGCCGCTGCTTCAATTCCAAACCCAGCTGTGTCGCGGAACCCTTGCCCTCCGCGAGCGCGCGCACCTCACCGGCACCCTACAGCCCGGGCTCCACGGGGCTGAAGCTTCCAGGCAGGCCCTCCGCAGAGATGGCTTTGGGCGAACCCGTGCCCGCCGCTGCCCCGGCCGCCGGCTCGGAGCCGTGGAGGCCCAGGACGGGAGCGCAGGCTCCTCCGCGCCGTCTGGTCCGTCACCGCCGCCAGGCTCGCAGGTGCCCTACGTGCGCCTGCCCAGCTGGCGGGCCCCTCGCGTCAGCTGTGCACGTGCGCAGGCTCGCCGGTTCCACCGCCTCAGCCAGAGGCCGGACCTCTTCCTTGGCTCGCGGAATTCTGGGAATTGCAGTTTGCTTCCGATGGTTGCCGGCTCCTTCGACCCGGGGGATCCTGGGAGTTGTAGTTTGCTCCTGGAGACGTGAAGTCGCGCTTCATGTTTTTCAGTGGTAAGTCGTGTCCGACTCTTTGTGTCCCCATGGACCCTCCAGGCTCCTCTGTCCATGAGGTTCTCCAGGCAAGAATAACGGAGTGGGCTGCCATTTCCTTCTCCAGGTCGCTTGGTGTTAAGTTTATACAATTATGCGAGGCCCGATAATACAAGTTTAAACCGACAAGCAAAGGTCATTTATCAAATCAAAATACTACTTTCACATGCTTTTAAAAAATATATAATACTTGGGAGGGGGGCGCGGTTCTCAGGTGTTCAGTTCAGTCGCACAGTCGTGTCCGACGCTTTGTGACCCCATGGACTGCAGAACGCCAGGCTTCCCTGTTCATCACCCACTCCGTAGCCTGCTCAAACTCATGTCCATTGAGTCGGTGATGCCATCCAACCATCTCATCCTCTGTTCTTCCCTTCTCCTCCTGTCTTCAGTCTTTCCAAGCATCAGGTAAAGAACCCGCCTGCCAATTCAGGAGACATAAGAGACGTAGATTCGATCCCTGGGTTGGGAAGATCCCCTGGAGAAGGGCATGGCAACCCATTTCAGCATTCTTGCCTGGAGAATCCCATGGACAGAGGAGCCTGGCAGGCTATAGTCCATGGAGTCTCAAAGATTTGGACACAGCATGCACACACACTGCAGGGGACTTAAATACAAAAGCACCATTCCTCTGCTCCAATCCCCTACCCCTACTCTATCCCATCCCACAGACCTGCCCCTGAAGGACAACCATTCCCCACTTTGATGGCTGCTGCATATGACATTTACTGATGACTGACTGCGGTAGTGATTAAACAAATCTACACATGTGATAAAATGACACAAACTATACACAACTTTATACCAGTGTCAAAACCTGGTTTGGATACTGTACTATAATTATGTAAAATGTAGCCGTTGGGGGAATCAATCTGTAAATATTTCAAAATTGAACAATGTAAGGGTTAATAGTCAGCCACCTGTTGCTCTGGCTAAGCCATGAGAAAATCACCATGGGAAAAGCAAAATACAGCAATACAGCATAACCCTAGTAAAAGTACATCGGTTGATCAGTTGGAGTTGCCATGCCCTGCTAAGCTAAGGAAAAACAAAGTGTGGACCTTGGAACACCGTGTCAGAGCAAGTTCAGAACACTGCTTGTGCACACACTAAGATGTTTTCCCAAAGGCACACGTGAGTCTATGACCTTCAGCTAGGTGACAGCCCTTGTGCAAGAAAATAACAAAGATAGTTTACAGTAACCAATCAAATGGGAGACATGACTGGGGACACAGAAGGCTGGCTTCATCATAACACAACAGACACCTTCCGCTTGCCAAGACACGAAATAAAAGTGATGTGGCTCTGAGGAACAGGGCTCTTGAGCCAAGAGGTCTTGAGTTCCCCAGTTCCATCTTTAAAACTTTAATTCTGTCTCTAGTTTCTTTTTCTCAAACTGCATCGACCACTTTCAATCCCTACCTGCAGTGCTGGCTGCAGCAAAAAAGTTTTTTAAAAAGAAACAAAAAACAAAAAAAATGGACATTACTTAGGTCCTCAGCTGTACAGGACAGATTAAAAAACATCATGGACCATCTAAGAAATCGTTAAGAGAAAGTTTCAAAATAATATTCACTTAATGCTTGGAACATATTTCATATTCAGTTCAGTTCAGTTCAGTTCAGTCCCTCTGTCATGTCCGACTCTTTGTGACCCCATGAACTGCAGCACGCTAGGCCTCCCTGCTGCTGCTGCTAAGTTGCTTCAGACTCTGTGCGACCCCATAGATGGCAGCCCACCAGGCTCCCCCGTCCCTTGGATTCTCCAGGCAAGAACACTGGAGTGGATGGCCATTTCCTTCTTCAATGCATGAAAATGAAAAGTGAAAGTGAAGTCGCTCAGTCGTGTTCGACTCTTTGAGACCCCATGGACTGCAGCCTACAAGGCTCCTCCACCCATGAGATTTTCCAGGCAAGTGTACTGGAGTGGGTTGCCATTGCCGTCTCCCTATCCATCACCAACTCCCAGAGCCTACCCAAACTCATGTCCATTGAGTCAGTAATGCCATCCAACCATCTCATCCTCTGTCATCCCCTTCTCCTCCCGCCCTCAATCTTTCCCAGCATCAGGGTCCATTCAAATGAGTCAGCTCGTCACATCAGGGGGCCAAAGTATTGGAGTTTCAGCTTCAACATCAGTCCTTCCAATGAACACCCAGGACTGATCTCCTTTAGGATGGACTGGTTAGATCTCCTTGCAGTGCAAGGGACTCTTTAAGAGTCTTCTCCAACACCACAGTTCAAAAGCATCAATTCTTTGGCATTCTGCTTTCTTTATGGTCTCCAACTCTCACATCCACACGTGATTACTAGAAAAACCATAGCTATGACTAGACGGACCTTTGTTAACAAAGTAATGTCTCTGCTTTTTAATATGCTGTCTAGGTTGGTCATAACTTTCTTTCCAAGGAGTAAGGGTCTTTTAATTTCATGGCTGCAGTCACCATCTGCAGTGATTTTGGAGCTCCCCAAAATAAAGTCTGTCACTGGTTCCACTGTTTCCCCATCTATTTGCCATGAAGTGATGGGACCAGATGCCATGATCTTCATTTTCTGAATGTTGAACTTTAAGCCAACTTTTTCACTCTCCTCTTTCACTTTCATCAAGATACTGTTGATGAAGTTCTTTTTCTCTTTCTGCCATAAGGGTGGTATCATCTGCATATCTGAGGTTATTGATATTTCTCCCAGCAGTCTTGATTCCAGCTTGTGCTTCTTCCAGCCCAGTGTTTCTCATGATGTACTCTGCATATAAGTTAAATAAGCAGGCTGACAATATACAGCCTTGGTGTACTCCTTTTCCTATTTGGAACCAGTCTCTTGTTCCATGTCCAGTTCTAACTGTTGCTTCTTGACCTGCATACAGGTTTCTCAAGAGGTGGTCTGGTATTCCCATCTCTTTCAGAATTTTCCACAGTTGATTGTGATCCACACAGTCAAAGGCTTTGGCATAGTCAATAAAGCAGAAGTAGATGTTTTTCTGGAACTCTCTTGCTTTTTCGATGATCCAGTGGATGTTGGCAATTTGATCTCTGGTTCCTCAGCCTTTTCTAAATCCAGTTTGAACATCTGGAAGTTCACGGTTCACGTATTGCTGAAGCCTGGCTTGGAGAATTTTGAGCATTACTTTACTAGCATGTGAGATGAGTGCAACTGTGCGGTAGCTTGAGCATTCTTTGGCATTGCCTTTCTTAGGGATTGGAATGAAAACTATTATATCGTATTTAATTTTAAAAAGTACCAAAACAGGCAAAGTGACTTCTTTTTAAAAAGATTATATTGTTGGAGAAGGAAATGGCAACCCACTCCAGTATCCTTGCCTGGAGAATCCCATGGGCAGAGGAGCCTGGTAGGCTACAGTCCACGGGGTCGCAAAGAGTTGGACACGACTGAGCGACTTTTTACTTTTACTTTTTACTTAGTAACTATATAACATCCAGCTAAAGACTAGCAGGCAGGTATTCTTTCTGCCCACTTCTGATGTCTATGTCAGAAGCTTTGTCTATCTCCTTTATACTTTAATAAAACTTTATTACACACACACACACACACACACACACACACACACACACAAGAGTATATTGTGCAAGAGTCCAGAAGGATATCACCTGTGTGGTGAGATTAAAGGTAATTTTTATTTTCATCTTGTTCATTTTATATGTGTGTATATATATATACACACACACGCTCCTGGAATGAACATGTAATTTAAAGTTTACATTGTTTTTAGTTTTTAAAAAGCTCATAGGTTGAATTTATGGTTCTCAACAAGAAAGCCAGGGATGGTCTGCTGATGGAAAGAGGCACCAAGCAGCCTAGGTGGAGAGGGACTGGGTTCTGTCCAAGGCAGAGTTTTCCGGATAAGATCACAAAGGACATGGCCTGTGGGTTCCCTAGGACCAAGTTTGTAGACAAGGATGATGTTTCATTTTACAAGCCAGTCATGTTTTTAAAACTAGTCTGGTGTGGAGCACCAAAAAAAAGTGCTTTATTTACTGGCTGTTTGTTGTTGTTTAGTCACTAAATCATGTCCAACTCTTTGTGACCCCATGGACTGTAGCCTGCCAGGCCTTCCTGTTCATGGGATTTTCCAGCAAGAATACTGGAGTGGGCTGCCATTTCCTTCTCCAGGGGATCTTCCCAACGCAGGGACTGAACCCACGTCTCCTGTATTGGCAGGCGGCTTCTTTACCACTGAGTCAATATCCTCCTATTTTAGTTGTCTGATACTGCATAGCAAATCCCCCCGAAATGCACTGGCTTAAAGCAACAATAATCATTTATTATATCTCATAGTTTTTTGGGTCTAGAATCTAGAAGTGACTTTGCTGATTGGTTCTGCCTCAGGGTCTCTCACAAAGTTGCAATTGGATGTTGGCTGAGACTGCAGTCAGCTGAAAGCTGTGTGAGGCTGGAGGATCTGCTTCCAAAAGGGATGGTTCACATGGCTGGGAAGTTTGTTCTGCACATGGGCCTCTCTCTACAGCCTCTTGAGTGACCCTGTGGCAAGGCAGTTCCCCAGAGCAACTGGTACAAGAGACCGAGGCAGAGGCCGAGATGAGACCGAGACACAGTGCCTCTCACGGCCTGGTCTCCGAGCCCTCACGTGCTGTCCCATCTGTGTGTTCTATTGGTCACGCAGGTTGATGCTGATTCAATGTGGAAAGAGATCAGGCAGCGGTGCGGATACTGAGCAACAAGGTTGCTCTAAGACCTTCCTGGAGACTGGCTACTATATAACAAGAGGTACCATCTGTTCAGTACCTAGGCTATGCTTGGCTTTAGATGGAAATCTCATTTAGTCCTCACCACAACCCTATGCAATAGATTCTGTATGTCCCCAATTTATAGATGGGAAAGGCTGAGAGTATTAAACACTTTGCCCAGGGCCATGCTGCTGGCAGGTGGAGGGAGGGGAGGAAGCCAGTTAGTGTGACTCCATCCCGGCTTCTCCACACCCTCCCGGGCCTGGAAACCTCCACGACACTTTGCCCATCTGCCTCCTCACCACCAATCATATAAATTCCTGCCATGTTTATCCTCCCCCTCATTCCCTTGCAACTTTCCCTCTGCAGTCCTGATTCGGGATGATCCCCCAAAATAAAACTTTGTTTTTTTAATGCTTGTTTGTTAAATTAAGAGAGAAACTCTAGCAACCTCTATAGTCTACTGGGCATGCATGCTCAGTCACTTTAATCAGACTCTGTGATCTTAAGAACTGTAGCCCACCGGGCTCCTCTGTCCATGGGATTCTCCAGGCAAGAATACTGGAGTGGGTTGCCATGTCCTTCTACCGTACTCAGTTTTAAACCCATGCATCTGCTGTATTAGAATCTTTAAAAAGAATCTGCAGGCTCAGACCAAATGGTGAAACAGGAAGCCAGATAATCTCAATGGAATCTGTGCCCGGATCAGAAAACGAGGCCAGGGCAGGCCCGGGAGAGCTGGATTAAGAGGAGAGGGGGAGAATGAGAGTCCTTCTACTCAGTCGTTAGTCCCAGGCTGGTCTCTCTGGCTAAGGCCACAGAGTGCGGTTTTGGAGGGCTTGAAAACTATGCTTTTAGAAATTTAATCATTACTTTTCAGAAAAGGGAATTGTTGTAAACCTTCTCCAGTGTATGTTTTTAACTCAAGGTTATATCTGCCCAGTTCACTGATGACACGTTACATCGTTTTGCTAGTATTTGGGCTCACCAACCCTGTTTGCTGAGGGGACATTCCATTTCTCCCACGGAGAGCACTCCCTGCAGATAAGCAGGGGGTATAAATCAATGGACATGAACTTGGGCAAACTCCGGGAGATGGTGAGGGACAGGGAAGCCTGGCATGCTGCAGTCCATGGGGTCGTGAAGAGTCGGACACGACTTGGTGACTGAACAGCAACAAATAATTAGGGCTTTTGTGAGTCCCCCCTGCTGTATACTGACTTGTAGAGATAATTAAATGCTCTCGAGGGAGAATGATAACTATAAAAGACACAGCTCAGTTCAGTTCAGTCGCTTAGTCATGTCCGACTCTTTGTGACCCCATGGACTGCAGCACGCCAGGCTTCCCTGTCCATCACCAACTCCTGGAGCCTACTCAAACTCATATCCATTGAGTCGGTGATGCCATTCAACCATCTCATCCTGTCACCCCCTTCTCCTCCCACCTTCAGTCCTTCCTAGCATCAGGATCTTTTCTAATGAGTCGGTTCTTCACATGGCCTAAGTATTGGAGTATCAGCTTCAACATCAGTCCTTCCAAGGAATATTCAGGACTGATTTCCTTTAGGATGGACTGGTTGGATCTCATTGCAGTCCAGGGGACTCTCAAGAGTCTTCTCCAACACCACAGTTCAAAAGCATCAATTCTTCAGCGCTCAGCTTTCTTATAGTCCAGCTCTCACATCCATACATGACTACTGGAAAAACAATAGCCTTGACTAGACGGACCTTTGTTGACAAAGTAATGTCTCTGCTTTTTAATATGCTGTCTAAGTTGGAGAGGGAAATGGCAACCCACTCCAGTACTCTTGCCTGGAAAACCCCATGGACGGAGAAGCCTGCAGGCTATAGTCCATGGGGTTGCAAAGAGTCGGACACGACTGAGTGATTTCACTTCACTTCACTAGGTTGGTCATAGCTTTTCTTCCAGGAGCAAGCGTCTTTTAATTTCATGGCTGCAGTCACCATAAGCAGTGATTTTGGAGCCCAAAAAATAGTCTCTCACTATTTCCCTTGTTTCCCCATCTATTTGTCATGAAGTGATGGGACCAGATGCCATGATCTTTGTTTTCTGAATATTAAGTTTTAAGCCAACTTTTTCACTCTCCTTTTCACTTTCATCAAGAGGCTCTTTAGTTCTTCCCTTTCTGCCATAAGGGTGGTGTCATCTGCATATCTGAGGTTATTGATATTTCTCCCAATCTTGACTCCAGCTTGTGCTTCATCCAGCCCAGCATTTATCATGATGTACTCTGCATATGCTTGACGTACTCCTTTTCCCATTTGGAACCAGTCTGTTGTTCCATGTCTGGTTCTAACTGTTGCTTCTTGACCAGCCTACAGATTTCTCAAGAGGCAGGTCAGGTGGTCTGGTATTCCCATCTCTTTCAGAATTTTCCAAAGTTTGTTGTGATCCACCCAGTCAAAGGCTTTGACGTAGTCCATAAAGCAAAAGTAGATGTTTTTCTGGAACTCTCTTGCTTTTTTGATGATCCAGCGGATGCTAGCAATTTGATGTCTGGTTCCTCTGCCTTTTCTAAATCCAGCTTGAACATCTGGAAGTTCACGGTTCACATACTGTTGAAGCCTGGCTTGGAGAATTTTGAGCATTACTTTGCTAGCATGTGAGATGAGTGCAATTGTGTGGTAGTTTGAACATTCTTTGGCATTGCCTTTCTTAGGGATTAGAATGAAAACTGACCTTTTCCAGTCCTGTGGCCACTGCTGAGTTTTCCAAATTTGCTGGCATATTGAGTGCATACTTTCATAGCATCATCTTTTAGGATTTGAAAGAGCTCAGCTGGAATTCCATCACCTCACTAGCTTTGTTCGTAGTGATGCTTCCTAAGGCCCACTTGACTTTGCATTCCAGGATGTCTAGCTCTAGGTGAGTGATCACACCATTGTGCTTATGTGGATCATGAAGATCTTTTTTGTATAGTTCTTCTGTGTATTCTAGTACTTTTCTGAAACTGAAGCTCAAATTATTGCTTTTAATAAACTTTAAGTTTTGGAAGAAGATGTAAAATTTGCCAAATTCAGCATCATCCCATTCTTTCATCTTCTCTCCCCCAACATTCCCCTTTTCCTTTTGCTCCTGCCAGTAACTGTTACCTAAATTATCCTGCCCATCCAGGCTTCCAGAAGATTTTACTCTGAATGTGAGAGAGAAGTAAGGCACAGCAAATGCCTTTGCATAGAAAAAACAGTGCTTTCAGTACACACACCTGGGAAATACCTAACTGAGCAAACTAGTCTCCCCACACCTTATACGATCATCCTAGGTCACTGGCTTGTCTTTCTCTGGTGTCTCATTTACTCAAATAGCTGCAGTCACCCCAATGCTAGTGGTAAAGAACCCGCCTGGCAATGCAGGAGACATAAGAGATGCAGGTTCGATCGCTGGGTTGGGAAGACCCCCTGGAGGAGGGCATAGCAACCCATTCCAGTATTCTTAACTGGAGAATCCCATGGACAGAGGAGCCTAGTGGGCTACAATCTATAGGGTTGCAAAGAGTTGGACATTCAGAACGCACGCCCCCCAAATAACGTTTTCCCAGGTGGCACAGTGGTAATGACACTGCCAATGAAGGAGACACAAGAGGCATGGTTTTGATCCCTGGGTTGGGAAGATGCCCTGGAGTCGGAAATGGCAACCCGCTCCAGTATTCTTGCCTGGAGAATTCCCATGGACAGAGGAGCCTGGCATGCTACAGTGCATGGCATCACAAAGAGTCAGACATGACTGAGCGTGCACACACACACACACACACACACACACACATACCTTGAGTATGGCTGCTCCTGAGATCTCCAACCCAGTGACTTACTTCACTTTTTCCTGCCTGATGTCCTGAATTACTTGAAGGATAATTTTGCTGTAAACTAAAGAATTAAAAATAGGGAACAGTGGCAAAGTGAAATAAATCAGACATAGAAAGACAAATACTATATAACCTCACTTATATGTGGAATCCAGGATCCCCTCCCCCCCCAAAAAAAAAAACCCAATAAGTTCCTAGACACAGAGAACAGACTGATGGCTGCCAGGGCCTGGGGCATGGAAGGCGGGTGAAATGGGTGAGTGGAGTCAAAAGATACAAACCTCCAGTTATAAGTCGTGAGGCTGTAATGTACAGCATGGTGACCGTAGTTAATACCGTACTGCATATTTGGAAGTTGCTAAGACAGTAGATCTTAAAAGTTCTCATCAAAAGAAAAAAAATTCTGTAACTATGTATAGTGATGCATATTAACTAGACTTATTGTGGTGGTCATTTCACAATATATACAAATACTGAATCATTATGCTGTACACATGAAACTAATATAACTCTGTATGTCAATTATGCTTTAATAAAAAATTAATTAAATGCTAAAAATAGGGTAGGTTGTAATACCTAGTAGATGACTTACTATCTGTGGTATGAGGGAAGAGGTACTATCATACACTACAGATGAGAATATAAATCAATGTGAATAAGTCAGGGACTACATTGGGCTATTAGCAGCAGAGGGCAGCCTACACATACATACAGTCGCTAAGTCGGGTCCGACTCTTGAGACCCCATGAACTGTATCCCACCAGGCTCCTCTGTCCATGGGATTCTCCAGGCAAGAATACTGGAGTGGGTTGCCATTTCCTTCTCCAGGGGATCTTCCTGACCCAGGGATCAAACCCAGGTCCCCTGCATTGCAGGCAGATTCTTTACCTCTTTACTGACTAAGCTACAAGGGAAGCCTGGTATAGTTTAAAACAATTAAGACTTTGTTTGCTGAAGTCTGAGAAACAGCCCAGAGCTGTTTGAAAGCTCTAACAGGGCTTTCAAGGACCCAGACTCATTTGGCCTTCTTGATTCCCCATCCTTAGTACACACTGCCTATCCTCAAGGTCATAAGAAGGCTGCTGCAGCTCCTACCATCACAACAGAGATCCATATAGGAAGAGGAAAAAGGACAGGAAGCAAAAAAGGACTTTCCGGGAAGTCTCATTCAAAACTTCTGCTTACATCTCATTGGCCACTGGGTCAGCATGGAAGGCCCCAAAATATAATGTTCTGATTATTAAGGGAATTAGGGTGAATGGATATTGGGTAGATTATTTGCAGTCTCTGCCATGAGATGCAGCCTCTTGGGAGGACAATTCAGAAATAGCTATCAAAATTTAAAAATTTAAATGTACTTACCTTGACTCACAAATCCCCCTGCTAGAAATTTATACTGTAGATGCATTCTCATATATGTGCAACTGCTTACACACCACAAGTTGTTTCTTCCAGCAGGAAAGGATTCAGGGACATGCATTTTCACTAAGTGTAATGTCTCAGTGAACGTCGGGCTCTGATCCATAACTTTAGCAAGTTCTCTTTCCAAGGAGGAGGTGGGTAAAGACAGGGAGCAGGAGAGTAGGTCGGGGGGAGGGGGGTCCATCTCTTAGCCAAACCAGTGAAGTGGAAATCAATCTGCCTTCCAGTGCAAAGGACACGGGTTCGATTCCTTGTCTGGGAAGATTCTATACGCTGCAGAGCAACTAAGCCCATGAGCCACAACCACCGAGCCCAGGTGCTGCAGTTACTGAAGCCCAAGTGCCCAGAGCCCATGCTGTGCAACAAGAGAAGCCACTGCAATGAGAAGCCTGTGCACCCCAACTCAAGAGTAACCCCTGATCCCGCAACTCAAGAAATTCTGCGCACGGCAATGAAGACCCAGCACAGCCAAAACTAAATAAATATATTTTTTAAAAAAACTGGAAGTGTTCCTCTTTCATTTTTCTTCCTGTGGTCCATTTCACTTCTGCTGGAGTGTCTTTCGGTGAAAATGACTAACTTCACTCACCACTGACTCTATCTAGGGCAACCTTTGGATGAGCCACCCCTTCATGGGACTCCAGAGTTGTCTGTCGTCCTTGATTTGGTTTCTGCTGTGTATCTCCATCTGCCTTCACCAATTTTTGATCCACTGTCCAGAGGCAATATGACTGAAGAATGCATTACATAAGGTAAAGCCTCAGAAACTCAGCAAGACGGATAACGGCTCTGCCTTGCAAGGATGCCCCTGGTGAGCTCACTTGCTTAGTTACCCAATGAGACTCTATTTTATTTTCCAGACTACCTAAACAATCCATGGTGTACCACATACAAATTCTAGCCAGAGAATATCTGCTGACGATGACAGTAGTTGATTGGCGGAGGTCCAGCTACAGGCAAGATGAGTTTCACCCAGACACTACCTGGAACAGCGCTGCTCACAGATGGGAGTCTCCCACTGAAGCTCAGGGGGGCTCTGGGTCTCTACTTCTACAGGGGGAAGATCAGACTTCAACAATTCCCTTCCTTCAGCAAATACCCTGTGCAACACGTTGTTTGGGATATGTATCAGCATTTGGGGTAGATCTTCAGTGTGTGTTTTCAGACTATATAACCTCAGAGAAGGCATCTGGGCCAAGTTCCATTCATCAAAGACAAGGCTGAAGGCTTGCTGGCTTTGCTTCCTTTAATTTTGGAAAAACCCTTCTAGCCTGGCTAAATCTACCTGATTCATAGCCAAGCTGGAAGGGGACAATCATCTGAAAGACATTCTAAAGAATTCTGGAGGAAAATGTCTGTTTGTCCTGCTCTCATCAGACTGCTATCACCCACTCTCTAGTTCACAGGAGAAACTGCCAGTCCTGGGCCTGCTTTGGGGTGGGAGAGTGGAGGCCAGACCCTTGAATTTACTGTGTTCCGTACTTTGTTCTTCTGTCAAGAACTTGATCCTGGCTTGTGAAAGAGACATTTTGCAAGAGCAGGAAGAGTACCGAGGCTTACATCAACAACGTGACCTGAAGGGCAGGTGATCTGTCTCACTGGCACGTGAAGGGTCATCACGCTCAGAGAAGGGAGATCATTCCTGAAGATGAGGGAGGAGAAGTCTTGAAACAAATCAGACAGCTTATTGGAGCAGAAAAGTCATTCCATTCCTGGAGCAGGGAAGGAAATCCAATACAGCCTGCTCGTTTCCCACTCCTGCCCGTAGGGTTTGCAGAGAGCTCCCTCCTTTGTTTCTTCTCCAACATCAGACTTCTGAAGCCCAGGGAACACACTGATGATTTGGATCATCCCCACCTACAGGAATCTGTCACTCCCCATGACCTGCATTTGCTGTATCATTCTCTTAAGTCGGGTTCCTCCAAAATAAGAATTTGAGGGAAAGCAGTTTGAGAGGCAATACTAGGAAGCTGTAGCCAAGGGTTGGGGAAGTGATACAGGGAGTTAACAAAGGTAATATGGGGGAATTATTAATCACACCGCCACCGTGGGAATCAGTGGCTGGGCCCCACCAGCGAGCTCTGGAGACTGAGGAGAATCTGTCTCCCAGTCATCTTGTGTGAGAAGGGTGTGAACGGAGGCTTTTACTCTTCACTTCCTGTCCATTTTGCAGGAACTGCTTCTAGGAGTCTCCCAACCTCCTTCTGCACCACATCTGTGGAGAAAGACCTCAGATGGAGAATCCCAGGCACTTTTCTTCAGAAGCTTTCACTGTACCAGGGCCGGGGGGGAAGGCTGAGGGGCTGTGGACAGCCTCCGCCGTGCTTTTCCTTGCTTATTCACTCGCTCACCGCCCTGTGTGGAGCCCTGTGCCAGATCCTGGAGCTGCAGTGGAGAACAAGGCAGACGCTGTCTGCCATCCCCTGGAGCGTAAAGTCCTGCAGAGAAGTCCAATGCTGATTAAATAAGCATGCAAAGATGTAATGAAATCCGTGAAAAGGGAGGTAGAAAAAAAGAACTGAGAACTCTGGGAAAGGACGGCAGGAAAACATATTCTGGTTGGAGATGTCATGGAGGGCTTCTTTGAGGAGGATGTGAGAGTTATGTAACTAGAGATGGCAGAGATATGCGAAGAGAATTTCAGGCAGAAGAAATATCATATGCAAAGGCCCTGAGGCACCAGAGACCATAGTATTAAAGCTAGAGGTCAAAGAGCAACAGGAGGAGTTGGAGGGAAGTAAAGCTGAAGAGGGAAGCATGAAACATGCCATGCAGTGCTGTGTGAGCTGTGCTCAAGCCAGAGCTGTGCTCTGTTCTGGAGCAGTGGGCGCCACTGAAGATTGTTAAGCTAGGAAGTGACATAATCTGACTTTAAAACTTAAGAGATAGTTTAAAAAAAAAAAAAAAGAAAGAAAGAAAGAAAAGATAGCTGCTGGGCAGAGAGTGTGTCAGAGTGAGAAAGAGTGGGAGAAGTCATGAAGTCAAGAGCTGATGTTAGGATTTCTGCTCCAGTCCAGAGTAACAGGGACTAGATTTATCCTCTAGCCTGAAATAGTTACAAAATTGGACAAAGTGGTTTTGAAAACATCAGGCATGCTTAATGATGCACAGTGAGAATTAAATGAGGCAGAGTTACGATTTCCCCATCTTACTGCATGGAGAGTTTCTAGCCCACAGGGCCAAAGAAAAGAAAACGAGGCTGAGTTCTGAGCTGAAAGAGCTGAAAGCCTTGGTAGTCAGAGTAGCCAGAGTTCAAAGGGCAGAGTACTGGAGAACAGAGATCTCAGAGGTCCAGCCATAAAAAAGAATGAAATGATGCCATGGGCAACAACACAGATGGACCTAGAGATGGCCATACTGAGTGACGTCAGACAAAGACAAGTCCATCACCTATATGTGGAACCTAAAAAAAAAAAAAAGACACAAATGGGCTTATTGACAAAACAGGAATAGCTTCACAGAGAAAACAAACTCCTGGTTACCAAAGGGGAAAGGGGGAGAGGGGTAAACTGAGAATTGGGGATTAATGGATACACACTACAATATATAAAATAAACAACAAGGATCATCTGTATAGGGATTCAATATCTTGTAATGACCTGTAAAGGAAATATCTGAAAAAGAAAAAATATATATGCATATATCACTTTGCTGTATTCCTGAATCACTGTAAATCAATTATACTTCAATTTAAAAAATAATAAAATAAAGGGGAAAAAAAGAAAGTTCCAGAGCTTAGGAGTGGGTCCCCCCCCGCTAAATTTTTGGTTGAATATTGATCAGTGTATGTGTATGAGGAAACTCCCACAGGCCAAAGAAAGAACCACCTAAAGGGATTGGAGGGAAGAGTGCCCAGAGCTCTCATGCGGCTGAGAGATTTCAAACTTCCCTCTGAATAATTAGTACAGCAAGAGAAGACAGAATTACTGACAATGTAAAAGACTTGAATATGTAAGTAAAAATGTAGAAGATTAATCAGTAAAGATGTAGAAAACAACCAATTTGATTTAACTGATATTTAAATAATACCCTGAAATAGTAGAATATTCATTTTTTCAAATGCACACAGACCATTTATCAAGTCAGACAATATTTTGGTACATAAAATAAGTTAATAAACTTAAAAGGATTCAGGTTAAAAGTAGGTTCTCTCAACAAAGTGAAATTAAATTGGAAACCAATGATGGAAACATACTGGGAAAATTCCCCAATTTTTGAAAACTAAATAACACATTTATAATTAATTCATGGATCAAAAAGTAAATTAGAAAATATGAGCGAATGAAAACAATAACCCAACATTCTAAATTTGTGAGATGCCACTAACAGTAAAGAGCAGTTTATAGCACTAAAGGCCTAGGTGTTTTAAAAAAAGTTTTCAAATTGATGACTTCAGTGTCTACCTTGAAAAACTTTAAAAAAAATGTACAAATTAAACCAAGAGTAAGCAGATGAGAAGGAAATTATAGATCAGAAGAGCAGTAGAAATAGGAACAGAAAACAGAAAAACAAGAGAGAAAAACCAGTGAAAATATCAATAAAATTGATAAGCCTTTAGCAAAACTGAGCAGTATAAAAACAAAAATTAAAAGATTACCAATCCTATGAGAGAGGTGACATCATACAGATTTCACAAATATTAAAAGACTGATAAGCAAAAGTTGGGACTTCCTGGCAGTCCAGTGGCTAAGGTTCCACACTCCCAACGCAGGAGGCCTGGGTGCAATCTCTGGTCAGGGAATTAGATCCCACATCCCACAACTAACGATCCCACATGGCACAACTGAAAATATTTCACTTGCCACAATGAGCTAAGACCTGGCACAACCAAATAAATATAGTTTTAAAATAAAGGAGAGTTATGAATAATTTAATGCCAATAAGTTAAAAGCCATAAGAACTTGAAAGATAAAAAAAGTATCAAAATTCTAGAAGAATAACTTGGAAAACCCTATAAAATATCTAAGAGAGGAATATTAATAACTGGACCTAATCAAAACAAAGAAACTTTTTCTCTTCAAAAGTCACTGTTAAGAACATGAAAAAGCAAGCCACAGACTGAGAGAAAATATTTGAAAACATATATTTGACAATGGACTTGTATTTAGAATGTATGTATGCATGCTCAGTTGCTTAGTCATGTCCAACTCTTTGTGACCCCATGGACTGAAGTTCACCAGGCTTCTCTGTCCATGGGATTCTCCAGGCAAGAATACTGGAGTAGATGGCCGTTTCGTCCTCCAGGGAATCTTCCCAACCCAGGGACTGAACGCACATCTCCATCTCCGGCATTGGCAAGAGGATTCTTTACCACTGTGCTACCCAGGAAGCCTTTTTAAACATAAAACATGATACCATAAAACTCCTGAAGGGACCATTAGCAAAATATTCTCTGACATAAATCACACCAATGTTTTCTTAAGTCAGTCTCCCAGGCCAACAGAAATAAAAACAATAATAAACAAATCCAACCTAATCAAACTTATAAGTTTTTGTACACCAAAGAAAACCATAAAAAAAAAAAGAAAAACCTATGAACCGGGAGAAAATATTTGCAAATGATGCAACTGACAATGGCTTAGTTTCCAAAACATACCAATAGCTAATATAACTTAACAACAACAAAAACAACCCAATCAAAAAATGCCAGAAGACCTAAAAGAACATTTCTCCAAAGAAGACATACAGATGGCCAAGAGGCAAATGAAAAGATGCTCAACATTACTAATCATTAAAGAAAGAAATGTGAATCAACGCATGTACACCCGTGGTGGATTCATGTCAATGTATGGCAAAACCAATACAGTATTGTAAAGTAAAATAAAGTAAAAAAAAAAAAAGAAATGCAAATCAAATCTACAGTGATATATCACCCACACCAGTCAGAACAGCCATCATTAAAAAGTTTACAAATAACATGCTGGAGAGGGTGAGGAGAAATGGTAACCCTCCTACACTTGGGAGGGTTGGTGGGAATGTAAATTGGAACAGCCACTATGGAAAACAGCATGGGCCTTCAAAAACTTAAAATAGAGTTGCCATATGATGCAGCAATCCCACTCCAGGGATTCAGATAAAACTATAATCCCAAAAGATACATGCACCCTAGTATTCATTGAAGCATGATTACAATAGGCAAGAGATGGAAAAAATCTAAGTGCCTATCAATAGGTGATTGTTTTAAGACGTGATCAATAAATGCAATGGAATATTATTCAGACATAAAAAAGAATGAAATATTTCCATTTGCAGCTACAAATGGACCTAGACAATATTATACTTAGTGAAGTAAGCCAGAGAAGGAAAGATAAATATTATTTCACTTATATGTGGAATCTAAAAAATAATACACAAAAATAATCTACATACAAAACAGAAACAGACATAGTAAACATAGCAGACATTGTAAATAAACTTACAGATATAATAACAAACTTACAGTTACCAAAGGGGAAAGCAGATGGGGAGAGATAAATTTGGGATTAACAGATACAAACTTTTATACATAAAACACATAAACAACAAGGATTTACTGTATAACACAGGGAATAATATTCGATATCTTATAATAACCTATAATGGGAAAGAAGCTGAAGAAAAAAATACATATAACTGAATGACTTTGTTGTATACCTGAAATCAACACAATATTGAAGGATAGTAAATCAACTATCCTTCATTAAAAAATAAAAATAGCTTTCCCTATCAGATGAATAAAAACAGTAAGTCTGAGAATATCAAGTGATGATGAGGTGTAATGAAACAATTAGTCCCCTACCTTCTGGTTAGGAATGTAGACTGACACCACCATTTTGAAAGGAATTTGGCAGTTTCTCTGAAAATAAAGAATGCCCATTAGCCCATTTCTGCTATCCACTCATGGAAATATAGCCGGCAGAAATAACTGCACATCATGAAAAGATGTTCGTGGCAGCATTGTCCAGAATTGGTGAAAAGTTAGAGCCATCTAAATGTTCACCATGATGAGAACAGATAAATGAAATATAATATGCCCCTGCATGGGAGTTCCTTGAGGTCATAAGAACGAACTGAGTCAACTAGACCGCAAACACAGAACGTAGTGTTCGGCTGTAAGTTCGTTCAGGAAGTGCCAAAGTAACTTTCCTCCAGACGCTCTCACTTCTTATCTTGTACGCTTCTATTATTTATGAGTTTGTTTTTAGTGAGCATGTATTACTTTTACAATTCTTAAACCAAAACATAAATGAACAAAAATTGAACATCTAAAGGCTATAGAGACAAAAGGCTCAGGGTTCTAAGAGCTGAGTTCACTTTCAGTCAAAGTAATTCTGGGCCACAGGTACAATTCAGTAAAGATCCTTGATGAGGCTCATATCACGTGTGCATGTGGGCAGGTCCACATACCATGCATGCATACCCACACACCTACACACACACACACACACACACACACACACACAGAGTTGTCCAGCTCTGGGTGTGCATGTGCAATGCATGACTTTACAGTATCTGGAGCAGTTCATAGAACATTCTGTGTATTTATTGGTGCAGGAGAATAATCAGCCAGCTGAGCTGGCAGAAAGGAACGTGATGAGATTGAGAACCCAACACCCATCACCTCCTCCACCAGCCCAAGCATGCGACACATCCCACGGCGTCCATGGTGCCCTCCTGGTTTCTGACTTTTCCCTTTTGTCTTCGAGACATTTTCAACACAAGAAATTGTGGCCATGAGGATGGGCGCTTATCCCCTCAGGTCGTGTAGTGAGTGACTCGCCTGCGGTGAGGCGAGTCCTGGCGGACGGAGAGGGGGTGGGGTGGGCGGGGCTTGGGGTGGGCGGGGCTTACGGGTCCCTCCAGGGCGTCGGGTGGGGCTGGGCGGGGCTTACGGGCCTTAGTCCGGGAAGATTGTTAGGTTGTGCGTCCGGATGTGGTGCAGCAGGACCTGTGCTCGCTGCTCCAGGGTCTGGAGGACTTGCTGAAGGCCCTGTCTCCCACCTTGGCTTTCCCAGAACACTGGGTCCATCTGCAGCGACTTGAGCAGCATATTCTGTAGACACCCTGATTCCAGAACCTTCATGACAGGCTCAGGAAACCTGGAGGAAGGTCCCCCAGCCCCGGAAAGAAAAGAAGGGCAAAAGCCCGCTTAGAGAGTTTCCACCCACAAAGTCCCGGGGACCACCTGCTGACTAGTTGTCCGGGGACTCTTCCACCCACTCTGCTGTGACAGCAGACACAGGATGAAGCTTTCAATGGGTCCCAGTCCCCCAGGAGGGCGAATCCACTC
This sequence comes from Capricornis sumatraensis, assembly GCF_032405125.1. Classification (NCBI taxonomy): domain Eukaryota; kingdom Metazoa; phylum Chordata; class Mammalia; order Artiodactyla; family Bovidae; genus Capricornis; species Capricornis sumatraensis. The sequence continues at coordinate 60,640,651 of NC_091078.1, read as the reverse complement.
TGCTGGCCTGAGCAAAGTGAGGAGGAGCCCTGGGAAGGCCGAGGTGTGGCAGGACTGAGCAGGGAAGTTGGCTACCTGGCCAGCTCCCTGCCAGGCAAGGGAGCCTGCCCACTTGGCCTGCCCACTCCCCAGCAGGGCATCTCGTGCTGTGCTCTGGATACCAGGGCCATCCTAGACTTCAAGGGCCCACTGCCTGTTAGCTTTCCCAGGACTCTCCACATCCTCCTGAGGCTCATCAAACAGCTTCCATCTGTCGGACAGTGGACTTCTCGGGGGCCATGGTTCAAGGCCGCGGTGTCTACGACAGGGCCGCTCAGCTCAGTCCCTGAACCTCTGCCCAGCCCCTTCGATGCTCACCCATCGATGCCCTCGAGAAGCCGGAAGTTCAGCTTGTGCTCCGGGTGCTGAAGGTGGCCAGCGTTATCAATGTAGACCAGACGAGTGGGGTCACTGCTCCGGACCTCGGGGAAGAAGATGGACAGGGACAGAAGATGGACGTGGTGCCCCAGGGTGCAGCAGCTCAGGGGCCCCTAAGCTGTCAGTCACACAATGCACCCTGCTCCTCGCCCAGTTGGTTCCCCCACCACACAGAGCAGTGAGCTCTTTCCACCTGGTGCTGTGCTCAGGGCGGCCAGGCACCATGTCTGGTGAACCCGCCCAGCAACCCTGGGGCGAACGGCCAGTAATACCAGCCCCATTTTACAGAGGCAAAAAAGTTAGGTAATTTGCACAAGGTCACACAGCTAGTAAATAGCTGGTTGGCTCAAACCTGGACCCATAGCCCCAGGTGGCAACACCACTGGTGAAACCACAAAGTGGAGGCGTTGATTTCTCTTCTGGCGACTGAAGGGGTGAGGAGCCCGAGGCCGGGCGGCCTGATGCTCAGTCCCAGGCACCATCTGATGGCTATGCTCCATGGCCAAGGGGGGACGGCGAGGACACCAGCCTCACTGAGGGAGACAGAGCAGCCCTTCCCCAGGGTGGAACTTTGCCCCTCCTGCAGGAGCAGCAGCTCTTCTGCCCCACCAGCCCCTCGCTGATGGTCTCAGCACAAGGCTTCCCACCCTGGGTTCTAGTTTTCACTGGAAGCAGTGTTTCCCAACAGCCCCAGCCTGTGAGCCGATAGGGTCCACGACAGATCCCTGTCACTGCCACCAACCAGACATGCAGCCTTGGAGGGCCCCTGCCCCGCTCCAGGTCATAATTTCCACGTTTACTGGCACAATGAGGATGCCCTACTAGATACACACATACCACACTCAGCTGCCAGGACCCGAGGGCGTCCCTGGAGTCTTTAGGAGACAGAGGGGTTGGTGACACTGGCTCCAGCCCATCCCCTCCTCAACCACATACTCCAAGCTTCATTTTTGTCCCTTCTATATATTAAGGCTTCCTGGAAACATTCAAAGGGTTTTCCTGCTGAAAAGAACAGGATTGTGACACCCAGAGTCACGTGACCCCTGACCCTCGCCACCAGCGTCTGCTGATGGACAGACAGGAAGACCCGAGTCTGGGGTGACCCAGGGACATACCAGGATGTGGACCAACCGCAGCTCCCCGGGGTTCCGGCATTTCTCTCGGAGTCTCTCTTCCACACAGGGGTCCGAGGGCTCGGGCTTGAAGCCGCAGCAGTAGCGATCCAGGCGGTCATGCACCTGTGGGGGCACCGTCCTCTGAGGGGGGCGGTCTACCATGTCCAGCACTCAGGCTTCTTGAGCCCTGGGGCCACCCTCAGGGATCTCTGCCCTGGTGAGCTCAGCTGCTGGCCCCCAGCTGTGATGGGCTTCTGCTTGCTCCTCTGGCCAGCTCACCCTGCACTGGAATGGCTTACTCACACTGCATGGATTTCCACCCAACATGCGGCAGGTGGATCTTAGTTCCCTGACCAGGGATCGAACTCAGGCCCCCTGAAGTGGAAGTCCTGCTGCTGTTTAACCTATACTACTGGCCCTGAGCTCCGGCCTGGGGCCTCCCAGTGCAGACTATCTGTCCACCTGGGGAGACTCACACGTGACCACTTTTTCTTGAAGCAGCAAATGCTACCGTAGGGATTCCTCCTTTTTCGGGGATAGAAAGATTTTAATGACCGTCCAGGCAGCTCCTGACTCTCAAACAGCACTTCCACCCTGCAGGAGGCCTGGATCAGAGTCAGGAAGGAGAGCATTCCTTTTCCTGACTCATCTTACACTGGATGGCTAAAGTGGGAACAAAGACACAGAGTCTTTCCCTCAGAGATGATCATGAGAGATGGTCTCTGTCCCTGGTTCTTGGCACAGAGCTCCTAAAACCCCTGCAATTGGCTCTGTGATATGAGTACATTTTGATATTCATAATCCTCCGACCACATCAGAGTTTAATAAGATGACTCATGGGGCCCTGAGATAACTTCATGCTGATTGTTAGATGGACAAAGAATAGAGAGTAGGTGCTTTCCACCTGACCCTCCAACCTCAGGGAAGAAGAGGGGAGCTGGAAACTGGGTTATAGAAACTTTTGAACTATATTCTAGGTAGAACACACCCACCCACCAGGAGGGTGATGCACCCCAACTCCACATACGGGGTCATGGACTTGGGACCTTTTCAGACTTCACCGCACATACCTCTTCTACTGGCTGTTCACTGACATCCTTTATAATAAACCAGACCACTGAAGTGTGTTTTCCTGAGTCCTGTGAGCCACTGTAGCAAATTATTGAACCCAGGGATGAGACAGTCATAAGAACCCCAGATTTTTAGCCAGTCGGCCAGAAGTACGGGGGGCTCAGGACTCGTGACTGGCATCTGAATCAGAAGTCCTGTGGAGCTGAGCCCTTAGCTTGTGGAATCTGACATTGACTCCAGGGGGATAGAGTCACCCAGCTGGGGTTGGAGAGTTGGTGGGCTCAGAAGAAGGCATCACCCAGAGGACCAGCAACATCATTGCCTCTCTGTCTCAACCAATTCTCACTGCAGGCTTGCAAGGGAGATATTATTGCCCCAATAACACATGGAGACATGGAGCCCAGACCTCCCCAAGGTCATACACGAGGAAGTAGTCCAGCTGGGGTTTGAACCCAGGTCTGCCTGGCTGGAGCCCAGCACTCTCTGATGTCCTCCACTGCCTCCCTGAAGGTCAGGGAGAGGGAGCCACTTGGAGGCCAAACTCTCTCCACACATGGCAGAGGGACCAGGGGCAGGGAACACACAGATGACAGCCCCCAGGTGCAGCACACATCAAAGCCAGGCCAGCGACCTCACAGTCCACTCAGCTCAGCGCCAGCCAATGAAAGGTCTCACTCCATTTCCATATCCCTTTGGAGGTAACTCTTGTGTGTTCTGAAGAAATACAAAATTGATTTCCTTCTACACAAGCCAGAAAATAACTATAGCTCTATTCACCAATCAACCTCATGAAACCAGACGTCCAGAAATGAGACAGTGTTGAACAGTCCCAACTACTGTCCCCAAACATTATTTTCCCCATTTCATAACAATTCGGTGTGGAGAAGTCCCACCCCGGGCCTAGACCACTGCCCCAGACAGGCTGAGGGCCTTTCTGTAAGGCCGCATCATGGAGTGTTTCCAGGGGCAGCGGACTAAGGACATCACTGACACCACAGAAAAGGCATGTTTAGCCTGGAGGACCTGCCTGGCTTGGCCATGATACAAACAGCCAGAGCCTTGTCCATGCAGCGAGCCCATTAAGCCCCCGAGGTGGACAGTCACTGCTTTAGCTTCCTGGACTTTGAATAACAACAGCCACAAGTAACAGAAAATTCTGGTTGGAAGTGACTTTAACCACAGGGGAAATTAAGATCTGCAGCAGGAAGCCTCAAGAGCCTTGCAATAGGACAGGCTTGGGGGGCACCTTAAAGCAGCTCCCATTGTCATGATAAGGACTCAGGTTTCTTTCTGCTCTTCACTTTACCCCACAATGTTAAGGACATCCCTCTGTTGTCTCGGAAAACCTGCAGGTGGCCCCTGTGGGTATGTTTTTCCTTGTGAGTGTGGTAAGTCGCTTCAGTTGTGCCCAACTCTTTGCAGCCCCAGGGACTGTAGCCCGCCAGGCTCCTCTGTCCATGGGATTCTCCAGGCAAGAATACTGGAGTGGGTTGCCATGCCCCCTCCAGGGGATCTTCCTGGCCCAGGGATTGAACCCGTGTCTCTTATGCCTCCTGCACTGGCAGGCAGGTTCTTTACCACTAGAGCCACCTGGGAAGTCCCCATGTTTTTCCCTGTTCATGTCCAAAGAGAAGGAGACAGAGAGAGAAATAGAGACAGGAAGGAGGGGAGGGGGAAAGAGAAGCCCTCCCCCAACAATCATGGAACAGCAGTCCTTCCTTTCAGTCTGATTGGACCAAATCTGGACCCAGGCTCATCCCTTGTCCAGAGGCCACCACGGGAAGACGGTGATGTACTGACCTCTGAGCCTAGGAACGGGGAGAAAGGGAATCACACCAGGGCCCTGTGCAGAAGAGACAAGAGCGCCCCACTGGGTCCACCAGAGCCCCCGAGTCCTCACTGGCTCCTACAGAAGTGTTGACAGGACGGGGCTGAGGACAGAACCCTGCGGCACACCCCCAGAGACCTCCCAACCTTCCGACAGTTTTTACATCCACTCGAAGATAGTAACACGCCCCTATATTTCTCCATATTGTCCTCGAACTTGGCAAGGGGTGGAGTCCTCCACACATTCCTATGTAGGCCTGCCCTCGGCAGGAGCCCTCCAAGGCCGCCTGCACAGAGGTTTAGGGCAGAGATCAGCAAGCTTTTCCCACAAAGGGCCAGACAGTAAATATTTTAGGCTTTGCAGCCCATACGGTCTCTGTCACAACTACCCGACTCTGCCTGAGTTGTGCATATTGTACATATTCCAGATAATATGCAAACAAATGGCCGTGGCCATGTTCCCCCCCCAAAAAAAACTGTATTAACATACACTGAAATCTGAAGTTCATAGCATTTTTAGATGTAATGAAATATTATTTTGATCTTTTCAACCATTTGAAAATGCCAAAACCATTCTTAGCTCATGGACTGTACAAAAAAAAAAAAAGAGGGGAATTTGGCCTGCAAGCTGGGCTGTGTCTGTGACCCTGGTTTGGAGCCCAAAGGATCTGGGGGTGAATCGTGGCTCCTCTATGTCCTAACTCTATGACCCGAGGAAGTTATTTAACCTGATGTTCCCTCAGGGCCTCACTGGGGACCACACAAGGTGAGGAGGGTGGCTGTCATGGAGAGACCTGGAAGAGACAGGCCTAAAGGCCTGCAGGAATCTCAGGGATTCCTCTCTCTGACAGCCCTGGCCATAGCCCTGTGAAGCAGTCTAAAATAAAGCCGTGTCATGACGGTCTAGCCACTCTCCTCTACGTGTGTGCAAGGCCTGGTTTCTGGAGCCCAAACAGACTTGTGAGACGGATACCACCTGCCGAGTCATCTCTGGCTGGGAGAGTAAATGCCAGGATGGTTCTAGCAGGACTGAAATCCAGCGACTGCTCCAACCGCATGTCACATCTGATGGCACAACCAGACAAACCCCCTTCCTCAGGCCAAACGCTCCCTGTTAGCAGGCCATTCTATGCAGATTTTAACTGGATGCAGTGCTTATTTCCAGAAGAAGCTACAAGGACTGTCGGGCCATATGACAGGGGCAGCGCTGGTGCCCCCAGATGTACACCCATTTGAATGTTGAACGGGGAGGGGAGGGCTGGCCGGCCCAGGTGCCAGAGTGAATAATCCGCGATGCTGTCTGGGAACTTTTTTCCACTGAAGAGCAATTCAGTTGAAACAGTTGAAACAGCAGCAGCCAAACAGGACCAGGCTTAGGTTTCATTCCCACATCCTAAGGCATCAGGATTTCTTCTTCCCCCTTTTTAACAAAATGAGCAGTAACCAAGAAAAAAATGATCATCTTTTGCAGTTTGGGCCTTCTAGCAGTGTGTGTGCTCAAGAGGTTGTTGTTTAATTTAACAGTTGTGAAGCCCTTACTCTGTGCTGGATCGGGCTCTGAGTGCTTTACCTATCACAGTTCACTTAACCCTCCCAGCAGCCAGGAGGCAGGTACAGTCATTATCTCCATTTCAAAGACGAGGTAACTGAGTGACAGAGGCCAGAAAACATGCCTAGGGTCCCACAGAGTGAAAGCGGCAATGCCTAGACTCAGACCCGGGCAGTCTGGTTCTGACCACTGAGTTGGACTGGGTGGCAGGCACATACATCATGACACTAGAGGTCACAAGTGCCTCAATATCAAGAAGATGTGGTTCAACCGGATCCCCAGCTCCTAGCACTTTTTCAGTACAACGAGACTTGGCTGAGGTTTTCGGAGTGCAAGAATGAATGAATGAAGCGCATGGCTGGCTGCCACCCGGAAGGATGGTGGGGGAGGCCTTCACATGAGGACTGACCACTGAAAGCCTGCCCCTCACATGAGCCTGACAGAGGGAGGCCTGCCTCTGGGTCCCCCAAACAGGACATCTAGTGGGACAAGACACTGCAGTCTGCCAAGAGGGACACCAGGCTGAGCTGTGAGGTGAGGACGTCTGAGAGGCGCCCAGCACAGGGCACGAGGACCCAAGTCCTCTCACCTATCCACCAGGCTCCTGGGCCAAGACTTCAGCCAGTGCCAGATCCGAGTCTGGTGGATTCCAGAAGAACCGCCTGCTGCCCCTGGTAGCCCGGGGCCCCTGTGCAGGACCCTCCCCCACCTGAGGACAGTCACGGGCCCAGGGTCTTCTGGATTGAAAGGGTGGCTCTTGGCTGGGTCGGCTTGCTGCCAGACAGCCCCAAGGTGGCAGCATCTCTGTCCAAGGAGGGCAGCAGGCTGGCCCCGCACTGTCTGTTAGAGAATTCGTGAGGCTTTGGGGAGGTGAGGGTGTGAGGAGGAGTGGGTCACTTCACACTGACTCTTACCATCCTCTGATGACTCTCTCTGCAGTGCTCCCCTTGTGTCCTGACAGAGGGTAACCTCCCCGGAGGCCCTGGGCAGGGGAACCTCTGGATGCCTCATCTGCCCCAAGCCGGAGGCCAGAGGTCACAGCACCAGCTCTGGATGTGGGTGAATATACCAGCTGGTGGGCTTTGAGGAGATGGTCTGAGAATTATTATGTAAAAAGACAGGCGTGCGTGCTAAGTTGCTTCAGTCGTGTCTGACTCTTTGAGACTCCTATTGACTGTAGCCCACCAGGTTCCTCTGTCCATAGGATGCTCCAGGTGAGAATACTGGCGTGGATAGCCATTCCCTCCTCCAGGGAATCTTCCCGACTGAGGGATCGAACCCACATCTCTTACGTCTACTTGCACTGACAGGTGGGTTCTTCGCCACTAGTGCCACCTGGGAAGCCCCGCTAAAAGGACTAAATCACTCTAAATTTTACACATCGACACAAAATCCAACACCTGTGAAATGACGTATCCACCACAGCAAAGTACAGTTCCAACCAAGAAAGCTACAATGAGTCACCAGGGGAATACCTTTCCCAGAAATCAGTCCCCACATCAATACATTAGATGGAGGATGTGTGTAATCTGTGACCTCCTCCACTGATACTCAAAAGGCATCTGATGTCATTTTTACATCCATTCCTGACAAGAAAAACTCTTAATAAGGCAAGAATAGCAAATAGTTCTTCAGCCAAAAGTCAGCATGATCTTTTATGGTGAAACACTAGAAACTGTCCCAAATCTGTAGAGACAAGTCATGTCCAGCATCCCATTACTATTTACCATTGCTCTGGAGGCACCATGGTTGTAGTGAGGTTAAGAAAAATGAAAGAGGAGGCAATGAGAACACAAAGTGCATTCGTTACAGAAGAAATGACCATATACTTGGAAAACACAGGGCAACTGTGAGAAGCATTATTAAGTGAATGAGTAACCAGTAACCGAAATATGATACAAAAACAATATCCTTCACACAGACCAGGAGCTACGGGCCAGAACGTGTTGAGACAGGCTGGGACCTGGGACCCTTTTCCAGAGAGCTTGAGCTTGCACCTGGACAAATGCCTCCCCAAAGAACGGAACCCAAAGAAACTATAAGGGGTTCAGGGACTTCCCAGGTGACCCAGGGGCTAAGACTCCATGCTTCCAATGCAGAGGGTCCAGTTTCAACCCTCTGTCAGGGAACTAGATTCCACATGCAGCAACTAAGATCCAGCTCAGCCAAATAAATGATTTTTTTTTTTAAAAAAAGGAACTACAAAGGATTAAAACTAACTGCTCACAGGCCCAATGGGGCAAATTATGAACAACAAGACACAAAAAGGTCACAAACCAACTGCCACTTTTGGGGAGCTGGGAGCAAAAGCACGGTTACTGCTGTGATCCCTGCTCACAGCACCATGGAGGGGATGGACAGGGCAGGCATCTTCACCCTCACTCCCTTTAAGGGACCGGCTCGCCCCTGCCTTGGGAAGAGAGCCAGGGCAACAATTTCTTGTTTTCACTCCTGTGTGCTACAGCTCGAGCCCCAGTAAAGCCGTGCCTGAACTTCTCAGCCGACTTCTTATCAATTTCTGTTGATCAAGGAATCCAGAAACCTCAGTTAGTAACAATATAATAGAAGGAAAAGAGGCCCTTCTCAATGGTCACAAGATGAAATATCAGTATCATCCTAACCTGAAAGTGAAGATCCAGCTCAGGAAAACATAAAGATGCTTCTGAGGAACAGAAATAAAATGAAAGACGCAACCTGTTCTTGGCCTTGAATGACCCTGTATCTTAGGATGTAAATTCTCTCTATATTAGTCCACACAGATTTCATTTGATTCCAGTGAAGTCCCAAGAGGACTTGGGAAGGCAAAGGAAGTAACAAGCTGACTGAGAAGACTATTCAGGAGTATTGGGGAAGATCTTTAAAAAGAGCAAGGAGACCAAGAACTCCCAGTTATTAACATAAAATATAAAGTGTGATAATTAAAACAGTGTGATTCTGGCACATAAATAGACAGACCCTTTACTGGAACAGAAGAGTCCACAAATAGACTTGCGTACATATGGAAATTGGCTATATGGAAAAGGCAGCATTTCAAATTGGGGGAAAGAAGGATTATTCAACAAATGGTGCTGGGACATTTGGGTTGCCATCTGAAAAAAAAAAATCATTATTTTGCACCTGATCTCTTACTCCAAAATAACTTCCAGATGGATCAAAAATATATAAAAACACATGGGAGGATTTTTTTAAAATAACCCTGAAAATGAGGATGGTCCTTAAAAACATAATACACTAACCTAGAGTCATGAAAAATTGCTTGATAAGTTTAACAGCATAAAGCAATTTTTAAAAATTTCTGCACAGCAGAAAGACTAGAAACAAAGTTTGATGACAGTTGAGCCTGAGAGAAATACCAGAATGCAATGAAAACAAAAGACTGATTTTCTTAATCTATAAAAAAGCTCTTTTTCCATAAGAAAAAGACCAACAATCCAACAGAAAATGGGGCAAAGAATATGAACAGTTAAAAAAAAAAGATTTTTAAGAAATCTAAGCAGAGGCTAAGGCAGGAGGAGAAGGGGACTGCAGAGGACGAAATGGTTGGATGGCATCACCAGCTCAACGGACATGAGTCTGAGCAAGTTCCAGGAGATGGTGAAGGACAGGGAAGCCTGGCGGGCTGCACTCCATGGGGTCGCAAAGAGTCGGACATGTCTGAGCGACTGAACAACAAAGCAGAGGCAGGACGAGGGCGAGGCAGGGAAGTGCTGTTGGCTGTCAGGATGTGCAGAGCAGGCTCACCCGAGATGCGCGCTCCTGAAGGAGTCTGCACTGGAGGCCCCTCCCTTGCCACAGGAACTCTGCTTCTATGGCTGCATAACAAATGACCACCAGCTCAGTGGCTTAATATAACACACTTATTAACTCACAGTTCCTGTGGGTCAGGAGTCCATCCCGTTTTGCCGGGTACTCTACCTGGGGTCTCAGGCTGAACTCAAGGTGCTCCATCTCTTTCGTAACTCAGGCTCCTCTCCTGTGCTCAGTCGGGCTGCTGGCAGAAACCATTCCTCGTGGTTGTAAGGAGAACTCAGGGTCCTTCCAGAGGCCTCCCTGACCCACAGCAGCTCACAGCCTGGCTGTTTACTCCTCGAGGCCAGCAAGAAAATCCTCTGATGCTTCATCTTTGAAAGACTGTCCTGGCTGGTTCAGGCCAATGGGAGAGTCTTCCTTCTGATTAACCCCAGATTAACTGATGAGTACCTCAATAATATTGTAATAACTTTGCATGGTGACAGACTGAAACTAGACTTATCTTGGTGATCATTTCATAACATATAGAAATACTGACTCATTAGGTTGTGCGCCTGGAACTAGCAGAGTGCTGTAGGTCGATCATGCTTGCTTGCTTTCGTGCTCAGTTGCGTCTGACTCTTTTTGACCCCATGGACTGGAGCCCGCCAGGCTGCTCTGTCCTCGGGATTTTCCAGGCAAGAATACTGGAGTGGGTTGCCATTTCCTACTCCAGGGGATATTTCAATCAAAAAACAAATAAATAAAAATACCCAAAGATAACTGATTGGTAACTTAATCACTGAAATAAGATTCCATCATATTTACAGGTCTCATTCATTCTCAACGGCAGGAGTTCACACTAAGGGGATGGGTATCTTGGGGACCATCTCTGAATTTTGCCAATCACACTCGTCCTAATTGAGGCCCTGATCTTCAGTATATGTAAAGATGCTTGATGTCACCCTTAAATACCCCTGTCCGGGTGGGCTGCTTCACCCTCCGTGGCTGGCCGCACCGTCTGTGCAGGAGGAAGGAGCTCTGCTGTGGGACTTGAAGGAGCTCATGCATGGGCACCCCATAAAGGTGCTACGATTATATTTCAGGTCTCAGGCTGGAAGCTCGAGAGGCAGACAGTGGTCATGGATCTGGGCTCCTCTCTAACAACACCCGATGTTCAGGAATGCCAAGCCAGAGAAGAATGACGTGAACCATATATTTGCACTCAAAACAAGGAACACACACAGGGTCACAAATGACTGAACCCGGCCCCCTAGGAAGGAGATGGGCCAGCCTCATCCAGAAGAGACCCAGAAGAAATGCCTTTTCCAGAGTCAGCTGAGTCAGCAAAGAGGGCAAAAGCATGCCCTCTGTGGTCAAACTGCAGTGGGTCTGATCCCAGCTCTAGCACTTAAGGCCGCAGGTTACTGTGGGCAAGTTCCTTATCCCTTCTAAACCTCAGTTTCCTCATCTGTGGAATGGAGTTAAAACATACTGTCCACTCCCAGGGCGGTCACGCATCAACACGTGTGAAGTGCTGGCACAGTGCCTGCTGCAGAGGGTGACAGGTGACGCCATATGCCATCACCTGTTCTGGAAGCACGAGTTAATCACGTGCCTGGTCAAGGGCTGGACAAACGACTGTCACATAGTTTTCCACCTCTATATCTCTGGGACCCAAAAAAGAAAAGGAGAAGCCTGTGGGATTCTTTTCAGTCTAGAGGAAGGAGTGGTATTTGGGCAAGCAGAACACAGCAGCACCTAAATAGCAACTCATACAGAGGCCCTGGATTCCTTCATTCATTTGTTCATCCTTCCACCCACGCGTTCAAAAGCTGCTTCTCCAGGATCCAACCGAGAGCTTGGCCCTGTGCTAGGCGCTGCGGATGTGACCAAAACAGAGAGACAGAAGTGAACAAATAAAATAGAACTTACTGTGCTGGGGAGTCAGAAAGAATATAGACAGGCTAGCACGAAACAGAAAGAGGCTAACAACAGAATGTGGAGGTTGGGAGAGTGGAGGCCCAGGGAGGAGGATGAGAGGCCTGTCTGAGGCCCTGCACCTGAAGAAACTAACCAAGGCCACATGCCAAGAGGCAGGGCTGAAGATATCAGACAAGGACGGATCTGTGGCGCCCTGAAGCTCCTGATATCGAGGGAACTGAGATGCTTTGCCTTATTGTAATGGAGAAGGGACACAGTCTGACTTACTGTGCTCTCTGCCTGAACAGTCGCATGTGAACTTCTGAGGTCTCCCTCTAACTTCCAGCTGCTATAGGCTCTGCCCGGGGGGCTTTCTCCAAATGCCACGGAATTAACACCTCCAGGAGCAGCCCTCAACCAAAGACCAAGGGGAGATTTGGCTATCAGTACCTCATGTTCCTCACCTCTTGGTGCGCTAACTCTGAACTTGCACTTTATACCATTGCTCAGAAATTTCCTGTGGATCAAGCCCCAGTCACCCATAGCAGTGACCTGTTTGATGACATGCCCTCTGCTGGCCACCTTCTAGCCGTCTCACTTTCATCTTCCCTACGAGGGTTTCCTGGGGTCCCCTCCCAGAGGAACTACTGCACTGGACCTTGGTCTCAGAGTCTGCACGGGGGAACGGAAACCACGACATCCCTCCAGCTTCTGTAAGGAGACCTGGTTAGAGGGGACGAAAGTGGAGTCGTTAGGGAGACGTTAGGGAAGAAGAGTCCAGGTAAGAAAAGATGGTGGCCTGCACCAGGATGGCGGCACCTGAGGCTTTCTGGGGTCTGGATTTTCCGGGACATGAAGGCCCTGCATCAGCGGAAGCAGCAGGATGACTTCCATGAGCAAACACCACCCTTTCACTGTCTTGAGTTCTCTGCAGCTGCTCACCCCGTGCAGCCAAGATGAAGCAGGGTATGAGAAAAAAGAAGCCTCTCTAGAAGGAAAAGATACAAATGTGCCCATTTCTGTTCCCCCCCCCCCCACACACACACACATCCTTCCCACCCTCTGGCCTCTGGCCTCTTGAGTCCAGGCACGACTGCCCGCAGGTTGTTCCTGGCTTCTGCTCAGTAGGGACCTGGGTTCCTGGGCTGGGAAACCCACAGCCCCTCCTCACTCCAGCATGCCCGTGGTTTCTAGGAAGGCAGCACCCGCCAGCCAGGGGTGTTTGACTTGCCTGGTGTTCGGCAAACCCAGGAAGAGGTGGCATGAGGCCAGCTGAGTGGCGTCTGACCACACGCCCACCTGTGTGTGCTCTGGCGGCTGAACCGCCCACCGCCATGGCTGGGCTTGGCAGCTGAGGAAGGGCTTCACACCACAACCTCCAAAGACAGACAGAGGGGCTCTGTGTGGGCAGAAAGTGGCTGTGTGCACATCAGCTAGATGGGGGATCACAAGGAGGGGCCTCAGGGCTCAAAGTCCCAGCTGTCCCGACAGACACCCCCTTTTCCTGCCTTCACCCATGGCTGGCTGAAGAGAACTATGTGAGAAGGAGGGTGAGCTCTGGAGCCAGACCATCCAGGCTGTGTCTCAGCTCCACCGGCCATGAACTTAGCCAAGTCACTTAACCACTTGAGACCTCAACTGTCCAACTTCAAAACAGGGAGAAGCCTAGAATCTCTCTAGCAAGGCTACCATGAAGACTGGAGGAGTTAATTCCTGTAACATGTTGGGGGCAGTGCTTGTGTATTACTGAGCTTGGGCCATCACCAGGCGCTGTATTAAGTATATTACGTCAATGATCCTGCATGCAGAAACCACACAGGGTCAGTGGTGTCATCTGATGGAGGCCAGGCTCCCCCAGAGACAGACCTCAGTGAAGAACTCAGAGAGAAAGCAGTTGATCTGTGAGCTAATTCAAAAACACAAGCAAGGATCGGGGAAGGGAGACAGGGAGGGCAGGCAATGAGCTCTGTGGGTAACCGTGGCTCAATCCTGGTAGGTGACTCTGAGAGACACGTGGAACATGCCCCACAGAGCCACCCCAGCCAGCGAACCAGGGCTTTTACAGACCACCTCCCATCAGTCATAGGATGGCTGTTCCTGGAGGGAGCGTGGCCAGCTCTTCCAGTTTGCCCAAGACTGTAGTCTGTGGTCTGGGAAATGCCTCCCTCCCAGGCTCGAGGATAGGTCACGCTGTCTGGAGGGCACTAATCCCTAGCCCTCAGCCTGTCACACACAGGCAGAGCAGGCTCAGGGCCCAGAGCAAGCCTGCATCAGGAGCTGGTGATTAAGAGCTACCACGCGCTCAAGGGCAGAAGGCAGGGACACCCAGTCCCATTTAGAGAGAAGTGAAGTTCAGAGACGCTGGCTAGTCTGCTCAGGGTCACACAGTGGGATGTGGCCAGTGGGCAGGGGGTTCAAACCCAGATCTGTCTGGTGCCAAAGCCCATGCCAACCACCAGGCCCCATGCTCCTCCCTCCACAAAGCAGCCACGAGACACAGACTCAAGGAGCTGGAAGTATTGCGGGAGGCCAGCTGGTCCAGTGACAGGAGACAAATACCCACAGGCAGACAGATAACATCCAAGAGTTTAGGGTTGAGTGTCAGACAACAGGGATTTCCAGGTGGCTCAGTGGTAAAGAATCTGCCTGCAATGCAGGAGACACGGCATAGAGCCCTGGGTTCTAGAACACAGGTTGAATCCCTGGGTCTGGAAGATGCCCTGGAGGAGGAAATGACAACCCACTCCAGTACTCTTGCCTGGGAAATCCCATGGACGGAGTCTGGCAGGCTACAACAGTCTGTGGGGTCAAAAAGAATCAGACACGACTTAGTGACTGAGAATGCTCACAATCACATCAGACAATAGGAGGTGTGGTCTTTGGCAGAAAGGGGAGCATGGCAACATTTAAAGGGGCAGCAGCTACTCAGCTCAGGCTCATTTCTGCTGCGTGGGAACAGAGGCCCCATGTTATTAAACCATCCAGTGTTTCAAAGGAAGTGGGATTTTCATGAGAAATCTCAAAGTATTAAATGTGGTCTGAGAATCTTCTAAAATACATTTCCAACCAAACTTGTCTGAATAACACAGGGAGCATCAGTCCCTGGCTACCAGTTATGATGTTGAACTTGACCCATGGCTCATCCAGTCACCCCAGCAGGTAAATTTAGGGCTAATATTGATCTCTTCCCTCAACAGAGGTCCCTACAGGAATGGGGCTGCTTTTGTGTGCATACATATCCACCCACTGTGTGCTTGAATCGTTTTTTTTCTTTCTTTCCTTCTGACCGCATTCCCCCACTTGTGTCTCCACAGCTGACATCCAGCTAATACTTCCTGGAGCAGCCACATCAGTTGTTGACAGGCCACTCAGTAAATATCTGATGTCTACAGTCCCCCTGGTAAGCCCCGTGCCCTAACTGCCCAACCCCTTCCCTAGGATACCCCAAAACTCCAGGGTTAATTTCTGGCACAGCAGGGACCTCAGCTGGCCCTGTGGTTTCCTTCTCTCTCCAGGGTCCAAGCGAGACCAGCATCATCCCTTTATTTCTCCCCTCTCTCATTCTCTCTCTCCTCCACCTCAACTCTCTTTTTTGAATTATGCAACCAACTTGAATCCTTCTTGATTCAAGGATAAATTTTTAACTACCAGCTCTCCGGGAATAAGGAGGAGTCCTGATTTGAAGAATTCTCTCATTCCCAAGGTATAAATACTCCTGCCTGCATGCGTGCTAAGTCGCTTCAGTCGTGTCTGACTCTGTGCGACCCTATGGACTGCAGCCCGCCAGGCTCCTCTGTCCACGGGACTCTCCGGGAGAGAATAGTGGAACGGGTTGCCGGCCTTCCTCCAGGGGTCTTCCCAGCTCAGGGACTGGCGTGTCTCTTGTGACTCCTGCATGGGCAAGCAGGCTCTTTACCAGTAGCACCACCTGGGAAGCCCCATAAATACTCCTACCCTGGCCTGTTTCAAGCTGCCAGCAGGCACGAATGTGGAGTCAGCAAGAGACATGACATGCAGTAGCTCAGCACTAAACAGTATTTACTGCTGCTGCTGCTGCTAAGTCACTTTAGTCGTGTCCGACTCTTTGCGACCCCATAGATGGCAGCCCATCAGGCTCTGCCGTCCCTGGGATTCTACAGGCAAGAAAACTGGAGCAGGTTGCCATTTCCTTCTCCAATGCATAAAAGTGAAAAGTGAAAGTGAAGTCGCTCAGTCGTGTCCGACTCTTAGCGACCCCACGGACTGCAGCCTACCAGGCTCCTCCGTCCATGGGATTCTCCAGGCAAGAGTACTGGAGTGGGTGCCATTGCCTTCTCTGACAGTATTTACTAGGTAGATGCAGAAAACCTCAAGAGCTCAGATAATAGTAAAATGTAAAATAATTGTGAAGTAATGATATCAGAGTATTGATTACCTTTGTTTCTAATATAACTTATTATATTGTTAGTTTACATAATTTCAATAATGCCTGTGTTTCACAACTGGGTCATACAATTCCTGAAATTCAAGAATGAGCCTATATGAGCTGGTTTTCAGCACACCAATGGATGAATGAACACAAGGCAGGAAAATAACAAAAAAAGGGTGCTGGGTGATCAAAAGACAAGGACTAAAATAAAAAGTTAAGCATTAAAAAAAAATGGTAAAAAAGCAAACAAACAAACGAAAGTAAAAGACAAGGGTTAGGGGGAGAGTCACCATCCACCCTCACGCAGGCCATTCCAACGTCTCAGTTCACCTAGAGTCCTCGTTTCCGCGGGGCCCCGCCCCGCCCCTCCAGGCCCCGCCTACCTGCAGCAGGAAGTCAAAGAGGGCCAGGCGTGCCCACTCAGCGTGGTGGATGCCCAGGCATGGGGCATGGCTGGGTCGGCCACAGCCACGTGCCAGCAGGGCCTGGTACTGCAGCCAGCCCAAAGCCAGAGAGTTCTGGTCGTCCTCCGGGTCACCCAGGTGCTGCACGTCGGGCGCCCACCAGATGACGGGCCGGGCGCTGCCATCCGTGTAGCGGTAGGGCAGCAGTGGGCTGTGGAAGCGCCTGGCCACCGCGGGCAGGCTCCGGCGCAGCCCCAGCACGCGGTCTACGTGGAAGGACAGGACCTCGGACAGGTCCCCGGGCCTCTTGATCAAGCCACAGAGCCCCTGGGAGCAGAGCTGACTGAGCCCAGGAGCTGCATCCTGAAGGGCCCCCTCGCTGGAGAAACCGACTAGCAGCACCTGCCCGTGGCCAGGCACCCGGGCTTTGCCCACCACCTCCCCCTGGGCCAGAAGCTGGAGGGTCTGCACATCCTGCTCTGTGAGCCACGGGGGGACCTGCTTGCCTGTCCTGAAGCCACTCGACAGCCCAGGGGTCTCAGTGTCACACCAGACAGACCCTTGCAGATCCCTAACAGAGCCAGGCCACCAATGAGCCCCTTTGGTGGGAGCAGGACCCCCCACTTGTTGGCCACCAGTCCTGGCTCTGTTCCCCACTCCTGGCAGACCCCTGCCTTCTGGAGGAGGCTGGAGGATCAGTCCAGCAGTAGCTCTCCGAGTCTGTAAGGCTGACATGTCATGCCCTGCGAGGGGGCCACCTGGGGTGCTTGTCTCACTGAGTGCCTCTGGGAGGGGACCATTTTGCCAGGGTGGGTCCAGGTCTTTCGCCTCCCCCTGCAGGAGCACAAGACGCCGGGTACTGAGTCTCAGGTCTTCTGGAGATGCCAAAGTAATGTCATTCCCGATCCTCCCTGGATGGCTGCTCTCCTTCCCTGGGGACCGTCTTCTGCTGTCCACGTGCCCTCTGTGGCCTTGCTCCTCAGCACACACCAGGATGGAGCTCCTGGGCAAGGCCCAGCTTCTCCTCAACCTTCTTGCCTTCTGCCTCCAGCTGGAGCTCAGAGCCTGCCGACTCTGGGGGGCAGGGGCATCAGCAACCCCCTGGGGCTCCATGGGGCCAGGATCTGGACCAGCGGCTGGGTGCTGTGTGGGCAAGCGGGTGACAGTCACCACAGACAGAGTCATTAAGAGGCAGAATGCCATCGCCAACCGCCTCTTGCCACGCAGCTTTCTCCAGAGCCAAGATGCCTGGGGGATGGGGATAGAAAAAAAAAGCTTAGGACCTTGAAAACATCAGCCCTGACCCACAAAATAACGGGACAGTGAATGAATGAACGTCTTGGGTGAACAAGGAGGGAAAAGAGTGAAGCCTGGGCTGGGGGGTGGGGGGCGTGACACCCAGCTGTCCTCAAGACAGGAGCAGGCAGCCGTGCTCCTGCTTCAGCGCTCAGCCTGCTCTCTCTCAGGACAGCCCTGCAGGGGAGACCAGACTTCTCCTCTCTGAGTAAACTGTTGTTATGACTCAGATTTCCGAACATGCTAAGAGCCTTTTGCCATCTGTTCCCCACACTGAGTGCTGGCCCCTTCTTCTCGCCTCCACATTAACCCCCTCTGTGGACCTGCAGTGTCTCCCACAAACATGCCCTTCCCTTTCCGGGGCACACAGCCACCCGGCCGCAGATGGGCTTGCCTGGCCTCCCTGGCAGCCAAGTGTGACCCTGGGACTAAGTCCTTGCCCAGGGCCTGAAGCAGTCACTTTTATTCGCCCCATCTGTTCAAAGGGAGGTTGGCTGCCTCGGCTCGCCTCTCTGGGCCCACGTGTGGCCGAGTCAGCTCCGGACGGTTGGCAAAGGACATATCCTGGGGCAGTAGTTTTTCAACACGTGGTCTCGCGACCAGCAGCGTCAGTACCACCTGGAAACTTGTTTTCCAGGTGATTCTGATTCGTGGGCACCAAGGGGCCACGAGAAGGAAGGAGCTTGGGAGCTTGCGTGAGCCCATGGGCACCGAACTGGCAAGGGTTGTTCAAGTCACTGTGCTTTGGGGCCCCTGCAACTGTGAGCCTGCAGCACCACCTCCATCCACACACACTCCAGCAGTCCAGGCACCCTGACCCTGGACCAGAGCTGATGGGGCCACCCAGGCCCCTGACCTACACGAGGCCAAATAGCCCCTCAGCCCCTACCCTGCCCCCGGGAACCAGAGCTTCTGACAGGTCAGCAAGGTTGGCTTTGTTCTGCTCACGAACTTGAGGTCAGGGGCACATGGCAGACCAGCTACCGATGACCGCAGTGACCATGTCTACTGAGAGTGAGTCTGCAGGGAGAGAAAACAAACAGCCCCAAACCAGACACCAGATGGGAGGGAGCCCCTGCCCAGCCACCGGAAGTCTCTGGTTCCAGTTCCGAGCCTGGCCCAGCTCTGTGTTCTCTCACCGGGTGGATTTAGCCCAGTTCCATTACTTGAGATGCCTACGTGTTTAGTCTTTGTTCTGCTGTGGTATTTCATGGCATGTTTTCTGTATTTAAAATTTTTGAAGTCTTTCACTATGCTTTCAGTTACCTTTACTTTTTTCATGGTGCGCATTTCTTATCACATTTAGGAAATTTTTATTTGAATTCTAATAATTGGACCCTTCATGACTATACGCCCTTAAATGCCCAGTTCTTTAAACACCAGCTCTTAAATCCTAGTAAGAACGATCATAAAATTAGCATATTTCCTCTTTCCACCCCCTACTGTTCGATCACTATTCAATTTAATCACTGTGCTGCGGGCTCAGTCCCTCAGGCATGCCTGACTCTTGGCGACCCCAAGGACTGTGGCCCGCCAGGCTCCTCTGTGCATGGGATTCTTCAGGCAAGAATACTGGAGTTCGTTGCCATGCCCTCCAGCAGGGGATCTTCCCAACTCAGGGAATGAACCCAGGTCTCCAGCATTGCAGGCAGATTTTTTACTGTCTGAGCCACCAGGGAAACCCCTTAATCATTAGTATTATCTTTTTAAATGTTTGCCTTTGTACAATTAAAAATGCTTACATTTCTACTCTATTTTGTCAGCTTTAAATGACAGTCTTTGGCTCCCAGTCATTACTCATGAATAGCATGCTTATTCTTTCTCCCACCTTTTCCTTCATTCACCTTCCAAAGTTTATATTTGGGTTATTTCTGTATTGTTAGGATATAAAACATGTCCCTTCTACTCTATTACTCCAATATTCATATTTGTTTGGTCTTCGTTCTTCAGTTAGGTATATTCTTTGCATACTCCTGTCCCCTTTGCCCTAGTTTTTCATTATTTCTTGGTTGATTGAAGTTAAAACTCCATAATTTTCTCAAGAAGTACTCATGGGAACAATAGTCTCTGGGTTCTTGCATGTTCAAAACTATTTTTCTATTGCATTCGTACCTGAAAGAAAGTTTGGCGAGATATAAAATACTGCTCACAATTACCTTCTTGGAATAGCTTGTAGGTCCTGCTCTACAGTTTTCTAACATCAGATGATGCTGTGGAGAAATCTAAGATTAGACTGGCTCCCTGCCTAGGAGCCCTAAGAATTTTTTCTTTTTCTTCCTTTTTTTCCCCCCATTGTTTCCCCAGCTTTACCAAGGTATAACTGACCAAATAAAAACAACAACTGTGTATATTTAAATTATTGAACATGACGATTTGATACATGCATATACTGTGAAATGTTCACCATAGTTGTTAGTTAACACATCCATTCCTTCACACAGACCTGTTCCTGTGTGTAGTAAGAACACTTAAGATCTATTGTTTTTGCAAATTTCAAGTAAACGATAACGTATTACTAATACAGTCACCATGTTGTACATTAGATCCTCAGAACTGATTTTACAGCTGAAAGTCTTTTTTTTTATTTTAAGATGCTACATACAAGTGATACTACACAGTATTTGCCTTTCTCTGTCTGGATTGTCTCACTTAGCTTAACGTCCTCCGGGTTTATCCATGTTTGTTGCAAACGGCAGGGTCTCCTTCTTTCTTTAGTGGCTGAGTAATATTGCATCGTATGCATGCGCGCGTTTTCTGGATCCATTCACCCACTGAGAGATGCGTAGGTTATTTCCACGTCTTGGCGATTGTGAATCACGGTGCAGTGAACATGGCGGTGCTGGTGTCTCCTCCGGGTATGATTTCTCTCCCTTCAGAAATATCCTCAGCAGGGCTCCTCCAATTCTGGAGATCCCCCTATTTGGGGCTCCAGGGGCCTCCTCTCTATGGAAGGTGCTTTTGTGCCCTATGTTATGTTCCCCTGGACCCCCTGCTGATGCCAGCTGCCCTCACAGTGGACAGTCCCCCTGCACACTGCCAGCTTCCCACCTCAAGCCCCAGAGTCATTCCCTGCTTTCTTGCCCACTATCAGGGAGACACAGAGAAAATTAACACCTTTGGGGACAACCCTCAACCAACAGGGGACAAAAGTCAGTGGGTAGGGCTTCCCTGGTGGCTCAGTGATAAAGAATCCGCCTGCCACTGCAGGAGACTGGTTTGATCCCTGGTCCGGGAAGATCCCACATGCCGTGGAGCAGCTAAGCCCACGTACCGCAACTATTAAGCCTTGGGCTCTAGAGCCGGGGAACCACAATTACTGAAGCCCGGGCACCCTAGAGCCCATGCTCCTCAACGAGAGAAGCCACCTCAACGAGAAGCCCACGCACCACAGCTAGAGAAAGCTCATGCAGCAGCAAAGAGCCAGCATGGCCAAAAATAAATAGATGTTTTTAATGCTATAAAAACAAATTAGGGGGTAAACACCTAATTTGTCCCACCTGTTCAGAGGGACAATTCTGAGTGGCATTCTGTACGTTGCCACAGGATATGCCCGAGGGATTGAGCCTCTATGCTATAAAACAGATGGTCCTCGTCTCCCTCTAAGATGCCTTTCTTTAGCGGATGATCCTTTTGAAATGAGAGTCTAATTTGTTGTCCTTATTTATTACATATGTTTTAATATGGCTTTTATTACTACTTAAAGAACACACGTATGTGTAATACACTTCCCGGGGGCCCACTGGTAAAGAATCTGCCAATGCTGGAGCTGCAGGAGAGGTGGGTTAGATCCCTGGGTTGGGAAGATTCCCTGGCGGAGGAAACGGCAACCCAACTCCAGTATTCTGGACTGGAAAATTCCAGGAACAGCAGAGCCTGGGGGGTCGCAAAAGATTTGGACACGACTGAAGTGACTGAACACACACGTGTAACACATGCATAGGGAAGCACTGTGAAAAATTCAAATAATGCAGCTGGTCCTTCATAATCATGGGCTCCACATCCCCAGATTCAACCAAGTGCAGGTACCATTACTGATGTTAACTTTTCAGTTGAATATGAGTTATTCTCTCCTTTAATCCTTAAAACAACGTAGGGAAATGGGAATGACTCAATTCCTATTTTACAAAGGAGAAAACAGGAAAGTCCAGAGTGCTCACTTGCCCAGAATCACAGGCTGGCCAGAACAACAGCATTTTTAATTAAAAGTAGGAGTGGCCATGGACAAAACCCATGTTTGGGTTTCTTTTTCTCCCCTCTGAAAAGAAAATAATAGGTTTTCAAGTTGGATTCATAGTCTAGATTCTCAAAGTTCTGGATGCCACTAGGGAAACATAAATCATCTTTTAAAAATGTTTCAAGAAGACAGGCTGTTTTGATCCTTCTCTTGGCCTCACTTGGCCTTGGACAACCTGGGGAAAGCTGGCAATTGTGCAGTTGTGCAGAGAGAAAGGTTCAAAATGACCGTGAGCAGATGTCCCTGCAGGGCCACCCAAGTAAAGCTTTGGGGAAAAAAGATACTTGCTTTGATTGAACTGTAAAAACATCCTCTAAGGAGAAATATTCAGCTGAATAATACAGAGCACATCAGAGAAAGGAAAGGGAATGATGCCTGTCCTAGAAAGGTAGCTGGTGGAACCTAACCGCCCCCACTGCTGCACACGTGCCAGTGGAACCTGCCCCCCGCCATCTAATACATGATGGGAGACGCGCTCGCGATGCTGGCGGCAGGAGGGAAAGAAGATGGTTCTACAGTTGTTCTGCGTCTCCTCCGTGCTCAAATCCCACCTCCCACCCTTTCACCAAGACTCCCCCTTGATTCCTCAGAGAAGATGCCCTCTTCCCCAGAAGCCCCACCCATTCACAGCTGCAGAGGAAGAGGGGTGGATAAAGGGGGGAGCCAGAAAAGCTTTGGGGAAGACACATTCGAGTTCTAGATCAGCTTGTGGCCCTTCTGGACTGTGTTACAATGGGTAAGATACACAACCGCTCAGCCCTATTTCCTCCGTTATAAAATGGGGGAGAATGAGATAATCCCTCCTTACAAAGATTGACCTGAGGAAAATAAATGAGGACCCACTACATGGTTTGGTACATTTACATGATGGAATCAGGGTTTCTGTCCCCGCTTTCTGAACTCCCTCTGTTTTTCAGGGATCTGAAAAATACCCAGCACCACTCCTTCCTGAAGTTTGGCATATTGTAATGGGGACATTTGGGAGCACAGCTCAAGGTAAAGGCAGAAAGAGAAACTCTTTCATCATAAAGCCACAAGTGTAAGCTAGGAGAAGGCCACCTGGGCAGTAAGAAAGGTCTCGCCCTGCAGAGGCTCTGTCCAGAAATAACCCAGGATGGGACAGGAAGAAATCACTTGCCTTTAAAGTATGTGGGGAGCTGAGGAAAGGGCGGGAGCTAGGAAGGACACATGCACGAAGGCTAAAAGGAAACGACAGAGATTTGGGGTTCCCTAACAACTGTAGGGGGGCTTCCCTGGTGGCTCAGTGGTAAAGAATCCGTCTGCCAGTGCAGGAGATTCCAGAGATGTGGGTTCAATCCCTGTGTCGAGAAGATCCCCTGGAGTAGGAAATGGCAACCCACTCCTGTATTCTTGCCTAGGAAATCCCATGGACAAAGTACAGTCCACGGGGTCACAAAAGAGTCAGACACGACTTAGTGATTAAACAACAATAGTAGGAAAGGGATCCAGGAGAGTAGTGAAGGGCGCAGCCCCCTGAGAAGCTGCGCTGGGCTTCTCAGCACACCTTCAGGTGGGTATGTCCCACCTTCAGAGAAGCCGTGGCGGGATGAGGAGGAAGGACAGTGTTTTGGGGCCACCACCAAACTCCCATCATCGCCTCCATGCAGCGGTGAGACGGCTCTTCAGCATGAAGTGAAAGAGGGCATCGTAGATGGAATTGCTTGTTCCTTGTCCTTCCTCCTCATCCTGCCGCGGCTTCTCTGAAGGTGGGACACACCTCCGCACTGTCTTACCTTGGTCGTGTGACTTGCTTCTGCCAGTGGAATGCAAGTGGACAAAACATAGGCCGCGTCCTGCTGGTGGCGTTACCTGTGCTTGTGTGGTGCTAGCCACCTGGCAGACTCGTGCACCACCGTGACAGGAGCGTGTCCCAGGCGAGGCACTGAGTAGGCCTGAACCCAGGGCCCAGCCTGGCCCCAGCCCAGCCACACCCACTGGGCCTGGTGAACCCCCAGCCCTGGAACCAAGATAAGGCTGCATACTGTGGGAACCATCGCGACTGCAGGCTGTTTGTAATGCAGCGTGATCACAGCGAACCCTAACTCGTTCAGATCCTTGGGTGACTTCTTTGGGGCTCTAAAGTGGTTTAGTAATCAAGCACGGTGCCCTCCCCTTGACTAGTAAGGATGTAGGGGTATCACTACAGAGGCATGGCTGGCTCTGACGATGACGGTGCAGCCTGGTCACAGACACGTCCCATGACCAGTTTCCCCCCATGACATGGCCTGGAGGACCCCTTCAGTCAAATGAAAACTGGAGAGCCTTTTGAGAAGAACTTTTGGGAAAAATTCCAACATATGCTGGTAGCCTTTGCACAGACACAGTTTAAGAAACCAGAAATATTTGGGGAGAAGGACTCAATTACAGTTTGTACTGAAACCACCAGCGGGAGACTCTTTCTCATTTCTAAAGGGCCACAGGGAAAGAAATGCCCTTCTACTTTGGGAAAACTCATCAGGACTTGGCCTCACTTTGGGGCCCTACTTATCCTGTCCCCAGACCACCTCCCAGAATGTCCTGCTGTGAACCCTGACATCCCAGGGCTGTCACAGGAACCGGCTGCCAGGGATGGAGGCAGAGCCATCTTTTCTCAACTCCCAGAGGTCAAAAAACGATGACAAAAACCCGGTCCTGTGCTGAACTGCCGTGGCGGATGGCATAACATGCAGGGCAGGGCCAGTGGGGAGAGTATAGAGACCGCATGGTCCTCTCCCCCTCACAGCAGACAGTATCGCAAAGCACCTGTACAGTGCTTCTCGGTGGAGGCGTCCTGGGTGGGAGAATGGGTGGAGAGAAGCCATGTGATGTACGTGTATGCGGGGAGGGGACGGATAAAAATCAAAGTTGGCTCTGGTTTAGTCTCCACCAAAGGAGTGTCAGCCCCCTCAGTTGTGTCCCCCGACCTCTCCCCTCTACGACACAACCCCCCTGGCTGATTGCTGGTTCACCACGACTCAGACTCTGGCTGAGACTGGCAGAGATTTTGCAATGTGGAATTTCTGTTTCAGTTTTTTAAAGATCAGCCAAATGATTTTCATAACAAAACCATGGCCAGGGTGAGAGGGAATACATAAGCATATTTTCAGAGGGCTGGATTAAAACCACATGTTGATGCTGTGAGTAACACCGTGGGCTGGACCTGCTCAAATTCTGCTTCCCTTGGCTGAACTCAGAATCTAACCCCAGGAAGGGAGAGCTGGGCGGGCACAAGACTCTGGGGGCAAAGGCGGCAGGCAGGGCTCACTGGACCCTCCAGCCACACAGAGCCCCTCTCCCAGGGGATCTCTGGGCCGTGGAGGCTGGAAGCATTTGTTCCACTGTGGGCAGAACCCCAGGCTGCCTAGCTCCTAAGCCACCATCCCGCCAGGCCCCTTGCTCAGCTCCTTTGCAAGCTGTGATTTTCCCTCCACATCAGCATCTTCAAGATAAGAAAGGACTTCTGCCCCTGTAATTTCTGGCCCAGCCAGTCTCCAGGAGGGGGGAAACCCAAAGGAATGATAACTAACATTTACTCAGTGTTCACTATGAGTCCCAACTATTTGGAGAACTTTACTTCTATTAACTCATTTAATCTGTATGCCAGACTTATGAGGTAGATATGAGAATTATTATCCCATTTTACAGTGAGGAAAACAAGGCACAGAGAATTGAGGGGACCCAGTGCTCACAGACCGGAGAAAGCAATGGCACCCCACTCTAGTACTCTTGCCTGGAAAATCCCATGGACAGAGGAGCCTGGTAGGCTGCAGTCCATGGGGTCGCTGAGAGTTGGGCACGACTGAAGCAACTTAGCAGCAGCAGCAGCAGCAATGCTCACAGACAGAAGCGCCATGAGGTGAACCCAGGCCGACTGGCTCCAGAGCCAGTGACCTAGTAGCCGGGTCACCCTGGAAGGGGGCTGCCAGCCACAGCCCCTGCCCCAGCCCTGATTCCAGGACCACACAGGGCCCCAGGGGCAGGCCCTGCTCTCAAAGGCTTAGCTCTTTGGGACTGGTCAGCTCAAGTGTAAAACGAGGCGTGAGTGAGGTCAATGCTAGGTGGCAGCCTTTTTGCACTGGTTAAATTGAGGGAAAATAAAGTGCTTTCAGGCTATATTTATTTTTCTTTCAAAATGAAAATAACTTTGTTGTGTCTCATGTCCTACTTTAATAAATAGAAGAATATCAGTTAGAAAATGCCACCATTTGACCCACTCCAATCTGGGCATATTTGAGAGGTAACATCAGAAGCGGGTTTCTAATAATATGTTATCCTCAAATTAGGTCTAGGGCTTGATCTCAGAACCACGCAGGTGGTTCTCTTGCCCCTTCCAAAAGAAGATGGTGCCAGAGTGCCTTTCAGCTCAAGCATTCTGAAGACTATAGCCAGGAAATTGGACATATCTGACTTGAGAAGTGAATATAGCAGACCTTATTAACAACAGCCACTCACCAAGCATAGACCATGTACCAGGCACACTCAAAATCTCACAAAGTATGTACTAACATGATGAATTTGAAACTGCAGAAGTTAAGATTTACAGACTTCCTGACTTCAGACTATACTACAAAGCTACAGTAATCAAAACAGTATGATACCAGCACAAAAACAGAAATACAGATCTATGGAACTGGACAGTAAT
Organism: Capricornis sumatraensis; assembly: GCF_032405125.1. Taxonomy (NCBI): domain Eukaryota; kingdom Metazoa; phylum Chordata; class Mammalia; order Artiodactyla; family Bovidae; genus Capricornis; species Capricornis sumatraensis. The sequence continues at coordinate 60,614,036 of NC_091078.1, read as the reverse complement.
CCCAGAAATAAACCCACACATCTGTGGTCAAATAATCTATGACAAAGGAGGCAAGAATATGTGATGGAGAAAAGACAGTCTCTTCAATAAGCGGAGCTGGGAAAACCAGACAGTTACATGGAAAAGAATGAAATTAGAACATCTAACACCATACACAAAAATGAACTCAAAATCGATTAAAGACCTAAACATAAGACCAGATACTATAAAACTCTTAAAGGAAAACACAGACTGGACACTCTTTGACACAAATTGCAGCAATACCTTTTTTGGGTCCATCTCTTAGAGTAATGGAAATAAAAACAAAAATAAACAAATGGGACCTAATTAAGCTTAACAGCTTTGCATAGCAAAGGAAACCATAAATAAAATGAAAAGACAACCTACAGAATGGGAGAAAAAAATTAACATATGGCACAACTGATAAGGGATTAATCTTCAAAATATACAAACATCTCCTATAGCTCAATATCAAAAAATAAAAAATAAAAAAATGAGCACAACATCTAAACAGACATTTCTCCAAAGAAGACATGTGCTGTGCTAAGTTGCTTCAGTTGTGTCCAACTCTAAGTGATGCTATGGACTGTAGCCTTCCAGGCCCTTGTGTCCATGGAATTCTCCAGGCAAGAATACTGGAGTGGGTTGCTGTGCTCTCCTCCACACACACTCCACCACATCACTCATCTCACACTTGTTTAGTGTTTTTCACTACATGGCGAGAAGGATGCTGTTTCTAGACGTTCTCACAACCCTGGAAAGGAAGGAGGAATTCTCACCATGCCCATTTTACAGATGAACAAATTGAGGTTCGGAAAGACTTAGTCATTTGCGCCAGGTGGCATACCAACTAATAAAAGATCTGGGATTCCAACTCTTTCAGAATCCCAAGCGCTTTCCCAGCACACAGGAGCCAGGCCTGGGAATATGGGGACATAGGACGGAAGGATCAGCTAAGGCCCTCAGTGCTTATCCAAAAGCATTCCTGATGCTCCCAGATGACATGGGGAAGCCAGTTCCAGGAAAAGGCTTTAGAAGACCCGAGGAATTTCTGGATGTGTCTCTTCATTACATGAGCTGGGAACCTGATCCCAGGTGAGACACAGGAGATGATGGGCTGCCTTCTCCCTCGGTGAGTACTTAGCAAAGAAAGGCAGAGTCCTGAAGGACACCCTGGAGGAGCTGGACTCTCTTGGTCCAAACATTGGCTCCACCACTAATGAGTGTGTTACACAACATCAGTTTCCTCACCTGAAAAATGGGTATGACAATGGTACTGACCCCAAAGAGTTGTGGTGAATTTTAATAAAGGGCTAAAACCAGGGCATTGCATGTATTTTGATAGCAATTACTCAGCGCTATTATTTAACCCCAGGATTATTAAATCCCCGCAGCACTTTGCATCTCCAGCACCTTCTTTAGGTTACTATCCTTCACCTTACTCGCTCCATCTGTGCACAGCGGTAATGGTTGGATCATAGCACTCTGAGGACTGGTAACTCACAGCTGGTTGAGAGGAAGGAGCGTGAGGAGGTCTCGGAAACTGATGCCACCACTTGCTCAAGTGGCCAAAGAGCAGTCTCCGGCTCCAGTTCTGCGGGCCCAGTGTGACTTCTGCACATCGGCCATGGAGCCCTGGAGACAGTTAAACACTACTGGAGAGATGCCTGCCATGAGCAGAGGAGGGCTCAGCCATAAAATGCCTTGAAGACTGGTCCTCAGAAGGGCTATGACAAAGCTGCCCTTGGAATCAGGCTTCTCAGCTAAAGAATCTGCTTGTAATGCAGGAGACATGGGTTTGACCTCTGGGTCAGGAAGATCCCCTGGAGGAGGGCATGGCAACTCACTCCAGTGTTCTTGCCTGGGAAATCCCATGGACAGAGGAGCCTTGTGGGCTGCAGCTCCATGGGGTCACAAAAGAGTGATACATGCCTTAGCAACTAAACAACAACAACAAACCCTTGGACTCTGAAATAGAAAAATTCAACCTTTAATTTTGCCTTTAGCAAGTTTATCAGATGGGCAGTCTGTGGGTTGAATAAAAAATAAAGGGACCTTGCTATGGCAGGTGTCATGGGACATTTCCAGACAACCATGGGGCATAGAGTCCATCCCAGCAGGTGGTCTGGAGCTCAAGAGGATGAGGAAGGAGCTGGGCAGTCAAGCCTGCGGCAGGTATGGAACCGTCTTGGAGGCATGGAGGCCCTCCCTCCAGGAAGCTCCATGACGTCGTCTGTAGCCAACATGATGGAGCACCTCCTGTGCCCGGTCCATGCCAGCTACTTGACCCATGACAGCTCGTCTACTCCCAGCAACCTCCCTGTAGGGAAGGCATCACTGTTCATGCCAGGCATTGAGGAAACTGAGGCCCAGGGAATTCAGGTCACGTCCTTACAGCTTCATAGTTAAGCGGCAGAGGTGGGATGCAAACCTGGGTCCAGCTGACTACATCAGTGTATGAACCAGACTTCTGTCCCTGCTACTACGGAAGCCTCAGAGAACAAGAGTTGTTTCCGTCTTCACCACCATTCTCCACGCAAGAACGTAAACCTGGAAAGTTGGCCTCTTCCTGCCCAAGAGAGAATAAAAAGCCTCTGCTTTCAAAGCCAAGGCTTTCAGAGGTGAGTTAAGCTGGGCTTTCTGTCAGATGCTGGGTAACTGAGGTGGGGGCTGGCTTGGAGTTGAACAATTCAATGTAGAAGAGCAAAGCTGTTGTTCATCTAGACATGGTGGATGAAACACCGGCCATTCCTCTCCACTCTTCTGAAACCTCACCAAAAACAACAGCAGGTCAGGAAGCAACAGTTAGAACTGGACATGGAACAACGGACTGGTTCCAAATAGGAAAAGGTGTACGTCAAGGCTGTATATTGTCACCCTGCTTATTAAACTTATATGCAGAGTACATCACGAGAAACGCTGGGCTGGAAGAAACACAAGCTGGAATCAAGATTGCTGGGAGAAATATCAATAACCTCATATGCAGATGACACCACCCTTATGGCAGAAAGTGAAGAGGAACTAAAAAGCCTCTTGATGAAAGTGAAAGAGGAGAGTGAAAAAGTCGGCTTAAAGCTCAACATTCAGAAAATGATCATGGCATCCAGTCCCATCACTTCATGCCAAATAGATGGAGAAACAGTGGAAACAGTGTCAGACTTTATTTTTTTGGGCTCCAAAATCACTGCAGATGGTGATTGCAGCCATGAAATTAAAAGACACTTCCTCCTTGGAAGGAAAGTTATGACCAACCTAGACAGCATATTCAAAAGCAGAGACATTACTTTGCCGACTAAGGTCCGTCTAGTCAAGGCTATGGTTTTTCCAGTAGTCATGTATGGATGTGAGAGCTGGACTGTGAAGAAGGCTGAGCGCCGAAGAATTGATGCTTTTGAACTGCGGTGTTGGAGAAGACTCTTGAGAGTCCCTTGGACTGCGAGGAGATCCAACCAGTCCATTCTGAAGGAGATCAGCCCTGGGCTTTCTTTGGAAGGAATGATGCTGAAGCTGAAACTCCAGTACTTTGGCCACGTCATGCGAAGAGTTGACTCATTGGAAAAGACTCTGATGCTGGGAGGGATTGGGGGCAGGAGGAGAAGGGGATGACCAAGGATGAGATGGCTGGATGGCGTCACTGACTCGATGGATGTGAATCTGAGTGGACTCTGGGAGTTGGTGATGGACAGGGAGGCCTGGCGCGCTGCGATTCATGGGGTCGAAAGAGTCGGACACGACTGAGCGACTGAGCTGAACTGAAAAAGCTCTTATCTTCAAGGGACAAACTGATAAGGATAAAGAGAACTGGACAGGAGGCACTGATTAGGTAAAATTCAGGAAGTTAGAACACAGGTGAGTGAGTGGCGAAGGCCTTACCCAAGTAGCCAAGAAAATGGCTGAAAGCAGGACTCCTACTGTAGTGAACCCAGTTGTCTGCAATTCCCTCCCCGCCCAGACACAGACACTCATTTGCATTTGGATGGATCCACCCTGCGGATGATCTGGCCTTTCCCTGAGGTCCTGGAGACAGCTTGTGGCTGCAGACAATAAGAGTGGAAGCTTCCACAGCAGGGGCTACCTGAGGCTCTCTAAGCCACCAACAGGCACTTCCTGACAGCCTAACCTCAGGTGCTCTGTCGCTCACGGGCCCCTCCCCCAGGCCCCAAGACTAGTAGGCGTGTGGTACCCAGGAGTACACAACCTGGAAATATAGGGCAAACTCAGGTCTTCCCTGGTGGCTCAGGTGGCAAAGCGTCTGTCTACGACGTGGGAGACTCGAGTTCGATCCCTGGGTTGGGAAGATCCCTTGGAGAAGGAAATGGCAATCCACTCCAGTACTATTGCCTGGAAAATCCCATGGACAGAGGAGCCTGGTAGGCTACAGGCCATGGGGTCGCAAAGAGTCGGACACAACTGAGCGACTTCACTTTCACGTTCAGGTCAAGTGGAGCCAATTTTGATCGCTGGGAGACCGAATCCAGTGCGTAAAATCAAGCGGTCCTGAATTCAGTTTGTGCAGCGCCTTGGTAGGTCTATAGGATCCTGCAATCAACTGCACTTAGCAGCACTTGCGATCCCCTGGTGGCTCAGACGGTAAAGAGTCTGCCTGCAATGCAGGAGACCTGGGTTGAATCCTTGGGTCGGAAAGATCCCCTGGAGAAGGCAATGGCAACCCACTCCAGTACTCTTGCCTGGAGAATCCCATGGACAGAGGAGCCTGGCGGGTAACAGTCCATGCGCTTGCAAAGAGTCGGACACAACTGAGGAACTTTCACTTCACTAGCAGCAGCCAGCTTAATCAGTAATGGATCCTCATAGCATTCCTCCCTGCTTTGCTGCGTGTTCACTGAGATGGCACTCGTCTCCAATGAAACAGCAGCACGAAAGCCTTCTGCCTCAGGCTCAGCTACTGGGAAACCAGGAGAAGACAAACCAAGACACGTCCCTGTGAAATTTCAGAACATTGGGGGAAACACCCTACCAGTTCCCAGAGCAAAAGAAAAAAAAACAAAACAGGCTTTCTACAAGTAATCAAAAGTAATCAACAAATCAGAATGGCTCTGGTCTCATAACTGCAATATTGGAACACAATTGAGCAAATCCTTCAAAATCTGACAGAAAATTGTTTCTGGCTTAGAAATTCATATTCTGGTTTAGATTTACATATATATATATATTCTGGTTTAGAATTTTATACCCAGTCATACTCATTGGAAAAGACCCTGATGCTGGGAACGGTTGAAGGCAAAAGGAGAAGAGGGTGGCAGAGGATGAAATGTTTGGACAGCATCACCAACTCAGAGGACATGAACTTGGGCAAACTCCGGGAGACCGTGAGGGACAGGAAGGGCTCGAGTGCTGCAGTCCCTGGGGTTGCACAGAGTCTGACACAACTGAGCAAGTGAACAACAACCACCACCCAGTCACACTATCCATCGATTGCGAGGGTGAAATAAAAGCAGCTTTAGATGTGCAATGTTCCATAATGGTTTACTCCTCAGCAACTGTTCACTTGGACCAACATGGCTGTCAACACAGACACAAAGTCACGCATAAAAACCAAAGTGCAGTGGGGTTCTGACAAGGGAGTTAGATTCTGATGGAGCAAATTAGGCAAAAATGAAGTCTAGATCAACATTTCCTTTGAAAATTCCTTAAGAAAGAAATTTACACACATCAATTTTTCTCCACCCTTAGAACAGAGGCTGAGTCTTTAGTCTCCAGCAAATAAAACCAAAGAGCTGGGAAATTCCCGTAGCATACTCAGCCTCTGAGACCACTGGTCTTTAGAATCACCTGGACCATCTCACAAGGGATTCTGGGAGAAGAGAGTTTGAGCACAGACCTACCTAGCTCCATTCGCATTTGGAAGAACTAGCAATAATTAACCTGGAGAAGGCAATGGCACCCCACTCCAGTACTGCTGCCTGGAAAATCCCAGGGACAGGGAGCCTGGCAGGCTGCAGTCCATGGGGTCGCACAGAGCTGGACATGATTGAAGCGACTTAGCAGCAGCAGCAGTGATAATTAACCAGATTTCTAATCAGCAGAGCTTCCACCTTGTGTGTGTATGTCCATGCACTCAGTCGTGTCCGACTCTGTGTGACCGCATGGACTGCAGCCCGCCAGGCTCCTCTGTCCATGGGGTTCTCCAGGCAAGAACACTGCTAGTGGGCTGCCATTTCCTCCTCCAGGGGATCTTCCTGACCCAGGGATTGAACCTGCGTCTCTTACATCTGCTGCATTGGCAAGTTGGGTTCTTTACCACTAGCGCCACCTGGGAAGCCCAGTTTCTGGAAATCAGAAGAATCCAAAAAGGAGAGGAGGGTGTGATGTGTGACCCTGTAAAAGGTCAGGGAGCTGCCTCAAGGGCAGCTGGGGGCCTTGAGGGCACACAGCCTCAGGTGGGAGAAGGGTGTCAGGAGAGGTGGCAGCCTGCAGGACAAGGCAAGGAAGTGAGCTGACCATCCAGCTGGCAGGAAGCCTCCCTAGCCCGCAGATTCCGTCTCCAAAGCAAGCGTGGCTGCCCTCCCACTGGTCACAGAAATTTTAAAGAGTAACATCGCCCCAGTTGCCCCCAGTGCCAGCCCTCTCGTTACAACCCCAGGGCCTCACCTGTCCCCACCTTTACGGTTACCTATGTCACCTCCCTAACTCCTCACTGAAACTCCTGGCAAAATCAGGTGTTCCTAGAAGTCAGGAGCCATGACCCCCGACCCCACCTTGAATCCCAGCTCTCCTTTTTGGAAGGGATAAAGTCAACTGGTGCCTCCCCCACCTGCAGCTTTGTGTTCATGAACAAAGAAGCAAACGCCGCAGCCCCTTCCGCACACTTGCTAACAGCTGTGTGAGCTGCTCAGCACAAACTCTTGTTTCCTAACACCCATTTCCTTTTCCTCAGCTCTGACTGCCCAAGCCCTTTCCAGGCTGGCTGTGACCACATGCTGTTTGCATTGAGCTCCACCCAAAATGATCCCTTATTCTGGACCATAGTTTACCAGGTTCCACCAAGAGAAGCAGCCAGAAGGGCTACGTGCTTCTCTGCGTCCTTACGTGGAACTTCAGACAGTGCCTGCCCCAGGCAGGCAGGCTTTCTAGGCGAGCCCCCAGTGCCCTGTTAGAGTTCTGCCACAGCAAAGATGTGGCGCTGGGTGTTCCTGACACTGGGGCACCTGGGAAGTGTATCTGATGGACAGACCGGGGGAGGGGCAGGGGTGGGGAAAGGGAAGAGGAGCCAAGGAGAGGGCGTTCCTAGGCAGGGAAGTGTGGATCAACTCCGTCTCTCTCACGGGGACAGGCGTCCGCTGGGTCTCTCACCAATGTATGATGGCACATCGGGGTCTGAAAGAATGTGATTTCCCCCGTGTCCAAGGAAGTATAAATTTTAGTTAGGGAGGTATGTCCAGGGCAAGACTTTAAAAGGCAAAACTAGCAAGGAGGAGGATTATGCCCCCATTCTACCTCCGATACATCTAAAATGAACTGTCTATAACCTCAGCCATTTGTTGGATGGTTATACAGTTCATCTCTTGGAAGCAGCACTCTCAAACAAGGAGTGTAGGAAGGACAGTGTTTACAAAGTATTAATCCTTGCTTGCATTCCGCCCTCGCCCCGCCCCTTCCGCTCCCCACTGCAAGACCCTGAACTGTGCTCTTATTCCTCTATCTGAGAATGATACAGAAGAATGCTACCCAACAATGTCACAAAAGGATGCAAAAAGTTACACCTTCCAACTTCTGACATGGGAAATAGAATGGAAATACAGGGACTTGTGGATGAGGCTACTGTCTCTGGGCCCGGAGCAAGGCAGCAGCTCACCAGGCTCACCTACCACCCGCCCCTGGATGACACACAGGTTCAGAGCCAGGCTGCGAGGATGTTGATCCCAGCTCCACTGCATCCTGGCTGTGTGAACGTAGGCCTCCACTTCCGCATCTGTCCCATGGCAATTCTAACGGCACCCCTCTCAGAGGGTGGACCCTTCATTACCGCACTGGGCAGATATTCCTGAGCCAAGCCCTGCTCCAGGCAGGAGGGAAACATCAAGAGCAATGGTGACATTCTGGTGGGGAAAAGAATGTGACTTATCATTTAAAAAAATAACATCGCTCCTAAGTACTCCTAAGTGCTGTGAGAGGTGTATGAGCTATTGTGTGAAAACAAGCAAAATAGAAGCTGAAATATAACTATGTTTACTCATAACTGATCATGGGGCTTCTCAGGTGGCCCTAGTGGTAAAGAACCTGCCTGCTAAGGCAGGAGACATAAGAGACGTGGTTTCGACCCCTGGGTTGGGAAGATCCCCTGGACAAGGGCATGGCAATTCGCTCCAGTATTCTTGCCTGGAGAATCCCAGGGATCCTGACAGGCTCCTCTGTCCCTGGGGTCGCAAAGAGTCAGACATGACTGGAGCACCGGCACACACGCACAACTGACCGTGCTCTTCCAGCAGGACCCGCGGCGTCACCTCCATGGCGGGTTCCTAGCGCCTGCACTGAGAACACATGCCTGCCTGACCTGCTCCCGAGGGGCTAAACGACGCGTCCTTTATCCCTCCCTCCCTGCTGCTGGTTGCTCTGCTCCAATCTCTACGGTGATCGTATGTCGGGGCTTTTCCAGCCCCAGGAGCCTTCTCCACACCCATGACTGAATTACCATTTTGTTCCAGCTCACAAGAGCACTAGTGTGGAAACACCGCAGACCAGATGGAATTTTCGAGACCCTGTCATTTGTAGGAAATTTTCTCTGGCTGCCTTGGTATTAACGGCCATACAGTTTTGCTCTCAGGCCTGGGAGTGGGGATTGAGGCTGAAAAATGAAAGCAAGTTTCCCTCTGGGCCATTCTGTTCCAGCCTTCCAGAGATTTCTACTCTCTGGCTGCTCAGAGGCCAGGGACACGGCCCCAGAGAAGAGTGGGAGAGGGCGGCAGGTCTGTGTCCTACATACACACTTCCCCCCAATTCCAACCAAGCTCGTGGCAACAGGGGGCCTGAGCCAATTAGGGCCACTGAGGGGAAAATCCACCTGATTCTGCCTTAAATCCGTCCCAGTCACAGCAGGTGGTATGGACTTCTCCAGAATCAGGCCTGGAGGAGAGTTTGTAAACCGGGATCCTTGGGCTGAATCTGGCCTGCAGATGTGTTTTGTTTGGCCTAAGAGGTTTTAAATAAATTTGAGCCAATGTTCAAAACACCAGGATATTTCCTATAAAATTCCAGCTTTCCAGCCTCCTATGAAAAGGGAGAAGTCTGAGCCACAACCTGGGCCCACGTTCTCATACAGCTGGAGAGGAGGATGGCTCCCTCTCTCAGTGACACGCTCTCTGCCGTCCACCGCAGGCTCCACCGTGCCCTGAAGTGTCTCCCACGAGAAGGAAGAACAGTTGCCTTTGGACTCTCACTTGCTTTGCTGTTTTTCCAAGAATATAAACACTTCCCTGAGCACAGCTCAATACAACCAGAGAAAACAAAACCTAGATGGGCATTGTCTTTGTTACACCCAGCCCACTTCTTTCACTTATGCCACCAGCCTGGGTGCCATCGGCACTTCCGTTTATACTTCCTGGGCCAGATGGGCACTGTCCAATACGAGAGCCACGAACCACAGGTGGCTATTTCCATTTAAACTCATTAAAATTTAACACTTCCATTCCTGGGGTGCACTCACGCCGTTTCAAGTCCTCAGCAGTCACCCGGGAGTGGTGGCCACCGAGGTGGACGGCGCAGAGTAGGACATGCCCATCTTCTCAGAAAGTCGTCCTGGACTGGGCTCTGGGGACACTTGCTGAGTTCCCGCCCTGGGCGCTCTAGGGAGCTGCCACCTGGCAGAGGTTCACTACCTAACCAGGGAGAAAGCCATCGACCAGGATGAGAGATGAGGGGAAGCACCCCTCAGTGTCACGGGGACCCTCTCAGAGCCAGAGAAGAGGAGCAGGTCTGTTTTCATGATAAAAAGGAGCGCTCTGCTAGCCCCTATGTTTCCGGTCCTGGGCAGTCTCCTCAGAAGCTTCCAGAAAGGGGGACTCCTTCAGCCCCTCATGGAGATGCTGCTCTGATGTCTACTGCGAGCTCTGGAGGTGCCCCAAGCGAAGCCCAGAGTCAAGATGGGCCTCCGAGCCGGCGCTCCCTGGCAGGACTTCTCCCCCCAGCACTGGGCTCCCCCTCCTCCAGCCCCAGCTCCGACACACCCTGCCGCCTGTATGTCCTGTCCGCATCGCCTCACGGCCGTCCTCACCCTCTCCCTGAATCCATTCTCGCCCATGTCCAGGGCTCCCACCCTCCCCACCCCAGCCGAGTCTAAACAAGACACTCCTGGGACCCACACCCTCAGGTGACACGCTACACAAGAAACTCATTTCCAAGAACATTTACTTATAACAGAAAATTTCCACAGATGCTACCAAAATAAAACAGCTACGTACCAAGTGTGAGAATTTTCAGGTTGATCGAATGGAAAGAGACTCAGATCTGTGGTTGTAGTTGATGCTCAGTCGCTAAGTCATGTCTGACTCTTTGCAACCCCATGGACTGCAGGCGGCAGGCTTCCCTGTCCTTCAGTATCTCCTGGAGTTTGCTCAAACTTAAAGTCCACTGTAGGGCCCACCTTAAAGGCCTTCATACATTTGAACTGTGTGTCTTGGCAATTGGAGCATTGCTGGTCTCTAAGTTACTCTATTTACTGCTCTCTAAACTGGATCCAATGACAGCAGCCTTAACACTTGAAGGATCGAAGATTCAATACAATCATGGATAAGAGAGCTGCAAAGCCCAACACAAACATTTGCTGTTGTCAGTTCTAAGGTGAATGATCTCACAGCCAGCACAGAGGCCAGCACTCACTAGAAGTTTGCTGAAGGTTATTTTTTAATGACCTTGGAGTAGAAGCTGAGGAAAGACATTTTTTAGACAAAGGGAGTTCTTGGCATATTTGAAGATCATATCACACAGACAACCATCTGTACAGAAGCAGAGTTTCCAAATCCTTTAGCACCAAAGATTAGTGCTACTTCAGCCACCTGGTGAAGCCACGGCTTTCTCAGGATGCTTTTTTTTTTTTAATGTAAAAATAAAAAAGCAGAGGGTTACAAAGGCAATCAATTATACTGAAATATAGTCATCAAAATATTCCAAAAAACAAATCTGTAATATAATAATACATATGCTTCTTTATTAATGCATTAAATGATGAGATCTATCAACTCATCTAATAACAAATGCAGTTTCAAAGCAGTGAAGAGTGAAGACTATATTTCAGAGAATCTGCTTCCACCTCATGATGTAAAATCTCTGTGATTCCAAATGCTGAATTTCAATTTGAGACCAGTGAAAATAAAGATGGAACTTTTCATTATCCAAGTTTAGAGCTCTTTTGAATTCTAGGCATGGACCACGTCAAGACTCCTTGAACTGGTACCATTTGATTCTGCCTTTCTCCAGTTCACCATCATAGGGAGAGACCCACATGGTTGATACAGAGGCAGGCCCTTTACAGTACCTATTCCCTAGTGGGAACTAGGGAACAGGGATACCCCCCAACACCTGCTCCCCTGATGCACTGAAGGCTCCTGCTAACAGTCCTAGTGGCCCAGGCCTTTATGCATCTCCAGCCCTATCTGTTGTCCAGGGACAAGGTAATAATCACAGCTCCCACTAACTGAGCACTTACTCTGTGCTGATGACTACTGTATGAGGCAAAGATTTATGCTCACGATAGCATTAACACAATCCCACAAGTAGGTAGTGTTCTCTTAGGGGAAACTGAGGCTGAGAGGTTAAAGGATCACTGACTTGCCCCAGGTGGTAAGCAGGCTTTGAATTCAGTTGTTCTGGTTAGAACTCCCCTCTGAACCCTTCATGCTTTCGTACCAGGCACTGGTACAGGCCCTGTGACAATTACGGTTTAAGCCCAGGGGATGGATGAGTGTGAACAAGGAATGGGTGAGTGTGAACAGGAGCCTTTCCTGACACCCAGAGAAGCGACCGAACAGGGTGGCATTGCCCAGATGTCCCTACCCCCTCCCCAAAGGGAAATGAGGGGATTTTAACTAGAGTTTCAGGAGACTGTTCTGAAAGGAAGGAATACAATAACATCTTTGTAGCTGAAAGAAGATCTCTGGGGCAGCGGGAACCGTGGGGAGAGCAGGGGGCGGGGGTGAGACAGAGCTGGACGAGCTGGCTTGTGCGGGGCCTGCAGACCGTGGCCGCGTGTGCTGTCCAGGAGGCCACCACTGCTGGCGGCCAGCCCCCTAGCTGGGATCCAGGTCCCCCAGCAGGTACACACTGAGCTTCTGTGTGAACAGACAACAGAGCCGCTCTGTCCTGGAGAAAGAGGCCTGTGTGTCCCGCCCACCCTCCTCCCTGCTTGGGAATGGACATCCGAATGGCCCATTCACGGGCCATCCCAGCCTCCCGCCCTCAAATGGCCGCAGCCTCCACCTCCATGGGGCCCAGACAACCCGGGGAGCGCGACCCACAGCCCTCAGCCCACCTCGGACAGCGCGAGTCCATCACTCCCTCCCACCCGCCTCCTTTCCGCCTGGCTGGAAACCCATCATCACATGGCCCCTGGGGCTGAGGTCCCTCCATTTCCTTTGGATGAAAGCATGAAGAGGGTTGTGAGTCCTGTAACTTTTGAAATTTTGACCCTCTGGGGTTACAGGTTTGACTGCAGGTGGGTCTTCCCTTTCCACTTCAGATAAGAGGCCCCAAGCATCTAAAAGTGCTCGAGCTATGTTTTAAATCGTGGCCACAACAAAGAAGGAAGGCATGGCCTCTGCCTTTAGTCTACAGACCAGACAGGAACATGAGCACAGACAACATTGCCCGCTAAGTAACTAGCTGGGCCGTGTTAACAGACGTTTCTGCGGGAGGTGTAAGCTGCTGGCATGTGTATATGAAGGTGCCTTGGCATGGAGGCGTGCACGCGTGTGGTCCTCTCCTTTCAGGACACGTGGGGCCTGAGACAGAAGAGACGGAGCGTCTTGAGAATTCTAAGCACACTGGAAGCACCCTAAAGCACTGCTGCAAAACCAGTCTGGCCAGAAGCAAGGCAGCTCTGCACAAGCCGAGTTTGTTCTGCTGATAAACTTCCCCCGGCAGAAGCACCGGCAGACATGGACACGGGGAGCGCAGAGAGGCGGCGGCGTCAGCCCTCGGCTGCCAGGCCAGTGGGAAGCGTCACTGCTCTGCCGCAGGGCAGCACGCTGCTGAAACCCAGCTTGGAGCACCATGCCCAGCACAGCCCGGCCCCGTGTCCCCCGGCTGGCATGCTCAGACTTCGAGGGGCATCTGTGGGCTCCTGAGGGTCTGCAGGGGTGAAAGAGCCTCCCTAGAGCCATCCCTTTTGTCTTTGAACCCCAGTCTGCTCATGTGGCATCCATAAACCTCCGGCTCTTACGCTGATCTTTTTTCTCTCCTTTTCTCTCCTTTAGTCCTAACTAACCTCTCAGCTGTCTTTAGCCAGTTCTTTGACTGATGGCATTTCTGGAAAAATCCCTCCACTGGCTTCTGAACATGGAACCACGAACCTGCTGCCCAAGCCAAGATGGAAGGATGTAATTTTTCCAGATGGTTCTGGAAGAGGTTGTTTGCTCACTGCAAGCAAATGCCCTCGAAAGCCAAACAAAAACTGCCCGCGAGTAAACAGCATGGGACTCAGCCCCTTCCTGCTGCCACTTAGCAGAAACCCAAGCCCGAGCCCGAGCCCGAGCTCGTGGCAGGCGGGGCAGCTGGGCCAAGAGCGATGGAGTAGCTGCCGCCCTGCCCACCCCCCAGCAGGATCTGGGGCCACAAGGAAGGGGACCCCGGTGGCTACGCTAGCCGAGAGGGCGCCTGGGCGTTGCAGGCAAGGTGGCTGGAGTGGCATGAGTAACACTGTGCTCGTTTTTATTGCAATTATCTCTCCTAGTTTCATGATAACAACGGCAAAACCAATTCAGAGGATTAAGGGAGAAATGTCAAACACTTCACCGTGACTCTAAGAATATACCATAGTGATCTATTTTATAGAACTGAAACGATTAGAATCATTTTTAAATAAGTTACTTCTGTATCATTTCGCTCCTAAGGGTGGTTAGTTATAGGACCCCAGTGTTCTTTTTTTTTAATGTGTCTATTTATTTGGCTGCACCAGGTCTTGGCTGCAGCACTCAGGATCTTTGATCTTCATTGCAGCACACAGCATATTTAGTTGAGCCACGTGGGACCTAGTTCTCTGACCAGGACTTAAACGCAGGCCCCTTGGATTGAGAGCTTGGAGTCTTAGCCCTTGGACCACCAGGAAGTCCTAGGACCCCATTGCTGTCGATCAGTCGCTAAGTCGAGTCTGACTCTTTCTGTGGCCCCGTGGACTGCAGCACGCCAGGCTCCCCTGCCCTCCACTCTCTCTCAGAGTGCGCTCAAATTCACGTCCATTGAGCCGGCGATGCTACCTCACCATCTCATCCTCTGCCGCCCCCGTCTCCTCTCCTTTTGCCTTCGATCTTTCCCAGCATCAGGGTCTTTCCCAGTGAGTCAGCTCTTCGCATCAGGTGGCCAAAAGACCCCATAAGATAAGGGGTCTTATCTTTATGATGAAGAAAGAGGAGCAAGGCACAGAAGCCTCTGTACGCAGATGCCCAAGCAAGAAACGGAAGTCGCTCTTGACTTGCCCTCAGGTTGCCAAGGGCTGGAGGTTCTCCTGCCCGAATATCCCCCACACTTGCTCCCTCCAGCCACGCCTCCCTCTGGTCTACCAGGGTCAGGGGTCACGACTGTTCCCAGACACTGCCCCTCCACCTGCCTCCTGCAGCCTCGCCTCCCTGGGAAACTGCTCTCTAAAATGCAAACACAATCCCACCTCTCCAAGCTCAAAAGCCTTCCCGTTGCCCACTCTGTTCTCAGGACGACAGCACAAATCCCACCTCTGGCTGGGGGTACCACTCGTACCCCCTTTCCAGGCTCTGCCTCCAGCCCCATTTCCAGAAGGTTCCCCCCAACATCCTCCCGGCCAGCTTGGACCGCTCACTTTTGCCTTTCAGTTCAGTTCAGTCGCTCAGTAGTGTCCGACTCTTTGCGACCCCATGAATCGCAGCACGCCAGGCCTCCCTGTCCATCACCAACTCCCGGAGTTCACGTCCATCGAGTCGGTGGTGCCATCCAGCCATCTCATCCTCTGTCGTCCCCTTCTCCTCCTGCCCCCAATCCCTCCCAGCATCAGGGTCTTTTCCAATGAGTCAACTCTTCACATGAGGTGGCCGAAGTACTGGAGTTTCAGCTTTAGCATCAGTCCTTCCAATGAACACCCAGGACTGATCTCCTTCAGAATGGACTGGTTGGATCTCCTTGCAGTCCAAGGGACTCTCACTTTTGCCTTTAGGGCTTTGCGTATGCTGTCCCTTCTGCTAGACTGCTTTTCCCTCTTCTTGTTGTTATATTATTTTTTAAACTATTTTTAAAATTATTTTTTCAGTAAAACTAAAACTTCCATATACAGTTCTATGAGTCTTAGCATGTGGATAGGACCACCACCCACCACAATCAGGACACAACAGTGCCATCACTGCAAAATCCTCCCTCAAGAATTCCACAGCCACGGGGAGTGACACTCAGGCCTTGGCCCTGGAGACCCGAGTTCTTTCAGAACCACTCAAGGCCTGGAGACCAGCGGAGGCCCCTGCTGCTTCCCCATCCTCCGCATCCTCCCCTCCTGGCCTCTCACTCTGACCTGCCTTCACCCCGCAGTTCACCAGCTGCCACCTTACAGCCCCTTCTGATCCCTCTCAGCAAGCACTTGTGGAGCCCCCAGGCCACTTCCAAGGATATGTGCACATGGTGTGTGGGGCACACAGGGAGGGCGGCCTGGGGGTCACCCACAAACCTGGCTCCATCCTCACCTCGGGCCAGGCGGCCCATCAGACACAAGCCCGTGTAGTAGGCACATCCAGTCGCACAGGGGTTGTACCCCGAGCCCCCCAGGTGGAAACACTTCAGCAGTCATATCAGAAAACTAAACCAAGCAAAGACAGCCCCGGAGGCTCAGGCGGCCAGGCCTCAGGGAAACGGGAAGCGCTCTGCTTCGACATCAGCACCTGGGTAGGGAGGGAGGGCTAGCCCCCCAGGCCTCTACTGGGGGACTGTCAGCATCTTTGGGGAGGAACTGGGGCACATTTCTTCCCCTCGCCCCTGACACTAAGAAGGACGTCATTTCTCGTGAGGCCTATCCCCACCTCTATGCTATCCCTTCCAACCCACTGCTTTTGGACCAACTCCTGCTTGGTCTGGTTGGGGCCAGAGGATTGTTTAGAGCCTCTGCTTCCCGGGCCAGCCCTGCAGAGCCTGGTTTCTGTATGTAGCAGAAGCTGCTCTGTGAGCCGGGTGCCCACAGGAGAGGGTATCGAATTCCCTGCAAGCTCCAAGGGCTGGAAGTCCTGATTTCCAGTTCTGATTCCAAAACTGGTTTAACTGCTTCTCCAGCTGAGCCTGAGAACCTGAAGGCTTCACCCAGACCTCCTGCAGGGTCATCTGCCAGGGCGCCCGGACCTTAGACCCCAGGGGCTGCAGCTGAATGGGGCTGCCTGCTCACCCAGCCAACACTCAGCAAGGAGGCCCAGGGCACACAGACAGGGCAGGCACCTTCCAGGGACTGGGTATTGGTGAGGAGAGATATAAAAGGAGCAGGAAAACTATCGCAGGTCAGAATCTGTCTCCACTTGTCCCATACTTAGAGTCCCAGGAGCACCTCCTATCCAATAGTTGGCATTAGATAAAATACGTCAATGACTTCCTTACTGTTTTAGGTCCTGACAAAAAGAAAATCTATTTCTGTGGGCTCCTTATACCCATTCTTGTAGCACCTTTGGGGTACCACAGGGTTTCACCTCCGAGAGTCCTTTGCCCCTCATAGCAACCCCTAAGTATAAGCCAACTTTATAGATGAGGGGCCTGAGATTCAAAGCACTGGAGTGCTTACTCAAAGCCACACAGTAGCCTAGTCTGGCACAAATCTCATTCTGATTTCAAACCACGTGCCTCCCACCCCCCCACCCAGCCACTCCAAGCTGCACCAGAGGCCTCAAGAATATGACGAACGAGGAGACCTGGAGACCTGGAGAAGGTCACACCCCTTCTCCAGCCTTAGCCCCTTCACCTACAGATTCCCTTCCAGATCTTTACCTCTAGGGACAGGAGCTCTTGGTTCTTCCAAGGAGACCTGAGCCATGTGTGGGCTCCCCTGGGATGCCCTTCTCCCCACGGCTGCCTGATGACATGCTTATAGTAGAGGAAAGACAGACAAGAGGAATGTCCTCCCACACCCACACTCCGGGTCCTCGAGGGTGGCTGCAGTAAAATCCTTGATGAAGAGTCTGAATCAAATTGTTCTTGTGCGACTGCTTGATTCCCATTTCCATGGATGATCAGAAGCCGGCCCCAGGCCGTCGAAAACAACCCCAAAGTGGAAATGACCTGAAGTCCACAAGCAAGGAGATGATTATCAGAACCATGGTATTGAGAATTCCCTGGCGGTCTAGTGGTTAAGAACCCACCTTGCAATGCAGAGGGCGCAGGCTGTGTCCCTGGTCGAGGAACTATGATCCCACGTGTCGCAGAGCAATTTGGCCCATGTGCTGTGCTTAGTGGTTCAGTCGTGTCCGACTCTTTGTGACCCCGTGGACTGTAGCCCGCCAGGCTCCTCTGTCCATGGGGATTCTCCAGGCAAGAATACTGGAGTGGGTTGCCATGCCCTCCTCCAGGGGATCTTCCAGACCTCGGGATTGAACCCAGGTTTCCTGCACTGCAGGCAGATTCTTTACCATCTGAGCCACCAGGGAAGCCCAAGAATACTGGAGTGGGTAGCCTATCCCTTCTCCAGGGGAACTTCCTGACGCAGGGATTGAACCCAGGTCTCCTGCATTGCAGGTGGATTCTTAAACGTCTGAGCCCATACACAGCAACTACTGAGCTCATGCACGCTGGAGCCCACTCACTGCAACAAAACATCCCACGTGTTGCAACTAAGACTTGACACAGCCAAATAAGAAATAAGTATCACAAAAATAATAACCATGGTACTGAGCATTGAAAGTAGGGTGATGAAGACCTTTTTAGAGATGTACACATCGCAAAAATACATTTTTTGGATAGAAACTGGGGTAAGACAGATTGCAAAACTGCATGTTCTGTATACAAGTCTTAAAATAATAGTCAAAGAGAATAGAGGATACACCAAAATGAGAACCATAGCTACCTGCAGAAGTTGGCGGTGACTGTTATACAGGATGTATTGTATTTCACATATATTGTTATCCTATATATTTTTTTATCCCCAAAGACTGAAAAAAAAAAAGAAATTTAAGTTTGCAGTAATTAACTCCTATCAATATTTTTCATCCAAGCTCAAAGTCTTCAGCATACATCAAGTCCGCCACCATCACTGTACGGAAAGTGGCAAGGTGGCAAGGATCACACTCTTAGCTTTAGAAATAGACACACCGAGCCCTGGCTGAGACTCACAGCCCCTTCATGATGATCAAAAATGCCCTCATAGGCCCCACAGTTCAGTGTTCACTTCTGAAAAAAGGACATTCAAGGATTCCAGACATTTAGTTTATATTTCTAACACAGGCTTCCCCATTTTAGGTACCTTGGGGGATCAGTAATATGTTAGTGTTCAAAAATTACTGAATATAGAAATAAGTTGGGGAAATTCACATTTCAGCTTTAATGAATTAAAATAAGTTTCTCTGTGGGAGGATCCTCCAAGAGGGGCATATAACATATCATTTCCCAGCTGAAGTTCATGGAAGCCTTCTATTTTAGGGCTGCCTCTAGGAGCAGCACTCCCCTGGTGGCTCAGGTGGTAAAGAATCTCCCTGTAATGTGGGAAACCCAGGTTCGATTCCTGGGTCGGGAAGATCCCCTGGAGGAAGGCATGGCCACCCACTCCAGTATTCTTGCGTGGAGAATCCCACGGACAGAGGAGCCTGGAGGGCTATAGGCCACGGGGTCCCGAAAGAGTCGGACACGACTGAAGCGACTTAGCATGTATGAGCAGCATCTGCAGACGCAGGGACGTCTCGGTGAGTGCGGTTCCTCTTCCCTTCAGTCCTCCAGCCCTGTGGTTCTCAGTTCTGGTTGCACAGTGGGACCATCCAGGGAGGCTTCATTTTAAAACATCCCTTGGTCTGGGTCCCATTTTGGATTTGGTCTTGGAGGGTCAGGGCTGAGTCAGGAGTACATGAAGGTCAGGGCTGAGAACCACTTCTCCCCCACACCTTTTAGCTACCCATGCTAACAGGAGGTCCACACCAGGGCTGGGATCCAGCCTCAGAATCATTCAGGCATCAACCATTTTGGGAGCTAAATGGCAGCTCAAAGGGCATCCAGTTCAATCTCTCACTTTACAGAGGAGGAAACTGAGGCCCCCAAAGGACTCATTCCCTGCCCCCTCCTTTACTGGCTCCTGCCAATGCCAGGTTGCTCTCAGGCCCCCCCAGGCCTCTGGACCACGGGACCCTTCAGTCGGAGGGAGATTCTGTTACCACAGGCTGACCATTAGGCTTCTCTCTGGCAAGTGGACCCCAACACAGACAAATCCCAATTCAAGTTCTGGTCCCAACATGCCCCAGAACTGAGGGTGAGAAGCCAGGAGCCTGCTGGCTCACAGGAACAGGAAGCCTACCCTGGCTGTGGAGCAACCATACCATCAGGGTGCCCAGAGGCTGCCCAAGCAGAAGCCAAGTAACTTCTCCCTCCTCACAGCCTCCACCGCAGGAAGCCCCAGAGGCTCTGCCATGGACAGAAGGCTGCTGTCCACAGCAGTACCAGCCCTGAGTGGGTGGCCTTGGCCCCTGCTCTCCTCTGTAAACACTTTGGGCCCTGAGCAGGGAATTCTGTGGTAAAAAAAAAAAAAAAAAAAAAAAAAATAAATAAAGAAAGAAATCTCCACACTTTTCACATCCCATACCTCTGATCACTCACTCCCCTTTTCCAACCTTAAGACTCCATTATTAATTTCTCTTTAGAGTTTTGAGCGGGGATGGAAATCTCTGAGGACAGGGGAGAAGGTGTTATGCAAAGTAAAGTGAAATACACAGACACACACATACACACACACACACACACACCCCGCCTCATAGGCCTGTTCCCTGAGCTCCCAGCTCATGGTGACCAGCCCTCTACTTCTGGTCCTGTCACTACCAGGACATTGGGGTCCATGGGGAGCTATTCTCCCAGAGACCATCCATCCTGCAGAGGAGTCTCTAGGGGCCTTCTAACTCCAGGCCCACAGCTAAGCTCCTTGAGAAGTGTCTCCACTGAGCTCCAAACTGCCCTCTATGAGTACAGCGTGGAAAAGCTGTGCATGGAAGCAGACAGGAGAGCCCTTCCGGGTTCCCTCAGAGTTCAGACTCATCCTAGTAGCTGACACTCCCAGGGAAGGACAGCGAACTGAAGGAGGGGTGGGGCGGGGGCTGCAGGCAGCCTCTGTGTGTGTGTTCAGTCTCCTTAGTCGTGTCCCACTCTTTGCGACCCCATGGACTGTAGCCCGCCAGGCTCCTCTGTCCATGGGATTTCCCAGGCAAGAATACTGGAGTGGGTTGCTGTGCCTTCCTCCAGGGGATCTTCCCAAGCCAAGGATCGAACCCATGTCTCCTGCACCTCCTGCATTGCAGGCAGATTCTTTATTGCTGAGCCACCAGAAAGAACCTGCAGGTAGCTTCTAACGTGGAAGCAGAGCTGAGCAGCCAGTGCTGAGGGAAGCCCCTTTTCTGGGGCTGCCCATGTGCTTTAGCTAAGCTGCCTGAATCATACTCTTTAGGGTCTGTATATCCTGCTTGTTAATGTGTGTGCGCTTTATCAATGGAAGGGCTGCTGTTCTTGAGATCCTTGACTCCATGAGTGATGCCCTCCAGGGCACCCACATCTGTTCTATGCTCCTGGGAGGCGGAGCCCGGTGGGGCTCTGGGAGACAAGCATCAGAACTCTACCAGGGCCAATTTAATTCTATGATAGTAAGTGCAAGGCACTACTTCTTAAAACATGACTCACACAGTAAGAAGCTAACAGAAAATTCACATGCATCTTTCAGAGGAATAAAATGATTTCAAAGGCGTCTCATCCCTCAGAGGCTGCCTCGGGTGCCTCAGGGAATCCTCTCCCCGCGCTGCCCTGGGGACTGGATGGAGCAAGCGCGCCTCTGCCAGAAGCTTACAGTGCAGCCAGGATGTGCAGGTCCAAAAGGAAAGCCGCCCGATCACCGTCTTCCCCGCTAAGGGAAGCAGAAAAGCCGATCGCCCCTTCCTACGTCCCCGCCCTCCCGCAACTTTCAGGGAACAATTCAGGCCCCAGGAAGCCGCGTCGGCTCCGTGCGCCAGGAGAGGGTGCAATGCCCGCGGCCACCTGTCTGGGTGCCCACCTTCCCACCCGCCCGGCCGCGCGTCCCCGCCCGCGATTCCTACCATGTCCCCCGCGGCGGCTGGAGCGGCTCCGGGGCGCACTCAGCCCGCTCGCCAGCTCATCCCACCGGCCCGGCCCGCCCCTGGCCCCGTGGATCTCGGGGCTGCTCTGGACGCGGGTTCGGGACCGAGGGGCCACAGCTCTCTAGCGGCCAGCTCTGGGGCGGGCGTGCGCGGCGGGATGCTCTGCGGTTAGGCTTGGTAAAGGAGGTCTGGGCCAACGCACACGGGGGATCTGCGGTTCTGCGGGACCCTTCCCGCAGCCTCGAGCCCTCCCGGATCGGCTACGGACGTCCGCAGAGTTTGCGAAGTCCGTGCCTCGCGGTCCGGCCCAGCCTCCCCACTTCCCCGAAAGCGCGGGAGGGGGGGCGCCTTTCACAATAAAAGCCCTGCCTGGGGCTCCGGCCGCCGCCGCCGCGGCCGCCTGGAGCAGGAGCCCAGGTGCTAGGAAGGACCGGGCCGCGGCCGGCCGCCGGTGACGGGAGAGGGGCGAGCGGCCCTGCGCCAGGCCCGGGGCATCGCCTCGATCTCGCCTCCAAGGGGTGCGGTGCCCAGTGAGCCCAAGGCAACCTGGGGGGTTCCTGCGCAGGGTCGCCCCAACTATCGCCCCTGCAAAGCCTCAGAAAGACAACTTTAACTGGCATCTCTTAGCCTTGTTTGGGCCCGGTCCCCACGGCTGATTTAGAAGGAAACGCAGAAGGAGCATCCCTTGACTACCTCAGGTCATTAAGGAACAGTTTTTCTCCTCCAGAACGAATCGGTGCTTAAGTCGCGGCAGCAAGCGACTGACACCCACGTCTCCGCGAGGGGCGCACACCGTGCCTGGTGCCCCTTGGACCATCCCCGGCCGGCTGCTGCGGCGCAGTCCAGCGCTCCCTACTGGGGAGACAGGGCCTGGAACCCTCAGCCCTGGAGTTGCGGGCTGGCCCCTCTGTTCATGGCCTGCGTGACCTTCTACCTGTGTCTGGACCTCTTTGAGATCATTGTTCCTAAGCAGCCCAACGCTTGTGTCTCGGGATTCTTAGCCTGCAGCACGAAGGTGGAAGGTGGGGAGGGAGTCAGCAGGAGGACTCAGAATCTGGGAACCAGGCTAAAATACTACTCTCCGAGACAAACTGGTAAGAGTCATCATCAGATTGACAGGAACTGGGGTCTCCCCAGGAGTTCCCCGCCACACCACGCTTTGAGGTTGTCACTGACGACAGTGCTTCTTAAGAGGGTCTCCATAAATTGGGGGTGTGTGGTGGGGATACGACAGATGGAAAGGAATGTATTTCTTTCAGTCCTTATGTTCCAGATGTTTTCCAGAGGTTATTTTATTTCACCATCACAAGCAATCCTAACAGAGAGAATTTATTACCACCTTTTTTTCAAATAAGGAAACTGAGGATTAAGCAGTTGAAGTCACTTTCCTGAGGCCAGACAGTCAGTTAGCAGTTTAGCAAACCAAAGCCTATTTGTGAGAGCATGCGAGAAATGGATAGCCAGGAAGGAGGCTGGATGTGGGGCTGAAAACCACAGTTCGTGTCTAGGGAGGATGGGCAGAACTGGCGATCTGAGTGCTGACTGAGGAATGTGGACGAGGAGGGAGTGGGGCAGACAGGATAAACTGTTTCGCCTTTTGTCCAGACGTTTGGGGGGACGACGTGGTCTTCTGAGTCGCCTTTCCTGACGGTAATCTATGTGAGATGTACGTTCTTTTTCCTGACTTTTTACACAAACATATATGCATAAATGTAACTAAAACAAAATTTTATAAATCATTATTACATGTGGTGCACTCCAATGTTTTCTATTCTATTCCACCTTAATTATTTTTAATGGTGGTCTCTAATCACTACTGGGTTTCCCAGGTGCCTCTGCGGTGAAGAATCCACCTGCCAATGTACGAGACACAGGTTCAAAGCCTGGGTCAGGAAGATGCCCTGGAGGAGGAAGTGGCAACCCTCTTCAGAATTCTTGCTGGGAAAACCCCATGAACAGAGGAGCCTGGTGGGCTACAGTCCATGGGGGTCGCAAAGAACTGGACACGACTGACCATACACACACACACAGTAATCACTATATATCCCCAATATCCACTAATGAGTACAGTTTGAAAAACACTGTACTTGGGAGTAGAACAGACACTTCTTTAATGCTGTCAAAGAGTTTGGTGGTTCTTTTACAGAGTGTACCTATAATGTAGAAAAGGAATTTTAGAGGCTCACACTGGTCAGAACAGCCATCATTAAGAAGTCTACAAATAACAAATGCTGGAGAGAGTGTGGAGAAAAGGGAACCTTCCTACATTTTTGGTGCGGATGTAACTTGGTGTAGCCACTATGGGAAGCAGTATGGAGGTTCCTCAGAAAATTCAAAATAGAATTACCATATGATCCAGCAAGCCCTCTCCTGGGCATATACCCGGACAAAACTATAATTTAAAAAGATACATGCACCCCTATGATCATAGCAGCACTGTTCACAATAGTCAAGACATGGAAGAAATCTAAGTGTCCATCAACACATGAATGGATGAAGAAGATTCAGTACATATATGCAATGGAATGCTACTCAGCCATAAAAAAGAATGAAATGACGCCATTTGCAGCAACAAGGATGCAACTAGAGATGATCATACTAAAAAAGTCAGTCAGAAAGAGACAAATACCATACGATATCACTCACATGCAGAATCCAAAATCCAAAATATGGCACAAATGAACCTAGCGACAAGACAGAAGTAGACCCACAGACACAGAGATCACACTTGTGGTTGCCAAGGCAGGGCCGGGGCGGGGGGGAGGGGGGCGGGGACATACTGGGAGTTTGGGCTGGGTAGATGCAAGCCGTTACATTTAGAATGGATTCACAATAAGGTCCTGCTGTTCAGCTCAGGGAACTACATCCAATCTCCTGGGATAAACTGTAACAGAAAAAGAATGTGTATATGGGTATAACTAAGTCACTTTGCTGTTCACCACAGACTGGTACAACATTGTAAATCAACTGTACTTCAATTTAAAAAAAAATGCGTCCTTTACCCTTCTTTCTCAGTGAAGTCTGAGTCATATCGGCATTGGTAGGATAATCATTCTTGTTTTTATTATCTGAACTCTTAGAAAACATGATATTCACAATGTCAAAAATTAAACCAGCACTATCTCAATACAAATTCAAATAGTTAATCCACAAGCTAGATGAAAAATAGACTGTTACTGCTCAAGGTCGCAACACACCTAAGGTAGACCCGCAGTGAAGTCTCCATTTTTGTGAACCGTAAATCAGGGCTGCCAACATCAATGGTAAGGGGGGAGGAATACCCAACAGCAACTACAGAAGGCAGGTGATCTCTGCTAGATCCATTTGACACTGAAAACATTGTTGCTTTTAGCCCCTATTTTTCAGGTAGCCTTATATTCTCCCCCAAACTTCTACCAAGTCATTACCAAAAACTGGGACTTTTTGTGTCTAGAGGAGGGGTTCCCTGGGGTGCTAAATTGCCAGTGCTAAAACTGAGACAGTATTGAGCAAACCTAGGAGTTAGTCACCCTTTTGCCTAAAGGAAGCTCAGAGTCTGTATCAGGTATGTCAACTTACAGAATGGATGAGTTCAACTAGTAATTAGCTACACTTACTGAGCACCCACATGATAAGGTATATAGTCCAAGGTCTTTTCATGTGCATTCGATTTTTAAAAAAAACATTTATGATAGTCCCACAAGTAGTGGTTACAGTCTCCATTTTACAGATGGAAAAACTTGAAAATCCAGGCTCCACCACTCATGGACTTGAGGAAATGGATTTTTGTCCTTGCCTTGGCTGGAGCGAAATCATATTTGAGTAAACTGAGGGTCAGATACCCTGGCAGAGGACAGAATTTGGTAAGTCCAAGGGAAAGACAACGAATTATCGAGGGCTGAGTTAGGGCCTGCCAGTCCCTGGGTCCTTCAGTCCCTCCAGGTGGCTGCTTTAGTTTCTGGAACATGAGGACTTTGTTTTATTAAGAGGTGCATCCCTTATGTGGTCATTCTGAAACTTCGCTTCTAATGGCAGGTCAGAGACAATTTAGACTCAAGGCACATGACCAGGGAATTAACTCATTATTAAAATGTTTAAATACGTTTCTGACCCTGTATTCCAAAATCGTTGTCTGAAGTTACTGCTCCAGAAAGCAGTGACTATGGGCAAGCTATTTAACAGTTACACTACTTGTAAGATCCCTTCCCTCTCTATTCTGTAGTCTCTGTGAGAACTGACGAGAAATAATTTACATAAGACATACTCTTTAAGTGTATTACTATTTGAGTTGTCAAGAGCCAGACTTAGTTTACTACCATAGATAAAAGAAGTGTGTCAACACTGTATTCTTTTCTGAAATTCTATCACTAGCTCTCACTTGTAAAACAGTCACAGCTCAGCCAAGTAGGGCATATCATATGTAAAGGCTAATTTCCTGGCCCAGCCCAAGGAGTTAAAGATAATCAGTATCTCATTTTCATACTTATTTACCTTGTTTTCCAGGTGTAGGCAACACCGTAAGCATTGACTATTTTAGATTTACTATTTCCTCATCACCATAGTTGGAGAAGGAAATGGCAACCCATTACAGTATTCTTGCCCAGAGAATTCTATGGGCAGAGGAGCCTGGTGGGCTGCCATCTATGGGGTTGCACAGAGTTGGACACAACTGAAGCCACTTAGCATGCATGCATGCATTGGAGAAGGAAATGGCAACCCACTTCAGTGTTCTTTCCTGGAGAACCCCAGGGATGGGGGAGCCTGGTGTGCTGCCATCTATGGGGTCGCACAGAGTCGGACACGACTGCAGTGACTTAGCAGCAGCAGCAGCATCACCATAGACCTGAGTAATACTGTAATAAAGAACACAACTTCATCGCTGATGTTTGATGGCTGAGAGCTCTCAAGCCCCTTTCCCCCCTCCTCTCCTATTGCCCCACACCTGGACAGGTCTACAAGAAACACCGCTAGCTCACGCACTCCCTTGGGGCCGGGGGAAGTCCAAACCATGCCAGCTCCTGCAGGTGCACGACTTCCGACACAGCAAGAGTATCTGAATGGCCAATAAGGATATGAACATGGTACTCAACATCATTAGTCAGTAGGGAAATATAAATTAAAACCACAATATGTGACATCTATGCTAAGACCAGAACGGCTAATTTCAGAAACTACGGAGGAGGAGACTGTAGACTCTCAAACACTGCGCAAAGGAGGACACATCATTATAACGACTCTGTGAGGCTTTCAGCAGCTATCTGTTAAAGCCAAAATATGCCTAACCTATAATGCAACAATTCCACTCGTAGATTAATTAATTAATTAGTGCAAAATTATATAAACCTATCTATCTATAGATATTCAAGAGATATCCATGAATGTGAAAGTGAAAGTCGCTCAGTCGTGTCTGACTCTTTGCGACCCCATGGACTGAATTTTCCAGGCCAGAATACTGGAGTGGGTAGCCGTTCCCTTCTCCAGGGGATCTTCCCAACCTGGGAATTGAACCCAGGTCACCCGCATTGTGGGCAGATTCTTCACCAGCTGAAATACAAGGGAAGCCCAAGAATACAGGAGTGGGTATCCTATCCCTTCTCCAGCGGATCTTCTCAACCAAGGAATCGAACCAGGGTCTCCTGCATTGCAGGCGGATTCTTTACCAACTGAGCTATCAATAGGTCAGTCAAAAGATACAGATAAAAGAATATTCGTAGTAGCTTTATTTACAAAAGCCCCAAATCTGAAACCACCCAAATATCCATCAACCAGTGGTACATCCAATCAATGGAATGAATAGGAATCAGAAACCTTAAAAAATAATATCCAGTTCTTTATTACTTCAATTATTTTTTATTTCTTGGTCATGCCAGACAGTATGCGGGATCTTAGTTTCCTGACCAAGGATTGAACCCGTACCCCCTGCAGTGGAAGCCCAGAGCCTTAACCACCGGACAGTCAGGGGATTCCCAGCACTCAGCAATGTTAGAAAGCCTCTGCAGGCTTCCCTGGCGGTCCAGTGCTTAAGACTCCATGCTTGCAATCAAGAAGCCTGGGTTGGATCTCTGGGTGGAGAAGTTTCACATGCTGTGTAGCGTAGCCAAAAAAAAAAAAAGGAAAAGAAAGCCTCTGCTAAACATAACAACATGGATAAATCTCACTAACAAAATGTGGTAAAAGCACCTGAACATAAGAGCAGATGCTGAATTATTTTGTTCGTAATCTATGCTAACCTGCAGTAATGGCTAGCCTTCGGGAGGCGCTGGTCTGCTAGGAGACACGAGGGAGCCCTCTGAGCCATCAGGTCTGGGCAGGAGGCATAATGCTAATGTTTGCCTCCACTGGGGCCTGCCTTGCTCTGCACAGGCCTGCTTACTCTTACATAGCAATACACTGCAACCATTTTGGTATCAATAAAAGTAGCTCTCTTTCATCAATTATAAGTTGCTGTCACCTCTTTATTTATTAAACATACTTTCAGGAATCTTGTCTCCCTAAGGGCAAGGGCACATTCTTACAAATCACATGAAGAAAGAGAATTTGCAGCTCTGGAGACAGTCAGATCCAAAAAACTGAATTTCAACACTTTGATCTGAATAACCTTAGACAAATAATATACCATCCAGCCTCACTTTTCTCACCTATAAAATGGAGATATAATGCCTACCTCGTGAAGTTTACTAGAATAGTTTTAAACAGACAATGAACGTAAGGAACTTAATACCCAATGGGCACTCACCAAATGGCAGCAGCTGTCTCCTCTCCCAGCTGCACCAAGGCCTTGCCCACAGAGCCCTCAGAAGAGCTTCCGTGATTCTCCGACCTTGTTTCTGAAACCAAGAAGCAGTCCAGAGGATAAACGCGGGGCAGCTCCCAATCAGCAGGCTTCCGAATGCCGCCTACCTCTCCTCGAGGTCATGAGACAACGTTTAGCTGATCATATTTAAGACCTGGGGAAGGAGGGAAAAATCCTAACCAAATAAACATATCAAACATGAAAAAAAAGACCTGAGGGTGAATTCCAATGAAGGATAGCCATGGGTAACTTGATTGCCCTTGCCAGTCACGTACAGCAATCCCCTCAATGGAAGAAAAACGACGAAATGCAGCGAACTTTGAAGCTGGGAGGTGGAATTTCACAGAGATCATCTAGGCTGGTACCAAAACTGTGAGTATGACATAAAGTTTTAAACAATGAGGATATGAACAAGTCAATAGCACCATTCCGTATGGAAGCTGCTCTGTGCGTTGATTCGGCCTGGAGATTTTCCTAGTTACTGGATGATGTCCTGGCAGCAAAAGGGTGGAGGAGAACAAGACGCACTAAGGAAAAGAGGCAAAATTGGGCCCACAATCTAGAAAGAAAAAGATTCAAGGCTCTGAGATCGCTGTGTCTCTAGGATCTACAAACTTCATGACAAGCATGAATTCAGAAACCTCTTCTCACAGGCATTTAAATCACCTTAACCTGAAAAGCACTC
This sequence comes from Capricornis sumatraensis, assembly GCF_032405125.1. Classification (NCBI taxonomy): domain Eukaryota; kingdom Metazoa; phylum Chordata; class Mammalia; order Artiodactyla; family Bovidae; genus Capricornis; species Capricornis sumatraensis. Next base: position 60,585,127 of record NC_091078.1, on the reverse strand, counting down.
AAAACACTGTACAATGAAAAAAGAAGCATATAATCATCAAAGGGGAGAGGGAAATGAAAGGAAAAAATGTGAGGAAACGGTGCCTCACTTTTCTTTTGGAGATGGGAAATTTGTCATAGCAACCACAAAGAACAGCATGGAGGTTCCTTAAAATCATAAAACCGGAGCAAACAGTATAGCTGGTAACGCCATTACTGGTAAGGTATCTGGAGAAAATATTAATTCCATGACACACGCACCCCAGGCTTGGTGTATCACCTCTGGCATAGGCCAGGACATAGACCAAAATGACCTTGGAAAATGGAACAGATACAGGAATTTCAGTCCACAGGCACAATGAACTACCACTTAGTCATAAAAAAGAAAACTGAAGAGGAATGTCATAACGGACTCTGTAGCAACATGGGTGGAACTACATGTGATCATATCAACAAAATTAACACATGCAAATAGAGACGAACAAGAACTGATGTCACTTACACAGATCATACGGAAACTAGCATATATAAACCCAATCACACACTGACGTAGAGAGTCCCAGAACAAAGAAAAAACCTATATTTAAAAAGGGGAAATGTAAAAGGAAGGAATAAACTAGGTGCTTTGGAGTCCCACATCAACACTTCTATACATTAACACAAAGTTTTGCTGGGCACTCTGGAATATTCCAGTGGAATAAGAAACAGAAAAGTGATTCACATTTCCAAATGTCAAAATGAATGAAGGAACTATTCACCTTAAACCAAAGCAACGATTAAAATACCTAGATGCCAGGAAAAAATTAGATTCAATGAAAAAAGGAAAGAAAGAAAAATGACTACTATCTCTGCCGGAGGCCTCCGGGTTCAGGGCTGGCGTCACATTTCTGGAGCCTGAGCCCTCCAGACCCTGTGGGGGCTGAGGGAGCTAAAGAGGATGGGCAAGCAAGTGGGAACCGAGGACCAGCAGAAGCCCCTCCGACTCAGAAGCCAACCTGCAAATCCAGGCGGGCCAAACTACAGCAAACCCATGCCAGGCGCACCCAACACCTGGGGACCCCCTGGGCTGCAAGAGCTCTTAACGGTCCCCGCTCCACGTGTCCTGAGTGGGGCTTCCACCTCCCGCAGCCATCCTTAGAGGCGCCCCGCCTACAAGCGGCAGCATCCTCAGCACAGTGGTTTTGCAGCGGTTGGGATATGTCTTCCGGGGTGAAAGGGACGGGCAGAGAGGCCAGGAGATACAAGCTCTTGGGCTTTGGGCTGGCACACTGCACTCGAATTACAACCCACAAACAGGCCTTTCACTAAGGCTCTGGTTGCCTGAGCAAGCCTAGGTGGGCTGGCAACGTGCTGCCGCCTTGTGGAAACTTTTCGGAACTGCAACCTGGGACCCAGAGCTGATGGACGCGGCACATTCACAAGGCGTTTTTCAGTTCAGTTCAGTTCAGTCGCTCAGTCCTGTCCGACTCTTTGCGACCCCATGAATCGCAGCACCCCAGGCCTCCCTGTCCATTATCAACTCCCGGAGTTCACTCAGACTCACGTCCATCGAGTCCGTGATGCCATCCAGCCATCTCATCCTCGGTCGTCCCCTTCTCCTCCTGCCCCCAATCCCTCCCAGCATCAGAGTCTTCCAATGAGTCAGCTCTTCGCATGAGGTGGCCAAAGTACGGAGTTTCAGCTTAAGCATCATTCCTTCCAAAGAAATCCCAGGGCTGATCTCCTTCAGAATGGACTGGCTGGATTTCCTTGCAGTCCAAAGGACTCTCAAGAGTCTTCTCCAACACCACAGTTCAAAAGCATCAATTCTTCGGCGTTCAGCCTTCTTCACAGTCCAACTCTCACATCCATACATGACCACAGGAAAAACCATAGCCTTGACTAGACAGACCTTAGTCGGCAAAGTAATGTCTCTGCTTTTGAATATGCTATTTAGGTTGGTCATAACTTTCCTTCCAAGGAGTAAACATCTTTTAATTTCATGGCTGCAGTCACCATCTGCAGTGATTTTGGAGCCCCATCTATTTCCCATGAAGTGATGGGACCGGATGCCATGATCTTCGTTTTCTGAATGTTGAGCTTTAAGCCAACTTTTTCACTCTCCTCTTTCACTTTCATCAAGAGGCTTTTTAGTTCCTCTTCACTTTCTGCCATAAGGGTGGTCATCTGCATATCTGAGGTTATTGATATTTCTCCCGGCAATCTTGATTCCAGCTTGTATTTCTTCCACTCCAGCGTTTCTCATGATGTACTCTGCATATAACTTAAATAAGCAGGGTGACAATATACAGCCTTGAGATACTCCTTTTCCTATTTGGAACCAGTCTGTTGTTCCATGTCCAGTTCTAACTGTTGCTTCCTGACCTGCATACAGATTTCTCAAGAGGCAGGTCAGGTGGTCTGGTATTCCTATCTCTCTCAGGATTTTCCAGTTTATTGTGATCCACACAGTCAAAGACTTTGGCATAGTCAATAAAGCAGAAATCGATGTTTTTCTGGAACTCTCTTGCTTTTTCCATGATCCAGCGGATGTTGGCAATTTGATCTCTGGTTCCTGTGCCTTTTCTAAAACCAGCTTGAACATCAGGAAGTTCACAGTTCATGTGTTGCTGAAGCCTGGCTTGGAGAATTTTGAGCATTACTTTACTAGCAAGGTGTTTTTAGGGGCTGTCAATGTCACCTGCCCTCAAGACATCACCAGAGGGGGGTAACCAAAACAGGATTCAGAAACGGCGAGCCTGGTGGGCTGCCGTCTATGGGGTCGCACAGAGTCGGACACGACTGAAGTGACAGCAGCAGCAGCAGCAGCCGGAAGCCCACTGCAACAGGTAAACTGACTCAGGGTTTATTGAAACATACAGACACAGGAAAACAGATTCAAACATGCTTATCATCAGGGAAATACCAATCAAAACACCACCAAGGGCTTCCGGGGTGGTTCACTGCACAACAATCCCCCTGCAAGGCAAGGGACACGGTATTGATTCCTCATCTGGGGAGACCCATATATCAGGGGTCAACAAAGCTCAAGACTCACAACTACTGCAGCTCCGAGCCCTAAAGCCAGAGCTCCCCCAAATGAGAGGCCACCACAATGAAAGCCTGCCCACCGCAAAAAGAGAAGAGCCCCCGCCTGCCGTGCCCAGGGAAAAACCCAGGCAGCAGGGAAGACCCAGCACAGCTGACTAAACAAATAAATACAGAAGAATTCAACTGAATAAAACAAAAAAAATTTTTTTTCAAAACAAAAAAAGAAAGGGAGAAATGTCATCCCTTATCAGTCAGACTGGCCATCTTCAGATTGTCTACAAGCAACAAATTTTGCCAAGGACCTGGAGAAAACCGTGCCTCCTCAGCTCTTCCAGAGATGCAAACTGGTCACAACCATTAGAAAGAAGAGGATGGAATTTCCTTTAAAGTCTAAAGTGAGAGCCAGCAGATCTGGTAATCTGACTTTTGCCTGCATCTCTGGAGAAAATCTTAATTCCAACACACCTGAACCCCAAAGTCTGGTGCAGCCCTGGGCTTAGGTGAGATCACGGAAGCCACGCAGATGTCCTTTGACCCTGGAACAATACAGGAATTTCTGGACTCTCACTCAGCCCCAAGAAAGAAATGGAACAAAGAAGGACATAATGACATTTGCGTGGACATGATGGAGCTAGACATGGCCACACTAACTGAATTACTGCAGAGAGAGACAAATATGAGACGAAGTCAGAGGGTCCCAGAATAAAACAAAAAACCTTTGGTTGCAAAAGGGGAGAGGTAAAATGAAGGGTCAAAGAGTTGCTTTGGCGACATATGCAAACTCATATATTCACAGGAAGCTCAGCTGGCTGCTCTGGAACATTCCTAATGGAAAAAGAACGATAAAAAATTGACAATGCCACTGGAAAAAGAAAGTGCAGCTGCAATTCCCCTCAAACCAAAGCAATGATTAATTCACCAAGGTGCCAGTGAAAAATAAAAGTTAAATGAGCAAAGGAAAGAAAGAAAGAAAGATCTAATATACTCCCAAGGTCGCCAGGTATCTGGCTGGCATCACATTTCTGGAGCCTGAGTCCTCTTGGATCCTGAGGTGGGACCCTGCGGAGGCTGAAGGAGCTGAAAATGATGGGCAGGCAAGTGAGAACCCAGGACCAGCAGTGCCTCTTGCCCTCCAACTGGGACCCCAACCTGCAAATCCAGGCGGGCCAACCTGCAGCAAACCCATGGTAGGTGCACCCAATACCTGGGAGCCCTCCTGGGCTGCAAGAGCTCTTAGAAATCCCGGCTCCACGTGTCCTGAGAGCGGGGCTTCCACCTCCCACAGCCATCCTTAGAGTTGCCCCACCTACACGCGGCAGCATCCTCAGCACAGCGGTTTTGCAACAGTTGGGATATGTCTTCCAGGCTGAAGGGGACAGGCTGAGAGGCCAGGAGATACAAGCCCGTGGGTCTCTGTGCTGGCACACTGCACTCGAATTTACAACCCACAAACAGGCCTTTCACTAAGGCTCTGGTTGCCTGAGCAAGCCGAGGTGGGTGGGCAACGTGCTGCCACCTTGTGGACATTTGTGGGGACTGCAACCAGGGCTGATGGGCCCTGCACATTCCCAAAGCGATTTTAGGGGCTGTCAATGTCACCTGCCCTCAAGACACCACCAGAGGTGGGTAATCGAAATGGGATTCGTAAACCACAGACTTGCCTGTCTGAAGCCCGCTGCAACAGATAAACTGACTTGCAGAGTTTAGTGAAATATAAAAACATGGGAAAACAGGCTCAAACACAGGGAAATGCCAATCAAAAGACCACCGAGGATTTCCTGGGTGGTTCACTGGTAAAAAATCCACCTGCCACGCAGGGGACACCGTATTGATTCCTCATCCAGGCAGATCCCATATGCCGAGAATCAACAGAACCCAAGACCCACAACTACTCCAGCCCCCTGCCTAAGAGATAGTGTTCCCCAACAGAGGCCACCACAAAGAGTCTGCCCACCCCAACTACAGAGCCCCCGCCTGCTGCCGCTAGAGAGAACCTGGGCAGCAAAAAACACCCAGCACTGCCGAAAGGCGTCAACGGACTACATAAATACACACAGAAAAATTCAATTGAATGAAAGAAAGGTATTATTTTGAGAAAAAAAAAAAAGAGAGAGAGAGAGGGAAAGACATGTAATATCTCACCAGACAGAATGGTCATCCTCAGATTGTCTACAAGCAATAAATGCTGCAGAGGGCCTGGGAGAAAACCGTGCCTCCTCAGCTTTTCCAGAGATGCAAACTGGTCACAACCACTAGAAAGAAGAGGATGGAATTTCCTTTAAAGTCTAAAGCCGGAGCTAGTACATTCCCGGTGGTCCAGCGGTTAAGAATCCATCTGCCAATGCAGAGGACATGGGTTTGATCCCTGGGCCAGGAAGATCCCCCATGCTCCAGGGCAACTAAGCCCGTGGGCCACAACTACTGAGCCTGCGCTTGGTCCGGTGCTCCAGGACAGGAGAAGCCACCGCAACGAGAAGCCCATGCACCAAACATTAGAAAGCCAAGCGGCCGCAGCAATGCAGACCCAGCACAGCCAAAAACATGATAAATTTATAAAAATAAATAAATAAAACCAGAGCAGGCAGATCTGGTAATCCGACTTTTGCCCACATCTCCAGAGGAAGTATTCATTCCAACACACCTGCACCCCAAAGTCTGAAGCAGCCCTGTTGGCATAGGTGAGAACACAGAAGCTCCCTAGATGTCCTTGGACACAGGAAGGATGCAGAATTTGGCTCTACAGAGGCAATGGACTCTCACTCAGCCTTGGGAGGACAAGTGAAATCAGATCTAACGACATTTGCACCAACATGACGAGGCTAGACGTGGCCACCTACCCGATCTAATGCAGAGAGACAGAGCCAAATACGATAGGATACCACTCTGAAAAGTGACACATATGAGCTCGTTATACACCGAGCAGAGGGTCCCAGAATAAAACCAGAAGCCTATGGTTACGACAGGGGAGAGGTTAAAGGATGGGATCAAAGAGGTGTTTTGGATTCACATATGCAAACTCAAATATATTGGCGGGAAGCTCTGCTGGGCGCTCCGGAATATTCCCAATGGAAGAAGAATCTGACACCGAATCCACACGTCCACGTGAAGAAAAAAAATCAAGTTGCTGTTCACCTCAAACCGCAACAATTAAATCACCTAGATGCCATCAAAAAATAAATGGTTACATGAGGAAAGGAAAAAAAGAAGGAAATGCCTACTATATTCCCCTGAGGCCTCCAAGTACGTGGCTGGTGTCACATTTCTGGAGCATGAGCCCTCTCGGATCATAAGGCTGGACCCTGTGGAGGCTGAGGGAGCTGAAGAGGATGCCCAGGCAAGTGGGAACCCTGGACCAGGCAGTGACTCTTCCCCTTAGACTGGGAACCCAACCTGCAAATCCATACAGGCCTACCAAGAGCTAACCCATGCCAGGCGCACCCAACACCTGGGGACCCCCTGGGCTGCAAGAGCTTTTAACAGTCCCGGCTCCGCCTGTCCTGAGGGTGGGGCTTCCACCTCCCACCGACATCCTTAAGGTCATCCCACCTACAAGCGGCAGCATCCTCAGCACAGCAGTTTTGCAGCGGTTGGAATATGTCTTCCAGGGTGAAGGGGAGAGGCAGAGAGGCCAGGAGACACAAGGGTCTCTGTGCTGGCACACTGCACTCGAATTACAACCCACAAACAGGCCTTTCACTAAGGCTCTGGTTGCCTGAGCAAGCCGAGGTGGGCGGGCAACGTGCTGCCACCTTGTGGACATTTGTGGGGACTGCAACCAGGGCTGGTGGGGACTGCAACCAGGGCTGATGGGCACTGCACATTCCCAAAGCGTTTTTAGGAGCTGTCAATGTCACCTGCCCTCAAGACACCACCAGAGGTGGGTAATCGAAACAAGATTTGTAAACCTCAGACTTGCCTGAAGCCCGCTGCAACAGATAAACTGACTTGCAGAGTTTAGTGAAATATAAAAACATGGGAAAACAGGCTCAAACACAGGGAAATGCCAATCAAAAGACCACCGAGGATTTCCTGGGTGGTTCACTGGTAAAAAATCCACCTGCTACGCAGGGGACACCGTATCAATTCCTCATCCAGGCAGATCCCATATGCCGAGGATCAACAGAACCCAAGACCCACAACTACTCCAGCCCCCTGCCTAAGAGATAGTGCTCCCCAACAACAGAGGCCACCACAAACAGAGTCTGCCCGCCCACCCCAACTACAGAAACCCTGCCTGCTGCCTCTAGAGACAACCTGGGCAGCATAAAACACCCAGCACTGCCGAAAGGCATCAATGGATTACATAAATACACACAGAAAAATTCAACTGAATGAAAGAAAAGTATTATTTTGAGAAAAAAAAAAAGAGAGACATATAATATCTCACTAGTCAGAATGGCCATCCTCAGATTGTCTACAAGCAACAAATGCTGCAGAGGGCTGGGAGAAAACTGTGCCTCCTCAGCTTTTCCAGAGAAGGAAACCTGGTAACCATCACTTAAAAGAACAGGATGGGATACACTTTAAAGTCTAAAGGGAGAGGTAGGACATTCCCGGTGGTCCAATGGTTAAGAATCCGTCTGCTAATGCAGAGGACACGGGTTTGATCCCTGGTCCAGGAAGATCCCCCATGCTCCAGGGCAACTAAGCCCGTGGGCCACAACTACCCTGTCTGTGCCCTCGATCCGGTGCTCCAGGACAGGAGAAGCCACCGCAACGAGAAGCCCATGCACCAAACGTTAGAAAGCCAAGGGGCAGCAGCAATGGAGACCCAGTGCAGCCAAAAACATGATAAATAAATAAAAATAGTAAACAAAGAAAACCAGACCAAGCAGATCCGGGAATCCGACTTTTGCTAATGTCTCCAGAGAAAGCAGTAATTCCAACACACCTGAACCCCCAAGTTCGGCACAGCTCTATGGACACAGGAGAGAACGCGGAAGGCTCCAAGATGTCCTCGGACTGGAACGATACAGGAAGTTGGCTCTACTGAGGCCTGGACTCTCACTCAGCTTCAAGAAGGAAATGTGACTGTAAGAAACGCCGCGGGAAGAAGGAACCACCCCTATGGACCGTTGAACAGGGCCTTTTATTGGGCGGTCGCTCTCGGGCAGAACTCCCGGGGGCGGGTAAGCAGGGAGCGAGGGGGGTCTGCGAAGCAAAGGGAGTCTGCGGGGTAAAGGGAGTCTGTGGAGTCTGCGAGGTGTGAGGGGTGGGGAAGGGGTTTTATAGCCCGGGCCGGGGCTCCCATATAAGGAAGAAAACATGGGCTCAGCGGTGATTGGTGTTCAAGGGCTCCGTGTCGGTTCCTGATTGGACGGCAAGGGCTTCATGTCGGCTCCTGATTGGTCGGCTTGGTTGCCAGCCCGTCTCCGGGGTGTGTCTGCAGCGCCCTCTGCTGGGGCATGTCCCGACATGCCCGGGCATGCCTCAGCATGCCTGACCTTTCCCTGACCTTTCGTCCTGACCTCGCCCTGACCTTTCATCCCGGCCTTTTTGATATAGGACAAGGGGCGCCGACTCTCTCTGGCTACTTCCTGCTGAACGGGGGCGACGAGGGGTAGGGTACGGCCGGGATGGGGTAGGGTACGGTCGGGATGACAGGGGGCATCTGCCATTAATCTTGCCATGGAGTACTTGTTGGAAGCCCTTGGTACTGCTGTCGCATCACCATCAGCTGGACCGCGTTGAGCCGTTGCTTGACAAAGGCTAAAAGCTTGTTTAGGATACAGGGCCCAAAAGTCAGGAGCAGTAGGAGAATGATGAGTGGTCCCATCAAGGCGGATAGCAAAGTTGTCAGCCAAGGGGAGCTCTGGAACCAGGATTCAAACCAGCCCTGCTGGGCCTCTCTCTCTCTCGCCTTTTGCCTTCCTTCCTGGCAGTTTCTGCCTTCATCTCTCTCTCTTTTCCTTTGATTCTGTCTCTCTTTTCTGCTTCTCTGCCTTGCTTTCTCCTTTCTCTTCTGTCACACTCTCTAATTCCTTTCTGTCTCTCTTTCCTCTCTTTCAGTTTCAGTCTTTCTCTTCCTTCCTTTTCTCACTCTCTCCGCCACTCTATCTCTCTTTCCTACTTTCTTTTGCCTTCTCTCCTTTTCGCTCTTCAACTCTTCTCTTTCCTTTCTCTTTCTTTTGCTTTCTCTGACTTTCTCCTCTTTCCTTCTCTGGTTCCATTTCCCTTGGTTCTTTCCTTCCCTCTCTTCCTTCCTTTCTCTGAGTCTCCTCCTCTCTGTCCTGTTCCTTCTGCCCTCTCCCTCTGGTGCTCTCCCTAAGGTGTTCCTCCCTCTCCTCTTAATAAAAGATTTGGGCAGTGGTTTCTCAGTCACTCAGGAATCGGTGACAGAGGGGTTCGGGTAATGGTCAGTTTGGTCGGCCCCGTGAGGGTGGAGCGGTAGGAGTGATCAGGAGGAGGGGTCGGGGCCAGGGCCATCCCTGTCTCTGGGAGACCCGGGGGAGCTCGTTTGAGTCAGGTCAGGTGGTACCAGGGCTCGTGTCCCAGGAGTTTGGCTGCTGTAGGAGTGGTGAGGATTACAGTATGGGGTCCCATCCAGCGAGGCTGTAGTGGGCGGGGACTCAGGGTTTTCAGCAGTACCTGATCTCCTGGTGCCAGAGGCCGGTGGGCCCCTCGTCGTCTGTCGGTTGTGGCAGGACCCAATCTTCGTGTTCCCTCAGCAAGGATCGTAGGAGGGAGAAGAGGGGGAGGTAGCCCACGAGTGGGGGAGCCTCTCCCTCGGGGAGGTGAGTCAGGAGATAGGGCCTGCCGTAGAGCAGTTCAAAAGGGGTCAAACCTGTTTTGGAGTGTGGTGTGGTGCGAATGCAAGTGAGCGCCAGAGGAAGGAGGTCGACCCAAGATAGCCGCAGTTCTGAGGCTAGCTTGGTCAGATGCGTCTTGATGATGCCGTTCACCCGCTCTACCTTGCCTGACGATTGGGGCCGATAGGGGATGTGGAGATGCCAGCCGATACCTAGGGCCGCAGCTACCTGCTGAGAGATCTGCAAGATGAATGCCGGCCCATTGTCAGACTGGAGAGAGTTTGGCAACCCAAACCTGGGAATGAGATGGGCTGTCAAGACCTCCGCCACTGCCGCTGCCGTCTCCCGGGCTGTGGGGAAGGCCTCGACCCATCCTGAAACGGTGTTCACCAAGACCAGCAGATAGCGGTAGGCTCGATGTCTGGGCATGTGGGTGAAGTCTATCTGCCAATCCTGTCCGGGCATATGTCCCCTCAACTGGTGAGTCTCCTGTGGGGGTCGGAGTCCTCCTTGAGGAGAGGTGGAGGCACATGTTAGGCAGGATCAGTGGACAGCATATATGGTCTGTCTGAGATGTGGGGGAGAAAAGACAGGACTGAGAAAGGAAAAGAGAGCTCTTGGTCCAATGTGGAGGGTATTGTGGATTTGGGATATTATGGCCTTAGCCTGGCGCTCAGGAAGTACCGGCTTATTATGGAGTAGTATCCATCCAGACGGGTGCCTCTGTACCCCTTCTTGCGCCAGCAAGGCTCTGGCTTCCTTGCTCGAATAATCTGGGTGGAGGGTGGATCTCAAAGTCAGCAAGGGGCTCGGGGGCTTGTTGTAAGGTAATTTGTCGAGCCACTTGATCTGCCATGTTGTTACCCAGAGCGACAATGTCATGAGTATTTTGGTGTCCCTTGCAATGTATGATAGCGACCTCTCTGGGCAGGGATAAGGCATCCAACAGTCGAGTAATGTGGGGGGCATCACAGATGGGGGATCCTTTAGTGGTCAGGAAGCCCCGTTCTTTCCAGATTGCCACGTGAGAATGGGTGATCAAGAAGGCATATTTGGAGTCTGTGTAAATATTGGCCCTCTTCCCTTCTGCTAGGTGTAAGGCTCTAGTCAGGGCTGTTAGTTCAGCCTTCTGAGAAGTCGTCCCGGGTGGCAAGGGCTGAGCCTCCAGGACTTCCCGGGTGGTTACCACAGCGTAGGCCGCCCTTCGGTTTCCACTGGGATCTCGCTTTGAGCTCCCATCGACGAACAAAGTTAGCTCTGGATTTGGTAGAGGTTTGGAGAACAGGTTGTGGGGTGATTGCATAAGGGACTCAAGGACCTCCGAGCATGAGTGGGTTGGGGGTTCTGAGGAGAGAGGGAGTGAGGGTAGCGAGGAAAGTGGGTTTAATTGTGGGGAGCGGCCCACGGAAACCTGAGGATTGTCCAGAAATACCAGGTGAAATTGTTGGAGCCTGGACTCGCTGAGTTCAGAAAGAAATCTAGAGGCTAAAAGGTCACCAAGACGGTGAGGCGAGAAGATGGTCAGGGGTTGGTCATGAATCAGCTCTTTTGCATCGGCGTACAGCGTTGTCGCTGCCACTAGTGCCCACAGGCAGGGGAACCATCCCCTGGCTGTGGGGTCAAGTTGTTTGGATATGTAAGCAATAGGCAGCAATTCGGGGCCAATCGGTTGCACCAAGGCTCCAAAGGCTATCCCTCCCTTTTCATCAGATTATAGATGGTGTGGATAGTTGGGATTTGGGAGAAAGAGAGGGGGTGCAGCCAATAGAGTTGAGCGTGAAGTGTGGAAGGCCTGAATCACTTCGGTGGGGGAAGACAGCGGCCCTGTGGGAGTCTCTTTGGCTGCCGCATATAGAGGTTTGGCCAGGGTAGCATAATTTGGGACCCAGTGTCGGAAGAATCCCGTCAGTCCTAAGAAAGACAATATCTGGTTTCCGTCGGCCGGAGGGTAAATGGACCGGAGGAGGCTACACCGGTCGGCTGTCAGGGCTTTAGTGGTCGGAGTGATTTGGAGACCCAGATAGACGACAGAAGTCTGAGTCAGTTGGGCTTTGGATTGTGAGGCTCTGTAACCCTGGGAACCCAGGAAATTGAAGAGGGTTGCAGTATGTTGTCGGGAGGTCTCTTCTGAGGGGCTGCAAAGGAGCAAGTCGTCTACGTACTGGAGGAGGGTGCTAGGGCGGAGCGAGCACCTAGCCAGGTCCCGGGACAGAGCCTGCCCGAAGTAGTGGGGACTGTCTCTGAACCCCTGAGGAAGTACGGTCCATGTGAGTTGTGTGGTCAGCTGGGTGTCGGGGTCAGTCCAGGTGAACGCAAAGAGAAATTGGCAGTTGGGGTGGAGTGGGATGGTAAAAAAAGGCGTCCTTGAGGTCAACAACGGTGAAATGAGAGGTCTGAGGAGGTATGGAAGAAAGGAGGGTGTAGGGGTTAGGGACAAGTGGATGGGCAGGGATTACCGCCGCGTTGATCAGGCGGAGATCCCGCACTAGCCGGTAGTCTCCTGAAGCCTTCCGAACAGGGAGGATAAGCGTGTTACAGGGGGAGGTCGTGGGGATCAGGAGACCCTGTCCCATGAGACGGTTGATGATGGGCTTTAGCCCCCTGAGGTTGCAAGTAGACAAAGGAAACTGGGACCGGGCTGGGAAACAGGTGGGGTCCCTTAGCCAGATGAGGACTGGAGGGTGGTGTTGAGCCACCACCGGGACTCGGGTGTCCCAAACCTCAGGATTAACAGAAGAGGTTGGAGGGTCAACCAGTAGCATTAGGAAGGCTCCTGACGTGGGAGCTGATCCTGGAGCTAACTGAAGAGTGGCCTTCAGCTTAGCAAGTATGTCTCTTCCCAAGAGAGGAGTAGGGCAGGAGGGAATGACCAGAAAGGAGTGGGTAAATAGACAGGAATCTAACTGACAGGATAGTGGTTGGGTTTGGAGCGGACACGAGGGTTGGCCGTCAATGCCCATAACCGAAACCTGGGAAGGACGTAAAGTGCCTCCGAAAAAGGAAAGGACCGAATAGGTAGGAAATTGATGGACTTACCCGCTACCTGGAGCATTACCCTGGGCTCAGCTTGGGTTATTGGGGTCTCCGAGTCTGGGCGGCGTCAGTTCAGCAGCTCCAAAGCCAAAGGAGGGCAGGAGGTCTCCCTGGGGCGCTCTGGTCCCCGGCCCCTAGAGGTCAAGGCCCGAAAGGCCTGGGGACAGTCACCAGCCCAGTGTCCTCGTCGTTTGCACAACGGGCATGGCTTGGAAGGAGGTCGCGGATTGGGGCACATCCTGGCCCAGTGCCCTTCTTGGCCGCACTTGAAGCAGGCCCCTAGAAGGGGGTTCTGGGGCCCCGAGCCCGCCGCCGGCCGCAGGGCCACTACCAAGGCCTGGGTTTGCTGGTTTAGGAGGCTTGCCTGAAATTCGGCCTTTTGCTTGAGCCTTGCCTTTTGGCTGGCCTCAGCAGTTTCCTCGCGGGCATGGTAGACCTTAAAAGCCATTTTTACCAGGTCTCGGATAGGGGTCTGAGGGCCGTCCTCGGCCTTGGCCAACTTTTTCCGGATATCGGGGGCAGACTGGGAGATAAAACGATTGGCCAAGGTGGCCGCCCCGATGGGGGACTCAGGTGACAGCCTGGTGTATTGGACGAGGGCCTCGGTCAGCCAGTTAAGGAACATGGCTGGGTTTTCATCGGGCCCGTGGGTCACCTCATCTAGTTTGAGGAGGTTTACAACCTTATGAGAGGACGTTTCCATCCCATCGAGGATACACTCTATCATATAGCGTACTCGCAGCTGGCCACCACCCCTCTCCTGGTAGTTCCAATCAGGGTCAGTGTCAGGAACCGCCTGGGCCCCCGGGGGGCGCTCGGGGGAGGGGTTGGCATAGTGCCGCTGATCGGCCTGAGCCTTGGCTGCCGTCCAAATGGCCTGCCTTTCCTCAGGGGTGGTGGTAGACCCCAGGATAACATATATGTCCTGCCATGTTAGGGCGTAGGAGCGGGTCAGACCAGTAAACTGCTTAATGTACTGAGTGGGGTTGGAGGAGAAGGAACCCAGTTTGGCCTCAATCTGTGCTAAGTCTTGGAGAGAGAAGGAGACATGGATTTGGGCCAGACCCTCAGCTCCAGCTACTTGTCGGAGAGGGAATAGCGTGGCTGGGGGAGGGGGAGGGGAGGCTCCCAGAGGGTTGCTGTGGGAGCGAGTGTGGGAGCTAACCGGGGAAGGGGAGGGAGTGACGGGGGGAAGAGGAGGATACAAGGTAGGGTTAAGGGCCGGAGGATCCAGGGCCGGCGGTGGAGTCTCGGGGGCTGGAGCGGCCGGAGTGGAGGGGGTGGCGGCCGTGGGAGAGGTATAGGGAGGAGGGGCCACCAGATCTTCTGGGGGAACAGAGAAAGCAGAGGACTCAGAGACGGGAGGAGCTGGTTTGGCCCGGGAGGGTGGAATAGGGGGAGCCATGGTAAGCAGGATTTGGCGGGGAGTGCACGTGGTGCACAGGGTGGGGCAAGAGCGCAACGCCCGAAAGGCCTGAACATAGGGGGCCTCAGACCATTTTCCCGTTCTCCGGCAGTAGTTATCTAAATCACGGAGGACGTCAAAGTCGAATGTCCCTGTGGCTGGCCATTGTGAGCCATTATCTAGGGGATACTGAGGCCAGGCTTGTGAACACAGAAAAGTGAGCTGCTTGGAGTGGATATATCCCTTTAGTTTTAGGGTCCGCAGGTTAGCCAGCAGGCACTCTAAGGGGGTGGAATATTGGGGATCGGGTTTGGAGGCCGTCGATCCCATGGCGATCACCAAACGGAGACTAACCCTCACTGCCCGAACGTCTTCGGGTGCCAAGGGAAGCCGGGGGTCCACACAGCCGTTCGGGACGTCTCCCTCCCGAGCTGGGGACCGAGGAAGGCCGAAGCCGGAGGTCTACACAGCCGTTCGGGACGTCTCCCTCACGAGCTGGTGACCGGGAGGACCCAGTAAGTGGCCACTGGTTACAGTGTCCTAGGAAGTGGTCGCCAGGGAGGGCGGGCTCCAAAACCGAAGGGACTTACCCCGTATCCTGCCGTCCGGGGGGTTGGTCAGCTGCCTGGGTCTGGGGGTTACCGTGGCAGTGGAGCTCGAGGGGGCCTCAACGGCGAGTGCCGGAAGCCCTCACCTCGAGCCCCACGTTGGGCGCCAGATGTAAGAAACGCCGCGGGAAGAAGGAACCACCCCTATGGACCGTTGAACAGGGCCTTTTATTGGGCGGTCGCTCTCGGGCAGAACTCCCGGGGGCGGGTAAGCAGGGAGCGAGGGGGGTCTGCGAAGCAAAGGGAGTCTGCGGGGTAAAGGGAGTCTGTGGAGTCTGCGAGGTGTGAGGGGTGGGGAAGGGGTTTTATAGCCCAGGCCGGGGCTCCCATATAAGGAAGAAAACGCGGGCTCAGCGGTGATTGGTGTTCAAGGGCTCCGTGTCGGTTCCTGATTGGACAGCAAGGGCTTCATGTCGGCTCCTGATTGGTCGGCTTGGTTGCCAGCCCGTCTCCGGGGTGTGTCTGCAGCGCCCTCTGCTGGGGCATGTCCCGACATGCCCGGGCATGCCTCAGCATGCCTGACCTTTCCCTGACCTTTTGTCCTGACCTCGCCCTGACCTTTCAGTGACAAAGAATGAAATCGTGACATTTGCATGGCCATGATGGAGCGAGGCATGACGACACTAGCTGAACTACTGCAGCGCAGAGGGAGAAAGACAGGATAGGATATCACTTATGGACAGAATATGAAAACCGGCACATATCAACTCCTTACACACCAAGCAGAGGGTCCCAGAATAAAACAAGACGAAAGGCAAAAGGAGGGGGTCAGAGAGTAGCTTTGGATTCACATATGCAAACTCATATGCCCACAGGAAGCTCAGCTGGGCGCTCTGGAATACTTCTAATGGAAAAAGAACTTGAAAAAAAAATCCACATTTCCACTGGAAAAAAGAAAATGGAGCTGCTATTCCCCTCAAACCAAAGGAATGATTAAGTCACCTAGATGCCAGTAAAAAATAAAAGTTACGTGAGAAGAGGAAAGAAAGAAACGCCTGCCAGATTCCCCTGAGGCCTCCGCGTCCTGGCTGGCGTCACACATCTGGAGCCTGAGCTCTCTTGGATCCTGAGGCTGGACTCCGTAGGGGCTGAAGAAGATGCGCAGGCAAGTGAGAACCCGGGAGCAGCAGGGTCTCTTCCCCCATGACTGAGACCCCAACCTGCAATATCCAGACTGGCCCGCCTACAGCAAACCCATGCCAGGCACACCCAACACCTGGGGACCCCCTGGGCTGCAAGAGCTCTTAACAGTCCCTGCTCCAGGAGTCCTGGCAATGTGGGACTTCCACCTCCACAGCCATCCTTAGAGTCTCCCCGCCTACAAGTGGCAGCATCCTCAACACAGCAGTTTTGCAGCGGTTGGAATATGTCTTCCGGGCTGAAGGGGACGGGCAGAGAGGCCAGGAGATACAAGCCCGTGGGTCTCTGTGCTGGCACACTGCACTCGAATTACAACCCACAAACAGGCCTTTCACTAAGGCTCTGGTTGCCTGAGCAAGCCAAGGTGGGCTGGCAACGTGCTGCCGCCTTGTGGACAACTTCCAGAACTGCAACCTGAGACCCAGGGCTGATGGACGTGGCACATTCACAAGGCGTTTTTAGGGGCTGTCAGTGTTACGTGGCACCCCACTCCAGTACTCTTGCCTGGAAAATCCCATGGACGGAGGAGCCTGGTAGGCTGCAGTCCATGGGGTCGCTAAGAGTCGGACACGACTGAGCGACTTCACTTTCACTTTTCACTTTCATGCATTGGAGAAGGAAATGGCAACCCACTTCAGCATTCTTGCCTAGAGAATCCCGGGGATCAGGGAGCCTGGTGGGCTGCCGTCTCTGGGGTCGCACAGGGTCGGACACGACTGAAGCGACTTAGCAGCAGCAGCAGCAGCAATGTCACCTGCCTTCAAGACATCACCGGAGGGGGGGTAACCGAAAGAGGATTCAGGAATGGCAGACATGCCCGAAGCCCACTGCAAAAGATAAACTGACTCACAGGGTTTACAAAAATGGGAAAACAGGCTCAAACATGCCCATCATCAGGGAAATGCCAATCAAAACACCACCAAGGGCTTTGGGGGTAGATCATTGCCCAACAATCCCCTGCAAGGCAAGGGACACCGTTAATCAATTCCTCAGCTGGGAGACCCATATGTCGGGGGTCAACGAAGCCCGAGAGTCACAACTACTCCAGCCGCCTACCCTAAAGCCAGGGCTCCCCAACAAGAGAGGCCACCACAATGAAAGCCTGCCCACCGCAACTACAGAAAAGCCCCCGCCTACTGCGCCCAGGGAAAAACCCGGGCAGCAGGGAAGACCCAGCACAGCGACGGAATCAACTGACTAAGTAAACAAACACAGAAGAACTCAACTCAATAGAACAAATGGACTTTTCTGGAAAAAGAAAGAAAATGAGAGCGAGACAGAGAGATGTCTTATCTTCTCAGTCATAATGGCCATCCTCAGACTGTCTACAAGCAGCAAATGCAGAAGACCTGGAGAAAGCCGCGCCCTCCTCAGCTTTTCATGGATGCGAACCTGGCCACAGACGCTAGAGAGAACAGGATGCAGTTAACTTTAATATCAAAAACCAGAGCCAGACTTCCCTGGTGGTCCAGTGGTGAAAATCGGTCTGCCAACGCAGAGGACATGGGTTCGACCCCTGGTCCAGGAAGATCCCACTCGGTTCAGGGCAACTAAGCCCGTGCGCCACAACTACTGAGCTTGAGCTTTCCAGTCAGTGCTCCACGACAAGAGGAACCGATGCAACCAGAGGCCCGTGCACCACAGTTTGAGAAAGCCAAGGTGCAGCAGCAATGAAGACCCAGCACAGCCCCCAAATAAATAATTTATTAAACAAACAAACAAATAAAACCGCAGCAGGCAGATCTGGTAATCCGACTTTTGCCCACGTCTCCAGAGAAACATTAATTCCAACACACATGAACCCCACAGTTCGAGGAGCCCTGTGGACACGAGTGAGAACGTGGAAGTCCCCCAGATGTCCTTGGACGTGGCAAGGACATGGCTCTATAGAGGCAATGGGCTCTCACTCAGCCTTGGGAGGGAAGTGAAACTGCACCTAATGACATCTGCACCAACATGATGAAGTTAGACACGGTCACGCTGCCTGATCTAACGCACAGACACAAAACCAAATACGACAGGACACCACGCGCAGAGAGAATATGGAAAGCGACACGTGTAAACTGGTTACATACGCAGTAGAGAT
The DNA here is from genome assembly GCF_032405125.1 of Capricornis sumatraensis. Lineage (NCBI taxonomy): Eukaryota > Metazoa > Chordata > Mammalia > Artiodactyla > Bovidae > Capricornis > Capricornis sumatraensis. The sequence continues at coordinate 60,567,098 of NC_091078.1, read as the reverse complement.
TACCAGGTAAAGCAAGAAACCTTTGCTACAACAGGGGAAAGGTTAAAGGGAGGGACCAAAGAGGTGCTTTGGAGTCACATATGCAAACTCAAATATATTCACAGGAAGCTCTGCTGGGCGCTCCAGAATATTCCCAATGGAAGAAGAATCCGACAACAAATCCACACTTCCACATGAAGAAAAAAAATCAAGTTGCCGTTCACCTCAAACCAAAGCAACGATTAAATCACCTAGATGCCACCACAAAATAAATGGTTAGATGAGGAAAGGAAAGAAAGAAACGCCTACTATATTCCCCTGAGGCCTCCGCATCCTGGCTGGTGTCGCATTTCTGGAGCCTGAGCCCTCCTGGATGGTAAGGCTGGACCCTGCGGGGGCTGAGGAGCTGTAGAGGATGCCCAGGCGAGTGGGAACCAGCGGTGTCTCTTCCCCTTGAACTGGGACCCCACCTGCAGCTCCAGACCGGTCTGCCTACAGCAAACCCAGGCCAGGTGCACCCAACACCTAGCAGCCCCCCTGGGCTGCAAGAGCTCTTAATAATCCCCGCTCCACGTGTCCTGAGAATGGGGCTTCCATTTCCCATCACCATTTTTAAGAGGCGCCCCACCTACAAGCGGCAGCATCCTCAGCACAGCGGTTTTGCAGCGGTTGGGATATATCTTCCGGGGTGAAGGGGACGGGCAGAGAGGCTGGGAGACACAAGTCCGTGGGTCTTTGGGCTGGCACATTGCATTCGAACTCACAGGCTACAAACCCGCCTTTCACTAAGGCTCTGGTTGTCTGAGCAAGCCGAGTTGGGCTGGCAACGTGCTGCCGCCTTGTGGACAATTTTCGGAACTGCAACCTGGGACCCAGGGCAGAAGGGCACTGCACATTCACAAGGAGTTTTGAGGGGCTGTCAGTGTGTTGGAGGAGACTCTTGAGAGTCCCTTGGACTCCAAGGAGATCCACCCAGTCCATCCTAAAGGAGACCACTCCTGGGTGTTCATTGGAAGGACTGATGCTGCGGCTGAAACTCCAATACTTCAGCCACCTCATGCGAAGAGTTGACTCATTGGAAAAGACCCTGATGCTGGGAGGGATTAGGGGCAGGAGAAGGGGATGAGGGAGGATGAGACAGCTGGATGGCATCACCGACTCGATGCACATGAGTTTGAGTGAACTCCGGGACTTGGTGATGGACAGGGAGGCCTGGCATGCTGCGATTCATGCGGTCGCAGAGTCGGACACGACTGAGCGACTGAACTGACTGAACTGAATGTCACCTGCCCTCAAGACATCACCAGAGGTGGGTAACCAAAACAGGATTCGGAAACAGCAGACATGCCAGAAGCCCACTGCAACAGGTAAACTGACTCACAGGGTTTACTGAAATATACAAACACGAGAGAGGCCAAGAGACACAAGCCCATGAGGATTTGTGCTGGTGCACTGCACTCTAATCAGTTCAGCTCAGTTCAGTCGCTCAGTCGTGTCCGACTCTTTGTGACCCCATGAATCGCAGCACGCCAGGCCTCCCTGTCCATCACCATCTCCCGGAGTTCACTCAGACTCACGTCCATCGAGTCCGTGATGCCATCCAGCCATCTCATCCTCTGTCGTCCCCTTCTCCTCCTGCCCCCAAGCCCTCCCAGCATCAGAGTCTTTTCCAATGAGTCAACTCTTCGCATGACGTGGCCAAAGTACTGGAGCTTCAGCTTTAGCATCATTCCTTCCAAAGAAATCCCAGGGTTGATCTCCTTCAGAATGGACTGGTTGGATCTCCCTGCAGTCCAAGGGACTCTCAAGAGTCTTCTCCAACACCACAGTTCAAAAACATCAATTCTTCAGCACTCAGCCTTCTTCACAGTCCAACTCTCACATCCATACATGACCACAGGAAAAACCATAGCCTTGACTAGACGGACCTTAGTCGGCAAAGTAATGTCTCTGCTTCTGAATATACTATCTAGGTTGGTCATAACTTTTCTTCCAAGGAGTAAGCGTCTTTTAATTTCATGGCTGCAGTCACCATCTGCAGTGATTTTGGAGCCCCCAAAAATAAAAGTCTGACACTGTTTCCACTGTTTCCCCATCTATTTCCCATGAAGTGATGGGACCAGATGCCATGATCTTCGTTTTCTGAATGTTGAGCTTTAAGCCAACTTTTTTGCTCTCCTCTTTCACTTTCATCAAGAGGCTTTTTAGCTCCTCTTCACTTTCTGCCATAAGGGTGGTGTCATCTGCATATCTGAGGTTATTGATATTTCTCCCAGCAATCTTGATTCCAGCTTGTGTTTCTTCCAGTCCAGCGTTTCTCATGATGTACTCTGCATAGAAGTTAAATAAGCAGGGTGACAATATACAGCCTTGATGTACTCCTTTTCCTATTTGGAACCAGTCTGTTGTTCCATGTCCAGTTCTAACTCTTGCTTCCTGACCTGCATACAGATTTCTCAAGAAGCAGGTTAGGTGGTCTTGTATCCCCATTTCTTTCAGAATTTTCCACAGTTTATTGTGATCCACACAATCAAAGGCTTTGGCATAGTCAATAAAGCAGTAATAGATGTTTTTCTGGAACTCTCTTGCTTTTTCGATGATCCAGCGGATGTTGTCAATTTGATCTCTGGTTCCTCTGCCTTTTCTAAAACCAGCTTGAACAAAAGGGAGTTCACGGTTCACGTATTGCTGAAGCCTGGCTTGGAGAACTTTGAGCATTACTTTGCTAGCATGTGAGATGAGTACAATTGTGCGGTAGTTTGAGCATTCTTTTGCATTGCCTTTCTTTGGGATTGGAATGAAAACTGACCTTTTCCAGTCCTGTGGCCACTGCTGAGTTTTCCAAATTTGCTGGCATATTGAGTGCACTTTCACAGAATCATCTTTCAGGATTTGAAACAGCTCAACTGGAATTCCATCACCTCCACTAGCTTTGTTCACAGTGATGCTTTCTAAGGCCCACTTGACTTCACATTCCAAGATGTCTGGCTCTAGATTAGTGATCACATCATTGTGATTATCTGGGTCATGAAGATCTTTTTTGTACAGTTCTTCTGGGTATTCTTGCCACCTCTTCTTAATATCTTCTGCTTCTGTTAGGTCCATACAATTTCTGTCCTTTATCGAGCCCATCTTTGCATGAAATGTTCCCTTGGTATCTCTAATTTTCTTAGAGATCTCTAGTCTTTCTCATTCTGTTGTTTTCCTCTATTTCTTTGCATTGATCGCTGAAGGAGGCTTTCTTATCTCTTCTTGTTATTCTTTGGAACTCTACATTCAGATGCTTATATCTTTCCTTTTCTCCTTTGCTTTTCACCTCTCTTCTTTTCACAGTGATTTGTAAGGCCTCCCCAAACAGCCATTTTGCTTTTTTGCATTTCTTTTCCATGGGGATAGTCTTGATCCCTGTCTCCTGCACAATGTCACAAACCTCATTCCATAGTTCATCAGGCACTCTATCTATCACATCTAGGCCCTTAAAGCTATTTCTCACTTCCACTGTATAAGCATAAGTGTTGGAGATTGCGAGTGAAATGACACAAAGACAACACACACAAAAGACAGACATCACTCTGGCCAGAGGAAAAAGAACTGTGCAAGCAAGCAAGCTTGCGGTTCACTTTTATATAGCCCCCCTGGGCGGAATTCCAGACTGTATGACCAAGCCTTTTCAGTATAGCGCATGTGCATAAATGTTATCATACAGCAAAAGGGAGTGAAATTTCTGCTTACTGCAGAGTCTGTCCAGAGCCCTCCTCCTTCTTCTTATCACAAGAAGGGAATGTTCCCTCGTTTGCAAGGGGCCATCAAACTCAAGGCTATGTCCAGACTCCTTGGCAGAATGCCTCGCTTGCAAGTACGTTCAGCCCGAGCAGAAAGCCCCGTTTGCAGGCACATCTCCACTTTCCCTATTGTGGCTGCATTAACCCTCATCTCCCACTTTTTCATTTGCTTTAATAAACTGTAGCATGGTCTGGATCTTCTCTGCTTCACGCTTTAGTTGTTTCCCTTTCCGCCATTGCTGGAAGACTAGAAAAGCAACACAACATAAAAGTAATATAAACATAGTGTTCCCAAAGGTCGTCCCAATTAGTGTGGATACATGCCCTAATGGATTTAAGTTATTCAATCCTTCTTGAAGACTTTTCAACAAATCAGACCCCACAATGTCAGGTAAAGTCCTGCTAAAAGTACACAAAATTTGTCGTTCCAGGTCCATAATTTCTGTAGTGAGATTTTGATGTCCAGTCAAAGATCGTTTTACTCTTTTCCATCCCTCACTCATGTTAAATGGTACAGGTGTTATACAAAACTGAGAAGAACTCCAATCACATTTCAACACACTTCGTGTAGATAAAACAGCTAATTGATCTCCAAGCCAGGAAACGGTGTGTTGAAGATTGAGCACGTTGGTAGCAAGTTGTGCATCCAAATCTCGCTGTTGTTGCCATAACAAATGAGAGTCTTTATGCCAGTCCCGAACAAAATCAGCTGTTTGAATTCCTTGGTGTAACGCGAGGCCTGCTACCGCCACTGTTGCAGTTACTGACGCAACTGCTAGAATCGAAGCAATGACCACACCAAGCATACGTCGAGATCACTGTAGCAAAGTCTGTACAGCGGTTACTAGATGAGAAACAGCAAAAGAATCTGACCATGGTCTAGTCAGATTTATAGGCAACCATACTTCTGTCCAAGCTTTAACAATTACTAACGAAAAATTGGAGTTACAGTCTCGTCTTTCAAATTCTTTCCACCAAGACTGATTTACACATTGAGTTAGATTACAATAATCACATGACACACACCCCACAGTATCATTCCAGGTCCAATTCCCATATAACAATGCAAAAGGATATTTTACACATGCCATTGCAGAATAAGATTTATTAACATGTAAATTAACATGAAATGGACCCGAAGAGTCGCCAGTATCCAAAGTATAGTTTCCTGACCAGACAGTGAGATTACCAGAAACTGCCCATAGTTTCCAAATATCGCCTTGAATGTGCGGATATCCTTGCAATTGTAATTGAGGAGGGACAAGTGCAAACTGCTGCCAGTTAACTGTTTCATTACCATTGCCCATCAAAGTGCTATTTGCACGATGCCACCTAAGAGACTTATTTGACCATTTTTTCTAAGAATTGCCCATGATCTGGACTCCAATCTACAATGATGGCCCCAGAATAATTCATGACTTTAAAGGGTCGATGACCTCAGCAACGTTCCCACTCCAAAGATTCTAGAGAAGGAACAAAAAAGTCACCAGGACATAGCGACATGTGTTTTCCATTATGAATGTCTATCGGTTCTGTCAAGGTGTTAAAGCCTCTGGTGGAAACAAGCACAGTAAAAGTAGCAAAATGGTGATTATTATACTTTACCCCCCATGTATTATAGGAATGATGAGGATGTTCCTTGGTGGACAGACAAAAGGGGTGTCCTCCTATGCACAAAGGAATAGCTTCTGCTGCAATGGTCAAATTACTAACATTATATTGTTGTTTATGATGAGATAGTTGTTCTGTTCCCCCGCAAGCTGGTGGGGGAAAGAAGGCAGTCTCATTAGTGCATACCTGCACTTCTGGCTCCCCTCAAGAAACTAATGGGGGATTAGGTATATATGCCCAATATGTATGATTACTTGCCGATACATCGATTACCTGACACGTTACCACCGCCATCATGGCAAGCAAAAGATTGGTAGGATTCAGAGGCTGTCCCGCTTTCAGTAACGTCTTTTCTGCTTCCTGGGTCAACTTCTTCATTTGACCCCACGTAGGAGGTGTTGCTTCCCTTGTACAAAAAATAAAGCTTCTCTGCATAGTAAGCTCTTCGAATTTTTGAACAAAGGGATCAGCCATTGTTGATTTTGATCAATCTCGCTGGGGTCCAAAACCTGTAATTATTAACAGAAATGAAAGCATACCTTCGTCCCAGATATATTAATGATGCTGGGATCCAACCTTTCTCTTTATCTTTATACCAAATAGGCATATTCAAGATCTTCTTGTCTTCTTCTTTCCCTTGAAAATGCAACTCTGCTGCTGATAGATTTCCCTTGCTCCAAATATTCAAAAAATTTAGGGTAAGTAAGGTTTTATTCAAAATGTCTTTAGGTTTCATAAGTCTCTCCTGTTCCCCCTTTTTTATTTTTTCAAGATATTCACGCAAGGTATGATTAGCTCTTTCAATGATAGCTTGCCCTTGACTATTATAAGGAATACCAAAAGTATGAGTTATATGATATTGGGATAAAAAGTGAGCTAATTTCGCGGATTGGTAGGCAGGTGCATTATCAGTTTTCAATTCAATTGGTAATCCCATAACTGCAAAACAAGATAACAAATGAGTAATAACAGCATCAGCCTTTTCAGAATATAATGCAGTGGCCCACTGAAAACGTGTGCATGTATCTATAGTATGATGTACATAAATTACATCCATTTGCCATATCTGATTTGCTTGTTGTCCTCTTACATTGACACCTGGTGGGGTAAATGGCAAAGTAAAAGGTGCACATATGGAACAAGAGCGAACAATATTTTGAGCTTGTTTTCGAGTAATAGCATGAGATTTCTGTAACCCTCTGGAGTTGGTATGCTGTAAGAGATGTTCTTGTTTTGCTGCTTCTATAGGATAAAGTAAGGCATCAATTGTAGCATTTCCGAATGATAAGGGTCCAGGAAGGGCGGAATGTGCACGAATGTGAGTAAAGAAAATTAATTCTGAACACTGCAAGAGCAATTGTTGTACTTGGTAAAACAATTTATCAATAGCTGTTTTAAGGGTCAGTGGAAGGGAGACATGGGGAAGCTGTAGGCAAGAGAGAACAGCATATCGAGAATCTGAAACAATCTTAATAGGAAGTTGGGGAAAATCTTGCAAAACTAAATAGATAGCCCACAATTCAGCGGGCTGTACAGAAGAAAATGAATGGGGGAGAACCTTGGAACTTTCCGGGGTCCAACATCCAGTGGTATTTTTATTTGCATCTGTAAAAATAGTGGGTCCCTTAACTGGAACATCTGAAATTGGGGATTGAGATATCATAGAGTTAGTCCGAAGAAAATCAATCAATTTAGATGATGGATAGTGATTACAAAATGAACCAGGAAATGAGGCAAGAGAAATTTGCCAGTTTTCATTAAATTGTTAACATCGAGATATTTGAGCAGTTGTTAACTGAGTAACAATCTGGTGTGGTTCACATCCTGACAGTTGTAAAATACGATGGCGACCTTTCTGTATGAGGAAGGCTAATTTATCCATATATGTAGCCAATTTTTCAGAAAAGCTGTTAGGTAAGAAAACCCATTCTATTAATCCTTTTTCTTGAGCAGTTACACCAGATGGAGAATAAGGGGTATGAAATAGTATAAACAAAATAGGTTGAGACGCATGTAAGTAAATCAAAAAACTGTCATTTAGTCGTTGCTCAACAAATTGAAGTTCCTGTAAAGCCAATGGGGTTAAAGTCCGGGGGCTATCCAGAGCTGTATCTCTCTCTAAAGTAGAAAACAAATGTCGTAATTGAAAAGTAGGAATCCCAAGTACCAGGCGTAGCCAATTGATATCTCCCAATAACTTGAAAATCATTTAAGGTTTTGAGGTGGTCTCTTCTGAATTGCAACTTTGGGGGCCTTATTCTATGTTGTTCCAATATTGTCCCTAAATACAAAATAGGAAAGTCCTTTTGAATTTTTTCCGGGGCTATTTGCAGATTGTATAGTCTTAAAGCCTCCTGTACTTTTAGAAAGAATTCCTCACGTTCAACAATACTAGGAGCTGCTAATAGGAGATCATCCATATAATGATATAGAATATAATTGGGGTATTCTTGACGGAGAGATTGTAAAGAGCGAGCTATGAATTCTTGACATAAAGTAGGACTATTTGTCATTCCCTGTGGTAAGACTGTCCATTGATAACGCTTAACAGGCTGAGAATGATTAAGAACAGGAATTGTAAAAGCAAATTTATCTCTATCTTGCAATTGTAGGGGAATGGCAAAAAAACAGTCCTCAAGATCTAGCACCATTAAGGACCAATTCTGAGGAATAAGCTGGAGAGGGGAGTCCCAATTGTAATGTTCCCATAGGTTCAATACATTTATTAACTTCTCGTAAATCGGTTAACATTCTTCATTTTCCAGATTTCTTTTTTATAACAAAAACAGAATTCCAGGGGGAGGTAGAGGGTTCTATATGACCAAGTTGGAGTTGTTCTTGTACTAATTGTTCTAACGCCTCGAGCTTCATTTGTGGTAATGGCCACTGCTCAACCCATTTTGGAGTATTAGTTAACCATTTTAATGGGAGTGCTCGAAGAATTTGAGCAGTGGCTACTAGTTTTCCGGTGGAATGGTTACAAAAGCCCCCAAAGGAGAGAGAAGATCTCTTCCCCAAATATTAATAGGTATGTTTACAATATAAAAGGTAACAGACACTGATCTTCCATTATGGAACTGGCATTGCAAGGGATGGGTACTCTTCCAGACATCTGCATTAGAGCCCAGTCCCGTCAGCATTAGAGGGCTTTTTTCTTTTTTCCAATCTTGGGGCCATTGTTGAGAAGAAATAACTGAAACATCTGCCCCTGTGTCTACTAGTCCCTCAAAGTTTTTTCCTTGTACAATTAAGGAGAGAACAGGGCGAGAATCTTTGATAAGCATTTCCCAAAATATATGTTGCCCAGTACTTCCAAATCCTCCTGTTCGTTCATTAGGAAGAGCCAAAAAGGGATGATAAGGTAGGAGAAGTATTTGAGCAATATGTTCCCCAGCTAATAATGAAAGCGTGGTAGAAGTAGAAACCATAATCAAAATTTTCCCAACATAGTTGGAGTCTATTACCCCAGGAATTATGGTTAGACCTCTCAAAGCCGCACTGCTACGGCCTAATATTAAGCCAAAGGTGCCTTTAGGCAGTGGTCCAAATACATTTGTTTTTAATTTGTAAATGCCTCCTCCTGGTGACAAAAGAACATTCTCAGCTAGTGGCAAATCAGCAGCAGCAGTTCCTGAAGTAGCAGACCATAAGTCTGAAATCATCATTTGAGGTCCTTTTAATGAGGCATTGACTGGTAACTGTTGCTGGGAGGGAAGGAGGGCAAGGAGGAAAAGTCCCCGGTATTGTTTCTGGGCCCCAAGGACTTAGGCCTGCAAGACAGTTTCCTGGTATCGGGCTGCCCATTTTGTCTGTTTTAGATTTGCACTCATTAGTCCAGTGAAGCCCCTTCCCGCATCGACGGCAAGGTCCAGGAGAAGTCTTATTCCTCCCAGCAAGAGATCTGTCTTTAGGAATTGCACCTTGATCAGCTTTTAATTTCCAACATTCTCTTTTCATATGACCAGGTTTTCGACAATGGAAGCAGTTACCTCCCTTTTGTGGTCTCATAGCTTTGGCCAAGGCTGTAGCAAAGACATTAGCCTGATGCTCTGTTCTTCCTACTCCCGAGCAGGCTCTGATATATTCAGCTATAGATGCACCCTGTCCTTTTAATGGTCCCAGTATACGTTTGCATTCAGTATTTGCATTTTCAAATGCTAAAGTTTGTAATAATATCTCTGAAATTTCATCCCTCCCTACAGCTCATTCCATAGCTACCCTCAATCTTGCTAGAAAATCAGTATATGGCTCATTGGGGCCTTGCATTGTTTTAACAAAGGAGGGCTGGGTGTGGCCAGTAGGCACCACACGATGCCATGCTCGTAAAAAGACCTGGAGGACTTGTTGTAAGTCCTGATCAGAGTACTGAGCCTGTTCTCTTTAAGCCCGATAATGGCCCTCTCCCATTAACTTATCCTCGAGAGAACCAGGGGGATTCTGTCCTTCATTAATCCGAGCCTGCTTTCTAGCTTCTTCTTCCCACCAGCTAGGAGTTGCAACCATTGAGAACCCTCCAAGACAGCTTGGGCAATAGATTCCCAATCTAATGGAATGATTAATTTGCCTTTTCCCAATGATTCCAGCATAGCCAAAACAAAGGGAGATTGAGGACCGTACTGCGCTACTGTAGCTTTAAGATCTTTAAAAAAATTTATATTCCAAAGGAGTGTATTGAACATTTATCACATTGTCATTTTGCTGTCTCTGGATGGGAAACAATTGTGGAGGATCGATAAAACCACCAGGGGGAGCAGGCGAGTCATCATCATGAAGCATAGACAAAGGAAAGGTGAACTGACAATGTTCCCTGCCCACATCGGGTCGACCAACCGCAGTGGGGAAAAGAGAAGCACAAGGAGGAGCAGAAGGCGCAGATCTCTTCTCCTCCCTACGGGATTTCCACCATTCCTGGAATAGATGGGTCATTTCTTTAATCTCTTTACCCTCCTCTGACGAAACCAAAGAAGCCTCTGAATCTGATTCTGAACTATCAGATGTTTCACCATTTACAGGAGGAGGCTCACCTGTATCCTTGCCTTCAGGCAACACAGAAGCCCCACCAACGTTTGGCACATCCTCATAAATTGCCTCTTCCTTCACTGAAGCATTAGATTTACTCTCATTATCAGTAGATAGCAAAGTCAAAGCCTGTGTTATAGCATTACATAAAGTCCATAACTTCAAAGGGATCACATTACCCTTCTGATGCTTTCTCAATTCTTTTTGAATTATTTTCCATTCCTTCAAATTTAACTGTAACTTAGTTTGATATTGAAACCAATGACAATATTTCTCCACCAAGCGAAAGAGCTCACTCAATCGACGAGTCGAGACCTTAACACCTATGGAGTGGAGAAGTCCTTTGACTAACTCCATGTACTGTGTCCGTAATGATGAGGAATTCCCCATGATTTCCTGAAAGTTCCCCAGCTAGGGTGAGGAATTCCCCATGATTTTCCCAAAAGTTCCCCTGCTATGGATTTAAAATCCCCCCGGGGTTACTCACCCTTTCGGTTTCACTCGAGCCCCACGTTGGGCGCCAGATGTTGGAGATTGCCAGTGAAATGACACAAAGACAACACACACACAAAAGACAGACACCACTCTGGCCAGAGGAAAAAGAACTGCGCAAGCAAGCAAGCTTGCAGTTCACTTTTATATAGCCCCCCTGGGCGGAATTCCAGACTGTATGACCAAGCCTTTTCAGTATAGCGCATGTGCATAAATGTTATCATACAGCAAAAGGGAGTGAAATTTCTGCTTACTGCAGAGTCTGTCCAGAGCCCTCCTCCTTCTTCTTATCACAAGAAGGGAATGTTCCCTCGTTTGCAAGGGACCATCAAACTCAAGGCTATGTCCAGACTCCTTGGCAGAACGCCTCGCTTGCAAGTACGTTCAGCCCGAGCAGAGAGCCCCATTTGCAGGCACATCTCCACTTTCCCTATTGTGGCTGCATTAACCCTTCACATAAGGGATTTGATTTAGGTCACACTTGAATGGTCTAGCGGTTTTCCCTATTTTCTTCGATTTGAGTCTGAATTTGGTTAAGGAGTTCATGATCTGAGCCACAGTCAGCTACTGGTCTTGTTTTTGTTGACCATATAGAGCTTCTCCATCTTTGGCTGCAAAGAATATAATCAATCTGAAGGTCAGGAACGGTGGTGGTAAGGAGATACCCCTCGTCCAAGGTAAGGAGCAGTGGCTGTGCTTTGCTGGAGCAGCCGTGAAGAGATACCCCATGCCCAAGGTAAGAGAAACCCAAGTCAGATGGTAGGTGATGCAAGAGGGCATCAGAGGGCAGACACACTGAAACCATACTCACAGAAAACTAGTCAGTCTAATCACACTAGGACCACAGCCTTGTCTAACTCAATGAAACCAAGCCATGCCTGCGGGGCAACCCAAGATGGGTGGGTCATGGTGGAGAGGTCTGACAGAATGTAGTCCACTGGAGAAGGCAATGGCAAGCCACTTCAGTATTCTTGCCTTGAGAACCCCATGAACAGTATGAAAAGGCAAAATGATAGGATACTGAAAGAGGAACTCCCCAGGTCATTAGGTGCCCAATATGCTACTGGAGATCAGTGGAGAAATAACTCCAGAAAGAATGAAGGGATGGAGCCAAAGCAAAAACAATACCCAGTTGTGGATGTCACTGGTGATAAGATCCGATGCTGTAAAGAGCAATATTGCATAGGAACCTGGAATGTCAGGTCCATGAATCAAGGCAAATTGGAAGTGGTCAAACAAGAGATGGCAAGAGTGAACGTCGACATTCTAGGAATCAACGAACTAAAATGGACTGGAATGGGTGAATTTAACTCAGATGACCATTATATCTACTACTGTGGGCAGGAATCCCTCAGAAGAAATGGAGTAGCCATCATGGTCAACAAGAGAGTCTGAAATGCAGTACTTGGATGCAGTCTCAGAAACGACAGAATGATCTCTGTTCGTCTCCAAGGCAAACCATTCAATATCACAGTAATCCAAGTCTATGCCCCAACCAGTAACGCTGAAGAAACTGAAGTTGAACGGTTTTATGAAGACCTACAAGACCTTTTAGAACTAACACCCAAAAAAGATGTCCTTTTCATTATAGGGGACTGGAATGCAAAAATAGGAAGTCAAGAAACACCTGGAGTAACAGGCAAATTTGGCCTTGGAATGCAGAATGAAGCAGGGCAGAGACTAATAGAGTTTTGCCAAGAAAATGCACTGGTCATAGCAAAGACCCTCTTCCAACAACACAAGAGAAGACTCTACACATGGACATCACCAGATGGTCAACACCGAAATCAGATTGATTATACTCTTTGCAGCACTCTAATCACCTTTCTCTAAGGCTGTGGTTGCCTGAGCAAGCCAAGGTGGGCAGGCAATGTGCTGCCGCTTGTGGGCATTCTGCGAAACTGCAACCTGAGATCCAGTGCTGAGGGGCACTGAATATTCTGTCAGTGACACCTGCCCTCAAGACATCTCTGCGGGTGGGTAACTGAACAGAACTCATAAGCCGCAGACTTGCCTGAAGCCCATTGCAACAGGTAAACTGACTCACAGGGTTTAGTGAAATATACAAACACGAGAAAACAGTCTCAAACACGCTAATCCTCAGAATACCACTGAGGGCTTACTGGGTGGCTGACTGCTGGACAATCCACCTGCCATGCAGGGGAAACTATCAATTCCTCATACAGGGTGATGCCATATGCCAGGGATCAACAAACCTGAGACCCACGACTAGTCCCGTCCCGCACCCTACAGCCAGGGCTCCCCAACAAGAGAGGCCACCACAACGAACACCTGCCCACCACCCAGCACAGAGGAGCCCCAGCTTGCCACTACTAGAGAGAAACCCGGGCAGCAAAACACACCCAGCACTGCCTAAAGGAGTCAAGTGACTAAATAAACACATAATAACTCAACTAAATTAATGTATTTTTTGAAAAAAATGAGAGACAGCAAGAGATGTCATATCTCACCAGTCACAATGGCCATCCTTAGGCTGTCTCAGTTCAGTTCAGTTCAGCTGCTCAGTTGTGTCTGACTCTTTGCGACCCCACGTCTACTAGCAATAAATGTTGGAGAGGGCCTGGAGAACACTGTGCCTGCCTCAGTTTTTCCAGAGTTGGGATACTGGTCACAACCACTGGAAAGAACAGGATGGAGTTTAAAGTCTAAAATCAGAGCTAGCAGAAGATCTGTTAACCTAACTTCTGGCCACATCTGCAGAAAAAAATATTAATTTCAAGATACAGCACCCCAAGTTTCAGTGAGGCCCTCTTGATGTAGGCCAGGACATGGCATGCTCCAAAATGTCCTCTGTATACAGAATGGCAACTGTGGTTTTTCAGTTCAGAAGTCTGACAGGTGGAGAAATCAGTTGCTACTCCTAGGGGAGCTATCGGACACACAGTTCCAACAACTGGTTCCAACTGGTGTTGGAACGATGTCCAATAAAACCAAGTCTCTAAGGACTTCCCTGGTGGTCGAGTGGATAAGACTCTGTGCTCCCAATGCAGGGGCCCTGCGTTCGATTCTGGGTCAGGGAACCGATATCCCACATACCGCAACTACTGAGCCCAAGAGCCGCAATGAAGACCCACTGCAGACAAATAAATACATAAAAATAAATAAATAAGACAAAGTCTCTAGCAGACAGGAAAAACACCTAGGCAGTCCACATGATCTGACTTTAAAACACAGGTGATATGGGAGGCCCCATATTCACATGGGTAGGGTAGGAGAGCCTGGAAGTTACCTCAAAGAGAGAGGAAGTTATCCATTGGAGAATCTGGGATTGAGAGCTGATTTTCATCAAATTTGGAAGGTATGTTATGATATAACAAACATCATTCCCGTGGGATTCATGAAATTAAGGTTGTGGTGTGAAAGGCACCTATTTTGACACTCAACCTCCAAGCAACTGAGATGGAATACAAAGGAGGAGCTTGTGTGGCAACTAAGAGAAAATGTGATATTAAGGTGCTGTCCAAGGAAATAGTGCCTTCAAATAAAAGCCAGGATGACTATGATTAATTTTCAAATGATAGAAAACCCAAATCTACATACTTTAACTAAAGATGTTTATGGGCTCACGTGACTAATAAGTTGAGAGGTAGGTCTATGTCAGGTAAGCTTGGGCTAGTGGCTCAACTGATGTCACCAGGGACCCAGGGTCTATTTTACCACTTGTATTCTTAGTATTAGCCTCATCCTCATGATCCATATGCTGGACCCAGGAAGCCCAGACTTCCCCCACCCCAAAAGAAAAGCTGTGGATACAATTCCAGGCCTCATACCTTCTTCCTACATATCCTATAAAGGAGGATAGAGAACATCTCCAGTGGTTGTTCTCAAAAAGAAAAGCCTCTCTCTTTCAGAAAGCCCAGTAAATATCTCTTCAGATCTCACTGGCTCTGTAGCCAAGGGGATAGGTAGGTGGATGGACTTAAGCTCAACAGGACCCACTGGTAAAGCTGAAGGTGGAGACAGAGCTGAGCCGAGAGGATGAGAAAGGATACTTTCCCCAAAAACATTTGGGTTACTGTTCCCAGAGAAAAGGGGAAAGGATGCTGTGAGCCAAATAAAAGGTGAATGTTACAGAACCCTGGCTGCGAAACCACAAGACGTGCTCAGAATAGCAGATACTGATTTACACTTGGGCTTCCCGGTTGGCTCAGTGGTAAAGAATCCACCTGCAAATGCAGGAGACACAAGAGACACGGATTCGATCCCTGTGTCGGGAAGGTCCCCTGGAGCAGGAATAGGCAACCCACTCCAATGTTCTTGCCTGGAAAATTCCACGGAGGAGGAGCCTGGAGAGCCACAGTCCAGGGGTTGCAAAGAAGACAGGACTGAGAACACATGAACATTTGCAACTGAGCAGCTTCTCACACAGGCATCTTTGTAACTGGCTCTGAGTGGCAAAACAGGAGGGATTTAATTATTCATTCTGCCAAGAGACTCCTGGCAGGCCAGCTAATTTTCACTGTGTGAAAAAAACAAAAAATCTATTCACTATTTCTCCATTTCCTCACTTTCCAGTCCTAGTTTTGATATTTTTGAAGACAAAATTGTACCATAATCAATGACTGTTTTTAATATTTGCTAATTGCAATGTATTAGAAATTATCATCAATTTTTAAATATAAACCCTTTCTATTTCTCCAAAATTTAAGAACTGAGTACAGTCTTATATCTGTGGATTCAACCAATGGTGGATCAAAAAATATAAAAAAAAAAAAATTTACAACTTTCCCCAAACAAAACTTGAGTTTGCAGCATATAAATTATATGCAAAACCATGGTATTTTCCTTTACTTTATCAGCCATGCCACTTGGCTTGTGGGATCTTAGTTTCCTGACTAGGAATCAAACCTGTGCCCCCTGCAGTGGGACTCCTAATCACTGGACCTCCAGGGAAGTCCCCCATGACATTGTATATAAGGGACTTGAACATGTGTGGATTTTTGTGTCTCTTGGTGGGAGGTGTCCTGGAATCAATCCCCCATGGACACCAAGGCACAACCGTATTAATTTTATCCCACTTCTGACTTTGAGATGTGTGCATTGTCACTACAAATTGAAAGGTCTTCCATGTTACAAATCCTTCATCGCCCGACTATGGAAACTTTATCAGCTCAGGGTTTCCAAGAGCTTGTCTCTGGGCCTCGGGTAAGGAAAAGACCAGTTAGGAATTCTCTTGGTAGGGGCCATCTAGCTCCACGTGCTATTTCTTAATCCTCCTGGAACACCTATCTTTTGCCATGTTTTGCTCATTCTCTCATTGTGACACTTCTAAAATCTGTCTTGTCATTCCATCGCTCTGCTACATACATTTCCATCTTTCAGTTTCTAGGGTTGTTCATCCACTTCCATGATGCTCTTCTGGAAGTCCCAACTGTTCCATTTCCATGGGTTCTTATTCCTATTCATCCTCTCTCTCCTCCAGCTTGAGGTACTGACCTCATCTAACAATATGTATCAACTTCACTCTGGGAGCTTTTGAATATTTAGGATTTTAACAATCTCTGTAGTCCTAGTTGGAAAGTCAACCTTATTACAGCTGTTGCTTGCATAAAGTATCCACAGGTAATGTTGCCAATTGCTCACTAACTGCTCTTTTCTTTTAAATACTTATTTGTTTGGCGGTCCATTGCAGCATGCAAACTCTTAGTTGCAGCATGTGGGATCTAGTTCCCTGGCCAGGGATTGAACCTGGGTCCCCTGCATTGGTAGCACAGAGTCGTAGCCACTGGACCATCAGGGAAGTCCCTGATTGGTCTTTCTTAGCATTTATTCCTGGTGCTTCCACCTGTCTGACTCCCTAAATATTGAGTCTTATTCCTTAAGACTTCATCCTGGGTCCTCATATTTTGCTGTACTCTCTCTGGGGGCAGTACCGTCCAACAGACCTTCCTGCAATAACGAAAATGTTCTACACCTATACCATTTAATAAGGTAGCCAACTGCCACATACAGTTACTGTGTGCTGGAAATCTGGCTGTTGTGCCTAAGGACCTAAATTTTTAATTTAATACCTATATGTAGCTAGTGGCTACAGTATTAAATAGTGCAGCTCTAGATTTCATTATTTCTTCCCATAGCTTTAAATACCTTCTGCTCCTTTGACCACTCCCAAATGTACAGCTCCAGGTATGACCATCACTTCATGGCAAATAGATGGGGAAACAGTGGAAACAGTGACAGACCTTATTTTGGAGGGCTCCAAAATCACTGCAGATGGTGACTGCAGCCATGAAATGAAAAGACGCTTACTCCTTGGAAGAAAAGCTATGACCAACCTAGACAACATATTAAAAAGCAGAGATATTACTTTGTCAACAAAGGTCCATCTAGTCAAAGCTTTGGTTTTTCCAGTAGTCATGCATGGATGTGACAGTTGGACTATGAAGAAAGCTGAGCACCAAAGAATTGATGCTTTTAAACTGTGGTGTTGGAGAAGACTCTTGAGAATCACTTGGACTGCAAGGAGATCAAACCAGTCCATCCTAAAGGAAATCAGCCCTGAATATTCATTGGAAGGACTGATGCTGAAGCTGAAACTCCAATACTTTGGCCACCTCATGCAAAGAGTTGACTCACTGGAAAAGACCCTGTTGTTGGAAAAGATTGAAGGTGGGAGGAGAAGGGGACGACAGAGGATGAGATGGTTGGATGGCATCACCAACTCAATGGACATGAGTTTGAGTACACTCCAGGAGTTGGTGATGGACAGGGAGGCCTGGCATGCTGCAGTCCATGCAGTCAGACATGACTGAGTGACTGAACTGAACTGAGGTATGACCATCCAGAGCTTCAGTCCATATATAAAACCATCTACTTGAAATTTCTAGTTGCACATCTCACACATAGTGCAAATGTTAATATTAAATAGAGTTTTAGATTTTTCCATTCCAGACCTATTCTCATTCCAGTAAATGGCACCACTAACTCAGCTATTCAAGCCAGGAAGCTACCCCCTGACTCCTCCCTGTCCATTATCCTTGCATCTAATCCATTAGCAGTTCACTGATTTTCTTCCCAAAATATATCTTCAATCCACTTTCATTTCCATTATCACCACCCTCTCCGGGCCACCATCATCTCCAACTTGGGCTGCTGGCAGTTTCCAACATGCTGTCTACTTCCACTTTGGTCCCTTTAGAACCCATTTTCTCTCAGTAGCCAGAAGTTCACCGTCATCTTATAATAGGAATCAAACATGTCATTTCTACATTGAAAACCCTTCAGTCACCTCTTCTCACTTAGGATGAAATTGAATGATCTGGCCCATCGATCTCTACAATCCCAACTGGTGCCACACATGCCCTGATCATTTTGCTAAAACCTTGTCTTCTTGAATATGCCAAACTCTTCACACATCAGGTAGTCTGCACAGCTCTTCCCTCTATCCATTCTTCCTGTTCTTGATATAAGAGGTTCTTTCTCATCCTTCAAGTCTTAGCATTGATATTACTCTTAGGACAGGCCTTCTGTGAGCATCTTTAGAAAGAGGGCCTCCCCTTTCTGATCTTGTTCATTCTCTTCAGAGAACTTGGCAACCTTTAATGATTTGGTTCACTTGATTTTTCTCGGTTGGTCCCTTTAATCCTCACTAGGTTAATATTCCAGGAAGGCAGGGTGCAGGTCTGACTTCTCATTCCTTGGCAGCACCTCACATGGTGGTTTGCATACAGGCAGTTGCTTGGTAATACGTGCTTAATAAACAACTTGCCCAAAACACTTGTTCACATTACTCATTTCCATTTTCTGGTTCTGTGTAGTACAAAATGTTTACTGCATATTAGAGGTTCTCTAGCTGGATAATGTTAGGCCAAGTTCTGGAGTTATCAATGTGTTTGTGCTTTTCAGAAAGCAGAAGTCTCGTCCAAGGAGGCCTCTGGCTTCTCTTCCTTGCTCCTTTAACAAATTCTTTTCACTGGTTGAGAGTTTATAAAAGTGGGATTCTAAATAGCAGTGGAGCAAACTGCAGTCTGGAGAATGGCTCTAAAGGTGGAGAATCTGGAATGGATGTTTCATCTGTGTTGTCCAGCATTCTGCTTCTCTGAATCGGGCCTTTGGTTATCTGATCTTTTAAGATGGTTCATGCCATTCATTAATATCCTGCATTTCTTCACAGTTAATATTTTAACATCTTTAAAAAATATTGTCTTACCTTATAGACTCGATATCAAGCACAGTTAATTTTGGAATCCTTTACTGACCCCTTACTTGCTGCAGAGAATCTAAGCATTCCTAGCATTCATCTTTGATCCTGGACCTCTGCAGGGCATTTGTGACCCTGACGCCAAGATACTTGATTATATTTCCACTGCTGGCTGACTGAGGATACCCAACAGAGTGCGAACCCTCATCAGAGAGTGACCATTTCTCCCTCCTTTCGATGGCCCCACAGCTGACTTCAGGATGTGGGTATGATGGCAGTGAGAAGGGGAGAGACGAGGAGAGAATTAGGAGAGTGGTGCAGTGACAGGGGTTGCAACTATACAAATTTTTATGAAAAAATATTCCACTTTATTTACATTTTCCCAGTCCCAGAGTACTCTCTCATAACACAAGGGCAATCAGGTGTCCCAAGACTGCAGGACCCCGACCATCCCCACTGCTTTCCTTAAGTCACCTCAGTGGCATCAAGGAGGCTCACAACTTCTGAGGAAGAGAAGGTCCTGGAGTTGGCAATGTAACAGCAATATCCTCATATCAAATACAGTTTTAAGTGGGGTAGACTTACAGAAAGCAGTATTAATAAATACTCCGTGTGTGTGTACCCAGAAAGGCACAGAAATAACGTATTGTCTCTGAGGAGGACTGAGAGACAGGAATGACAAGGAACATTTGAACCATTTCAATTTTTTTTTTTATCATGAGCATGTTATATCTAGTCAAAAGTAAATACGCTTCAAAATTTGAAAAACAGAAAGAAATGCCATGCTCCAGAGAGCCGTTTATAGCTGGACTAACAAGCATGAAGCTATTAGAAAAATATAAGACAGCACATAATTAACTACCAACTTGGGGGGCACTGACTACCATTAGAAGAGGAAAAGAGGTCTGTTCAATGGAAGGAGCTGGGTCTTAGATAAGGAAGGGAGCCTTTTAGCCCAGGGAAACTTGAGAAGTAAAAACAGGCAAGACTAGAAATGTGCACAAAGAATAGTAGATTTAGAGTCAACTGGGCCTGGTTCCAATCTCAAGTCTAAAGTTTACTAGCTGACTGGACTTGAGTATTATAACCTCTTTCATATTTCTCATTTATAAAATGAGGATAAGAATACCTACATTACAGGATTAAAAAAAAAGTAAGGAATGTGTGTAAAACAGTTAGCACAGTACCTGACACAGAGTAGGTGCTCAACTAAACGTTGCCTAGTATGAATATGGCTGAACAGGGAGACCAGTCTTGCTGGAGTACAGGGTATTCACTCAGAAAGGGCGAGATAATACTGGTTGTGGCAGTCCAGCAAACTGTGGGCCATCATTTCATCTTGTGGTTGGGGTTCCTGCAGCATAAGAATTATAAACAAATATCACCATTACGCATTCTCTACTGTTCAAGAAGGTGAGAAGTCTGACGGTTATACGGTTTCTCTCCAGCATGGCCCCTCTGATACGTAATCAAAATAGAATTCTAACTGAAGGCTTTCCCACAGTTGTTACATGTCTAGGTTCTTTCCCTAGTATGGATTCTCTGATAACAAGTGAGATGTGCCTTGCAAATAAAGCTTTCCCCACAGTTAATACACTCATGAGGCTTCTCTCCAATGTGGACCCATGGGTGCCGAGCAAGACCAGAGTTCCACATGAAGCCTTTCTCAAAGCTCTTACATTCATAAAGTTTCTCCCTAGTGTGAATTCTCTGAAGTGGAAGAAGGACTGGGTTCCAAGTAAAACTATCCCCACATCTCTTACAGGTACATGGCTTCTCCCTGGTGTGAAGCCGTATACCTGACACTGTGTATTGCTTGTGTTCTGAATAAAGCCCTTCCCACATTCCTTACATTCAAAGGGTTTCTCTCTTGTGTAAATTCTTCGGTGTTGAATCAGGTTTGACTTCCAACCAAAGGCTTTAGCACATTCTTGACATAGGCATGGTTTCATCCCAGTGTGAGTCCTCTGATGTACAATGCAATGTGACCTAAAACTGAAATTCTTCCCATATTCCTTACATCCATAGACCTTCTGTCCATTATGAACTCTCTGATGTTGATCAAAGTCTTCCTTTTGATCCAAACACTTGCCACATTCTTCACGTATATAGAATGCCTCTTCACTTAGGCTTTTCTGATGTACAAGGTGGGTGTTAACATCGGCATCCTCTGAACGCTCTTCTACTAAGATCATCTCATCTTTGACAATCACTGCTGTGATGTCACGTGTAGTGTTCTCCACACTTGCCCTATTTAGGGCAGTCAGGCCATCTCCCTACAGTGCTTTTCTCCTCTTCACACGTTTTTCCAAACCAGAATTCCTGGGAGCCACAGAACTGGGGTCCACTCAATAGCAACATGTGGTCCTGTGCCTGCTCGTGAATGCTCTCCTTCAGGATAAAATGTTCTTTCTCACTCTTCAACACCCACTCTGAAAGAAGAAAACAGAGCTGCAAATGTCATCAGTACCCATGACAGAGCGACTAAAGTCATCAAGCAGTATTAATAAGGTCCATTTTTCTCAAGTGCCACCCCTGTGTCTAAGCAGGAGGGGAGAATGAAGGCTGGGGAAAGACTGGTAACACAGATGACCTGAAACTTGAGAGTAATAAGAATATAAAGGACAGGAGAGAGAGGTTCAGGGAAGTTGGGATTCCATCAGTTCACCAAAATACAAAAACTTGTCACTCATTTTAAAACGTCAAGAAGAAATAGGCAAGACTAAGGTCTCTGCACCTGCCCCTAGGAGCTGAAAGCCAATTCATATAGAAAAGTATCCTGATAGGATAGAATTTCAAAGAGCTGCTCCTGAGGCTGTGTTGGGAAATCACCATTTCTTACTTCCCTTCCTTCCTATCCATCATAGCCTTCTCTTTTTATAAGGGTCAACAATGAGTCTTTCTATGGCATCCATAAAAATGTCCTCATAGCCTCACTCAGCCGTTTCCAGAAGTCACTTCTAACTCTAATGATAAACACCTAAGGATAAAACTCTAATGATAAAAATATGTAAAGCACATATTTACAAAGGTCCACTCTAATAAATTCTTCAGAATTAGTTAAGCTCTGTCTCTTTGTAACTCCCATCCAAGCCTGTAGAACTGTAGACCAATTCTACAATTTCCAAGGGAAACTGAGTAGGAACATGAGCTCCAAGAAAGCCTGCTGCAGGTCAGGGAGTTCAGGTTTTGCTCAAGGAATAACCTCGCTGTTAGCTTTCTGTCTAAAGCAGAGATGGGAAATTCCCTTGAGTGGTGGCGAGAGCAGGTACTGAGATCCTGAGAGAATCTAGAGGACACTGCAGTTCCCTCCCTACATCCATTCTCCTCCCCCTCCCCGACTAGGGAGCAGCCAGGCCTTTTGGGTGGGAGCAATCCCAACTCCAGCTTCTGGCATAGGCGCCCACTGAGATAAGCCAAGCAGGCTCTCCCATCTGACTCACTACATGAGAGACCCATTCAGGGACCAGCAATCCAGGCCAAGTCAATCAGTGCACAGCATCCCCCTGGCTACGGGACCAATTTAGAGCCGGCATAAGACTTAAGATGGTGAGTAGAGCAACACGTGGACTGTGACCCACCAGGGTTAGAGCCTAAGGAAGGCCTGCAACTGTTCCTCCCCCTGGGTGCGAAGAAGCACAGTCCTGGTTACACTACCAATCACCTTACAGCCCTGAGAGGAGCCAGACTGGAGAGAAACTAACATATGAGGAGACAGAGGGGCAGAGACTGAAATTCTGATCAAAATCTATGGACTTCCCAATCACACAAAACAATAAATTCCTCTTTATTATTTAACCCAGTTTGAACTGGGCTATTACTTGCAATCAAGGGTCTCCTAACATGGAAAGACTTCCAGACACAGCAAGGAACTGTGAGAATGCGAAATTGGAGAGCACAGCTCAAGTCACACTGTGGAACAGCTTCTGTGGAAAGAAGATGAAGCGGGCCTACGGAGGCAATAAAAGGACATAGTTCTTAGTAGGAAATCAGGAGCAGGGAAGCCCTGTGTTGGGCCTAGACAAATGCCAGGGCTTTCCTGCCAGAAATCCCTGAGGAACAGGAACTATCTGGCTTAGGGTTATTTAGACTGCTTGATTTCTAATGATAAAAATGGCCATGCTACCCTCAAAGGACAGTCAGAATCTTCAGCTGGAAGATTATAAGCAGGCCAGGATAGTTAAAAAAGGGGGGGGGGGCACCTCAGATCAGAAAGCAAACAGAAAAGTAGTCAGGGAGTAAAGATAAATGGTGGTCAGATGCATGCAGATGGCACAGAGAGGAGCCAGGATGAATGAAGCAAGGACTCAAGAAGACGGAAAACCATAGGAACACAGAGGAAAACAAGGAATCCCACCGGTGTCTACAGCAGTAAGTTAAGAGAACACATACCCAGGACAACTTAAAGATCAAGACAAGCGAACTGCTCAGATGACTGGCACGTGTCCTCACTCACCTAGGAAGATGCCCCTCGGGCTCTCTCCATTCAGACCTTCCCGAGGAGCCAAGCTCCAGTGTGTTCCCCCTCACTCCAGCTGCAAAATCAGAGCCAGTGTAGGAAATGGACACGCTGCCCATCAGGAAGGAATCGGGACAGGCAGGTAAGCAGGGTGACACAGAGCAACCCCAGGGCTCCTCCCAGGCCTATCTTCTGGGGTGGGAGGGGAAAAAAGGGAAATTACTAGGGGGAACAAGAAAAGAAAATCCAGGGAAAGGGGCAGAAGTACTCAGGTGAGAGGGGCCCGGAGACTCCTGAAGGTCAGGAAGCAGAGAGGAAGGGATGCTCGACAACAGCGTGAGTGAGCAAAGAGATGACTTCCCTCATCGAGAAACTGGGCCCTCCCTCTCTAGAGCTCTCGAGTTCAGATGTCTGCATGAGGATGCTTGCTATTGGGCTGCGTCTCCCAAACTGAGGTGTGGGGAACTGAGGACTCAGAGGGGCACCAGGAACCGTCTCTTCATCTGTTGTACCCACAGCACATGGATTAGAAGGTCAGAAGCTCTTAGCCGGGGGTAGAGATGTCCTATATGAGACCCAGATGGATGCCAGGACTTCCTGCTTCACAGCTACCACTAAGGTTGTGTCATTAAGAGTCCAGGAGCCTGAAGGTGCCACTCAGCTGAGGGTTAGTTACCAAAGACTACTGAGCTTTTGAGGAAGAAGGAGCCAAGAAATTCAAAAGGGTAGAGGCAGAGTCCAAAGGGAAAGATCCTTACCCAGGGAAGCCACAGCCCCATAATTCTCCAGCATCACCTCCCTGTACAGGGCCCTCTGAATAGAAGCCAGTGGTCCATTCATTCTCAGAGAAGTAGATGACCATGTCCTCAAGGGTCATCGACTCCTGAAACGACATGTTTATATGCCATAGGACAGTCTGAGGACCCGGGCCTGGAGTCAGGGTAGACGAGGCACTAAGAGGTACTGGAGGGGTTGCCCACTGAGTTTCTGGATTCTGAATGTTGAAGGAAACTCTCAGCAGATTTTTGCCCCCTACTTATAAAGATACAAGTGATCAGCCACCAATCTTCTCACGTCTCTTCATTTTCACTTTGGCAAACATTCTCTCCTCTTCTTCATGAGCCTCTGCAAGTTTTCCCTTTTCATTCCCACATGAGCTCTGGGAGCCATCCTTTCTCCACCATGTGTCCTGTTCCTTCAGACGTCACCACCTTTGATAACAAGAGCAACCACGACTGATCAAGCCTGTGCCAAGCACTATACAAATACTACTTTGAGTATGTCTCACGGGCCTTTGAGGAGGGTATCAGATCCATTTTATGGAAGAGAACCTGAGGCTCAGAGGTTAACTCTCCCCAGGTTACAGAGTTCTGAGACAGAACTCAGGCCCGCCTGGCTCTCTGCTCTCCCCTGCCATACACACTGCCTGCCACCCTCACTCCTGCCAGTCCTCTGCCCCGTGAGGGACTCTCACTCGTCCCTCCCTCCCAGTCACTTCCAGCAGCCCAAGAAGCAGCTAGGGACACCTCAGACAATCAGGCTGCTGGAGAGGCTTGACTCAAAAGGACAGAGCCCAGCTGTGACTACTCCCTGCACATTCCCACCCGATATACTCCCTAACACACTCAAAGACTTTGGCTGACTCACCTTTGCCTACCCAAAAAAGTCCAAGTCCTCTGCTGTGCAGACAATTCCAGTCACTGTTCAGGGACCCAGCTGACTTCCCAAGGGTCCTTTCCTGCATGACCACCCTCAGGCCGGATCCTGTCACCATTTGGTTCTGAACCCAGACTTTTTCCTTGTCCAGCTCTGTGCCCTTAGACCTGCAGCCCCCAGCCCCCAACCCTGCCTGAAGATCCAGATCCTCCCTCGTATTCATCTAAGTGTTAAGTCAAAGTGTTAGTGGCTTAGCCGTGTCCGATTCTTTGTGACCCTCTGGACTGTAGCCGGCCAGGCTCCTCAGTCCATGGAGATTCTCCAGGCAAGAATACTGGAGTGGGCAGGCAGTCATTCCCTTCTCCAGGGGATCTTCCCAACCCAGGGATCGAACCCAGGTTTTCTGCACTGCAGGCAGATTCTTTATCATCTGAGCCACCAGGGAAGCCTGTTCATCTCAAGACCTACCTCAAACAAAACCAGCTCTGTAAAACCAGTCGTGGAAGTTCTGGCCGTTCATTGCTGCACACAGCGGTCTGTGGACACCTCTAAACCAGCACTGGCTCAGGCCTGTGTACCTGCTTCCCCTGCCGCCACAAGCCTGGGGGATGACAGATCCACTCTGCCCCTGCCTGTTCCTCGGGTCCCTCCACTCAGGACTGTATCCCAATTTCTCCGTCACTGCACTGCCTGCTTTCCGCCCCTCATCTGGTTCTACAGGCAGCTTCCTGGCATTGGCTCACCTTTGACAACGTGGGCTGTCCCGGCAGCAGGTTGAGCGCTGGGCTGAAACGGGTCCCAGTTCCCAGGGCCACCGGCCACTCGCCGAGTCAGACCGGGGGTGGCCGGGTGTCTGGGAGGAAGGCTCCAGAACCGCTCGAGACTGACATACCAGCCATCGGCCTGGGAGAGAACCTGGGAAGACGCCGGCCTCACTCCCCCGCCAGCCCCATGCGCAGCTCTCCACGTTCTGTGTTGGCCAGATCTCTGCTCGCGAGAGGTGGAGTCCGGCGCACTCCTGCCATTCCAGCTTCTCTAGGACTGTGGAGGGCTCCGCGACTCTGCGGTCCTCCGCCGTGGGCAGTAGGAGAGGAGAGGGGCCCAGCTCTCCCAGAGACACTGATGCTGTAGAATTCTTCCCTGGCCCTTTCCTTCCCACTTCTCCACCTCGTTGCACCTTTGCAGGATAGATGCTGATACAAGATAGCCCACACTTCCCTTGATTAGGCCTGTTCACATATCCTACTGTGTCCTGGATATGCTCACCTTCGTGTCTCTAGTATCTGCCCCAAATCTAGCACTTCTTAGGACCCAATTTCTTCAAGTGCCATAGAATGTCTGTTGAATAAAAGGATGATTAACTGTTGAACCAGTTTTTCAGTTGAAGTAAGGCCCAAAAAGAGGAAACGACTTACCTACAGTCACAGAGTATGCCAGGAAGCTAAGCTTTTAAAGAACGTTGTGGAAATAAAGGAAAACCTCAGAGATGAGAACAAGCAATGTCTATTTATTCAAAGATCAGCCGCCATACTTGCATTTGGCAGAGAAGTGGAAAGTTTGATAGCAGGAAAAAAGGAAGGCTTCAAGTATGTGCTGATTAAAGATTCTAAGTATAAGGCCTTATTAGAAGGCAATGGCATCCCACTCCAGTACTCTTGCCTGGAAAATCCCATGGACGGAGGAAACTGGTGGGCTGCAGTCCATGGCGTCACAAAGAGTCGGACATGACTGAGCGACTTCACTTTCACTTTTCACTTTCATGCATTGGAGAAGGAAATGGCAACCCACTCCAGTGTTCTTGCCTGGAGAATCCCAGGGATGGCGGAGCCTGGTGGGCTGCCGTCTATGGGGTCGCACAGAGTCGGACATGACTGAAGCAACTTAGCAGCAGAAGCAAAGCATCTTATGTGATTGGTTGGGAGGCATTATTCAGACTCTGGCTGTTTAGGGATGATTACTACAGGGGTTACTTTGGCTTCCTCGACTGATTGCTACAGACAGCAGTTTGACCTCTTGGATTGATTATTGCTAATAGTGTGTTGGTTTTCTGGACAGGTTGCTGCAGATTCAGAGTCAAAGTTCTGTTTTTCTATATGGTCTGGCCATTGTCCATTTGTATATTCAGTCTCTAGGTTGAACCAATTAGGAAGATGTCTGCTTCACAGGAATTCAAAATCAGGTTCAGGTACCTCAGGTACTGGAGCTTACAGATGCCATACCTGTGGAAAGTTACAAAGAAGCCCTCATATGAACTCCCAGGTTTATTGGTTGGTTGGTTTGTTTCTAAGAGAATACTGGAGTAACTCATAAAAGGACAATAGCTGATAGTCTGCAGGTACTGAGAAGGAAGCAAAGACTCTTAACTTGGGGAAGATCACTGTGAAGGGTGAGCATACAACAATCTGATATATGTTCACCCCATGATTTTCCTCAGGACCAGCTGGAGAAAACTGAACTGGTGACCAAACAATTGTTGTAGCTCAGAATAAGGAGCCCTCAAATACCTGATTTACCAAGTTATGGTCCACCTGAAAAGAGGTATCTATGGCTATGATCAGTGTTTGGTTCATATTTTTTTTAGAAAACTAAAGAAGCAAGGAAGAGTCTATCACATTTAATCCCATAGTTTTACTCTATTATTCTTCTGTCAAAGACAGGGCAGCAGGCAAAGTCAAGGCCAAGTCTTAATTGATTTGGCCACTAAACATAATCTGTCATTCTGAGATTCATATAATGTACTAATTACAAAAACAGCAAAAGGAAGAGTAGGCAAACATCCCAATCCCCCAGGTCCTTGTCCCACACACCAAAAACAATGACACAAAGACAAAAGGGGGCTGGATGACTGCAACATGGGTTGTGGGATACACCTTGCTGAGGAGTCAATTTTAGGCTGCAGCTTAACAGTGTTATATTGTTGTTGTTCAGTCGCCAAGTTATGTCTGACCCCTACGAACTGCACCACTCTGGGCCTCCCTGTCCCCGACCATCTCCCAGAGTTTGCCCAAGTTCATGTCCATTGATGCCATTCAACTATCTCATCCTCTGTCGCCCTCTTCTCCCTCTACCTTCAGTCCTTCCCAGCATCAGGGTCTTTTCCAATGAATCAGCTGTTCACACCAGGTGGCCAAAGTATTGGAGCTTCAGCATCAGAACTTTCAATGAGTTTTCAGGGTTGATTTCCTTTAGGATTGATTGGATTGATATCCTTGCTATTCAAGGGACTCTCAAGAGGCTTCTCCAGCACCACAGTTCAAAAGCATCAATTCTTCAGTGCTCTGCCTTCTTTATGGTTCAGCTCTCACAACTGTACATGACTATTGGAAATTAGTTACAGTGTTATAGTCTGCAGTTAAACCAGAGAAGAGTGGGAGAGAAAGTCTCATTACTTATCTGGGAGGCAGTGAGAAACTGTCTCATAACAGCCTCCCACAGGGATAGAGACAGAAGTGGGAGATGGCCTGAAAAGCTTGTAAAGATCCTCTTTTGTTCTGGAAGGATCACAAGGTAATCTGCCAAGACTCAGATTAGCTATAGTTCAAGGCTTTGCCTGCATGGCCTATATATTGGCCAATCCAATAGGTATGAGTGAAACTGCCAGAGCACCATGGTAGAGGCAATTCTCCTACAACTTTACCTCTTAACTTTTTGCCATGCAACGTGTGCAATTTTAGTTCCCTGACCAGAGATCAAACCCACACCCCCTGCATTGGAAGCATGGATACTTACCCACTGGACCACCAGGGCAGTTCCTAACTCCTTACTTCTAACACATAAAGAATTCTCAGAAGCATGTCACCACGTAGGTCACCAAATACTCTAATTTATTGTACTGAAAGAGAATTGGGCCAAATATATTCCATTTGTCTTAGGCAGCATTGGACAAGAGTGACAGTGATTGTGATTCACAGCAGTATAACCAGGCTCACTGTAGGAAAGACCATGGTGAGGCTTCACATCCAGAACTAAATGTGCCATTAATCCATGTGGGGCAAGAAAAACTGGCAATGGCACATACCTCAGCTAAACTGGCCAGTGAGAAATCTAGGGCAATACAATTGTCCATCATCATTCATGCTAGAGAATTTAAGAAAATCAGTGATCTGGGAAAAATGTACAAGAGACTCCAACAGTAACATAAAGCTAAAGGGAATTATGTCAATGTCTAGAAAGTTAATTCTGTTCTGCTGTTTTTTGAGGAGGCTGTTCCTTCCTGGAGTCTGGCTGTTGGGAGGATTCTGAGAACTTTTAAACTAAGATCTGGCCAGTAGTCAAATTGAGGGTAGTGGCAAAAGCCTGGGTTAAATTGGCCAGATATCCTACAGACAAAAGCTAAGCTAGATTAATTATCTCTGCCTCTGCTCCTGACTTCCCACAGTCTAGGGTGTTTTTGTCTTACAAACCAGGATTGTTTCTCTCCTCCCACAGCCATAGGATCATTACACTCAGTCTCTGGAACAATCACTTCATCTTTTCCCCAATCCATCCCACGTCTTCTCACACTATATGCTACAGCTCATCCCTAGTTAGCTAAGAAGTTCCTTTCTTATATAATGTATAGCACCCAAGACCATCTACCACCATCTGACATGTGAGCCATGCCAAGACCACATTAGAATTATCACCTTGTAAATTCCTGATCACTCTTTGTGATCTCATGAATTACATAGTCCATGGAATTCTCCAGGCCAGAATACTGGAATGGGCAGCCTTTCCCTTCTCCAGGAGATCTTCCTGACCCAGGGAGCAAACCCAGGTCTCCCGCATTGCAGGCAGATTCCTTACCAGCTGAGCCACCAGGGAAGTCCAAGAATACTGGAGTGGGAAGCCTATCCCTTCTCCAGGGGAATCTTCTCGACCCAGGAATTGAACTGGGGTCTTCTTCATGGCAGGTGGATTCCTAACCAGCTGAGATACCAAGAGATCCCTACAATTATCTATAATTGCCCAAATCTAATTACATCTGTAATTTTTCATCTGAGTACTAATTTCACTATATGCCGTAACCTTTGGTTTTCATTTTCATTCATCTCAAGGTATTTTCTAATTTTTCTTGTAAATCCTTCTCTCAGGAAAGCATTAGGAAGCTTGTACATAGATTCTTGCAGACTCCATGTGTGTCTCTTCCCCTGATGATTTGGCTATGTACCTTTTTAATACACCACTGTAATAAATTTCAGTTATGAGTAAAACTATAGGCCAAGTCCTCTGAGTTCTTCTAGGCAATTCTCTGAATGAGAAGGTGGTTCTAGAGGTCCATGACGTGGGTCATGGCAACTAGACTGCATAACAGATGTCAAGCAGTTCACTTAATTCCTGGCTCATGGTAAATTCCTAATATAAAAACGGTAAAAATCTTAAATGGTAAAAATGTAAACGGTCATGGTGGCAAGAGACATGACCAGCACAGGGCCATGAACAAGACAGAGACCCAAGCTCCCAGATTTACTGCCATAGAGTGCCTCCAGACTGAGGACCCCCAAAGCGCCGACCTAAAGTCGCTATTAGGCGCAGGGCGGGGCAGCAGAAATGTGTCATCGGCCTTCCTGCCCTGGCCGAGGTCCCTCTAGCGAGTGCGGAGGACACCTCTGCAGGTCGTCAATCCTCCCAGTTCAGTTCAGTTTAGTCGCTCAGTCATATCCGACTCTTTGAGACCCCATGGACTGCAGTAAACCAGGCTTCCCTGTCCATCAGCAACTCCTGGAGTCTACTCAAACACATGTCAATTAAATCAGTGATGCCATTCAACCATCTCATCCTCTGTTCTCCCCTTCTCCTCCTGCCCTCAGTCTTTCCCAGGATCAGGGTCTTTTCCAATGAGTCAGTTCCTCACATCAGGTGGCCAAAGTATTGGAGTCTCAGCTTCAGCATCAGTCCTTCCAATGGATATTCAGGACTGATTTCCTTTAGGATGGACTGGTTGGATCTCCTTGCTGTCCAAGAACTCTCAAGAGTCTTCTTCAACACCACAGTTCAAAAGCACCAATTATGCAGCACTCAGCTTTCTTTATAGCCCAATTCTCACATCCATACATGACTACTGGAGAAACCAAAGTTTTGACTAGATGGACCTTTGTTGGAAAAGTAATATCTCTGCTTTTTAATATGCTGTCTAGGTTGGTGATAACTTTTCTTCCAAGGAGTAAGCATCTTTTAATTTCATGGCTGCAGTCACTATCTGCAGTGATTTTGGAGCCCCCCAAAATAAAGCCTGTCACTGTTTCCACTGTTTCCCCATCTATCTCCCATGAAGTGATGGGACCAGATGCCATGATCTTTGTTTTCTGAATGTTGAGCTTTAAGCCAACTTTTTCACTCTCCGCTTTCACTTTCATCAAGAGGCTCTTTAGTTCTTCTTCATTTTCTGCCATAAGGGTGGTATCAGCTGAGTATGTGAGGTTATTGATATTTCTCCCAGCAATCTTGATTCCAGCTTGTGCTTCATCCAGCCCAGCATTTCTCATGATGTACTCTGCATATAAGTTAAATAAGCAGGGTGACAATATACAGCCTTGATGTACTCCTTTGCCCATTTGGAACCAGTCTATTGTTCCATGTCTGGTTCTAACTGTTGCTTCCTGACCTGCATACAGATTTCTCAGGAGGCAGGTCAGGTGGTCTGGTACTCCCACCTCTTTCAGAATTTTCCACAGTTTATTGTGATCTACACAGTCAAAGGCTTTGGCATAGTCAATAAAGTAGATGTTTTTCTGGAACTCTCTTGCTTTTTTGATGATCCAGCAGATGTAGGCAATTTGGTCTCTAATTCCTCTGTCTTTTCTAAATCCAGCTTGAACAGCTAGAAGTTCACAGTTTGTATACTGTTGAAGCCTGGCTTGGAGAATTTTGAGCATTACTTTGCTAGCGTGTGAGATTGAGTGCAATTGTGCAGTAGTCTGAGCATTCTTTGGCATTGCCTTTCTTTGGGATTGGAATGAAAACTGACCTTTTCCAGTCCTGTGGCCACTGCTGAGTTTTCCAAATTTGCTGACATGTTGAGTGTAGCACTTTCACAGCATCATCTTCCAGGGTTTGAAATAGCTCAACTGGAATTCCATCACCTCCACTAGCTTTGTTCATAGTGATGCTTTCTAAGGCCCCCTTGACTTCACATTCCAGGATGTCTGGCTCTAGGTGATTGATCACATTATCATGCTTATCTGGGTCATGAAGATCTTTTCTGTATAGTTTTTCTGTATATTCTTGCCACCTCTTCTTAATATCTTCTGCTTCTGTTAGGTCCATACAATTTCTGTCCTTTATTGAGCCCATCTTTGCATGAAATGTTCCCTTGGTATCTCTGATTTTCTTGAAGAGATCTCTAGTCTTTCCCACTCTATTGTTTTCCTCTATTTCTTTGGACTGATCACTGAGAAAGGCTTTCTTATTTCTCCTTGCTATGCTTTGGAACTCTGCATTCAAATGGATATATCTTTCCTTTTCTCCTTTGCCTTTCGCTTCTCTTCTCAGCTATTTGTAAGGCCTCCTCAAACAACCATTTTGCCTTTTGCATTTCTTTTTTGGCAATGGTCTTGATCACTGCCTCCTGTACAATGTCACAAACCTCTGTCCATAGTTCTTCAGGCACTCTATCAGATCTAATTCCTTGAATCTATTTGTCACTTCCACTGTATAATTGTAAGGGACTTGATTTAGGTCATACCTGAATGGTCTAGTGGTTTTCCCTACTTTCTTCAGTTTAAGTCTGAATTTGGCACTAAGGAGTACATCATTTGAGCCACAGTCACCTCCTGGTCTTGTTTTTGCTGACTTATTTATAGAGATTCTCCATCTTTGACTCCAAAAAATATAATCAATCTGATTTTGGTATTAACCATCTGGTGATGTCCATGTGTAGAGTCTTCTCTTATGTTGTTGGAAAAGGGTGTTTGCTATGACCAGTGCTTTCTCCTGGCAAAACTCTATTAGCCTTTGCCCTGCTTCATTCTGTACTCCAAGGCTCCCGGACTGCCCTACAAATCCACTGTGATGCCACCCCCACCCTGCCCTGGAGCTGCGGCCGGACTGTGTAAGGCTGAGACTCGCCATAGGCTTGTGGTGCACACTCTGCACTGCTGGGTCCCAGCCACTCCAGAGGGTTGGGAGGGCAGCACCTGGGCCAATACCCTGGGACAGGCCACCCTTCAGCAGCCCTGCTGAGCTGGTCCCATACACAAAGGTGGCTGGACCTGCTGGCATCAGAAGAGTTCAGTGCAATGGTGATGGGTCAGAGCTCAAATTCGCACTGAGCTGGAGACTCCTCCTGCTCTGAACACTCTGGCCACACTGGCCCTCTTGAGATGACCCTGCCACTTGCTTTAGAAGAATGTCCCCTATATCCTTACACACAGCACACATTTACCTGGTCTTGCTGTCCTCCCCTAATGACTTCCTGATCAGTGCAACCTCCATGATTCCCCATCCTCCTTCCTGTTCTGCCCTTCTCTGTAGCACTTAACACAATTGTGATTATATGCTTCTTTGGTGGAAGGCATAAACTCCAAGAGGGCAGGGACCAGGTCAGTCTCATTTAGGGTTGCAGCAAAATTTCTGGTTTAAGTGCACAGCAAGTATCTGTTGAATGAATAGACAGGCCTGTTCCAAGAAAGGAAGAAATGAATGGATGAGCGGGTATGAGTGAATGAATGAATAAATGAAGGAAAGAATGAATGTAAGGTAGTGGTGGTGGTTGTTGTATAGTTGCTAAGTGGTGTCTGACTCTTTTGTGACCCCATGGACTATCCATGGCATTTTTCCAGGCAAGAAAACTGGAGTGGTTTGGCATTTCCTTCTCCAAGGGATCTTCCTGACCCGGGTGGGTTCTTTACTGCTGAGAAGCAAGGTGGGGCTGCCATCCATTAAAAACTGAGGGACAGGGACTTATCTGTTGGTCCAGTCGTTAAGACTCCAAGCTCCCAAACAGCAGCATGGGTTTAATCCCTGGTAGGGAAACAGATCCCACACGTCAAATGGTACGACAAAAAAAAAAAAAAAATCCCCAAATACAAAAATATACTAAGGGACAAAGTTCAGCTCTTTGGACTTGACCCACAGTTTCTGACCTTTTTCTTTTTTTGGCAGAGCCTCAGCCTGTGGGGTCTTAGTTCCCTGACCAGAGACTGAACCCGGGCCACAGCAGTAAAATCACTGAGTCCTAATCACTGGGCCACCAGGGAATTCCCTTTCTGACCATATCCTAAGGATGGGGAGAGTTGTTGGAGCTGAGTATTTGCTGTGGTTGCCCTGAGCAACCAGAGAGGACTTCGTGGATGCTGAGTGTGGATATTTTCAGCTCCATGCTGGGAGGAGCTGCACACAGAAGCTCACTCAAATCGTATGATCGTCTGAAGAGACAAAGTCCCTGTTTGCAGGTCATTTCAGAAGTTAAAGAGTAACTTGAGGGTTGTCACAACTGGTTGAATTCAGTCTGAACCTCACATATTGCAACAATGAGCTAGGCTGCTGAACTAAAGTCTTAAGAGTCAACAGTAGTTTTCTCCTTCTTGGGCCTGCTGACAGGGTCTTGGCCTGACATGTCACTAAAGGTCCCTAGTAAATGGTCAACTCACCTCACCCAAGCCAGGGCCACTGTCAGAAAAAGTCCCTGCTACACTCTGAACCGAGATCCTTCTTGTGAAGTAAAGCAGTTGGTTTGAAGTCCCTATCATCTCTGACATTTCATAATTCCATGAATCACACTCTGTATTTCTTGGTAGAGAAGTGTGCAAGTCAGTTGGTGAGAGACTCAGAGACTCAAGTCTGAGCCTGTGCTTGAAGGAGCCTCTGTTTGGGAGATTCTGTGGGTCTTTTAAAGAATGAGGAGGAGGTGGATGTGAAAGTTAGTAAGTACTTGGTGCATCTCTGTTGAAGGAACTAGCAAATTAATGCACATATGAAGTCAAGAGTAAATAAAGGAGTGAGTGGTCAGTAAGTCACAAGGGTGAGGGTTGGGTCAAAGAAGTCTTGGTAGAGAAAATGCTGGAGCTGTGTCAGGAAAGGTTGCAACATAGTCTGAAGCTCGTGCGGGGCTGTGACCACAGCAAGAGGCTTCCTTCTGGCCTTCTTCCTGCTCCCTCCCACCTGCTGCTCTCACATGACCAGGTTCTAACAGAATCTAGGGGAAGGATTTGCTCTCGGGTACTGTCTCGCCAGGCTTATTTACGGCAACTTGCAGCCACAGGGCAAGGTCCAGGTGGGAAGACCTTTCTATCCCCACCGTGTCCTCCCAAACCCTCTGGCACCCAGAGAACAGCACATCCAGACTCAACCTGGAAGAGATCAGCCATGGTGCTCTGGGGTCCGGTGCTGGGAGCCCTGCTAGTGGCCATTGTGGGATACCTGTGCCTGCGGGGGCTGCTCCGGCAACGAAGACCCAAGGAGCCCCCTCTGGATAAGGGCCCCGTGCCCTGGCTGGGCCATGCTATGGCTTTCCGGAAGAATATGTTCGAATTTCTGAGGCACATGCAGGCCAAACATGGGGACATATTCACAGTACAGCTAGGGGGCCAGTACTTCACGTTTGTCATGGACCCTCTGTCTTTTGGCCCCATCCTCAAGGATGCGCAGAGGAAGCTAGACTTCGTGGAGTATGCGCAAAAACTGGTGCTAAAGGTATTTGGATACCGCTCTGTGCAGGGAGACTATAGGATGATACACTCAGCCAGCACCAAGCACCTCATGGGGGAAGGCTTGGAGGAGCTCAACAAAGTCATGTTAGACACCCTGTCCTTGGTTATGCTGGGGCCCACAGGCCCCAGTCTGGACACCCACCACTGGCGTGAGGATGGCCTCTTTCACTTCTGCTACAACATCTTGTTCAAGGCTGGCTACCTGAGCTTGTTCGGCTACACAAAGGACAAGGAGCAGGACCTGCTGCAGGCAGAGGAGCTATTCCTGGAGTTTCGCAAGTATGACCGCCTGTTCCCCAGGTTTGTTTACTCCCTGCTGGGGCCCCGGGAGTGGCTGGAAGTGGGCCGGCTCCAGCGTCTCTTCCATAAGGAACTCTCGGTGGAACACAACCTGGAGAAGTACGGCGTAAGCAACTGGATCACCTACATGCTTCAGTTTCTGAGGGAGCAGGGCGTCTCCCCGGCCATGCAGGACAAGTTCAACTTCATGATGCTCTGGGCCTCCCAGGGTAACACAGGGCCGACCTCCTTCTGGGCCCTCCTGTTCCTCCTGAAGCACCCAGAGGCCATGCGGGCTGTGAGGGAGGAGGCCACCCAGCTCCTGGGAGAGGTCAGGCTGGAGGCTAGGCAGTCCTTTAAGTTTGGTGCCCTGCACCGCATGCCGGTGCTGGACAGTGTGATGGAAGAGACACTGCGGCTGAGGGCCTCGCCTACCCTCCTCAGGGTGGTGAACGATGACCAGATCCTGCAGATGGCCAGTGGGCAGGAGTACCTGCTCCGCAATGGAGACATCCTGGCCCTCTTCCCTTATCTCTCAGTGCACATGGACCCCGACATCCACCCTGAGCCCACCGCCTTCAAGTACGATCGCTTCCTCACCACCAGCGGCAGCCGAAAAGTAGACTTCTACAAGGCAGGCAAGAAGATCCGCCACTATACCATGCCGTGGGGCTCAGGTGTCTCCATCTGCCCTGGGAGGTTCTTGGCCCTCAACGAGATGAAGCTCTTTATCCTGCTCATGGTCATGAACTTTGACCTGGAGTTGGTGGACCCTGACACACCTGTACCACCCGTGGACCCCCAGCGCTGGGGCTTTGGCACCACACAGCCCAGCCACGAGGTGCGATTCCGCTACCGCCTGCGGCCTGTGGAGTGAGCTCTGTCCAGGTGGCCGAAGTCTGGCTGGGGGAGCTCCCCTGGGTCTCTGCTTCCTCTCACCCACCTCTCTAAAGCCCCAGACCATCCCCCTCCTCTGTCCTGCTTGTCCTCCCTGCTCTTTGGCATCCTTCTGATCACCTCACAGGCTGATACTTCTCTCTTGAAAACACCGTCTCTCACAGCAAATGCTGTATAACTCGCCTCTCACAGGAAGTCCAAGCAAGGGGAAATATCTGTGGGCAACTCAGTTTGGGGGATAATACATGCCATGACAAATCTCACGCAGTACAGACACCGGTTACAGTGAGTCATGTAGCATCTTGCAAACATTGGTCTCCACCCTCCCACTCCGCTTTGCTTGTTTTCCTCAACACTTACCCTGTGGGATTCAGGGTCTAAAACAGTGTCATCTGATAGCCGTATGAGGCAAGCCACACGTGTAATTTTTCATCTCCTAGCTGACACGTTTTTAAAATTAAAAAGAAAGTGGTGAAATTCATTTTTCTACTGTATTTTACTTGTCCTGATGTACCTAAAATATTAGCATTTCAACAAGGAGTCATACAAAAGTGTTAATGAAATATTTTTACATTTCTTTTTCCCTCCAAAATCTGGTCTGTACTTTTCAACCCTTCACACTGAGTGCTCAATAGCCGCATGGCTTCTGTATTGGACAGAGCAGCTCTAGAGAAGGGTGGCCTTTCATGGAGGAGATATGCAAGGTCCCTCCTCCCTGCCCTCCTCTCCCTTCTGCACCCCCACCTTCGGGTGATTTCAACCCCTCATTTGGTTTCCACAACCATCGCTAAGCTCAGATCTCTCTCCTACCTCCAGACCCCCAATCTCCCCACAGCGGTCTCTCAGCACCTCTGATTCAGTTCGGCCCACACAGAACTCAGCATCTGTCCCCACCCACCGCCCCCCCACCTCTGCCCTGAACCATGCCCATCTCCTGATTTCCCTGCCTCTCTGCTCAGGACACCACCATCCACCCCATCCCCTTAGGCAGATAGAGAGGACACACCCTCAGCCCCTCCCCTTCTCTCCCCCACAGGGAGAGAGCTCTGCCATCTGACCCCTGTGGTGCCACTGAACCCTGTCCCCACTTCCCCACCCCTGCTACACTTCTTAGAGCTCAATCTCAGCACCTCTCTCCACATGGGGCCTGTGGACTCTCTGTTTACCCTACTGCCAGAGACTTTTTTTCCAAAAGCACCTCTGAGCATCCCCTTTTTACTTTTCTGGCTCCTCATCACCTCCCCACAGTTGATATTTAAGTTTTGCCACATGTAGTCCCCGAATTTTCAATCCAGGGCAATTCAACTTTGACAACTTTCTCCAGTAGAACTGTCCATACAATGCTTGTTTTCACTCTTAGCCCCAGGGCCGGCTATTCCTGGAAGCCTCTTGAACCTCACCATCTGGCCAGAGATGGCCTCCGCCCCAGCCCCTCCCTGGAGCACTCTGCCACTGCGTGTATCACAGCCCATCTGTCATTGTTTTCTGTGTCCTCTTTCCTGCCACCTGCACCTGCTTCAGATTGCAGCACACAGGGCTTGGTATCTTATTCCTTCATCTCTGACCTCAATTCCTTAAATGCAGATTAAATTACAGAAACCTGACTTCCAGTCTTGTCTACTTTACTTTGGCTCATGTCCTCCTAGCCTCCATTCCATCCAGCCAAAAATTTTGTTCTGAGCACTACTGTCTGCCAGGCTCTGAGCTGGGTTTTGCAGGTGGCTCTGGGACATGGGCGGAGAAGGCAATGGCAACCCACTCCAGTACCCTTGCCTGGAAAATCCCATGGACGGAGGAGCCTGGTAGGCTGCAGTCCATGGGGTTGCTAAGAGTTGGACACGACAGAGTGACTTCACTTTCACTTTTCACTTTCATGCACTGGAGAAGGAAATGGAAACCCACTGCAGTGTTCTTGCCTGGAGAATCCCAGGGACGGGGGAGCCTGGTGGGCTGCCTTCTCTGGGGTCGCACAGAGCCGGACATGACTGAAGCGACTTAGCAGCAGCAGCAGCTGGGAGGTGGGAGAAAGCAGTGATGCTTTAGAAGCTCAGGAAGACAGAGACGGCACTGTGGCTCAGGGGCTCCCTGGGAAAGGTTTCTCAGTGACGTATCAGTACACAGGGAGGATGTTGACCGTGGGAGACATGGGGCATCCAGGCAGGGCATATCCGTTGGGAATCTGCAGGTCGCAGGTACCAGAAGACCACCACCCCAAACTGAAAAGACATCCATTGGTTCGTGTCACTGTCAAGTGCAGGCTTGGGATGTCCTTCTGCCAGGCCTTGATTCTGGGGCTTTGGCGTTGACCCCGGGATCTGCTCGCTCACTGCTGTCACCTCCCCTTCTGAAGTCCAAGCTGACGGAGGAGCAGCCCTAGACCTCACAGCCCCCTGGCTTCAGATTCATGCCTCTCTTCTAGCATGTTCTAGTTGAGTTGCATTTCACAAGCTCTGCCTGTGTCTGGGCCCATCCCTAAATGAATCACTGTGCCAGGGAAATGTAAGGCCGAAGCTGGCCCAAGACCCGTGCCCCACCCAAACACCACCCAAAGCACAGGGCAGAGTGACTCTGGAGTGGTTTCCCAGAGCAGGTAGGACTCAGTTACATAACAAGGGTGAGGGGATACTTGGCTGGAAAATGACCCCTGTTCCATGAGGGAGCCAACCAGCACAAGAGCAGAGATGGGAATGTGAAGGAAACAGCAACAGGTGTGGCACCCAAGAAATGAAAAGCCAGGAGAAGGAGTGTAGGGGTGAAATGGTGTGGGGATTCTGATTGTGAAAAGTCCAGCCTTAAGACTGGACAAAGGTGCTGGATTTGATGGTGTAGGCTCTGAGGGACCCCTGAAGGCTCCTGAGTGAGGGCACGGGAGGCAGGAGAGAGAAGCTCCTGGACCACCAGAGACATGTGTTTACTCTGCCTCCCACCTGCAGACTCTCATGGGTGGAGCCCCTCCAGCCCCTCCTGACTGCCAGCCCCTGGAGCCAGCATGAGCGCTGCGATATTAAACAAAATTACGATAATATTTTCCCAGCTGAGCTTCGGGGAAAGAGGAAGCCTGGTGGGTGGGAGACATCTGGCTACTCTGCAGGGCATGGGCGTGATGCTGAGGGTGCTGTGGTCAGGGGCTGCTGGGTGCAGATCAGATGACACGCGAGCCCAAGAATGGGCAGCACAGAGGTCAGCTGTTAAACTAAGGCAGCCATTCAGGCAAGCGAGTACGGACTCTGGGAGGGCAGTGAAGGAAGAGGAGGGTGAGGGCTGGAGAGAGTGAACGCTGCTGATGGCTGAGGACTGAGAACGGACCAGTGGGATCAGCAACATGGTCACTGAGGCCTCTGAAGGGAAGACTTCAGTGGATGCACCGAGGGGCTGGGTCCCCTCTGCTCTCATGGACTGTGGTGTGACTGCTCAGGCTGAGTTTTTCCCTCTGTCTCCCTTTTTGGGGAAGCTCTCAGCCTGCCTCTCCCCGAGGTCACTCATGCCCATTACATCTTCCTGGGCAGTGAGCCCGCTACTCTCAGAACAGCTGGACGGCAGGGCCTGCTGCCTCCTGAGCGCAGCGGCCAGGAAAGCCTTGAGGTACTGGCGGAAGCGGCGGCTGGAGAAGGCGTAGAGGACGGGGGTGAAGCAGCAGTGCAGGAAGGCGACGCTCTCCGTCACCTGCAGCGCATAGTCCAGGTGCTGGCTGACCCTGCAGTCCCCAAAGACTTGCAGGTCCAGCAGCGAGTGCAGAAACAAGGTGAGGTTGTACGGGAACCACAGCACAAAGAAGGCCACCACCAGAGCCACGGCCATCCTCAGGGCCCGGCTCTGGCCCGGGGGCCTCAGCCTCACCAGCACAGAGCCAATGCGGGAGTAGAAGAAGATCATGGCGAGGAGGGGGAGGAGGAACCCCAGGAGGTTCTGCTGGAAGCGGAGGAAGAGCTTCCAGATGGTCCCATGTCCCCCAAAATCCGCATAGCACTCCCACACGCCCGGGGAGTTTTCATGCGTCCTCACAAAGACCATGTCAGGAACGGAGACAGCCAGGGCCACAGCCCACACAGTGGCTGCCAGCAGCAGGCTCTTGGCTCGGGTCCTCAGTCGGTGGTAGGGCCGAGCGCAGACGATCTCCAGGTACTTGTCCAGGCTCATGCAGCTGATGAAGAAGATGCCACTGTAGAAGTTCACGGTATAGAGGGTGCTCACCACCTTGCATAAGAAGCTCCCAAAGACCCAATGCCACACCACAGAGACGCCCCAGAAGGGCAGTGTCACCACAAACAGGAGGTTGGAGATGGCCAGGTTCAGCAGATAGGTCTCGGTCATCCGTCTTCGAGGCACGAACCGGAGCAAGACCACTAGGAGGAGGAGGTTTCCAACCAGGCCCAGCACAAAGATCAGGCTGTAGAAGGCAGGTAGAAACACTCTGCCAAATGACAGCACCTCGTCCTTCCTACACAGCATGAAGATCATGTCCTCCAGGTAGTACTCATAGTCATAGAAGGAGCTGCTGTTCTCAGAACTGGCCACCTTGGTGGTGGGCGGCAGAGGGGAGGCGGTGGCGGCCATGGCGGGAGGATGCACCCAGTCCTGGAGCTCTGCGGGCCAGAGAGCAGTGTGAGCCACAGGAGACGGGTCCAGGCCTTCCTGCCCTCCCTCCAAACCCACTGGAGCCCCTTTTCTGGGGTGTCCAATAGAGTCTCCATATTTACACCGGTACCTGTGGGCTAGGGACTAGGAATACAAGTGCGGACAGCCCAAGGCTACCCCGTGATACTGAGGTCATCTTGGGTAGGTGACGTAACCTCAGGTGTTCTCACAGTATTCACTTCTCTTCTTTATTTTGTCCTTCATTCTTTATAAAGACTGATATGGTCATTTGTGTTTTTTTTATTATTGAGGGACACCGATTCACCTGGCCTTCCCAGGTGGCACAAGTGGTAAAGAACCCATCTGCCAATGCAGGTAGATGTAAGAGACGTGAGTTTGATCCCTGGGTTGGGACGATCCCCTGGAGGAGGGCACAGCAATATTCTTGCCTGGAGAATCCCATGGACAGAGGAGCCTGGCAGCTTCCAGTCCATAGAGTTGCACAGAGACGGACATGACTGAAGTGACTCAGCACACACCATTTCACCTATTTATTGTGTCTGTATACCCTTCCTCATGTGTGGCTTAAAATTAATCTTCTTTGTGTGGTTTGTAATTTTTTTTTTAATGGCCATGCTACACAGCTTGCAAGATCTTAGTTCCCTGACCAGGGACTGAACTCACTGCTAGACCACCAGGGAAGTTCTTTAAAAAAAAAAAAAAATGAGAGCTTCTCTTCAGTAGGCTTGCTTCTTCTATATTTAGCTAGTGTGTCCACTCTGGCTTTGAGCTCTCTTTACTTCTGTCACTTGAGGATTTCCCTTGTTTTGGTTATTTTAAAAGTATTTTTGGGAGAACAAGATGGTGGAGGAGTAGGTAGACATGGAGTACATCTCTCTCCACAGATGCATCAGGAATACACCTTCAGACACAGAAGATCTTGCAGAACAACAGCTGAGAGCAGCAGGAGGACCTGACCACTGGAAAAGAATATACAGAACCATGCAAAATGGAGCCGGAGCCAGAGGAATCGACCGTCCTGACTACAGACTATACTACAAAGCTACAATCATCAAGACAGTATGGTACTTGCATAAAAACAGAAATATAGACCAATAGAACAAGATAGAAAACACAGAGATAAACCCGCACACCTATAGCTACCATACTTTTGACAAAGGAGGCAAGAATATACAACAGGGTGAAGACAGTCTCTTCAATAAGTGGTGCTGGAAAAACTGGACGGCTACATGTAAAGGAATGAAATTAAAACACTTCCTAACACAAAATACACAGAATGGATTAAAGACCTAACTGTAAGACAAGAAACTATAAAACTCTTAGAAGAAAACATAGTCAGAACCCTCTATGATGTAAGTCACAGAAAGATCTCTATGACTCACCTCCTAGTGTAATGGATATAAAAACAAAAATAAACAAGTGGGACATAATTAAACTTAAAAGCTTTTGCATAGCAAAGGAAACTATAAAGGTGAAAGATAACCCTCAGAATGGGAGAAAGTAATAGCAAGTGAAACGAGTAACAAAGGATTAATTTCCAAAATATACAAGCAGCTCATACAAGTCAATACCAGAAAAACAAATAACCCAATCAAAAAGTGGGAAAAAGACCTAAACAGATATTTTTCCAAAGACATAAGATAGCTAATAAATACATGAAAAGATGCTCAACATTGTTCATTACTAGAGAAATGCAAATCAAAACTACAATGAGATATCACCTCACACCAGTCAGAATGGCCATCATCAAAAAACCTACAAACAATAAATGCTGGAGAGAGTGTGGAGAAAAGGGAACTCTCTTGGACTGTTGGTAGGAATGCAAATTGATACAGCCACTATGGAAGACAGTTGGAGATTCCTTTAAAAATTAGGAATAAAACCACTATGTGACTCAGCAATCACACTTCTAGGCATATACCCTGAGGAAACCAAAACTGAAAAAGACACATATACCCCAACGTTCACTGCAGCACTATTTAGAATAGCTAGGACATGGAAGAAACCTAGATGTCTATCAACAGATGAAAGGATAAAGAAGCTGCGGTACATATATACAATGGAATATTGCATGTGTGTGTACTAAGTCACTTCAGTCATGTCTGACTCTTTGGGACCCTATGGAATGTAGCCTGCCAGGTTCCTCTGTCCATGGGATTTTCCAGGCAAGAATACTGGAGTGGGTTGCCATGCCCTCCTCCAAGGGATCTTCCCCACCCAAGGATCAAACCCGCATCTCCTGCGACTCCTGCATCTCCTGCGTTGCAGGCAGATTCTTTACCACTGAGTC
This sequence comes from Capricornis sumatraensis, assembly GCF_032405125.1. Taxonomy (NCBI): domain Eukaryota; kingdom Metazoa; phylum Chordata; class Mammalia; order Artiodactyla; family Bovidae; genus Capricornis; species Capricornis sumatraensis. The sequence goes on along the minus strand of NC_091078.1, from coordinate 60,523,249 downwards.
ACCAGGGAAGTCCACGGTGGAATATTCTTCAGCCATAAAAAGGGATATGTTTGAGTCAGTCCTGATGAGGTGGATGAACCCAGAGCCTATTATACCGAGTGAAACAGGTCAGAAAGAGAAAAACAAATATCATATACTAACGTACATGGAACATAGAAAGATGGTACTGATGAAATTACTTGAAGGGCAGCAATGTGGAGACAGAGACATAGAGAGCAGACTGATGGACGCTGCGGGGGTGGAGGAAAAAGAAGAGCATGGGGTATATAGGATATATGGAGAGAGTGACACGGAAACATCCATTACCGTATGCAAAATAGATAGCCAATGGGAATTTGCTGTATGACTCAGAGAACTCAAACCGGGGCTTTGTAACAACCTAGAGGGATGCAGTGGGGAAGGAGATGGGAGGGAGGTTAAAGAGGGAGGGACATAGGCATGCCTGTGGCTGATTCACGTTAATGTTTGGCAGAAACCAACACAATACTGTAAAGCAATTACCCTTCAGTTAAAAGTAAATTTATTTTTACAATATTTTATGTATAAATATTTAGTTTTATGTCAATAATTTCATTTGTAAATATTCAATATGTTAAAAATATTTTATCCCCTCCTTCTAGGTTTGCAGCAGAAAGATATGAACCATCATGTTGATAGACTCAGAACCTACAAACCTACTAATTCCTCAGTTTTCCTGTCTTTAAAATGATATTAATAATTGTGCCCATTTCATGGGGTTCTCACAAGGCTTAAACATGATCATTCAGGCAGAGCATTTCAAGCTCTATGAAGAATAGAATGCTCAGGACATAGGAGGCACTCAGCAGACATTTGCTTAACCTACTGCTTTGCCCAGAAGTGAGTTCACCACCTTCCAAATCAGCCTCTTCTCTTCCATCTAACTGAACACCCACCACCAGCTACTCGGTCTCCTAAGACTGAACTGTAAGAGACATCGCAGACCCCTTCCTCACAGCCCCATCACCACCCTGGGCGTCTCTACCTTCACACTAATGTCCTCAGGTCCCATTAAAATACACACGTGATAAAAATACAGACATAATACTCTTTTAATAAAATTAATACAAATGAAATATATATATAAAACCACCTCACGAAGTATACAAACATATGCTATGAAGGAGTACAAAGAGGTGAAAGGCAGGTAAGAGACAGGCAGAGGACTCACAATGGTGGCTGCCTGGGTAGGAGAAGCCAGCGACACGGGATGGAGCAGGTCACTGTTCAAGGTCAAGTTCCCCTGGACAGCAGTTTCCCAGGTTTCAGTTGTACTATTAAACACAATATTTAAAAGAAAGCCTCACATGAACCAGTGGAAAAAACCCTGTCATGAACCAAGGATTATGCTCAGTCCTGTTCTGTGTTCTACAGGAGAGAAACTTCATGTTCAACACATTGAATTGTTCACCAATGGTGAGAGGAAGGAGATAAAAAAGAATTTGTTGGCCCAACAGGCACCCATGCGCAGTCACCAGAACAAGGCCTGTAGGCTGGTAATGGTAATGGGCCACAAACCCCGAAATACAAATCAACTCCACCTTGTCCCTCTGCATTTTAGTTTTTATTCTTTCAGGGGAGGAGGAACTGTACTGCATGGCTTGTGAAATCTTAGTTCCCTGACCAGGGATCAAACCTGGACATTCAGCAGTGAGAGCCCTGAGTCCTAACCACCAGATCACCAGCAGATTCCCTATTTCTTATGCTATGGTTGTAAATGAGGTTTAATATGTTCAGTGCCAATCTGTATTTCTTCTGGGCATGATTTGTTGTTTTAATGGGTGGGATTCTCATTTTATAAGAGGTTTTCTATAGTAAGATTTTAGCTTTTTGCAGATATACTGGAAATATTGTTCCCAGTCCTTTCTGGTAGAAATTTTGTCTCTTTTTCTTTCTTCCAGGTAGAATTTTGAAAGAAATGTTGATTCAGGTCCTCAGCTGACTCTTCCAGTATCCATGACACTGTGACCCAGTGATGGAAATATGCATTCTGCGGAGGCTGAACCTCTCCCAGGAGTCCTCCTACTCCTTGAGCCTCTGCCCCACCCTTGGGCTTCTGTCAACTGGCCTCTGGGCCAGAGACTGGGGAAACATAAACGCCCTATCCCCACCCCAAGGCCTCAGCCTGGGTGGCTTTAACTAGGGCTGGGCTCTGCTCCTGACTGGACTTGAGAACTTGGCCCTGTGCCTTCATTCCTGGTCCTCCACTCCCTTCCTGTGCATCTGGGGTCTCCTGTTTGTGAGCCCCTGACTTTCCTGGGCAGCAGTCATGACATCCTCCAGCACATGGCTGGTTTGCGAGTCTGAGCTGCTGGGGTTGGGAGGAGGGACTGCCCTTCTGTATGTGGGCCTAATTAGGGTTTTCAGTCAGGAAGCTGTTGTTATTTAGTTGCTAAGTCATGCCCAACTCTTTTTGTGGCCCCGTGCACTGTAGTCCACCAGGCTCCTTTGTCCATGGGATTTCCTAGGCAAGAATACTGGAGTGGGTTGCCATCTCCTTTTCCAAGGGATCTTCCTGACCCAGGGAGTGAAATTGGCAGGCGAATTCTTTACCACTGAGCCACCAGGGAAGCCCAGTCAGGAGTTACCACTAATTAAATAACAGCTCTTGTAGTCTCTCAGCACTGACCTTGATCCTGATCTGGCTTCTCAAAGTCCCTGTCTTTTGCTTTAATAAACAACCAAATCTGATGATTGTTTTGATCAAAGCCAGAGGTCAGGGTCAGCATGCCCCAGCTGGACCAGATCACCTTTACAAGGCTCCCTTTGCCTGGAACGCTCCATTCTTTTTCTCTGGGGGCCACAAGCCTCCTGATCTTTCACCCTGGGACTCTTTCCACATTCTCTTAACCTCTGGGGCCACAACCCCTCCCACCCCTTCATCAATAATACCAGCAAAGATGACAACAGCAATAAGCATTCCTGTACTCACATGACAACTGGCCAGGCACCTTATCAACTGTGGTAGTCCTATAAGGCAAACCAGGAAGGACCCACCAGCCCCACTTAATCCAGGAGCAAAGTAACTTCAGCACAGTTACACAGGAAGTCACTGGCTGAACTGCATCTGGATCCAAGGGCTTCATCCTCAGCAACAGTACTGTGGCCCTAGCCCCATCTCATTCTCAGCCTCTCTTCTGCCCTGTCTAGCAGTTATCAAAAGGGGCCACTTGAGAGAGGTATGATTTGAGCTCAGGAGCTCTTGGTTGCCCGGGGTTCACCCTCACTAGCTAGTCTTGTCTTTGTAGATTCCACCATTAATCACCTGAAGGCTTTATGGAGCCTCCTTGGGAAACATAGCTTCTCTATGGTCAACGGAACGGCCTCCCCAAATATCCATATCCTAATCCCTGAAATCTGTGGATACTTATACCTTATACTTAAGAGTGACATGACAGATGTGGTTAAGGACCCTGAGCTAGGGAGAATACCCTAGATTATCCAGGTGGGGCCACTGTAACCGCAAGGGTCCTTTATAGGGGAGGCAGGATCTTCCTGGGTCGGGAAGATCCCCTGGAGGAGGGCATGGCAACCCCCTCTAGTAATCTTGCCTGGAGAATCCCCATGGACAGAGGAGCCTGGCGGGCTACAGTCCATGGGGTCACAAAGAGTCGGACACGACTGAGTTACTTTATTAAGCACAGGAGTGTCCGAAGCAGAGAAGGGAATGTGACTATGGAAACAGGTCAGAGGGACGGGGTTCCAAGACAGTGGGTGCAGGTAGCCTCTAAAGGCTAGAAGAGGCAGGGAACAAATCCTCCCCAAGCCTCTGGAAGGAACATGGTCCTGATGACCCATTTTTAAGACTTCTGACCTCCAGAACTTTAAGATCATACATCTGTGCTGTTTTAAGCCACTGAATTTGTGGTAATTTGACACGGTGGCAATAGGGTCACTTCCTGTGACCCTCGCGTGCCCTCTGAATCTCAGACTGAGGGGGTGAGACTGCACGATGTCTACCTCCTCCAGCTTACAGGTGGGGAAATGGAGACTCACTGAAAGGGAACTACTTGTGCAAAGCATACAGTGAATCATCAGAGGCTGCGCTGAGCTATGGACCCCATGTTTCTGACTGCCCTTCATGTCTCCGTTACCCCACTCCTAACTGTCCCTCAGGCTTGACCATTTAAAGGCATAACACTTTTCATTCATATAGAGACAAAAATTTATGGAACAGAAAATAACATGTGTCTTGTTGAAGGTTTACAGGAACATCTGAGCAATCCCATGAGGGTAGTTGCAAAAACAAAGGATTAACCTGTCCCCACCGGGGTCTGGCTGACACCCAGATGTCTACAACATACAGTCACACCCCCTCCCCTTTGGGTGTAAAAAAAGCCTGAATTCTAACTCAAAGACGGCTCTTTGGGATACGAGTCGGCCATCTTCTTGGTCTCTTCTGTTGGCTTTCTGAATGAAGTTTCTATTCCTTTGTCCCCTGTTGTGTGCAGCAGCCAGCACAAGCTCAAACTCGCTAACAGAACTGGTGATACCCTTTTCACCCAGCTCCCCTTTTTAACAGGAACCAAACTTGAATTTGAAGGATGAGCTTCTGATAGTGGGACTTCTGGCCTCATCAAGGGGTGGCAGAGGAGATTCTAAGTCTGCCATATGTGGGCCTGGCTTGTACTGGCTGGCAAGAGCCAGTAATGCAACACGTGGGAGGCCTTCAACAAACGATCATGGAATTAACCAATTCCACCTTCAGTGGTAAGTCAGTAGCTTGAAACTGGTTATGGTGGGAATGTTTATACCATGGCAAAGGCCACATATTGGGGCTTCCCCTCCCTCGCTCGCCACTGCTAAGAGTTGGTTGTTAAACCTTTACCAGGACCGCAATCCAGACCCCATGGAGCCTGGGCAGACCTACCTGTCTTGCTCTCTCCCTGTCTGTGTCACCCCCCCACCTCCCCTGGTCCCCCTTTCACATCAGCCCCACAGCTGCCCTCCTCCCCAGCCAAGGTCCTGGCCCTGGAGGTCAGGGTTACATGCAGGCCCCTCCCAGGCCCCCAGAGCACTCCCACACTGTGTGCTGCCTGGGACCAGTGAACAAACAAACAAGATCAAACGTGACCCCAGGAGGCCACACCAGCTTTCATAACGTAAAACAAAGAGTAACACTGGAGATCACTTCAAGTGGACACTAATTCTGCTGGCTCCCCTGGAAAAGGATCTGGAAATTATAGCCTTTAAAAAGGCCACCTTAATGCTCCCCTCCCAGAAGCCTGCCTGGGCCCGCTAGCCTGGTGAAACTCCCTCCCCGCCCCGCCCCGAGCACTCACAGAAGGTTGCTCCTCAGCCTCAAATCCACCTCCCCAGATGCACAGTCGCCTTGTGAGGATCACCTGCCTCCTCTGTGGACTGGGGATTCCCAGAGGTTGGAACTCCCCGGCACAGGCTAGCATCTGAGAGGCATTCAGCAAATGACCACGGAATTAATTAGCACAGTCAGGCCTCTCTCTCTCCCTACTCTGCCTCTTTTCCTGGCCTGCTTCCTCCCTCTGCCACTGGTACCCTGCATACAATGGAGCCAAAAGCCTCCTTTCTTGAGTTAATACTTCCTCAGCCTGGGCAAGCCCTGCCTCAGTGACCTTGGAAGCCAGTGACCATGGAGCGTGACCAGCCCACAGCCCCCACTATTTCCATTGTAGCCAAGTTCAAGGCCAATTCCAGCTCCCTGTGACCTCCCTGTGACCACCCCACACACCTCTCCCCTGGCCCCTCCCGTCTCTCAGAAGTCTCCTCTGACTGCTTTGAGAGGACAGTGGTAGAGGTGGAGTCCCAAGGTCTGGACTCATCCTGGCTCAGCTAGCAATAGGACCCCCGCCCCAACTCGATGATAACTCCAGCATTCCCAGCCTGCCTTCCTGGCTCAGCTGTGGCTGGAAAAGCTGAGGCTGGTGTTGTGAAGTGACTCACACTCTGACTGCAGTGTCAGGCTGTGGAAAGTGCTCTGGGGTTGGGGAACTGGTAACTGCACTGGGATCTCTATTTTCTTCCTCCTGGGTTTGGCAAAACATCAGATATAGCCACCAGAGCAACAACAACAGCACCCATCACTTACAGAGCACTTACCGTGGGCCAAGCTCTGTTCTCAGAACCTTACATGTATTAATTCATTTCAGCCTTGCAATACCACTCTGATACTACTGCTATCTCTATTTTGCCTGTGAGTAAACTGAGGGAACACGCCTGAGGCCACACAGCTAGTAAGTAGGGGAGTGGGGATTTGAACCCAGGCTCAGAGTCCGGGCTAGCTCATTAAAAGACAGGGGTGAAGGCTGGGGACTAGAGATGGAAAAGTGATAGGAGACCACACTGCCATGGCTCAAGATGCCTGAATGGAAGGCTGCTTGTGGGGCTGATGGTATGTGAATGAAAAACAGGAAAAGGAACTGGGAGCCACATAAGGACAAGAGGGAAAAGGTCCAGGGCCATGGGAATGGCACGCAGGGAGAGAATTCAGGAAAGACCAGCTCAGGGGGTGGGGTAGGTCTCTTCTCCACTGCACAGTGTGGGATGCCTTTGGGCTTAAACCTTCAGGCCCTGCAGCCACAAGACAAAGTCAGGGCTTTATTCAGAGCCCTTGAATTCCACAAGGCTATTTTCTCATCATAAAATAAAACTTCTGGCAAAGGATTCCGTGGGATTAAATGTGGTACAGCTATTAGAGCACCACCAGGCCACCACCATGGACGCCTGACAGTGTGCTGGGCGCAGGAACAAGGAGCTTCACATACATTAACTTATTTAATCCTAATATTTACCTTATAGAAGTTAAACATGATTATTAGTCCCGTCTTATAGCTATGAATACTGAGGGACAGAGACTAGGGAACTGGCCCAAGAGCAAGTGAGTAGCACACCAGAACTAAAATCCAAAATTCATGCCTGTTTTTTTTGGACCATGCTTGGCTCCCTGACCAGGGTTGAACCCATGCCCTTGGCAGTGAAAGTGCAGCATCTTACCCACTGGACTGCCATAGAAATTACATTCCCTCTCAAAGAAAATAACAAGCGAGCTGCAGGCCCACCCACCCCCAACTTCATCGTCAAGTTTTATGTGTGTTATGGTACACGCTAACCTCATAAAGACTTTTTGAGACAAGCACTATTATTATTTCCATTTTACAAATGACGAACTGAGGCTCAGGGAGGGGAAGTAACAATTGCAAAGACACACAGCAAGTATACTGCAGGATTAGCAGTCAAGTCTCAGCAGTCCGCTTGAGATCAGAGCCTTGTCGGGGGAGCTCTCAGCCTGCCTCTCCCCGAGGTCACTCATGCCCATTACATCTTCCTGGGCAGTGAGCCCGCTACTCTCAGAACAGCTGGACGGCAGGGCCTGTTGCCTCCTGAGTGCAGCGGCCAGGAAAGCCTTGAGGTACTGGCGGAAGCGGCGGCTGGAGAAGGCGTAGAGGACGGGGGTGAAGCAGCAGTGCAGGAAGGCGACGCTCTCCGTCACCTGCAGCGCATAGTCCAGGTGCTGGCTGACCCTGCAGTCCCCAAAGACTTGCAGGTCCAGCAGCGAGTGCAGAAACAAGGTGAGGTTGTACGGGAACCACAGCACAAAGAAGGCCACCACCAGAGCCACGGCCATCCTCAGGGCCCGGCTCTGGCCCGGGGGCCTCAGCCTCACCAGCACAGAGCCAATGCGGGAGTAGAAGAAGATCATGGCGAGGAGGGGGAGGAGGAACCCCAGGAGGTTCTGCTGGAAGCGGAGGAAGAGCTTCCAGATGGTCCCATGTCCCCCAAAATCCGCATAGCACTCCCACACGCCCGGGGAGTTTTCATGCGTCCTCACAAAGACCATGTCAGGAACGGAGACAGCCAGGGCCACAGCCCACACAGTGGCTGCCAGCAGCAGGCTCTTGGCTCGGGTCCTCAGTCGGTGGTAGGGCCGAGCGCAGACGATCTCCAGGTACTTGTCCAGGCTCATGCAGCTGATGAAGAAGATGCCACTGTAGAAGTTCACGGTATAGAGGGTGCTCACCACCTTGCATAAGAAGCTCCCAAAGACCCAATGCCACACCACAGAGACGCCCCAGAAGGGCAGTGTCACCACAAACAGGAGGTTGGAGATGGCCAGGTTCAGCAGATAGGTCTCGGTCATCCGTCTTCGAGGCACGAACCGGAGCAAGACCACTAGGAGGAGGAGGTTTCCAACCAGGCCCAGCACAAAGATCAGGCTGTAGAAGACAGGTAGAAAGACTCTGCCAAATGACAGCACCTCGTCCTTCCTACACAGCATGAAGATCATGTCCTCCAGGTAGTACTCATAGTCATAGAAGGAGCTGCTGTTCTCAGAACTGGCCACCTTGGTGGTGGGCAGAAGAGGGGAGGCGGTGGCGGCCATGGCGGGAGGATGCACCCAGTCCTGGAGCTCTGCGGGCCAGAGAGCAGTGTGAGCCACAGGAGACGGGTCCAGGCCTTCCTGCCCTCCCTCCAAACCCACTGGAGCCCTTTTCTGGGGTGTCCAATAGAGTCTCCATATTTACACCGGTACCTGTGGGCTAGGGACTAGGAGTACAAGTGTGGGCAGCCCAAGGCTACCCGTGATACTGAGGTCATCTTGGGTAGGTGACGTAACCTCAGGTGTTCTCACAGTATTCACTTCTTTTCTTTATTTTGTCCCTCATTGTTTATAAAGACTGATATGGTCATTTGTGTTTTCTTTATTATTGAGGGACACCGATTCACCTGGGCTTCCCAGGTGGCACAAGTGGTAAAGAACCCACCTGCCAAAGCAGGTAGATGTAAGAGACGTGAGTTTGATCCCTGGGTTGGGACAATCCCCTGGAGGAGGGCATAGCAATATTCTTGCCTGGAGAATCCCATGGACAGAGGAGCCTGGCAGCCTGCAGTCTACAGAGTTGCGCAGAGTCGAACACGACTGAAGCGACTCAGCACACACCATTTCACCTATTTATTGCGTCTGTATACCCTTCCTCATGTGTGGCTTAAAATCCTTCTTCTTTGTGTGACTTATAATTTTGTTTTCACTTTAAGGTCACACTGCATGGTGTGGGAGATCTCAGCTCCTTTCCCAGAGAGTGAACCCACACCCTTGTAGTGGAAGCACAGAGTCTTAACCACTGGACTACTAGAGAAGTCCCAATTTTTTCTTTTAAAGAGCTTCTCTTCAGTGGGCTTGCTTCTTCTGTAAATAGCCGGTGTGCCCACTCTGGCTTTGAGCTCTCTTTACTTCTGTCACTTGAGGATTTCCCTTGCTTTGATTATTTTAAAAGTATTTTTGGAATAACAAGATGGCGGAGGAGTAGGTGGACGTGGAGTACAGCTCTCTCCACAGATTCATCAGGAATACACCTTCAGACACAAAAGATCTTGCAGAACACCAGCTGAGAGAAGCAGGAGGACCTGACCACTGGAAGAGAATATATAGAACCATGCAAAACTCAGCAGACGAAGGAAGTAGGGGGGGAAAGAGGAGAGTGAGCAGGACTGGACCTGCACCTGGGGGGGAGAGGAACTGAAATAGGGGTCAGAGCCTCACATTGGAGCAACTGTTTAGGACAGAGGAGAAGCATTTGAGGCTGCTGAAGGTGAAGCAGCTGAGCTGTGACAGCGTGAACGGAATGAGAATCACACAGACAATCCTTGCTGCAGCCTTATATACCCTGGACAGAGACGCAAGTCCCCTAGAAAGCACAGGGGCTGGGAGTTGGAACGTAGGGATTGGAGAGCAATCCCAAGGCGAGGTCTGCTGTTGACTGTGAGGAGACAGACCCATGGGGCGTGAAGGAGGCGATCTCAAGGGGAAATTCCTGTGGAGGAAAACCAGGCAACCATGGAGGTAAGGTGATACTGCAGAGTCATGTGCGGTGGGTGGAGCCATCACTGTAGTCTCTCTCTCCCCACATGCCAGCACTGACAGCTGAACAACAGAGAAGCTCCAGAGAGGCTGGCCCTTTAAGTGCCTGATGCACCAAGCAACAGGAAAGGACCAGGCAAACAGGCTCTCTGACCGCCTGCTGCCAGAGGCTAGAAAAAGACTGTGATAAGCCCATAGCTCTAGGAGTTCTTCTAGGTCTTCATAGAACTGATCAGCTTCAGCTTCTTGGGTATCAGTGGTTGGGGCATAGACTTGGATTACTGTGATGCTGAATGGTTTTGCCTTGGAAACGAACAGAGATCATTCTATCAAATATTTGAGACTGCACCCAAGTACTGCATTTTGGACTCTTTTGTTGACTATGAGGACTACTCCATTTCTCCTATGGGATTCTTGGCCACAGCAGCAGATATAATGGTTATATGAATTAAATTCATCCATTCCTGTCCATTTTAGTTCACGGATTCCTAAGATATCGATGTTTACTCTTGCCATCTCCTGCTTGACCATGTCCAATTTACCTTGATTCAGGGACCTAACATTCCAGGTTCCTATGCAACACTGTTCTTTACAGCATCGGATTTTACCTTCATCATCAGACACATCCACAAGCACCTTCAGTTTCAGCTCTGGCCCAGCCGCTTCATTCTTTCTGGAGCTATTAGTAGTTGTCCTCCACTCTTGCCCAGTAGCATACGGAACACCTTCTGATCTGGGCGGGGCGGGGGGCGGGGAGCTCATCTTTTAGGGTTATATCCTTCTGCCTTTTAAACATTTCATGGAGTTCTCTTGGCCAGTATACTGGAGTGGTTTGCCATTCCCCGCTCCAGTAGATCACATTTTGTCAGAACTCTCCATGACCCAACTGTCTTGGGTGGCCCTACACAGCATGGCCGATAGCTTCATTGGGTTACACAAGCCCCTTCACCATGACAAAGCAGTGAACCTTGAAGGAGAGACCTAGAAGACCTCAGAACTAACACCAAAAAAAAAAAAAAAAAGATATCCTATTCCACTTAGGGGATTGGAATGCAAAAGTAGATATCAAGAGATACCTAGAGTAACAGGCAAGTTTGACCTTGGAGAACAAAATGAAGCAGGGAAAAGGCTAACAGAATTCTGCCAAGACAGTGCACTGGTCATAGCAAACACCTTTTTTCAACAACACAAGAGATGACTTTACACATGGACGTCACCAAATGGTCAATGCCAAAATCTCTCTTGGTATTTGGTCAAAACCAAAGAATGATAACATTCTTTACAGCCGAAGATGGAGAAGCTGTATATAGTTAGCAAAAACAAGACTTGCAGCTGACTGTGGCTCAAATCATCAGCTCCTCATAGCAAAATTCAGGCTTAAACTAAAGAAAGCAGTGAAAACCACTAAGCCAGTCAGGTACAACTTAAATTCCCTATGAATATACAGTGGAGGTGACAAATTCAAGGTTTTAGATCTAGTAAACAAAGTGCCTGAAGAACTATGGACAGAGGTCCATAATATTGTACAGGAGGCAGCGAACAAAGCCATCCCAAAGAAAAAGAAACGCAAGAAGGCAGAGTGGCTTTCTGAGAGGGCTTTACAAATAGCTGACAAAAGAAGAGAAGTGAATAGCAAGGGAGAAAGGGAAAGGTATACCCAACTAAATGCAGAGTCCTAGAGAATAGGAAGGAGAGACGAGACGGCCTTCCTCAATAAACAATGCAAAGAAATAGAGGAAAACAAGAGAAAAGATAAGACAAGAGATCTCTTCAAGAAAACTGGAAATATCAAAGGACAATTTCATCCAAAGATGGGCACAATAAATGGCAGAAACGGTAAAAAACCCAACAAAAGCAGAAAAGATCAAGAAGAAATGGAAAGAAGAGATATACAGAAAAGATGTTAATAACTGGGATAACCACAGTGGAGTAGTCTCTCACTCAGGTAGGAAATCAAGTGGGCCTTAGGAAGCACTGCTGTCAATAAAGCTAGTGTAGATGATGGAATTCTAGCAGAGCTATTTCAAATCCTAAAAGATGATGCTATCAAAGTGTTGCCCTCAATATTTCAGCAAATTTGGAAAACCCAGCAGTGGCCACAGGACTGGAAAAGGTTAATCCTCATCCCAAATTCCAAGAAGGGCAGTACTAAAGAATGTTCAAACCACTGGACAATTGCACTCATCTCCCATGCTAATAAGGTTATGCTCAAAATCCTCCAAGTTAGGCTACAATAGTACGTGAAACAAGAACTTCCAGATGTTCAAGCTGGATTTAGAAAAGGCAGAGGAACCAAAGATCAAATTGCCAATATTTGCTGGATCATAGACAAAGCAAGGGAATTCCAGAAAAAACATCTCTGTTTCACTGACTACGCTAAAGCCTTTGACTGTGTGGATCATAACAAACTGTGGAAAACTCTTGAAGAGATGGGAATACCAGAACATCTTACCTGTCTCCTGAGAAATCTGTATGCGGGTCAAGAAGCAACAGTTAGAACCCTGTATGGAATAACTGACTGGTTCAGGATTGAGAAAGGAATACAAGACTGTTTATTGTCACCCTGTTTATTTAACTTAAGACGCTGAGCACATCAGGTAACATTCCCAAGGACACACAGCGAGTGTACTGCAGGATTAGAAATCAAGTCCCGGCAGCTGGCTCAAGATCTGGAGCCTTGAACCATGCAGTGGGAGCTGCTGTGAGCCCTCCCAGACTCACAGACTCGACAGTTGTCCCCTGCATGGCCCCCCTTGGGAAGCATGGCATTTGGATTCATAGCAATGTATAAAACACAATGAAAACAATACAAACCAGTCTTGACAATTATGGGAAGCTTTCTTATGCCCTAGTGCTTGCAGGTCTTCCTGGCTTCCCTGTGAGAAGGGGAGCAGGTATGCCCTCCCTGGTTTCACAGGAAGCCCAGGGCCATACCACAAGCCAGGCAGGGTTGACCCTAGAGCCCTGATCACTGAGTCCTGGACCACTGCACACACGATCCCTCATTGCTTTTTAATAGGCATTTTTCCTGATTACCAAAGTAATTATATGCTCAATGGAAAATGTGAAAATAGAAGAAAAAATAGAAAAGAGACTACAGATCTCTCCCTAATCCTACCCTCCCCCCTCCAAAGTAACCCTTGGGAACATGCTGGTATATCTTTTCTTTTCCATGCCCAGAGCCCCCATCTGCCACCTTGATCTTTCCTGGGTGTGCGAGTCACCTGCTGGCTTCCTGGCTGAAGAGAGTGGCCTTGTCCAGTCCCCATGGAGTAGGGGACCCCTTGCAGCCACCTGATAGACATGCCATCTCCTGCTCCCTGGTATCCATGAGGCCCACCCACTCCCCACGCTCCCTGGGACCCCATATTACTCAATGTTTCCTGGCTCTTATCAGGAAACAGGGATGTTTGTGACATTGATGAAATCACAACAGCAACCCCTCCACCCAAAGTTTCCTTCAATTAATAAAAACTAGGTAATTTTAGAACCCAGCTCTTCAAGGAGCTGCTGCGGAAGACTTTCACATCTTTCTTGAATCATTTTTTTCCCCCTTCCTTTTTTTTTTTCTTCTCTTGTTGCCTGAACTTTCACCACTTGAGCTCCTGGTTTTCATTTCAGCATTATCCTGCGGTCAAAATGAAATGCTCACCCCACTGCCACTACCCCCAGGGAGGGTGGTATACTCAGCATGGTGCAGCATGCAGGAACAGACTACAGGCTGGTTCACTTCATGGCTGAGCACCCCTGAGCAAATTACTTAACCTCTCTGAGCCTTAGTTTTCTCATCTCGGAAATGCTTCCCTGGTGGTGTTTCCATAATATTAATTAATAATTAAATAAGTGCCTAGCACATGACTATTGGTTCCTCCTCCAGACCCTAAAATGACACTTCGCTTAAGTTGGGATGGATAAAAGGATATCCTGGGACTGTTTGGGACAGATGGAGGGGTTGAGATCTTGTCAGGGTTTGGGGATAAAAAGAGAGGATGTGGGCTTTTAAGAAGAGAGTGTGGATGTGTGCTGGGAACCTCAGCCCTGGGAGTGGGGCCCCTTAAAGGTCATCTCATCTGTCCCCATCACAGTACAGCCCAGAGAGCAGAGGGAACAGCTGAGGTTACCTAGCCTCGTCTGGTACCAACCCTCAGGGATTTCCCAAACCCACAAAGCAGATCCTCAGACCCAGAGTCAAGGGCGTAAGGGGCCAGCAGGCCACCTTCCTCCCCAGCTGCCTGGGCCACTGCTCCAACAGCTGTCCTAAAGAGAGAGTGCCACGCTCACCCTACCTAGCTCCTGTCTCTCCCCACACCTGTCCTCTCTCCTGGCCATGGGATCTGGTCTCTTCCTGTGGCCCCTACATAGGGCCCACCCACCCCATTCCCAGAATAGCTGAAACCTACCAGAGCCAGACCTACTTGCCTGGGGACACCCACCTGGCAACCAGCAGGAGAGCAGCAGCGTCTGTGTCCCTCTTCCTCGGGGAAGCACTGAGGGAGTGACTCTTCTTTATAAGCTCTTCCCCTCCCCAGACTGCTTCCTGCCCGCATCCTCTTTGCATATCCCTTGTGCTTGCCCCAGCCCCACCTCAGCTGCACACTGAACTTGGGTCAAGCTCAAATGACCACCTTGTTGAAAGATCACCACCCCCAAAGATACACTAATTATTTTAGAAAACATGTGTCCCCAATCACACTTCTCTGGAACCATTCTCCTGCGGCTGGGCCAAGGACACGAAACGCCTCAGTCCAGGCTTCCAGGCTTTCACTTATTCTTGTCCCCTATCTTACGTAGCCTTCCCAGCCTCCAGCTTCATCGGTCCTGGATTCTGCACCCCCTGCCGCTCCCCGCCCCACCACCCAACCCTCCTCCTCTGATGGTAACTCTGCACAATCAGAGCTATGTCTGGCTCACCCATAGTGACACCAGTTCTCTCATCTACTAGACTTCTCAGACCAGCTTCCCTCTTCCCCTTCCCTGCTCCCCCCGCCAGTCCCATCACAGCATGAATCTCTTCAGAGCTAGCTGTCTGTTCACATGTCTGCTCAAGGACCATATGTGACCCACCAGGCTGAGCCCAGGGCCAGGCAAGAGCAGACCAAATGAACGAATACACGTGTGGAACACACTGCCCGTCACACACTCAGCAGTATGAGGGTACCCCTCCACCAGGATGGCACCTGTGGTCCACTGTGAGTCTCAGCTACCTTCATCTCCAGCCCCACTGCCAGCCCGTCACACAGCAGATGCTTGGTGAATGCTCACTGCCTCCTATCTGAACTGAGCAGTTAACAGAATAATGGCAGGTGGTTACAGGCACTGGTGATAGTGTCACCCAGAGCTGGGCTTGAATCTGGCTATGTATGTGCTGTGTGACCTAGGGAATGTAGCCTCACCTCTCTGAGCCTTGGTTTCCAGATCTTTTTGAGGAGGTGGGGTTGGTGTCTCCCCCAGACAGGCATGAGAACTAAATGCCCCCAGAGAGGTGGACAAAGACAGACATTTGCCTTTCTCTGGGGTCCACAGGCCACAGGAGGCCAAGCCTGTAATGGGTTCCACTCCCAACAGCAGGGAGCAAGGGACCTTCCTTGTGAGTGGGTTTCCAAGTCTCTCTGGGGCAAATGTTAATTACCAATAGGGAGAATAAGGCCACAGAGTCCTGGTTCCATCTAGGGGAACAGCTAGGTTCTAGAACTTGGGCTTCTTCCTCACCACCCCATTTTCAATTTTAATTTTTTAAAAATTTTTAATTTTTTAATTTAAAATAATTTTTAGACTTGCAAAAATTGTGCATAGAATTATCATTAACATATTACATAAGCATAACACAATTATCTAAACCATGAAATTGACATCGACATAGTATCATTAACTGGACTTCCCTAGTAGCTCAGCGGTAAAGAATCCACCTCCCAATGCAGGAGACGTGGGTTCAGTCCCTGGGTCAGGAAGATCCCCTGGAGAAGTAAATGGCAACCCACTCCAGTATTCTTGCCTGGAGAATCCCATGGACATAGGAGCCTGGCAGGCTACAGTCCAAGGGGTCACCAAAGAGTCAAAGAGTCAGACACGACTTAGTGACTAAACAACAATAATACTTCAACTAATCCACAGACCTACTCGGATGTCACCTTCTGTCCCACTAGTGTCCTCTCTGGTCCTGGATCTTAAGCTGAACCCCGTTGTGCATTTGGCGGTTGTGCCTCAGTGGTCTCTCCATTCTGGGACAGTTCCTTGGCCTTGCTTTGTCTCTTGTGACCTTCACCATTTTGCAGAGAACTGTAGAATGAACCTAAATTTTGGTTTGACGCTTCTTCATGATTAGATTGAGGCTACGCATTTTGGGTAGGAACATGTGTTCCAGAGAAGTGATGTGTCCTGCTCACTACATGATACCAGAAGAAACTGATTTCAATACGGCTCATTACTGACCATGCTAACTTTGATCACTGGGTAAGGTGGCTTCTGCCAGGTTTTTCCTCAGCGAAGGTACTGATTAACCCTTTGTAATTAATAAGCATCTTGTGGGGAGGTATTTTGAAACTATGTAAATATCCTGTATCTTCTTATACTTTCACTACTAATTTTAGCACCCATTAAATGATGTTTCTGACAGTAATTATTACTGTAATGTTTGCCAAATGGTGATTTTCTATTTCCATCATTCTTTCTACATTACCTGGAATTTTACCATTAAGAGTTGGTCCTTTGTCCTATTTATTTATATATATTGGTAGAGACTCATGAGTACTACTTTCATTTCATTTTTGATGTTCAAATCATCTCATGCTCTTTTGAAATATTTCAACCCATCTGTTTCCTGCTGACTTGATTTCCCAGCCACAGTCCATCATGGTGGCCAGGGCAGGATACTGGGGCAGCTGTCTCTGCATGAGTGGCCAGGTTTCCCTAAAATTCACTCAGGCATCGTCCCAGTAAAAGCTGGGCCTTTTCCTGGAATAGGCAGGTTCCAGTCAGAGGAAGTCAGTCATGGGCTCCAACGCCAGGAAGGGCTGACCAGGTAGGTCCACCTCCTTCCACTGCCTTCCAGTCCATCATCCTGCTCTCCACCCCAATCCTGACCTGGTCCATGGCAGTACCAGCCGACCTCATGCCCTGAGCTTTTCATTCTTGACTCCCCTTTCTCTGCTCTGCTGCAGGGACAGTTGCTGAGAAGCCCGGGTAGCAGACAGCTGGGTAACATTTACCTAGATTCATAAAGAGGAACTGAGCTCCACCCAAGAGATAGCTGCCAGATGTCCTTCACCAGCTCCAAGGGCAGCCAAGGCAGTGAGTGCAGCGCGCTGCAGCAAGAGAAACTGGCCAGGGAGCAGTGGGCCTGGCCCGTGTCAAGGGAGCTGAGGGAGACCGGGGCGGGGGCGGGGGGGGGGGGCGCGGGGGGGGTGCCTCTGAACTCATTCTCTTTGCTCTCTTTAATAAGACTGTCTGACCTGCGGAAGGGCTGGACTCAGTCTCTGAAACCAGACAAACAGGATGCTCACAGGCCTCTCCCACAGGGCACAGTGCCCTTGGACTACAGGTCTGTGACTTGACAATCTTTACTATTCCGACATACTCCTAACTCACTGAACACATTTACTAACTACAGTGAAAAGTGGCATCGCATTTTCAAAACACCTGCTTCTCTCTTCAGCTGAGCACGGACTGTGAATCTGCCAAGCTTCCGCATGCAGCCTGTCCTCCATGAGCCACCTGAAGGCCTGTCTCCCCTGCCACGAGCCTCCCCAAGTCCCTCCAGCCCACCCTGATGCCTGGCTCTGAGCCTCTGCCCAGCGCTACCCACACTCCACAGGAACGGGAGAGGCAGCTGGTTAACTTGTTGATTGAGTCTAGCCAAACTTGACAAACTGGATTTTAGGGGAAGGAGCCCTGGTTTGGCCCAGACTCAGCTTCTGTCTCACTCACTGTCTCTCTTTCCCCATTTCTCTGTAATCCTTGGGCAAAGCTCACTCCATTCAGGGCTGGGCCCACGAGAGCATTAATCTGGTCCAACTCCAGGGTTTTAGAGTTGGAAATCCTAAAGCACAGACTGGCTGCCCAATTCAGAATTTCTATAGGTGTCTATGTCGAGTCACTGATTCAATGTTGTGACAAATCTCAGAGCAGCTTCTTCCTACTGTGCTCCACTGATGGCCCAGCAGGAGAGAAAAGATGTTTATCTCGCCTCTTCCATTTCCTCTTTCTGCACCTTCTGGCCCCCTCCAGCCACCCCAGACGTGCGTTGTCTCCCCTTCCGTATATCTGCCCAGGGCCTCGTGCTCAGGGCCTCATGAGGGGGCTGATTTCAGTTAAGGTGGGAAGGGGTATGTAACCTTCTCACCACTCAGCAGCCCCTCGCCAGGGTACAAACATACCTGTTCGTAATCAACATATTTATTCCTTTATCACAATACCTTCAACCACATATTCCATGTTAATATAGTGGTTTGCCACATGCCTTCTCTGTGGGTTGGGCCAAGCTGAGGTTATCACACCCATTTTGTGGACGTGGCTGCCAAGGCTCAGAGAGGGAAAGTCACTTGTCCAGAAACCTGTAGTTGATAGGCGCCCCTGGACTTTCTGATTCCTACTCAAGTGCTCTCTTGCCCACAATATATGAGAATACTCTGTTTAATTGTTTGCTTCTTCCTTCTCCCTCCCTTCCAACTCAGATCTGATTAGCTATTCTAGGACAGAAATTATTTCTTACTCATCCGCGAATCCCTCACAGAAAAGCCCAGCAAGGGCTTGAGATGAAGTAGAACAGTAATACAAGTGTACTAGGTGAACAGATGCTTCCCAGGTGACATTAGTGGTCAAGTAAAGAACCTGCCTGCCAATGCAGGAGACATCAGAGACGCAAGTTCAATCCCTGGGTCGGGAAGATTCCCTGGAGGAGGGCATGGCAACCCACTTCAGTGTCCTTGCCTGGAGAATTTCATAGACAGAGCCTGGTGGGCTACAGTGCATGGGGTCACACAGAGTCAGACACGACTGAAGCGACTTAGCATGCAGCACATGCTTTGATGTAGGAAGCTTCCCAGAATGACTTAGATCCACTCCCTGGGGCTTCTCTGGAGAGTGGTGGCAGAAGGTCGGTCAGATCTGATGTCATCCATGCTCCATCAGCTGGGTTACCCTATTGTTGGCTCTGGGACTTTGCCCATGAGGGCATGACTGACATCCAGTCAGAGTGAGGTCAGGGTCGGCAACCAGCAGCAGCTGCACACATCCTCGGGTTCCAAGCATAGATGACATCATGTAGGGCTTGAAAACTGGTGCTCACAGCAAAGCCCGAAAGTAGGTAGGAGGCAAGGATGGGCTGAGGTGCCAGCTTTCTGTGGCCAGGTTCATTTCTGTGGAATTATTTTCTTTCAAACATTTTTCCGGTCTTGGAAACTGTGACAGCTGTTAATCAACTGTTGAGAACTGAAAGCCTTGCCAAACACTCCTTTACCTTTTTACCCCATCTGCCCAACCACAAGGCCCTCCCACATGTCTGTCTCAGGACCAGGCGGCCTGACTGCATTCCCACCCTCGGCCCCCAGCCAGGTGCTGATGGCAACTTCCTTCCAAATCCAGCTGTTTTCTCCTCACCACATGTTTTAGTTTTATTAAGTTTATTTATTCTGGCAATTTTCAAATATATACTTTAAGAAAGTGCCAGAATAGTATAAATAACTCTCATGGATCCATCATCCAGCTTCAGTGATAATCAACTAGTGGTCAATCTTTCTACTCATACTCCCACCCACTTATCCCTTTTCAAATGAGTCAGTTTTTCACATCAGGTGGCCAAGATATTGGAGTTTCAGCTTCAGCATCAGTCCTTCCAGTGAATATTCAAGACTGATCTCCTTTAGGATGGACTGGTTGGATCTCCTTGCAGTCCAAGGGACTCTCAAGAGTCTTCTCCAACACCACAGTTCAAAAGCATCAATTCTTCAGTGCTCAACTTTCTTTATAGCCCAACTCTCACATCCATACATGACCACTGGAAAAACCATGGCTTTGACTAGATGGACCTTTGTCGGCAAAGTAATGTCTCTGCTTTTTAATATGCCATTTAGGTTGGTCATAGCTTTCCTTCCAAGGAGCAAGCATCTTAATCTCATGGCTGCATCACCATCCACAGGGATTCTGGAGCCCTCTCACTGTTTGCACTGTTTTCCCATCTATTTCCCATGAAGTGATGGGACCAGATGCCATGATCTTCATTTTTTGAATGCTGAGCGTTAAGCCAGCTTTTCACTCTCCTCTTTCACTTTCATCAAGAGGCTCTTTCACGATTCTTCGCTTTCTGCCATAGGGACGGTATCATCTGCATATCTGAGGTTATTGATATTTCTCCCAACAAACATGATTCCAGTTTGTGCTTCATCCAGCCCAGCGTTTCTCCTGATGTACTCTGCATATAAGTTAAATAAGCAGGGTGACAATATACAGCCTTGACGTACTCCTTTCCCCATTTGGAACCAGTCTGTTGTTCCATGCCCAGTTCTAACTGTTCCTTCCTGACCTGCATACAGATTTCTCAAGAGGCAAGTCAGGTGGTCTGGTGTTCCTATCTCTTTCAGAATGTTCCAGTTTATTGTGATCTACACAGTCAAAGGCTTTGGCATAGTCAATAAAGCAGAAATAGATATTTTTCTGGAACTCTCTTGCTTTTTCGATGATCCAACGGATGTGGGCAATTTGATCTCTGGTTCCTCTGCCTTTTCTAAATCCCGCTTGAACATCTGGATGTTCACAGTTCACAGACTGTTGAAGCCTGGCTTGGAGGATTTTGAGCATTACTTTGCTAGTGTGTGAGATGAGTGCAATTGTGCGGTAGTTTAAGCATTCTTTGGCATTGCCTTTCTTAGGGACTGGAATGAAAACTGACCTTTTCCAGTCCTGTGGCCACTGCTGAGTTTTCCAAATTTGCTGGCATATTGAATGCAGAAGTTTCACAGCATCATCTTTCAGGATTTGAAATAGCTCAACTGGAATTCCATCAGCTCCACTAGCTTTGTTCATAGTGATGGTTCCTAAGGCCCACTTGACTTCACATTCCAGGATGTCTGGCTTTGGGTGAGTGATCACATCATTGTGGTTATCTGGGTCATGAAGATCTTTTTTGTATAGTTCTTCTGTGTCTTCTTGCCACCTCTTCTTAATATCTTCTGCTTCTGTTAGGTCCATACCATTTCTGTCCTTTATTGAGTCCATCTTTGCATGAGATGTTCCCTTGGTATCTCTGATTTTTTTGAAGAGATCTCTAGTCTTTCCCATTCTATTGCTTTCCTCTATTTCTTTACATTGATCACTGAGGAAGGCTTTCTTATCTCTCCTTGCTATTCTTTTGAATTCTGCACTCAAATGTGTATATATTTCTTTTCCTCCTTTGCCTTTAGCTTCTCTTCTTTTCCCAACTATTTGTAAGGTCTCCTCAGACAACCATTTTGCCTTCTTGCATTTCTTTTTTGGGGATGATCTTGATCACTGCCTCCTGTACAATGTCATGAACCTCCATCCACAGTTTTTCAGGCACTGTCTATCAGATCTAATTCCTTGAATCTATTTGTCACTTTCACTGTGTAATCATAAGGGATTTAACTTAGGTCATACCTGAATGGTCTGGTGAATGGTCTAGCCACTCACTAGCACAGTAATCCAAGTCTATGCTGCAACCAGTAATGCTGAAGAAGCTGAAGTTGAATGGTTCTCTGAAGACCTATAAGACCTTCTGGAACTACCCAAAAAAGACATCCTTTTCATCATAGAGGACTGGAATGCAAAAGTAGGAAGTCAAGAGATACCTGGAGTAACAGGCAAGTTTGGCTTTGGAGTACAAAATGAAGCAGAGCAAAGGCTAACAGAGTTTCACCAAGAGAATGCACTGGTCATAGCAGACACCCTCTTCCAACAACACAAGAGAAGACTCTACACTTGGACATCACCAGATGGTAAATATTGAAATCAGGCTGATTATATTCTTTGCAGCCAAAGATGGAGAAGCTCTATACAGTCAGCAAAAACAAGACCAGGAGCTGACTGTGGCTCAGATCATGAACTCCTTATTGCAAGAGGTTATACTGGGAGAAACTAGATGAAAGGGATACAGGATCTTTCTGTATTATTTTTTGCAAATGCATGTCTAAAATTATGGTAAGATAATTTTTAAAAAGGTAAAAAATTATTCTGAAATACAGTTTTTAAAGTATTTTTAAAAATACATTTATGATATAGTAACATTTGCCTGTCATTATTAACACATTTAAAAAGATACAGCAACAAATCTTACAACTACCATGACAGTGATAAATATAAATTATATTTTTAAGATACCTGTGATAAGATCCTGCTAATACTGCTACTTTGGGGCTGCTTACAGTCATAATCAAACATGTTAATTTTGTCAGAGGTTAATGAAAATAAAGGGGTTTCCCAGGTGGTGCTAGTGGTAAAGAACCCACCTGCCAATGCAGGAGATGTAAGAGACGCAGGTTCAAAGCCTGAGTCGGGAAGATCCCTTACAGAAGGGCCTGGCAACCTACTCCAGTATTCTCGCCTGGAGAATCCCATGAACAGAGGAGCCTGGCAGGCTACAGTCCTTGGGGTCCCACAGAGTCAGACACGACTGAAGCAGCTTAGCATGCACACGATGAAAATAAAAGTGTAAATTTTCTTCCTAACAAAATTCAGGGTTCCCTCCCTGAGTCATATCATGGGCCCCCAAGTTAAGGACTCCAGCTTTGCTTAAAATGACAGCTTTCCTTCCTCTGTTTCACAAGCTATAATGGACACAGAGGGTAAAGAGTAGCAGCAGGAGCATCTATGGAGGACGTGGTGGCCACACTGCATTGGTCATGGCTGCGTGGGGCATTTTTGAAATGTCAATTCATGCTTCCCCATACTGACTTTCCCTTTACTCAAATAGCAAGATTTTAGAAAAAGTCTGTTCCTTGTCCTTTGAGTACAGGAGTTTGAAGATATTAAGGTTCTCTTTCTGCCCTTCATCAAACTAAAAAATTATTCCCCAGGCTGGGGAGAAGATGAGGGGCCTGAGGGAAGCACGTCACTCTAGACACTAGGTGACCCTGGGCTCTGCTTCCCCATCAGAGACCTGGGGTTTGTGGGATCAAGGGAAAGAGGGACATGGCACATTGTGAGTCTAAGTTGAGTACAGCTACAGGCAGCCCCATCCCACTCCCTCGCTTGGCACAGATGCAACAAAATGAGGTACTCAGTGAACTGCCAGGCCTGAAGGTGCTGGTGGACCATCCTGAGTGTGGATATATAGGGCTGGCGAACAACTGGGAGGCAGCAAAATGTCTAAGTGGAGACCTGTATGGGCAGAGTCCACCAAGAACCATGCGGCACAGTGCTTGCCTTGGCACTGACTGAGTCTCCTAAACCTGATGCAATTACGGGCAAAGGGTGACCCTCACACTGACTGATATTTATTTTCCATTATCTGTGGAATGCAGTCACAAAACAGAAAATAAGTTGTTCTAGAAAATATGATGATACTTTTTTGTATATTGAGTTTGTATTCAAGAACTAGTGGCACTTTCAGAATCCAAGGGCACAGCTTCTGCAGCAGGTGCCACTGCTGGTGCTCCAAGACCCAACCCTTCCTTATACCCACTTGGTACACACTGGCTGACTCCCAAGTGGCAATACCCACTATGCTGTGTCTGAGGGCTTGCTCTGGCTAACAAAGCCTGCTTTACCTCTGCCTCCCCAACAGTGCCGTGCACCGGAAGTCCCAAGGAAATAATGTTCTCGCCCCCTCAAGAGTCCTCAGCAGTCGCCTGGCCAGAAGTTCCAGAGAACTAAAACATTCCACCCCATCAAGGGTCCGTAACCAATGTCTGGGCCAGAAGTTCCAGGGATACAACACTTCCTACCACCTCAAGAGCCCTCAACTAGGGACTTCCTTGCTGGTCCAGTAGCTAAGACTCTGCACTCCCAAGGCAGGAGAGCAGTTCCTTGAGAGCCCCTTGGACTGCAAGAAGATCCAACCAGTTCATCCTAAAGGAAATCAGTCCTAAATATTCATTGGGAAGACTGAGGCTAAAGCTGAAACTCCA
Organism: Capricornis sumatraensis; assembly: GCF_032405125.1. NCBI lineage: Eukaryota > Metazoa > Chordata > Mammalia > Artiodactyla > Bovidae > Capricornis > Capricornis sumatraensis. Next base: position 60,499,324 of record NC_091078.1, on the reverse strand, counting down.
ATACCTTGGCCACCTGATGCGAAAAACTGACTCATTTGAAAAGACACTGATCCTGGGAAAGACTGAAGGCAGAAGGAGAAGGGGACAACAGAGGATGAGGTGGTTGGATAGCATCACCAACTCAATCGACTTGAGTAAGCTCCGGGAGTTGGTGATGGACAGGGAAGCCTGGTGTGCTGCAGTCCATGGGGTCACAAAGTTGGGCACGACTGAGCGACTGAACTGAACTGGGTTAGATCCCTTGTCAGGGAACAAGATCCCATATACTGCAAAGGGGATAAAGATCCCCTTTGCCACAGCTAACCCTGGCACAGACAAATATACTTAAAAAAAAAAAAAAAAGAGCCACCAGTAACCCTCAGGTGAATGGTCTGTACTGTTATCTGAATTTCCCCCATGGGATTACATGATCTTCCCTCCCCTGTCTCACTTCCCCACTTTCCTGCCTGTGTTTCCACCTCCCAAATAAACTACCACTTGAACCACAAGACACTGCCAATGGCTGACCTTCTTTGCTTTATTTTTTAAAAAACGAATGCAACTTTATAAAACTGAAACTAAAATCTACACTCAAATCCCTGTCTCTGGGTCTGCTAAGACATTTATCTATTACATACTCCATCCAAGAACTGTCCCCTTGAGCTGCCACCAAGCCCTCTGCAGTGGGTCAATTTGAGGAAACTGCTGAACCAAATTCAGGGGAATGATCCCCTGGGAGCTGGAGAGGCCCAGTGTGCCTCCCCTGGTTCCACAGGAGAGGTGAGGTAAAGAACACAGAGGCTGTTTCAGGTTGGGAATACGCTCCACCCAGATACTACATATCACAGTGGGAAGTGTGGCCACAAAATGAGGAAACCGTGAGATAAGGAAATGCTGTGATTGGAAATGTGGTGAAATCTTTGGAAGCTGAAGCCCTGGGTGTGGTGTGAAAAACTGCAAAAAGGAATATCTGTATGATCTCAGGACGGTGACCATGAAAAGTTCTGGGATCCTATTTGGCCTGATTCCAGGCCTCCCTTCTAGAGAACTCAATCCCTAGGAGGTGGAGGTGGAGGGCTCCTGGGCTTACAAATGGGATGGACAACACCTTGGCTAAGTCCGAATCCCAAACAAAACACAGCACGTTAGCCACCCAGCAAAATTAATCTGCCTCCATGGCTCAGAGGGTGTGGGGATCCCCCGGCTAGACAGTGGAGCAGGAGCAGAACTTGGACTAGAAGCCAGGCCTGTTTCTCTCTGAGCAGATACTTTTGCCTGTAACCCAACAGGAAATGCATTTTATGCAGCAAGCAACTATGCAAGTTTCATAAAAAAAAAAAATGCCCTGACAATCCGTAACGCACTTTGATATTTTCAATTTTATTCTGTTTCACATTTCTAAAATGCTGAACATAACACATTAAGTGATTTCACAACTCACTTCTGGGTGGTGACCCACAGTTTGAAATACTGCCCTTGAATGTATCCAGAAATGAAAGTATGTGGAAAGGAATTCTAGGCTTTTCCTAAATACTGTGTATTTACTGTTAGCCTCCATGTCCCATCCAAGGCTGCAGAGAATACTGGGCTGGGCCAGGAAATTAAAATTCTGCAAAGTGGATACAGAGAACTTGTGGTTGCCAAAGCGGAAGAGGGGATGGATTGGTCATTTGGGATTAGCAGGTGCAAACTATTATAGATAAACAACGAGGTCCTAGTGTATATATAGCACAGGGAACTATATTGAACATCCTGTGATAAACCATAATGGAAAAGAATACGAAAAAGGATGTATTGCTGCTGCTGCTGCTAAGTCACTTCAGTCATGTCCGACTCTGTGCTACCCCAAAGACGGCAGCCCACCGGCATCCTGGTGGCTCCCCCGTCCCTGGGATTCTCCAGGCAAGAACACTGAAGTGGGTTGCCATTTTCTTCTCCAATGCATGAAAGTGAAAAGTGAAAGTGAAGTCGCTCAGTCATGTCTGACTCTTAGTGACCCCATGGGCTGCAGCCTACCAGGCTCCTCTGTCCATGGGATTTTCCAGGCAAGAGTACTGGAGTGGGGTGCCATTGCCTTCTCCAGAAGAATGTATTAATATATATGAAAACGAATATATATGTAACTACTCACTATGCTATACAGCAGAAGTTAACACAACATTATAAATCAACTATACTTCAATAAACTAAAATTTTAAAAGTAAAATATAAAATTCTGTAAGGTGAAGGTGGTTCCTGTCTCCTAATCCAGTGATTCAAACCAGGCATTGCCACTGCTTTCACATTCTTTGCCACATCTCATACCACCTGTACTATATATTATTATATGAATATTCTAAATCAACTCATCACTTTTTAAAACTTAAATACTCACACTAGCCTTGTCTTATGGAAATCAAAGGTTTGAAGTTACTCCCTGATGCAAAATAAAACTAAAACACAAATGATGAAAATAAAACATGCTTTCTGTGTTCCACATTAAACTCCAGAACTACTGGCTCTCCCAGTCCTGCTCCTTTCACAAGAAAATAATCCAGCCTCAATAGCTCAATATAAGCTGTCCTTAACCCCTATAAGGGCTTTGTCCTTCCAGACAGTTCACCTCCCCAGTGATAATCAGCACCATCATCATGGCTAATGACATTTAAACTTATTGTCTTCACACTGGCCCTGTGACTTGGTCAGGTCACTCCCTTTTATAGATGAGGAAGCCGGTATGGAGAGATGAGGCAGACCTGCCCATAGTTAGGACATTTGGAACCCAGGTCATCTGAAAGCAGAGCCTATGTGCCTAACTGCCCTCCTCTGAAGGTGCCCATCCCCATTGTCAGCCCTAGTGTTGCCTCTTACAGGATACCATCCTGGACTACACGTCCCATAATATTGTTCTGCCTCTGTTATCAAAGCACTCACTTCTTGCCTGTTTAACTCACTTGGAGGTCAATCATAAAACTGCTTGAAGACACTACCTCTACCAGGCTGGGAGCTTCTTGAAAGGATGGCAACATCTTATTCTTCTATGTACTTCTGTGTCCAATAGCCTGTCTGAGGCATCAGAGGCCTTCAGTGTTTCCTGGACCCTATGATCTTTTCTTGTTATTTAACAAACACTCAGCACTCTTTGCAATTTACCAGCTCACAGGCTGGTTTCCAGTGAAGCCCTGGCAACAGAGGGAAGGGAAGACAAGTCAGAAACAACAGAATGAAGGGGTCTTAACCTGCGGTCCACAGATCCCCACTGGACCCATGCCTAGGACACAGGTCTCTGAACTTAAGTGAAAAAGATTATATCCTTATTGTCACTGGCCTCTGATGGAAATCCAGTATTTCCTTCTAATGGAATCTTACCTGTGACTCAGTCACTAGTAAAGTCACTAATAGTTTTATTTCACATCACCATTGCAGCAGACATCACAAAATACACCCATCACTTCCTAAAACCTTTGGTTTTCAGACCCACAGCTGTATCTTATATTTAAGTCATCAGTAAAGAAACATATGTATAGCACATGGCATGCCACAATTGGAAAAATATAGCTTAGCATCTGTATTTTAATAGGACTGGCATTTCTTGACAATTTCAATAGGGTCAGTAATCTGTTTTATTTTATACTGTTTAAAACATTATTTTGAGATAGGCCCATAGGTTTCATCAGGCTGCCAGTGGAAACTACGGTCCAAAAAAGTTAAGAGCTGGGTTTGAGTTCAAACCTTAGTTCTGCCATTTACAAAACAAGTTACCTGGGCCTCAGTTCCTTCATCAGTAGAATGGGGATTACTACCTACCTTATGGATTAGCATCTAGCATCTGAAGAAAACTGATTTCAAAACCAGCCGAGACTGCCTGATGAGGCACACAAAGCCTGAGCATAGTGGAGCCCTCAGTTGCCCACCTCTCCTGTCACAGAAGCCATTTGTCCCCCTCAGTGTGGTTGAGACCAGCTCTCTGCGGCTGGACATAAGACCATACCCTTCTTAGATACTCTATCCCCATTCTGAATTGGCTGACATTATGAGGCTCACAGGAGGGGCCAGTCGCCTCCCTCTTTTAAGCACTGACACGCAATTCCACACTTCTCCACAGGGTGGAGCTGGTTCACACAGCTTCATCTATCAGTGGGACCTTTTCACCCTGACATGCATTTCCACATATGTCCACTGGGCAGGGTTGGTTCACACTCTCAATCTGTCAGCAAGACCAGGAGCACTGCCGGAACACTTCCGTTAGGACCATCTCACTATCCAGCCCTTGCTTCCCTCCATTCGCTTTCCTTTCCCACCCCCACCCCCCTTCCCAACAGAGCCTGCCTTACAGAAACGTGCCCCCTCTGTGCTCCTTTCCAGTAACCTTCTACTCTTAGAATGGTGGTGACTATTCTGACTTTTAATACCATGGATTAGCTTTGCTGTTTTTAAAGTTTATTTAAATGTTCAGTCGCTCAGTTGTGTCTGATTCTTTACAGCCCCAAGGCATATATTTTGAAATGGCAACCCACTCTAGTATTCTTGCCTGGGAAATCCCACGGGCAGAGGAGCCTGGTGGGCTCCTGTCCATGGGGTCGCAAAGAGTTGGCACACAACTGAGCAACAAACACATACTAAATATATTCTTTCGTGTTTGGTTTCTTTTGTTCAATATTATGTTTGTGAGATTGTATGCAGGTGTATTTCATCCATTCTCACTGCCCTATAGGTTCTACTGAGTGGATATTCAATAAATTTGTCCATGTATCTGTTGACTTGGCATCTGAATAGAGTCCAGTTTAGGGTCTGCTTTGTGGTTGCTCCCTGGAGGGTGGCATCCATGCTTCTACCCAACCAAAACTGGTTTAGAGCTGGGGACTAATGATGCAATACACTCACAAGAGGATTTGAAAGATTGATCACATAGTAAAGCTTTCTGGGGACAGCAGGGCCCACACTCAAACCAGCATGTTTGGCTTAAGCAGAAGAGGCAAGTGGCTCTAGTTTTTACAGTGGATGGAGAGAGGGGGATCAAAGGTGAAGACGCCCTCTCCCACTGGCGGGAGTTTGAGGAGTCTTACCTTCCCACTCATGCCAAGGAAGCAAGTATCTAGCTTTTCTTATTGGCATGTCCAGGAGTCGAGTGAAAAGGGAAAGAGGAATGATGGGGCTTGCAGGCTATCATGGTCAAACATCAAAAATGGAATCAGACTCTTTCTTTTATGGTTATTGTTAAGAAGTACTGCTGTAACATTTTTGTACAAGCCTTTTGGCAAACATATCACACATTTCTAATGGGTGGGTGTCTCTAGGACTGCAATTGCTGGGGAATATGCTTGTCTTGGGTAAATACTGCCAAACAGTTTTTCAAAGTGATTATACCAAATTACATTCCCTTCAACAGTATTTATGGCTGTACCAGTTTGTTTATCCACTCTGCAGCTGAGGGACATTTGGTTTGTTCCCATTTAGGGAGGGGGGGATTACAAATAAAGCTGCTGCAAACATTCATATGCAGGTTTTGGTGTAAACACATGTTTTCATTTCTTTTGGGTAAAAACTAGGAATGGGACAGCTAGGTTGTCTGGTAAGCCTATGTTGTGCAGTGAGAGAAACCAGGCACACTGTTTTGCAAGGTGGCTGCACATTTTGCACCTCCACCAGCAAAGTATGTGAGTTCAAACTGCTCCACAATCTCCTGAGTACTTGGATTGGTCAGTCTTTACTTTTAGTTATTCTATTAAGTGTGAAGTAGTGTTAATTGTGCTACTGAGTTGTATTTCCTTAAGAAATAATGACGTTGAACATATATGGATGACTATATATCTTGCCATCCATATATGTTCTTTGGTGAAGTGTCTTTTCAAATCTTTTGTCCACTTTTAAAGCTGAGCTGTTTTCTTACTGTTGAGTACAGCGGGCTCTCTGTTTATCTTGGATACAAGTCCTTTATCAGGCAGATGGTTTGCAAATATTTTCTCCTAGTTTGTGACTTGTGTTCTCGTTACCATAACAGTATCTTTTGAATAGCAGCAGTTCTTATATTTTAGTGAAGTACAAACAACTTTTCTTTACAGATTGTGCTTTTTGTGTCTTACCTAAGAAATCTTTGCCTACCCTTAAGTCACAAAGATTTCTAGAAATTTTATATTTTAAGATTTACATGTAGGCCTGTGATTGATGAGCCTATATTAGCAAACTTCAAAAGGTATTTGAAAAAGGGTCTGATAATGGACACATTGAAAGAGGGCAGAGTTTACATCCAGTAAAACACTGAAGATACATTAGGAGGACCATAGTTTCTGTGTATAGCATCAAAAGTTAAGATTTTCTGCTAATTCAGAGTTTATCTTTCAGAAAAAACTGGCAAGAAGTTCTAGGGATGATGAGGGCTGCTTTCCTCTCTGGATCCTCCCTTTAATAGATGTATCACCTTTATATAGTATATTTATGCAGCCTTTGTTTTGCCTCTCTGCTCCTAAGAGGACCATTTGTTTAGCCCTTCAAAAAGTTTAAGAGTTGGGAGGGAGATTTGTTTAATGTAACATGACAAACAAAGCCTAAGTAGCATAACAAATACACAGAGAGTTCATCGTGTGATCAGGATAATTATTAATTTGTAATGAATAACTTTTAACAATCACCCACCAACGTCCAGGATCTACCTGAACCAATCTAAGAATTATTCATCTTATGGAAAGAAGAAACTTCACTTCTTTCATTTTATGGGTTATCTTCTTCTCTCTACCTTGAGCCACAGTTAAAGGTCATGAGCCATTTTAGTCTTCCTTTTACAGAGGCAAATGAGAACTCATTGGTTTGGGAAGCCCCAATGGCGTTAGCTGCAGTAGGCCTTGTTCTAGAATTCCCACTGGTTTTACAATGGACTTTTCAAGTTAAAAACAAAAACCCAGTTCCAAGGATTAGAAAAAGGACATAAAGCCAAATGTCTGTTGGTTCTCTATATTTCAAAGCAGCTAACCAGCAAAAATGCTGTGTCAGGGAGGAGTCAAGTTTTACTTAGGCAAGCTTTAGGCAAGGGACGTTTTTACAGCATCTATCACCTTGCGTACCGAAGGCAGAGTAAGCAGCAGTTAGCTGCTTTAGAGACAATGCTAAAGTCTGCGCTAACTACTGGGTAGCCATAGGTCACCACTGCAAAGACATTTGACGGAGAAGGCATGGTGGAAAGAGGCAGGCAAGAGGCTCCTGCTGCGCAGCAGTAAACTACAGTGGTAAGCAAGGTGAGGACTTCAGAATCCTATTCCCAGCCCCGCAGTCTTTCATACTCTAGACTTGAGGGTATTTACCTGGCAACTCCACACAGTCCCAGACTCTTGCGGTCTTCTCTCAGCATATCTTGCGTGCCACAAAGTAACCTCCTTCTCTTCCCAGACTAAGCCTTCCCAGGGGCTCTGTGGTCTCTCTGAATTACATCCAGATTTACCTTGTTCACTATCAGTTTTGATGCAGCTGTGGCCAGTCACCCTAGAATTCCTGAGCATGGTTGAGGGCCCCACAGAGTCTTGTGGGGATGGCCAACAGAAATCACAGGGCTCTTTCCATCTAGGTTCTTTATGGAAGTTCCTTTTCAGAGACCTGTATCCTGCTGGAACATATGCGTCATATGGATTCTATGGTGACCTGGGCTGCAGAGGAACCCGGGACATAGTTGAGAACTTGACAATAAGAATGCAAAAAACAAGTAAGACATCTCTCAGGGTTGGAGTGACACTACTGGAAAGCTAGCTACATGTTGAGACGGCTTGAGTCTTGAGATCTGGTCGATCGATGAACTGCAGCATTACCGTTCCTCTTGATCCTCAAAAGGGCTTCAGGCCATGTAAAGCCTCCTTGTTGCTAAGTTTTGTTTAGTTTTGCTTAGTTCCATAGTTTTGCCACTAGATCACCAGAACTTTGGAATTTGGAAGGGATATGTGGTTTGTAACTTATAAAAACATGTTTGAAAAATTGTCCCATAAAATTGAGAACATCAGTCTGAGTTAGGTATGAATCTATCTTTTCCCAGAGAGGAATGCATCTTTGGAGTCCTTCTGACTATGGTAGGATCTTCCTTCCAGGAGGGGTCTCCTCAGGCTCCTCAGAGAATAAGCCTAACAACTCAGATCCAGTGGATGACAACTGACACATATCATCTTTTGGGGTGCTTCCCCCCCATTACCAGTGACAGAAGAAGGGCAGTGCACTTAAGAAATAAATCAATAAACTGGAAAGTTCTATCATGCTCCTTCATCTGACTATGCCCTAGGATCACAGCTCAGATAGGAAGGAGAAGGAGGGGCCTGGGACTTCCTGTTGCCCATCCTGGTGGAGGCTATAAATAGGTAGCACAGGAGAGCTAGCTGCTAGTGTGTGGGCAGCCTTTTCTGTATCAGGGCCCCATTTTCTAGGCTCTTTGCTGGTTCTTACATTGGAAAGTGACAAGGGCTATAGACCAGAACAGGGAGCATATAAACATATTCATACAATGGCCAGTTTTGTCTCAAGCATTTCCCTTTATGTACTTCAACTTCTTTAACTCATAAGCAAAGCCTTCTTGGGAAGAAATTCATACTTATAAATCCAATACACTAAACTTCAAATATTAGGAGTCTAAAGGCCTCCAAGTGTTCCAATATCAAGAATAATTTTGTAAGATTTCACCTTAAAAATTGTACATTGCTTAAACATTTCAAACCAGTTATAAAGCTGTCATTCTACTAATCAAGATCACCCTTCCTGTGATAAATTTATAAAATATCAAATACACAAAGCCACTTACTGACTTCACACAAAAATGTTAATGCTAATGGGTCTTTTCCTTAACTCTTCCTGTGCTTTATTCTAAAGCTTTCCAGGTTAAAAAAAATGCTTATGCACCTAGGGCAGGCAGTTATCATACCAGGGTCTGCTAGCAGACTCTTGGGCTGGGAGGAGGAGAAGCTTAGTTGAGAACACATGGGCAACACTAAATTCTATATATAGTTATGTTAATCACTCCATAATGTCAAAGGGGTAATAATTGGATGAAATAGTATATAACATATAATATCTTGGATTTGCTTTAAAATACTCTAGGGAAAAAAAAATGTTAATATGTAAATATATACCTAAATACATAAGTGTAGGTGTGATCATCTAGTCCATTTCCCTGTGTTCAAGTTTTATTTTATGTACTTTTTTTTTCCCTAAAACTCCACAGCTCTTAGCCACATTGATTACTTGAGTAAGTTTTGAAATTCTAAGATACATAAACATGTATGTTTGTGAACTAAGTTGCTTCAGTTGTGTCTGACTCTTTGCAACCCTATGGACCGTAGTTCGCCAGGTTCCTCTGTCCATGGGATTCTCCAGGCGCAAATACTGGAATGGATTGACATGCCCTTCTCCAGGGTATCTTCCTGTCCCAGGGATTGAACCCATGTCTCTTAGATCTCCTGCGTTGCAGTTTCTTTACCACTGGCACCATCTGGGAAGCCCAAATATACATGTTTAGATATGTAAATACCTTTACATAAATATCTCTAGAGATCACTGAAGCCCTGATGGAAATGGCATTCTTTCATATTCATAGAACTATGCAACATTTGAGGATCTTTAAAATTAGATCCATTTGGATTTTGGGTATTTCGCATGGTTTTCTTCAGACTCAATGGCAGAACTTACAGATTCATGATGCTACATTCCCTTTGAATCAGAAAATGTCTCCTAACTGCTATTTTTAACAGTTTCTGTATTATGACACTAATAAATGGATTAATATCAACACGATTGAGTAGTAAACTCAACGGTAATGTTCAACAGTGTTTCTACTTAAATTCTTGATTATGTGATTGTACTTCCTTTACTTTTGTGCTGAAAATGTTGATTCCTAAAATAATACACATAATCACTACTATGTTTACTTATACAATGGCACCCCACTCCAGTACTCTTGTCTGGAAAATCCCATGGACGGAGGAGCCTGGTAGGCTGCAGTCCATGGAGTCGCTCAGAGTTGGACACGACTCAGTGACTTCACTTTCACTTTTCACTTTCATGCATTGGAGAAGGAAATGGCAACCCACTCCAGTGTTCTTGCCTGGAGAATCACAGGGACGGGGGAGCCTGGTGGGCTGTCGTCTATGGGGTCGCACGGAGTCAGACATGGCTGAAGCGACTTAGCAGCAGCAGCAGAAGAAAATTATTTAAAAATACACCATTAATATGATCAATAAAGCTACAGGATTAAGTCTAATATTTTTTATGCAGTTTCCTTTTTTTAAACTGTCTCCCAAAGTGTCATTCCCATTAAGTATGTGTAGGCGAACCATGTTCCAGAGCTGCACTGTCCAATACAGAAGCCACCGGCCATATGTGGCTACTGAGCACTTGAATGTCCAAACTGAGAAGTGCTATATATATAAATCACACACCAGATTTCAAAGACAATAAACGAATGTAAATATCTCAGTCTTAAATCTTAAATAATTCTTAAATCAATAATTTAATACTGATAATATCCTGACAATATTTTCATTATTTGGGTCCTGGCAAGCAGGACTCCCCATGACTGGGACTCTAGTAAGCAGAAGATGAAGAAACCACTCATGCAGATGAAATTTGTCCTCCAGCACCCCCTACTGACAAAGCTCAACAGTGAGCCTGCTGACAAGGAGGAAACGTGGTATCACAAGGAAAGCAGTGAAGGGTGGATTGGAATAAGATGTTAAGTGACAACTGACACACCTTCTCTAAGGAGGGCTTGCTCTTTTGTTTTCATGGGCTTTTTATAGGTACATAAAAGACAAAGAGTTTCACCAACAGCCTTAGTGAGATTTTGCAACCTCTGCTGGTGGCCATTTCCTTGTTTTCTCACAGATCTCTGATTCAGACTGGCGATAATGAGAGTTTGTTTGCCTTAAACATTTTGCGAAATTATGGTCCCAGGATCAGGCTTGGAACTTCTGGGCCATCTCTGGTATCACCAATCCCAAATTACACAAAACAGGGACCAAAATGTTTTACAATAATTTACTGAAAGGATGTTGGGAGTTCCCTTCCTGATCCAAACAGAAGCATCAATAGAACATTTATCTAACCTATGGAAAAAGAGTGTACATCTGATTTTGAGGGGTCTGAGAGGAGAGGGTTACAGCAGTGGTCAAACAGATAGACCAGCAGGTTTAACTTAACGATGCTTGCCAGAAGCAACAAAGCCTTTCTGAAATGTAAGCCAGCCAAGGACAGAACTTAGGTACAGCACTGCCAGGAGCAGAAGGCAAGGGAGGAGAAGATAAAAGTAAGGCATGAAGGGATCTCATGAGCTTTGCTGCTTCATCCTACATTACACCTTCTGTTCTTCTTCCATGTTGCTCCTTATCCTGTTGACGAGGCCAGACGATCAGGGGTGGCAGAGTCACAGACAAAATTTCAAGGTAAGATGTTTTCACTTGTAGGGACTACACTGCAGAAGAAAATATGGGAGAGAATGGGGTCATGGAAGCTGGGCCTGTGGCCCGACTCCTCCTGCCTCTCCTCATGTTCCCTAGGGCACCTTATATTCAAGAGACCACCACTTCAAGTTTCTGCCATGTCTTGTCCTGAGTCCCTTTTGCCCCTTGGTTGGCACACAGGGAGGTGACTTAAAGAGGAAAGCCACACTGGGGGAGGACAGAGTGCAAGGGCTTGGTAGTCATGAGGCCTTTCTAGCCCCAACTCTGAAACTGACATGTTGTAGGAATAAGGCCCCTCTGGGCCGCAGGGTCTCTATCTGTAAAGTTAGACCTGTTCCAACTCCAGGGCCCTATCAGAAAAGTCAAAGGATAAAAGAAGTGACAGAGCCAGGGTTTGGGGAAAAGGTGACGAGAATAAACAGCAGACACAAAAGCCCTTGGTCTGATCTCCTGGTATTAGCACTGAGGAAGGTGACTCACTCTGGCCCACCCAGAACTGCCCATTATTCCTGGCCCACCACTCCCATTTTCTCCTCTGACCTCTTGGGAAGACAAATTCTGTCAAGTCATGGACATAAGACATAGCCTTAGTCATCAACTCAGTAAAAGCTACTAAGAGTCACATGGATGGCTTATTTGCACTTTGTGAGCTAATCTTGTTCCAAAGCTGCATGAATTCTGCCACACCTATGTGGACACACAGAAGGTCATTTTCCTGTGCCTTGCCTCTACCAAAGCCCAGGTTTATAGCCTTCTAGGTACTTTGCATTGATCAAATAGCATGTCTTATACATTCAACCTCTGTAGCCCTGTCACCAACCCTCATCTCTTGTTCTCTCCATCCAAAGCTTGCCCATTCTTCCACCCTGCTCAAGTGTTATTCCAGACCTGCCCTGTTGCTAATTCCACACTATCAGATGGCTTGATGTCCCTGCCCTCAAGACTGTTCTGCCCCATAGTGTTCTGACTGCCTGTCAATAAATGTGTCTGCGGAGACTGTAACAAAGATATTACTCATTTAGTCAGCTATTATATACAGTGATGGGCCAGCCCTTACATTATCCTCCTGTTTTATTTAGTGCGCACCACCAAAACAGTAAGTACTTCATAACATAATTTTATTTTCTAATACGATTCTGTTTTCAGAGGTTTCTAGAGAAAAAAGTTTACGTTCTGACTTGAAAACCTTCCTTACTACACTGTATTCCTGACAAGAAACCTCCAGAAATACCCTAGTGAGCCCCCAAAATCATTGGTCTTTAATCCTAAATTAGATGGAATAAAATATCTACCTGGCGTGTGGGATGAATTTACCTCTCCCAAATCTCATACCCTCAGATCTTCCCGGAACATTCACATATAGGTGGGCTCTGGGAGAATAATAGGCCTCAGAAACTAATTCATTTTGTTTCCCCCAGAAGTGACCCTTGTCCAGTCAATCTGATCTGACTTTCCTTACCTAACATATTGTGACCTAGCCTACTGAGATTAAAGCTTATGACTAGAACTCTTTTCCTTCCTTGTTGACTTTACACATATTCTTTCAGGTGTATAGATTATTTTATGAGAAAGATTATAAACGGTGAATGGTAGCGAAAAAGCAATTCAGCTTCCCCTTACCACTCCAAATTAGCAAACAACCATCATAAGTCCTGACTGGGGAATGTTGGGCTTTCTCCCAGTGGGTGAAAGTGTCCAAGTGGAGGCTGGGTGATCAGTGGCCAGAGGATTCCACATTGATTCACAGCTGGAAATCAGGAGTCCTGAGTATTATCTCAACCTCACAACTCAATGAGTCTCTTTCCTATGCATAGAGAGAGAAAGAAAAAGTGGAGAAGTCCAACTCCTACAGCCCTTGTCTTGGCACTTCATCAGATCGTGTATTAAAGGCTTCATGTATTAAAGTGTATTAAAGCAGATATACTGTCTTTTCAACTAAGTTATAGGTCCCCAGAGGCAGAGTGCACTGCCTTTCTTTTCCCATTCCACTCTTGACAGTACACAGCCTAGGGTTCACTGTTTAAACGGTATTCAATGACCCCCAAATTCTCATCATCCTTTTAATGGCACACTCTAAAGTTACTCCTGAATACTCCATATTCAGGGATATGGAGATACGGTAAAGACTTGGTCCCTGCACAAAAGAAACCCCATAACATCAGTGTGTAGAAAGACTGACTTGTAATGAAGGCTATCTCATAGTTATGGGTATTGGCATATCCAGAAATCACAGTTATGGGAGACAGAAGTTCAAATGAGGAAATTGAACATTCTTGCTTGTGAGATGGATGAAGAAATATTTGACAGATGAAATCCTCTGGACCTGGGGATGAAGTGGGACTCAAAGGATGAACAGTGTTTTACCAGGTAAAAAGTGAAAACCTAAAAACTTGGATGCAACACCCCAGTCAGTGATAGCAGTATACACTTTCTTCTCAAGTGCACGTGGAACATTCTCCAGGGTAGACCACATGTTAGTCCATAAAACACATCTCAAATAAATTTAAAAGAACTCAAATCATACAAAGTATGCTCTTTAGCCACAGTGGAATTAAATTAAATCAACAACATAAGGGAATTTAGGGAATTCACAATTAAGCAGAAATTAAACAACACACTCCTAAGTAACCAATGAGTCAAAGAAGAAGTAACAAAGGAAACTATAAAATACTTTGAGATGAAAGACAGCTAAAACAAAACACACAAAATTTACAGGATATAGCGAAAGCAGTGCTTAGAAGGAAATGTATAGCTGTAAATTCCTACATTAAAAAAGAAAAAAGAGGGACTTCACTGGCAGTCCAATAGTTAAGACTCTGTGATCCCACTGCAAGAGGTGTGGGTTCAACTCCTCATCAGGGAACTAAGACCCCACACGCCTCTCATTACGGCCAAAAAAAAACCAAAATAAAATATATTAAAGTTAAAAAGAAAAAGGAGGAGACTTCCCTGGTAATCCAGTGGCTAGGACTCCTCACTTCCAGGGCAGGGATCCTGGGGTTCAATTCCTGGTTAGAGAACTAAGATCCCATATGCCTTGGGGCAACTTAAGCCCATGCACTACAACTAGAGAATCCACTCATTGCAATCACTAAGACCACGTGCCACAACTAAGATGCAATACAACCAAATAAATAAATTTAAAAAAGAAAAGACAAAGTACAACCTGGGTGGGAACAGATGTCCTTCCCCAACTTCAACGAAGAACAGAGGCACAACCTGGACCATGCAGGGCCTGATGGTATAACGGTGCCCAGCTTATCACTCAAGAGAAGGAAATGGCACCCCACTCCAGTACTCTTGCCCGGAAAATCCCACGGGCAGAGGAGCCTGGTAGGCTGCAGTCCATGGGGTCACTAAGAGTCGGACACAACTGAGCACCTTCACTTTCACTTTTCACTTTCACTTTTCACTTTCATGCATTGGAGAAGGAAATGGCAACCCACTCCAGTGTTCTTGCCTGGAGAATCCCAGGGACGGGGGAGCCTGGGGCCTGCCGTCTATGGGGTCGCACAGAGTTGGACACGACTGAAGAGATGCAGCAGCAGCAGCAGCAGCAGCTTCTCACTAAGTGATAGGAGATGGGACAGAATCATGCATAAACACCAGAGTGAGCATGACAATTGACTCATGTCATGGGAACAGCCAAGTACAGGAGACACAACACAACTACGTTCACAGGGATGAGGAGAGATTTGAGACTGGGATACGGTAGATGTATCAGGAAGAGCCCAGCTTTCTTCACGGGGATAGATTGGAGCAAACTCTTCTTTTACCTTTTTCATTATTATATGTGCCTCCCTTACTTTTCCTCTCTGAGTGGGGCCCCAAGAAACTCAAGTTACACAGAATACAAAGCAAAATGTTAGAAATGACTCAAGAAAATACAACGTGCTCGGGAAAGGCAGTGTGTTTCAGAAGAAAAAGGAGTAGCATCAGGGAATTCCCGGGCAGTTCAGTGATTAGGACTCAGTGCTTTCACTGCCATGGCCTGGGATCAGTCCCTGGTTGGGGAACTAAGATCCTGCAAGCCACACAGTGTGATAAAAGAAAGAAAAACAAAACAGGGTAGCATCAGTTTAAAGATCAGGAAAGATTTTATTCACAAAAGTAGTGGCATATGAAGGTGAAAGGATATGAAAGACTTTAAAAATTGCCTTCTGATCACAATAATAAAATAAATTTAGATTGATAAATACAGAAAAACACAGAGAGAAAAATGAAAATTGCAAATTATTATCCTACTACTCAGATAAAACCATCATTAATATTTGAGAGGTATAGTTTTCCTCATCTTATTTGTATCTGTGTCTATCTATAAATATTTATAGATACTATAAATATAAATATCTATAAATATGGATATACAGATATGAAAGTACATGTGCTTATGAATATATACATACATATAGACATAACTATACATACACATATATTTCATAGATGTATATGTAGATATATATCTAGATACAAAGATATAATTACACATAGATATCACTACACATATATTTCAAAACAAAAGTTGTGACTGATAAGGATTCTAACAGTGGAAATGGAAGGTAATAAAGAGACCAGGCACAAAAAGGAAAAGACAGTACAGACAGGCAATGGAACCTTCCAGAAAGAGTATGAGCTAAACGAGACTAGATTCAAATCCTGCCTCTGCTTCTATGGAAACATAAGCAACTTACTTATCCATGCTGAACCTCAGCTTTCTCATGTGTAAAATGAAGACAATATGTACTTGATCGAGCTGTTTTAGTGATCAGACACTTGAAAACATCAGATATGAAGCATCCTGCCCAGAGAATGGGAGGTGCTGAGCGTGTGCTGGTGTTGTACAGCAGGCTGTCTGGGTAGCTGCATGTGGTGCTGCTTGCTTCTTTTTTTTTTAATATGGACCATTTTAAGAGTCTTTATTGAATTTGTCACAATATTGCATCTGTTTTATGTTTTGGCTTTTTGGCCACAAGGCATGTGGCATCCTAGCATCCCTGACCAGGGATCAAACCCACGGCCCCTGCACTGGAAGGCAAAGTCTTAACCACTGGACCACCAGGGAAGTCCCTGGTGCTGCTTACTTCTAATGTAAGACACTTACAGGTAAGAGGGAGGCCAGGGACACTCTCTCACACATATGAGCGCTCAATTCATTAAGTCACCAAGACAAATAGATGGTATGGTAAATTACATACCATAAAATTCTCCATTTTAAGGTGTACAATTCAGTGGTTTTTAATATATTCACTAAGTTGTATAATCATCATCTTTAATTCCAGATCAATTCCATTTTTATCATGCCCAATCTGGGTGATACCCATTAACTATCATTCCCTATTGCCCTTTGTCTCGCCAGCTCCCACCTCGTCCCCTTACCAGCCCGAGGCAAGCAATAGCTCGGAGATCACAAGGATTCCAGATCCCAGCTATCTGAAAGAGCAAATTAGCCAGAAGTGGTCATAGGTCTTTTAAAACTGTTGGTGAACTCCCCTTAAGCAACAGCTTACCTAATTTCACAAGCAATCACAATCTGCACAGGACACAGTACTTAGCCATCTCACAGCTTGCAATTTCCCTCTAATCAGCCATACCATACTAGGCAACAGACCAAGGTTATCAGCTCATTTTATCTAATTATTTTAATACTCATCACTCTCAGAAAACCCTTCTGACTCTCATAAAACAAAACAGCAGGAGGAGTTTGACAGCTAGCACTTATCTGCTGATTCATGAGTAAACTTGAGTCAGGCAGATAATTTTTCTTTTCTGGTTTTTCCTGAAACAGGGCAGGCATGTCCCTGCCCCTGAACAAAAGCATCACCATAGGGAGAGTAATGAGGCCACCAACTTGGGTGAAGTGTCTGTCTGCATAATCCATTTTTCTCTCAGAATTATAAAGTAACTGTCCATCATCTCCGGCAAAGGAAACCACTATCCTGTCTGTATTGAGATAAGGATCTAATTTAGATGTCAGCTACATTCATGAGCCCTCAATTCATTAAGTCATCAAGGCAAACAGATGGTGCCTCACAATCAGTGTGATGGCAAAATGGTTCGAAGAGTGGAGATCAGTCAATAAAAACCTATTTGCAGTGCCACTGAGTGTGGCAGTGTGTTCCAGAAGAGGCACCTCATTCTCAGAGAAATATCAGATTGTAAAATTAGCCCTCAGTCACCACTGGGAGAGACAGAGTCAGGGAAAGCAGAGAGCCAATGGGTACCCAAGGCAGCTGGGGAGAGGAGAGGAGGGTTCTGAAAGGGAGACTGTCTATGGGGTGGTGATCAAGAGAATAAGAAGCCACAGGAGCCCACAGCCCCTGTCCAGCTACCGCAGTCCAGCAGCAGAAATGCAGCCAGAGTTACTGAACTCTGGTACTCACCTCGGCAGAGAAATAGCCTTGAGTCATTCAACCAACATTTTCCATGTGCAGGGTACCACCAAGTGCTGTGGGTGGAAACATAATGGAGGTTCTGCTGCCAGGGTGCTTGCAACCCAACGTTCATGCACAACCACAGGACTCTCCATCATACCAAGTACCAGGAGCCAGCTGGGGAGCCCGGGTAGAAAATCACATTTATCCTTTCTAGTGGAAAGAGCTGTTCACCTGTGGTAAACAGAAAGCTTTTTGCTTCCAGTGGTCAAGTCTTTCTTTGTGTAATCTAGTCAAATTACCTGTATAAATACAGATAATAAAAATTAGTCAACCTTTTCACTTACATAGTTTATATAAGATTATAAATTTTCTAATCTTTAAAATCAAGATATAAACTACCTAAAACTGAATGCTAAAGACACCAAATTCTGTCTACTCACTCTCTACCGAAAGACATATTTAATAAATTATATGGGATATAAAATTACATCAAATTTTAAGACAAAATGGTTCTGCTGCTAATTCCAAATTCAACCACTTCCAACACAAGGGAAAGAGGCAGGTGGCCTTCAGGTCATCTAGAGAAGTTACATACCCACCACCCCACATGCCCCTCTCCCTACCCACCACACACCCCAAACAATTAAATAGGAAGAACGAAAAGAAATTCTGAGGAGCTGCAGTGAATCCAAGATCCATTTTTTAGTGACAACCACACGGCTTTTTGTTAGAAAATATTGTCATTGAAAGTCTTGCATCAAACCTAGAAGGATGCAAATATATTACCTTATTTGAGTTGTTTAAGTGCTTTCCTGTGTAAATAATCTTCTTGACATCACTGTACACAGGAATCGGGCAAATTAGCACATTACTGAGAGTGAAGACACGTCTCATCTCTGCCACAGTTCTTTAGAGCGCTGGCCCCTTGTCATTCAGTTATCTGTCCACGTGTCACTGGCTGCATGTACACAAAAGCAGAAGTAGCATCAGAGATTTACCCAGGTTTCATGTTTGGTTAGTGGAGTGGGAAGCAGGTTTTCTAATCAAGTCAGGGAATTTGAGAGAAAGTACAGGCATATGAGGAAGGAGTATCCAGAGCAGTGGGGAGGACAGGAGAGAGAGAATTAAGTTCAGTTACAGCCATCTTACAGAGTCTGGAATTTTATGATGGCCTGGACCCTGGTCAATGTTCCCTGAGCACTGGTCTGTATGGACTATTACTGCTTTAAAGCAGCAGGCCTTGTCAAGGTAGTAGAGGAATGACACTACTGCATGCAGCTGCCTTCCATATCCTTAAGACCTAGAATATGCCCTCAATACAAAGAATATTAAAAGCCACAAACTGAACAGCCTTTAGCTTTCTGGTAGAGAAATGCTGATAGGACCTTTCTAATGCGTTCAATTTTCAATACCTCAAACACACTCAGCTTTTGTAAATATCCAGCTCTAAAACTTTCAAGGGCCAACAAATACAATACTGTCCAAGTTCTTTTCCTAGCATTAAAGGTCCTCCCCACTGAGCTTCCCGGAAAAGGCAATGGCACCCCACTCCAGTCCTCTTGCCTGGAAACTCCCATGGGTGGAGGAGCCTGGTAGGCTGCAGTTCATGAGGTCGCTAAGAGTCGGACACGACTGAGCGACTTTACTTTCACTTTTCACTTTCATGCATTGGAGAAGGAAATGGCAACCCACTCCAGTGTTCTTGCCTGGAGAATCCCAGGGACGGCGGAGCCCGATGGGCTGCCGTCTGCGGGGTCGCACAGAGTCGGACACGACTGAAGCGACTTAGCAGCAGCAGCAGCAGCCACTGAGCTTCCTTTCCATTACTCTCTGACGGTGCTTTAGTCACAAGCATTTGCCTTTTCCCCACTCGTTGTCCTTCATACCGCAGCTACAATGCCACAGTCTACTTCTATTCCTCCGCCCACTGTTTCCTTTTCTTGAATATTCTTCCAAGTTATTTACACGCTAGTCATCCTTCAAAGTTCACACATTCAAGCCCCAGTTCCAAGAAGCCTACTTTGAAATAGCTCACTCACTATGTTATCTACCTGGATTTCCACTCAAAGCACTTCTCACAGACTGCTTTCTACACCTATTCCTTTGACCTAATCAGATTATAAGTTACTTCAGGGAAGGAACTGAGTCTAATTTCTGAGTCCAGCACAACACCAGGCACAATATACATGTCCAGTATTTGGTGACCCTGACTCTCATTTCTATTTTTAAAATACTCATACTCAATTTTTCTCAAAAGTCTTAAGATTTTAGACAAAATGCCACAAAGATCACACAATATTTTTTAAGGATGTCTAAAACTGGATTATGTAGCTTTAAGCTGAGCCGTAACCTAAATAGATGTCCAAGTTTAGAAGCGCATTTCTTTTATAGTGGATATGATCATATGTGGACAGCTCCTTGGAGCATGAAAAGTTAGAGAGACTCTCTAAAGAGGGGAAATTAGCCCAAACTGGCAGACACTTCCTGTGCTGCCTTTCTATAAACTACATGTAGATTAATTTAATACATGAGAACCTGAATTATTTTAGTCTTCTGTATTAATTATTCTTTGAAATGACACAGAGTAAGAATGAAATAATACATGTTATACGTTAAAAATAATAATGTCTGTATTACAAAAATTTTAATAGTTAAATCAGTTGTCACTATTGTTTTCTTATGGTACTGAATAAAGAATAGCAGAATAATCTTTTTAAAATCTTCTATATTGTCTGATAGTTATCATTACCATTTACCAAGATTCTGGTTTCTACATACTAATCAGAAAGAGATCATTTCTTACACAAATAGGGCAGAGTCTGCCTCTTTCCGCACAATGCATATCACAGGAATTTTTAAAGTAATAACTTACACTTTATATTTGTTTCCTCATTAATCACTACTATTGTTATCCTCTTTTTACAAAGGAAGAAAGTGAAGCTCAAAGTCATGGTTAGTATATGGCCAAGCTGGGACTAGCACTGGTCTGCCTGACTCCAAATCCCATTCTCTAGAAATTAGTAAACAAACTTAACACTATTTTGATTCAAAGAATAGGCCATGGTCATTGTTACAGTTAGCCTTTATATTTCCAGAATCAAGGGACTTGATGACTTCTGCATTACCTATGAATATGGCTTTCATATTCAAATATCACATTCTCTTATTTTCTTAAATATTTATTTGGCTGCACTGGGCCTTAGATGCTGCATATGGGATTTAGTTCCCTGACCAGGTTATTGAACCCAGGTCCCCTGCTTTGGGAGCAGACTCTAAGCCACTGGAACACGAAAGAAGTCCCTCTTTTACTGTTTTAATTACCCTAAATCAACTTCTGATCTTCAGACTTAACTTTCAAGACCTTTGTATCCACTGTCGCTTCTTTTAACATTACCAAGGCCCTCCAGAGCTCAAAGATAGTCTGTATTATGAACATTCAGGGAGATATCGCCACAAACCTGACACAACACGTGCCAGCAAGGAGCTGAAAGCACTCCACACAACCAAGGTAAGTTTTTATCCTACTCAGAATGAATGTTTCCTGAAGTGGAAGTGAAAGCCGCTCAGTTGACTCTTGGCGACCCCCAGGCCAGAATACTGGAGTGGGTAGCCTTTCCCTTCTCCAGAGGATCTTCCCAACTCAGGAACAGAACCCAGGTCTCCGGCATTGTGGGCAGACTCTTTACCAGATGAGCCACAAGGGAATGTTTCCTACTTGTGTCTGAATTATGAGACAAAATATTTTCAAGATCCTGAGCCTATGACACTGAGCTTCTACCTGTGGGGTAGAGCCCTTGGCAGTCTGCCTCGTTTCACGGTTATAGCCAGAGATTCTAGTTTAGTTAGAAAACAGTCCTCATGGCAGTGCTTGATGCTTTGCGCCAATTCGCCAGGTAGTTACCGAGTGATCTACTAACAAATTAGGGGTTCTGTCCCAGGAAGTTCACCGTTATAAGGTGCCTGTGACTTCTTTCCTCAGGCAAACCACGCCGGTCAGTATGGAGTCACCCGTGCTTGTAATGAACGGCTGCCTCCGACTACAGTGTAAGCGTCAAGCTCAGAGGTCCATAGCGCCTGTTCGCGGCCGATAACTGCCAGGGCATGAGAGTGGATCCAGCGCTATAAAGCCGCCGGCGGCCCCTCCTCACCCGCAGCCGAGTCTCAATGATCGGCCGCGGTTTAACTCTCTCAGCCTCAGCCCCGCCTCGCTGCGTTCGCTGATGCTCGCTGCCGCCACCTCCCAAGGGGAAAACAGCGAAGCTAATTTCAAGTTCCTCCCGGCCAAGGGCCGAGAAGAACCCTCGAACGTCCTCCGCCGTACCTAAGAAGCCGACTTCTCACCTCTGATGCAACTCGTACGTAAGAGCCAGGGACGAGAAGTCACCGCCCGCGCACGTCGCCCCAGCCAATCCGGGGCTCTCTCTGGGCCACCCCACCCATCGCGTACACGCACGCACGCACCCATCCTCCCGCCTCGACCCACGCGTGCCCGTTGCTGGCTTCTGATTGGCTGAGGCCGGACGTAGGCGGGACCGGGAGAAGCCGGCTGGACTGAGGGTGCTGGAGTGGGGTCAGAGGCCGGTAGGAACCTGAAACGTCTTGAAGTTGTAAGTGATGCAGGCGGACTTTGGTTGTCGAGTGACTCCGGGCGGTGGGGTGGGGAGAAGTGAGGCCGCGTCGAGAGCACCTTGGGAGGGTTGGCGGCCGCGGGACTGGGAGAGGGGACTGATGCCTGGGCTGAAAGGGGCGAAGTCTGGTTGGCGGGGCTCAGGCCTCATTTCGTGGTGCCTGGGAGGGCTGGTGAGAGCGTACGGAAGCTATGAGGGGATGCAGAAAAGGCTTGTAGAGCGAATCGCGGCTGAGCTGGAAGGCTCGGGGATGCATCTGGGGAGGCACCGGGCTGGGGCCGACTTCGCGGAGCCCGTTGGCCCGAGCGTGTCCGGGACTTCTTTGAGAGTGGGTGGGTGAGGAGGGATTGGGAGGGCGTGCGGTCCGGCCATGGAGTCCTGACAAGGTCACAGGAAGGGAAAGGGGAGGAAGGTTGAAGGGTTGAGGGGAGGGCGTAAAACTACACGACCTTCCCGCCATCGGCTTCCTGATCTCCCCGGGCCGGTATTCTCTTCCACCTTTGGCGACTCTCTTCCGCCTCAGGAAGGTAAGAAGGACCAGGGCCGGTATCAAGCGCCTCTGACAGAATTTACGTTTCTCCCTCAAAAGTAAACCTGCCAAGTTAGAGATTACAAAACATAGCACAGGATTAGAATTGGGAGCAGTCGAAATGATTCGGCAGGTTTATTCGCCTATTTTACCGGGGCGGGAATCAATTATTCTCCTCTTCTGGGTAATCCCTATGGATGGAATCTATGCTTCCAGAAGTGCCTGGGATGAAAAATTGTGATGTATAAGTGGTACCAGGCCCCAGCATGACAAACGTATTTGAGTTTTGTACGCCAGTGGTTCTCTTGATTCCCTGTGCACCAGAATCTCTTGAACGGGTCTTAAAATATAGATTTCTTGGGACCTGCCCCAGACCATCTGAACCAGAATCTCCTGGGGAGGGGACTTGACAGCCGTTTAAAACGGGTTGACAGTTGACGGGTTCAAAATGAAAATTGGAATCCATTGTTAGAAGCTCCTGTGACAAAAATGAGGAGCTGTGAAGACCGTTCAATCTTTTTACATCACGTGATGCGGGGCGGCTCCTGTTCCCTTACGCCTCTGCTAGGTGCCCATGCACTTGGAAAGGTCTTCAGTAGTATCTTAGTTTACAGAATAATTCGTGTTTTCCAAATTGGCGTTGAGTATGTGGTTTTAGGTGCCTCCTTTTGTACATGTTCAACTTTCTGGCAGATCTGGGTCAGTTGCTGTGTGGGTGGATAAGAAAAAGATAAAGGAAATCCAGAAGTGATGCTAGGGGAAAAAATATTCAAATTACAGCTGAAATTGTTAGATGAATTAAGTCACTGGGGAAGAAGATTCCATTTAACTTTAGGCATGACAAACATTTTTCACAATTCAAAGGAGGAGATGCAGGCATCTGTTAAGAAGTGGATTTTCTATTTTTTCAGATTAAATGTACACCAGCATAATAAGACAAATGATCTGGCAATATATTGTCAATCAAAAGAACCCACAACTGTTTATTAGGAGAGCTGGGTTCTAATCCTGACCTGCCAGAGATTCCTGTTGTTGAGCAGTTTATTTCACCCTTCATAAGCTTTCTTTTCCCATCTGTAAAATAAGGCTGCTGGCATGGATTGATACTTGGGTTTTTATTCTCAAGTGACTTATTGACCCTGATACTTTAAAAGTTAACCATTTTTTATTTAGGTGGCTGTAAATCATGAATACTTGGGGAAACTTCTAGGTGATTAGGAAGAGAATTATTAAAATCTTATACTCAGGGAGTTTTATAGATATATGTCATGTTAGAATTTGAACCATAGAATAACAAATTAACTTTGTGATGTGTTGGGACTTTTAATATTCCCGGTTCTTTTATGCTGCACACAAGGTGTTCTGTATCAGAGGCAAATTATCCTTAGTCACTTCAGACAAATAATGACTACATGGTTTCTTCATACCTTGATTCTTACCCCAGGGACTATTTTCTGAAAGCCCAATCAAATGGCCTATCCATACAAACTGCTGCAAGGAAGGAGAAGCAAACTTTCGCTACACTGATCTGTTGGACAATTAGTTATCTAAGTGGATTGTCGTATATAGTGGATTTTTTTCATGTGGTCACAAGGATCCAAAACCTACTCTGGTTATCATGTGTTCTTTCATTGAGCAATGTAAGAATTAAAAGAGAAATTAGCACTTATGTAGATACAGCTTGATACTTTTCTTACTGATGAAACTCTACAAATGTGTGTAATTGTTATTTTTCACTAATTTCACTAATTGCCTGAGAATAATTTTAATAGTTGAATAGATTTTGAAGTAATATTTTTCAACAAACAGTAAGTTTAATTAGAATGTGGGATTGGTGAGGAAGGTAGAAGGAGGAATTGTGATAAAATAGGAAAGATTTTGAAATGTTTGCCTTTGGGAGGTTTAGATTGGTTATGAAGGGAACTAATAAACATACTGGCCTAAAATAGTTTAATCTTACCATCTAGTCGATTTATGTAGTATCTTGGGGTTTCTTTGTTTGGATTTTTTTGGCTGCACCATGCAGCATGTGGGATCTTAGTTCCCAGGCCAGGATCCAGGCCCCCTGCAGTGGAAGCGCAGAGTCTTAACTGCTGGACCACCAGGGAAGTCCTCATTTATGTGGTATGTTGAAAGCCAACCTCAAATATTTCTCTGAAACTTCCCAAACTTTATCTAAAAGATATCACACTCTAAATTCTCACTGTCTCTGTTATGCTCTTGGCAAAGTGTACACACTCTGGCATGTTTTTAAAAGAATCTAATTTATGAAACATTATTTCAGTGTTTACATTTTAATCTCTTCAAATATATAATGAACATCCTGAACCTCGGGCTTTTTGAATCTTGTGTATAATAAAAGCTCAAACAAAGTAGGGGTTCATTAAGTTAGGTAATGGAGCATAAGAAAGAAGAGAAAGTCAAAGTGAGAGTCGCTCAGTCGTGTCCAACTCTTTACAACCCCATGGACTATTGGAGTGTGTAGCCTTTCCCTTCTCCAGGAGATCTTCCCAAGCCAGGGATCGAACCCAGGTCTCCCGCATTGCAGGCAGATTCTTTACCGGCTGAGCCGCCAGGGAAGCCCTAGTTCTAATTGATTCTGTCTGTGTGATACTACAGCTCATCTGGATTAAGGTCTTCTCTCAGGTGACAGAACTGTACTCTTGCCAGTGAGGATGGCGGCTTGGAGGGACAATTTCACTTTTCAAACTGAACACTACTCCTCACGTCTAGAGTTGGATTTTTTTTGAGAACCTTGATTACTGTTAAACCCCTTGAATAGCAAAGTGTTGAATGAGAGCCATTTATTACTGGAGGGAGTGTGATGCACATGAAAAATTCATAAGCTAAGACTATACAGATAATGGGATGGGCCGTTAACTTTTTGATGTCATCTGTAAATGACATCTGACTGATGCCAATTACAACAGTTTATTGTAATTAACATCAGTCAGAGATACTTGTGCACTTATATACTATGTCTGACTCCCTTTTTTAAATCTGTGGGTGAAGTTTATCATCTGTTCAGATCAGTCGGAAGGAAGTATGTACAGTGACTGTGACTAAGGTGAAATTGAGTTTTTACTTCACTGTGATGAAATGCCTGTTAGCTTCCTGTGTTAAAAAAAAAAAAAAAAAAGACCGAAAAGGGAGAATGGAGCCTTGGTCCCTTTATTATGGAAATTAATCTTTTTTTCACCCTGCTATTCATATAATTAGGCTAGTATCTTGCCCTTTTTTTGTATTACTTAAAGGAATAAGCTTATAAAAAAGTATGCTTTTAACTGCAGAACCTCATGGAAATTCTGTTTCAGGAAGATTCTTCAGTCACTATGTCAAGCGACACAGATATTTCTCTTTCTTCATATGATGAAGATCAGGGATCTAAACTTATCCGAAAAGCTAGAGAGGCGCCATTTGTCCCCATTGGTAAGTTTGACTTTGATGATCTAATAAGCTTTAACACAGTAGAAGTGTGGGCAACTTGTTTCATTCATCAAGCATTTCCTGATGAAGCATTTATTTTTTAATATTTTTTCATATGTTGAAATGTGCTTAGATTGGTATAACTCTCGAAAAAATTCTTCTCCGAATTCAGACATCTTGTTTTATTGACTTATTTCAGTGAATGTGTTGTGACCCCAAGATGACCATCAGTTTCAGTGATTTGCTGCAAGGACTCACAAGACTCAAGAGTTGTTATAAACTCACAGTTGTGGTTTATTACAGTCTCTACTGCATTCCCTTAACTGATTTCCTTCAGGGATAGAAGTAGGACAGAGAACAGTTCCCCTAGCACTCTTAAAGGAATTTATTTACTGGCTTCACAAGCCCATACTTTAAAGATGATCTTGATTTTCTAGATCTGCTACTGTTTGCTACCAATTTTGAATTTTTAATTCTGAATGGGGGTGGGGGTGGGGATTAAAACCTCAGTTTGTATGCTAGCTGGGTAATGGTCTCCTAAAGCATCCTTATAAAAAATAGAACATCACCTGATAATAAACTCATCTTGATTCCCTGCCCCAATGTATCTGACATAACTTGTGACTATTTCTTTTACAGGAATGGCAGGTTTTGCAGCGATTGTTGCATATGGATTATATAGATTGAAGAGCAGGGGAAATACTAAAATGTCTGTTCACCTGATCCACATGCGTGTGGCAGCCCAAGGCTTTGTTGTGGGAGCCATGACCCTTGGTAGGTTCCTACAGGACATTTTCAAATTTTTGGTTCCCCATGAATGGATTTCTTTGTAAATAAAACAAGGTAGATACTTTTAACTGACTTTGAAGCAGTTTGCAAATATAACTTACTCATTTTCACCTAAAAACTGAATGAATAAAAATAGTTCAAGTAGTGGTATAGTTTTACTATCTATGATGAATAATCTTACTAAGGTTTTAAAGAGAGAAAAGATAGTAGTGCCCATTATAATGTCATTGAAGGGTCTATATATGCAAATAGTAAGATCCATCATCTGGAAGAGACATGATGGCTGTTTTATTGAGTTTTTGAAGGTGGAAAAGATACTACATGCTTTTGTAGGCTTTATAATTCATTGACTTTATCTGCTTTATACAGCAAGATTGAGTCCTTTTAAAGTTGCCAGAGATTAAAGTTGACAGATAAATATTGATATTTTAGCCATCTGAGCTAATCATACTAGTCTTGAAAATACTTCGGAAACTGTATAAAAAGAATTTTAGAAATTTGAATTGTTTAAGAAAGCAAGAATGTAAGCAGCCTAGGGTCTTTTTCTCCTTTTAAGTATTATATGCTAGTAAGAGTGCTACTTTTAGATGTTTTATGAACAGTTTTTAATTTTCTAATACTGAAGAAGATTTTTAAATGCTTAACTAGCATTCTTTTTCTTTAGGTATGGGCTATTCCCTGTATCAAGAATTCTGGGGAAAACCTAAACCTTAGAAGAGGAGATGCTGTCTTGGTCTTGTTGGTGGTGCTTGTTTTAGTTAGACATCTCATATTGAGGTTATATGTTTATGCTGAAAATAAATTGTTTGGGTCAGACAAGAACATGGTAATTTGAATACTGGCTTCCTTTCTTGCAGGCTCGATTTGCCTGGTGACCAAGTTACTGGTGACTAGTTCACTAGCTAGGTCACTCAGGAAGTCAGAGCAGCACAAAAGAAACATGTCACTTTTAAATACACTTGATAGTGGTACCTGTCCACCTTCTTAACCTCTTCTGTTGAAATTAGTTCTAAAGAAGACTACATGCCAATCCTGAAAATGCTCCCAGTTGCTACAGAATATCATATGCTTTTGATGTAATGTAGGAATCCTATTTATCCCAGTTAATTTAACCTTCTGATGGCCTTGTGGACTGAGTACTGTGTCAAGGGCTGGTTGGCTCGAGGAACCCTTTCAGAACAGTGCATGGAATACAACATTATAAACCTCCCTGCAAGTCTGTGTGTGTTTTTAAACCAAACCTAAAAAGCTGGTAACAGAGCCACTTTGAAGTAGTATTTATTTTAGAATCATAGTTATAAACATGAGAGTAACTTAACTTGTAGATCCCTTTTAGCTCTTTTGTAATTGCAGAATTATATTTTGCTGCTGTTATATTAGAATAATTTTAAATTATTTTGAAACATGTATTTTAAGTGCTAATGCAAAGGTAAATGAAAAACACTTTAAATGTGGGCAGTATGTTTATTTTCTCCAAAAGAATCATCAATTAAATGAAATGCCTATAATGGAAGTCATTGATGAGCAGCTGGTTTGGTCAGACATTATACAAACTTTGGTATAGCACAGAATGCTTTGTTGTACTTGTGAAATTCTCGTCTAACCTGAATTTACATTCCATGGTGATAACATGGTAAATGTAGTGTTATTAAAATAAATGAACACATCAAATGTCTTGTATTTATTTCAATTTGGGAAAAACCATCGTTCTTTGAAATAGCACAAGTAGTTCCAAGAAAAGAGGGAATAAGGGTTAAAAATTTATTGAGTATGTACTGTGTGCCACATACTTTTCATGTATAAAGTCATTTAAGTTTCCTAACAACCCTAAGAACTGTGATCCTTGTTTTGTGGAGAAAGACACTGAGATACAAACAGTTTTAAGTAATTAACCCAAGGTCACATGGGTAGAGAAAGCTGTAGGTTTGGGACTGAAACCTGGGCAGTCATTCGGTAGAAGCCAACAGATGTTAGAGACTTGAAATGTTGGTCTTTGAAATTAATGCTGGAGAGGCAGCAATTATCATAAATTAGTACTATTGGACAATAGGGTACAACATGGTCTTGACTTACCACTCCACACTGACTAACCTGGCCCAAACCAGGATTTGCTCAATTTTCTCCTAGTTAGAAACAAGAGATTGGACTAGGTAATTACTACAGTCCTATCTAGCTTATAGATCATGATATGGGTCTATGGGAAATGTGCTTTAAAAATAAAAGCTATGGAGAAGGAAATGGCAACCCATTCCGGTATTCTTGCCTGGGAAATCCCAGGGACAGAGGAGCCTGGCATGCTACAGTCCATGGGAGGTGGGAGGTGTCAGAAAGAGTCAGACACGACTCAGCAACTAAACAATAACAACAAAATTGAGAGAACTGAGATGTGGAGAATTTGTCACTTTCATATCGTTCATGGGCTTTATTTTTTGGTTTGGGGGAATATTTGATTTCACTATATAGAACCACTTTTTTGTTGGGAGTATTTAATATTTATAGATCATTGCAAATAGCAAAGATCACTTAAAAGCTGTTTACTGTGTGCTTGTTTGTTTTGTAAGCAGATTTGAAAATTAAGGAAAAAAATAAATGCTATTACTAGGAACTCCTCTCAGCCTCCAGTAGACACAAGAGTTGCTCGTAGGCAGTCCTAGCAATAATTTCATTAAGGATAAGCCTTCTACAGAAAAAGAAATTTGAAAACAAGTTTCAGAAACTTTCTAATGGATGAACACATTATTGATTTTGTTAACTGAATACTAATTTGAGAGAAATTGATGTAGACATGCCAGAGGACAGAAGAACAGGAGCAAAATGTTGAGACTAGTGAGTATTGAGTAATCAGGAGAAAATGAGTAAAGAAACAGAGTGATAAATTAGGACAGATGAACCTTCCCTGAAGAAAAGAATGATAAATTAGGGTGGATGAATAGGCTGATATTCAGACTATGTAAGTTATTAAAAGTGGCTCAAGGGGATGATCTACTGTTTATTGAGCCAGACGTGGGTTCATGGTTTTGCCACTATGGTTTCCTCATCTGTAAAGTGGGGACAATGTCAGTGGCCTAGGTTGCTGGGAAGATTAAATGCAGTAGTGAATGTGGCAGGGCTTAGCACAGCGCCTGATACACTGGTAATCTCTGAATGGTTGCTGTTACTGTTAAGTGTTAAGCTTGGGAATGTGGCAGCACACGAGGTACACGGGCCCTCCTCTCACAACTCAGTCTAGCAGCAAAGGCTGACTTTAGATCACGGACTTCAGAAAGCTGATGAATGCTAGGTATAGGATGCAGAAGATAGAGAAGTTACCCCAAGGAAGCCATGCTCTAACCTAAGATGATTTTTCTCTGAGAGATTCCTTGGCTTACTGTTGCCTGTTTTGGAGCACTGCTATTTGACTGCTTCCATGCCTTTCTCTTCTACTACTATGAAGGCGTGATGATCTTTTTTCATCCAAAGCAGCTGGCATTAGTGCCTGGCTCATACAGATGTTCAATAAATGTCTGTTGAATTAATTAGAATAAGGAGGTCATATTTTGACGTTCAGGATTGTTTCCAGAAAGTCACCAACCTATTTCTAGTTAACAGGCAACAGTGCCATCTGGTGGTGAGAGTTGGAATTTGCACGCATAAATTCCCCAAAGTACTTTCTGCTTCTGTATACTGGAGTCGGAACTCTGGAGTAGAGGACAGGTCATTGAGACCATTTCTTTTGCCTCACAGATGAGGAAACACTGCTCAGAGTTTCAAGAACTTGAAATTTAGGCTCTATCCCCAGGTAAATCTACACCCCATGGAAACAGGCCGGAACAAAGCTGAAGGAACATAAGGTATTTTAAAGTTCTCGTGTCAAACAGTGGAACTGCCAACTATTATTTACATACTTAATCCTGTTTGAAAGCTCTTCAATTCAAACGGGAAACTGGAAGGAGACCAAACATGCACCAGCCATGCCTGGATTGCCACTTTCTTAGTGAATGATTTACCTGCTATAAGTTCATGGAAGAGCTAGTAATACTCTGCATCCTGGCTTTATTCTTAGATTAAAAAAAAAAAAAAAAGGGCCTACTTTCCATCCAGCCACTGAAATGAGGCAAAATCATTTGTTTTTTAGCAAAACAAAAGTTAGGAAATTTTCTCCTAAATTCAGTAGTGATAGTTCCAGAGTGGAGGCTAGCATCTGGCTGGTCCCCTCTGTAGTATCCTGAGTTGCTAACAACATTCGTGTTAGGTCTTTTTCCTGTCCTCAGTGTCACTCTGAAGTGTCTCAGAGAGACTGAAAGTTTACAAGGTAGAAATGCCATCATACCTTTCAGCTGGAGCCCTCTTACTCAGCTTGTCTACAGCTATACTTCCTGTCGTCCCCACTGGTGCTCCTTCCGAGACCACTCGTTCTTGTCAGTCATCTCCATCTCCCACCATCACACCCTGGGCTCAAACTCTTAGAAGTGCCTTTCCTTCCTCCCATTCATTTATCACTATTAAGCCAGTCACCAAGCCCTGCCTTTTTTCATAAGCCGAGTCCTTCATTGCTCAGATTTGTTCTTGTTTGCCACCACTAAACTGAGGCCTGTCACCTCCTGTCCTGCCCCCTGGCTCCAGCAAAGCCACTGACACCAAAACCCTGTGCCCACCACTGTCCCTGACACAGGCTCGGGCTCTAGTCCTTTCCTTCCCCACTCCCAGTCAATTCAGTGCACGCCTTAAAGACCCAACCCCATCCTACTTTTGGTAAAATACACTGAACTCTTCCAGGCCACAGTGAACTTTTACCTTTTTATAAATCTTGCTATATTTGAATTTAAGATACAATGCATGGTCCACTGTGGTAACACTTTTGCAACTAAAGAAAACCAGCATACAGCAACGAAGACCCAGCGCAGCCAAAAATAAATAAATAGAATGTATTTATACTCTCCACTTTGCTGTTGTTCAGTCACAAAGTCATGTCTGACTCTTTTGCGACCCCATGGATTGCAGCCAGCCAGGCTCCCCTGTCCATGGGATTTCCCAGGCAAGAACACTGCAGTGGGTTGCCATTTCCCAAGTCTCCAGCTTTGGCAGGCAGATTCCTTACCTCCGAACCACCAGGGAAGCCCATTCTCTCTACTAGTCCCTGACAAAAACTGACGTAGGTATTATCCTGACTTTTCAATGTGGAAAGCTGTAATTTACCCAAGTCCATACAACTGGAAAATGACAGAGCTGGGACCCAAATCCAGAACTTGAGACCTCGGTCCTGTGGAAAGACTGCATGACGGAACAGAAGGCATAATATACATAGAGCAGTGCTGATCCCCAAAATACCTGCTCTTCCCTTCCCTTCATTTTCCCCTCTCACTGCACACACACATACACAGTTCCCATCAGGTCCCAAATCCAATACTTTTTTCCAATAGATCTGCTTTATTCTCAGGTTTTTTCATATATAAAACCCCTCGGCCACTATTTGGTCTTTATGAGAAGCAGAGTGATACAACTAGGGATGATCACATTAAGTGAAGTCAGAAAGACAAATACCATATGATATGACTTAAATGTGGAACCTAAAATATGACACAAATGAACATACCTATGAAACAGAGTCACAGACTGGGCTGACTGATGGTTGCCAAGGGAAAAGGGGCTGGGGAAGGGATGGAGTGGAAGGTTGGGGTTAGCAGAGGTAAACTTTTATATAGAGAATGGATAAAAACCTACTGTATAACACAGAGAACTAGATTCAATATCCTATGATAAAACAGAAAAGAATACAAAAATGTAATATGTGTAAGTAAATCACTTTGCTGCACAGCAGTAATTAACAGAATTTTTTAAATCAACTATACTTCAGTTTTTAAAAAAGTTGAGATTCTCACATATACATGGTCTTACTGTGGAGGCAGTAAATTAAAACTAGTAAGTAGACAAGGTATGGAGAAGGCAATGGAAACCAACTCCAGTACTCTTGCCTGGAGAATCCCATGGATGGAGGAGTCTGGTAAGGCTGTATAGTCCATGGGGTTGCTAGGAGTTGGACACGACTGAGCGATTTCACTTTCACTTTCACTTTCCTGCATTGGAGAAGGAAATGGCAACCCACTCCAGTGTTCTTGCCTGGAGAATCCCAGGGACGGGGGAGCCTGGTGGGCTGCCATCTCTGGGGTCGCACAGAGTTGGACACGACTGAAGCAACTTAGTAGCAGCAGCAGACAAGGTATTGGGGACCTTATCAACATGGAAGAAACCAATTACCTCTGAGAAAAGGTGACTTTCATCCAAATGTTTTGAAAGACCATGATGTGAGCCAAGAGTGAAACTGAGAAATTTGGGGAGAAAATATAAAGTATATTACCAATACATTATGCTTGGAGGAGAGCCATCAGAGTGGTCCCCTGGAACTAAGGACTGATGAATCTTGGCAGAACATTGAGTTTTCTAATGAAGTCAACATATGATGAATGAGATCACCATATATACAAACACATCTTAAGACAAAATTGCTCCACAGATAAAATAGGACTTGACTATAGCCAGAATGGTGTTAAATTAAAACAAGGAGTGTACAGAAGGGCAGCCGGGTCGGGTAGGGGGAGTCTGAGAGGCTGGTGGCCAACAAAAGAAGCCCAAATCCATGATGAGATGAAGAAAACTGGCAATGTGTATCTAGCACCTTCCAGTGAGAAAGGAACTTGAACCTGGAGACAATGGACAATTTTTATCTGTAGCGTGCTTCTGATTGTGAAATAGAATATTTAATAAAGCTTCCCATGTAGCTCAGTCAGTAAAGCATCTGCCTGCAATGTGGGAGACCGGGTTCAATTCCTGGGTCAGGAAGTTCCCCTGGAGAAGGAAATGGCAACCCTCTCCAGTATTCTTGTCTGCAGAATCCCGTGGACAGAGGAGCCTGGCAGGCTACAGTTCACAGGATCGCAAGAGTCGGACATGACTTACTGCTCTTTCTTACCCTAAGTTAAAAATATTTCAATGCAGTTTGCTTCTGTTTGCTCTCAATTGCCCACAATATCTTTCTGATGACTGATCATGAGTGGTCATGAGTGTCTGATCCTGGGAAAGGAGGAGCTCTGGATATAGGTCACAATCCCCTAGTGTGAACTAGTGTCTTAGTGTTCTTGTTTGTTTACAGGTTAATCACTTAATATCATGGATGACATAAGTCTGGTCCCAAATGACACTCCTGGTTTAACGACCAAATTAGATTTTGGGCCTGCAAAGCCGAGGTCCATTAAGAAGAGAACTCTGAAATGGCAAGAGACAAATGGAACTTTGGTTTTAAGCTGCAGCAAAGCTTACTTTGATTTTGAGGCTAAAGAGCTAAGGCTATAACAATGCATGACAGCTGAAGGGCATTTCCGTTTACAGATCACTTTCGAGACCTATTTGATTATCATGAAAACAAACTTGCTATTTTAAGAAGAAAGTTGAGGTTTGTGACTTGACTAATGTCCAAGAATTAAAACCTAGGTATTCTTACTTCTGAAAGACTGTGTTCAACTTTGCTTCTCATAGTAAGGGTAGGATCACTAACTGGTTATGTCATATATATTTATTTGTGGGAGAGAGAATATTATTTCAGTGAAGGGAAATCTATCTTATCACCTTAGAAAAGATAAAGGTTCCAGCTTAAAGTTGGAGCTATGTTGAACTGTGGGAAGGACCTAATTTAGGGATTAGAAAAAGGATCAGCTAGATCCACACAAACATGCTCAACTGATTAAAAAATAACTATACTGTAAAATATACATGAAAGAAAAGTGAAAGTGAAAGTCGCTCAGTCGTGTCTGACTCTTTGTAATCCCACGGACTATATAGTCCATGGAATTCTCGAGGGCGGAATACTGGAGTAGGTAGCTGTTCTCTTCTCCAGGGGATCTTCCCAACCCAGGGATTGAACCCAGGTCTCCTGCATTGAAGGCAGATTTTTTACCAGCTGAGCCACAAGGGAAGCCCCAAATATACATAACAATTAACTATTTTAAGCATTTTTAAGTGTACAGTTCAGTGATGCTGCTGCTGCTGCTGCTGCTGCTGCTGCTGCTAAGTCACTTCAGTCGTGTCCAATTCTGTGCGACCCCAAAGATGGCAGCCCACCAGGCTCTGCCATCCCTGGGATTCTCCAGGCAAGAACACTGGAGTGGGTTGCCATTTTCTTCTCCAATGGATGAAAGTGAAAAGTGAAAGGAAGTCGCTCAGTCGTGTCCGACTCTGTTCGACCCCATCCATGAACTGCAGCCTTCCAGGCTCCTCTGTCCATGGGAGTTTCCAGGCAAGAGTACTGGAGTGGGGTGCCATTGCCTTCTCCATCAGTGATACTAAGTATACTTAAAATACTATGCAACCATTACCATCACTGGTCTCCATAACCTTTTCATCATTCCAAACAGAAACTTGATACTCTTTAATAATAAAACTCCCCATTTCTCTCTTCCCCTGCCCCCTACAATCTCTATTCTACTACCTGTCTCTACTCTAGGTACCTAATATAAGTGGAATCATACAGTAGTTGTCCTTTTATGTCTGGCTTATTTCACTTCGCATGTTTTTCAAGGTTCATCCATGTTGGAGAATGTGTCAGTACTTCATTCATTTCTATGGGTGAATAATACTCCATTTAGTGGATGTTACCACACTTTGCTTATCCATTCATCTGGAGATTGATATTTGGATTGTTTACATTGTTTGGGCATTGTGAATAATGCTGTTGTGGACACTGGTGTACAAGTATCCATCTGCTTTCATATTTGGGGCATATACTCAGAAGTGAGTTATAATGGATCATAATCTATGTTTAAATTTTTTAGGAACTTCCAAATTTTCTACAATGGCTGCACCATTTTGCTCTCCCACCAGCAATGCATAAGGGTTTCAATTTTCCCACCTCTTGAAATTCAATACATTATTTTCCATTAAAAAAAAAAAGTAATAGCCATTCTAATGTGTATGGAGTGGTACACCACTGTGGCTTTGATTTGCATTTCCTTAATGGATAGTAATGCTGAACATCTTTAAATGTGCTTATTAGCCATCTGTATATCTTCTTGAAAGGAATGTCTCTTCAAGTCCTTTGCCTATTTTTAAAGTGGGTGGCTTTTTGTTGTTGAATTTACACAACTGATTTTTGACAAAGGCTCAAAAACAATTCAGCTGAAGAAGGATACTTTTCAACAAATAGTGCTGAAGCAACTGGACATCCATAGGTTAAAAAAAAAAATCTCAACCTAAACCTCACATCTTACATAAAAATTATGTCAAAATAAATCATGAACATAAGACTAATGCTTTTAGAAAATCATAAGGGGAAATCTTTGGGACACAGAGATATGCAAGCGTTGCAAGAAGGGGGACCCCTTCCAGGGCCTAAAACTGGGCTCTTGTCTAACACTTGGAAATGAATTGTCTGAGGAGAAACATGTGCTGACAAAGCAAGAGATTTTATTGGGAAAGGGCGGCTGGGTGGAGAGCAGGAGGGTAAGGGAACCCAGGAGAACTGCTCTGCCGCGTGGCCTGCAGTCTCAGGTTTTATGGTGATGGGATTAGTTTCCAGGTGGTCTTTGGCCAATCATTCTAATTCAGAGACTTTCCTGGTGGTGCACACATCGCTCAGCCAAGATGGATGCTAGTGAGAGGGATTCTGGGAAGTGGACAGACACACGATGTCTCCTTTCGACCTTTCCCGAACTCTTCCAGTTGGTGGTGGCTTATTAGTTCCTTATTTCCTACCAGGATCTCCTGTCATAAAACAACTCATGTGAATGGTTACTAAAGGGCCTGGCCAGGGTGGGCGGTTTCAGTCAGTGTGCTTTCCCTAACACAAGGAGTTCTTACACTCCACACTGAAAGAAAGAAAATGGTAAATTGGAATGAATCAAAATTTTTGTTCCGTGAAAACTCATGTAAAGAGGAAAAGTTAGCTACAGAATGGGAGAAAATATTTGCAAACTACAGTCCAACAAATGATTAGTATCTAGAACATATAAAGAATTCTCACAAATCAACAGCTAGAAATTTGGCAAAAGACATGAACAGACACTGCACCGAAGATACACAGATGGCAAATGAGTACCTGAAAAAAGTGTTCAATATCATTATTCATTATGCACAGCAGACCACAATGAGATGTCACTACACACCTATTAGTATGTCTAAAATGAAAAATAGTGACAAATCACGTACTGGCAAAGACGTGGATAAAGTGGATCACTCATACACTGCTGGTAGAAAGGTGAAATGGCAGATGCACTCTACAGAAAAGATTGACAGTTTCATATAAAACTAAACATGTTATTATCATACAACTAGACTCTTGGGCATCTATCCTGGAAAAATGAGTGTTAAGTTCCCACAAAAATCTACATATGAATGTTTGTATCAGCTTTATTTGCAATTCTCCTCATGTGTCTGTTAGTTGCTCAGACCTGTCCAACTCTGCGACCTGATGGACTGTAGCCCACCAGGATCTTTTCTCCATGGAATTCTCCAGGCAAGAATACTGGAGTAGGTAGCCATTCCCTTCTCGAAGGGATCTTTCTGACCGAGGGATTGAACCTAAGTCTCCTGCATTGCAGGCAAATTCTTTACGGTCTGAGCCACCAGGGAAGCCCCTTTATTTGTAACTGCCCCCTACTAGAAAGAGCCCAGATGTCTTCTGAGGGGCAAATGGTTTAAACAAGATGTTGTACATGCATATCATAGAAAACTACTCGGCAATGAAAAGGAACAAACAGATACATACAACAACCTGGATGAATCTCCAGAAATCTATTCTGAATAAAAGAAGTCAGTCCCCAAAGGTTACATACTATATTATTCCATTTATATAACATTTCTGAAATGACAAAATTTTAGAACTAGAGAACAGATTAGTGGTCACTCGCTTTGGGAGTGAGGAGAGAGGAAAGTGGATGTGGTAATAAAAGCCCCAAAAGAGGAATCCTTGTGGTGATTTAAATGTTCAATATTTGAAGATGATAGTGGATATGCAAGCCTAAGCATCATAAAACGGTACAGAAGTAAACACACACACACAAATGAATACAAGTACAATGATCAACATCGATATTCTGGCTGTGGTACTGCACTAGAGTTCTGCAATATGTGGTCAGGTGCCCCGCCTTCATGCACGTCTGTGGAGTGAATGCCTTATGAGGAAAAAAAACCAACCATGAAATATGCGAAGACTTTCTGAAGACCTGAATCTAGTAGTGACTTAAATTGGGAAGTATCTGAAAGAAGAAAACAAACAAACACACAAATGTTTTCCACTGTGGAAATAAACCATGTGCTCTATATTTTAAATCCTCTAAAGTGCAAAAATAAAAACATACCACTGCAATTCCAGCACTCGAATACAACCATTTGTAACTTTAATATTTCTTTGCATTCCTCCCCAGTCATGTTCCGTTCCTAGTTTTTGTTTTGTTTTGGCCGCGCCGGGCTCTTATTCCCAGACCCGGGATCGAACTCGCGCCCCTTGAAGTGGAAGCGCAGAGCCCTAACCACTGGACTGCCAGGAAAGTCCCTCTGTTCCTACTTTTAAAAACATAACTACATTTATTCAGCAATTACTATTCCGTGCCCTGCCTTTTACACTCATTGGCACAAAATATCCTTTTCCCGACACTGTTCTATATTTTCCAAAGACATTCTTAAAGGCTAAGTTAAATTTCATGGTGGGATCGTTCACTTTAATTTCTTCCAGCAAGACTGCGGGATGCGCATCTCTGCGTAGAACGTTTGGCCCACAAAACTTTTAAACTACGTTCTAGAAGCGGACCACCAGCTCAACTTTAAAGTCTCAAGACGCAAGACGCCCCCTTCCGTTACCCCACCGTGCTGGCTGACTTACCTACTAAACCCGGGTAATCTGCACCTCCGTCCCTTTCCGAACTCCCGGGGCCCTCTTGGCCGCCGTAGACGCATGATGACGTCATGCGGCGTCGTGGCTGGTTTCCCTGGTGACGGTTGTCAGGACAGCGCAGAAAAGCGTCTGAAGAGGTGAAGGAGCTTCTGCAGCTAGAGATGGGGAGCAGCGGAGCAAACACTGTAAGTGCAGGGAAAACTACAGAATGGTTCTGGCTGGAGTCAGGACAGCAAGTAGCCGCCAGGAGGCCTGGCCGGAGCCAGGGGTGTATACCTATGTAAAGATTTATTGAGCTGTACACTCACAACTTATACACTTAACTCATGTAAATTATAATTCAATTAAAAATTATACCTCAATTAAAAGCAGTAATTAGGGACTTCCCTGGTGGTCCAGTGGTTAGAACTCCACGCTCCCAATGCAGGGGGCTTGGGTTCGATCCCTAATCAGGGAACTAGATCCCATATGCCACAACTAAAGATCCTGTATGCTGCAACTAAGACCTGGCACAGCCAAATAAATAAATGTATTTTTTTTTAAAAAAAGCAGTAATGATATCTGAGCCCCATTCCTAGGAGCTGATATTTAATTGGTCCAGGGATGTGCCACAGCACTGTTATATTTTAGGAGCTCCAGTCTTGTGGGGTCGTTGAGAGTCAGACACGACTGAGCGACTTCACTTTCACTTTTCCCTTTCATGCATCGAAGAAGGAAATGGCAACCCACTCCAGTGTTCTTGCCTGGAGAATCCCAGGGACAGGGGAGCCTAGTGGGCTGCCGTCTATGGGGTCACACAGAGTTGGACACAACTGAAGCGACTTAGCAGCAGCAGCAGCAGCAGCAGCAGCAGCAGGAGATTCTAATGTTCAGCTAGAGTCGACAGCCACTGCTTATAGGGATAGGAAGGAGTCAACTGTTGAGTCTGAGTAATGGGGAAGAGTATCCTGATGGCACAGTCAGGGATGGAAGGGTGTGTCGGGGGTGGGGTGGGGCGGTGACGCTCAGTACAGTTCAGCTGTGGCTTTCAGGGGATCTGAAGTGAGGGTGGGTCTTCCAAGCTTCCACATGGACACCTGCAAAGCTAAGCAGGAAACTCCAGCCTTGGGGGGTTGTAGACAGGGCTTATTATGAGTCAAGCACTCTTGAGAAAGAAGCACTTCGTAGAGTTTGCTTCAGCTCAGGCTTCTTTTCCTACTCCGAGGGCAAGATGGCAGAGGATGAAGGCTCACAGGACACCTTGAGGCTCCAGTTTAGAGCCATGCAAGAGATGCAGCGCAAAAGGTTACAGAAGCAGATGGAGAAACGGAAGGGAAAAGAACTGAGCCTCCAAAGCAGAGGCGATGACCCAAAAGAGCCCCTGGAGATCTCTGATGGCCTCAGCGTCCTCCAAGCTGGGGAGCAGAACTCGAAAACCAGCTTTGAGCAGAGGTAAATGCAAGCTTGGACTCTCCCAGGGGCATTGCAGGGAGGTAGGGAAGGTGGAGAGAATGACTGCAGACAGTTCAACAGTCTGGTTGGCCAGATGTGTGTTTATCAACTGAGACTCAAGAGGTTTTGACATAGAGATTGTAATTGAAGACTCTTGGCATCTGACAGAGGGTCTGTGGGCCTATAGACATAATTTGGCATGAAATTTATTCAAAAACCATGTGAAGTCAAAAGGAAAATTTTGAAATTCATCAAGGTGTGGTTTATTCACTTGGATTTTGTCTTTCATGAAAGAAAAAATTGGTTTTTGAGGAGCCAGTTGTATGGCTCTGATGACTCACAGATGATCACTGTTCCAAACCTCATCTGAGACTGTTCTGCCCCAAATTCCCTTTCCTGACACATAAGGACATATAAACCTACCTTTCATAAAGAAGCACTTGATGGATTCCTTGCTTTTATATAATTGTTGAAAAGGTTGAAGAGTCCAGAATCTTCTCATTTTGCTCTAAATTTGACGGTTTCATACAGATGCAGTGATTTATATAGCCTATTAGAAGCAGAAGTCTTGACTGATACAAAAGTTTGCTAGCCATTTTGCTAAAAAAAAAAAATCACAGCAGTTGATGAGCTATCTCTTTGCTTCTGGTTTCACCCAGAATCTATTCTCCATCTACAAATTCTACTTTACATGGTTTCTCAATTTTTGCAATGTTCTACTGAAAAATGCTAATTAGAAAAAATTAAGATGTCAAGAATTTAAAAAATTCATAGGGCTCCTAAATATTAGATCTAAGTTAACCCCAGATCGATTTCCAAACGCTCTTTCCTCAAGTCGGAGAAAGTGGAATTTGTGGATACTTGAGCTGTTGGTATCCAACAATATTATTAATAATATCCATTATCTAATAATTAGTTGAGCTTCCCATGTGGCTCAGTGGTAAAGAATCTGCCTGCAATGCAAGAGATCCAAGTTTGATTCCTGGGGTGGGAAGACCCTCTGGAGAAGGAAATGGCAACCCAATCCAGTATCTTACCTGGGAAATCCTGTGGACAGAGGAGCCTGGTGGGCTACAGTCCATGGGGTCACAAGAAAGTTGGACATGACTTAGCAACTAAACAAAACAACAATAATTACTGTTACCTTTGAGCTTCCCAGTTGGCGCTAATGGTAAAGAACCAGCTTGCCAATGTAGGAGACGTCAGAGATGCAGGTTCAATCCCTGGGTCGGGAAGATCCTGGGAGGTGGGCATGGCAACCCACTCCAGATTTCTTTCCTGGAGAATCCCATGGACAGAGGGGCCTGGCAGACTACAGTCCATAGGTTGCAAAGAGTCGGACAACTGAAGCAACTGAGCAGACACACATGCTTAATTTCTATAACTTATTTACTTCCTGAGCAACTGCCTCTGTGGAGCTGGTTTCGTGCCTAACGATAGAAACAATCACAGACCCATCAATCACATTTCTCCTGTTTTAAAGTTCTGGAAAAAGCGTTGCAAGACAACGTAAAACAGGCAATACCAGTCGCCTATTCTGATTTCCTATCGGAGGAACCTGGTGGGCAACAGTCCATGGGGTCGCAAAAAGTCAGACGTGACTGAGCGACTTTCTTTTTTTTTTTCTTTCTTTCTTTAACCTGAGACCCAGAGCCCTGCCCTCAACTTAAGGCTTAGACGATCCTCTTTGGTCTTCTAATTGTTGTTCAGTCACTCAGTCGTATCCAACTCTTCGTGACCCAATGGACTGCAATACACCAGGTTTCCCTGTCCTTCACCATCTCCCAGATGCTCCATCTTGCTCAAACTCATGTTCATTTAGTCGGTGATGCCATCCAACCATCTTGTCCTTTGTGGTTCTCTTCTCCTCTTGCCTTCAATCTTTCCCAGCATTAGGGTCTTTTCTAATGAGTCAGTTCTTCACATCAGATGGCAAAAGTATTGGAGCTTCAGCTTTAGCCTCAGTCCTTCCAATGAATATTCAGAGTTGGTTTCCTTTAGGATTGACTGGTTTGATCTCCTTGCAGTCCAACGGACTTGATTTCAAGAGTCTTCTCCAACACCACAGTTCAAAAGCATCAATTCTTTGGCACTCAGCTTTCTTTACAGTCCAACTCTCACATCCATACATGACTACTAGAAAAACCATTGCTTTGACTAGATGGATCTTTGTTGGGAAAGTAATGTCTCTGATTTTAATATGCTGTCAATGTTTGTCATAGCTTTTCTTTTAGGGAGCAAGCATCTTTTAATTTCATGGCTGCAGTCACTGTCCACAGTGATTTTGGAGCCCCCCAAAATAAAGCCTCTCACTGTTTCCATAGTTTCCCCATCTATTTGCCTTGAAGTGATGGGACCAGATGCCATGATCTTGGTTTTTTTAATGTTGAATTTTAAGCCAGCTGTTTCACTCTCTCACCATCATCAAAAGGTTCTTTAGTTCTTCTTTGCTTTCTGCCATAAGGGTGGTGTCATCTGTGTATCTGAGGTTATAGATATTTCTCCCAGCAATCTTGATTCCAGGTTGAGTTTCATCCAGTCCAGCATTTCACATGATGTACTCTGCATAGAAGTTAAATAAGCAGGGTGAATATAAGCAGAGAAGTTAAATAAGAATAGAAGTTAAATAAGCCTTGACCTACTCCTTTCCCAATTTTGAACCAGTCCATTGTTCCATATCCGGTTCTAACTATTGCTTCTTGACCTGCATACAGGTTTCTCAGGAGGCAGGTAAGGTGGTCTGGTATTCCAACCTCTTTAAGAATTTTTCCACAGTTTGTTGTAATCCACACAGTCAAAGGCTTTAGCATAATCAATGAAGCAGAAGTAGATGTTTTTCTGGAACTCTAATACTTCTTCTATGACCCAATATGCAAGTAAAACTAGAGGGCCTTCCCTGGTGGTCCATTGGTTGAGACTTTGCCTTCCAGTGCAGGAGCTGCAGATTCCTGTTGGAAAGCTAAGATCACTTATGCCTTGGAGCCAAAAAACTAAAACAAAAGAGAGAAGCAGAGCTTCCCCTGTGGTCCAGTGGGTTAAGAATCAGCTTTCAATGCAGGGGACATCGATTCAATTCCTGGTCCAGGAAGATCCCACATACTGTGGGGCAACTAAGCCCATGCACCACCACTAGAAGAAAGACTGCACACAGCAACCAAGACCCAGTGCAGCCAAAAATTTTAAAATAAATAATTTTAAATTATAAAAACACAGAAGCAATATTGTAACAAATTCAATAAAGACTTTAAAAAATGGTCTGCATCAAAAAATCTTTAAAACATTAAGACTATAAGTTTCCTTGTAAGTATCACTTTAGCTGCTGTTCACAAGTTTTCAGATATGTTGCTTCTATAGTCAATCCATTCTAAATGCTTCGTAATACACATGATGATTTCTTCTTAACCCATAAATAATTTAGCAGTGTGCGTGTATGTGTATATTTGGTTCCAAGCATATGACAACTTTGGAGTTCTTTTCTGAATTTTTGCCCTTTTTTAGTATTGATTTCTAATTTTAGAAAATTAATATTAAAGAAAATGATCTGCATGATGCTCATTATTTGGAGTTTGCTAAGATTGCCTTTGAAGCCTATATTTTTATGCATGTTCCATAGATGCTGGAAAGGAGTATTTACATAGCTCTGTTGAACCCCGAGTAAACTATAGCATTCGGAGCTTGTTCCTCCTTTCATTTATGTGCATGAGTCCTTGATCATTGTTTTGAGAACAGTATGCTAAAAATTTGCTCATTGAGATTCCCCTCAATTCCTCATTCCTGTTTCATACAGACCAGTTTTAGTCACTACCCAGTACCCAGCCAGGGACAACAAAACTGGGCCACGGAGGCCTGAGCCCCCTGTGATTCTGCCTTTCCCTTGCAGGGTGCTTGAAGATGAGATCGAACAGCTTCGGGATCAACTCAGGGAAACAGTGGATGAGAACGGGCGATTATATAAGTTGCTGAAGGAGAGGGACTTTGAAATCAAACATCTCAAAAAGAAAATAGAAGAAGACAGATTTGCCTTTACAGGTAACTGCACCACTATTATGACAGTTCCTACCCTGAAGTCCAGGTCGGCTGGCCCAGCTGCCATGGAGCCTACAGGGCAGACAAACAGCAAGTTCCAGAGGGCAGGTGTGAAGAGAGAGTGCAAGGGTCAGCTGTAATCAAGCTTGTCCAGACGAGTCCCAGAAATGAGGGATGGGGAGAGGAATGGAGCAGGCAGGGTGGGCCAGCATGCCAGGAACCGGGAGCAGCAGAAGCAGAGGACAGGCATTCCAGGCAGT
This sequence comes from Capricornis sumatraensis, assembly GCF_032405125.1. Lineage (NCBI taxonomy): Eukaryota > Metazoa > Chordata > Mammalia > Artiodactyla > Bovidae > Capricornis > Capricornis sumatraensis. Next base: position 60,454,626 of record NC_091078.1, on the reverse strand, counting down.
GTGGGTGAGCCCGCTGGGACTCATGACAGTTCCCCATGGTGTCTGCTGCACGTTCAGTGGGCTGATGGCATCCATCCCATCTCAATACTTTGGCTCCAACATGGACGTGAAAAAAGCCCCAGTAAAAGTAGGCATTTATTCTATACCTCTTGCTGTTACTGGGCCAGAAGGGTAGACAAGACAGGGAATTTGGCTGTTCCCGGGGGATTTCCTGGAATCCAGCAGCATCTAGAATGGACCTTGTCTCTTCAGGTCTGGCTGGGACCTTGGCTCTACTGCTTGAGACCTTGACCCCATGGGCCTGTTAGGGACCTTGGGTATGTTAGCCCTGTAGGTATGGACTGGACATTGACCACTGACTCTGTGGTTCTAAGTTAGACCTTATTCTTACACATCTGGTGGAGACCTTGGCCCTGGCTGTCCTCTGCTCCATGCATTGAGCAATTCCCAGGTGGCTGACTAAGAAGGTACAAAGTCGGTGTCACCAATCACAGAGGGCAATATGCCTCACCTGGCATCTGCCAGAGCGTCCTCTGCCTTTGCTAGTAAATGCCCTTAAGAGTAGGTGTACATAGAGGACTAGTGCTGAATTAAAAAGCAAGGAGAATTTGGTATCTTAAAAACTCTTATGCCTCCCTCCATTCTTTGGTCTTTTCTGTCTAAAATAAAGCTATACCAAAGAGAAGGTAACACCTAACCTGGCTTGGGTTTCAGATGCAAAGGGGCAGCTTTTGCAAGGCTGTCTTTCAAGGCTGAGCGGCTCCAGGGGGAAAGGAGATGCCTTCATGTTTTGAAGAGGAAAGTTTGACAGGCTCAGTTCATGTTTTTAAACCAGGCTGCTGACAGCTGATAAACTGATTTTCCTTTGGCTGGATTTTTCGTGTTGCTTTTTCCATTTCTTTGTACAATTCTTTGATGAATGCACTAGTGCTTACAACACACATAACTTTCATGGCCTACTTAGAAATATTATTTTACCACTCAAGTGGGATGAAGAAACTTTACCACCATATGGATCCCTTTACCCTCCCCCTTACAGTATAACTCTTAAGTATTGTATCTGTATATGTTGAAAATCTCATCAGGGAATGCTATCATATTTGCTTTCAACCATTATATGTGAACCGTGAACTTCCAGATGTTGGATTTAGAAAAAGCAGAGGAACCAGAGATCAAACTGCCAACATCCGTTGGATCATCAAAAAAGCAAGAGAGTTCCAGAAAAACATCTACTTCTGCTTTATTGACTATGCCAAAGCCTTTGACTGTGTGGATCACAACAAACTGTGGAAAATTCTTAAAGAGATGGGAATACCAGACCACCTGACCTGCCTCTTGAGAAATCTGTAGGAAGTTCACAAAGTAACAGTTAAAACTGGGCATGGAACAACAGACTGGTTCCAAATAGGGAAAAGAGTATGTCAAAGCTGTATATTGTCACCCTGCTTATTTAACTTCTATGCAGAGTACATCATGAAAAACGCTGGGCTGGATGAAGCACAAGCTGGAATCAAGACTGCCAGAAGACATATCAATAACCTCAGATATGTGGATGACACCACCCTTATGGCAGAAAGCGAAGAAGAACTAAAGAGCCTCTTGATGAAAGTGAAAGAGGAGAGTGAAAAAAGTTGGCTTAAAACTCAACATTCAGAAAACTAAGATCATGGCATCTAGTCCCATCACTTCATGGGAAATAGATGGGGAAACAGTGGAAACAGTGAAAGACTTTTTCACTGCAGATGGTGACTGCAGCCATGAAATTAAAAGACACTTGCTCCTTGGAAGAAAAGCTATGACCAACCTAGACAGCATATTAAAAAAGCAGAGACATTACTTTGCCAACAAAGATCCATCTAGTCAAAGCTATGGTTTTTCCAGTCATCATGTATGGATGTGAGATTTGTACTATAAAGAAAGCTGAGCACCAAAGAAGTGATACTTTTGCACTGTGGTGTTGAAGACTCTTGAGAGTCCCTTGGACTGCAAGAAGATCCAGCAGTCCATCCTGAAGGAAATCAGTCCTGAATATTCAATGGAAGGACTGATGTTGAAGCTGAAATTCCAATACTTTGGCCACCTGATGTGGAGAACTGACTCATTTGAAAAGACCCTAATGCTGGGAAAGATTGAAGGTGGGAGGAGAAGGGGACGACAGAGGATGAGATGGTTGGATGGCATCACTGACTCAATGGACCTGTGTATGAGTAAACTCCAGGAGTTGGTGATGGACCGGGAGGCCTGGCGTGCTGCCGTCCATGGGGTTGCAAAAAGTCAGACACGACTGAGCGACTGAACTGAACTGAATTATATTAATACATATTTTAAAGAACTTAATGATTTACAATATTCTATTTACCAAGATATTTTAGCATTTCTGCGCTTGCCCATTTACTGCTGCCCCTATTATCATGGGGTTGGCAGCTTCAAGAGTAGGGCTTGGGCTTCCCTGGTGGCCCAGTGATAAAGATTCCACCTGCCAATGCAGGAGACGCTAGTTCAATCCCTGATCCGGGAAGATCCCACATGCCTCAGAGCAATTAAGCCCATGCACCACAACTATTGAGCCTGTGCTCTAGAGCCCAGGAGCCACAACTACTGAGCACAGGTGTTGCACCGACTGAAGCCTGTGCATCCTCGAGCCCACGCTCTGCAGCAAGAGAAGCCATCGCGTTGAGAAGCTGGGAATCGCAACTAGAGAGCAGCCCCTGCTTGCTGCAGTAATGAAGACCCAGCACAGTCAAAAATAAATTAATTAAAATTATTAAAAAAAAATAATGGGGCTTGTCTGGAGAGTTTGGAAAGAATAAGCAAAAGAAGAGAATGTCCCCCATTCGCTCTGAGCCCACTGCCTGCCCTTTGGACGAGAGAGGGCAGATCACTTTGACCTCTTTCTGATGTCTAGTTCCAGGATTTGTAATGCTTTTGAGTCCTGGGAGGGAAACATAACCACAAAACTCACCACTGGACCATCTGTACTTCTAGGTTTCGTTTCCTTCCCCAGGTTCTTTCTCCTCACATGTCCTCATCCTCTTCAACAGACATGAGGTGGCCGAGGTCAGCTACTCCTTGTTTCCCCAGTCACTGCCTGGCCCAGGTCAGCAGCAGCAAGCTTGTTCAAACATGCAGGCCTGTGTTTTTAATGGATCTCGCCGTTTCCCTTCATTTTAGGGACGGCTGGTGTGGCTGGGGATGTGATTGCCACCAAAATCGTCGAGCTGTCCAAAAAGAACCGGGTGCTGATGGCAGAGTCCGAGGGCGCGAAGACCAGAGTGCGGCAGCTCAGCAAGCGCATCCAGGAGCTGGAGCAGGAGGTGAGGAATCTCAGGTGCCCCTGCCCCGGGGGATCCTCACACCCCACGCCACTGCTCCAGAGAGGGAATGCACTCACATGCTTTGGGTCCTTCGCAAGGACTTTGAGTCAGTGTTTGCCCTGAGTCCCTCAGTCTGTCACATCCTGAGGGGGAACTGTTGGGAAGCAAGGAGGAAGCAGGCCTGGAGAGGTAACCCAGCACACTGGAGACGATGCAAGCCTGGAGCCTGACCACTCAGGTGTGAATGTCAGCTCCACCACCGACTTGCATTGTGACTTTGAGCCAGTTACAGTCCCCCTGTGCCTGTTTCCTCCACCTGTCATACGGCAGTGATGATGGTGCTCACCTCAAGGTTTTCTGAGGATTAAATGTCTTAATGTTGTAAAATGCTTAAAACAGAGCCTATCAGGTAGTTAGCACCAGAAAGATGTTGTTAGATACATGATCAGGGATTCTGGCTAACTTGAAGCTAGAACCAGGAACATTCCATCAGTTCGTCCCATGTTCGTCCACCTTCCCTCTCTGCTGCCCTTGCCCTCTCACAGCTAATCATAAACGCCTCCAGCTGAGCAAGGGCACAGCCCCAGCAGCTCATGGTCCTTCAGGAGCTGGAATGAACCTACGTGCATAGCTTCTCCTTATGTGGCTGGAGGAGCTGAGGCTGGCAGCGGTTAAGAAGCTTTCTCAAGTCACACAGCATGTGGTGGTGCCAGACTTCAAATCCAGTTCTGTTGTTCTCCAAAACCCTCCTCAGTCATTATACTTGGCATTGCATTAGAGCTTCTTTATTCTATAACAAAATTTTTTTTGAGAACCATCTCAGGCTCTGTGCCAGGCCCTGGGGAGACTGTGAGGAGCAAAATAGGCCTGATTCTTTTCCTCCTGGAGTCAGACCAGCATCAAGGGCCCCTTCAAGGAGGTAGCATGTGCAGCGGGTCCCTGGAGGATGAGAAGGGGCCAGACTCGGAGGGTTGAGGCAGGGGCCTCCAGAAAGAGGACCCAGCAGGTGCAAAGGACCTAAATATGGATAAAGGCCTGAAAGAGGGCCAATGTGGCCAAGCATGGAGCAAGGTGAGGTCAAAAAGGTGGGAAAGTGGGTCGTGCCCAACCATGTCAGACAGGGGTGGTCTTGGTGTGAAGGACACCTGGAAAACCCTTAAAGGGTCAGTTGACTGTCTGTATATAGCAGTGGTCTTGGCCACCAGACCACAAGCCTGTCGGGCAGGTTTCTTAGCATCTCTGACCTTGTTTCCTCAAGTGTAAGTTGAAGTCCATAATTCCTTTTATGTCTCCCAGGCTGTTGTTAGATGCAGACCATGGCTGCAGAATCATTATTTGTTAAGCTGTTCATGAATCCTAGGGCTGTCCAACTCTGTGACTGGGGAATGGGGCAAACAATCAATTAAAGCCTTTCCCATCGCAGAGCAGCTTGTAAAGGACAGTTCTTCCATTAATGGGCCTTAAAGTGAGCTGAAGAGATAGGCTACTGAGATCGGTGACCGCACATCCGACGGCAGCACCAGAGCACTTCCCGCAAGGTGCCACAACCCCTGAGCAGAATTAAATATTAAGCGCCAGGTTTGCTTTTTCAGCTGCAGATAGCCCAGGCCAGGCTGCCAGCCAAGGGACCCAATGACGCGGGAGCCAAGCCACCAAGGACCCAGATGGGAGACAGAGTCTTGGTATGAATTCCCTTCTGTGCTGGGGAGTGTGTGAGGCAGCCATGGGCCTGGGCCCCCCTCTTCCATGGGGGCGCAGGTGTCTCTCTCCAGGGTCCACCTCCACCCCATTACTGAGCCGGTGCCACCACTGCAAGCAGCATCCTCAGAGTAGCCATCAGGGCACAGTGACTAAGTCTACCATCTGAGGCCAGGAATGCCCCAGGGAAGGCTAGTGAGGGTCTAATTGATTTAGTTCCCAGACAGGGAGGTCAGTAGGGGCCTGAGGACCCTGGAATCCTAGAATTTCAGGATCAGGAGGGAAGGCCTGGTGCAGCTGGCCTCCCGCTCTCAGCCCAGCCATGAAGGATTTCTGTTACAGCCTCCTCACTGGGGAGACATCCAGCCTCTGCCTTACCCCAGGGACAGGGAGCTCACTCTTCCTCAATGGAACCCTGGTTTTGGAGGGAGGCAGTCCATATTGTGGGAAGTCTTCTCTTGGTGGAACTCCAAATCTACAGAGTAAAAGTGATTACTGGGAATGGGGGCTGTTTCCAAGATTCCATTTTTACTTAGCCAATGAGCCTCCATGAAACCTAGGACATGGGAATTACAACTCCATGAAAGGAAGGCAGTCTGACCCAGTGGGCTACTGGATAGGGGCACTAAACCCAAGCCAGACAATAAATAGCTCAGAGTCTTAAGAACAGGCTTCCCAGGTGGTTCAGTGGTAAAGAACCTGCCTGTCAGTGTAGGAGACAGAGGAGATGTGGGTTCAGTTTCTGGGTTGGGAAGATCCCTTGGAGAAGGGGCATGGCAACCCACTCCATTATTCTTGCCTGGAGAATCCCCATGGACGGAGGAGCCTGATGGGCTACATTCCATGGGGTCACAAAGAGTCAGACATGACTGAGCAACTGAGTACACACTCAAGAACATCCCAGGAGGCCTCCCCACTGTTTTTTGTTTTTGTTTTTGTTTTTTTGGCTGCACCACATGGTTTATGGGATCTTAGTTCCCTGACCAGAGATTGAACCCGGAGCCCCAGCAGTGAGAGCACCAAGTTCTAATAACTGGACAGCCAAGGAAATCCCCCCATCGTTTTCTTAAGCCAAATGAGTTGGTGAACTGGAATCCAAGCCTTAGTACTCCCAGTTCAGTGCCCTCTTTTCCACCCAATCTTCCCTGTTGTCTATGACTCAGGGTCAAGCCACTTCATGGCTGTCTCAAGGAGAATTCAGTCCTCTCCTCAGTGTACAGTGATGGGCCCCTCCATGTACAGAGTGACGTATCTCTTGAAGGCTAGTCTTGTGTAGACCTGTCTCATTGCTAGGGAGGCAGTGAAGGGGCTCCGCCCTCAGCGGGGGCCAGACTGGGTGTCATTCAGCGCTTTTCCCAGCTCTAGGGAATGCTGCTAAGCTGCCCCATATACATCCACATCTCTGACTGGCACTGTGCTGGGTGGGAAACTGCTCATTTGGTCACTTGTTGAGCCTGATGGAATTTTCTGTAACACAGAGAATCAAAGACCAGCCACTGTCCACAAGGGAGTTCAATAGAGGCAATGAGTAGGCATATTGAAGGATGGAGGTGGGGACAGGGCCCTCAGGGAGAGCCCCCTGACTCGGAGTTCACAGAGGGAATGCACTTCACCTGAGGCAGCCAGGAGGTGGGATGGGCAAGGGCTTCCTGAGGTGGCCTTGCTGGAGTAGGAAGGTAGGGGTGGCCCTTCTAGCAGAAGCAGCGCGAGCTCAGAGCAGGAAAGCGTCACTGTTCCTATTCTGTTTGTTAGCTGGGCATCAGTTAGACAACATTTGGCTGCAGCCAGGGCCCATGAGGAGGAAGAGGGGAACATAATCCAAACAAAGCTGGGGTGGGGTCACCTGCGGAAGGAAGCCTTGACAGTAGCTGGGGGAGGAGTTCCAACTTCATTCTCTGGCAGCAGGGAGCCTGGGAGGTTTCTGATGGAAGCGTGGGTGGTGGGCTCCAGTCTCCACTCCTCAGGACATGAGCTGCCAGGGTCCAGCCCCCACAGGATCCAGGGGAACCCGAAGGAGAAACGGCGTTGGCGAATGAATGAATGAGAGAGGACTAGAGGAGAGAAAGAGGCTGATGTTTCTTGGTTTACACAGAAAATCAATAAAGTCTCAAGACAAGAGACTTGAACCATCTATGTAAGGGCACAGGTGCCCTCCCGGTCTCCTGAGGGAGTGAAGACGCAGGGCGCCTTCCCGTTCAGGTCTTAGAAACCCAGGCAAATAAGTAGACACGGCGGACCTCTATACTCCAAGGGATCAGCCTGAAAAAGAGAGTAAGAGAGAGAAAGAAAGAAGAAAAAAAAGAAAGAGACACGGGGTGATCAAGCTTCTTTGAGTGAGGCCCATTATTTTATTTTCAAAAGGGACTTTTATACCTTAACTTGTACATAGAGGGAAATGAAAGATGCAAGGTCATACAGAGTCAGCCCAAACACTCCAGCAGTTTTGCCCTTATTGAAACCAGGATTTTTTCTGCAAACTTTTCCCATAAATGATGTTGTGTACATTATCTTCTGGCCTTGGAGGCCTGTGAACATTTTATGACCCTCTTTTGATAAAGGCTGCTCAACTAGAAAACTTATTTTCCCTCAAAGTGTTTTTTCTTTATATTTCTAATCTATATCAGCCTCAGAAAATGCTAAACAGAGTTACATTTCTCACGGAGCAAAGGTGCAGTGAGTTACAAGAGAAAACCAATTAGCTCAAAAGTCTGATGTGGTTAATTCAAGGCTACACTTGTTTTTCTTACATTCCAACTATGTTAACTAATGCACTCCCAGGTGCACAGTGGATAAGAGATATGGGAACTTAGCAACAAGCATTGGCCCAATAATGAAATCTTACACCAGCACTACTCTAGTAACTTTTAACTCTTTGAAAGGCTCTATGTTTTAGGCTTCCCGTGCCTCTCACAGTTGGGAGGCTGTGAACAATCATATGCATAGCTGCAAGAGTCTGGATAAACCTGCCAAGCAAGCTAGAATGCTAACAGAGGGGGTTTGATTTGAAATATTCCTCTCATGTCCAGGAGATTTATTAGTTACAGCCCTAAGTTGATTTTCTCCAGAGAAAGGTGGTTGGGGATAGCCCCCGTTAATGTCAGGAGAGTTGGTGAAAGGCACAAAACAGTAAGACAGATTCTGGCTTTGGGGTAGATGCTCGAGCTGGTCTAGGGAGCCCCTCGAGTCCTGAAGCCTTGCTTAACAGTTCTCTTCCACATGACCTTGTCATGGGTGGGATGGCCCGTGCTGGCTCCCGGCAACGAGTCTTCCCAGGCCTCTTCTATTGAGAGCAAGAACAATAGCCATGTCCCTCTCATTAGACTATTCAGGCCAACCCAGGCCTGGGCCATGCTCCATAGCCTGCGGGCTCACCCCCGTCCGGGCCCAGAGCTCCGAGTGCATTCTAGAGTAGAGCTGAACTCTCTCTCTCTGCATGGGGCCTCATGAAGCTGTTGTTGTATGCGGCCTTGGCACTGTCTGCTCCCCCTGGACACCGTTTCAGGTATTCCTTCAGGGGAAAAAGCCACGACCCCTAGAAAGCCTGTGGTATCTCACTCTGGGCAGAAACAGCTTTGAAATGCCAAGGAGGTGGGTTGGCACAGCTTCCCGGGTTGGGGGTGAGGTGTGGAGCCTGGCAGAACAGATGGGTTGATGCCCTCACCAGAACACCATCTAACCTTCAGCCACCTTTGCCATCTGCCGACCCAAGCCAAGTTATGCCCCCTGGGCATCACCCTCTGTCAGAATCTACCCCAGGGAGCACCCTTTACATGCATTATCCCATCAACACTCACAGGTACCCCAGGGGCTGGTATAAGATGCCCCCATTTCACAGATGAGAAAATGAGCCTTGGAGAGGTTGCCCAGGCTCCAGATCGAGATGCAATCTGAGTGCTCTTTCTGTGCCCTCATGCTCTCAAGTGCTCTCTCAGCTCCTGCACCACCACCCACCAGAGCCTGGGGGATAGGGCAGGAGGGGGTTGTCAGGCAGGGGCTGCTGCTTCCTAACCCAGGGAAGATTCAAAGCAGCACCTTAGCAGGGGGCAGACAGGCCCCCAACAACAGTGGGAAGGGATGGCAGACAGCCAGACGGGGGAAGGACAGACAAAAAATTAGATTAAAAAAAAGACGCCCTTGTGTTTTGCCTAAATTCTCAGGTTGCAAATTCTGCTCACACTGGTTACTCTATTCAGCCTCATGGTGGCGTGTAAGGACGCAAGCATTTCCTAGATGAGGAGACCCAGTGAGTCCAGGCTTTCCTGGCTCTGTGTGCAGGTCTCGTTGCTTTGATCAGTGGTTTTCACAGGGGCTGCCCAGAACCTCTGGGGTCCATGGAGCTCCCCACCCCCAGGCTCCTGGGGTCTATCTTTCACTAGCATTCCCCGGAGGTTTTAATCTGTGCCTACTAAGAAAAATTCAGAAAGCTGCTGCGGTATCCACCCTGTTTCCCAGAAGTTTACCCCACCTGTCTTGGGACAGGAGCAGATGGTCTCGGTGTCACTGCCAGTGGGACCCTCAGCCCACCAACCAGCATACCTGTTGCCACCATGCCAGGGCATCAGCAGCAGCTTAAATTTGGAGAATCAGTTGGTGCAAGGGAAGGACCAGGCTTCTAACCCTACTGCTGTCACCTCAGCCAGCTGTGTGCCTGAAAGGGCATGTATTTCCCTTTTCAGGAACTTATTTTCACCACCTATGGAAAAGGTTTGAATGGGCTGACCCTGGAGTCCCTTTAATGCCAAAGTTCTGTGAGCCTCAGGAACTTCTATTGAAGTCAGAAATGGGGAACACATTAGCTCCCCATTTTGAGAAAAATTTCATCTAAATAGTTTACATGAAATATTATTATTAAAAAAAAAAACACTGCTAAGAACTCTAACAGGCAGAGTTTTCATAGTTCCTGCAATTCTTTATACCACAGAAATGGAGCACTGGGGGATTAAACTGGTCCTTATTTCTTTTTTCAAAAAATGATGTTATTCATTTATTTATTTATTTTTGGCTGTGCTGTCTTCACTGCTGCAGGGCTTTTCTCTAGTTGCGATGTGCAGGCTTCTCACTGGGTGGCTTTTCTTGTTGTAGAGCACTAGGGTGCACGGGCTTCAGGAGCTGCACCTCTTGGGCTCTAAAGCACAGGCTCAGTACCTGTGGCACATGGGCACAATTGCTCCGCCGCATGTGGGATCTTCCCAGATAAAGGATCGAACCCCGTGTCTCCTGCATTGGCAGGCAAATTCTTTACCAGTGAGCCGCCAGGGAAGCCCTGGGTCCTTATTTCTATTTAGTGAGCTTACTGCCAGGAAAGGGAGCCCAAGGCCCAGTCTGACGATTCTAGGAGAGGGAGGCTCTGAGTTAGAATGGTTGTGGCCCCCCTGCCAAGCTAGGGCTGGCTTCTATAAATAAACCCGTTCCCTCTTCATCGTGAGTGAGAGCGGATTTGCTGTGATGCCAGTCTCTCAGTTTTTTTTTTAATAATAATATTTCATGTAAACTATTTGGATGAAATTTTTCTCAAAATGGGGAGCTAATGTGCTCCCCATTTCTGACTTCAATAGAAGTTCCTGAGGCTCACAGAACTTTGGCATTAAAGGGACTCCAGGGTCAGCCCATTCAAACCTGTGAGTGTCTGGGGAGGTGGGGAACAGCCTCCTCAACAGATGCTCCCAGTCTGTGGTCAACCACAGGTGTCCACACGTGTGTGGGCCACACTTGAGCACAGGGCTCAGGCCCCAGAGTTGGGCTGCCAGGATCCACACCCCTGCTCCCCTTTACTAGGTCCCTCAAGCCAAGGGGCTCACCTTCCACCAGCCTCTGCTCTGCATCCACAATGGTCTGACGACAGGACCTACCTCACAGCGGGTATGATGATGAGATGGGTTCCTCTTGTTGAGCCTTAGCATGGTACCTGCACACACCTGGAGAAACGGGGGCTGTGAGTATTATTACTATTTAGGCTTCAAGTGACCTCTCTCCCTCCTGTCTTTCCCAACCAGCCGGAGAACCCAGAGGTGAAAGTCTTGCAGGACAGGCTGGCGGCCACAAACTTGAAGATGAGTGACCTCCGAAACCAGATCCAGGCTGTGAAGCAGGAGCTCCGAATGGCCCAGAAGGTACTTCCGGGTCAAAGTTCAGGTCCTCTTGTATGGCTGGGACTAGGGCTGGGAAGGGCACAGCTGGACAATGCCTTCCGTTCAGGAGCTTGGTCCTGTGAGCATCATGTTGCTTGTTCTGGGTCAGGCTCCAGATCCAGTAACTTCCTTCCACCAGCTCTTTAAACAGACCCATCTGGTAAGGGGGATTGCTGGCTGCCTGCAGGTCCCTGCACAGAGGCCCTTGTGGTGCCCACCCAACCCTGGACGGAAGACAGTGCTGTCCACCCTAGAAAGTCCCTTAAACCTTCCCTGTGCTATGTGTCCCCCAACAGACCCTGAGTGTCTCCTTAATAAGCCACCTTGGACTTGGAAGCCTACCAAGATCCACCTCCTGTCCTCTGCTGTCTCTAATATTAGAAAACGGAAAGGTTGTTTGTGGATTAAAGGCCCCTTTCAAAGGAAAATGCTCAGACTTGGGAGGCAGGCCCAGCTGGTTCATTATTTATTTTTATTTACATAGTGAATTCTCTGGCATTTGTCTTCCCTGCTGGAACCACTCAGACCAGCCAAGATTTCCAAAACAGAGCTCTATTGTGGAAACAAGCACCAGAGACTTGGTACGCTAGATCAGTTTCCGTGACAGGCTACAGAGGGGCCCAGGGCACAAGCTGGGGTGTACTGTTTCTACCTCAAAGCCTTGAGGTCGAGCCTGAACATCTCCCTGTAACAACCACAAATCTGGGCCCTTCTGGAAGCAAATATCCCCAAGTGACATTTGGTAGGCCCCTGCCTTGCCGCACTCAGACACGGCCCCTTGTCTGTGGCTCTGCACATAGGGCAAGGCCCTGTGGTGAGGCCGTCCCTGTAACCTCCAAAACAATCTCAGTTCAGGGTGACAGGTGAACAGATTTAGGAAGCAGGTCTTGGTCAACTTTGTGATTCACTCATCCCAGAATATGTCAGGAGCAGGCGGCCCCGCCTGGGCACTGTCACCAGTTCCTTGTCTGCTCTGAGCATCACTGGGAAGTGCTGGGGAAGGTGGGTTTACTGCTTTCCCAGGGAGAGCTGCTCTACAGCGTGGTCAACTGGCCTTTGAGGTGGGGAGGGGGGAGACGGGGGTGGTTGTGCAGGTGAAGGCCGGGTCTTCTGGGAATGCCAGGCATGCAGCACTGTTTCTGCACATACTGTGCTTTGGGTCATACTGAAGGCCCCACCTTTTTCAGGTTTTGACTAGTGAGGTTGGGGAAGATGTGAACATCCAGCAGCTCCTGTCCTCGCCTGGGACCTGGAGGGGTCGGGCTCAACAGATCCTCGTCCTGCAGAGCAAGGTGAGTGAGTCATCAGACTCCTCCTGGCCCTGAACGTAAGGCTTGAGATGCCCTAGAAAGACCCAAGGTGGCCCACATTAAGAGACACAGAACCCAAAAAAGGCCTTTAGGTTCTGCGGAGCGCACTCGCAGGGCTGTTGTTTCACATTCCCCCCAAGCAGCCTGATTTTCATTCGTTGTTTAACGAACAAGCATTTATGGAACACTACATGCCAGGCACTGGCGCTCAACAAATGCCAGAGCCTTTGATTTATTTCACTCCAGGCAGATTTTTTTCCCCCTAGTTCATGTAAATTTGCATGACTATTGTAGGCTTTTTCCAGTTTTGTCCAAATGCTTGCGGGCTTTTGAAAGTTTCAATTACCCACCCCACCCTCCACCAAAAAAAAACCTTAGCCTGTCTCCCTTTTTATGTTCTAAATATTTTGGAGCATTTCTGGGAGATGGTGAAAGACAGAGAAGCCTGGCATACTGCAGTCCATGGGGTCGCAAAGAATTGGACACGACTGAGTGACTGAGCAGCAACAAAGAGGCTGGGAGTAGGGGCTCCGCAGCCAGACTGCTTGGATTCAAATCTTAGCTCTCTGGGACTTCCCTGGTGGTCCAGTGACTAACACTCCATGCTCCCAATGCAGGGGCCCTGGGTTCGATCCTTGATCGAGGAACTGGATCCCACATCCCACAACTAACATGTGCCCCAACTGAGACCTAGTGCGGCCAAATACATAAATATATATATTTTTAAAAACAGCAAATATCAGCTCTCCACTCACCAACTGTGTGGCCTCAGGCAAGCTGCTTCATCTCTGTGTCTCAGTTTCCTCCTCTTTGTACTGTGGATAATGACAGCATCTACCCTTCAGGTTGTGGGGGGACTGATTGCGTGCACATGTGTAAATTGCTTACCACAGTGCCTGGCATGGAGGAAACGCTGTCTGAGGATAGCCGGGCCAAGCAACTAACAGACGCACAGTTAGGTGGGCCACTTCCACTATTTGCCACGTGCAGGTTCGCCTTCACCCCAGCTTCTCCAGTGGCTTTTACCCTCAGGGTCTCCTGTGGGATCCTTGAAGCCAAATGAAGAGGTCTCCAAAAAACTGTAATTAACAACCAGTGTGTGGCCTTGAGCTTCCAGAGACCTGAGTTTGAGTCTGGCCTCAGTCATTGGTCTACATGTTTGGTGTCTTTGAACAAAACTCTTCATCTCTGTCTCAGTCTCCGCACCTGTAAAATGGAGATAATAATACCTTCTTTGTAGGATTGTTATGGGTTAGACAAAATAATGTTTGGGAAGCACCCAGCACAGTGGCTGGCCATAATAAGCACTCAGCACTTTAGTTATTATTGTTAGTGTTGTAAAGCTGTGTAAATAAATGGTTAAAAGCGTGTTCTTTAGCGCTTAAATGGAATTACCACACAGTGCCACACGAGGGCGCTGATCCTGCAGCCCTTTACCAGGGATCCCAGTGAATTTTTCTCCTGGCCATGGACACAGGAGCCTAGTGGGCTATGGTCGACACGGTGGCAAAGGGTCGGACATGACTGAGTGACTAACACTTTCAGGGTCACACCATTTATGTTGTGTTGACACAGAAATCAGGTTAGAAGGGCCCTAGGGGTTATCCACATACGCTCCAAGTGATAAAGCCATTGTTCTGTAGGATGACTTCCACCTGCCCAGTGCTGAGGGCTTCCACCAGGCCATTTTGGGGTTTCTCAAAGCTGCCTAAACTAAAAATCATCTATAGCACCTGTTTAAAATGCAAATCCCAGGGTTCTTCTCCTGGAGTGGGCCCCAAGATTTGTCACCCCAAGAAACGTCTTGGGGATTCCCAGGCTCAGACAAGTTGGGATACTGAATTCTCGTAACATTATACAGGGTGTACTCATAGACCCCCACCCTTAACAGACGAGGGACCTGAGATTCAGAGAAGTAATCTGTGCAGAGTCACAGCCAGCGAGGCTCCGAGCTGGTCTCCCAGCTTCCACACCCTGCCCTCCCTCGCAGCATCTCCTGCAGGAACCCGTGGCCTCCTGAGGAGAGTCCCCAGGCTCAGGTGGCCTGTCTGTTAGCTATTTCTGGTCCTGAGACCTGCTGTCCTTTCCCTCCCAAGTTCCCAGGGCTCCACATCTGCTTCTCGGCCTCAGAGATAGGGTGATTTTTCTCATTTACTTTGAAGTTTCTGTTTGCCAAGCAAAGCCTCTCTGGTGTCTTCCCTTGCTCTGCTCAGGATGCTGCCACAGACCCCTTCCAACCCTCCCCCCCCCACAGTCCCTCTCCTAGGGGCCTCCACACCCATCTGGAACTGCGGTGTCATCTGTCTGGGGGAGGTCATGCATCCATCGCGTCACAGGCGGCCCCTCTGAGGGGTCGAGTCTGACTGCAGACCTGTTGTGGAACCACCTTCAGGTTCGAGAGCTTGAGAAACAGTTGGGACAGACCCGGAGCCGGTCCGAAGAAACAGCCAGTGAGCTGTCTGTCTATCCTGACCCAAGGAAGCTGTCGGCCCAGGAGAAAAATCTGCTGCGGATCCGCAACCTGGAGAGGGAAAAACAGGAAGGATGGGAGGTACGTGTGCCCGGCAGGAGGTCAGGGGCACGTGGAGCCGGGAGACCATGACCACGTCTGTGAAGACTCAGAGGCTCTGAGGTTCGGGGTCACCTCTGGGCATGTTCCTCACGCCCTGCTGGTCCACCCTGAGTGGCCTGACTGGTTCCTCACCCCAAGCCCACTTCATGAATATCAGAGTGGCCCCACTATGGCTGTTGTGGAGATGCTGGGCCTGAAACTAGCTCTTGATGGGGTGAGACACTTCAGTTTGAATGTTAGGCTTAGTGTTGTCCACTGAAGCATAGCTTTTCTCTTTTTGCCACCCAGGCAGGGATTGAGGGTCCTCAGAAGACACACTGGGGCTTCCCAGGTAACTCAGTGGTAAAGAACATGCCTGCCAATACAGGAGATGCCAGAGATGTGGGTTCGATCCCTGGGTCAGGAAGATCCTCTGAAGGAGGAGACGGCAACCCACTCTAGCATTCTTGCCTGGAGAATGTCATGGACAGAGGAGCCTAGTGGGTTGCAGTCCATGGGGTCCCAAACCCTCTCTGCTCTGGCCTCATCAGTGAGTGGCAGTGAAGGCTCAGCCGTGACCCAGGGTCCCACTCAGCCCTGCAGCCTGTGACTGCCCCCTCTGATTACAGAAACTTGCGGCAGAGCGGGATGCCCTCCAGAGAGAGCTCGAAGAGCTGAAAAAGAAGTTTGAGGGCATGAGGTCCCGGAACAAGGTGCTGTCGAGCGAAGTGAAGACCCTCAGGAGTCAGATGGGGACCCTTGTGGAGAAGGGCCGGCATGACGATGAGCTGATCGACGCCCTCATGGTACAGTCACCTCTGGGGCCCCCACCCCAACCAGAGACCTGTGACCCAGTCCCAGCCCCCAGAGTCCTCATGTGCCCCCAACATGCCACCCACATAACCCGGGAGCTCGTTGCTCTGCTGGGCCCAGCCCCAAAGCCTGGCGCTGGGCACAGGAGCAGCATAGAGGCTGCCGGAGGGCCAGCAGCGGACCTGCTGTGAGAGGCTGATGCCAGCCATGAGCCACTGAGCCTGTGGACCCCAAAGGAAGAAGAAGAGGATGGGGGAGCCGGCCAGATGCGGTTACACCCTGGGTTATTTTTCATGGAGGAATGGAAAGGATGACTGAGGGGAGCCAGTGGATATCCCTGTCTGTGTGGTAGCAACAGCACACCCTTCTGGGGTCTTGGGGTGTGGTTTATGATTGTGAGTCACCTGCCAGGCTCCTTTGTCCATGGGATTTCCCAGGCAAGAGTACTGGAATGGGTTGCCACTTCCTCTTCCAGGGAAGATAACCCTTAGGAACACATAATCCAATTTCACAGCTAGGTAAGTCATCCAAGGCCACACAACTGAATTCAAACCAGACATATCTGATCGTAAAATCTCCTTGGATGGGGCTCCCGGAAGCCCCTTGGATGTCCTTCTTAACCTGATCTCAAGGAGAAGGAAGCTGAGGACAGGAAAACTTGTTTGAATGCCCGCTGAGGGCAGGCAAAGTATTCTTCCTTCTCAAGGGAACACCAGCGTCCCACTGTTAGGTTCCCGAGGAGCAAGGAAGGGGTGGGTTGCTGGTCTTCTCTTGTCCTTTTCTATCGAGAGTCGGGGCTCCCCTCGCCCACCCTCCCACCCGGCCCCACAGGACCAGCTGAAGCAGCTCCAGGAGATTCTGAGCAGCCTGAGTCTGCAGGAAGAGAAGACGCGAGTGTCTCAGCACCGCCTAGACCAGCAGCTCAACAGCGAGGCTCAGCAGAGCAGCAGCCTGGTGGCCCAATTGCGGGCCATGGTGGCCGAGCGTGAGGCCAAGGTGCGGCAGCTAGAGCTGGAGATTGGGCAGCTCAGTGTGCAGGTGAGTGGGGTGCTGGCTCAGCCTGCTGGCTCCCAAGTCAGGGCAGGTCCACCCATTACTCAGAGAAGCCTCAGCCACTTCCTCTTCTCTCCACCTGTGTTCCCTCGGGCTGCACCATCTCCTACCTGGCCCCGCTTTGGCTCCCTGCTTCCATCTGGCTCCCCGGCCCATGCTGCACACACCTTTCCTCTCTGAGGTACAGATCTGATTGTCTCCCTGCTCCTTGTAAAACCTGTCTGTGGCTCACCTGGCCCTCAAGGGTCCAGGCTCCTGCAAGCTTACCCTCTCCCTCCCCAGCTGTGGCCTTCATCCTCATGACCCAAGGTGGTGGCCACAGTGCCAGCACTTTTATCCACATTCCAGGCAGTGGGGTGGCAGAAGGGAAGCACACTCCTTTGTCCAGTCTGCAGGGCACCAGATGACTGGCTCCTGCTGCCACCCCTCCTGCATCTTCTCTTCACTGCCCGCCATCCACCACTCTGACCACGTGGATGCCACTGAGCTCCCCCATGGCCCTGCTTTCTCCCTACTCTGGGCCTGTGCACATACCCAAAGCACATGCCTTCCCCACCCTCCCCCTCAGCTTTGACATCTTCCTAGTCCAGAGTTCCTCCAGGAAGCTCCGGGGCTCCCAGTCTGTTTTACAAGCCCCTCCTGGGTACTCTCCTAACTCCTGTGCATCCCCAAGCCAAACTTTTGTCACACAGTGTGATCATTTTCCGGTTTTCTCTCCCAAATTCTCCTTGAGGGGGCACCAACCGTGGTGCCTCAGTGCCTGGCCAAGGCACACAGTAGTTGCTCAGTAAATGCCTGTCTAACACGTGAGCTCCTGAGGAAGTTTTGCCTTAGCAGAGGCCTGGAGGTCACAGTATCTCCACCTCACTGCTGTCCTGGCTCCAGGCACAGAAAAGAGGACTGACCTTCACCTCAGAGGTCACGCTGAGCAGTTAGGGGCCAAGCACTACCCACCAGACAAATGGGCACACACGGCGAGTTTCCTCAGAGTGGCCGGGGCTTAGGGGACGTGCCAGGCTGTTCGGGGCTCACACCAACTGTCCCGCTGTTGGTGGTGGCCAGACCTCCCGTTGGGGGTTCTTGAACGTTCCTCCTTCCACTGGTGCCACCAACCATCTGGAAGAAGGAGGGATGGGGGAAGGTGGGGGCCTGAGTAGCCCAGCCTCCAGGCCAGGCTGCTGGCCTTGCTGTTGGCTTCAGGTGTTGGGAAGGTCTTCATATCTCCAGCTGAAAAAGGCCTGAAGTCACACCTGGTGTTCACCCCCATGTGGGTGGGGCTACCCAGAGAGGTGGACCTGCCCCCTCACTTCCCCTTGGGACCTGAATGCAGAACAGCTTCCTGGCCCAGTCACCCTCCTCTGGCTACGAAGCTCCCTTTCTGAAGAGAGGCATTATGAGCTGTTATTATCATGCAAGCAGTGGCTTCACCCAACAGGCCTCGCTTTGCACTCCTGAAAAGAAGCCTCTTTCATATCCCCTGAAAGCCCCGAAATCAAGCCAAGGCCCCCTCCTGCCTTCTCCAGGCCTCTGAGCCAAGGCCCTGATGATGGAACCTACGTCTGTTCCCTGCAGTATCTTCGGAATAAAGGAGTAGACGAGGGCTCCAGTGGGCCCGAGGTCAGCCAGGCCTCCACCAAGCTCCCCGAGGACCCTGGCCTGACCAAGCCCCCAGCCTCAGCGGGCGATCATGCTGGCAGGCTTGGATCTTCTCGGTAAGAAAAAATGGGGTGGGGGGTGGGTTGGAAAGTGCATCTTCATTATTCAGAAGAAAGGGCAGGAAGCCACGGATGCAATTTTACGGTCTGTGGTATTGTCTTTCTGATACGTGGGCCTCCCCTTCCGTCAGCCTCGCGTCTGTATGAAGGGGCCAGTGAGTTCCAGATACCATTACTTCAAGAGCATTTGGCTGCAGCTGTCTGTAAAATTGGTTCCCAGCTGGCCTCAATTCTCACCTGCTTCTAGGATTCTCAAACAGACCCGTGTTGGACCCTTCGAGGCTCTGCTGTCCACTGGTTCTGTCTTGTTTTTAAGCGAGCTAGAGTTCTGGAAAGGAGGGCGGCAAATCCACAGGGAGGCTGTAAGGGCCAGCACTGCCCCCTCCTCCACTCCCAGGTCCCTGCTGGCCCCTGCTCCCCTCACAGCCGGGCCCAGCCTGCCTGCCCGTGGTGATGAGCCCATTCTGTCTTTGCACAGCTCCGTGACCAGCCTGGGCCACACATTGGTGGAATCTTCTCTCACATGGCCTTCCCTGCCCAGCCCTCATGGGGCCTCACCCAGGTAGGAACCCAGCCCTCTCAGCACCATGCCTTCACAGGACTTCCCATCCTTGATCACTCAGCCAGTGTTACCATCCCATTACAAGGATGGGAAACTGAGGCCAGGCCAAGTCTGGGGACTCTTCCCAGGTTCCATAGCGACATGGAGGGTCAGGGAGGTCCAGGGCCTTATCTAAGGTTGAAAGGGCAAGTGGCTTCACAATAGGAGTCCTGGCCTAGTGTTCCTTCTGCTACCAGAGTTCGCACCAGGAACCTTCCAGGGCCTAGGGCCCAGAAGCTTCCCTTGCCTCCTCTTGCCCATTGAGAGTCTGTCTCTAGGGGGGAGAATTTCACGTCACACAGTTCCCACTTTAAGCCACTGATATCCCCTCAGCTCTCTGGCCCGCTCTTTGTTGATAGAATCAAGCCGTGGCACTCCAATGGGCCCTTTGTCCTTCCTGCCAGCTCACGGACAAAGGGCTGCGTTGTCCTGCCTCACTGTGTCCTGTGTCCCATCCACTGGAGCCATGCTCACGCTGTCAGCTCCTGCCCCCACTCCTTGGGCAGGTCAGCTCAGGTTCTGGTTGAGGCCTCTCAAGGGCCTCTGTCTCACGTTCACCTTGCTGTGTAGCTCTCGGCAAATCCTGGGGGCTGTCCCCCAGGAAGTGTCTGGGGATGGTGCTTCTGGCCTGACATCTGGCGGCACAGGCACCGTGGGCTGAAGCCAGCCCTGCAGATGCCCCCTCCAGCAGCCTGGGGCCACAAGGGCACGGGGGAGAGGGGTCTGACTCAGATCCTCCAGGGCCCAAGTCACACCCTCCTCACAGCACAGGGAGGACAGAGGCTCTGAGGCAGTCATCACAGTAGTGAGAGCAGAGTGTAGACAAGATGACCCTGAGGTCCCTTTCAGGCTTATGTGGCCATGACCTCTGCACCCCAAGGGCTGCTGGAGCCAATGTGCCCCGGGCTGGCCAGACTGCTGGTTCTTAAGCTTGTGTCTTCCACAAGACACATATTTACTGAAGCCAACCACATGTGAGCCCTGCCCTCACGGAGCTCACAGTTCCCTCCCATCAGGGACAGGACAGATGTTCAGCGAGTAGGAGTGACCCCAGAGAGCGTGTCTGTCAGGGCTAGCGTGCTGGCTCAGATGCGGTGCCTGGGAGGCAGGTGGAGAGAGGGGGTAACGCCTTCCCCCAGCATGTGAGATCACAGAGGTGACTAGAGTAGGTTTTCCTAACTCACTTCACACGAATCAGCTGAGGATCTGCCAGGTTAGAGCAGGTTCTGACTCCGCAGGTAGGATCCTGCAGGAAATGGGATCCTGCATTTCCAGCAAGCTTGCTGATTCAGAGACCACACTGAGCGGCAAAGCCTTAGAGTATACTTAGGAACCAGAACGGGGAGGAGCCTGCAGTCCTCAGAGCCCACCTCAACCAACCCCTCTTCATCGGGAGGACTGGGGCCCAGAGAGGGGAGCCAGTCAGCTTCTGGGCTCCCGGCCTCAGCCCAGCCCTCCTCATGTCCTGTGGTTCTGGAAGAGCAAGTCAGCCTCACCAGGGTCTCCCTAGGAAGGGTGAGGGCAAAGGAGAGAGCAGCTTGGCACTGTACAAGTGCTCTGGGGGTGGGGAGGGGTGCAGAGCTCCCTTTTGGTCCCAACCCCAGCCAGCAGGTAAGGTCCAGCGGTAAGAGGGAACCAGAGATGGGCTGGATGAGGGCTGGAGAAAACTGACTAATTTACAAAGCAGGAGTCCAGGGCCCAGGAAAGAGGACTGAGCTGAGGGTCGTGCCAGGAGATACAGGAGGGCCAGGACAGGCTGACAGGGAGACAGGAGCTGGGCCCAGCTGGCACTGAGAAGGGCGGCCAGGTCCCATACCACACAGATTCCCAGGGTACCACCAGGTCCCCAAGAGTCAGCTTCCAAGGCAACCAGACTGATTCCAGGCCCCTACAGGGACTGGGTGGACAGAGGTGCTGATGAAACTCTAGTCTTGGTGGGGTCTAGCTTTGGAGCCAGCTAAGTGAGGTCGAGAGACTTCAGCAGAACCAGGAATGGAGGCCTGAGAAGAAGCCAGCGGAAGAGGCCAGAAGGGACTGGACTGTCTTCCTTCCCTCTGGTTCCCTTTGAGAACCCGTGAATGTCCTTCTAGTCCCTCCCACCCTCACAGGGATAAGCATCTCTTCAGGTAACCCTTAACTGATCTCTGCCCCCACCCTGGTCCCCAGGTTCTTGGACTCCCCTGAACAAAAAGGCTGGCAGACACAGGTGACGGAGTTCAAGGCCCTCTGGCAGGCTGCCGAGGTGGAGCGCGACCGGCTCACGGAGTTTGTTACCGTCTTGCAGAAACGGTAATGCCTGGAGCCAGGGACACACCTTCGTTGGCCCAGGCGGGCTGCTGGTGGGCAGCCTGACCCAGGGGCATCCCTCTTGGACAGAGGCCAGGCCGTGTCCGTGCCTGGGTCCACCTCATTGGTGAGCTTGGTTCCCACAGTGTTGGTCCCGGGCCTTCCCAGCCTCATCTCATGTGCCCCCTGAGTGCCCCTCAGTCTCGGGGCCCTATCATCACACTTGTGTTCTGCCCTGTCCTGTGCCCCCAAGTAGGACTGCTGGACACATGTGGCCGTGAGGTGGGAGTCTCAAGGAAGGGACTCTCTGAAGTCGGTAATCAGTCAAGTCAACTCACCAGTAAGAAAGATGTGGGATGAGCACGGCACTGTTCTCTGTGTCTCTGCAGGCTGTGGTGGGAAGAAGTTCCAGGCAAGACTCAGGCCTGAAATAACAAAGAGGAAAAGGGTCACTGAGAGAGGGGAGCTGAGGCTTTCCTGGTTGGGAGAGGGAAGCGTGTGGCCTGAGGTAGCGGACCGGGGGTTTGGTTTCCTCTAAGGGGTTGTTGACAGATTTCTATTCAGATAAACCAGCGTTCCTCGCTCAAGTGATACTTTTGGCAAGAACTGAGGCTGCCCAGGCCAACACACGGCCCAACCACGTGACTTCCACACTGAAAAATATAAAGGATACTGCTGAGTATCTCCCTGAACAGGCCATGTCACATGTCAGTTAGGGCTCTTTGGTGACAATAGAAACCAATTCTGTCTAAGTCAAGGGAAAGGAGAGTGTGGGAAAGTGCTGGCCGTCTCCAAGGTGCAGGGCAGAAGAGGAGCCCGAGAAGGTCCAGGGATATTGGTAGCAGGAACCCTGGAGTAGTCTCTCCTGGGCCACGAGAATGATGTTGGCCCAGGGGGCTTCAGTTCTTGTGCCAGTGGGTCCTGGGAGAGAAGGTCTAGCTGGCCTGGGTGGCTCACAGGTCAACCCTGGACAAAGGCCAGACACCCTTACTGGAAGGACCTCCAGGTGCTCACATAATGAAGGAAGGCTGGGACTTCCCTCATGGCCCAGTGGTTAAAGCTCCATGTTTCCACTGCAGGGGGCATGGGTTTGATCCCTGGTGAGGGAACTAAGATCCTGCATGCCACACACTGCAGCCAGAAAAAAAAAAAAAAAATTAAACGGAGGAGGGGCAAATTGCCAAAGGAAAAGATGGAATAAGTCACCAAAGGAGCTGAGGTGCTGGGATGGCAACTGCCTAAGCAGTGAGGGGTAATCAGCTTTGTTTTCTTTTCAGTAGTATGTACACAGAGAGGGTATGAATTTCATACATGCTCAAGCAAATGAGAAAAAGTAACATTAATTCTTTCTCTGTCATTGAAATGTAATGGCTTGCACAAGCCTCCAGCCTATCCAATGGAAGAAACATACTCACTCACGGCTCTTTCCCATTTTCTTTGAGCTGCACCTGAGTCTAGGGCAGTGTGGGCATGAAGCAAGGTGACTCGGTTATCTATTACTGCCTAACAAACCATCCCAGACCTAGTGGCCTCAGACATGATTTATTCTTTCTTACCGTTCTGTGGGCAGCCTAGGTAATTCTGCTTCACATGATGCCAGCAGGATCACTCACATGCTCCGTTCAGCTAGCTCAGTAGGGGCGCCTCCTCTCTCCTGTACGTCGCCTCTCTCTCCATGTGGTGCCCCATCTTCCAGGGCCTCTCCATGCAGGGCCAGGGTGAGGGTGGGAGACTTAGGGTACGACAGTCAAGAGACACTCTCAGAGTCACACGCGTATGATTCTCAGCTGATACCCAGACCTTCTGGGAACTGAATTTTACATTTTATTTTCATGACTCTTTATTTGAATGGCTATATGTGGACACGAGGCTGCAGCCACTGTGTTGAGCAGCACAGCTCCATCATATTCTACCACATCCCCTGGTGTGAACATGTTACCTTTGGTCTTTCCCCTGTTGATGCACCTTTAGGTGGTTTTAGTCATTTGCTTTAGCAAATACAGTTTCAAGGAACATTCAAAATAACAAGGAACATTGAAACTAACATTGTTAGTTTCAAAGAACTAAGGCAACACTAACAGGTTGTGTTAGTAGCTGTATACTGTGTTGGGATACAGTTCTGTGTTGGTAGTTGTATTCTGTTCAAAATTGTTACCATTCTGCTCCTTCTTGAAGGAAGGGAAGAAGAATGCTAGGAAGGTGGGAAGAATGCTTCCTCCAACACTGTTCTTACACTTCCAGGTTCCCACTCT
Source organism: Capricornis sumatraensis (assembly GCF_032405125.1). Lineage (NCBI taxonomy): Eukaryota > Metazoa > Chordata > Mammalia > Artiodactyla > Bovidae > Capricornis > Capricornis sumatraensis. The sequence continues at coordinate 60,430,905 of NC_091078.1, read as the reverse complement.
GATTTGCATGGGTGTATGTGTGTATGTGATCCTTTGCTTGGCTGAAACCTCAGAGAGTCCTGGCCTTCTAGCTGAACCTTTGGTATCATAGAAGTCTGAAATGCCATAACTCACCATAAGAAGGACCACAGCCTCAAATTCAGTGAGAAAATAATCAGATCCTTCGGTGAAATAACCAAATAACAAGGACTTGAAGGCCCAGAAATTAATGACAAGTATCTAGAAAATAATAAGTAATCATAATAATGAACAGAAAGCAATCACTAACTCTAAGCAAAAGAAGCAAATAAGAAAGAAAATGTCCAGAATTCTTTGGTAGTCTAGTGGTCAGGACTTGGAGCGCTTCCACTGCAGAGGGCCCCGGTTCAATCTGTGGCTGGGGAACTAAGATCCCACATGCTGTGTGACATGGCCAAAAAAAAAAAGTAATCATGATTATACTGCCTCTTGAGTGTCCTAATGTAACCCCCTGTGGTAGACAGGATTTTGTTCCCTGTGTCTTTCACCCCCACTCTTGTGCCTGTGAATACTTTATGTTATATGGCAAAAGAGACTTTGCAGATGTAATAATCATCATGGACCCTGAAACAGGAAGATTATCCTGGATTATCCAATCTAATCACTTGAACCCTTAAAAGCAGAGAAATTTCTCCATCTGGGGTCAGTCAGAGAGGTGCTACAGAAAAAGTCAGAGACAGCATGAAAAGGGTACCCAGCTGGCTTTGCAGATGGAGAGGGCCCAGTAGTTTCTAAAAGCTGAAAGTCACCCAGCCAACAAACCAACAGGAAGCAGGGATTTCAGTCCTTCAACTGGAACTGAAGCCTTCCAACAATGTGGACAAGCCTAGAAGCAGATTCTCTCCTAGAAACTCCAGGTAAGAGCCCAGGTCAGCCAACACCTTGATTTTGGCTTATAAAACCAGGAGCAGAGAAACCAACAGGACCTGCTAAACTCCTGACTTACAGAACCACGGGGTGATAAATCTGCATTGTTTTAAGCTAAGTCTGTGGTAATTTGTTACAGCAGCAATAGAAAACAAATATGCTACCTAACATTCATTCAGCCCCCAGTAATGGTAATATAACTGCATTGGGAGGTGGTGAGGTGATCTGTTTGGTGAGGAGAAAGTACTAAAATAAAACTAAAATCTCTTGTTGCATAAGATATACTCATAAGATTATATTTAAGCCTTAAAAAATAGCAGCATAAGCATCTGTAGAAATATGGCAGTAGTGAAAGGAACAGCTAAAAGTGGTATAAGTGGTTGCTTCTGGAGAGCAGGAATTGGGAATGAGGAAGGGTGGGAAGAGGCTGCATTTTTTTTTTTTTTCATTTTAAGGCTTAGAGAGAACTATATGGTTTTTAAATGCACATATCTATGTTACTGCAATAAAAATAAGGAAGAACGGAGCCCATGCCCACCAGTGTAAGATGTGTCCAGCTCTCTGAGAGTCTGAGCAGGTGGGTGCCAGGGAGTATGGAGGCCCCTGTTCTCTCATCACCAGGGTGGAGGAGAGGAACAGCAAGCTTCTGGAGTCAGAGAGGAGGCTGCAGGAAGAGCGGCACCGCGCCGTGGTGCTGGAGCAGCACGTGGAGAAGATGCGCCTGGAGCCAGGCAGGATGTCAGCCTCTCAGAGAGCAGCCCCCAGGAGCAAAACAGGTAGGGCTGGGGTGGGGCCGGCCCAGGGCCACATGGGCTGACGGTGCTCTGGGGCTCCTGGTTCTGACTGGGGGGCCAGGGGGAGAGCACACGCAGCAGCAGAGGCAGGCTGAGCTCCACCCTGGTGGGGGGCTGACTGGCTCTGCCCTCTGTCCTGAGCCCCTTCTCTTCCAAGGGCAGGACCCTAAGGTTCCGCAAGTCACTTCTGCTTTCATCCCATTGGCCAGATCCTAGTCACATGACCACACCTGCTGCAGAGGGCAGTTTAGGTGTCCTAAACTAAAACTTCAGTTCTATGGCTCTAACACAGTGGTTCTTAAGGTACAGTCTCTGGACCACAAGTGGCAGCCTCTTGTGGGGCGGTGGGGGTGTGAGATGCCAGAGCCAGAAGCCATTTCTGGGGAGGAAGAATCTTCAGTGTGAGACGATGGGTCTGCCTCTCTCTGATATCTCTATCCAAGCCCCTCCGGGTTCTGGCGTGGACTGTTGTCCCCACTTCCCTGCCTCTCAACACCCCAGTACCCCTGCCCCAGCCAAGGACACTTAGATCTTTTCTCCCAGGGCAGGTGAGATCAGAACACTGTAGGACGTGCCAGCAGTAGGGCACGGAGGAGGAGTAAAGCCCTTTTCCCACCAGCAGAGACAAGACCCCAGGGGCCTTCCAGGAGCTGCTGAGTACAAGCTGGGAAGGACTACAGGGCTTAGCTCTGCTGAGCTCTCAGAACAGGTCCCTTAGGGATGTAGTGTCTCCAGACCTTGCACTTACCTCCTGCCACACAGCCGAGCTCCCGACTAGGGAGGGCTAAGCCACAGTAAGAAAAACTACTTTGGCACTGCCTGGACAAGAAAGGGGCAAGTGCCTGGAAAGAAAGTGACTATGTGGCTTCTGTGCATGCTGCTTGTGACCTGGGAAATGCACCACCCCTGTGGGGGGCACAGCACACCCCCTCACCTATACAATAGGAAGCCTGATTGTGAAATGTGGTTGGTTCCTTGTGGCAGTGCCATGCCAGTGAGGAAGAGAACCATAAACAAAGGAGCAAAGGATGGTGGGTCAGATAGAGGCAGGTGCTGTGGCTCAGAGCAGAGGAAGGGGACAGGAGGTACGGAGAGCAGCTGATTTCTGTGGAGCAGTCACCCTAACTGATGAGCTGACATCTGAGCAGTGACAGCAGAAGGGGGTGGGGATGTGGCATGGATACCAGTGGGAAGAACAAGTGCAAAGGCCCTGAGGTGGGTACCTGGCTGGAGGCTTGGAGGCAGTGAGACTGGAGCATGGGGAGGGGAATATGAAGTGAGGTAGGGAAGTCATGAAGTGCCGAGGAGGTGGTTCCATCACACAGGCCTTGAGGGCCAGACGTGCATTCACTGTGGCCTCACAGAGCTCTGGAGGCAAGAACTATTCTCCTCATGAAACAGGTGAGGAAACCAGCTCAGAGCGGTTGACGGTTTACCTGGGGCCACACAGCAGGAGGTAAAAGCCTGGGCTGCTGATGTCAGGTGATTTACCCTGCACAAGCCGCCCCTGAGGTCTTATTCAGCACAGAGGCTTTCTGATGCTGTGATAGTACTGGAGTTCCCCACCAGGTGGGCTGATTTCTTTTTCTGAGCACTCTTTGTCCCCTGGACCCAGCCACCCTGGATCCCCTATATGTATGGACAGAGCTGGAGGTGAGGGGCCCAATGGTAAGAGAGCATCAGGTCTGATGACTGCTAGACTCAGACCCAACCTGCAGGCCAGACCTCAGGCCCAGCTGACTTCCAGAAACTTGTAAAATGCAAATATGGAAACATTAACAAGAGGAGCCACCTCAGTACAAGGCAGGGCCTGGAGGGAGGCAGCCTATACCCTGAAGGAGGTATAATGTTTCAAAAAGTGGAAAAGTAGGAAGTGGACAGTTGGGGGTTGGGCGGGGGGAAGTGCTAACACAGAGCCATGGCCTGATCACAAAAAGTGGCCACTGCTGCCCCACAGGTCTGCCTGCCTCTAACACCAGGCACCACCCAAGCGAAAGTGAGAGGAAGGACCCATCTTCCGCCCAGCTCTCCACTGTGCCCATGGAATCCCAGATGGAGGAGCTGGCTACCAGGTGCTCCCTGCCCCTTCTTCTGCAAAGCGTGATGTTGCATGGGTGGAGGTGCTCTGACAGGCAGAGGGATCACATCGCTTCCTCCCAGACTTCTATTTGCCCAGAAGGCTGGTCCTACAGGGTCCTGGGCTCTAAGTCTGCAATTCAGTGGCTGGCCATCAGGAGGCAGAGAGACCCAACCATGACTAAAGATCTCACGGTCCCAAGAAAAGCTTTATCATGTGTGGGTTACTGAACCTACTTTTCTCATTCACCTAAACTTTTTAAGGTCAAATGCAGTGGTTAGAAAGGAAGAAAGGGGAACATCTATAAATTAGTACTCATACCTTGAGGCAGTCAACATTTTGGGGAACTACCAGATACTAGGCCCAGCAGCTGTGAGTGGGCCCAGAGAGGAATCCCATATGGTATTACTCCCCAAGGGTCCCTGAGAGGAAGCGACTGGTCAGAGAGTACCCTGAGTGTGAAGAGCAGCTGTGCTGGCAGCCCCAGGGCTCTTCGTAAACATGCACACATGCTCACACGTGCCAGCTTAGCCATGCTGAGCCCTCTCTCTGTGTGGTCCAGGCTGGCCATCCAGGTGGAGGAGAATGAAATGCTGAAGGCTGCCCTAGGCGATGCCCTGCAGGGAAAGGAGGAGGACTTCCGAATGTACCATGAGGCCCTGGACCAGGTGAAAGGGGTTTTCCTGCAGGCCCTGCGGCAGCAGAAAGCAGACAAGCACTAGGATGGCAGCCCCGTGTCAGCCTGGCCAGGCAGGGCAGCCTTAGGCCTTGAGAGGACAAGGCTCCATCTGAGGACTCCATCTGCTCCTGGAAGCCAACCTGAAACAGCCAGCTGGGCCCCTGCTTCCAGAAGAGGTGCTTCAAAGGCGACCAGAGCCAATATCCCATGGCAGGAGGGCAATATCCCTGGGCATGCTTAGCCACAGCAGGGAAGGAGACTGACACCTTGTCAGCATCAGCAAGAGCTCTGGGTTGAGACGCCAGCTGTGGACGAACAGATGCAGTCCCTTGGGCAGGTGCTCACTGCCCCTGTCCCCTGCAGGGGACCCTGCAGGGGACCCTGCAGGCCCACAGGGCTCCATGTGCGCAGGCGGATGCAGAGGGCTCTGGGCTGGGAGCATCCCCCAGCCACCCAGCCACACTCCATCCCCGTCACCAGAGCATCCTCATAGCCCCACACCAATCCTATGCCATGGCCCCATCTGTGGGCATCCCTCCCTCTGCAGACTCAGGGGGCACTATGCTCCTAGCCATCTTGTTGACCCACACCTTAGGGTTCTTCCTTAGATTCAGACCCTCAGGTTTATAATAATAATGATTATTTTCATGATCATTGCAGATCCCAGTGACTGGGCATCTACTGTGTAAACCTGACCCCCATCAAGATCTCCAATAACCCAGGGGGTTGTCACCCTACTTTACAGATGGAGAAACTGAGGCTCATGGAAAGACACAGAGCTAATATTTAACCCTGGCCTGCATGCCTCCAAAAGCTGGGGCCTCAAGTTGAGCAGATTACCCAGGGTGGGCATGCTACCCACTACTGGGCAGCTCTGCCCCACACCAGCTGCTCCAAGAGGCACCTCTTTTTGCTTCTAAAAGGCTGCAGCTGGTGGGCACTGATGGCAGAGGGCAGAGGCGAGGCTAGCAAGAGGATTTTGAGGCAGTGGGTCCAGGCAAAGGAAAAGTGTACCTCCCTCCCTACGGCACAGGGCTGAGCTGGGGAGGCTGCTGCAGGAGAGCTCCACGCCCCTCTGTAACTGCCACAGGGTCACCCCCTCCACTGCAGTTACTGTCATGGGGAGGGGTGGCTCCATGGAGGGTAGCCACATCTCTGCTCACACGGGCCCACACAGACACAGACTCAGGAGCATGAATCATACGTATACACATGTGCCAACAGATGGTGCTGACTCCACACTCACAGGTCCTGCCTGGCCATTTCCTTTCAAGTGGCATCAGAGAAAAACTTCCTTCCCAGGAAACCTGAGGGGCCCTTCATCCTGATTGCCTTCATTACACTTGCTGAGGTCTCTAGACCTGTCACCCCATGCAGGGTCGGGGCTCCAAGGAGGGAAGCCAGCCTGGGCCCTCCCCTCAGCCCCATCCCTGAAGAAGAGCTCCAACAGACAGGGTCCAGGAAGCTGTGGATGGCTTTCCCTGAGGAGGGCATTTGCACAGTATGTATGCCGCCTATGTGAGTCACTGCACAAGTAACACAAGTGACTGGTCTTCTCTAGCAGGAAGGTACATCTGCCACACATGCACGCACGCACACACACAGAGGGGCCAGCTTAGAGGTCTGCTCCACTGCCCCAGCAGAATCCCTCTTCAGGACTCACTGAATTAAAAGGTGCCAAGTGCTGGCGCAGTGGCTGGCACACAGTAAGCACTCAATAAATGTCAGCCCTCAGTATCTCCTCTATTAGTTCCACAAATACTTGTCGAGCAGCTCCTCTGCCCCAGGTAAGGGGGCACCGGGCAAGGCAGACTCGGCCCCTGAGATCCTAGAAGCCCCGGACCAGCTGGGGAGATAGATTCCCAGGCCACCATGTACCCAGCCAGCTGCCCGTCAAGTAGTCACCGCATGCCAACAGCATGCCAGCCTCTCCAGGCCTGTTAGGGACCCAGAGGTGAACCTGACTTGCTGCTGCTGCCTTTAGAGAGCTGCTGGTCTGGTCAAAGAGGCATGGGAAATGGAGGGCCCTGATGGAGCAGGAAGAGGTGGGATGGGGTTTGGGGGAGACAACACTTCCAGGCTCATTGCCCAGGTCTGAGTGGGGCAGGGGCCATCCTTCTACTCTCCCTGAGGTATGGATGGGAGAGGGTGGGAGGGGAAGGCCCAGGAGAAGAAAGTGTTGTCAAAGGGGACAAGGACAGGGCCCTGAAGGATCTAACCCAGGTGGGCCGGGTGGGGAGAGGGACAACCTGGTCTGTCCAGGTGAGTGCCCTTGGCCCCTCCTGAGCAGCAGTGCCTGTCCCTGAGGAGGACCTCCCCTGCCCTCAGGCAGGTGGGTAGCCGGTGGGCTGGACTTTTCTCCCACAGATGGGAACACTGAGGTCCCTGCCCAGAGCCACACGGTGATGGGAATAGCAGACAGGTGCCCGGAGAGTGCAACAAACAAAGAGGCCGAGGATGGAGAGGCCTCACGTGAGGACTGTCCCTGGCCACACCGTGGGCTGTGGGCCTGGGTGCTCAGGTTCCAACACTGACAGGTGAGACCTGGCTGAGTCATGGGTGTGGCTTGGCCAGTGTCCCTGTGGGGGCCCCTGGGGCACCAGGGCTGAGCTGAATAAGGTTGCAGTCTGGCTCAGGCTGATTCAAGCCCCAAACACATCCCACTGTCCCTGGCCCTCCGGAGGACTCCTCCAGGCCCCCAAACCCCAAAGAAGCGTTTGCCCATCCGCTCCATCTTCACAGGCGGTACCTGCACATACACCCTATCTCCTACAGCCCCTGAGCCTTACACACATACAGACACGCCATAACACACCAGACACACACACTTTCCCCAAATTTTTACTATGAGCAGCAACCAGAAACAAATAAAAAGGACTCTGACACTTGAGAAAATTGGCCCCCTGCCCACCTTTCCCAGTGGCCCTTGCTGATCTTAGGCCAGTCACTTCCTGCCCCTCGTTTTGTGGGTGCCAGGCGCCCTCCCCTTGGCACCCCTCATGCAGGGAGGAGCTGGCCTCAGGCTGTCTAACCTGAGGTCCAAGAAGCCTCCCTAGCCCTCCACCCACCTGCCGTCCACCCCATCCAAGCTCCCGACTAACCCCACTGTGTGGGGCTCGCCTGGTGGACCTCCTGCTGTGTGTGAGTGCTGCCTGTCCTGGCCTCTGCAGTGAGCGAGGGGTCTCCACCTCTCTTAACAGCTTCTCTCTATGAGCAGTCCAGTAAGCCAGGGCCTGGCCATGGAGGGAGTCATCGAATCCCCCCTAGAACCCAGTGAGGTCAGGCCCGGCAGGGTGTCCATTTACAGAGGAGCATCTGAGGCTCAGAGAAGTGGATCGCCAGCAAGGAGGAGCTCAGGCTCAAGTCGGGCTGGCTGCGCCTGGCTTCTGAATGGTGAAGCCAGACCACCCCATCTGCTTCCCAGAGTCATTCTCTTTGAGCCTCACAAGGGCACCAGCTGGATGGCTGGCCCAGGCTGGTCTCAGTCAGCACGGGTGTGGGTGTGCTGGATTCCTGCCCCTGCAGGGCAACCAGTTTCAGAAGCTTATGCAGTTGACCCAACAGCTGATTCTAACCTCCTCGTACGTCAGTTTCCTTTTCTGTCAACTAGGAAAAATGGTAACCACCCCTTCCCTAGGAAATGTGGTGACATTAAAAAGAGTTAATCCTTGTACGGTCTTACAACCATGCCTGGCTACCGTGATTAACTCATTTCTCCTCTAACCACCATTGCCTCTGCCTCAGGACTCTGCTCAGGTGTCCCACCTCCTCCAGGAAGCCTGCCCTAGTCTGGCTTAGGCATCCTTGCCTGATGCTGGCCTCCTCTAGCACTTGTGATCCATGACTGGAGCCCCCACTGAGCCCCTACAGGGCAGGAATCACCACTCATGCTTCTCCGAGCTAGGGACCAGCCATGCCAGGCTCCGTGTCACTCTGGGGGGTGCGTGCTGGGAGGGAGCTTGTCGCTTTAAGGTATTATGGAAGGGTAGGGACTCTCCTGCCCAGGCCTTGCTCAGGCCCTGGAAGTGCCCCTGCTGGGGGTAGAGGGAGGACAGCACCCCTTCCTCCTCTAGTCTCAGCTGAGCCTATGACTGGGGTTGGGGATCAGCATGGGCTCCAGGACCTACCCTTGATGGATTACTATCACACAGCTCCTTCTGCCCCCAGATTCTGACCCCTGGCACATGCACAGACAGACCCTCACAGACTGAGATCCTTGCCCCAGAGGACCCCAGAGTGGCTGGATCACTGGGTGGCACTGGCCTTAAGGAGGCTGTGAGGGGCCCTGGCACACTCCCCAGCAGGGAACTCTGGGGTCTGGCATCCACCTATGCATCTGTCTGACCCACTGGGCTCTGGAGCCGGGGTGGAGTGGCCCTCAGGATACCCCTCTGTATCAGGTTGGCTGGTTTGAGGCCTTGGCTACCCCTTCCCAGAATGAGGGTCCTGTCTCCCCCAGAGGAGTCTCAGTTGGTTGCGAGCACTGTTGTCTGCCTCCATCCTGCATGGAGAGGGTGCCTACCCTTGAGGACCCACTCAAGTGACCCTGCTAGCACCCCTCCACCTGGGCAGCTCCCTGTGGGACAGGGTCGGGGTATGGGGTTCACATTCTCTCTTGTCAGTTCCAATTCCACTCCCCCCCTTCACTGATGCCTGGCCAGGCAGGACTCTGCCTGCTAAAATGGACCAGTGCAGGGGGCTAGGTGGGGGTGCCCTGAGAATTCACACGTAAAGGTGTGTACCGAAATTCATGGAGCTGACCATCAAAGTGTGTGCATGGTGTGAGTGTGGCAAGGCAGGGCAGAGCTCACAAGCCTGCCGAGGTCAGCGGGGGCCACCTGGAAGGCTTCCTGGAAGAGGGGAGTCCTGGCGAGCAGTGAGAGGGAGACACAGGCTCTGTGGACCAGGGAAGGCAGGTTGAAGAGAGATCCAGGTGCCCCGGTGAGAGCCGATGCCAGTGGCCACCTCTTCTGCCCCCCCACCATCCTCCCTGCAGCTCCCTGTGGCCAGCAGCTCTGCGGCACTCGGCTCTGCTCCACTTCGCTCAGCTCCGCTCCAGGAAGGCCACCTCCTCCCTGCCCTCCTCCTTCCCCCCTCCTCCCGCTGTCACCACTCACCGATCACAGCCTCGAGGGGGTGGGGACCCCAGGGCTGGACACACCCCACCGTGGCCCCAGAGTCCAGCTGATCGGACGGTCGCACGGTCGGACGCAGGACCCCGGAGCCCCGAGGTGGGCAGTGTGCCAGGGTCCCTCACAGCTGCCTCAAGGTCAGTGCCAGCTAGGGATGCAGCCACTACAGGGTTCTTGAGACCCAAGGAACCCACCCCAGGTTCCTCATCCCAAACCTCAGGCTCCAAAGCCAGCTTTACTCTAGGTGTACCTGAGGCGGGCAGGTCGGTAGGCAGGGGGCACTCCTTTGTCCACAGGCGGGCCCAGGTGCGGGGGTCTATCAGGAGAGGTCCCAGGCTGGGGGCCAGCACTGGCCGTGCTCACACAGGCCTCACTGGGGACACCGGGCACCGGCCATGGGGAGCTAAAATTGGAAAGTGGCGAGTGGGAGGCAGCTGACAAAGCTATTTCACAGGCTCTTCACCGTGCTCCGGTTTCAAGCTTCTGCTCCATTAACCTGATCCTCAGGGCCTCCCTACACCCACCCGGCCCATGAGAAGGTGCCTCAGCCCTCAGGCCGGCAGTGAAGTCAGGTCGGGCAGCCCCCCGGTAGTGGCAGGAGCAGCAGACTGGCTTGTTCAATTAGAGACTCCAGGGGGATCACTGAGAAAACTCAATCCCATCCCTGGTCCACTGTGTGACCTTGACAGGTCCATGACCCCTCCATCACAGCAACAGGGAGAATGCTGACTTTAGCGGCCCAGAGGAGCTGGTTTCAGAAAAGATGAGGGAGGTTTGGGGGAGGATCTGGGGCAGGGGACAGGGCTCTGCCAGCCACCTCTTGCTCAGCCCAGACAGAAAGGATGCCTAGATACGTTCTTCCCTTTAATTTGTGCCCATGGAGCCCCTGAGAAAGTCCTGGTTTAGTTTGAGCAGGATACAGAGGGCACAGGTTCTAACTGAGGTCCCAGAGATGACCCAGAAGGACTCCTGGGGATGAGCTAGGGCCTGGCAGGAGGGAGTGGCCAAGCTCACCCTGAGCCCAACACAGGTCAGCACCTTGGGCAGTGGCCAGCACACTCCCTGGTGTCTGCCTGGCCCAGCCTAGCCCCACACCCACTACTCCAGGGCACCTCTTCAAATAGCACTCCTCCAGCCAGCTTCCAGGGCCTGAATACGGAGCACTGAGAGAGTGGGCCGGTGTGGCCACAGACACAGGCAGGAACCAGGGACGTGGCAGGCTGGGGCTCAGGGGCTGGGTGGGGTAATGGGGGTCAGTGAGAAGCTAGGCGCTGAATGAGAGGGATTGGGGCTTGGTGCTAGGGCAGGACCTGGGAAAGTCCTGAGAAGTAAAGGCAGCTCAGGAGCAGGTGGGGATCACAGAAGGGTGCCCCGAGGGGGTGGGGTTTCATCAGAAACTGTGGGAGATTTACTGAGGGGAGTGGGGACCTGGGGGCCAGAAATACAACTGAGGTGATGCAGAGGGAATTTCTCCACATCAAAGTCATCTGAGACCTTGGAGGAGCAGTTTGAGCAGAGGGTGGGGACCGGTCCACCTGAAAGGTATGGCGGAGTGAATGAAGGTGAAGAAGGCAGGCTGAGAGTGAAGAGAATGCTTTCACGAGGCTTTGGTGGGAAGGGCAGGGGCTAGAGTGGCAGCTAGGATGGGGCACCAGATGGTAGGGGGCCTGGGAGGAGTGGGAGATAGGTGGGGGGGGAAGGATGCTATGAGGTCCCCAAGGGGCAGGAAAGGCAGTTTCTCTTCAGAGTGGGGTCCCTACTACCTCAGCGAGGGACCAAGAACTGCGCTAGGCAGGGCTGGGGGGCTTCAGGGCCCTCACCCGATCTTTCTCCCTCAGCCCCATCCAGGCTATGGGCATCAAGACAGCGTTGCCCGCGGCAGAGCTGGGCCTGTACTCCCTGGTGCTGAGTGGGGCCCTAGCCTATGCTGGCCGGGGCCTTCTTGAGGCTTCACAAGGTAACAGCTGGGCCCAGGGGCAGAGGGGTGGGACCCTTCTTCCCCTGGGGTTCTCAGCAAGTTTCTCTGCCCAGCAAGGTCAGAAACTTGAGGCCCCAGACTCAAAGGTAGTCCCTAGGCCCTGAGCAGGGAAGGGGTGGGGAGGTGTTGAGCCAAATGCAATCACAGGGAGATTCAAATGCAGAAGAATCAACAGAGACCTGGACAGAGCCAGAGCCAGAGCGACAGAAACAGAGAGGCTCAGACACTCAGGAATTCAGAGACCTGGCCCCAGACACACAGCGAGACCTAGAGAGAATCAAAGGCAGAGAAAGACCCAGACCCTCTCACCTCTCCCCAGGGTGGAGTCAGCCTTGCTATAGAAGCAGGTATGGGTGTGAAGGGGCCCCTCCCCCTGAGGCCACACTCTGTTCTCAGATGGGGCCCACAGGAAGGCCTTCCGGGAGTCTGTGCGACCCGGCTGGGAGTACATTGGTCGGAAGATGGTAGGTTCCCCACACCTCGGGGTACCTGACTGGAGTCCCTGATCCCTGGCACACCTTTTCCGTCCCAAACCTTTCTTGACTCTCCCCTGTTCCCAATGGTCCCACCTAACAAGAAGGCTCTCAGTGGGGAGGGTCCCTGGCTTGAATTTTAGCAGCCTCAATTCCTCCAGTGGCCCCTCCTCTGTCCTCCTGGGGTCACATCAAGTCTGACCAGACCCTGCTCATTTAAGAAACAACTCGAGGCATGCTTCAGCAGGACCTCCAGCACCATCCTCCCCAGAACACTGCAATAATGGCAGAATGTCAGGCAAGGGGCTGGGCAGAGGGGGAGTTCCAAGGAGCAGGCAGCCCATATGGGGCCCCTCATTCCTCTCGACCTATCTTCCTGGTACTTGTCTCAAGAGGGGAAGGCAGGGACCTTCCGCCACTGCTCTCCTCTAATGTATAAGAAGACTCTGGGGGTGGGGAAGGTGCTGGGACCCTGACCAGCCCACTCTGCCCTCACCCCACCTTAACCTGCCGGGACTTGCCCCAGGATGTGGCTGATTTCGAGTGGGTCATGTGGTTCACCTCCTTCCGCAATGTCATCATCTTCGCCCTCTCCGGACACGTGCTATTTGCTAAGCTCTGCACAATGGTTGCCCCTCAGGTGAGTTGGACCTGAGCCACCCCAGCCGCCCCCTCCCTTTCCCGAGTAAGGAGTCCCACTTCCATTTACTTGAAGAGGTAACTGAAGCCTTCTCCAATAGCAACCCACTCCAATATTCTTGGCGGGAGAATTCCACGGACAGAGGAGCCTGGCGGGCTATAGTCCATGGGGTGGCAAAGAGTCAGACACAACTGAAGCAAATAACACTTTCACTTTCACACTTTCCCTGTCCACAGCTCCGCTCCTGGATGTATGCTGTGTATGGGGCCCTGGCCGTGGCGGGCACCATGGGCCCTTGGTACCTGCTGCTGCTGCTTGGCCACTGTGTGGGCCTCTATGTTGTCTCACTCCTTGGCCAGCCCTGGCTCTGTCTTGGCGTCGGTCTGGCCAGCCTTGCCTCTTTCAAGCTGGAACCCCTCATTTCCTGGCAGGTGTGTGCTGGGGCAGGGCAGGGGTGGAGGGTACAGGGACAGGATCCCAAATATTTCACTCCATCCAAACCCTTGGCCTCCAGAGTCTCCCCAAGCAATTCCTTCACTTTCCCACCTGTCTTCAGCCCTTTGATTACAGAGCATGCCTGGCCCAGGAGGCAATCACCTCCACCTCAGCAAAAATGTCCAGCTCTACCCCAGCACTTAACTGGCACTGGGCGGCCAGTGCTGACTGGTGCCAGCAGAGGGAGAGGGCAGGACCAGGCTGGGCCCCTGCTGGAAGCGGGATGGGCTTCCCAGAGACAAGGGGCACCCTGGTGAGCCGGTGGCCTGTTCTCTCCCATCCAGAGCGGGTTTGTAACAGGGACTTTTGATCTTCAAGAGGTGCTGTTTCACGGGGGCTGCGGTTTCACGGTGCTGCGTTGCACCAGTTTTGCGCTGGAGAGCTGTGCCCGCCCTGACCACCGCTACTCCCTAGCCGACCTGCTCAAGTACAATTTCTACCTGCCTTTCTTCTTCTTCGGACCCATCATGACCTTTGATCGCTTCCACGCTCAGGTGAGGGGACAGACACCCTGTGGGCTCCCAAGACAGGACTGAGCCCCTCCCCCGCACCATGACTGGCAGTGAACCCCTCGCAGGAGCCAGAGGGGCCTGGTCTCCACACTCGGGGCAGCCGGGATGAAGCGGCGTCTCCCCTCACCTTCAGGTCCCCAGACAGTTGGTGACTCACCATTCAGACAGGGCTCCTCCCGCAGGCAGGGCTGGCCTCCCCGCTCAGACACTTGGGCGTCCCCTCAGGTGAGCCAGGTGGAGCCGGTGCGGCCAGAGGGCGAGCTGTGGCGCATCCGGGCCCAAGCAGGACTCAGCGTGGTAGCCATCCTGGCTGTGGACGTCTTCTTTCACTTCTTCTACATCCTCACCATCCCCAGTGACCTCAAGTTCGTCAACCGCCTCCCGGACAGCGCCCTCGGTGGGTGCGCGCCGGGCCCAGCACCCGGACGAGGGCTGGGCAGCCACCTCAGAACCGACCTCGGCGCCCCCACAGCGGCGGAGTCGCAGCCGGGGCAGCGTCTATGGAAGGGTGGGGGAGCGGGGCTTTTCTCTTTGAAATGCGCGGGACTTGGAGGTAGGCTTGCCGTGTGAGTCCCGGAGGGGTATCCTACAGAGGGCGCCCCACTCCCCCTGGGGCCTAGGGACGATTTCCACAGCCCAACAGCATCTCCCCGGGGCCAGCCCCGTCCTCGGAGTGGGGCGGGACCGCCGTGGGGGCGGGACCGCCGTGGGGGCGGTCCGGGCGCAAGGACCGCCCCAGGAGCTAGTAATTTTCCGTAGGGAAGGGCTGGGCTCAGTTACCACCCTGCTGGATTTGGGAAGGCCCGGGGCAGGGTAGGGGGAAGAAGGGGATGCCAATGTGACGGCCCCCAGGCAGTAACGACCCTCTGTCTGCAGCTGGCCTAGCCTACTCAAACCTGGTGTACGACTGGGTGAAGGCAGCTGTCCTCTTCGGAGTGGTCAACACCGTTGCACGCCTCGACCATCTGGACCCGCCCCAGCCTCCCAAGTGCATCACAGCGCTCTATGTCTTTGCAGAGACGTGAGTGTGAGGTCCGGGGACACGCCGCCGATATCCCCACCTTCCTTTAGCCTCTTCCCCCATGCTCCAGAGCTGGGCGCCTGTCCGATTTAAACCTGTCTTCTCTCCTCTCCTCCCACAGACACTTTGACCGTGGCATCAATGACTGGCTTTGCAAGTGAGTTGGGGTGGGGTCGGGGGATGTCACAGCCATCCCCCAAGTATCTGAGCAAGGCAGTGTCCAGATGGGTCCATGATTTCAAAGGTCACCCCCTGGGCCAGAGGAAGCAAGGCGGGAGTGAGGAGGTCATGATAGAGGTTTAAGTGAAAGATGGGGGTTTGGACGTGGGTAGGGGCCCTGGAGGTGAGAGAATGGTGGAGTGGAGACACACAGCAGGCAGCCTGGACAGGACCTGGCCCTGGATTGAGGCCATCAGGAAGGAGCGGGCGATGACTCCCAGGAAGTCGTGTGCTAAGAAGGACTCTAGTTGAAGGGGGAAGGCGGAGCTGGGAGAAGGGCCTGAAAGGAGTGTCAGAGGAGCAGGAGAAAAGTCAGGATCATGGGGCACCCTGGAAGCTAAGAGAAGCCCATCCTGGCATGGTGGAGGTGAGCAGGTTGGATGCTGCTGAAGCCAGAGAGTGGGCATGAGTGTTGGTTGCCTGCAGGTTTTCAGTGTTTCTGCAGAGACACAGGGGCAGGGGAGCAGAGGGAAAGCTGGGGGGCGGGCACTGAGGAACTGCAGAGAAGTCCGGATGTGGACACCCCTGGAAGAAGTGTGGCACTGAAGGGGGACACATAGGAATGGCTGAAGGGAGAAGTAGGTGTTTTATAGACAAGAAATGATGAGACATCCTTGGGTGCTGAGGGGAATTATTCAGTAGAGGGAAAGAAGTTGACAGTGTAGGATAGAGGGGTGATTGATGGAGGGTGGTCCCTAAGAAGGGGAGAGGCAATGGAACCAGTGCGAGGCAGAGGTCTGGCTTCAGGACAGGGAGGAGGAAGAAAAGCCAGTGTGGAGCAGAAGAATGGTGGATGAGTGTGGCAAGGTGAAGGATTCCTCCTGAAGCCTTTGATTTTCTCTGTGAAATAAAAGGCAAGGTCATCAGCTGAGAGCTGTCTGTTTGCGGATGGAGGGAGGCAGCATCTATGTGCCTCCCTTGCTTAGATCACCACACACCCACTCATACCTGCAGGAGAGATGAAGGTGGAGTAGCCACTGCGGAGCCTGGGAGAAGAAGCTGGCTAGAGAAACTTTGACACTGACAGCCCAGATAGTGTGGGAGGTGGTGGATTTATGGATTCTAATATGTCAAGATGTGGGATTCTCCCCATTAGGGTTTAGTTTCTAGGGTGCAGGTTAGGAGGAAGTGGGTGATTTGGGCTTTCCCAGATGGGTGAGAAGGAAGAAGTGAGGGAGAACAGTTTTTAGGTTATTTGTGATGATGACTTATTGAATATAAGCCTGTTAAGAAGGGTGGTAAAAATAGAAGGGCATCAGGAGATGAGGACTGTAGGGGAGTCAATGAGATTGAAGAAGTGGAGCTAGGGAGTAAGATCAGATGGGGCTGGGTGAAGGATGGGAATCAGGGAGAAGTAAAAGAAGTGGTGAAAAAGTTGGGGTGTGGCCGTGGGAGTGGGTGACTGGAGTGGAGTGGAGAAGAAGTCACTGGAAATGAGGAAGTCAAGTAACAGAGACACTGGCTATGCAACAGGTTTCAACCAAATTTATTTAACAAATATTTATTAAGCATCTATCTACTGTGTGCCAGGCACTCACTGTTCTAGGCTCTGGGGATACAGTAGTGAACATGGCAAAGACCCTGAACTCATGGAACTTACAGTCTAGTAGGGAGAAACAGACCATAAACAGGTTAAAAAAAAAAGAGAGAGAGAGAGAGAAAGATAATTTCAGAGAGTGGAAAGTGTTATGAAGAAAATAAAAGAATGTAATGGGATAGAATCTTCTTTAGTTGGGGTTCAGGCAGGCCTCTGTGAGATGAACTGAGACTTGAATGATAGGAAATTTGGAGGACAGATTTCCAGGCAGAGAGAAAAATAGGTACAAAGGCTTCAAGACAGGAGCCAGCTGTGTGTCTCTGAGTGTCAGAAAGACTGGTAAGGGAAAGCACAGTGAATGAGGTGGAGAATGGTGGGTGCTGAGGTCAGGGAGGGAGGCAGAAACCAGACAACGTGGGATCTTCTAGCCATAGGAAGGTGGTTGAGTGTAACTGTAATGAAGAGCTGTTGAGGGAGGGTATAATTGTGGAAGTGAGGTAATCTGGGTTACGCTCTTAAAAGATGCCTTGACAGGGAAGCCTGGCATGCTGAAGTTCATGGGGTCACAAAGAGTCGGAGGCGACTGAGCAACAAAAGCTGCTGTGTGGACGATGGACGGTAGAGGGCAGAGGCAGAAGCAGGGAGACAGCTTAGGTCCTTGCAATAACCTCTGTAAGAGGAGATGATCGCCCAGACTCGAGTGGTGTCACTGGAGGCATGAGCAGTGCTCAGGACTGAGTGGAGGCTGTACAATTTGCTCACTTGGATGTGAGTGGAGAGGGGAATTGAGAATCCAAGATGGCACCAAGAGTTCTGGCAGCAACCAAATGGATGGTGGCTGAGATGGGAATGAAGCAGGTTTGGGCAGGGATGAGGGAGTCAGTCATTCATATGAGGTGTCTGGTAACAGTTGGATTTATGAGTCAGGAGATACATTTGAGGCTCATCAGCATAGAGATGGCATTCAGAGTCTGGGTGTGGATGAGATCACTTGAAGAAGGAGGGTAGCTGGAGAGGACGGGAAGTTCCAGGCTGAGCCCTCCATATTTTGAAGTTGGATAGAAGTGGAGCAGCCACCTGAGGCCCAGGATGTTGAATATGCCCCGGATGATAGTGTTGAGGAAGCTGCCCCACTTTGTGTATCCTTTGCCCACCTCCCACCTGCCTTTTCCCACACTCCCACCGGCCCCTTTTTCCACCTTTCCTGCAGGTACGTGTATGACTACATTGGTGGGGAGCATTCGGCGGTGATCCCAGAGCTGGGGGCCACCATAGCCACATTTGCCATCACCACTCTGTGGCTTGGGCCTTGTGATGTTGTCTACCTGTGGTCATGTCTTAACTGCTTTGGCCTCAATTTTGAGCTCTGGGTACAGAAGCTGGCAGAGTTGGAGCCCCTAGCGCAAATTGAGGTGAGCAGGGAAGGTCTGGGGCTGGGGTTGGCTGGGGCCCTGGAATGGGTGGCACTACTGACCTCTGGAGTCTTCCAGCCACACTTGACTCTCAGTTCAGAACTTTCTCACTGCCTCCCTCCTTGTCATCAGGGCTATGACTCCTCCTGTGGGTGTCTGGCCCTCCCTTACCTTCTGCAGGGTGGGGGCACCTGGCCCTCACTGTGTTGATCAGGCTGTGTCCTCTCTCCAGGGTGCAGTTTCCCATGTTTAACAAAGAGGGAGAGCTGACCTGTGAGTCTCAGAGACACGGGCATATCCTAGGATCCTGTGGCCATGTGGGCAAGGCCTCTGACTCATTGTATCCTCTTTTCCCCTGGGCCTCTTGCCTCACTGCCAATGTTTCCCTGGACCAAGCAGACCTCTCTGTCAGAGCAGATGTCCCGCAGGGTCCGCGCCGTCTTTGGGGCCATGAACTTCTGGGCCATCATCATGTACAACCTTGTAAGCCTGAACAGCCCCGAGTTCTCAGAGCTGGTCGCCCAGCGCCTGCTGCTCTCAGGTGAGGACAGTGGATCCAGAGTGTGCCCTGCGTCCACTTCGAGAATCGTGACCTCCTGAAATGTCCCCACCCCACTGTAATTCCTCAAGGACCCAACAGGGAGGGGACAGTCAACTGAGAAGAGTCACGGGGGGGAGGGGAGCTCTGCTCCTAGGACCCATGACCTGTTCCCCACCCAGGGTTCCCCCAGACCACGCTGGCCATCCTGTTTGTCACCTACTGTGGTGTCCAACTGGTGAAGGAGCGAGAGCGAACCCTGGCTCTGGAGGAGGAACAGAAGCAGGACAAAGAGAAGCTGGAGTAGGGGCGGAGGGGAAGAGGGATGGGTCCTGCTCAGCTCTTCCTGGGCCCTGGTCCAGGCCAGGCCAGATGGGGCCTGACTGATAGAATAAAAGACTTTTCTACCATGGTTCAGCCATTCCCTTCCCCTTCCTCCCGTGGTCTCCCGGCTCCCTGTCCAGGCCAGATGAGGAGCTAGAGGTCCAGGGAGGGGGCTCAAACTCTCTGCGCACACAGAGTGTATAGGAGACATTCATGGAGGGCAGAGGCCACCGACCTTGGCAGCCCAGCAGCTGAACACAAGAAGCCCCAAGTCTTCAAACCACCTGGTCACTGCTGCTTGGAGCATCTCATCCCAGACACTGAGCAGCTTGCTCAGAAGGTACTTTATTCTTCTCGCAGAAGGAGAGTTACTCAGGCTGCAAGGCACTCGATGGGGTCGCTCCCCACCTGACAGGCAAGGAGACTGAGTCCTGTGGGGCATTTACCAGCACACAGCCAGACTGGGGCTGAACCAGGGTGCAGCCTGACACCCTGTGAGCTTCTGCCTTGTGGACCAAGAACATTGGGGGATATGAGACACTGGAGAGGCCGAAAGTTTCTTATCCCTGCCCGAAGCCCCAGCACTGGGCAGCGATTTCCCTCTCCCAGCTGAAGCAGTCTCTGGGCCACCATGACGGGTTGGGATCCAGGTGGGCTCTGCCTCTGCCAAACTCCTCTGCCAGGGATTCCTCCCTGGAGTCCCCACCCACAAGGCCAGGCCTCTGTGGTCTGCAGCATGGGGGACAGGGCACATTCAGGCCCTCTGGGCTGGTCACAGCTTGGTCAGGCGTAACACGTTGAGTCGCACAGGTAGGAAGGTGGCACCAGCAGCGTAGGCGATCTCCCGGAGGACCCCTTCCCACTTCTTCTCTTCCTCATTGTATCTGGGGTGGGAGGAGTGGGGACAAGGATGCAGAGCTCAGTCAGCCAAGTCCAGGGTGGGGCCCCGCAGGAAGAGGGCAGCAGGCCACCCTTGGGAGGTGCTGCCTCCCAGCCCCAGGCCCACCTCCTTCCTTTCCATGCTCTGGGAAAGGGGTGGGCACCTACCTAAAGAACACCTACATTCTAGGAAGGGCTCCCTCTCAAGAATTCCACAGTCTTTTTTTTTTGTAACCACATAGCATATGGGGTCTTAGTTCCTTGACCAGGGATGGAACCCATGCCCCTGCATTGGGAGGATGGAGTCTTAACCACTGGACCACCAGGGAAGTTCCAAGAATCCCATACTCCTTGAAGTCCACCTCCTTCCAGGAAGGTCTACACCTCCTCAATCCCCTCCTCTTGAGAATTTCTCAACTGAACCCTTGAAGAAGTAACCCCCAGCACCCTCCATGTCCTGGGTCCTGTTCTCCCAGCAGTGCTGCTCCCCAGAGGCCGCCTGCAGCACTGGCATCACTGAAGGTTCAAAAGCTGCCCCGATGGCTGAAACCTCTCCCGACCACCCCCAGGTAGGATCAGCCAAAGAAGCAAGGCGCTGAGAAGCTAGGATCCAGCGACTTCTCAATCCCAGTCCAGCTCTCCCCCTCAGGAGGGAGGGGAGAGGAAAAGCCCACTCTGCTCCCTGGGGCCGATTTCTGTGGGTCTGGGTCCTAACCTTGGCATTGGCTTCTGACTGTGACACTGTTGATACTCCACAGTGGGGTGCAGTGCCGTGTGTGCGTACCCAGACTTTCCAACCAAATGGAGAGACCCTGGGCTAAGCAAGGCATGCCTGCTGTCTCGTCCCCACAGGGTTCCCTGGAAAGGGGTCAGCTCTGCCCCGCCCATGAGCCTGCCAGGCACTGCCTCGGTGCCCACCCAGCCTTGCTCACAATTCCTCTTACCTCCCTGGGGCCAGGCTCACCTCCAGATGTCATTGAGCTCTGTGGGAACCAGCTCCCCGGACTCAGTCTCCAGAGTGGCAAAGCCACCGATGGCATAGAGGGTACCCGCCAGGCTGACCAGGCTGAGTGAGCTGCGCTCCTGTGGGAAGGCCTCAAAGGGTGCCCACCTGATGGGAAAAAGGGGGCATGAGAGGGGGTGCCCCCATGGGCCTCGGCAAGCCCAGTGACTGTCCCCTGCCAGCATCCATAGCTTCAGCTGCAACCTTCAAAATCCGACTCCCAGGCACCCATTCTGCAAACACAACCTCCTCTTCCCTGACTGCTTAGGAACACCCTCTGGTCTTCTCTTCTTCCCCATTCTCTTGCCCCTCATGTTTCCCTTCATTGTGCCCCTATCATTCCATCCAACCAATCCTCGGTGAAAGCCACCAGGGACCTCCCCAAGGTCCCACCTTTGCTTCTAAACCAACTCCTAGTGGTCACTTCGGTCACCACTAAGACCATCCTGTGCACTCCTGCCCCTTCCCTCTTCTCCCTTTCACAGCCCAGAGCCTCTCAAGCTGCCTTCACTCTCCCTAACTCCTGAGGTTGGACCTCCATCCCTCCAAAACTGCTCTCCCAACCACCGGAATCCAGGGCCCACAGTACACACCTCTGTTGACATGACAAGGCTTCCTTGCTGAATAAAGCACCTACCCCTGCTGTCCCTCAGGGCTTGGGCTTCAGCTTCTCCCACTCACAACCTCTCTCCTGAGGGAGCTTGTCTCCATGGAGTACTGTTGACCCCTAGATCTAACCCTCCAGCTCAGCCCTCTCTCTGCCCCAGAAGGTTCCTCCTGGACACCCCCAAGCACCTCACGTCCACATGTTCTAAGTGGACCCTCATTTTTCCTACCTAACTTCAATAGTTCCTCAATAAATGACCTCCCAGCCTCACTCAAAACCATCCACCTCTCCCTCTCACCCCCACCATCCAATCAATTGCTAAATCCTGCTTCTTCTGTCTCCTGAACTCTTGCTACTGAGTTTGGCCTATGGACCAGCAGCAGCAGCATCACCCGGGAGGTTGTTAGAAATACACTGTGAGATCCCTCCCCAGACCTGAGATTCAGAATCTGCATTCCGGCATGAGCCCCAGGAGATTCGTGTGCATGTGAGAAACACTGGCCTAGACCTTTCTCTGGTGCATCCTTTCTGCCTTATCACTGCTGTACCCACGGCTCCAGGCCACCATCAGTACTTGCTACACAGCTGTACCCTCGCCTCCTGGGAAATCCCTAATCTCTTCTCTACATGGTCTGCCGTGAAGCATCTTGGTAAAACACAGATGGGAGCTTAAAACCCATCAGAGGCATTTCATTACTCTGGGGATAAAGTGCCTCAGCCCACTGGCCATCTCTCCAGCCCCAGTATCCACCATCCCCACCTCCCTTCACCCACCACACTCTATCCAGCCTGCCAAAGCCCTTTTATCCAATGGGCTTGCCTTTTTTTTTCTCCTAACTGCCTTGGCACTAGCCTTCCTTTGCCTTCGGGCATCCTCCCACCACCCCTTTAGCTGCAGAGTCCAACTGGTCTGCCAGCAGTTTTCTTCCTGACCTCCCTGGGCAGGGCAGCTTCTATCTTGGTTACTGCCCTTATCTCTAGCCATCAAGCCAGTGACCAGTATGAGTCTCTGAATGAGGAACCTGGCATCTCCTGGGAGATCTCGCCTGCAAACCAGGCTGGCCGTAACACTTGCCCCTTCTTGTAGGGGAAGCCCACCTCATTGCTGACCAGAGTAAAGGGGCTACATCTGTGCTGATGTCCAAGCGGAATGGTGGAGACCCAAATTAGGTGCTATGATTCCTGCCAGAGCAGACACAGAGAGGGCTGACATAGGCCCAAAGCCGTGGGGCCAGAGGGTTACAGTGGGACCTTCGTCCCTGGCTGTCCTGTGGAAGGGGGTGGGGAGGCGGGAAGCAGCCATACTTGTTGTCTGCAATGCTGTACACCTCGGCTGAGCTGGTCAGCCCTGTGTCTGTGACCCCAGCAGCTACAAAAATGCGGCCGTCATGGATGGTGGCCCCGAAGAGTGAGCGGGGAGTCTTCATGGGCGCCAGCTCCCTCCACTCGAACTTCTTAGGGTCGTAGACCGACATCTTGTTCAGGCACTTCCTATGGGATCGGGGTGGAGGGGCAGTGAGTGAGAAAGGAGAAGGCGGGGGTGGGCAGAGCCACCTCTCTCCCTTGGCCCAGCCCCTCCAGGTGCCTTCCAAGGTAGGCAGGACAGACCCCTGACAGCCTCGGGGAGACTGCTTCGGTTCCGCCCGCCGACCCGGCTGCTGCACTCTCCCCTCCAGGCCCGGGCCTCACCTGTTGCTGCCTTTCCCGCCAATGACGTAGACTAGGTCCATATGAGAGAGCACAGAGTGTCCGTACACGGCGTAGGGCAGCGGGTCCGATTCGCCCCATTTGAACGACCTAGAGGGGAGGAGAGTAAGGCGCTCTCTGTCCGTCTCTGCATCCGCCCACCACCCAACACGTGTTGGGATGCACCCGGCTTGTTAACCGGAACTCCTCAGACCGCTCAGCTCCCCGCTCCCACTTCACCTGCCAGCCCCGCCCCGCCCCGCCCCCAGCCCTGGACTCTCGCTCACCCCGCCCCGCCCCGCCCAGCCCCGCTCCGCCCAGCCTCGCTCCGCCCAGCCTCGCCCCGCCCCGCCTCGCCCCGCCCCGAGCCCTAGGCTCTCGCTCACCCCGCCCCGCCCCGCCCCGCCCAGCCCCGCTCCGCCCAGCCTCGCTCCGCCCCGCCCCGCCCCGCCCCGCTCCGCCCAGCCCCGCCCCGCCCCGAGCCCTAGGCTCTCGCTCACCCCGCCCCGCCCCGCCCCCTGATCCTTGGCCCGCTCTCACAGTCTGTCGTAGCACATGACCGAGTCCAGGCTTTGCTCATCGTCCTTGAGCTCTCTGCCGCCGACCACGTAGATGGAGTTAAGAGCCTCTCCCAAGCCGAAGAGGCAGCGCGGCGAGGGCAGCGGCGGCATCCCCAGCCACTCTGAGTCCAGGTGGTCAAACTGCGGGCCGGGCGGCCAGTCAGCGACCCTCCTCACACCCTCTCATCAACTCCTCTCCCCAGTCCCAGCCCAGCACCTTCTGGCCACCCCCCGTCCTGGGTCATGAGGAGTCTGGGCCTGCAGGTAGGGCCAGCGCAGCCCGGAGGCGGTGCCTGGAGACAGTGCCCCTCCTCCTATCGGGCTGAGAACAGCCTGAGGGTCCCAACCCCACAGGGGCCCGGAGATCACCTTTATAGCACCGTGATGGGGCATCGCTTGCAGAGCTGAGAAGGAGTCTCTGAGAGGGAGGCCCAGTTGCCGCCCTGGCCCTTCCCCAGTACAATTCCTGAATTGAGGCCTGCCTGACCCCTGTTTTCCATCCCATCCCACTGCACAGGAAAGGTCCAAATACAGCCACCCACTCCTTCAAACTTACAGTGTAATAAGTCTATGGCCCTGTGCACTCCAACAGTCGTTTTTTCTGGCCACATTCGTATGGCTTGTGGGATCTTGGTTCACTAATCAGAGATTGAACCCCAGCCCTCCACCCGCCTCTACACACACACCCTCCCACCTACCCCCATCCCTCCAACCCCCGGCAGTGAGAGTGGAGCCCTAACCACTGGACCTAGAGGGAATTCCCAACAGTCTGTTAATAACTATACTAGTGGCTCATCTTTTGGTGGTGTTTTCTGAGGGCTGAGCACTGTGCTGATGAACACTTTATAACCATCAATTAACCTTCAGACAATCTTATCAAGCAAGGAAGTATAACATCCCCATTTACACACAGAGGCCTAGAGAGTATACACAGTGTGCCCACCTTGTGCCTTGGCTGGTAGAGATGCTCTCCCAACCCCTCAGCTTAACACTGGCACCATTCTGCCCCCCACCCCTCTCCAGCCTGGTTAGGCTTCAGTAAGCATGCTATTCACTAAGGCTCCTTCGCATCACTGTTCCATGCTCACTGGTTCCCACCCAGAAGCACTGCACCCTCCCCTCCACGTCTCCAAATTCACCCAACTGGCAAGGCTTAAACTTACATGGCCAGTCACAAGGAAACCACATTTGCCCTCTGAGATCCCACTGTCACACTATAACTTGGACCAGACACCCCACTCTCCTGCTCCTTCTTGGGTCTCAGTTTCCTTATCTGTGCAATGGAAAGGAAGGGAGGATGGTTCCTTTGTTTGAGACACACTAGTCCACATTCCAGTCCCAGCTTCATGCAGAGGTCTTAGCCAGGACCCCTACACTGACCTTGCTCCTTCTCGCTGTCCCTGACTTCAATCCCTGCACAGACCTAGGGCCTCCAACATACTGACTATCTGAAAGCTGACATCTCCCTGAAACTGAGACACCAAAGTTATACGTCTTATTGTCAGCTGCCTATAACGTCTTCAGGCAAATGGCTGTCACTCATCCTCCCCGGTCTCCATCTCAGCCTAGATCCAATGGCATTCCCCAACAAGTAGACACAGGCCTCTGCTGGGCCCCAAGGCGCCCCCCAGTGCCCAGAAATCAGTACTGGCCTCCCCTCCCAAGGCTGGCCAGGCACCTGCAAGAAGTAAGCGCTCATGGGGTCCTCTTTGTTGTCCTCATTGTAGAAAAGGCCTCCAGCCACGAAGATCTGGTTCTCTTTGGTCACTAGGCTGACATGGTTCTTGGGGATCTGGGTCGAGAGGGAGGCACAGTAGCACTCGTTGGCTGCCGGGTCATAGGCCACGGCGCCCTCCTCACTGATCATGAAGATGAGGTCCTGCAGGAACATGCCAAAGCGCAGGGTGTCATTGAGGATTCCCGGTAGGACGCGCTCTGCCTCCTCTTCCTCCTCCTCCGCCTTGGCTTCGGTTGTGCCCTTGTCAGTGGCCTTGGCCCCAGCCGACTCCTTCCCCTTCTCTTTCTTCTTCTTGCGCAGCACAGTGATGCGGCCCTCGTGGGCATCTTTCACCATCTGCACCTTGCGCAGCAGCTCCGGCTGGGCACGCACGAGAGGGTGGCGCTCCACACGGCTCTCTAGGAAGGCGCGTGGCAGCAAGCGGAAGCGCACGCTCTCGAAGACCGTGGGCAGTGCGCGCTGGCGCTCGGCTTGTGCCTCGGCGTCACCGCTGCTTGCCCATCGCATCACCGCTTCGAACACGGCTTCCTCCTTCTCTACGTTGAGGCCATCGCTGGAGATGATGGCAATGAGCTCGTCGGCCGAGAGCCCTAGGAAGTCGGCGTCGCGGGCCACCAGCGAGAAGCGCGCGCAGATGAAGTCGCGGGCGGACACGGCGAGGCGCGCGCAGTCGAGCAGGAGGCCGAGGCGGAAGACCGCCAGGCAGTTGGCCAGGCACAGGCGCTTCTGCAAGAAGGACACGCAGATGGTGAAGATAGAAGGGATCTGGAAGCGGTGCGCCGCAGCGAACAGGTCCTGCACACTCGCCTCGTCCAGCGCGATCTCTGACGTGTACAGATAGTGGAGCACCTGGGCCACCACGTCAGGGGACACCTCCTCTAGGCGCAGCTCGCCTGCGCTCTCAGGCTCGGCCAGGAAGCGCGCCCGGAAGTAGGGGCTGCAGGCAGCCAGTACCAGGCGGTGGCACGGGAACTCGCGCTCGCCCACCCGCACCACACAGTCGAGGAACTTGCCGTGGTCCAGCATGTCCTTGAGCCCGTCCTGCAGGAGCGTCTGCTGGTACAGCCGCTGCTCCTCGGCCTGCTCCAAGCCCAGCGCCATGGTGGGTGGCCTCCTCTCCGCCCTCCCTGCCTTCCTGCTGGGTCGCACTCAGTCTACGCAGCTGTCCAAGCCGGGCTATATATAGAGCTGGACCCGGCCGGGTAAGGCGAGCTGCCTGGCCTCCCGCACATGACGCAGAGGGGACAGCTGGGCTGAGGCCCCCTCCCAGAGCAACCTTGACTCAGCCCCTGGGGTTCATGGGACTGGGGTAGGGTGTCTCGGTCCTCCCTGAAAGATGAGGGCCTCCTTGCCTCCTCTGTAAAGGAGCACAGTGAGGCCTTCACTGCTTTCCTTCATCTAGGTGATGCGCCTCAGGGAAGGGGATGACCCAAGCTCTGCCTCTCAGTCCAAGCAGGGAGAAGCCTTCAAATCCCTCTGCAAGGGTCTCCCTTCCTCCAGGCCTTGTGGGCCTTTCTGCCCAGCTGCCCCGATTCTCCTTGCAGTGTATCTCCCTCCACCCAGTCCTGGACATGGTGTGCTTAGGTTTCCCACTCAGTGAATTTGGGCCTGGGGAACCTGTTGCCTCAGCTTTAAAATGGGAAGACTTTTCTACCCCAGCTCGGAGACCTTCCTTGGACTGTGCAAGAAAGCAAGAAGATGCTTGAATAAACAAGGCCCTGTGGGGCCTGAGAAGGCCAGATCACTCTGTTGCACCTCAGTTTCCCTTCCTGCACAGTGAAGAGATGGGTGAGTTCGATTTTTAAGGGCTTCAGTTCAGTTCTGCTGTGGTTCGAAAGCAGAATCCCACTGCTGTGTGATTCTGTGGTTTGGTGTCGGGGCAGAATCACACAGTACCACTCACTGTGGTTCTGTGTCCCTGCGAACACACAGGCACAGCGTTTCACATTGTAAGCTGTCAGACGTGCTAGATTCAGTTTTGTAGGTTCAACTATTTTAGGTGTTAAAACCCCCAGGGATCAAAAAACTAACAAACAAAAAGTTACACTCAGAGTTGAATATTCCAGAAAAGCTGTCTATGCTCAGTTCTTCGTCCATCCTAAGCTTGACCTGAGCTTGCCCAGCCTTGGGGCCCCTACACCTGTCTAGCATCTGAGGAATCCGGGTAGAGGTCTGGGGCAGCCAGTCCCAATGCCCACCCTGCTCTGGACTCCTGACTGCCTCCCCCCGCTCCACAACATGCACACACACATCAGCCTCAGCCACCAAGATTAACTTGTTCCCAAAGTGCCAGAGGCTGCAGCTGTGGGTTAAATTTAGCCCCCAGGACACTGGTGTGAACTGTTATGGGGCATTCTCCCATCATTCCTGAGTCACTTGTTTATAACCTCAGGCTTGAGGGGCAGGGGGATTAGCCAGGGGGGCTTAGTCTGGGCCAGGACTGAGTCACCACCCCGTTTTGTGATCCCAGTGATGTCAATGCCTGTCCCTCCTGAGCAGCGCTTTCAACCATTGCTTGGTGACCCCTCTAGCAGGTCTCAGAGGGACACAGCACCTAGGTAGGATCACCTAGAAATAATCCTGTCTTCCGGGAAGGGCAAAGGCTCACCCAGGGGCCTCCAGCCCAGCCGTATACTGCAGAACATTTCCATTCAGCACCATCAGTGAGGAGACCAGGTTCTGAGAGGCTCAGCCATGTCACACAGCTGGCAAGTCACACAGCTGGCAAGTGGCTGATCCAGGATTCAAAGCAGATCTGCCCACCTCCAAAGACTGTGGGAATCCCTCCCTGCCTTGCTGATTCCAAAGAAAATGTCCGTTAATTGTCGTCTCACTTTCCAAAGACCAGGACAGAAGGTACTGGCTGAACAATTAACTTATATTTATCAGATGATTCAATGGCATATTTTTAGATTATGATGAGTCCCATGGTGCTCACTTCCTACCAGGCATTCTACTAGAATGTTTATATGTGGCTCATCCATTCATCGAGAACCTACTGTGCACTATTCTAAATGTTGAGGATTCAGCAGTGAACACATCGAGTAAGAATTCCTGTCTTTTTGGAGCTTAACTTCAGCTGAGGGAAGGGGAACAGCAACAAGTAAATAGTTATACAGGGTGTCAGAGGATAACTGCTGTGGTAACAGGTAGCTGGGAAGGGGGCATGGGAAGTGATGGGTGGCAGAGGTCACACTTTTAAATGGAATAGTCAGGATGGACTCACTGAGTGGACTATGCTTGAGCAGGTTTAAACCATGGAGGAGGAGGATTCCAAGCAGGGGAACAGCTTGAGCTAAGGCCCTGAGGCAGGACCACACCTGTCCTGTTCCAAGAACAGCGAGGAAGCCAATGAGCAATGAACGAGGAGGTGAGTAGGAGATAAGGGCCGAGAGGTAAGAGGGGATGGTATCATGCATGACCAGTGTACAGATGGGTATTTTTGCCCTCTGTGAAATGGGGAACGCCTGTTTATTTTTAAATTATAATTATGGGGAATGTAAACATTTCCAGGGAGAGAGTAATATACTTATCTCTCATGTACTGAGCACCCTCTTTCAACACCTGTCAAGTCATGAAGTCATGGCCAGTCCTATGTCATCCCTGCCCCTCTCATTCTGGTTTCACCCAAGGACATGCCCAGGGATCACATGTGGGAGGGAGAAAGCATGACTCCAGGGTTTGATGCTGATCAGAGGGAACTGTCACTTCATTTCATCCTTTTAAACTTTACAGCATTGGGCTCCTCAACAGAAATGCCAGCATCTAAAATCCTGAGGGAAGTCACTTCCGGCCTGAATTTTACACCCAGGGAGATACAGTCAAGTTCTTCAGAATGTCATTCCTGGAAGTGGTCCGGAGGAGAAGGTAAATGTTAGGGTTAGGAAAAAGGAGTCCACTAAGACATAAACCTTTTAGAAGTTAAAGATCTCTGCAGTGAACTCAAAAGGACATAGTCTCAGCAAAGAGGGACAGGGAATGACAGGCTGGGGGAGGCTGTTAGGCAGTTTCTCAAGTCTCCTTGTGGGAAGCTGGTTGCACTGTGTGTTCCTAGGGTTATCTTCCTGTACTGCTCCTTGGTTACGAGAGTGATGCAATGGATGGAACACTCGCTGTTTGCACATACTGGAAGGAAAGTTGCATTTATGACAAGGGGTTTGGGAATGTAGCCGTGATAAAACACCTAGAAACCAAAGTAAATTATGTTTAAAAGAGCCAAAAGTAAAAAGTTATGAGAGAGGAAATGGAATCATATTGTATTATATGGCTTGGTTGAGATCGGTGTCTACATAGTCATAATAATGTTGATACTAAGTATTAATCTAACCTCAAATAGTAACATAACCATTTTGGGAGGGAGGGGAATTGTGTATATATTGTTGTGTGTGTGATGGGAGTGTGGAAGAAATACATCAATAGCCAATGCCTAAAACTGAAAATAGGAGGAAAGCAGTGTTGGAGGTGTGCTTTCCATGGGCAGGAAAACACCAAAAATACCAGCTGAATTGGAACTGCTCACTTGTTGGGAGTTGGAAAGGAGGAGATGCAGGGAACTGCAGGTTTTTGTAAAAAAAAAAAAAAAAAGTTCTAGAAATATTTGGCTTCTTCAACTATGTCCAAATAAAACTTTAATTAAAAAAATAGATATTTTGCTTAGAGGTTCTCTAGAAAACCATGCTGACATCGGACTCTTGCTCACAGCACGGTGGGGCTGCCAGGAAGAGGTGGTATGGAGGCAACGCACGGATGGACAGGTAGCACAGGGGAAACAGGGAGGCCGAATCCCTGCAAGACACTGAGCAGGGAGCAGCCAGGCCCGCAGGCGTAGCAGCAAGTGGCACTTTCAGGGTGACTTGAGCAAGCCCCTGTTCCCCTCAGAGAAGTGGGGGTGTGTGGAAGGCAATGTCCTCATCCTGGGGACCTGAACCCCATCCCTGGCCAGTTAGTGAGCCACCCAGCAGCCTCTCTCCCAGCCCCTCCCAGTGTCTGAGACCCCTCAGATACCCTGGTATCTCATCTGAGACCCCTCTCTGGGCATCTGAGACCAAGTGCTACATACATAGTGAGGGGCATCATTCATTCACCACGTGTCCCCACAGCCTAGAATTCTATCCCGCATGGAGCCCGGCGCCCCAGCAAAATAATGCTGAGGTCCACGGGGAGAGCTGCTTGCTCCCTCCTCGGAGGCCATGGTCTTCCATCTGAGTTGTTCTCCTAGGCACAGACACCAAACTCCTTCAGACCTCAGCCTCTGGCTCTGGAGGTTCCCCAGGAGCCCAGGCCATCCTCAGGTGAGGGAGACGGGACCTGGGGATGCGCCGGGCACAGGTGTCCATGTGGTCGTTGGCGGCTGCGCTGTCCTCCGTCTCTCTGCGGTCCGCGTCCTTTCAGCCCACGGTCAGGGCGGCATGTGTAAAGAAGAGGCTGGGCCAAGGGACAGTTGTACTGCCTTTATTCCCCTCCACTCTTCTCCTCACCCTCCTGCAGTCCCCCACACACTCTGGGGCTGTGGGATGACCACACAATGCAGACATCAAGGGTCCACGTACCTGGGCACAGCCGTTTCGCCACTGAGTGCCACCCCCTCGACTGCCGAGGGGTGCCATGTGGGCCACGGCAGCAAACGTCAGAATCAGAGGCTCAGGCTTTGCCCCCACTGCCCGCCACCCCGAGCCTGGATTCCTAGAACTGTGGTCATGGGGCTTGAATGGTCATCTCTCTGGCCACTCATCCCCAGCTGGCCCAAGCCCAGGGACTACAAGGGGAGCTGGGGAGGGGCAGGCCAGGTTCCGGACTCGAGGCTTGGCCAAGTGGGCTGAGAAGTCCAGCTGGACAGAGCGGCCCCCCTTGGCAGATCTGCAGTGGGAGGTAATCATCCCAAGCCCCTTCCCCATCACCAGCCCTGGGAAGTGGGTGTGATGGCCCAAGCCCCTCCCTCCAATATCCAGGTGCTTGTTAATTTGTTTTAAAAATTAAAAAGGAAATGTAAAAGCTGGTAAAACAAGAACCCCTATCCATACTGGCACGGCTGAGGTTCCATTATTGCTTCAGACCCTTGTGGTCTGGCCAGAAAGGAGCTCCCACCAACACTGGCCAAAGGGGAAGAGAGCATTTAGCACCAGGGACACAGGGCTCCTGTCCCCGCTAGGACGGGGGCCTCCCAGGAGAGGGGTTGGGCGTGCCCATCTAAGCTATTAATACCATGACCATCTGACCAGTGCCCAGCCTGCTGTCTGGACCCCTCTCGTGCCCTGAGAAGGGAAGCATACAAGAGTAGGAGCCCCAAGTCCTGGGACAAGGTCTCGCCAGCAGCTCCCTACACCCATCTCCAGCCTTTGCTTGTGAAAGTCTGACTTCATGGATCAGAGGGCCAGCCTGGCCAGGGCCCCCTAGGCTCTCTAAGGCTGCAGTGATGGTAGCAGGTGACAGGGCCACCAGCTCTAACGGGAGATCCTGGTGTCAGCCACAGGGGGTGAGAAGCTCAAGGGAGTCCCAGCCTACAGCCCATTTGGGGAAATCAGACTTTTCTTAGGAAAATGTGGGCCAGCTCTGAAGAGCTGCCAGGCACTGGGACTGGAGGTTGGAAATAGCAAGGGAGAGGGGGAAGTGGGGGGGGGGGACCCTGAGGACGTCATGGAAGCCCAGAGATCAAGGGGTGCAGGAGAAGAAAAGAGCTACAGTAGAGCAGGAGCCTGAGGTGCAACCCTGACCCCGGAAGAGGCTAGAACCTTCAGCCTTGGGGTGGGGGAGCTGCAGTGCTGGGAACCAGACAGCAAGCTTTCCTCTCTGGAGGGGGTGCCCAGAGGACAGCAGGGGCATCTGAGGGTACGTACGTAGGCTCTGGCTTGCACTGTTCCTGCTACAGCCCCAAACTCAAACCCTCTAAGCCCAGAGAACAATCTGGGCTGTGTGGCTTGGATTCTAAATCCTCAAATCATTCGGGCTCCTTGGGCTTACCCACATCTGTACAGAATAAAGTGCTTCGTTTATTGATGATTAAAATGTCCCCAGCCCCCTACCCCAGCGCCATGGACCTTACAAGGAGGTCTGAGGGGTCCCGACCCCCTCAGCCCTTGGGCTGATGGGGCCAGTCCCCCCTCCACCACCCGCTGGGCTCAGGCCTCTTCCCACTCCAGCCATGCTGGGAAGGTGGTGGTGTGGGGGTAGTCATGGGGGTTTAAGGTGCAAAGAGTATAACAAACAAAACTGTATAAACACAATAGGAAAGAGCTTAACTAGGAAATATGTAGCTTATGGAACCTTCCTCCCCCTTTTAAAGGCAGGAATCAAGACGTTAAATGACAACAAAAAAAGGATGTCCTATTAGTGCTGGCCTTGTGAGGGCAAGCATTGGGCACAGGCTGGGGCTCTCCCAGCGCCCGCGACCCTGACCCCCCGGGCCTGATCATGCAGGCTCCTTGTGCCATCCATGAGCACAGAGGCCCAGGAGGGACAAGGGTGCTGGATGCCAGCCAGGGGCGGGTTGTGACCAGGCCTAGGGAGTGGAGGAGGCTTGCTCTGCCTTCAGGGAGCAGACGGACACAGACACACACATCTCTAGTGTGGGAGATGCAGCTGGGGCAGCTGGTGAGGGATGGGGTGCTCTGTGAACAGCTGCCCTGGCCTCCGCCCCACTGATAGCACCTTGAAACCTCAGAACATTGGCCCAAGCCTCCTCCTTAGGGGCCTGCCCCTGGGGTCCACCCATCTGCAGGGGCTCCTGGGCAGCAGGCCCTGGGAGCTGGTGCTGTGGGAGCCAGCCCGTCTGTCCACCCAGGGCCTGGCCCACAACACCCTGAGGCCCAGCGGCTTCTGGGGACATCTTCTCCAGGACCCAGGGCCCTCGGTGCAGCCTAGTGCAGGTCGGGGATCCCTGTGCCTGCCGCAGGGCTGTGAATGGGGAAAGCAAATGTCTGGGGTCCAGCCCCTGCCCGCCCCACACCCCCGACCCTCCCTATGCAGAGCTGCAGTCTTCGCGCCTCGCCACAGCCTCCCGGCATGCTCTCACGACATCCAGGCTCAAGCCTCTGCCTGGATATCTGCAGCCCTCACACTGGGTCCATGCCTCCTCCAAAGGGGGATGGCACCCCAACTTCTCCCCAAACCCTCCAGGATATGAGGCGCAAGTTAGGGGGCCCAGGAGAGACGCGGATAAGTGGCTGAAGGTGATCTGGGCTGGGCCACCCCCCTCCCTCTGGCATAGGCCTCAGCAGAGTGACCAGTCACACCTGCTCCCTGGGCCCCTGTCCCCCCTACCTGCCGCCTCCAGCGCCCCCCTCGCCTGGAGGGGGATACTGCCAATGGTTTCCTCTCTTTTCTTTATCCTTCACTTCCCAAAAAACAAACAACGAAAAAAGTAAAGGCTTCAAGAAGTCACTGAAAGGGGGCACTTGGTAGCGAGGTGTCCTCGGCCAGCTCTGGGGGCTGCCAGCCTGCACACCCCCCAGGGTCAGGGGCCTCGGGGCGAGGCCGGTGTCCAGCCAACTCCGGAGGTGTCACTGCCCCCAAGGAGGAGGGGAGGGTCCTGGGCCCCTTGCAGCAGGCAGGCAGTTAGTTGTTGGTGCTCAGCCTCCCGCTGCCCGGGCTGGAGGCTGTGGGGAAGAGTGGCGGCGGGGGCGGCAGGTGCGGCGGGGGTGGCAGGGTCTGTGGCAGCCCGGGCAGCAGGGGCAGCGCCTGGGGCGGGGCGGGGGACAGGCCCGGGGCCGCGGGGGCGCCGTCGCTGGCCATGGGGTGGCTGACACGGAAGCACTTCTCCTTGTGCGCCTTGAGCATGTTGGAGAAACGGAAGCGCTGGCCGCACACGTCGCAGGGGTAGGGCTTCTCGCCGGTGTGCGTGCGCCGGTGCCGCTTCATGTTGGGCCGGCTGGTGAAGCTCTTGCCGCAGATTTCGCAGATGTACGGCTTCTCTCCTGCAGGGTGGGTGGGGATGGGCCTAGGAGAGTTGCTGGGGGGCCACCA
This sequence comes from Capricornis sumatraensis, assembly GCF_032405125.1. Lineage (NCBI taxonomy): Eukaryota > Metazoa > Chordata > Mammalia > Artiodactyla > Bovidae > Capricornis > Capricornis sumatraensis. The sequence goes on along the minus strand of NC_091078.1, from coordinate 60,396,758 downwards.
CGCCCCCCACCCCCAACCTGTGAGCCAGCCTCCCTCATCCGACCTTGGGAGTCAGGGAGGCCAGGGCTTAGCGTCAGAAAAGGGCAGAGAAGGATGCCCGCTACGGCGCGGAGGCCATCACCGTTGGACATGGGTACCTGTGTGGGTCTTCATGTGCTCATCAAAGTACTGCTTCATGTTGAAGTCTTTGCCACACCACTGGCACATGAACTGCTTGTGGCCGATGTGGATGCTCATGTGTGACCGCAGCTGGTACTTGTACTGGAAGCGCTCATTGCAGTTCTGAGGGCAGGGTGGGGTGGGGGCAAGACCCAGGGCAGAGCAGGGGAATAACCTTCAGGGAGGGAAGTGCTGGTCTCCAGCTCACAGGTCCGTGGAAGGACTCACAGCGGGAGGGACTCCTGGGCAAGGAGGGGTGGATGCCAAGGCCGGCTGAGGTGCTTCTGGGGTGGGGCAGTGCACAGGGCACAGGTAGAGAGGCCCAGGCAGGAATGGGGCTCAGCAAGTGGGAAAAGGCCCCAGAGTGCAGGGAGCCCTTGTGCTTAAGACTCTCCATCCTTCCTCCTTGTCCAAAGGCCTCCCTCAGCCCCACCTGCAACTCTTTCTCTGATCTCTGCCTAAGATGTGTCTTTCTCCACCTCTCCAGAAAGCCTGTCCTGCGGTTCCAACCCACGCAGACTTCCCACCCTGAACGTGCAGCATTGAGATAGGGAGAGGAAGCAGGGGTATGTGGTAGGGGGGTTGTAGGTGGGCAACCAGGGAAGGATGCAAACAACAGGAGGGCCCCCTCTCTTTCTGCTCCCTATACTCCAGTCCCCCCACCCCCTGGTTTTTAAGCTGCTGTTGCCCCTGATCCCTGCCCTGTTCAGGGTGGTCCCTGGGGAGGAAGTGGACTCACCTCGCATCTGAACGGCTTCTCCCCGGAGTGCTGCAGGGAGTGCACCTTGAGAGACATGCTGCGTTTGAAGGACTTCCCACAGGTCTCGCAGGTGAAGGGCATGTCCTTGGTGTGGGCTACGGGGCAGGCACCATGGCCATGACATCTTGGGGGGGACCCATCTGGCTTCTCCCAGGGGACCCCTGCTGGACCACCCGCCACACTGAGCCTTGAACCCACCTTCTGGGGCACCATCTACCCTGGGACCTGCCCCGTGGCCTCTGTCCCCCAGGCAAGGTCCTTCCCCATCCCTCCCTGTCCCTCCCCCCAACACCCCCTGCTAGGTCTCTGTCTGCTCAGACAAGCACAGAGGCCTTCATGGTTCTTTAGCCTCGGCTCAAATCCTGGCCCAGCCACTGGTTCCCTGCATGGCTGCTGTGAGCCTCAGTGAGTCTCAGCATCCTCTTCTATAAAAACAGGAAGAGTGGTCCTAGCTCTCCAAGGTGGCTGGGCTTTACAGAAGATGGCACCTGTAAAGGCCTCAGCCTTGGGTCCCCTGCCATCCAGAAGGAGTTATCTGCACTCCCCGCCAAAACAAACTCCAAGGAAGATGTGGGAGGAAGCAATTGGAGACAGGGAGGGCCCCCCTCACAGTTCAGAGCTGGGGAATCCAAGCCCAGGAAGGACCACCAATCCTGGGTTACCTAACATGCTCCTGGTTGATACCTACACCCCAGGTTCCCAGCTCCCAGTCAGTTCATATTGGAAGCCTCCAGAACTGTCTGGTAGAGAAAGAGCATCAGGCCTGGCCAGGGCTCGCTCACTCCCTGGCTAGGGAGTGGGGAGAGCTCCATCCCCCAAGTGGGCAAAGAAAGGAGGGCAACCCAGACACCAGACTCAGCCAGGCCCACCTAGAGGGGAGGGACAGCCATGCCCAAGGTAGCAAAGTGGCCCAAGACACACTTGTGTCCAGGTATGACCCCTGGGAGAAGGGTTGCATTCAGAGAAGTCTGAAGCCCTGTCAGGGGCACAGCTGTCCTCAGACTGAGACAGGGGCTGTGTCAGCCCACACAGCAAGCACTCTGTGTAATTTAGCAGAAGGTGCTCTGGTGGACCCAGCCCCGTGTTGGGATGGCAGTGTGCTAGCTGGATTCTGGTCTCCACCTGCCCTCCTGTCATGAGCCCTTGTGCCATATGCAACCTGCCCAACCGTACATGGCAGCCCTGGCCCCAGACTAGCCCTCCCCCCTCCCCGGTCCCACTGCCCCATCCACTGTCCCCGCCCCACCTCCCAGCTACTTGGCGCCTTCTCATCCCTTTATATTGTCCCTGGATGTGAAAGACTTCCTAGCACACCCAACAGCTGGCCCAGCTTGGACCTTGGGCTCATTCCACCACAGGCCTAGACTTACCAACCATATGCTTGCGCACGTGAGCCATGGTGTAGAACTTCTTCTCACAAATTTCACAGGAGAACTTCTTTTCTGCATAGCCATGCACAATTTTATTGTGCTCGTGGAGGGACCAGAGCTTCTTAAAAGCTTTGCCACATGTCACACACTGTGGAATGAGAAGACTTTAGGCCCTGGGTCAGGACCATGTGACCTAGGACAAGTCACTGCCTCTCTCTAGGCCTCAGTTTCCTCACCTGAACTGTGCTCGAGAGAGAGGTCTTGATGGCCAAGGATCAGCTACGTTTGATATTCTGAGAGTCAGGGGTGGTAAATCCCTAAATATTCTTACCCACCTGCCCACCCGCCCAGGGCTGCAGCCTGGGGCCCTCCCTCCTCATCCTGACCTCACTAGGGTCATGGGCCACCTCTTCCATGAAGTCCCTCCTCTGCTCATTTCAACAAAACATCTTTCTACAGAGGGGAGACACATAACTGGCTGAAGGGCCACAGTGGGTGAGGAGGCTACAGTTCAAGGGGGAGCCCCTCGGATAACAGGTCCTGACAAAGCTGAGACACTATCTCTGCTGCCTTCCCTACTGGGACCCATACCTTGACACCATGGAGATCCCCAAGGGAACAGGTTCCAAAGGGCTGGGGGACTGCGGGAGGTGCAAGGGCCTCTTGGACACGAGATGGTAGTGGGAACCCTGGGGACCACACTCCCCTCCTCCTCAGCTCCTGGGCCCTTAACCCTGCAGTAGGCCAGGGCTTAGGCAGAAATTGGGTCAGGGTACCCAGGGCAGAAGAAGTACAAGCGTCTTTCCCTTTCAGGAAAGAAGCTCAGGGGTGTGCATGTGGCGAGTCACAGGGCAGCCCAGCAGGCAGGCAAGTGGGAGCATGTGCCTGAGGGTGGGGCAGGAATCCAGGTAACCCTCAGGTGACACTTTCTCCAATTAGCAATTAGTTCAGGCAATTAGCATCGCCTACCTACTGCCCCTCAACCTCACTCTCAGCCAGAAAAGGCAAAAAATCACTTGGCTGGCCTTGTGCTGTCTTCACCCTGAAAGGCCAGGCTGGCCCAGATGCAGGCTGGCTCAAGGCTTGGCAGTCAGCCCAGCTCCCCTGTTTGGCCCCGGCAGCCTTCCTGTTGGGCCCCCTGCACTTCCCGAACTGCTCATCCAGTCCCTCTTCCCCATGCCCAGGCCAGCTGGTACCTCCAAAGAGCTAAATGCAGGGGTTTCCTCCCGCCTGGCTGCCCCTTGCTCCACTCAGCCCTTGCAGTAAGTGGAAAATGGCGCCCCCTTCCGGGCAAACCCCTCCTCCCCTCTGTGCTTTCCTGCACTGCTCAATCTACCAAACTATATACCTGGGGGCCCTGCTGGCCTTGCAGCAGTCCAAAGATTTACAAAAACACTGACTCATCTCTCCTCAGAGCTGGCTGTCCCCCAGCCTCACATGCTCAGACAACTCTCTTCTGAGTCCCTGCTCCCCTCTGCCTCTCTGGCAAGGGTACTGTTTGTTCCAATCCTTTCTGCACATCTCTGCTCTTGCGGAAGCCCAGCTCTATCTGCCTCCTCCAGGAAGCTCTCCCTGATGTCATCCCCTGAGCTCTCACCACCCTGGGCTCACCCTTGGGCCGTGGCTGGTCCCACTGTCCCCGGGGTGGGGTTGGGGGGTGGGGGCTGAGCCTGCTCTCTGCAGACTGTGCAGACAATGCGGGCAGCAGGAACCCAGGGCCCAGTTCCGGCCTGGCTCAGCCTGGATGCCTGCCCCCTGCAGGCCCCTTGGAGGCCCACCTGGATGTTGCGTTCGCAGTCCGTCTGCCGGTGCAGCAGCAGCTCGCTCTCTAGCAGGAAGCGCTTGCCGCACTGGTCGCAGATCTGCATGCGGCTGTGGGTCACGTTCATGTGCTTCTCCATGTACCAACGGTTGTTGAAAACGCGCGGGCACTTCTGGCACGGATGGTGCTGTTTTTCCTCCAGCTTCACCTTGGCCCCCAGCCCATCGGCCGCCTGTGGCCCTCGGGAGCCAGGAGCGGCAGCCACTCCTGCAGGTGGCTTTGGCCGCTTCCCACCCCGCTGGCCGGCCTCCTCTGGCTCAGGGGGGCCACGGCGCCGGGCGGACCTCGTGGCCATGCGACTGTGGGCTGGGGGCTCTGCCCGGCTGCTGCGGCGCCCCAACCCCCCCTGCCTGCCCCCTGCCTCCCTGTCCTCCTCATCTTCCTCCTCCTCTGAGCTCTCCTGATCCTGCTCGCTGTGCCCCTCCTCTTCCTCCTCCTCTTCCTCCTGTTGCTCGCTGTGCCCTTCCTCCTCCTCCTCCTCCTCATCCTCCCCCTGACTGCCGCCCTCCTCCTCCTCCTCTGCTCCACTGCCTCCTCCCTCCTCTTCCTCCTCCTCCTCCTCTTCCTCCTCCTCCTCCTCCTCCTCCTCCTCTTCCGAGTGTCTCTGCAGCCCGTCCTCCCGGCCCAGCACCATGGTGGCCGGGCCGGTGGCAGCGCCTGGCTTGCCCTCGGGCCCTGTGGACACGTGCAGTGTCTGGTTGTTGAGGTTCACCTCCACGATGATCTGGGACTGCTCCCGCCGACTGTAGGTGCCAGAACCCCCAAGCTCTTCCTCCAGCTCCTCCCCACCCTCCAGCTTGCACAAGCTGGCCGGGGGCCCGCCAGCCTCTTCAACGCCACCCTCTTTCTCCTCCTTGAAGAAGGGCTGAGCCGGTCCGAGGGCAGCAGGCACCGTGCCACCCGTGGCCCCAGCCCCGTCCTCGACGCGCACGGAGTAGGGGTCGGGGCCCTCTCGGGCGTAGATCTTGGGCAGGCCCGGGGCGTCAGCCTCCTGCTTGATGTCGCAGTAGTAGGTTGGCGCAGCTGGGGTGCAGCCAGTAGCCGGCTGGGCGAGGGTCACCGCGCCGGGGCCCGGGGGGCCGAGGGAGCGGGCATCTAGCAGCTCCTGGCAGGACGCGGCGATGTCGGCCATCTGCAGCAGTGAGGCAGCACTCAGCACTTCGTGGACGTTGGCTGCGTTGACCAGCAGCTTGGACGTGTAGATGAAGTTGAGGATCTGCTGCAGGCCACCAGGCGCCAGCGCCTCCAGGGACAGCTCCACGCGCTGCAGCTGCTTGTTCTGGGTGAAGAGCGAGTGGAAGAACTGGCTGTAGGCGGCCAGCACGCCCTTGTGGGCCGGGAAGACGCTGCGCTGGGGCACCAGCACCAAGTCCACGTCGCACAGGTCAGGCTGGAAGAGGCGCTGCTCGTTCAGGCGGCCCATCAAGCAAGCGAAGTGCAGCGCCACGTCCTCCACCAGCGAGAACTCGGCCGCCGGTGAGTCCGTTGTCTTCTCAACCAGCAACTGCAGGGCCGAGGGCACAGGTCAGGTCGAGGCCAGCCAGGAGGTGCCCCCCACCCCCCATCACTCTTGGTTCCACGTGACAGAGAAGGTGCCGAAACTCAAGCAAAGACGATGGGGAACCAGGATTCAAGGCCGAGTCAGCTGTCCCTCAGAGCTTAAACTCCTGAGGCTGCGTATCAGCTCCTGGGTCAGTGGCTGACTTTTCTGGGCCTCCAGCTGTTCCACTGTGAAATGGGAGCAGTCATCCCAGGAAGGGAAGCAGAAAAGGAGGAAAGGGGAAGGAAAAGGTTCGAGGGGGAACAACCATGCTGGTGGGCCAGGAACCTAGGGGTTTCCTGGGATACAGGACTTCTGATGCTAAAACCAGGGCTGTCCCCAGCAAAAACGAGGACTGGGTTGTCTCCCCAGAGGGATCATTTCAGTATTTCTGGTCCCCATGGATTCTCTCCCTGACACTCACTCACAGATAAAACCAATCCTGCCCAGCCCCAGACACTTTAGGAACAAAAGTCACAGTCACTCTCCTGGAGGTACAGTGGCCAGAGAGAGAGCAGTGAGCTAGGTGACTTCTGTTCCTGAGGTGTTTGGGGTTGGGCAGGATTGGTTTTATCTGTAAGTGAGTGTCAGGGAGAGAATCCACAAGGCCTGGAAATACTGAAAGGATGCCTGAGACGACCCAGTCCTGGTTTGCCAGGAGCCAGCACCGGAGATCCCACCTATGACAAGGTCATGTGGAAGAGATCTGATAAGCAAGGCTTCAGGCCTCGAGGGACCCCCCCGGACCAGCTCGAGCATCTACCCCAAAACCAGAATCTGTCTTACTGTTTTGTGCCTTTCACCAACTCTCCTGACATTAACGGGGGGCTATTCCCGACCACCTTTCTCTGGAGAAAATCAACTTAGGGCTCTAACTAATAAATCTCCTGGACATGAAAGGAATATTTCAAATCAAACCCCCTCTGTTAGCATTTTAGCTTGCTTGGCAGGTTTATCCAGACTCCTGCAGCTACGCATGTGATTATTCACAGCCTCCCAGCTGTGACAGGCACGGGAAGCCTAAAACATAGAGCCTTTCAAAGGGTTAAAAACTATTAGAGTAGTGCTGGTGTAGGATTTCATTATTGGGCCAATGCTTGTTGCTAAGTTTCCATATCTCTTATCCACTGTGCACCTGGGAGTGCATTAGTTAACATAGTTGGAATGTAAGAAAAACAAGTGTAGCCTTGAATTAACCACATCAGACTTTTGAGCTAATTGGTTTTTTCTTGTAACTCACTGCACCTTTGCTCCGTGAGAAATGTAACTCTGTTTAGCATTTTCTGAGGCTGATATAGATTAGAAATATAAAGAAAAAACACTTTGAGGGAAAATAAGTTTTCTGGTTGAGCAGCCTTTATCAAAAGAGGGTCATAAAATGTCCACAGGCCTCCAAGGCCAGAAAATAACGTACACAACATCATTTGTGGGAAAGGTATGCAGAAAAAATGCTGGCTTCAATAAGGGCAAAACTGCTGGAGTGTTTGGGCTGACTCTGTATGACCTTGCATCTTTCATTTCCCTCTATGTACAAGTTAAGGTATAAAAGTCCCTTTTGAAAATAAAGTTACAGGCCTCGCTCACCAAAGAAGCTTGGTCTCCCCTTGTCTTTCTTTCTTTCTCTCCTCTATTCCTCTCTCATTCATTCATTCATTCATTCATTCGCCAGTGCCGTTTCTCCTGAGGGTTCCCCTGGATCCTGCGGGGGCTGGACCCCGGCACTGGTTTGCTGGGGACGGCCCTGGTTTTAGCATCAGAAGTCCTGCATCCCAAGGCCTGTACCAAACCCTTTCCCTCTAGGGCCCCCAGACCCCAGGTCAGGTGTGGTCCAGGCCCAAAGGTTCCCAGATGATGTCATCTTGGTGGAGCCTGAAGGAGGCCTTTGAATCTGATTGGTCAGATTATTAGATCCTTGGGCCACTTTCAGTATCTGTGAATTGCCTGGAGCAAGGGCTGGCTTAATTCTTGCTCCCACCACAGCGGCTTCCCTGAAAGGTGAGCAGCACAGACAGGCAGGCTGCCCAGTTCCTTGCATGGATCCAGCGCACAGCAGATATTCAGTTAACATCTATCAATGATCTGCCTGGTTCTGGCCCTCCTCAGGCCCTGTCCACTAAGTCAGAGCCTCCTACATTTGAGGGTACCTTGTTGCACTGCAAAGCCATCAGCTCTCCTACCCTATGCATCTCTCTGGAAGCCTTGGGATGAAACCCCAGTCCCATTCATCCACAGCCTACCCCTCCCCTTTACGTCAGTCCTTTCAGTCACTTGAATGAGAGGACCTGCCCTGGGCTTCACCCTTCACACCCAGTAGCCCAGGGCAGCACCCACCTCATGCTCTCTTTTTTTTTTCAGCAGCTGCAGCTTGCAGGCTCTAGCAGTTGTGGCACACAGGCCTGGCTACCCCGCAGCACATAGGATCTTCCTGGACCAGGGACTGAACCCATGTTCCCTGTATTGGCAAGCAGATTCCCAACCACTGGACCAGCAGGGAAGTCTACCACCATCTCTCTTGAGTTCCTCCCCAACACCTCCTTTACTCCAGCCAAGAAGCCACTTGTTTGTTTCTCTGTCTCAGGCTCCTAGCCCATCTAGGTCTAGCCAATCTAACAGGAATAAGGTGCCAACCCCCTTTCATCTCCATCCTCTGACTCATTCTAATTCATCTTCTGGGACCAAACTTTATTACACAGATGGGCTCAGAGTGGGAGGGTCTCACAGTCAACAGAAGCAGAGCCCCTGGACTCTTAGCCCTGCTGAGGCCACCCAATCTGTGTTGGACTGGATACTAGTCCACGTGGAAGTATTTCTTGGCCTTTAGTGACTCAAAAAGCAAGACGAGGCATCTCGGGACCAGCTGTGCTTCCCCAGACCCCACCAGCACCTCCGGCAACCTGTACCCTCCTCCCTAGAGCGGCTGCCACCTGCAAGTCAGTGAGGGGTCAGGATGCAATTTGGTTGTAACAGAAGTTCCTCAGGGCCTCCAGGGGCCAGAGAGTGGTGGGGAAGTAGCTTGGATAAGGACTTGTCAATGTCAGACCTGTTGTGGGGTACCCATCCCAGGTCCACTGCTCCTTCACAGAATGCCCTCCAGTGCCTATCTGCCATGGGTCAAGGGCAGTGCCTAACATTTCCTGTGTGCACATCGGGTCCCAGGATCCAGTGAAGACTCCTCTGGCCTCAGCAAGGGAGGAAAGGTTAGCCTGGGGGGTAGTGTTGCCCCAGAGACTCCATTTCTGAGGCAATACCCCCAGGCAAGGCTGCACCATCCATGGCCCTTCAGGGGCCCAAGGATCTTACAACCAGGAGCCCTGACTGGACTTCCTTGACCAGGCACACAGATGCTGCCTGAGTCCTTATGTGGCAGCCCCTCAGTGGGGTATGGCTACCCTCCCCCAACCCCCCGTGGCCTGGTACCTCCCACACAGGGCCCACCAGCTGTGTCTGCCTCTCCAGCCAGATGTGCCAGTTTCGTGAAGCTGTAGATGCCCCTCCCCATCTGGCTGTGCCGGCTGCAGTCACACACCCCAACCCAAGTCCAGGCCAGCTGGGCTAAGACACAAGACCAGAGGAGTGGTCAGGGACTTGTGTTGCCAGGGCATTTCATGCCCTCAAACCCTCCCCCACAAGCCAGGCTGGTGGGGGCAGGCCAGGTGCCAGGGACACCTGCAGAGGCTGCTCACCACCGGCAGAGCCTTCTACTCCTGAGAGGTACCCTGCCTCACCATCACAAAACCACCAGCTAGCTCCCTACCCTGCCCCAGCATCTCCCTGGAGGCCCCAGGATGAAACCTGGGTGTCCATCTGCACCCCCTACTCCCACGTCAATTCTTCCATCCCCAGAAAGCAGTGGGTGGACCCAGAATGAGCACAGGGGGCACAGGCTCATGACCTACAGCCTCCTCCTTTTAGGGAGAGAGTATCTGTGCCAGCCTCCTCTCAACTCAGGCCACTCGTCCTTCCCAAGAAACAGGCCCAGAGAGGGCGGGGGACGGGTCCAAGGTCACACAGGAGTTTGGACCAGAGCTGCAGTCGTCCTCCCCCCATCCCGCTTGGCCCAGGAGCCCCGAATCCCCTGGCAGGGCGGCTCCAGCGCCCACGTGGCCCAAGGCCCAGGCGGGAATCCGACCTCCTCCCTCCCCCCATCACCCAGTCCGAGGGCGGCGCCGTCCCCGGCCCAGAGAAGCGCCCCCCTCCGCCCGTGCCTAGCAGGACCTCAGCCTCTCGCGCCCCGGCCCCAACCCCAGGAATTTAACCCCTTCCCAGCCCAGGGCCGCGTCAGAGCTCCGCATTCCCAGCCCGCAGGGACCCAGAGAAGGGGTAGGGAAGAGCCGGCGAGGGCTAAGATCCCTCACACCCCTCCACGCCGAGACGACCGGCTGTTCGCTCGAGAGGGCAGAGCGGGCAGGTGGGCGGATAAGTGGGGGGACAGGCAGGGCCTTGCGTACCATGGTGCCGTGGCGCTGGGGGCTCACAGGGCCCCGCGGGATCGCGCTGCCCCCGGCGGCCAGGCCCGGGCCGCTCCATGTAGCGCCGCGCTGGGGGCCGCCCCCGCGCAGGGCCCCGCGACCATGGCCCCCGGGGGCGCGGCCGGGCGGGCGGAGGCGCAGGGCCGCGGCGAGTGCAGCCGCCGAGCAGCTGCGGCCCCAGAGCCTCAGGCGCGGCGGGCGGGGGGCGCGGGGCGCCGATTGGAGCCCGCGCGTCAGCTGGGGCCGCCGTCTGGACGCTTAAAGGGCCAGGCCGCCCTGCGCGCCGGCGGGGGCGCGGACACGCGTGGTACGCGCCGTCCGGGTGCAGCCAGCCCCGCCTCGGGCCGCCGCGGACTCCGGCCAGGCCCCGCCGCTCCCATCCTAGAAGATGGTCCCTGGACTCACTCTCTCGCACCGAGCCCCCTTTCCGCCGGGAAGTTCATCCCGGAGTCTAACCTGGGAGCCCTCCAGCTGCGCCACCGAGGTGGGGTCATAGGAGGAGGAGGCACCGAAATGGGGAAGCTGGGCGCTCCCGCGCCCACCAACCAGTTACAGAAAAGGCTTACACCTGCTCCCCTGAGCGACCTCACACTGAGGGACTGAACCCTGCGTATCCTCACTGGGTCACCATCCCCACCCTCTGACCTGGGCTGCTCTGACCTGAGAGTGAGTCGGGGACCTCAACTGAGCTGACCCCCCACCCCGATCCCAGGGCAGCTCAGGGTTTATGTTATAAACCTTGCTTCTTGTCAATCCATACTGACCTGGTGGCTGCCTCTGGCTGCACAGGGACGCCCAGGGCAGGAGATGGGAGAATGAGAACCACAGGGGCATTGATCAAATCCTTTCATGTGACAGACCCAGAGCTGGGAGAAGTCAAGACTAGAAGAGTGAGGGCCAGAGGCCCAGGTTCCACTGTGTCCCCCAGCCATGTAGCTTGATGGCTGCTGAGAGGCCTTCCTGCTGTTTCTGCTGGGGAGATGCAGCCAGGCCTGCGGAATGCTGCTCTGGCAGGGATGCCAGTGGGGGCTGGGGGCGGTTGTGCTGGCAAGAGGCTGCAAAGAAACACTGCCAGGCCAAGCAGACAGCAGAGTGGGGACCACAGGGCGGTGGGCCTCGCAGAGCCTAGGTGGTAGTTGGGCCATCATTGTGGAGAGGGGGCCTCTGTGGGCCTCTATGTCATCATTCAGATGCTTCTGTTCCCCTACTCCAAGCTGATGGCTGCCCCATGTTTGGTCGCTTTCACATTGCCCACATCTGGGCAGTACCACACTGTATCCCCCACCCTCTTCACTCACACATGCACTTGTGCTTACACACCCACCCATGCCTGGCTGTAGCAGTGTCCCCTGAGTATGCCACCTTGCTCATGAGGGGGCAGGGCCTCTGGGGCCAGTTCAGAGTAACTTGGTTCTGGGTGCCAGAAAAGGAAATGGAGTAGAAGCCAAGATCCCAGGCAGGCGCCATCCCGTAGTCTGATGTCTGTCCTGTGAAACTGCAACGGCCTCCCGTGAGGCCAGGATTTAGGCCCTTAAGACAAGGCCATTCCAGGGTCAGGGAGAAAACATCTCATGGGCAAAAACAGGGGTGACCAAAGAGTGCCAAGAGAAAGAGGAAGAAACCACATAGCTGGATGGAGGGTGAGATGAGACCTTGGTGGAAAAAAGAGATGGCAAGAGAAGAAGGGGCACAGATGGGGGCTCATGCCCCCAGTGATGACCACACAACAGATACTCTGCATCTCTGTGGCTGTGGTGGGTGAGTTGACTCAGCTCCCAAAGGCCTCAAACTGAGGCCAGGCCAGAGCAACCTGCATGTCTGACCAGCCCATCACCTCAGGGCTGCCTTCTGCTTCTTCCACCATCCCAACCCACTTCCTCATCTGACTCTGTGGCTCCCTTGCACGGGCCTGAGAGGTGGTAAGAGAGGAACTGTGTACCCATTGATTGGCTAACGACAGTGAAGGCAGAGCAGGACAGATTCCACAGTCAGATACCAGCGTGAGGAGCCAAGGAAAGATGAGGCTGGAGCAGCCTGCCCCACAAACTGGGAGGAGCCTGGCAGACGGCTGCAAGGGACACTCTTGGGCCCATTTCCCAGCCAAGGTTTGGCAGGGGTTGTGGCCAGCGTGACCAAGGTAGGGCTGCTGGCCCTTTTGGAATTGGCCTTGGTTGCAATAGTCAAGCCAAAGAAGGGGCTGGAGGCTGGGTGAGAAAGGAAGGAATAGGGGGCTCAGTCTTCCTGAAGACCTCAGCTGTTCCCCTTTCTTCTCTGGCCTACAGCCCATCTACTGGGGGAACCCCAGGACAAGCCAGTTCTGGGAGAGGCTACTGGCACTTGGGTCACATGAGACATGGCAGGAAGGCACTGTCCGAAGAGCTGTCTGGTGGGCTCATGTGGGGCTGCCTCGGAGCTGAGGACTGAAAGTTGAGTAACACTAGAGCAAAAGGAGAGGGAGGGTACTCCCCTGCACATGCCCCAAGAGAGGATACAGTTAAACATCTGCAGGGAACCAGAGGTGATTTGATGTAGCAGAATCCAGATTCTTGTCCTGTAGGAGTAGCCAGATGGAGATAGGCAGAACTGTTCCCTTGGCCTTGAAAAGGACCATGCCACAGGATCTTCCCCTCAGAGTTGGTCAAGGCAGGCTTTCTGGAGGGTCCAAGGTGGGACGAGTTATTGGGGAGGGGGATCCCAGGCCAGAATCACATGCCACGGGGGCAAGTCAGGAGTTTGTGAAGACCAGGGCAGGGCTGGATGATCCTCAGACACTTGGGACTGGGTGCTGGCAAGGTCAGCAAAGCCACACCCCTGCTTCTAGAGGCCAGCTCGGTGTTTTCTGCTTTTTTTTCCCCCACAACTTCCCTAAGCTTCTAGCCCCGAACTTCTCTCCCGTGTTGGAGGAGGAACAGACCCAAAACGTGCTGGGGCAGCACTTGCGTGCGTCTGCACACAACAGGGTTTAGCCTCCCTAGGCGGGGCGTGGAGCTGTGTTAACTGCAATGGGGGAGTAGAGTGGGCAGCGCCAGAAAACAGAAAGGGACGTTGCAGCACGGGGCTGGAGGGGTGGCAGGGAAGTTCAACTTACCCATTAGGTGTGGACCCAGGGCTCTGTAGGTTGAGGGAGCAGAGATCCCTGGGTGAGGGGTTGGAGGGGAGTGGATCGCTACTGTTCAGAGCACAGCACTAATAGGCTTCAGCTGTAGGTGGTAGGGCCTAATTCAAACCAGCAGGTTACCCAGTTCCCTCCAGCGGCATAAACGTCATGGCCTAGGCATTTAAGGCCTCCCTAGCAGCTTCCAGGATCCTCTCCACCCTGCTGGTTCAAGGGGCCCTGGGCCTCTCACTAGTGACTGAGCCTGGCCCTCCTCATACTCTCCACCTGGAGGCAAGCATAGGAACTAGTGTCCCTGAACCACTTCAACGTGTGCTTACTTCTAAGCATTTAATCCTCACCACTCCTAAAATGGAGAAGTTATATTAATAACTATAAAGGTCAAACAATTTACCCAGTTACCCACCAAGAAGTATCAGAGTGAAACTTGAACCCAAGCAGTCTGGCTCAGACCCCAAACCCTTAAGGGCTGTGCCACAGAATAGTTGCTCACAGAGATCCTTTACTCCTCCAAAATAAAATCAGATTGGGCCAGAGACAGAGACCAGTGGGATCCTTCTCTGGGAATCTAGCCTGGTGGCAGAGATTTTAGTTGCAGGAGGCCCTGGTGACCGGAGACTGGGGACATGCCAGCCCAGAGTCCTATCCCCTGTGGGCTCTCTGGGAGGCTGATTCATCTCCAGGATGGTCCAGAAAGGGATGCACACTCCTGGTTTTCACATCTGGTTGCACCCTCTTTCTGGGTGTGAGCTGAGAGACCAGCAGTCTAAAGACTATTAGCCTCACATTACAGATGAGTGTCAGGCCTCCAAATGCAGAATGCAAGCGTCTGTGCTGAGTGCTCAGGTCACTTTTTTTTTTAGCCCCAATGTCCTCAGATCTCCAGGCTGGCTGAAGAGACACAACCCTCCCCCAGCTAGTCTGGGTCCTGCAGACTGTGAAACTCAGCTCAGTCTGTAGAGCTTGAGTTCAATAGCTATAGAAGGTGAATGTTGGGGCCTGGGGTCTCCAAGAGGCAGAAGTGCTTGACCCCAAGCTTGGCATAGACCCACTGCAGTCCTTCTGATTCATAGGGAGTAAAGGAGGCAGGCGCAATGGAGTACGCTGCCCTTACCTTCTACTGAAATCATTCAAGAAAACAGTCCGGTAGAGCCTCCTGCTCCTTTGCGTGTTGCCCAGGTAGGCCCTCCTTGCCTCACGTTCCTCAGGTACTGGCTGAAGCTGCCCAGGGCCTGTCTACGAGCTGCCATCTTCCAGGGAACCAGCTCCTCCCCCCAACCTTTACAGCATCAAAGGACTGCTGTGCAGGAGTCCTCTTGGCATTCTGCCCAGTCCATTCTTCACAAGTCCCTCATGGGATCTAGGCGCTCACCTCTCTGAGCAGCGGCAGAGTGGATTCCCTCTCCTAAAGACCAGCATCTGAGCCCAGTCTCTTCCTCCATGAGCCATGGCTTCTGGGCCCCTTCACCTGGCTACACAGTTTGTGTCACTCATTCTGCACTGGTGGAACCTCCGTTCTCTTCCAGTGATGCCTGGCCAGTATTCATGGTCAGTTGTGAGGCACATTTATTTCCCTTGAATCCTCTTGCTAGCTAATTCAGAACAGTCAAAAGTCCTTGACACATTTCCTCCCAATACTGCCCAGCCGATCAAGATGCTATCAGAACATCAGTAAAGATCATGGTGCTTTCTAAAAAATAAACGACCCTAAAGGAACCTCATTTGGGGATTTCCCTACAGCAAACTGACTCTACAATTTTCTTTAAATTTTAAGGCAACACATCCAGATTTGACTGTTTTCAGGAACTACCTGACTTGGTGGTTTACTGTTAACTCAACTTTGGAAACTGAATTTCTGCCAACCTTACTGTGTAAGGTTATGTTGTATTCACTAACAAAGTACAAATCCCTTTGAGTTCTGAGGAAAAAAAAATTAATTGTACTTGCCCTGCAAATTCTCATGTGGATGCTAAAAATATCACAAGGAATATTTTCTCCTGGAGTAAGTGCTATGTGCTTGCTTGGTGAACCACTGTTAGGGAAGGAAGGCGGAGGCTGTAGGTGGCTTAGCAGGTAAACATGCTGTCCCTGGGCAGCATCTCACAGATGGGGTGGGACACAGTCCCTTCTCTGCAAGGATGTCTGTATGCAGGCCACCTCAGCTGGATGACAACTGGACCTGAAAGAAATCTGGAGTTGGTAGGGGAAGTATGACCAAGCACCATCAATGGTTCTCTGCCTAGGTAAACATTTCTGCCTGAAGTTGTCTCTAGCACCACCTCGTGCCCTGCCGGGAGCCACCACGGGAAATCCCACCCATGACAAAGGTCATGCAGAGAAGACCTGACAGGCAAAGGCGGATCAGGACTCGAGGGATTCCCTGGACCTGCTCGAGCCATCTACCCCAAAACCAAAATCTGTCTACTGTTTACTGTATTATGCCTTTCAACCACTCTTCTGATATTAGCAGGGGGCTATCCCTGACCACCTTTCTCTGGAGAAGATCAACTTAGGGCTCTAAGTTGATAAGTCTCCTGGGCATGAAAGGAATATTTCAATTCAAACCCCCTCTGTTGGCATTCTAGCTTGCTTGGCAGGTTTATCCATACTCTTGCAACTAACTCACATGATTGTTCACAACTTCCCAACCATGAATGGCACGGGAAGCCTAAACATTCTAAAAGTCCTAATGGGCATAGAGCCCTTTAAGGGGTGAAAAATTATTAGAACAGTACTGGTAAAGGGCTTCATTATTGGGCCAATGCTTGGTGCCAAGTTTCCATATCCCTTATCCATTGTGCACCTGGGAGTGCATTAGTTAACATAGTTGGAATGTAAGGAAAACAAGTAGTAGCCTTGGAATTAACCACATCAGACCTCTGAGCTAGTAAGTTCTTTCTTTGTTATAACCCACTGCAACTTTGCTTGGTGAGAATGTAACTGTTTAGTACTTTCTGAGGCTGACACAGATTAGAAATATAAAGAAAAAAAAAAACACTTCAAGGGAAAACAAGTTTTCTGGTTGATCAACCTTTATCAAAAAAGGGTCATAAAATGTCAACAGGCCTCCAGGCCAGAAGATAATGTACATAAGACCCTTGTTTATGGAAAGGCATACAGAAAAAAATCCTGGTTTCAATAAGGGCAAAACTGCTGAAGTGTTTGGGCTAACTCTGCATGACCTTGCATCTTTCATTTCCCTCTATGTACAAGTCAGGGTGTAAAAGCGCCTTTTGAAAATAAAGTTACGGGCCTCGCTTCACCTAAGCTTGGTCTCCCTGTGTCATTCTTTCTCCAACGCCGTTCCTCCTGAGGGTATCCCTGGACTCTGCTGAGGCTGGACCCCAGCAGTGCCCCACCACGGATACTCGGCCAGAAGAGGAAAATGGGCCACAGAGAGAGATGAAATCTCTTCCCTCGCTGGGTCAGCAAAGAGACTCAATGCTTCCTTTTCCATTTCAGAAAGACTATTTGAAGTCTTGGTGAATAAAGAAGGATGAGACATGCTCAGACTCAAACTTAGACTAAGTATATAGTTTAATTTCTACAAGGCCTCCCTTTTAAGTTTTAGGGAATTTAAATGAAGTATATACAAATTAGACATTGCCAATATATACAGAAGTATTTTCTACTATTTTTGAACAATACCAGCTATATCATGTTTTATTTGCAATAAAGAGGACATTACAAAAACAGTCCAATAATGCATTTTCTATTAAGAAGCACAATACACAATGTAATTCAATTTTATTAAAAAATCACTTAAAATACAGAACAATCCCCTTTAGGAAGAAAAGCTATTTCTGTAGTCCATTCAGTAAACACACAAGTTGAATGGTGCAGCTGAGGGCTGTTCTTTTCCATGGAGAAAACAAACGAGGCTTCTAGGGCTCACCTTTTCAGGATAAAATTCTACCCACAGCACAACCTGCAAAGTTATTGCCTTTGGGAGGTAGAATTCTAAAACACCCTTCCCTCTTTTCATGCCCCAATCCCAGAAACCTGTAAATATATCACTTCTGTGATTACATTCTATGGCACAGCTGACCTTAAATAGGAACACTGTCTCACACATGAACCGTGATCTAATCACATGAACCTCAAAACAGAGGAGGAAGGCAGAGAGATCTGAAGCATGAGAAGACCCCGATGGGCCATTGCTGGTTTGGAGATGGAGGAAAGCGCACAAAGAGGAATGCGAGCAGCCTTAAGGAGCCAAGAGAGAGGACCCCAGCTGACAGCCAGCAAGAAACTGAATACTGCCAACAACCTGAATTAACCTGGAAGCAGATTCTTCCCCAGAGCCTCCACGAAGGAATGCCGCCCTGCTGACCCTTGATTTCAGCCTTGTGAGACCCTGAGCAGAGAATCCAGCCATATCACGCTGGACTCATGAGCTACAGAACTGTAAGCTAGGAAATGAGTATTGCTTTAAGCTGCTAAGTTTGGGATAATTTGTTACACAGCAATAGAAAACTAATACACTGCCGAAAGGTAACTTTTCTTAACGTAATTAGATTTGGCAGTTTTGGTCTGTGTTCTAAATGCAGTTTTTCCCACTGAATATTATTAAAGCAATATTCTCCTCTGCAGGCAACTTTTGAGAATGCTCGTATGAATCACAGATTGTTTCATATTCACCATCAAGTGTTTGGTTGAGTCAGGTCCTACTTTCTAATGTACTCTCATCTGTCAACTTGGCAAACAATTGGCCACTTAACCCTGTTTATGAACCTTTTATAGGTGATGGTTGTAATACATCCAAGGTCACCCCTCCATCCATCAGGGGTGGTCAGATCCCTTCAACTGAGGGTTCTTTCCCACTTCCCCAGTATAGCAGGCAAGGGGTAGGATGGCACAAAGTTCTGCATCAAATATCCAATATGAATTTCTTCTGCATAACTGGATAAAACTGGCACTAAGGTGATTAAGTACACTTGGGGAAAAAGCTCAAACTAAAGATAAAAAAAACCAAAATCTCACCAGTTTTTATAGGTCAAATCATTTTTACAGGAACCACCCAAGACACTGAATATGTGTAATCTATGCAGTACTGCACACCCTGATTTCCTGTCTGTTGTCATAGGTTTACCAATCTCACACAAGGTTTCACTGTATCACTGCAGGCCACTGAAACAGGGGAACAAGCTGGCGGGTGCTAAGAACAGTTCAACTGCTCTTACATCTCTTACTTGAAAGGCTTTAAAGTAAAGCCCTGAACGATGTGTCCAAAATGGTGGCAGGTAGATCTTAGTGTTACTTTTGCAGTCCACTCTCCATTCACCTCTTCCAGGCATCAGTTCTGGGCAGCATACCCAAGTGGTCACACAGCCCTGTGCCAATCCTGCCTGCTCCATAGCCCCCAGCCCACACCTGTGCTTGAGAGAAGCTCTCCAAACAGTTAAAGTGAATATAGCTTACAATGAACCCTACTTGGTGCCAATGAACTTTTAAAAAATTTATTTCTCTCTCTGATGGAATTCTAATATACAGTATATAAGAATAATGCACCAAAAGTTACCAAGCACCAGAGCATAAACTGGAATAGAACTTTTTTTTTCTAAACAGACTGAACTTCTAATAGTATTTATTAAAAAAGCACATGAAACATTAGGGCTACAGAGACAGTGCAGAGATTTATAGTTAAGGCTGATCTATTCTTTTTAACCTCACCCGCCAGCCTGAAATAAGACAGTGGGCTGTATTATGACCACGTTCTTGATCCTCTGAAACAACAAAGAAGAAAGGAGCCACTGCCCTACACTCCTGGTTACTATCAGTATCAATTCTGGGTGGTTTGTTTTTAAGAGCACACATGAATAGGACTGTGTAATTGGTATGGAAGTATTTGGCCACCTTTCACAGTTCTCCTTCAGTTCTATGCTTGGGCAGCATAGAGGCTAAAACCTTAAAAATGGGCAAAAAGAATCTGTATTCTAAGAAATACATGAGACAAATAATCTATCTAAAATAATATTGCAAATTATACTTAAATTTCATGATTTCTTGATTCAAGAAAAAGAAATTAATTTCCATAGTTGGCTACTGTAAAATGTGGCATACAAATATTTTAAGGAGATATATCTGTATTTTAAATTCTATGCACATGTAAATAAACAAACAACAATTAAGAAGCGTCTATTTTTCAAATTCATCTCTAATACCGAAACAGAACAACAGACTGCCATTAAGTTTCTTAAATTTTTAAGTTACCAGATATTTACATGTAAGATATAATTCATATAAAAAAAGGGGACACTTTCAACTATATCTGCTGCTTTCACTGGGACTTCGGTGATGAGAGTAACTTCGGTCACTTTCACTGTCAGAGCCATAAGATCTACAACTCCTGTATAACAAGACAAAACAAATAAACAAATACCTTTTAACTCTCAACCCTGTGAATTCCTGCTGAAGCTTCTTTTTTGATATAAGGGGCTTGAAAGCAAGTGACTCGAGGAGGCACAGCATAGTGCGTAGAAAAGTACAGTACTGACCATGACAGCACTGTGGACTTTTCAAAGATGTTAGTGACAGATGGTGGTAATATCGAGGTGTAAATAAAGAAACAGCACTTCTTTCTTACTTGAAATTACTTGAAATCCACTCAAGGAAATGAGAATAATTTTCCATGTTACCCAAAATGAACATCAATATTTAATTAGACTGAAGAAGTAAGGGGGAAAAAGGCCAACAAGAGTTTCATTAAAAGGGGGAAAAAAAAAGGAAATCAAAATCAAATCAAAATGTGAGCCCAATGAGGGGTGAGGGTGAGGTGGGGCAGGGATGGGACCGCTAGTGAGTCAAGAAGACTTTGGTTATGGTCACCATTCAGTTATTTTGGGAAAAATATCCACAGAAAGCCAGTCACTCTGCTAGATGCTAAGGGCACACACACAGCAGACTAGAGTTCCCTGGGCTCAAGGGTAGTCTGGAATAGGGGGTAAGATAAATAAAACACACAGCAGGGACCATATCTCAGGGTGAGCAGTCAGGAAGGGCTTCCCAGGGACAGTGAATGGGTTATTTCAAGAGGCGGGATGGGAGATGGTGAAATGGGCATGTGAATCTCTAGGCAGAAAATAAAGGTTCCAGAATGTTAGTGCAGGGAACACAGAAAAGCCCAAGCTGGAGGTGGTAGGTGGAGAGGCCTCCATGCAATACTCAGGAGCCTGGTGGACCTGCCCCTAAGGTCACTGGGGTGTACTTGAAGAGTTTCAAATAAGGGAGTGTCTGTATCACACTGAAATTCTATAAGCACCAATGACTGTAACTGCAAGGCATGGGGGTAGTGCAGTGGTGGTGAGGGAGGGTAAGACCAGAAGCCACCAGGAAAGATATACACAAAAAGTAATCAAAAAGACTTCTGCAATAACTATATGTTACATAAAACATATCTATGAATACATATTAACACATAAAAGACATTTTTAACCATTAAACCACAAATCCTGCTACTGAAGCAAGTGACTGTGACATTTTATTACATATTAAAAAAAAATACTACCTTTAAAAAATTTAAAACTGACAAATTGGCTGTTATTTCTAGCAAGTAACTCTAAAGAATGGTCCACAGTTTGAGTGGTCTTCTCTCTTTATTCCTTCCAAAAGAAATGTTTGTCCAAGGATACGTGAATATTTAAGAACCCCCTTCAGATTTAAACATGTTTAAATGTTTAATGTTTAAACACAACCAATAAACATTACCCAGCAACTCTTAATACAAAGCCTACTTTCAGTAACTGCCTTTGGACTGAAGAAATTCAACAAGAGAAAGAAGAATTTCTGTCCTTAGAAGATGATGCTTTCTCTGCTGTAGCAGTCTATCGCCCCATACCCCAAACGCCCGCAGTAACTTACAGTGCTTGAAGAACAGAGACCCACCTGGATCGCCTATTGTAGCTTCTGCCTCGGTGGTAACTGTCACTCCTCGGGCTTCTACTTCGGCTCCGACTCCTGCTATAGTAGCTATCATAAGTGTAGGACCTGCTTTAACAGCAATAACAAACACTAAATTTTCCCATTTAAATATTCATATATTCCCATTTCTTTTTAGGTTCTTAAGTGTCCTCATAGAACATGGGCACTATATGACAGAATGAAGACATATGTGCATAACACGTACTGGAAACATTTAATAACTGCTCCAAATCAGACTTACCATATTAAACAGAAAAACGTTAATTTCTTTTCTGCATTGAAAAATATCACAAAGTTGACCCTGAGTTAGTTCAACTGAATCTGGTGCATCTTATAGGCAATTAGAGTCAATAAATCCCTGCCATTATAATTTGACACCATCACTTCTGACACTAGAGCAAAATGGGTCAACAAATAAAAACTGTTGAAAAAGTCAAAGACATGTTTTCCTGCCGGGAGCCAGCACAGGAGATCCCACCCATGACAAGGTCATGTGGAAGAGACCTGACGAGCAAGGCAGATCAGGACTCGAGGGACCCCCTGGACCTGCTCGAGCATCTACCCCAAAACCAGAACCTGTCTGTCTTACTATTTTGTGCCTTTCACCAACTCTTCTGACATTAACAGGGGGCTATCCCCGACCACCTTTCTCTGGAGAAAATCAACTTAGGGCTCTAGCTAATAAGTCTCTTGGATATGAATGGAGTATTTCAATTCAAATCCCCCTGTTAGCATTCTAGCTTGCCTGACAGGTTTATCCAGACTCTTGCAGCTACGCATGTGATTTTACAGCCTCCCAACTGTGAGAGGCACGGGAAGCCTAAAACATTCTAAAAATATAGGCCCTTTCTAAGAGTTAAAAACTATTAGAGTAGTGCTGGTGTAGGATTTCATTGTTGAGCCAATGCTTGCTGCCAAGTTCCCATATCCCTTATCCATTGTGCACCTGGGAGTGCATTAGTTAACATAGGTGGAATGTAAGAAAAACAAATAGTAGCCTTGAATTTAACCACATCAGACCTTTGAGCTAATTGGTTCCTTCTTTGTTGCAACTCACTGCACCTTTGCTCCATGAGAATGTAACCCTGTTTAGCACTTTCTGAGGTTGACATAGATTAGAAATATAAAGAAAAAACACTTCAAGGAAAAATAAGTTTTCTGGTTGAGCAGCCTTTATCAAAAGAGGGTCATAAAATGTCCACAGGCCTCCAAGGCCAGAAGATAATGTACACAATATTGTTTATGGGAAAGGTATGCAGAAAAAAATCCTGGTTTCAATAAAGACAAAACAGATGTAATGTTTGGGCTGACTCTGTATGACCTTGCATCTTTCATTTCCCTCTATGTACAAGTCAAGGTATAAAAGTTCCTTTTGAAAATGAAGTTGGGGGCCTCGCTCACCAAAGCTTGGTCACCCCATGTCAATCATTCTTTTTTTCCTCTCTCTCTCTCTCCCTTTCTCCCTCTCCCTCCCTCTCTTTTTCAGGCTGAGCCCTTGGAGCACAGAGGCTCTCTGCGTTCACTTTCCTGCCTGGGCTTCTAAGACCCGATCAAAAAGGCGCTCTGTGTCTTCATTCTGGCTAGAAGGCGCTCTGCGTCTTCACTCCGGCGAGAGGGCGCCTGTGGCCTCCGTGAACAGAACAAGTCCCTTGTTTGGGGCTTTATTGGCTTTCTGTGTAAACCAAGGAATATCAGCTTCTATTCTTTCCTCTCTCATTCATTCATTCATTTGCCAACACCATTCATCCTGAGGGTACCCCTGGACCCTGTGGGGGCTGGACCTCGGCATTTCCCCATGAAATACAACACCTTTAAAAAGGGAATTAAGGGGTAGTTTCCCAGTCCCTGTCCATACCTGGACCGACTGTGGGGATCATAGGAGCTGCTCCTGGATCTGCTCCTGCTGGACGTCCTAAGAGTAACCACATAAGGGACCATCAATTTGTGGATCAGGACAGGCTACATAAAAAATCTAGGCATTTATTTACCCATTAAGGAGAAAACACAATGAAATCCAGCAGCTATATTTATTTCATTTTTCGTATTAAAAGCATACTGGATGTGTTTTTTTTTTTTAAGCCTGTTGGGTTTCACAGGAAAGGTTTTAAGTTTTATACAATTCTTCTATGAGGTGCACATAAAGTAAGTCACTGGGGAAGAACTGGGTGGGGAAGGGGAAGACACAGGTGGGACACTGGTTTGGTACTGAGCAATGACAAGACCCTTTTCAGCAGCTATCCCACTCGGCCTGTGCAGGGAGACAGATGGGAAACCACACTGTAGGGCGGGATTCACGAGCTCACCTATGACTTTTGTAACTGCGGTAGGAACTGCTCCGGCTCCTTGTGCGGCCTCTGCTATACCACCCTCTACTCCGACTTCTAGAGTAGCTTCTTGATCTACAATTAAGAGTGGAAAAAATATAATTTTATTAACTCATTATGCTGTTAAGGTTAATCACTAGTAGGGCAGGAGTGGGAAAATCCAGTAGAGGAAAGGTCTTTGGAAAGGTCTCTCAAACTCCTCACAGCAGGGATGACAAGAGATGGCTAATGAGAGTTTAAACTGAACAGAATGAAATAAAGAAAAAACAGAAAAAGCTGATACAGGTATGTTCATAGGAGCCGCTTCTGTAATACCAGCAAGAGGAAACAATCCAAATCTTTATTAACAGCAGAATGGGTTTAAAAAAAATTAACATAGATATATACTGAAATATCCTAAAGTAGGAAAATTAACTACATTTACATGTATCAACACAGTTAAATCTTGGGAACATAATGTTGAGTGAAAAAGGCAAATGTAGAACATCTATAAATATAAAAAAGGATTCTATTTGAAAAACAACAAAAAACATTATATATAGATAGAAACATTTATAGAAAGACAACAAAGAAAAACAAGAAAATTATAACAGAAGTTTAGAATAATATTTAACTCTTGGAGAGAAGAGAGAAAGTAGGGTAGCTTCGGGTTGGGCTCTATTATGTTAAAGCTCTATTTTTTAAGATAGAAAATTATTTTCTATACCTTAACCATTTGCATGTTTTATACCTTAATCATTAAAAAAATTATACCTATTTAATTTTTAATAAAACAAACAAGAAACTTAATGCAATTTTGCCCCCACCCTGCATTCACTTGGTTCCCAACCCTTTTCCTCCTAGTTTGTACCTGTCATTCTGGATAAGAACAATATCCCTGTGTATATGCTACTTACCTAATATCTTTACAGGTTGTAGTTAGTATATACTTATGTTCTGGAAGACAGGTACAGTTTATTTGCAAAGACATTCTGTTCTCATAAGATTCTAGTCATTTACTCAAACAATTATAGGGTAACCCTGTGAGGTGACTGATAGATGAGTAGCGAACAGTCCATGATTCCAGCAAGTTCACAGGCCAGAAGGGGAGTCAGGCCCGGATGGGTAACCAAAACAGGGAGGCAGTTTAGCTTTCTCAAGTCTACCACCTGTGAGCTGCTCAACCTAAGAGCAAAATTCTCAGAATTTCTGAAGTGAAACACTACCCACTCCAAAGGCAGGGGTAGGAAGGAAGATGACAGTTACCAGAACCACCAACAGCTCAGAGTTATCTGAGGGTGAATGCTAGGTAGACAATGAGCAGACAGCAGACTGGAGGAGCTAAACAGGCACCTGCATCTAGAATATGAACCCAGAGAGAAAAGGCCAGAATTCACCAGCTCTCTGGGGCTTGCTGTGAATCAGAGCAGGAGGAAGAAGAGAAGAAGCCCACACTCAAGCATGGAATGGTCTGAGGGATGAGGAGAGCCAGCAGGGTGCTTCCAGAAGGACTGAAAACATGCCCTGGCACTGGCCATGCAGAAGCACCTGAAAATCTTAAGTCAGCTGAGTGAGACGAGGGGAGGGAAGGCACGGACTACATAACGCAAGCAATTTAAGAGTAAGTGGGAGATGGTTATTATAGGTGGTAAATGTTGGTTCCTATTTTTAAAGAAATCTGGGTAAGGGAAAAAAAAGACTGATAAAAAACTAGGAAGAAAAAAGTTAAAGATTCTTAGTCTATTTTAAGTTAGAGTGATGCAAATCAAGCACAAAATAAATAATAAAGGATATGAATAAGAGGCAGTGAGGTAAAAACCATGAAAAGTTTACAAGAAAAGAATACAAATTAGTTATTAACTTCATACCACCATCACCATTTTTTTCAGTTGTAAAAATGCTCATTCTCTGCATTATCCAGTCTATGTCAATGACAAAAGTTAGATGTAACTTGAACCAAAAAATCAGTCAATCAATCAAAAGATGATCATTTTTTACTATTTCCTGCCCCTTGAATAAAGATCAACTAGATGTACGTCTTGAGGCAGCTAACTTTGCCTCTCTCTGGCCCTCACCTTCCACTTGTATAAAATGGAGGGTTAAATTACTGATTTCTAAATCCTACATATTCCGTAAATGCAAGATTCCCTTCTAAGGTATGACTGATAGCAGACAGTGGGCTTACACCTTTAAAGATGGAGACCTTGTCCCTTATTATGGCAATGCACTGCAAATACCAGGGAGCTTTAACTAATAGCAATAGTTTTTCACCCTGAGCCCAAACTGCTTCCCCTGAAATCTCTACTCCCTGTGTCTTCAGTCTGCTCTGTGAAACACATAGCACAAGCCTTCTCCTTATTTCCTCCCGGGTATTTGGGAATAGTGATCTTATCCCTAACTCTGATGTTCTTCCAAACAAAACAGTAACGGACTCTGCTTGGGAGACAAAAAGAGAGTAACACTCACCGATAGGATGATGTGGAACTTCTCGATCGACTTCTTGAGTGACTATAGGAGACAGACCTTGTTCTGTGTCTTGATTTGGTCTCAGACTTACTTCTAGATCTACTTGGACTCCTGGACTGGCTATCACCATCTCGACTAGGTGTCTGTTCATCACTTGAACTCTCTTGATTTCTTGGCCTCCGGTTTAAGCGTGCCGTCTTTCTTACTTCATCAAAGAGAGACCCCGGCCGAACTTTATTTTTGCTTTTAATTTCTATTCTCAAACCCTGTGGTTTCATTTCAGGCATAGCAGTCAATGCCTTAACATCTGTAGCACTGGATGTGGGAGCAGACGGTGCTGCAAGGTTCCCCACACCTTGCAGGGGCTTCCATTTATTATCCATGAGGCTGGTCTGGCTTTTCTCAGCTGCCTCTTTCTTTATGGTACTTTCTACAGCACTGGCCAAGCTGGCAGAGCCGCTGTCCTGTTTGCCCATCTCACCCACCATTTTGATTTCTGACATACTGCTTTCCTGTTTTCTCAACTCTGCCTCAGGATACTCTGCTGGCATATCCTGCTTTAGAACAATGCTTATATCCGGGGTATCAAGTCCTGAATTTCCTAGAGGGGAAGCCCCCTCGGCCTTTGCTGGGGAGCTCCGATCAGGAGTGCAAATCTCCATGTTGTCATCTGCTTGAAGCATATCCTCTGCTCCGCTTGGGATGCTCTCTTCAATATGCTGAATGTTTGGAGGAGAACTGACTACATTTTCATCAGTGTTTACAGTTACAGGAGAAATGCTGAGTTTAACATCATCTCTAGTAGACTGATCAATATCTGATGAAACTGCTGTGCTACGTTTACCTGAAAGGCTGCTGTCTTCACAGGGCTTCTCAGTCTGGAGAATATTTTCTTTTATGGTTTCACTGTTTTCAGAAACTTGTTTTTTCTCTTTCGCCTCCTGAGTAACTTGCTTTTCATTAGTCTCCTCCTCCTCCTCTTCACCAAATTCTAGTGGAGGCTGCCAGTGAAATGCTTGTTTTCGTTTTGGAGTCTTATGCTTTTTATCTTTTTTCCCTTTTAATTTCTCTTTTGCTTTTTTGGTGTGTTCCCTTTTAATATTCTCCTTTGAGCTGTGTTTATGCTTGTGTGGCTTTCCTCTGGTGTTTTCTGAATTGGAATAGAATCCCTCAGAATCAGAGGTTGAGGAGCGCTGTTTGCTTGATTTCCAGGCACTGTTACCATCAGGCAGTAAAGTATTTGCTGAAGACTTAGTTGTGGGTTTGGCTTTGATGTGAATTTCACCAGACTCTGACTCAGAATCCGAAGTAGCCTCACCTTCCTCCTTATCAGAAGTTGGCCGGGGACTATTTTTATTGTTTTTAGTTATATCTCGTTCCGAATTTGACTCAGAGTCCCATTTACTCCCAGCATAATTCTTCCTTTTCGGCTTACTGCTATTTCTAAAGTGATCAGAAAGGTTTTCTTTCAAAGTTCTTTTTTTTGAACGAGGGCATTCCCGTTCAGGCTTAGATTTCTCTTCATCTCTGTTTCTCTCTTGTTTATTATTCACTTCCATTTGGACTTGCTTCCCCTGGGCTGACTGTGTAACCTGAACACTTGACTGTTCACTGTCTGAAGAGTAATCTAAAGATGATCTGCTTTCACTGTACTTTCTATGACATGAAGACTTGGCTCTGCCTTTGACGTATCTGTTACGAAGTGCTTTTTCAGAGCTGCTGCTGTGCCTTCTAGTTGAAGTGTAACTTTTTTTCCCACTGGATCTAAATTTTCTCTTGGCTCGTCTTTCATCATCACTGCTAACAGAAGAGTATGAAGATGATCTACTACACCGTGAATGGTCACTGTATTTATTTCGTGAATGAGATCTAGATGAGGGGGACCTAGACCGTGAATGTGAACTAGCTAAACTTCGAGATCTTGTGTATGATCTGGAATAAGATCTACTCCTAGAAGATCTGCTCCTTGACCTTGGTGAACTTTCTGAACTTCTATCACTGTATTTTGAATAAGCACTACGATCACTTTCTGAATTTTTTTCTCTTTTATGGTAGGACGATGAACTACCAGTCTCTTTAGTATTTGCTAAACTATAAGTGCTTTGGATGGGCAGCAAATGGGTTGTTTTAGCTTTCATTTCCTGGATTCGTTCATAAGAGGGCTTCCAGGGCTTCTGCCCAGGCTTCCACCTTGAAGGAGGGGGGCTGTCACTCAGTGGTATAACAGGAATATTTTCTGCCACCACTGGTTGTACTACAACACTTTCATTTTGTGTCACTGTTGCTCTTAAAGGTTCTGTTTTAACAGGTTTATTTTCACTTAACTGAGAGGCTGTTCTTCTTGGTGATTTTGATGCCGTTCTTTGGCGCCCTGACTTAGAACTAGATCTGGACTTTGATCTACTTCGAGAATGTGATGAAGATTTTGAGACAGTCCTTGATCTTGAGCTTCCTCTAGAATAAGACTGAGAGTGAGATTTTGATCTGTATGAGTCTCTGCTGGAATGGGTTGAAGAGCTCTGGTCATCCTTATCAGATTTAGACCAATCCCTCTTGGATGAGTGATGAGATGATGATGAGGAAGAATGAGATCTCCTTTCTCTATCACATGAAGATTTCACTCGTCGGGTTGCAGATTTTAAGGATTCTATGTCAGACGGTACAATAATCCTTCTTTTCTTGGTCTGTTTGTGCCTTCTGCAATGTTTCTGCTTTTTAGCTTTCTTTTTATGCTTAACCTTTTTCTCTTTTCTGCGTTTTTTATGGTGACCATCAGAGTGTCTTGCTGTACTCAGATCTGAATAATATCCATTATAGGACCACGATCGGGATCTCTGGGACAAGCTCCTTTCATCCCATCGGCTTGAAGAGGGGTCACTTAACCTATAAAAAGGACATAATATGCAGGCAGTTATTTACAAGCATGTTTTCTAACCTTTAAAATTAAAACACATTTGTTGTCAATACTAGGCATCAACAAAAGCCTAATTAACAACCAAGTACTAACTCTTATTAATGCTTTAAGCACACGTAGGAAGGATAAAGCAAATAGTTGATAGGCCTGGTCCTGAAATTATAAAACTTCAAAGAAATAACTATTAACAGATTCACTTACAAAAGGATTTTTCCAGAGTCAAATCAGGAATTTTCAAATTTGATAGGAAAATAGTTTTGAAAAGCAAACCAACTAATTACAAAAGCACTGCTGACCTACCAAATTCCTGGCTTTGATCTGCTCAATAATGCTCTGCCTTCAGGAATAATTTCTGAGGGAGTCAAATCAAGTTCCCAAACAATTTGCTGCTTCTCTGTAGATACAGGATAACTGCCAAAACTTTAAGAGAAGCCTCCTTTTTTTTGGCTGCATGACTTGTGAGATCTTAGTTCCCCGACCAGGGATGGAACCTGGGACCTGGCAGTGAAAGCTCCAAGTCCTAATCACTTGATCACCAGGGAATTCCTGACAAGCCTCTTTTTCTTTCTTTTTTAAAAAAATAACCTTATTTATTTCTGGTTGTGCTGGGTCTTCACTGTTGCAACGTATGCTTTCTCTAGTTGTGGCGAGTGGAAGCTACTCTAGTTACAGTGTGTGGGCTTCTCATTATGGTGACTTTTCTTGTACAGGCTCTAGTGCACATGGGTTTAAGTAGTTGCGGCTCCCAGGCACAGACTCAATAGTTGTGGCACACAGGCTTAGTTGCTCCAACGCGTGTAAGATCTTCCCAGATCAGGGATTGAACCCGTATCTCCTACACTGGCAGGCAGATTCTTTACCACTGAGCTACCAGGGAGGCCTGCCTCTTCTTGAGAAACTAGCGTGACTATTGTTTTATCTCAGGATCATAGAGGTAATCATAGACTTTTCATTAAGGTTTTAGTTAAACTACTTAGTACAGAAATTGGGAGAAAAGTACATGAAAACTAAGATGCAGGCTTTACAATATCAGTGCTAATGTCAGGGCTCAAAACCATTCTCACTGCTACCATATCCATACCGCTTGCACACAGCACATCACACACCTTGTCCTCCCCTCTCTGAACTCTGAACCATTCTGCTGGATGGCCACAGAGAAAGACAATTCTACACAGGGTCCCACTGATATATTTTGCACTAGCTATTCTGGGGCCAGCCCCACTTTTAAAATAGATAATCCACTGTGGAGTGTCACTGAAGACAAGAGATGGGTACACTGCTGAAGAAGCAACAGTCCCTAGGGTCAGACGTTAACACACACATTGGCTACAAATTTTCTTATCTACCATTAGTGACTACAAAAAAAAAGGCTATGAGAGAATCTGCTATGTAATTTTTAAAAATAAAGTCCTGATTATTGCTAAAATTAAACAAGAAATCTTTAAGAAATTCAGTAGGGTAATGGTCTTGTGAGAGAAAACAGAATTTTGATTTAAAAGTATCCAAAGCCAATCAGCCCTCCTTCCATTTCATCAAGCATTCCCAAATGTATTCTCTGGTCACAATCTAATTTTAAACATAAATCTTTAGTGAAAAAACCAGAAGTATGTCTCTATCCCCTTAAGACTTAAAATATAGCAGAGAAAGGATTGTACTTTTACTTACTTATCTCCTTTACTCCATTTTTCTCCACTAGGTGGTCTATATGCTCTTAATCTCTGCATTTCTTCTTTCCAGTGAGGAGGAGTTTCACTGCTATCATCATCATCTGATTCAGAACAGGATCTTGATCTTGGAGGTGTGTGATAGCGCTTTAAAAACAAAGTTAGGAATAACTAAAAAATACTTCCCAACTGTAATCTGCTATAGGACAGCTAAGTATAAGACTCAATCTTGGACGCCATTCAAACGCAATAATGACTGAAGTACCATAATGATGGTATAAAGTTTAATCAAACTAAAAGAAATAGGAAAGGCAGATATTCACCTATAATCACACATAAACTTTTTCTTAGAAGTCCTAATGATTATACTCATTAGCTTATTCAACATACTAAGATTTTTGAACATACTATTTCACATTCATTTCAATATTTAAACCCATTCAAACATAGCAGTAAACACTGATCTAACAGCAGTGCCTTTGCATAACTACATATTAATTAAGAGAATACAACTAGCTCCTTGGACAGACTTTGGACTATACCTAAGATTAATGCTAGGATTTGCCTAAAGGTAAAAACATTTTTTTTTTTGTACAGTTCTTCTGTGTATTCTTGCCACCTCTTCTTAATATCTTCTGCTTCAGTTATGTCCATACCATTTCTGTCCTTTATCGAGCCCATCTTTGCATGAAACGTTCCCTTGGTATCTCTAATTTTCTTGAAGAGACCTCTAGTCTTTCCCATTCTGTTGTTTTCCTCTATTTCTTTGCACTGATCGCTGGGGAAGGCTTTCTTATCTCTTCTTGCTATTCTTTGGAACTCTGCATTCAGATGTCAGGAAGCAACAGTTAGAACTGGACATGGAACAGACTGGTTCCAAATAGGAAAAGGAGTATGTCAAGGCTGTATATTGTCACTCTGCTTATTTAACTTATATGCAGAGTACATAATGAGAAACGTTGGGCTGGAAGAAGCACAAGCTGGAATCAAGATTGCCGGGAGAAATATCAATAACCTCAGATATGCAGATGACACCACCCTTGTGGCAGAAAGTGAAGAGGAACTAAAAAGCCTCTTGATGAAAGTGGAGAGTGAAAAAGTTGGCTTAAAGCTCCACATTCAGAAAACGAAGCTCATGGCATCTGGTCCCATCACTTCATGGCAAATAGATGGGGAAACAGTGGAAACAGTGTCAGACTTTATTTTGGGGGGCTCCAAAATCACTGCAGATGGTGATTGCAGCCATGAAATTAAAAGACACTTACTCCTTGGAAGAAAGGTTATGACCAACCTAGATAGCATATTCAAAAGCAGAGACATTACTTTGCCAACAAAGGTCCATCTAGTCAAGGCTATGGTTTTTCCTGTGGTCATGTATGGATGTGAGAGTTGGACTGTGAACAAGGCTGAGTGCCGAAGAATTGATGCCTTTGAACTGTGGTGTTGGAGGAGACTCTTGAGAGTCCCTTGGACTGCAAGGAGATCCAACCAGTCCATTCCGAAGGAGATCAGCCCTGGGATTTCTTTGGAAGGAATGAAGCTAAAGCTGAAACTCCGGTACTTTGGCCACCTCATGCGAAGAGTTGACTCACTGGAAAAGACCCTGATGCTGGGAGGGATTGGGGGCAGGAGAAGAAGGGGACAACAGAGGATGAGATGGCTGGATGGCATCACTGACTCGATGGATGTGAGTCTGAGTGAACTCCAGGAGTTGGTGATGGACAGGGGGGCCTGGCGTGCTGCGATTCATGGGGTCGCAAAGAGTCAGACATGACTGAGCGACTGAACTGAACTGATAAACATTTTACTGCTCAGATTACTAATTTGAAAAAAATTAAGTTTTAACACACATACAATTGTGCCCCTTCCTTTAATCTTCCGTCCAGACTTTGACACAGATGGTTTCTGGTCACTTACAATGGGTGTAACATCAGGAATTTTCCTGGAAAAGATTGAAAATTAAAAATAAGCAAATGCTAGGCAGTTTTCTCAGTGTGTAAATGCAGAATTTATGCTCCTTTAATACAAAAACAGTTCATTCAGATCTAACACTTTTATAGAATGAGGCACTCCACATGACCTAATTTTCTAAGCATATCCTCCGTTATTTTTTAAATCTTTAGCAGAGTACAGATGATTTACAATGTTCTGCTAGTTTCAGGTTTACAGCAAAGTCAATCAGTTATTTATATATACATATATCCACTCTTTTTTGAAATTCTTTTCCCAGATAGGCCATTACAGAGAATACTGAGTGGAGTTTCCTGTGCTGTAAGTAGGTTCTCATCAAACAAATCCTTTAAATAAATGTTAACAGATACCATTAAAGGCATTATTAGTTCATTTAATTTTCATAACAATACTATGAGGTAGGTACTATTATCAACTTCTTTTTAAAAATAAAGAATTTTGAGATTACAGTGAAGAATGTTGTCCAACGTCACATAGAGAAATGAAACATGACTTTTACAACCATGATATAACAGGGTTTTCCCAGCCAGGAATCTGGCTCCAGATAAACATACAATGCCACTATAAGAAAACCTTAACTAAAAAGTATATTATAGTTTTTTCAGTCATTTCATATTCATGATATCATTTGATTCTCACAATGAAAGAAGCAGGTACTCTTGGTAGACAACTGTTTACCTCATTTTCCTCATGAAGAACACATCACTGAACCAAATGACCTGCCTCTAACTGTTCAGCATGAATTAATGGTCATCTGGGTATCTTTTACATGCTGATCCAATGTTGCCACTCTCCACCTCCTCCCCCACAACAGTCCAATTTACCCTACTATGTGGCCCAGAAACTGGTATTTTTAAAAGCTTGCCAAATTACACTGAAGTGCAGCTGAAGATGAGAACAAGTGAATTAGAGCAAGTGTAGAATCCAGCTTCTGCTAAACAAAGTACAAGTGATAACGAGCTTAACTGCTGGCAAATTCAGTAAGATGGCAAGCTCTCTAAGGCTGACAGTCCCTGTTTCTTATCCTTTCATACTGCATATCTTGCATTCTTAGCACATTAATTTTAACTCCCAAGTGACTGATCAAATCTCAAGCATTCTAATGAAATAGATCAACCTGCTATCTTTGTTATGACACAACTACCTACCAAATATGACTTAAAATAATTCTGCAGGATATAACTTCCAAAGATATTACGTAACCAAACAGGAGTGATGATCAAATAAACTTCCCAATGATATTCAACCATAAATACAAGACAGTGGTATAAACTACTTTTAAAAAATACCAAATAATAGGGGTCAGCAAACTTTTTCTTAAAAGTCCAAGAGAAAGTATTTTAGGATTTCTAGGCCAAGAAGAAAACTAAGATGATTATGTAACAAAAAGAAAACAAGTTTTCACAAATGTTTTATCAATGAACTTTGAAATACACTGTGATGTGTAGTGCACTGAACAGCATATATACCAATGACAGCACCACATACAAACTCTGCAACTCCTCAATTCTGCTGCTATAGCATAAAAACAGCCCAGGAAAATAGTGAACAAATGGATATGGCTGTGTTCCAGTAAAATTTTATGGACACCAAAATTTGAATTTCATATAACTGTCACATATCACAAAATATTATTATTATTTAAACATTTAAAAACAGAAAAATCACATTTAGCTCATGGGCTGCACAAAACCAGACAACAGGCTGAATTTAGCCCACGGAGCACTGTAGTTTGCCAACCCCTACTAGATGACACTGAAATTGACCTTTCAAGTTTCCTACTTTCTGGAAACTAGATGGATTTGATCAATGAATGGTGTTTTGTATTTTAAGAAAAAAGAATCCCACTAAGATTTGTTCACAAGACAGAATTCTTAGAATTTTGAAATATCTAACAGTCTAAACAATAATCTTATGTAGAGACTTAACTGAACAGGGACATCTCTATAACTTCTTAGACTTCAAAATAACTCTTCAATTGCCAATTACACCAACCACTTTATGGTATTTCTAGTCATACAACATTTCTCTTAACAATTCTACACTTGAGTGTAACACACAAAATACATTAATTTCTATTTTTTGAGACCAAATCTAAAGCTACATTTTAGCTTTTCTAACATAGAGGAGTTATCACTGAGTAAGTTAACAACAGTAACATATGGTACTAAATTATATCGCCAGTCACCATGCAATAATTTTGCACTACTAATTGGGGTATGTTTTAAAACCTGACTGGACCCAAAGAGTTCAACTAACCTTCTGTTCTGGTAACTAAAATCTCACCTCTAGTGAAAGGCTAAGTAAATGAAGTTAGTAATGAAATCTTCCCAGATTTCCACTAAGAACTCTCCCAGGTCAACTTGGCAAATTCCCTTTTTCTATTAGTAGAATATGAATTTTGAAAGGTAGGGTCCATGGCATTCATGAATCCAGTATCTCCCACAGTATATTTCAAAGTGCTTTTACTATGGGTCACGCTCAATAAATGAGTGTGGACCTGCAATGAGCTGACAGGAATTATCAGAAAGAGAAACAAAAACATGTAGGTTAATCATCCTTACGGTTCAGGCTCCACTGTGACAAGAGGCATATCTCTTCTCAGTAAAAATCGGTTCTCGGGCACTGGAGGAATCTCTTCTGGGCGGACAACAGGCTTTTCCCTTTTAGCATTTGAATCAATAGATCTTTTTTCATTGGTATCACTCCTCTCAGAGTGACTTAGAAAGAACAAATCAAATCACCAATTAAAATGTGTACATCTAAATTTTTAATATTAAATAATATAATAACACAACTAACAGCAAAACTACTGATACGTTGCAAATCCCACTAAAAAGGTCAACATAATTTTCATAAACAGAACATATAAAACATGAGCGAGTGAAACAGTCACTGCACTAAAATTCTGATATAAGAATTGCCAAACGATCCTTTCTTTAAGAGTTTTAGCGATTGTTTTTACCTACAAATGCATAAATCTCTGATATAAAACATCTGTGCTACCCTTAGATTTGCAAGATTTCAATATAAACTTCCTAAAATACTGTCCTTTTCAACAATAGGTAACAAAGATAAGTTTACAGAATCACACATACTGTTCCCATTCCAGGGTGTTTGTTTTTTAGGGAAGACTACCCTGGTGTCTCACACTTACCCTTTTGGGCTTATTATATGTTTATTTCCTTGCTCTTCTGAACTGTTTGCTTCCTTTCTTCTCTTTTTAGAATGTTTAACTTTCGGTCTCCTCTTATGTTTCCTTCTTCTGCTTCTCTCATGTTCAATTTCACTTTCTGAGGATGATTCTGAAGAGGATGAGGAATTGGAAGAGGAATCCGAGACTTCTGGATGACTTGGCTTCTTCCTTTTCTTCTCAAAAACTTTTAATAAATAGTAATAAAAGTATTAGTACTGGATTTCACTGCCCACCTTTCAGAGTAAAAAAAAATGATTACCAAGTATTATAAAACATGTTTTATATAAAGCACACTAAAAATTTAAATAAACTTTTTTTTTCAAGTTGATAATACAATTTGCTGGTGAGATTGCTAGGTAACAAAGCCCTCATGAAGTTTATATATTAGTTTGGTCAGATAAGAAAATAAGTAACTACATAATATAACAAATGATAAATGCTTAAAGAGGGAGGAAAACACAGAGTAAAGGGAATAAGGCAAGTCAAGGTAATTTAAGATAACATTTGAGCAGAGACCTGAAAGAAGCGAGGGACAGGGGTCATGCAGGTATCTGAACAAAGAGTATTCCAGATAGAAGGAACAGCTAGCACAAAGTTCCCAAGTGTCTGGCATGTCTGAGTAAAGATTAACACTGCTGGGAAGACAATGAATATGGAGAGATGAGAGAAACAGCAGAAAGCCAGAATCCCTTACAGACCACTGTAAAGACTTTAGTTTTGGTTGACAGAGAGGGAACCCTTGGAGAAGTTGGCTCTGGTTGCTGCTGAGGACTGTACAGGGTCAAGTGGAAGCAAGAAGACCAGTTAGGAAGCTATCATTACTGAGAAAAGATTATACAGAAGCGATGACAGAGGCAAAGTGAACAGTAGTGAGGCTATTGGAATAACCCAGGTAGAAGATATTTGGGTTTGGACTGAGTTGACAACAGGGGAAGTAAAAAGAAAAAGTCAGAGTTGGAAAGATTTCTGATGGATCAGATACAGGGTGTGATATGGAGGAATCAGGGCTATTGGTATATTACTCGTAGGAGTTTCCTCCACTACTGAAATCTAGGAGGTATCTCTAAGTTATAGTTTTCAACAAGTGTTACCTGTATCCAAGCTCCCTCTGTTCTCAAAACACTCTTACCGTCTTTTGTTGACTTTGTGGCAAGCACCCCGCAGTCAATAACTCGTACATCTGCATATGGTCTACTTGCAGCATCAGTTTTCAGATTTTCAATTTGTTCGATTACTTCAAAACCAGAAATAACTAGTCCAAAGACAACATGCACCCTGTCACAATACAAATTCAAGAAAAACTGGTTTGATGATAGTTAAGCCAAGAGCAGTAATCAAGACAATTGTTGTGAATGACACGTTCACAGACCTGAAAATAAAAGTGTCTGATGTATGAAGCAACTAGAAGGAAATTAGAAGTTCTTCTTCATAAAAGGTAAAAAAAAAAAACCGGCTCAAACTGGGCCTTAGTTTTCTGCTTTTAAAACAGTGATTCGTAACTATTCTACAGCAGAGAGTATAACAATCAGACTGCACTTGATACTGAGCAGCACCTGTGGTCTCAGGACTACTGCCTCCTGTGATCCTCAGGGAAAGCTTGGCTATGAGAGAATAAACCAGAGGTCAAGAGTGCCCCCTTGAGGGTTCACCACAGTCTAATTGGTTGGACTGGCCACCAGCACACCACCCCAAAATAATAAGAATATAACTCTTACCCATCCAGGTGTGGAGCAGGTTTTGTGGTACTGTGCAACAAACATCAACACAAAGAAGATGGCAGAAACCAGGTGTTCAGGTGTACAGAGCAGAAGGGTTTAAAAGCACAGCATGTAGAGAACAAAGAAGTAAAGATAAAAAGGGGAAAAAGTTAAACATGATATACACCTAAACTTAAAAAGCTTAAAAACAGCAATAGTAGTCATTTTACTGATTTAAAAAACCCTCAAGATGACAATGCATTACAAACTTTTATCTCTCCAATATGAAGACTATATATATATATATACATATATGTGAAATAGGTTTGAAATACACAGCATAAATATACATTAAAATTAAAGTTACTCTCAAATCCGAAACAAAGACAATAACAAAAACAAACTCAAAACTTATCAAAATCATTAAACAAGAATAAAAAACATCTAGCCATTTGCTTATGGAAAGAAAAGTGTGATCAACACTTAACAAGTGCCCCTTAAGTGAGTTTTTCTACTAGTTATTTTTCATACTGGGTTAGTCTGCATCTTTTAGGCAGGTAGCTGGAGGTAGGCCTCAGGAGCCATTTCTAGAACTTCCTGCCCCTCTTGCTTCACTTAAGTTGCCACTCAAAACAACTCAGAAAACGCAGTAGGGAGCAAATTTTCTATCTGCCAACACTTCTGACCACAAAGTAAGTAATCGTAGATAACATTACAGATACTTTACATTTCCATGGCCCAAAAAACATCCAACTGGTTGCTTTACAGTCACAAATTGGCAGACAGCCACTGTTGGGAAGCCTATGGGGTATATTATGATTAAGATATTTTGAACCCAAGCTGGTTTTCCCATAGCATTTTCACAGATCTTCAGACTATGTGAATTATATAGTGGAAAAAAATTCAAAAGTAGATAACTAGACTCTATCACAAACATCTTAGTTTATGAGAAAGAGAAATTATATTTGAGAGAATGGTCACTGGATTATCAGACCATGTGAAAGCAGTCAATTATACTAGAAGCTCTAATGTCAATTTTTATAATCATTTTATGTAAATTCTAAGAAATATGTGAATAAAACATAATTTTAGCCTTCAATACTAAAAAACATTATTCTATCAGGAAATATAACACATACATTTACATTAAGAATTTTTAGTTCTGTAACAGTACTACAGTTTAGCTTTAAAAAATTTAAATATCAACTCAAGAAGTGGCAGAATTTTAAAGGGAATCTTGAGTTTTAAAACCACTAATCTAAAATTTTCCCTAGAAGACTGAGAAGCGGTAGTTTAAGCCAATCAGACCATAAAAATAAATAAAAACAGAAGAAAGAAGAAAAAGAAAATGTAGCAAACAGTGAGGCACTGATGCTTAAATCATGAAAGGAGCATCCAAAAACTATCCTGACAGTAACTTTAATACAGAAATGTGCTTCCCATAATTACGCAACTTTACCAAGCACAGTAAAGATAGTAAAAATTAGGACATATGCTAGACAGTGATTCCACTGTATGAAAGATGGAAAGAGGTAAACATTTTAAAGGTAAAAAATGTTCTGTAGTGTAAAGGATCAGTCTCAAACATGTAGCAGTGAAAACAATGATGCACTAATTAGATATATTTCTCTTCCTTGGGCCTTTCTCTCACAACTCTCAGATATTCTGGTATTGAGGAAAAGTCTATACATTTTCTTAAAACACACAGAATCCAATTCAGTTTGCACTCTGGTTAATAGAAGTGATGTAAAAACCACCTTAGGGCAAATCTTTGGAACAAATGGTGTGATTAAAAATTTGAACTTACTGCAGTGATGCAGCGACATACTACCTGAAACTCAATTTGAGAACAGATAGAACCTTTATGACAGATTCAGGTTTTGTTTTTAATTCAAGTGAGAACTGAACACAAACTCAATCCTTTAGTGCACTAGTAAGGAAAACAAATGAAGACAAGAGCAATTCTTTCAAGGATAAATTTCAACTGGCCCAATATGCCTAAACAGGTGTGAATAACCAAGTCTATTACTCGCATCTGCAATTCAGGATGCAGAAATACAAACTTATGATTTAACTGGGTTAGGCTATATAATAAGAATAATGGAAGTAGCTTAACAAAAAGAAGCCCTCTGGAGTTCTCAGCCCACATTCTAAGAGCAGAAATTCCAAGGTAAAGCAGGCTTACTGGAATTGGGCTGATGGGCAAGGGAAAAAAATGATATGCAATGATATGCTTGGTCCAAGCCCTTCAATTCTACTAAAATAGACAACGAGATCTCACCCCATCAACTCTTAAAAATTGATGTTTCAAAACTATACAGCTGTAAGGACCAATGTAGTGATAACATATGCCCAGTAAGTTAAGACCTTAAAGCCAGGGCTATCATAAATATGTAAGTTTATGCATGCTTAGGAAAACACACCTAAAGGAGAAATAACCACAAGAACATTTCAAGTTAGAAAAGCTTTCAATATTTTCACATTTCCATTTTCTACTGTCACTCAGATACTGATTTTCCAGTTCCCTTCATCTCTGAATCTGCTTTAAAAATACATGCACAAGGGTCATAAATCCTAGAAACAGAAAAGTATGACTGATACGCCAAAAAAAGAAACTACATTTTTTTAACCATTATCAAAGCAGATTTTGGCCTTATACAGAAAGTAACAGTTCTGTACTGAAATGAGATATAAACCATTATATACGACATACCCCACTCCCCAAGATGTGTGGGAACTTGGTGGTAACAGGCCACTGAAATTAAAATTATACTTCCCAGGATTTACTATGAACAATAAAACACACTTATTTTACATGTACTGCTGCCACAGATCAAGCAGAAAGTTTTTTTCTTAATGCATATAACAATAGGATTAAAGAGATAAATAAAGGTAAAGAAAGAAAAAGAGAGAGCCTTAGAGTAATGAGACATTACCTTTGGAGCGCACGGTGTAACACTCTTTCTGTAAATTTTACACAAAAATGGCAAGAAATAAATTGTAATACACTTTTAAGACAAGACTGAATCTATGTTTTAATATCAATATAACTTTGAAATTAAATACTTTCAAGTTTTATGCAAAGCAAGAAAGCTTTTTAAAAAGGAGGGCTCTAAATTTTCTTTCACATAGGATATGTATGTAGAGACGAACTATGTTTAAGAGAAGCACTGAAGTGGGAATCTGCTCAGGTCCCTAATATTTGTAACATCACAGTGTGAATAGTTAGAAACAAAATATTATATTTTGTTTTACAAATCCTAGATACTGGCTAAGTCAACTAACATCTTTCTCAAAAAGATAATAATATATCTAGAGTACATAGGTAAATAAAAAAATCTGAATGCCCAGAAGCAGTTACTAGAGGTACAAAAACAAAAATCTCAATGGAAAGAACTGAGTTAAGAGACTTCAAAACAAAATTCCAGAGAATACTTTTTACTAATTCACTTCAAATAATTAAGGAACCTTTCATGTTTCTACATTTGAAACCTTTTTTCGGTTACACATCACATCAGACTAGTATATGTTATGAGCGAATAAGCAAATGTTTAGATTGTAGTTTCTGTTCACTGCCATTATACACACTTTTAGTTAAGTCACTGAAAATAATAATAATAAGGCAGCATACCTAGAATTTTAAGAATCTTCTCAAAGGATAAAAAGGCAAGAGAAATGAAAGTATAAGAAAATGCATGCTATCAAATCTTGGTACTTTCTTTTCCTCTCTAATTTTCCCCATTATAAAAATTTTCTGTTCAATGAATATACACTTTCTGATCAATTTTAACTCAATTAAAATTTAAACACATCTATTACTATTCAGACCAAAACCCATATTATATACAGTGGACAAAATTCTTTACAGGGCTTTTGGACATACTAAATCTTGAAATATTTAAAAATGTTAAAAGGCATTTATACATGAATGACTGTCAAAAAAGAATATGTTTCAAATAATGTGGTGTTTCCAATGAATGTTATGAAAAAAAGTGACTATTTGTAAAGTAGTATGAGAGAAGGAAATAAAGACAATCTATTTGTCATAACCTTTAACATGCAATTTTCCCATGCAACTCCTGAAACTGTCTTGACTGTAAGAGGCACCAGATTGTACAGAGTGACAAACCTCATGTAAGGGCAATGGAGACTAACCAAGCCACATTACAGTGCTCTACCTGTCATTCCAAAAGTCACTAAAATAGAACAGCTTTAAAAATTTCAGCACTAAAATTAACATAATACACACCAAACACCACAAGATATAGAACTCTGTCCACGCTGCTAACACAGATGTCACACAAACACTAAGTAATATTCAGACTGGATGTCAGGGATGACACTTGATATCCAGAGAATATGGATTATGGTTAAGTGTCATGAAATCTGTTCATGAAAAATCTTTAAATTAACATGAAGGTACTGTTCCTAAAAAAGTAAGGGAAAAAACCCAGAACTTCTCAGGTTATTAATACTTAGTAGCATTTCTTCTCAAACAAACTCATGAGGATGTGGAAAGAAAAAGCATTTCTACCCCCAAATATCAATATAGCTTTGTAAAGCCCTGAAACCAAACCACCCCTCAACTCCTCTTGCTCTGCTACTCTCAAACAACTGGCACTTCTCTCATTCAGGTGAGTAGCTATTCTAAATGACACAGAAGATACCCTAAAACTTATGTTTTCCTCCCACAGTCCTATTTATAACAAGATGTAACAAACAAGATGAACTTTTGTTTAAAGTTCAAAGTCCAACTTTTGACTATCCTATTTTCTTAAATTTTTATAATTATCATGACCACTAACAGTGGCAAATGACAAAGCCTGTTCTCAAAGGTTCTGTGGGTATTCCCACTCCCTGCTGTGACATGAGGCCTTCACAGACTAAGCCAAGGGGGATGAGCGTGATCATTACTCCAATATGCTCTGCTGGTGCTGCTAAGTTGCGCCAGTTGTGTCCGACTCTGTGCAACCCTATAGACGGCAGCCCACCAGGCTCTGCCGTCCCTGGGGTTCTCCAGGCAAGAACACTGGAGTGGGGTGCCATTTCCTTCTCCAATGCATGAAAATGAAAAGTGAAAGAGAAGTCGCTCAGTCGTGTCCGACTCTTTGCAGCCGCATGGACTGCAGCCTACCAGGCTCCTCTGTCCATGGGATTTTCCAGGCAAGAGTACTACAGTGAGTTGCCATTGCCTTCTCCGTCAACATGCTCTAACAGCAGCCAATGAAGAAACCAGCTGACTTTGGCAAGATGAACCAAAGCTGCTTTGAGCCACCTTTCAGACTGATGAAAACTAAGCAACTACAACTATTTCTTTTAGGCAAGATAATATTTGCATATAAATCATTTCATATACTCAAAAATTTAGGATCAACCTATAAAAACACTTTCTTCCTTTAATGTCTGCATTTTCACACCAAAATGTTATTTATATTTGAAACTGAGCTACATACTAACTCAAGGCATATGGTAAGACTAGATACAAGGTTTCCTGATAGGTTAGTGCTCTAACCCAGGAGAATATAGTTACTTAATACAAAGTTATAAATTACCTAACTAATCTCTTTAATCTATGTTATGCAGTATCTTTTTCATCTTTCTGATGAATGAAAGACAATGAAAATCAGAACCAGACTTAATAGTTATTACCAATAGCTAAAGGACAAGAAAAATGCTTTCTTGTGTGTCATATTATTTTTCGAGCAACACTTGATGCATCTAAAACTGACTAAAATTAAAATAAATTCAGGGGAATTCCCTGATGGTCCAGAAGTTAGGACTCTGTACTTTTACTATTGAGGTTCAATCCTTGGAACTAATATCTCACAAGTCTAAATAAATAAACTCAGAGCAGACTGGTCAATAAACCTATGTAGCATACAGTTTTCAGCATGCTCTTTTTAGCTATCAATTTCTTCAAGATTATGAGAAAAATCCCTATAACCTAGACTGTATATGTCTTTTCTTCCTTATTTAGCATTATCTATAGAACAGAAAGACTGGACTGGAGGATCTCTAAATTCTTTTCTAGTCCTAGAC
Organism: Capricornis sumatraensis; assembly: GCF_032405125.1. NCBI lineage: Eukaryota > Metazoa > Chordata > Mammalia > Artiodactyla > Bovidae > Capricornis > Capricornis sumatraensis. The sequence goes on along the minus strand of NC_091078.1, from coordinate 60,353,353 downwards.
TTTATAATCCTGTAACTTTTATTGCAGCCTCTTCCTAGTCTTTGGCCTAAAAAGTAAATAATAAAAAAATGAACTCCATTAACATGGTCCCAGGTCTTTGAATTCCTTAAAAAATACCTCAGTATGAACAAACTATTACTTCCTCAGTGATTCATGGGGATAGTGCCATGTATTACTTCTTTCGTGTTTCTCGAGCAGTACTACTCCAAAAACAATTAGTTTTCTTCTATTTAGGTCCCTAAAAGCAAAATCACTATGACTAATATAGTAGTAGATATAAGCAATTACTGCAAAAACTATAAATAGCTTTATACAAAAGACAATCTGGTTTTTATCACACACATAATTTTTCCACCCAAAGAAAGCAATATATACAAAAAATTTTAATAAAATGATGTATATGCCTTAGGAAAGAGAGGTCTTAAGTGTTTCAAGTAATGAAGGCAATAGCTTTTACAAAAAGCACAAGAATTCTTGAGGAACATTTTGCTCAAGTACCCATACTAACTGCACCAAATTTACTCCTTGGAAATACAAGGCAACAGATTTATAACATGATCTACAAATACAATTTTGCAAGGATTTATTAAAAGTCCTTATTAAGCGGAACTATAAGTTCTTGGCATTTTATGATCCATTCTCACACTACCCTTTCTTTTTCAGACTGCAGAACTGCTGCTCAAGGTGCCAAAGAAGTGTGGGAGGAGGATAAAATGTAGAAGTCACCCCTGGGAAGCTATCTGACAGCTCAGTGACCATCAACCCTCAGAACCTCAACTTTTAGAGCAATTGTCTGTGATCATCTATAAAACTTGAAGATTGTACATAATGCTTTTTCTAACTACTTCCAATTCCAAATAGATTTGGGCTTACAAGACATAGATTTTCAAAGATACTTCTTTCATGGGCCACCACCTCCATTTTACTTATTCTTTGTATAAAAGCAAGGAAACATTTTATTTAGAAAAGTGAATGTTAGTTTTATTTTATTCTGAAACCCCTGAGGAATTGGTACTTTCAGCCCACATAAAAAAAGCACGTGCATAAAAGCTTCTTAAAAAAAAAAAGAGGATTTTATTTGTGACTGCAAAAATGTTTAATTACTTCCAAGATTGTTTTTAACTGAAAACTCATTTCCAAAAGTAAATTTCAAACTAAAAGTAGAAAAGTTTCTTTCAATCACAAGTTTACAGTGATCTTAGTGTCATCCATAATTATAAAAACAAGTAAATTATAAAAACAAGGTTAAAACTTAATCCTAATTTATAAATGTTAAAATTTTCATTTGGCATTCCTTAAAAGATAGTCCGATGTAAAACTGTCATGTAGAAAATAGACATGGCTTTAATTGTGTTTGATGCTAAACATTTCTAGAAAAGACTTAAGCAAATACTAAGTAACAAAAAAACAAGATACTCTAAATTTTTTGAAGTCAGACTCTCATATACTGAATTTTAATCAATGCATATACATGCATGGGTTTTATCTCTTAACATTTTATAAATAAGCTAATAAGTATGTAACAATGGGAAGAAGCTGCTGCTACCCAATAAATCAAATTTTAAAAGTACTGATATAAAAAAGGAAATCTAAAAGAAACTTTAGAGCCCTCAGATGGTAGCTTTTGACCAATGAATCGTTAGTTTATCATGTTCACAGTTCAGATAAGCTTAAAAATGGAAATGGGAAACCTTAATCAAAGAGTAAACAGCTCCTACATTAAGTTTTTCAAAACATTTCCCACGACTTTTTTTTGGCTCTCAAGGAGATTAAGAATAGAAAAATATTTTAGTAAAGAAGTATAGCAACTAATACTCTATGGGATCAAAAAAGACAGAGGAATAACTGTTTTAGGTCTTCTTTTTTTCCTGTACAACTCCAAGCATTATTATCTTCTGTCAGCTTTCCATTTTTAGGACATTCTTGGGAACAGAATGCCCCTTATCTGAACTTTATCAGATCATGTTGGAATTTATTTTTCACACAAATATAAAGTGTGAGATTTATTTTATATGAATACTTTACTCCTTTAAATACAGGGAAGCGCCATTCATACCCATCCATTCAGAAAGATGACAAAATTTTTTTCTGGTATGGAAAAAGTATTTCTCCAATACACATAGCATAACTGCAGAGATTTACTTCAATCAAAAGCATTAAACTCCATACTAGGCAATTACCTTTCGTATTTTATATCATGGAGTTATAATAAAAATAGGTTTTGGAATAACTTTACATAAGAACGTATCAGAGAGTATGCCAAAAGTCTTTCAGATGAGAAATAACTAAGGTTTTGGTTGTGTATACATGTACATGTAAAGGTGTTTGTTTTTTAAAAAACAAATTTATCATTCTAAAGTTTTCTAAGCAATAACAGCACAAATTTTTGGTGAAAATGAAAGCAATATTGGGTTAGTTCAATTATGCATAGAGATCTCACAAAGTTTAAGATTGCTACAAATGTTGGCTTAACACCAAATCATTTAATTTTATACAGTGTCAGAAAATAAAGGCACCTCTCTCAAACTGGCTCAAAGAACAACAGTAAGAGGGAAAAGCAACCATACTATGGTTTACTCAAACCAACTGCTTTCCATGCCAAGGATACATTCAGTTCCAGTCATGAACTATTTTTTAAATGCTCATCAAGAGTTTATATTCCAATTCAGATTTGATAAACTGAGCCCCCAAATTTGTTAAGAGTCAAAGCCAATTTCTTAAGATGACAACAGAATAATTTACATCTTCAAGTTATGCCTTTTAAGCACCATCCTTCAAATCCAGGATATATTCTTAACACTGAGATGGCTGTTAAGAGCTTACCAGTTACTATAACATAATAAAACTCAAGCTGACAGAACCTAGCAGTAAATTTGGATCAAGGATACCATCTTTCTCATGAACAGCGCTTCTCTGTTTAGGAAAAGCTCATCTCTGAATTATGCCTACTCACATGAAAAACTGGGAACCATTGGTATGTTTCCCTCGATTTGCCATTGACAAAAGGAACGCTCTGTCATGTTTGAGAATAAAGTTTTCATCTGTTTGAAGAAAACACAAATTTGTCAGTGTCCAATTATAAGCCACTTTTAACGTGTAATGTTCAAAGTAGTAAATAGAAAGCAAAGGATGAAATTCCTCTTCTGGTCAGTACAGATACTTGACTATTTCGAAAAAAATTCTTTTAACTAATCAAATAACGAAAGCATAAGAAAAACACAAACAAACCCAGGTACTACTTATTTACTACTTAGCCTTGAGAAAAAGAACATATATTTAATACTTTTTACAAACAGCCTTAGAACAGTCACTTTTAGTAGCAACAGACATTGGCTAAATGATATTTAAACTATTAACTTTCAGGGAAAACTACCAAGAAAATTAAAAAAAATCTTTATAGTAGAGCTCGTTTCTTCCAAATTTCCAATCATCCTGCATAATGCACCATTCATGGGAGCTTTAATAATCCTCTTATGCGCTTAATTTCTTATGGTAAATTTATTACTCAATCAAATTGTTGCTAGATGATGAAACCAACCCTAACCAAAATATTACAGTAAGTTTAGAGACATGCCTAATTAAATCAAGTATGTAGATTCTAATCAATAGGATCAAAAACTAAGGAGGAAAGCCCTGCAAATACAAAAATTTTAAAGATTCAATTAAGATATACATACAAGTATCTGCTACAGGCAACAACCATGTTAAAGTGGCCTACAGTATTAATTTCAAATTGCTACATGCTAATGGAATCAGCTGAAGAGCTGTTCAATACTAGTTCAAAGGAAAACCTCTGTCATAAAGATCACTTAGAGATGGATTTAATTCCAGCAGAAATATCCTGAAAACTAATTTATTTCCTTTTAACATTGATACAAACAAATCTTTCTTTTAAACAAACAGAAACACAGAAAACTTAAAAAACAAAAACAAAAAAAAGATTACCTTGGGAACAGGCTTCTGAAAAAGAGTAGTAATCCATTTTCCCCAAAAGAAATATAAAAGACTATTATAACACTGAAGCTATCATGGCATTAAAACCTAGTAATACTGGATCCCATTATAAATTTCTGCAACTGACTTTTCTAAGGCTTTTTGGGGCAAGTGTAATAGTTAGATTTATGGAAATACTATTGTAGGAATAAAACACAATCATATAGTTCTATTATACAAAAGAAAACATACAAACCTTTGAGAAAGGAAGAAATACCAACTTTTATTCAAAGACACTGTTTGGCTTAGAGGGGAAAAGAAAAAAAAAACAACTAGACTCTTTACCCTGATGTGGAAATAATAACCCATTGGAAAAAGAAAAAAAGATACAGATGCATGTATGAAATAGTATACAGAGTTTTCCAAGTCTTCAAGCAATATAAGAAATCCAGTCACAACCTGACCCAGACTCTCCATAAATTTATTAGGAAGGGTGCAAGGGAAAAGAGTTGGAGTTTGTGTTACTGAGCTTCGTTCTCTTACCTTTTCATTTTGCAAAAGACCACATTCTCTATAAACAAAAGAATATGTTGACAGTTTTAGGCAGGAAGATAGGAGTTTTCATGTATATAGTTGCCTAACCTCCATGCTGAAAGTCATGTTTAACCATAAAGTTAGCCTTAATTAATCTTGTCAATTAAAAGTTATATATTACAATATAATTTATCCCCAAGTTCATGCAAATAAAGTATTTTCATGCAGCATTAGTTTCATGCAAAAAGTGAACTATAAGTAAACCTCTTCTCATTAAAAGTACATGATCAAACTTGCTTTATATCAGAAATGAAACAAAAGACCATAAAATATTAAGCCTTACCTTTAAAATAACCACCATAAATTGATTCTCCACCTTTTCCATTACCTGAAAATAATGAGCTACGTTAAACAATAATGAAAACTAAAAAAATACTAATATACATAAATTACTCTTTATGGTTTTAATTTGCTGGAGTTAACACCTTGTAATTCCTGCAGATGATAAAAATTCTAATAATCCTCAATCAACCTCATTTTTAAACTATAAATCCAATTCCATTATAATAAAAACTAAGAAATTATCCCCACAACCCATTTATTTCAAACACTGACAAAACTCTAAAAGAGTAAAACCAATTGAACAATACTTTGGCATTCACTAGAGGGTATTCACCAAATAACTGTATTAAAACTGCATAAAAACAAAACAAAAAACCTTAATATTTTGCTTTTTATACATTCTTGGCTTACAACATTCATTCATCCAACAACTAATCACTGACCATCTAATATTTACATCACATTGTGACATAATATTTACAATAATGAGGTGCTTTAGGAATTAATACAGTTATTAAGAGCATAACTTTTAGCTCTACCTTCACTGAAGTCCCCACCCTGAATCATAAAGTTTTTAACCACACGATGGAATGTAGAACCTTTATAACATAACTTCTTCCCCGTTGTTTTCCCAAGGCCTTTCTCTCCTGGAAAAAAAAAAAAGAAATGAAGTTTAGCTACAAACATATTCTTCCATGGGAATGACCATTCAATTAGCTCTTTGTCAAATTCCTCCCTTGTGATAAGCAACATTATAAATGTCTTTCCTCCCCATTTTATCTACCGTTTAAAAATATAAATCCAATTACATGTAACAACGTCATTATGTTCTGCTTCTCTATCCTCTAATCATAAATTTATCGTGAGATCAGGAAGGCTAAATTTGTTCAATTCTATCAAAATAAATCAGTTTTGAATACATATGCTATTATTTTTTAAACTACAATGTATAAAGATTCCATTACATATGGTGGTACTTCCTTTTTAATTTTTGAGACCATTTCTTTCTCCTCTCTTCCCTTTAAGAAATGCTTCCCTGACTTCTTATCAGTGAAAATAATATTTTTTATTTTTCATTTCACAATCCATTACTTTTTAAGGAAAATAGCTATTCTGTTAAGCAAGGTAAAATTTTAAACCAGAAATTCTCAATGGAAATAATCTGATAATTCATTTACCTGAGCACAGGCAAAGGAAGTTTTTGCATGTTTTTGGACATATATCTGAAAAGAGCTGAAACATAATTCGACCAACTGAAATAAAACACATGAAAAAACAGGTAAGCAAGTTGATTAAATGTATCATATTTATATGGCAGAAATAAATAAACAAATTGAGAGGCCCATTTTTATCATTCATTTTAATTTTTTTAAGAGATTCAACAGGAAAAGAATTTAACTAGGCAATACCAATTAATAAGAACCATACTATATTTATTAGCATTAGAATTCACATGCAACCAAAGTGATTTCAGTCCAGAACTGTGGGATTTTAAGTGTCTTTTAACAAGACCTTATTTTATTAGATCTCTCTTAGTATATCTCCTACCTGAACTATTAATCTTTAAAGATATTCTCGATAACAGTTGTCTGATTTATGCCTAAATCCCTCCAGTGATGAGAGCACATCATAAGATAGTCACCCTGGGCTAGTACTAGTAGAAGAAAATTCTGTCCTCTACATTCAGCTTTTTACCTTTATTCAAGAACTGTTCACAGCCAACCCTTGAACTGTCACTCACAACTAAAACTCACATTAAATTCCCTGAGAGGGCAGAAAGAGAATAGGTTATGGTTCCTAAAAACTAATCAACAAGCAAACAAGAAACAATAGGAGCAAGTCTGCAAATTCGACTTAATTATGCAATAAACAATCTGTCTACTAATGCAGGAAATTCAAGTTCCATCTCTGGGTCAGGGAAGATCCCCTGGAGGAAGAAATTGCAACCCACTTCAATATTCTTGCCTGGAGAATCCCATGGACAGAAGAGACTGACAGGCTACAGTCCATGGGGTTGCAAAGAGTCAGACGGAACTCAGCATGCCTCTCATGCCAGGTGAGAAGTGTTTCACAAATCTGTTCATCTCAGGACTACTTTAAACTCTTAAAATGATTAAAGCTTTTAAAATGTGGGTTATATTTTTTTTATTTACTGTATTATAAATTAAAACTCAGAAACTTTCAAAACAAGAATACTCAGATACCTGTTCCATCAGCTGTCAGAGCAGTGACATCACATATTCTGTAATGTCTGGAAAACTCACCTTGTGCATGAGAGTACAAGGGGCAAATCATATTATTTTAAAACCTGTTTCAACTTTGCCCTCCTGTCAATAAAATAAGAAAGGGAATTTTTAATTACAACCATTTTCCTGAGTTCCTTTTCCCTTTATTCTATAACAGCTTTTCCATTATGAACATGTGTACATAGTCAAGACTTGCAGAATAAATCAAAATTAACTGGATCAAGCATAATCCAGTAGACACAAAATGCCTTGATTTACTGTGTCACTAAGATTTTACTTTATTCCTGGCCATGTCAGTCAGTTACTCTGAGGACAAAACAAGGTTACTGTGTAAGAAACAACCTTAAAGAAGACTCTCCCATGTCAGCACTGCCAAATCGAGTGCTGGAGTCAAATTTAATGCAATTTCAAAACCTTCTAGCTGATCTTGATGTCTAAAGAAATGAAAAAGTTAAGAAAGTAAAAAGGAAGATAGCAATGTATCTAAAAACATTTCAGAATTTTAGGAAATGCATGTAATATCAGTAATACTAAGTACTATTCTTTGTATTTACATAGAAATAATTTACAAGTGTGATAAGAGTATTTCCATCACTCATAAATCCCTAAGAAATGGCTGGCTAGGTGGGTGTTAAATTCAAAATCATCTAGCTTTGCAAACTACAACATACATAGGTCTTTGGAATCTCTTTAAGATAGATGCTTTTCAGAATAAAAGATATAATCAAAACAACTGAAACTTCACCTTTAGTAGTAACTTCAATAAAGAGTTTTTTCCCCCAAAGTCTTTAATGCCTCCAAAGGAAAACTGATGAAAATTTCAAATATTTTTAGTTTCTCCTTTACAGATAATTATGAACCCTCTAGTGGTACAATATACATGAAAACAGTTAAATGTAATTACATTTCCAGGTCTAATATTCAGAGAGGGATAGCTAACTACAATGATTTTTAAAAAAACACTCACCTCTAATACCCTATCCTCTAACCTGATGGAGAAACAAAATTTCTATTGACCTTTCACACTCATGGGGCAATGGTTAGAGCAGAAATTCTGTCTCTGCCATGGCACTGTGTTGTTAAGAGCAAAGAAAAAAACATGAACAAAACCAATCTGTTTTGGGCGCAATATTATGGTACAAGGTTAAAAACACTGCTAAAGACTCTGAAGTAAATGATGTACCTATCAGAACTGTTTAAAAAAAATTCTGAATCATACTGGACATCTAGTTCATCCACCATTGTCAGAATTCCATTTGCAACAACAGTGACAGATGAATACCAACAAATGTAGAAAAACAGCCGAAAAGCACAGGGATTCAACCAGGAGTAGGAGGTAAGAGACAAGGAATAGCCATCTTATGTTAAAGGCAAAAAAGGAGAAAAACCTTTGTATATTTCACATGGAGATTTGAGACAGAGAAAAGGAAGGAAAAGGATAGTGCTAACTAAGAAGCCAATTTTTCCTCTCAAAGTCCCCATAAAAATCCATATGACAACTCTCAGAATGGGAGAAAACAATAGCAAATGAAACAAGTAAGAAAGGATTGATTTCCAAAATATACAAGCAGCTCATACAACTCAATACCAGAAAAACAAACAACCCAATCAAAAAGTGGGAAAAAGACTTAAACAGACATTTCTCCAAAGACGACATACAGATGGCTAAAAAGCTCATGAAAAGATACTCAACATCACTCATTATTAGAGAAATGCAAATCAAAACTACAATGAGATATCACCTCACACCAGTCAGAATGGCCATCATCAAGAGGTCTACAAACAATAAATGCTGGAGAGGGTGTGGAGAAAAGGAAATGCTCTTGCACTGTTGGTGGGAATGTAAATTGATACAGCCACTAAGGAAGACGGTATGGAGATTCCTTACAAAAACTAGGAATAAAACCATCATATGACCCAGCTCCACCCTTAGGAATATACCTTGAGGAAACCAAAGTTGAAAAAGACACATGTATCCCATCGTTCACTGCAGCACTATTTACAATAGCTAGAACATGGAAGCAACCTAGATGTCCATCGACAGATGAATGGATAAAGAAGTAGTACATATACACAATGGAATATTACTCAGCCACAAAAAGGAATGTGTTTTGAGTCAGTTCTGATAAGGTGGATGAACCTAAAACCTATTATACAGAGTGAAGTGAGTCAGAGAAAGATAAATATTGTATTCTAACACATATACATGGAATCTAGAAAAATGGTACTGAAGAACTTATTTACAGGGCAGCAATGGAGAGACAGACATAAGAGAATAAACTTAAGGACATGGGGAGAGGGGAGGAGAGACTGAGATGTACAGAAAGAGTAACAAGGAAACTTACATGACCATGTGTAAAATAGACAGTCTACGGGAATTTGCTGTATGGCTCAGGAAACTCAACAGGGGCTCTGTATCAATCTAGAGGTAGGGGGATGGGGCAGGAGATGAGAGGTTCAAAAGGAGGGGATATATGTATACCTATGGCTGATTCATGTTGAGGTTTGACAGAAAACAACAAAATTCTGTAAATCAATTATCTTTCAATAAAAAAATTTAATTTAAAAAAATCCATATGAATTTGCCTTCACGACCTTTCAACCAGGCCTGTGGTTATTACTGGGATTCTCTGGGCCCAATTTATAAAAAAATAAGGAGAAAAGGGGGTGAAGGAGAACCTTCTTGCTTACAGATATGGTAAAAAGCCTTTGCCCTAAAATTGAACATGAGCTCAGTGCTCAAGCTCACGTTCAGGCAAATGCACTAATTAAAGCAACTTAAAAAACAAGTGTGTCACATGCTGTGCTAGGTTCTTTACAAATACAGGCAGCTCCGCAATAACGAAAAAACTGAAAGAAACACTGCATTATCAAACAATCACAAAGAAAGACAACTGTTTCCATTGGACAATGTGGGCTGAGGACAAGGGAATTTCAGGTTCTAGTGAAAAAGATTTTTTATCTTAGGAGTATCAATGATAAAGGTATGCTTTTAGTTATAAGAATATCTTATAAAATTTAAACATTGACTGAGGAAATCCAAAAACTGATCACACCTCACTCTGACCTTTCTCAGCACTGTCATTAGCATAACCCTCCTTGTGGTCTTTCAAATAACTATTAGATAGATGAGAATAACTCGAAACAGCAGTGCTGCTCCCCATCCTTCTCTCCCACACAGTAGTTCCCCTCCTTGCTATCTGTGTCACAACACAAATGGTAATCTGCCTAAGAAAAATTGTGCTCCTTAACTGATTAGAATAAATTCATTTTTAAAATAACGATCTTTAAGACACATGGTTGTATTATTTAATTACTCTTTTCAAGAACCTTACCATGCAAGCAATACTGCACTGAAGTCTTATTAGTTTGAATATATACAAAAGGGAGAAATCATTTAAATGGAGCAAACCACTGCATCCAGAGTCACCGAGTCACTGTATTCACAAGCTTATGACCCACAGCATGCTTGAGATGGGAGATTCATTTCTCCCAGCCCCCCGGTACAAATCAGGTCTCATATGCCTTGCTCTATCTCAAAGTATAAGTTATTCTGGGTATTAGTCTCAAGTTTAAAGGTTAATTTTGAATGCAAGCAACTTTTGCTGTACTTTAGAACCACAATAACGACTCTATAGTACTTCCATTTACAAAGAGGTCAGAGGGTCTTCCCTAGGTCATAAGCAGTACTCAAACATTTGTCTTCCTCTTTAAACTTGTTTCTCAGTTTCAGTTCCAAATACTCTATAGTGTTTACTAAGAACACATTTTTAGATTCTTTGATTCATGAAACTTGAGCAGTAAAGTTAAAACATCCATTTTACCTATTTTGATAAATTGCCAGGGTTTTATGACATTGTTCTGAGGCCCGCATAAACAAAATTCTAAAGTCAAGCATTCTTTTAAAGAAACACCTTGGTTATCATTTTGGAAAATCAACTTTAAGCCTCTGACAAATACAAAATAAGTAACATTCTATTCAAGAAGGGGGCTATATTTTTTTAAAATGTCAATCTCATAAAAGACAAAAGCTGTGGAAATGGTAAAGAGATTTGACAGCTGAATGTAATATCTGAGACTAGACTGGAATTTTGTACTGGAGGGGAAAGAATGCTATAAATGATTTTTTAGGCCAACCAACAAAAACAGAATACAGAGATAGTAGATTAAAGTATTGTATCCATGTAAATTTATGAAGTTGACAACTGCATTGTGGTTATGTTGGAGAATACCCCTTTCTTTTCTTTGAAAAAATTTTAAAAATGTTTAAGATTCTTTCAATGAATATTTCTATTCTTAATAAATACACGCACGTACTTAGGGGTAAAGAGCCATGATGTGGGTAACATACCTTCAAATGAGTCAGAAAAAATTGTGCGTTTAGAGAGAAAGAGAGAGATTAATAAAGCAAATGGTATAAAATGTAAATAGGTGAATCTAGGTAAAGAATAGATTGGCATTCTTTTTACTGCTTTTACTTTTCAACTTCCTATAAACATGAAATTATATTCCAACAAAAAGTTTAAAACAGTTGCAGATAAAACCCAATGCTTGAGTTCTATGAAAGCATGTGTCTACACCAGCAGTTCTCCAACTCTTTGGTCTCAGAATCCCTCTATATGCTAAACAATTACCGAAGACTTTCACTGCGGTGGCTTCTCCTGTCGAGGAGCACAGGCTCTAGAGCACATGGGTTTCAGTAGCTACAGTTTCTAGGCCTTAGAGCCCAGGCTCAGTCGTTGTGGCCCACCGGCTTAGCTGTTCTGCGGCAGGTGGGATCTTCCCAGACCAGGGATTGAACCCATGAAACTAGCAGGAAGTTTCGTAACTACTGAGCCACCAGGGAACCCCAATATGGGTTCTTTCTTAATAATTTACATTTTGAAATATGAACAAAAAACTTAATGAGTGTCATCTTTTACATTTTCGCAAATCTCATTTTATGAGATTTCCTATTTCATGTCTAATGTAATAAAAGATAGATTTTCCTATCTGCTTCTGCATTCAATCTGTTGTGTCATCACTGCCTTTGAAAAACTCTACTGAATACTAACAGAAATGGGAGTGAAAAAATTGGAGTTTGACTTCTGGTCTCATGATAGCATCTCCCGGTTTGAAAACAAAAAAAGGTCTACACCATTATACTACTATAATGTAATATATTACAACTATAATTTTTTAAAAATACCTTACATAGACATTCTCATATGAAGTAATCATATGAGTTTTAAAACTATACCTCAGGTCTCTTAAGAAACAGACAGCCTCCAGAGGGGTGATAAATCAAAAGCTGTACTCCAGAGGTGACTTCTAATACTACTTTTGCTGTCTTTATCTCTAATCAAATAGTAATTAGTAAAATGAATGCTTAAAATCTGTTTTTATTGGCAAACTGGTAATATCTGGAACATAAGACTGAATAAAAACATTTGGAGATAATCCATACCCTTTCATTAATAGGACATAAATCTGGAGTCACCCTTTGGAGTGGAACCTCAGGCTGGGTCCATCAAAAAAAGGTCCTGGGTATAGTCAAGATTTAAGAGGGTTCTGGTGCACAAAACTAAAAGATTCGCATGACAATTTTCAAGACCAGAAATCTTCCACATAAAGAGTACTTGGAGCACTGAAAATGACTTCATCAGACTCACAGAACTAGTTTTATGACCTATGTGTGTGTCTATTTGCTTGTCAACATCTACATATGGCAAATGTGACTTGCTTTCACTGTGTCCTGGTAGCAAGGTTGTGACAAAGGCAATCTACAGCCATTAACTTATTGGTGACTCCTTGATATGCTCTAAAAACTTAATAGCCATTTTTGACTAAACTGGCTTAAATCAGTTTGCACCAGATATCTAAAACCTGTTCCCCTGAGCTAACATCTGAAAAGGGCAAGTACAAGATAAGTTTCTGAAGTACCAAAGAAGGAAAAGCTAGATTCCTATTTCATGTCTGCCCTGAAAGGTATTCAGTTTAACCAACACTAACAACCATAGAGAGAACTAATATTTAATCAAAGAAGGGTGGGCCTGCCTGTCAGAAAAAAATAAACAGAACCTCTGAAAAAAGAAAACAGAACAAAACACCAATGAAATGAAAATCTGGTTCTCTGAAATAACAGTAAAATTGGTAAAACTCCTAGCCAAACTGGCCACAGAAAAAAAGATAACAGGCACAGATTATCAACATAAGGAATAAAAGTGATATTACTATAGATCCCACAGATACTAAATTAAAGGACGATGTTGTTCGACAATTTAAAATTAAATGAACCAGTTGCTTAAAAGCGACAAACCACCAAAACTCAAAGAGAATAACAACATGAATAGTTCTGTAACTACAGTCATGTAATTTAAAGACATTCCTCTTTTAATATATACTTGCATTCATTTGGCGGCTTTACAATTCAAAAGTCTCATTTGTTTGCTATAAAATATACAAATTTCCATTGACAGTAATGTAAAATACACATTGCGCTGTGTTCAAATCAAGTTTTATCAGCACTTTTTGACCTCTCATTAATATGGACAACAAGGCTACTCATTAAAGGATCTTCACTTATCAAAGTAAATAAAGATATTACTTTGTATCAAGCGAATTATTAACTATACGAGAAAACAAGAGTTATTACTTGAATAAGTACTCAATGACATACATACTAATGGTTAAATAATACAAAGCAGGACACCTCATTTCAAACAACTGAAGTGATTCTTACAAGCTGTGTAAAAATCAAGTACCTACTACTTAGATAATATACTTAAAAGTGCTAGAGAAATATCAACATTATATATGAAACTGAACCATATGAAATTGCCAGTTATCAACTGGTTCAACCTAGAACAACGCAAGCATTCCTTGTTTTATATATGGTTCAGTGTTCTAAAGAGTTCTAGTCACTTCTACCAGAATGGTATTATAATATTGAGGATCAAAGTTCATTTTACATTTACCATATTCTGGAGATGTTTCACGACAAAAGTTATTTGCGAAACTAGGATATGAATGTGTACAAGATGAGTACTTTCCAGGGCTACAGAACCTTTGTTTGACCTCTACGTTCCAGGACTATGCTATTTTTAACTCTTAAAAAAATAAGCCGTCTTATTCAAAATGAAAATTCACTATAAAATAAGGATTAAGAGCCTCAAGCTTCAAAAGATGAAGAGAGAATGCAACAAAAATTCCCAAGATCACATCATTCCTTTGCTCAAAACCTTTCAACATTTTATCTCACGGAGTCAAAGTTCTTACTCTGGCCTTTACTCATTTTCCGCTACTCACCTGCCTCCTTTACTCCTCAAACAAGAAGGTACACTTTCTCATCAAGTCAAGGAAGCTACTACACTTTCTGTTCCTCAAACAAGAAGGTACACTTTTTCATCAAGGCCTTCATATTATCTGTTCCAATATCAGGAAGGTTCTTCTCAGAGATATCCACACCCTCACCTTCTCCTTCAGGTTTGCTTAAAAGTCATCCTCTCAAAATGTCCTTTTCTGACCAATCTATTAAAACAGTACCCCTATTACAAGACACTTTTTTTTTTTCTGTTTTATTGTCTGTCTTCCTCCAACAGAATATAAACTACAAGGAAGAGAGGCCTTTGTTTTATGCATTCTATATTCTCAGTCTAGAACAGTAGCATGCACAATCTGCTCAACAAGATCTACAGAAAGACTGTATACATGCTTCCAATTAAAACTTCTGTTACAGTAAAAAAAAAAAAAAGCTAAGAAAACTGTTTGGAACCTTGCACGCTATGCTGTGTAGAATGAAGTTAACTATCCTTGAGAAGAAAATATCTCATTTTCAAAAAAAAACATACTAAGGAATTGCTGGATTCCCTAAAGAAAACAGTAATGGAAGAGAACACACACTGCAAGTCTGTTGACACTAAATGCTTTGGTTTAAAGCCCAAGACTTGTGCTAAGTCATTACCCCATGAACCAAGGAATTCTGGCTAAAGACACTTAAAGAAAAATAAAAGCAAAGTTAACCTGTTAATGATGCACAAGAATTAGAAAATATACAACGTACGAGTCCGAAGCTCATAGTACAGAGCGAGATACCAGAAATCGAAATTGGGAGTGTTTGCTCCTTAGAGATACAGTGAGAGACAAAGTCCAAAAAGGATCGCAAATCTTTTCCTGGCGCTAAGGCAGGGCAGGAACACTCAGGAGGGGTGCAGTGGGGCAAGGAGTTTGGGAGGACGAGGCCTGGACTCCGATTGAATTGTATCCGGACCACCCTCCTCTCCACAGATTTTCCCTCAGGAGAAAAGGGAATACGGACTGCGCCTACCAGTTCCCAAAAAGGCTTGGAGGAGGGTTGATGAAAGTAGACCCCTCCCCTTCCCCAAAGCAAGCCAAGGCCCCGCAGGGCTCCCCAGTGGCCCGGCTCACCCGGCTCCCGGTTGATTTCGATGTCGAAGTGGCATTGCGGCCGGTCCTGCGCCCCCATAGCGACCGAGGCGGCAGCAAAAGCTGGGAGAGATGGGGAGGAAAGCGGTCAGGGCGGGGGCTGGGGCGGAGCCCGCGCCTCAGTCACCTCCCGCCGGCCTGTCGCGACAGCGCCGGAGGCCGAGACCGGTCCCTCTCACCTCAGGCCTCCCGGCTCCCATGGAGTGCGCACACACATGCAGCCGCGCTCTTCACCTGGCTGGCCTCCAGCCTGAGACCTCCCAGTAGGCAGGGGAGAAAGCTCTGCCACCGCCGCCGGAGCCAAACGCCACTAACGGACCGCCACCCCCGGCCCCCGGCCGGGTCTCCTATTGCCACGCTAAACCCCGCGAGAGCAGGGACAAATACCGCGAGAGCACGTACTCAAAGGCTGTGGTTAAGAGAAGCGGCTACGCCTACGTGGGAATGCCTGGGAGCTCGACTCTCGCGCTCCTATACCTGAGCTGGTTCTTTTTTGCTCCGCCCCTTTCCTTCTTTACGTTGGAATCAGTCGCCAACTGTGGGAGCCCCGGACGCGCCTGCGCTCTCTACTTCCTGTCGTCCTTTCTCAAGGGCCCTGTCAAAGTATTTGCAGATAGCGCGAGGCTTCCTTAATGTCCGTAGCTGCGAGGGTTTGGAGAATCAAGTCGTTGAGGATCAGTAGACTGACAGTTCTGACTTTCTTTTTACTCAGGGAGCAGTTATGACGCTATCCTGTTAGACTATTTGTCTGACTTCAAAGGCCGTTCAGGTACAATTGTACGTGCGTTTCCGCTTTGGGGGCCAGCGTCATGGGCATAGTGTTCAAGGCGATTCTACCTCTTTTCTAAATTGTCAGTTCAAGACCTTTGCCCTTATTTTAATCATGTTCTCCCTCTAATAGAAAGTAAGAATTCTGTATAATAATGTGTTGTTAAACGATGTATGTATATTCTGAATACAAATCCCTTGCTGCTGCTGCTGCTGCTGCTAAGTCACTTCAGTCGTGTCCGACTCTGTGCGACCCCATAGACGGCAGCCCACTAGGCTCCTCTGTCTCTGGGATTCTCCAGGCAAGAATACTGGAGTGGGTTGCCATTTCCTTCTCCAATGCGTGAAAGTGAAACACAAAAGTGAAGTCGCTCAGTCGTGCCCGACTCTTAGCGACCCCATGGACTGCAGCCTACCAGGCTCCTCCGTCCATGGGATTCTCCAGGCAAGTTGTGAATATTTTCTCCCAGTCTGTCTTGCCTTTTCATTGTTTTGGTAGTGGCTTGTGGAAAGCAGTTTTTTAATTTTTTATGAAGTCATTTGATCAACTTTTTCTTTTATGGTTTGTGCTTCTCTGTGTAAGAAATCTCTGCCTACAGCAAGCTCATGATTTTCTCCTATGTTTCCTTTTACAAATTTTATAACCCCGCCTTTTTGGTGTAAGTCTATAATCTGTCAGCATTTGTGGATATGGTGTCAGGTAGAAGCTTAAGTTCTTTTTTTTCTCGTAGGGATATACCGTAGTTCCACCACCATTTGTTGAAAAGACTGTCTTTTATACATTGAATTACCTTGGCTTTGTGACCACATATGTGCCATTCTATTTCTGGGCTCAATTTGCTACATTGATTTATCTTTCCCATGGGGCCACACTGGTGGGTGGTTGTTGTTTTCCGTTATTTTCTTAAAATTGTAATATATACATTTAACTTTACATAAACTGGTCTTTTAACTTTTTTTAAGCTTACTGTTCAGAGGCACCAAGTAGATTTGCATTGCTGTGCCACCATCACTACCATCTAGCCACAGGACAATCTTCATCTTGTAAAACTAAAATTTTCTACCAATTAAACAATGACTTCTCCTTCTCCCCTCTACCCAGGATCTGGCAAGCACTCTGTTTTCTTTTTTACTTTATTGTGGTAGAAACACTTTACGTGAGATCTACCCTCTTGACAGATTTTTAAGTGTTCAATTTGTCTAATAACGTGAGTGGGGGGCAGCTGCCATCACACTCCAGCTGATGGTTTTCACTGTAGACCTGTAATCCAGCATTGCTAGAAATCCAGGCTTTCATGGGAAATTCTCTTATCTTTAAATGTTAGCAACTAATTCACAACTAAAGACATTACACAGCACCTACCATATTTGCTGATCAGATCAGGCCCTTCAGCAGCCTACCTGGCATAGAGTACAAGCACAAACCACATGAATAGTTGAGGACAGAGAAGACCAATGATGGGATAGAATCCTACAGATGACAGAATGGGTGGGGGCCTCTGACAAGGGCCAGAGCCTTCAGCTAACACACTTGAATATTTACCATCCCCAGCTCCCAACCACATAATCACCTCATAACCTCAAGAGGCAGATACTACTTTTATTATCTCCATTTTAGAGTTGAGGAAACAGAGCTTACAGAGGTTATGACAGATTTGGGATGCAAAATGAGGTTTCTCTTCACTGTTTACATATTACAGCCTTCCTGGGTTGAAACCCTTGACTCCCAACAAAAGAAAGTTTTAATTTGGGGTTCATTTAAGAAGCTCTTTGCCCCATTTAACAGATAAGTCTCAAAGGAAAGTTCTGACAGAACAAAGATAATAGAAGCAGAAAGAATGATAACATAGAAAAATCACCATTAGGTAATCCCTAATGAAGAAGAGGCGAAAAGCAAAGGAGAAACGGAAAGATATAAGCATCTGAATGCAGTTCCAAAGAATAGCAAGGAGAGATAAGAAAGTCTTCCTCAGTGATCAATGCAAAGAAATAGAGGAAAACAAGAGAATGGGAAAGACTAGAGATCTCTTCAAGAAAATTAGAGATACCAAGGGAACATTTCATGCAAAGATGGGCTTGATAAAGGACAGAAATGGTATGGACCTAACAGAAGAAGAAGATATTAAGAAGTGGCAAGAATACACAGAAGAACTGTACAAAAAAGAGCTTCACGACCCAGATAATCACGATGGTGTGATCACTCACCAAGAGCCAGACATCCTGGAATATGAAGTCAAGTGGGCCTTAGAAAGCATCACTATGAACAAAGCTAGTGGAGGTGATGGAATTCCAGTTGAGCTATTTCAAATCCTGAAAGATGATGCTGTGAAAGTGCTGCATTCAATATGCCAGCAAATTTGGAACACTCAGCAGTGGGCACAGGACTGGAAAAGGTCAGTTTTCTTTCCAATCCCAAAGAATGCTCATAAACTACAGCACAGTTGCACTCATCTCACATGCTAGTAATGTAATGCTCAAAATTCTCCAAGCCAGGCTTTAGCAATATGTGAACCATGAACTTCCAGATGTTCAAACTGGTTTTAGAAAAGGCAGAGGAACCAGAGATCAAATTGCCAACATCTGCTGGATCATCGAAAAAGCAAGAGTTCCAGAAAAACATCTATTTCTGCTTTATTGACTATGCCAAAGCCTTTGACTGTGTGGATCACAATAAACTGTAGAAAATTCTGAGAGAGATGGATACCAGACCACCTGACCTGCCTCTTGAGAAATCTGTATGCAGGTCAGGAAGCAACAGTTAGAACTGGAAAATGGGACAACAGACTGGTTCCAAATAGAAAAAGGAGTACGTCAAGGCTGTATGTCACCCTGCTTATTTAACTTCTATGCAGACTACATCATGAGAAACACTGGGCTGAAAGAAGCACAAGCTGGAATCAAGATTGCCAGGAGAAATATCAATCACCTCAGATATGCAGATGACACCACCCTTATGGCAGAAAGTGAAGAAGAACTAGAGCCTCTTGAAAGTGAGAGTGAAAAAGTTGGCTTAAATCTCAACATTCAGAAAACTAAGATCCTGGCATCTGGTTCCATCACTTCATGGGAAATGGGGAAACAGTGGGAAGTGTCAGACTTTTATTTTTGGGGCTCCAAAATCACTGCAGATGGTGACTGCAGCCATGAAATTAAAAGACGTTTACTCCTTGGAAGGAAAGTTATGACCAACTTAGATAGCATATTAAAAAGCAGAGACATTATCTGCCAACAAAGGTCGGTTTAGTCAAGGCTATGGTTTTTCCAGTGGTCATGTATGGATGTGAGAGTTGGACTGTGAAGAAAGCTGAGCGCAGAATTGATGCTTTTGAACTGTGGTGTTGGAGAAGACTCTTGAGAGTCCCTTGGACTGCAAGGAGGTCCAACCAGTCCATCCTAAAGGAGAACAGTCCTGCGTGTTCATTGGAAGGACTGATGCTAAAGCTGAAACTCCAGTACTCTGGCCACCTCATGCGAAGAGTTGACTCATTGGAAAAGACCCTGATGCTGGGAGGGATTGGGGGCAGGAGGAGAAGAGGACGACAGAAGATGAGATGGCTGGATGGCATCACCAACTCAATGGACATGAGTCTGAGTGAACTCCAGGAGTTGGTGATGGACAAGGAGGCCCAGCGTGCTGCGATTCATGGGGTCGCAGAGTTGGACATGACTGAGTGACCGAACTGAATTGAACTGAATGAAGTAACCTATCAAAGCTGGTTAGATCATAATTTAAGTGAAAGGCTATCAGGAGCTTGATAAGAAGTCATTTTGGGTTATTTCCTGATATAATGGAAAAGCAAGCACCTATCACTTCCTATGATATATTCTTGCCAGATACTAGAGTCAGTCTGAACGAGCACCTAGATCTGCTAGTTTATAGGAAAAGTGGGCCAATAGTGGGACATATAATGACACCGCACCACAGGGATACAACAGAAATGTGAAAAATTTTAGAGCAAATGACGTAGTTTTTCTCAACAAATGGTAAAGAAAAGAAAAAGGGAATTGTTAAGTATTTTTACAGACATAGCGATGTCAACAAAATGAACGGTGTGAATTTTGTTTGGATCCTGTTTCAGACACATCAACAAAATCACATTTTGTGGGAAGAGAAGAAAATTGAACATCACAGAATTCAGGACATGCCACTCCAAAATACGGCTCCTTGGCATATTAAATATTTTAAGGAAGGAATTTGAGAAATGGCAGATCCTAGAGGGACTCTCAGACCTTCTCCCGTAAAGCAGGTCATGTGACTCTCAGATGAGAGGTGCCCTCCCACACGCAGAGGGACAGAGATTTTGAACAAAAAGGCCTTGCTAAGTTTCCCCCAGTTTCCTACACTTAGCTCATACCCTTATGTCCAATCACATTTTTCTACAACTTTATACTTTTCATCGAACTTCATATATAAAAATGCTCAGGTTTAACTGTTTCTTTGGGTCTTTTGTTTCCTTATGAAGGCTCCCATGTCATGTAAAACTTATATTAAATAAATGCATATGCTTTTCTTCTGTTAATTTGTCTTTTGTTATAGAGGCCTGGCCAATAACCTTAAAAGGATACAAAAGAAAAAGAAACTCTTCCTTCGGCATCACATCTTCTATTAGTAGATGATGTTAGATGAAACTTAAGAATTACTATTAACTTTGTTAGCAATGACAGTGGTGGTATTACATGTATTTTTAACTCCTTACACGTTTCCTCAAAAACCAAGTGGAAGACATTACATGAAAATTTCTATACCTTAATATCAGGCTTTTGTGGAAAGGCAAGCTTTATTTCAAAGCAATGTGAAAAGAGCAGTCAGGGGTCCACCACCACAAACTGGTAGGAGGGAGAAACAGTCATACGTCCATTTGGCAGTGTCTCAGTGGAAAGTCTCACAAATTCCTGCTGATCGCCCAATACCTGCTCAAGTTTCCTCTTCAGGTTGAAACTAAAAAGATTGACTTGAAGATGCCCATTATATCTCTGTTATCCAAACACACTTATTTCAGGATGGAAGACACTTGGAGTCAACTTAATTGAGGGAATCCACTTAATTATTAAATATTTATACTGAGAATATGGTTAAGTTAGTAGCTTTCTTCACATGTTCACATTTTTAGAAGAGCCACAGAGGTTCCATTCACATTCTAAGCAGTTGAGTTGGCAAAAATCCATTTCATAGGAAATAGATCACATTCAATTACTCCTCACAACAGCCAGCTGGAAGACTATTCCATTGCTTTTGAAGCACTGGTTGGGTTGGCATCTGCGATGGTAGCCAAATAAATGAGATTTCTGTGTAACACATGCTGGTACCTATGGGTGAAAAACAGATAAAAATTAGAGGTGTGTTTTTATTGAACAAAAAACTGGAAAAGAATTTATCTAATGAATGGCTCATCTACTGACTAGATCACTCAGTTTTGTCTATGTATCTGTTAAACATATCAGAGGAAAACACATCCAGAATCTTACCTGTTCTCACTTCTCACTACATAGCTACATTTCTCGGCCAAGCCACTATCACTTCTTGCTTGGACTACTGTACTGGACCACTCTCCTAACCTGTCTCCCTGTTCTACCTCTGTACCCCTACTGTGATTATACTCATAGCAGCCTGAGTGATTTTACAGTTTAGGTTAAGATCATGTAATACCTCTGTTCAAAACTCTTCAAAGGTCCCCATTGCATTATGAGTAAAGCTCAGCTCTTCTCGTGGCCTATAAGGACCTACATGATCAGGGCCTCTAGTCTCCCTCTCTGATCTCATCTGACACTTTCCCTTTACTCACTGAGTTCTGGCCAGAGTGGACTCCTTGCAGAGACTTGAAGATATCCAGCAAGCTCTAGCCTGGGGGACTTCACCCCATGCTCACTTTGATTCACACATCTGCATCGCTGCCTCCCTCACCTAAGGTGTCTACCCAAATGTCACATCAAAGATAACCTGTATAAACTAGCACTTCCTCCCATTTACTGTGCTTTATGCTTATTCAAAGCGCTTATTATTATGTGGCTAATTATATGATTCTACAGTCTAGAATGTAAGCACCATGAAAGCAGAGCTGGTATCTCTTGGTACTCATTCCCCAGTAGCTGAAGTAGTGCCTGGTACTCAGTATTACTTATAAAAAATCTTGAACAGGGAATTCCCTGGAGGTCCAGGGTTAGGACTCCATACTTCCACTGCAGGGTCACAGGTCAGATCCCTAGTCAGGGAACTAAGGGTTTCCTTGGTGGCTCTGCAGTTAAAAGAATCCACTTGCAATGTAGGAGACACAGGTTCAATCCCTGGGTCGGGAAGATCCCTTGGAGGAGGGCATGGCAACCCTCTCCAGTATTCTTGCCTGGAGAATCCCATAGACAGAGGAGCCTGGTCAGCTACAGTCTATAGGGTCACACAGCACAAGTGAGGTGATTAAGCACGCACAGAGGCAGGGAACTGGAGATCCCATGTGGTACAAGGCCAAAAAAAAAGTCTTGAACAAAGTTAAAGAAGGTACGAGACACTTCCATGATAAACACATGCTTACTATGATCACATTTCTCGGTCAAGGGGTCAAGCCCCAAATCAGACTAGGGGGCAGGAATCATGCACCATGCAATGTAAAAATGTCCATGAGGAGATTTTGGTAACTTGCTCATAATTTGAGAATCACTGCACCAAATAAGAGTGTTTTGCAACAGTTTTCCATATAGAAAAATGAGATGTTTACTATAAACTGTAAAAAAGCAAATCACCAAATGCCAGTGTCCAATGTAAAGACTTACCCAAGATGGATATCTCCACTGAGCTGTTCAGTGAGCAACTGAGGATTACTTTTTTAGGGGGTGGGGAAAGCATGGCTTCAGTCACAATGAAATAAAATCTTTTTTGTTTCTGTAATAAATGGGGCATAACTCCTGGAACTACACTTAGAAAAGAGAGTGTTTTCTCTCATCTTGCATATGGCTAGAGAGCACCTTAAATTACTGCGCCAAATTTACCTCTGTCTTAACTGGGAACTTTTATTGGTCTTTGTATGTGCTACAAAAAAGTATGAGCCAGGGATCCACGACCAGAGAACAGCCACTGCTCTCATCATTTTGTGAGACATTTTCTGAATGCTAGAACTGGACATGGAACAACCAACTGGTTCCAAATAGGAAAAGGAGTATGTCAAGGCTGTATATTGTCACCCTGCTTATTTAACTTCTATGCAGAGTACATCATGAAAAACGCTGGGCTGGAAGAAGCACAAGCTGGAATCAAGGTTGCCGGGAGAAATATCAATAACCTCAGATATGCAGATGAGACACCACCCGTATGGCAGAAAGTGAAGAAGAACTAAAGAGCCTCTCGATGAAAACAAAAAATGAGAGTGAAAAAGTTGGCTTAAAGCTCAACAATCAGAAAACGAAGATCATGGCATCCGGTCCCATCACTTCATGGCAAATAGATGGGGAAACAATGGAAACAGTGGCTGACTATTTTTTTTGGCCCCAAATCACTGCAGATGGTGACTGCAGCCATGAAATTAAAAGACGCTTGCTCCTTGGAAGAAAGCTATGACCAACCTAGACAGCATATTAAAAAGCAGAGATATTACTCTGCCAACAAAGGTCAATCTAGTCAAGGCTATGGTTTTTCCAGTAGTCATGCATGGATGTGAGAGTTGGACTATAAAGAAAGCTGAGCGCAGAAGAATTGACACTTTTGAACTGTGGTGTTGGAGAAGACTCTTGAGAGTCCCTTGGACTGCAAGGAGGTCCAACCAGTCCATCCTAAAGGAAATCAGTCCTGCGTGTTCATTGGAAGTACTGATGTTGAAGCTGAAACTCCAATACTTTGGCTACCTCATGCGAAGAGCTGACTCATTTGAAAAACCCTGATGCTGGCAAAGATTGGGGGCAGGAGGAGAAGGGGACAACAGAGGATGAGATGGTTGGATGGCATCACCAACTCAATGGACATGAGTTTGGGTAGACTTCGGGAGTTGGTGATGGACAGGGAGGCCTAGCATACTGCGGTTCATGGGGTCGCAAAGAGTCGGAAACGACTGAGCGACTGAACTGAACTGAACCGTCTCCATCCCTGTTGTCATCGGCCGGTATGGCTTTTCGAGGAATCTTTTCAATGAGCACAATTCTGGTTTTGAAGAGGAAGCCACGTCTGACTCCAGGCTTCACAATGTACTGTCCGTATTATCTTGGGCAGGTAAGTAATTCCTCTGAGCCTTATCTGTGATCACTCAAGATTCCTAGTTCAGGTCAGCTGATGGATTCCAATACTAGCTTCCCCTTCACACTCACAAATTAAGGGAATAAAGAGGGGACTCACTGGACGCACTCATTCGCCCGGCCTTTGTTCTGATATTCCAAGATACAGCGGATCAGCTGGTCATTCTCCTCCAGGAGCTGAAAGATCAGACAAAGGGTCAGTGCAGCGCGACGTCAGGGCGGCGAGGACCACTGCCTCCTCTGCCTCCCCCGCCCCTCCACCTGCCCCCCAAGGCCGGGCTTTCCAGCCCCAGCACCTCTGCTGACTTCATTCTCATCTCACAGCAAGTCACCTACGCACATCACCAGTCTCAGCTGCTCACTCCAGGAAGCTTCCAGCACCCGCAGCGATTTAGGATCTCTAAGATCTCTCTGCTCGTGCTGGCGCTTACCCGCTGGATGGTCTCCTGATTGACTTCTGCTTTCCCTCTCAGCCAGTCCGGGACGAAAGCCACCGACATCCCGGTAAGCCAGGGTGGAACTCGGCCTCAGGCCCGGCAGATCCCCTCTGATCTAGACCGGAGAAGACCTGCAGCTCCAGACGCACTATGGCCGCAGCAGGAAGCAAGCTAGGTTGGCCTACACTCTCGACGTTGATTGGGTTCTCTCATCTAGGGGGCGGGGAACAGGCGGAACGTCATTTGTGATTGGGCGCGCTCTTAATAAGAGAGAATCTTGACGTCCTCCTCTGGCCCCACCCCTGAGAATCTTGAGTTGTTTGTGGATCTTCTACGTTTGCGCAAGCTAGCCTTGGGGGGGGGAACCGTGTTAGCGTCTCGGCTTTTAGGCTTTGGGTACTGCCAGTCTGTGGGAGGAGCTTGCCCACCCGGGTCCACATTCACACCTCTTTAAACACCGCTCTGGTGCCTACAGGCTTGCATCTGGAGCCTGAACTTTGGGCATTGCCTCCTTTCAAGCCAAACCCAGCAAGGCCAAGGAAAACACCGGTGTCGGCTTTTGCTGAGGGAGAAACTCGCACATAGCCCTCTTTTTCCTTTGGGCCCTTAAAAAAAAATCAGATTTTCTACCCTAAAAAGCATTATTGTTTTCTCCATTTTACAGATGAGAAAACAGAGATTAGGTAACTTGCCCAAGATCTAGCTACTAAGGGCAAAACCAGCATCTGAACAGAAGCAGTCTGGCTTTCACTCGCTAAGTCGCTAAGTCGCTTCAGTCGTATCCGACTCTGTGCGACCCCATAGACAGCAGCCCACCAGGCTCTGCCGTCCCTGGGATTCTCCAGGCAAGAACACTGGAGAGTCTGGCTTTAGAATTCTTGTTTTTAACCACCTCCCTGTGCTGCAAGAAAAACATCGATTTCTGCTTTATTGACTATGCCAAAGCCTTTGACTGTGTGGATCACAATAAACTGTGGAAAATTCTTCAAGAGATGGGAATACCAGACCACCTGACCTGCCTCTTGAGAAACCTATATGCAGGTCAGGAAGCAACAGTTAGAACTGGACATGGAACAACTGACTGGTTCCAAATAGAAAAAGGAGTACGTCAAGGCTGTATATTGTCACCCTGCTTATTTAACTTCTATGCAGAGTACATCATGGGAAACGCTGGGCTGGTAGAAGCACAAGCTGGAATCAATATTGCCAGGAGAAATATCAGTCACCTCAGATATGCAGATGACACCACCCTTATGGCAGAAAGTGAAGAAGAACTAAAGAGCCTCTCGATGAAAACAAAAAATGAGAGTGAAAAAGTTGGCTTAAATCTCAACATTTAGAAAACGAAGATCATGGCATCCGGTCCCATCACTTCATGGCAAATAGATGGAGAAACAGTGGAAACAGTGGCAGACTTTATTTTGGGGGGCTCCAAAATCACTGTAGATGGTGGTTGCAGCCATGAAATTAAGAGACGCTTACTCCTTGGAAGGAAAGTTATGACCAACCTAGATAGCATATTCAAAAGCAGGGACAATACTTTGCCAACAAAGGTCCGTCTAGTCAAGGCTATGGTTTTTCCAGTGGTCATGTATGGATGTGAGAGTTGGGCTGTGAAGAAAGCTGAGCACCGAAGAATTGATGCTTTTGAACTGTGGTGTTGGAGAAGACTCTTGAGAGTCCCTTGGACTGCAAGGAGGTCCAACCAGTCCATTCTGAAGGAGATCAGTCCTGGGTGTTCTTTGAAAGGACTGATGCTTAAGCTGAAACTCCAATACTTGGGCTACCTCATGCGAAGGGTCAGCTCATTGGAAAAGACCCTGATGCTGGGAGGGATTAGGGGCAGGAGGAGAAGGGGACAACAGAGGATGAGATGGCTGGATGGCATCACCGACTCGATGGACATGAGTTTGAGTGAACTCTGGGAGTTGGTGATGGACAGGGAGGCCTGGCATGCTGTGATTCATGGGGTCGCAGAGAGTAGGACATGACTGAGTGACTGAACTGAACTGTGCTGCCTATGCACCATAGTGGTTTGCTGCAACATACAGAGAGGAAGCTGGACCAACCTCTTGGGCCACACTTTTACCACTGTTCAGTTCCGTTCAGTCGCTCAGTCATGTCCTACTCTTTGTGACCCCATGGACTGCAGCAGGCCAGGCCTCCCTGTCCATCACCAACTCAGGGAGCTTACTCAGACTCATGCTCATTGAGTCTGTGATGCTATCCAACCATCTCATCCTCTGTTGTCCCCTTCTCCTCCCACCTTCAATCTTTCCTAGCATCAGGGTGTTTTCAGATGAATCAGCTCTTCGCATCAGGTGGCCAAAATATTGGAGTTTCAGCTTCAACATCAGTACTTCCAATAAATATTCAAGACTGATTTCCTTTAGGATGGACTGGATCTCCTTGCAGTCCAAGGGACTCTCAAGAGTCTTCTCCAACACCACAGTTCAAAAGCGTCAATTCTTCTGTGCTCAGGTTTCTTTGTAGTCCAACTCTCACATCCATACATGACTACTGGAAAAACCATAGCCTTGACTAGATGGACCTTTGTTGGCAGAGTAATGTCCCTGCTTTTGAATATGTTATCTAGGTTGCTCATAACTTTCCTTCCAAGGAGTAAGCATCTTTTAATTTCATGGCTGCAGTCATCATCTACAATGATTTGGGAGCCCCCCAAAATTAAGTCTGACACTGTTTACCCTTCTATTTGCCATGAAGTGATGGGACTGGATGCCATGATCTTAGTTTTCTGAATGTTGAGATTTAAGCCAACTTTTTCATTCCTCTTTCACTTTCATCAAGAGGCTCTTTAGTTCTTCTTCACTTTCTGCCATAAGGGTGGTGTCATCTGCATATCTGAGGTGATTGATATTTCTCCTGGCAATGTTGACTCCAGCTTGTGCTTCTTCCAGCCCAGCGTTTCTCATGATGTACTCTGCATAGAAATTAAATAAGCAGGGTGACAATATACAGCCTTGACATACTCCTTTTCCTATTTGGAACCAGTCTGTTGTTCCATTTTCCAGTTCTAACTGTTGCTTCCTGACCTGCATACGGATTTCTCAAGAGGCCAGTCAGGTGGTCTGGTATTCCCATTTCTTTCAGAATTTTCCACAGTTTGTTGTGATCCACACAGTCAAAGGCTTTGGCATAGTCAATAAAGCAGAAATAGATGTTTTCCTGGAACTCTCTTGCTTTTTCGATGATCCAGCAGATGTTGGCAATTTGATCTTTAGTTCCTCCACCTTTTCTAAAACCAGTTTGAACATCTGGAAGTTCACAGTTCACAGATTGTTGAAGCCTGGCTTGGAGAATTTTGAGCATTACTTCAATAGCGTATGAGATGAGTGCAATTGTGTGGTAGTTTGAGCATTCTTTGGCATTGCCTTTCTTTGGGATTGGAATGAAAACTGACCTTTTCCAGTCCTGTGGCCACTGCTGAGTGTTCCAAATTTGCTGGCAAATTGAATGCAGCACTTTCACAGCATCATCTTTTAGGATTTGAAATAGCTCAACTGGAATTCCATCGCCTCCGCTAGCTTTGTTCATAGTGATGCTTCCTAAGACCCACTTGACTTCACATTCCAGGATGTCTGGCCCTAGGTGAGTTATCACACCATCGTGATTGTCTGGGTCACTGGCAAGCACTAAAACTCTGAAAAAAGGCCACGAAAACTCTGAAAAAAAAACCACTAAAACTCTGGCTGTCTTCTCTCTTGTGTAGTCCGTCCATGATGAACATGGGAGCAAGGTTGGTTTTCTCTGCAGCACAGAGTGAGAAGCAGCCACTTCAGTGAGGATGCAGATCTTGGAAAGTTTTACTCCTCAAAAAGGGTATCTGGGCAATTCTGCCTTCTAGAGCTTCATTTCCCTGAGTGGTGACCCTGATCCAGAGCAGGCTCATTTACTTTGCTGGGCTCTCTCTCCACAATTCCTTTATTCATCCCATGGAGGAGGTTCTATCCCATTTCACAGAGGGCTAAGGGTAAGTGATAAATCAGCTCTGGATGTGTGCAGTTTGAGGTGACCTCTAATGGAGATGTTGAAGTTTGTGGCTGGCTGTTTGGTTGGAAATCAGGGCCAAGGGCTGGGAATATAAACTTCACAAAGCATCACTTGTGGAAAATGGCGTTATCCTTGAAGCTACTTTGTCACCCTTTCACATCCAATTCATCACCAAGTCCTATTGATTTTGCTTCTACATTTCTTTGCAGACTGCCCAGTTCTCTTCTGCTTCACACTGTTCCAGCCTAAAGTCTAGCTTCATCTTCTCTTGTCCAGACAACTGCATTGGCTTCCCAACTGGCCCTACCACAGTTTCCAAGAGCCTTCTCCATTTTGACCTTAATGTCAGCAGCCAAAGTGGTTTTTACAAAATATAAATCCAATCAGTTTTCACCTGTCCCAAATTCTACTATGGTCTCCAATATCTTACATGATCTTACCTCTTCTATTCTCTAGTGGCTTTCACTCTACTTCTTTACTCTCTAAACTCTGAGTTTATTTTCCTTTTTGGTGGCAAAATGTGCATAACATAAAACTTACCATTTTCACCATTTTTAAGTGTACAGTTCTGTGATATATAGTACATTACTTTGTTGTGCAAACATCACCACTATCCACTTCCAGAACTTTTTCATTTTCCCCAAGTGAAAGGCTGTGCCTATTAAACAACTCCCCACCCACCTCCCCTCACCACTCCCCAACCCAGGATTGGTTTTCATCTTTCAAGGAGCCCTGCTATAGTCCACACAGAGTTCTTTATACATCTCTCTGTCTGAAGCACTCTTCCTCCCTTTGCCTAGTTAGCTACTACTCATCCAGTGTCAAGGAAGCCCCCCTAAACCACCAAATCCAGGCCAGAAGCCCCAGTAAATCCTTTCAAAATCCGTGCTCCTCTCCGATGAGTACATAGGTCAGTTTGTACTTAAACATGTGTTGTATATTGCAGTATGGGTGCTGTCAGTCTTCTCTCCCCTCTTAATATAAGTTTTAGTGTCAGGAGTTACTCGTTTTGTCTGCAGTTGCTGGCATAGTGTCTGGTTCGCTTACAATTTGTTAAATGAATAAATGGGTGAATAGTCGTTCCCCATCTCCCCTCAGTTGATCAATCACCAGTCTGTGAGTACGTCCGCCCCCCAGACTGGAGTGTGTCCCTTGGGGCCGGACTTTGGCACCTCATCCAGGCTGGCAGCAGGCTGTGATCTTTGGTTTGACTATCTCGGGCCTCTCGCCCAGCACATACCCACGCCCCGGGAGTGTCGCGTCGTCACGCGGAACCTCCCTACTTCCACACATCAGAACCTTTCGCTACCCCGGCAGAAACTAAGCTTAAACTGAGAAGCCTCTTCGCACCTCCGGACGTGGGAATTACATACTTGGACCTCAGACCCACGCGGGTGAGAACCGGGAGACGCGAGGAAAGTTGGAAGGCGCGCCCCAGCCATGCCCAATCTACGTTTGGGTCGAAGCCCTTTAAGAAGTCCTTCATTCAAGACTCCTCCGGGACCCGGCAGTGGAGGCGCGCCAGGATTGGTGAGTTTGGGTGTGGGTGTTGCTCGGCACCAGCGAATAAGCGGGGGCAGGGGGGATGTTGTGGTTCAAGACTCGCGCATGCGCAGGGTCGTCTACCTGTGCCTGGGCTGCGTGTGACCCGGGACAGGTCTGCCGGGTGGGCTGATTGCAGAGGAGGCAGAGGGTGGCGCGGCGGGAGGCCGCCGACTCCCGGAGGCCGCTGTCGGGGCGAGGTGAGGGCTGGCGGGCTGAGGCGGGCGCTGCGGTCCGTTAGCCGAGAGCAGGCGGGGTCGGGTGTGGCGCAGGGCGGGCCTGGAAGTGGAGCCCCCTCCACCCCGGCCCGTCCGGCCCTCTGGCCCGGTTTAGCTCTCCGGGGCTTCTTGGGGCTTCCCGAAGTCTCGGCTCCCCTTTCTGCCGCCAGCTGCTCTCCTGACTCCAGGACGACCCAAGGTGCGAGCCTGTGGGAACCCTCAGTTGCTAGATGCCAGTGGGGCGCTGCCCACAGTGGGAGGAGACGGGGTGTGTCCGAATGATGGGATGATTGTTTACTTAATTATCCACGAACCTCACGTCAGAGTATTTTAATAACAAACTTCCCTTAGCGTGCCGATCTTGTAAGACTTGGTTTACCAGATGCTGGGTTTAGTAGACCAGCTTTTGTGAACACCAGATGTCGGAGGTGATGAGCATATGTGCCCGTTATAGGATTACATCTAGATTCCAGTGCCAGAAGGATTAAGCACTCCAGTGCTTAATTAGGTTTGTAGACATCAAAGCCACAAAAGAATATTCCCAATGGTGAAAAGTAATTGGTGAAATTTGTGACATGGTCAGAAAAGAAATAAAATTCAGACGGTGGATAGGGTCAATTTTCATTAAATGTACAAAGAAAGGAATTGATTCTGATAGAGATAATTTTAGCAAAATGAAAATGTAAATCATTGAATCCTGTTATTGCTAAATAGAATTAAATTGACATAATGGTTTGCCCTGGAAAACACATTTTAGGCAATGTTGTTATAGCTCTAAGAGTTTGTGTTTACAACACAGATAACATTTTGGGGTCCCAAAGCTTTTTATCCTTAGAAAGAGCCTCAGAGATCAAAGGCATCCAAAGATGACTGCTGATCAGAGAGGAAAAGTGACTTATCCAAAGGAATACAATGAGTGAGGAGCAGTTGTAACTAGTGTAATCCTAGGTCTTGGCTTCTTTCATTAACAGATCCCTGATTTCGTTCTAAGTATGAATGCTCCAGGGGAAGGAACTGTTTTAGCAAGATAGAGTTGCTGTAATCCCAAAGATTGGATTTAGAAACAGAGTGTACTGGAAAGATCACAGGCTTTCCAGTATCTGAGTAAGGAAGTTTGGGATGGAATACTAGCTCTACCGCTTGAGCTTTAGAACTACCATTTCCCCATCTGTCCAGTATGGATTATGCCCTCCTCATATATAGTTATGAGCATTAAACATCATCAGTGTAAAAATTCATAGCATAGTGCCTGGCATATAATATTGTGTGTGTGTGTGTGTGTGTGTGTGCGCGCACACTCAGCCATGCCCAACTCTTTGTGACCCCATGGACTATAGCCCACCAGGCTCCCTGTCCGTGGGATTTCTTAGGTAAGAATACTGGAGTAGGTTGCTATTTTCTTCTCCAGGGGATCTTCCCGATCCAGGGATTGAACAGCAGATGTCTCCTGTGTTTCCAGCGTTGGCATGTGGATTCTTTACCACTGAGCCACCTGGGAAACCTGGCATATAAAATTAGTTGGTATCAAATTCCATCCCCTACTCTTCTTAGCTCCTAAGGAATGGCAAACTAGACCTGTAACCTTCCTCCCTACCTCATCCCCAAGCAATGCAGAACCAAAGCACTCTCTTGAACTACAAATGAGGTATGCCCAGTTCTGAAGTCCTGTGGCTGAAGGTGATTTCAGTAAGGGAAATGTAATTTTCTCTATTTTGTCCTATGTATTGTGGTTTTGAGATGTGAGCAATGCCTTATGGTGAACCCTTGTGTTTGGATATATGTGTGCCAAGTCAAACTTGTTTTGCTTATTTAAATTTCTGTTTGGTAAGGGCTGGTTGTTAAGTGCTGTTTTTCTTTTCCCCTTTCTCTCTTTGGAAAGAGGATGAGAAGTGTAGTAGAGGTTTGGAGGAGGGTTAAGGATACAGAGATCCAAAGAAACCAGTGGGAACCAGGCTGCCCTCCAGCTAAGCACAGCCTTTTGCCAGTAGAATAGGGACAATTGATGACATGATCAGTTTATAAATAGATGCTGAGAAAACGATTTAGGAAATGGCAGAGGCAGATTAAAATATAATTTTTATAAACTCTAATAGTAACTAGGGTGCTATATTTGATTACTACTTCAGTTTCTTTTAAAATTTTTCGTTTATGTAAACCTCGTTCTCTTTTCCAAGTGGAGATTTATTGTAGGAAAGCTTTTTTATTAGTTCTGAAACTTAGTTTTTAGATAAGTTTTATAGTTTAAAAGTTATATTGAGAGCTTCCTAATATGTGCCAGGCATGGTGCTAGGTTATAGGGTCCCTTGGCCTGTAGAAGGAGCTAGTAAGACAGATTTGTGTGTCTGTGTGAGCACTCTTCAGCTGCCTTTGTCCTTGTATAACTTTTTCTGTAACTGAGGCATGATTTTCCAGATTCATGCCACTGCTTTCCTTTTATAAACTGAATTCTGATTATCTGCAAGCAGCTTTTATTTTAATGAATTCAGAAATTATAGTACCTTCCAGTTTGGAAATGTTATTTAGTTGCAGAGCTGCTCCATATAAAACATACCCTTCAATATTCATGCATAAATCATCAGAATTACATTTAATTAGCATAAAAGAATATTGTTCTACTAGAAGAGACATTTTTAAATGACATTTAAACATAAAAAACAAGTAAGAGCTGAATTTAAGTAAGGGATATAAAAACTTTAAGTTAATACTTATTTCCATTTTTATGTTAAAGTAATTATACTGACTGATTGAGTGGACATGAACTTGGGCAAACTCCAGGAGACAGTGAGGGATGGGGAGGCCTGGCTGCAGTCCGTGGGGTCACAAGGAGTCAGACACGACTATGCAACTGAACAACAGCAGTTATCCTTACAGGAATTTGCAGAGATAGCACAGAGTATGACTGATAGATTGTATGATAATCGCATGGTTAGTTTAAAAAAACAACTGCCAAACTTATATTCCTTGCCAAACTTATTTTCCAGAGTGACTGTACTATGTTAAAGTCCTCTCAGCAGCATATGAGAGATCCTGTTCCTGTGCACGTTTGCCACTTAAAAATTGTCACTTAAAAATTTTTTATCTGTTCTAATCAATATGTAATATTATCTCACTGTGATCTTAAGTTGCATTTCCCTTAATAGCTAGAGATGCTAGATATCTTTTCATATTCTTTTTCGTCATCTCTGTATCCTCTGGTGAAATGTCTGTTCATATGCTTTGTCCATTTTCTAACTGGATCTTTTGTTTTATCACTGTTGACTTTTGAGAGTGCTTTAAAAAAATTCTAAATATCTAGCGTCCTCTAGGAGATGTGTGGTTTAAAAATATTTTCCCCACTCTCTCGCTTTTCTTTTCATCCTCTTCACATGGCTTTTGGCAGTGCAAAAGTTTTAAACTTTGATGAAATCCAATTTATTGGAGTTTCTTTTCTGGATTGTGCTGTTGGTCTCATACATGAGAACCCTTCCACAAGTTCTCTTTGTTTTCTTCTACTTTTATACTTTTAGTTTTTACATTTAAATTTATGATCTGTTTTGATTTCCTTTTTATGTAAGGTGTGAGACTAGGTCAAGATTCTCTTTTTTTGTTTTCCTTCTGTCCGTTCACACCTCCCTTTCCCCCTCTTTCTTTCCCTTTAGATAGTCATTGCTCCAGCACCATTTGTTGAAATCTGTCCTTCTTCCATTTAATTGCTTTTGTACCATTGCCAAAATCATTTGACTGTTCTTGTGTAGGTCTAATTTGTGGGTTCTGTATTCTGTTTCACCGACCTGTGCACCTATCCCTCTGCTAATAACACACAGTCTTGATTACTGTAGCTATACAACAAGTCTTGAAATAGGATAGTGAGGTATGGTCCCCTTTATTCTTTTTCAAAATTGTTTTAGCTATTTTAGCTTCCTTGCCTTTCCATATAAATTTTAGAATATTCTTATTTATATCTATAAACTATCTTGCTGATATTTTTATAGGAATTATATTGAACCTGTATATCACTTTGGGGGGAGATCTTTACTGTGTTGAGTCTTCTAGTTCATAACATGGTATATCTCCTCACTTACTTAGGACCTCTTTGATTTCTTTCAGCAGTGTTTTGTAGTTTTCAGCATACAAGTCCCATACATGTTTTGTTAGATTTGCACCTAAGTATTGCATTAAAAATGGGCTTCCCTGGTGGCTCAGATGGTATAGAATCTGGTATAGAATCTGCCTGCAGTGCAGGAGACCTGGATTCGATCCCTGGGTCAGGAAGATTCCCTGCAGAAGAGAATGGCAACCCACTCCAGTATTCTTGCCTGGGAAATCCCATGGATAGTGGAGCCTGCTGGGCTACAGTCCATGGGATCACAAACAGTCGGACACATCTGAGCAACTAACATTGCATTAAGAAAAGTATAGCTTTATTGAGATCATTTGGGGGATGATGATAAATGGTATTTTTAATTTTTGTTTCTATGCATCCATTGCTGGTACGTAGAAAAAGAATTGATTTTTGTATGTTGATCTTATATTCTGAAACCTTGTTGAACTCCTCCTTCATTTAAGGAGGTTTTTTGGTTTTTGTTTTCTTGTAGGTTCTCAGGGATCTTCCATGTAGACAATTATGTCATCTGCAGATAGGAGTCATTTTATTTCTTGCTTATTTCTTCCTTTCCTAGTTCCTTAGATTTTTAACATTTTTACCCCTCAATGGAAAGTCTGAGGAGATAGGAGAAATGGGCTATGTATGGTCTGTTGCCTGGTAGACTAATTTTTATTTTGTAGTTGTTGTTGATTAGTTGGTAACTCATGTCTGACTCCTGTGTGTCCCCACAGACTGTAACCCACCAGACTCCTCTGTCCATGGGATTTCCCAGGCAAGAATACTCTTGGAGTGGGTTGCCGTTCACTTCTCTAGGGGATTTTCCCGGCCTGGGGATTGAACCCCTGTCTCCTGCATTGCAGGCATATTCTTTACCATCTGAGGCACTGGGGAAGCCTTTAGCCTTCTCTTATTTTTATACTACTGCCGTTTCTTCCTGTTTAAACTGGGATTAATTATCCATTCATCCATTACAGAGATGGCCTTTATTCTTAGAACTTACTGTTGGTAGTAGAAATGGTAAGTCAGTAACATAGGAAACAAAGACGTAGTTTCTCTGCGAATGTAGAGAGAGGTAAAAGTACTTCTAGGAGGGTGTATTGGAGACAGTCCTTGGTGTGGCTTTGGATGTGGGGAGATATGAGGAGTGTGAACTCAGGTGAAGAATGCACGGAGCCACAGAGGTGAAAAGAGTAGCGTGCATCCTGGGGCTCCTGTTTCCTACTGCTCATGGGAATTGAGGTGCCAGCTTACATCCCCAGTGTTCTTTAGCAGTGCACACACCTGCTAATATCCTATCCAGGTAGAGAACCTGACAACAGGGTCTGTGAAACAGGATGTGTGGATGCATGGAAAGATACATGAAAGCTGATAGAGCCACCCCCCTAATCCCTGGTTGCAGCCGCATGCAGGTGTGAGCTGACGCCCCGTGCGAACACAGAAGTCCGCAGAAGTCGCAGATGGGGGTCCAGGGCTGGTCCAGGGCTGTTTCCACCCTGAGAAGCACCTGGTTCCAGTTTGCCTCAGGCACCGTGAGGCCTCCAAATCTGTTTCCTAGTGTTTCTTAATGGTGCTCACCTATCATGGCTAAATATTTAGTATCTTACTGTAGTACCATTTGCTAAATGACTTACTTTAGCCATCTGGAGGAACTGTCATCATTCTGAAGATTGGCTCAGTGTCAGACGTGCAGAAATTCGGGAGGACACGCTATCCTCTCTGTTTTCTTTTTGCCTTCTGCCTTCCTTGCCACCAGCTTTAGGTTAAATGTGCAGAACCCCTCCACTGCAGGTGAGGCTATGGCAAGTGAACCACTCAGCACTTACCTCCATGGAGGACCTGAAATGCGCAGCTCCCTGGACCCCGTCCCTGCTGTATCAGTGTCAGGCTCTTCCTGTCCCTTTGGGGCCGTCCTGCGGCCTGTGTCCTGTTCCTCACTGTCACTGCTGTGGCTCTCTTTTGGCCTGCTTCCTCACATCTCCATTCCCTCATCCCAGTTGGTTTAACTCTGGAAATGGAGACATTCATTAGAGAGAAGGAAAAGGAGGATTTCAAGTGAAGATGAGACAGGGAGGCTAATGGAGGGACGACAGTTGGGAGTGATCTAGCAACAGAGGGCAGGGAAATTATAATAAAAGCCACATTTGCGTTTATGGTAGAAGTGAGGGTGAGACAACCCAGAGTGAACATTTCCAGGGCGGGGTGCTGGCAGCTCATTGCTGGGCCCTCAGTAACAAGGTGACCTTCCTTCCTCAGGTGTCCTCATGACTTCTCTTGCGGACCATGTCCTTGATCCTTTTTGCCTGCGTGGTAAGGGTGAGGGATGGACTGCCCCTCTCGGCCTCCACTGATTTCTACCACAGCCAAGACTTCCTGGAATGCAGGAGACGCCTCAAGACTTTAGCCTTGCAACTGGCCCAGTATCCAGGTCGAGGTTCCGCAGAAGGATGTGACTTCAGCATCCAGTAAGCAAGCCTGTTCCCTGTTCCAGAATATCAGCCCAATTTGGGTCACTCTGAACCATGTGCAGAGGTGGCCGTATGCTAATCACACCATATGAGGGAGGAGGAGGTCTCACGTCAGACAACGGTTCGAGGTCGTGTGTATCCACAGTAGAATCAAAGGCGCTCGAGCTTTGCTGCCTCACTCCCACCTCACTGTGAGCGGAGAGGCCACGAGCACTGCGAGCACCGGGTCACCCGGTCTTCACGCTTTTAGTTTGGTAGTTTTTTCTGCATTAGGGTGCAGGTGTGGAGAAAAGGCAAGTCGGGAGGAAATACTGGATTAATGTCAGGACAAGAAAAGGATGAGAGTGAGGACGCCAAGAAAATAAGGCTTGACTTGGAGTCTTAGCCCTCAGTT
Organism: Capricornis sumatraensis; assembly: GCF_032405125.1. Classification (NCBI taxonomy): domain Eukaryota; kingdom Metazoa; phylum Chordata; class Mammalia; order Artiodactyla; family Bovidae; genus Capricornis; species Capricornis sumatraensis. The sequence goes on along the minus strand of NC_091078.1, from coordinate 60,315,744 downwards.
TTTGCTTTTTAAATTTTTTTTACCTTTAAAACAAATTTCAAAGTAAAAAAAAAATTTTATATGACAGGAGCAGGGAGTGAAAAATGAGCATCGTTAGGTCCGTCTTCTCAAGGAACTCCAAGTCAAGTGAGAGGACACTGAGCATGATACAGTGAGGCCAGTACTCCAGTGGAAGCAGGAATCAGGTGGTTACAGTAATCATGGTCATAAGAACTAATACTGTTTTCTGTGGTCTAGGCCCTATTCTAAGTGCTGTAGGTGGCTTATGAGGTAGATAATGGTATTAGACCTATTTTACAGGGAAGGAAACTGAGGTTAAACAACTTTTTAACCTAAGGTGGTAGAGCCAGGATTTGAGTGCAGCCCAACTAGGAGTCAGGTTCTGCTCCTTGTGTGTCATTTCTTATTTTAGGGCTTAGAGATGAAAGATGTCCTGTGGACGGATCAGGGGCAAGGCAGGTTTTGAAATCTCAAAATGGCCTGTTACAGATTTTACATCTCTCATTTCCAGAATTTAGGTTTTCACTTCCCAAGTCCTTTTTTGCTCCCTTTAATAGTAAAATTTTGATCCACCCGATGAGGTGGGATCCATTAGAGTAGTCCAGTCTCAGAATCAGGAAAACGAAAGGGAAAGTCTAGGCCTGCCTCCAGACTAGGTGGTGCTGTCAGGCAAGAAGAGTTGTGGCCTGAAGAGGGACCCAGATGGCAGGCATGTGAAGCTGTCACCTGTTGGCCGAGCTCAGGTGCTCAGGAGCCAACGCTAAGCTGCATCTGCCTGTATCTGCCGCTCCCTTCTCTGGGTATCTGAAACCTCCTTCCTTAGGGGTCCCGTCCTCGTTAGGCTGGAATAATCTCACATTCTATCCACATTTTGTGCTGTACCTCAAAGAGGAAACCTTTTCTCAGTTAAAAAAGCAAAAACCTATGACTTCAAATGAAATTCTGGGCAATTCAGTCATTATTTGAAAAGTAGAATATGCAGTGTTTACTCCTTTGTCTTTTAACTTAAGTATTCAGCATTATTTTCACAGAGGAAACTGAGACATTTTTTTTCTTATAGGTGAGCAGTCCCATAGCTTGTTTAATGATCAGTAAGTTAAAGTGATCCCTGGAGGAGGGCACGGCAATGCACTCCAGCATTCTTGCCTGGAGAATTCCATGGACGGAGGAGCCTGACAGTCTAGAGTCTAAGGGGTCACAAAAAGTCGGACATGACCGAGCAACTTAGCATGGACACAGGCAAGTTAGAGTAATCACACCTTGTCAGTGGCAAATGCTGCTATACGTTTTCGAGGAAGTGTAAGAAAGGCACAGTCCCAGGCAGGTCCACCTGAAGAGACGATATGTATGCAACAGACAGCTCCAGACTGTTCAAGGCCCAGCAAATCCAGAGTGGAGGCAAGGTGATGGCTGGGCGCAGGATGTGAATATGTGGGTCCGTTCCCTGGTGACGTAGTCCCTTTCTTTCCAGCTTCTCTTCTTCGAGGGACGTGGCCTGCATGGCTATCTGCTCCCTCCAGTGTCCAGCAGCCATGGCCTTCTGCTTCCTGGAGACGCTGTGGTGGGAATTCACAGCTTCGTATGACACCACCTGCGTGGGCCTCGCCTCCAGGCCGTATGCCTTTCTTGAATTTGGTTTGTAATGCCCTTTCTTAGCTGTTGTTCTCTCTTGCAGCATTGTATGTGTAGAATTGCCAGTTTGAGTTTCGCTTTGACCATCAGGGAAAACCACTGGAGGTTCAGGACCATGTCAATGAAGAATAGCCCCATGCCATGAAATTTCAGGGGGCTTCCCTGGTGGCTCAGAGGGTAAAGTGCCTGCAATGCAAGAGACCTGGGTTTGATCCCTGGGTCAGGAAGATCCCCTGGAGAAGGAAATGGCAACCCACTCCAGTATTCTTGCCTGGAAAATCCCATGGACAGAGAAGCCTGGTAGACTACAGTCCATGGGACCGCAAAGAGTCGGACACGACTGAGCGACTTCACTGCACTTTCGTGAAATTTCACAGCAATGAAAGGGGCCTGCAAACTTGGAGCCAGGTCCAACACTCTGGCTTTTTACCTCTCCAGAGCCTGGAGCAGGGTGGAAGAGGGTGAATCCTGTATCTTATTCTGGTGCAGGGGGTCAGCAAACGGCGGGCCGAGAGTCTATTTTTGTAAATAAAGGGGAACATAGCCACGCTTTCTCTATTACTAACAGGTTGTCTGTGGCTGCTTTTGCCCTTCCCTGGCAGAGGTAAGCTATTGTGATGGGCCATCTGGGGCCTGTGAGCTTAAAACGTTGTCTGTCTGGCACTCTGTCTGTGCTGACCCCTGCTCTAGAGCAGCGCTGCGCAAGGGTGGTCGGGGACCTGTGCTTCCAGCGCGAGGCACGTGCAGGGAGTGCCAAGAAAAGGTTAGACATTCTTACGGTACTTGGACATTCCTGTGACATTTTCAATTGTATTTTATCCAAGTGTCTGTATGCAACCATTTGGAAATAAGGAAACACTGGTCCTCATGCAGAGGTTTGAGAAGCACAGCTCTGGAAGACAAGACTACTTTTCTAGGCTCTGCCAGAGAGGCCCTGTGGAGGCTCAAGGGTCTGGAACACAGCAGCTGTGATAGCATAGGCCCTGTTTCTGTCAGGTGTGATTCAGGTCATTTTTGAGGGGGAGAAGAGGAGTGGAGGTGGGAGTTGGGGGGTTCTCCAGTCTCAGTGTAACCTGCCATGGTCCCCGTGATGCTCTTGAACGAGGGGCTGACCGCATTTGGTCCTCAGGGTCAGGTGCAGGGCTGGCACCTGGAAGTGTGGCCACTTAGGCTTTCTGGCAGCTACTGCTCACACCCCCTCGTGTGGCCTGTGGCCAGTCCATCAGTAATAGGGCCAGCACTGTCTTTTGGTGTCACCCAGAGGTGCTGGGAACCTGCCTGGTACTCCAGCCTGCACCTGGTAGGCCTGTGACATAGACCACAGTTCCTCTTGAGTCTCCCTGTGAGGACTGCCACTGTCAGCCCCACTTCTTCTGTGTCCCCAAGTAGACCATAGCTGCAGCATCCCTTGGCTGTCATTTGATTGGGAGCTGGTAGACCTGTGTTCTCCTCTGCCCTCTCATCTCTGCATGCCTCTTCCTTTGAAAGTGGTGGGCTTTGTCTCACAGGACCCCCTTCCTGGCATCACATTTGCTCATTATTGAGTGAGAGTAGGATGAAAGTAAAAGTACGTGGATATTAGAGCTTCCCAGGTAGCTCAGTGGTAAAGAATCCACCTGCCAATGCAGGAGATGCAAGAGACCTAGGTTCAATCCCTGAGTTGAAAAGATCCCCTGGAGGCAGCACACTCCAGTGTTCGTGCCTGGAGAATCTCATGGACAGAGGAGCCTGGCAGGCTGTAGTCCATGGGGTCACAAACAGTCAGATATGACTGAGCACGTGCACACACACCCCACACAGATATTAGAATTATACATGATTTTGTTTTGTCAATATATTTGAAACTTCACCTCAAATACTTATTAAAAGTTGGTGATGGAGTAATACTAAATGTAAATAAAATAATTAAAACCAATACCTTCCATCCTGGTTTGCACAACATATTCACATTCATTTGTAGTTTTTTTTCACATGCCTTTTCTTGAGATAATCAGGTCAAGAATGACTGTCCCCATTTTGCAATCTTAGAAATCCTTTGGGAATGGCCAAGGATTGTACTATGAGTTGTGCCTGAGCTAAGACTCAAGTCTGTCCCCTGATTCCCTTGCCACTGAGGTTCTAATGGACAGACTGTCATATTTTAATTATTCTCCTTTGAGAGACTGATGAGACCAGTCCTGATATCTACAAATCATTCGACCCTCATGTGTAGTTGACACTCTTCAAAGTCTGGCTAACTTATTAGCTTGCTTAGAAATGCAAATTTCATTGTGTACCTATTGTCTTATAACATCCATTGTGATGACTTTCAGTTTGGACTGCTCTCCTTTCACAGACAATGTCATTCAGAAAGTGAAGTGGCATTTTAACTATGTAAGTTCCACCCAGATGGACAGCAGCTTCGGAAAAATTCAGGAGGAACTCAAGTTCCAGCCGCCAGTGGTTCTCACCCTGGAAGACACAGATGTGGCTAACGGGGTGATGAACGGACACACACTGATGCACCTGGAGCCAGGTAGGTGGCCTGCTTCTCTCTGGTATTGATGAAAATGAGGTGAGAGTGTGTATTTCAAATGGACATTGATTGTTCGACTAGGAAGGTGTTTGGGTGGGGGGCAGTATATAAAATATGTGGGGAAAAGACATGGGCTGATATTGTTTCCAGGTGGCTTTTATTAAAAAAAAAGAAAGAAACTTGACCATTGTGACAAGTAAGTTGATCTGAAGGGAGGCAACTCCTCTGATGAAATTTAGAAGAGTGACTTAGCAGGTTGTTTTCTTAAGCAGGGTGAACCCTGCACATATAAACAGTATTGTTGGATCACACAAAAAGCAAGAGAATTCCAGAAAAACATCTGCCTCATTGACTATGCTAAAGCCTTTGACTGTGTGGATCACAACAACTGTGGAAAATTTTTAAAGAGATGGAAATACCAGACCACCTTACCTGCCTCCTGAGAAATCTGTATGCAAGTCAAGAAGCAGCAGTTAGAAGCTGACGTGGAACAACAGACTGGTTCAAAATTGAGAAAGAAGTACGTCAAGGCTGTATATTGTCACCCTGCTTATTTAACTTCTATGCAGAGTACATCATATACAATGCCGGACTGGATGAAGCACAAGCCAGAGTCAAGATTTCAGGGAGAAATATCAATAACCTCAGATATGCAGATAATACCATCCTTATAGCAGAAAGCAAAGAGGAACTAAAGAGCCTCTTGATGAAAGTGAAAGAGGAGAGTGAAAAAGCTGGCTTAAAACTCAACATTCAAAAAATGAAGATCATGGCATCTGGTCCCATCACTTCATGGCAAATAGATGGGGAAACAATGGAAACAGTGACAGACTTTATTTTCTTGGGCTCCAAAATCACTGCAGATGGTGACTGCATCCATGAAATTAAAAGCTGCATGCTCCTTAGAAGAAAAGCTATGACCAACCTAGACAGCATATTTAAAAGCAGAGACATTACTTTACTGACAAAGGTCTGTTATAGTCAAAACTGTGGTTTTTCCAGTGGTCATGTATGGATGTGAGAGACCATACATATGATGTGAGAGGACCATAAAGAAAGCTGAGCACCAAAGAATTGATGCTTTTGAACTGTGGTGTTAGAGAAGACTCTTGAGAGTCCATTGGACAGCAAGGAGATCAAGCCAGTCCATCCTAAAGGAAATTAGTCCTGAATATTTATTGGAAGGACTGATGCTGAAGCTGAAGCTCCAATACTTTGGCCACCTGATGTGAAGAGCTGACTCATTAGAAAAGACCCTAATGCTGGGAAAGATGAAGGCAGGAGGAGAAGGGGACGACAGAGGATGAGATGGTTGGACGGCATCACTGTCTTAATGGACATGAGTTGGTGGACATGAGCAAGTTCCGGGAGTTGGTGATGGACAAGGAAGCCTGTGTGCTGTAGTCCATGGGGTCAGAGTCAGACATGACTGAGCAACTGAACTGAACTGAAGGAGATGTTCATTCTCTTTTGCTGGAAGTCACTTGTTGAATAGTACAGATTTGTACATTCTCTCTCTCTTTGCTTTTTTCCTTTAACAGTGAGTCCTTATCTCATCACTACAATGGTGAAACATTGCAAATCTCCACCAAGAAACCCCCACTCCTTGATGGAGGGAGTGGAGGGCTGTGGGGATGAGAGTGGGCAGGGGTCAGGACCAGGCCTACTGGACCTCTCACTTTTGGGTTCTCTGTGGGACCCAGAGACATCTCTCTATCCCTTCGGATTTCTGAGTCCTTGTCTGAGGAATGAAGTGTTGATGAACATATTCACAGTGCCCTGGCATCCGTGACTTAGTCTGCCACTAACAACATGAAGCATTCAATACCTGGCACATAGCAAAGCATGCTTTTTTGTATTGTTTGTTTACAGTTACATCCAGTTAAACCAACTTGGATATTTGCATTCTAAGAACTCTGTAATAGTATAATCCTTCCCTGGAAGATAGAACCATCTCTACTATAACAGTCTAGTCACTTTGTTAACAGTTTTATGCTAAACTCATTGCTTGAATTTTGAAAGTGGTGTTTTTAAAATGTTTGCATTTTTTGGCTTAACTTTGGTTTTTGATTTGAACTATTTCAACCAGTGAGTTCCTGGATTGACTCTTATGCCCTTCAGTCAGTTGTTGTAATTTACATTGGGATTGGACTTAACATTCATGGAAGGACGACTGGGGCATCAGACCCCAAGCTTCTCCTTTGCTGTACCTGCAGGCAGGGTCACTTTGTGATGTATGTTTTGTTTTCTAACCACGTAGACAAGAGGAGCAAATGCAGAAGGTGACAACTTGCCTATCTTTCTAGGGCGTTTTACTGTGGTTTGACTCCCCCACTATTGTCCCAAGTCTAGAGTCTTAACAGGTAGCTCTGTTCTGAGAGGAATTTTGATAGTTTAAACTAACACACTAACAGTAGGCTTCAGTTGGGTGGTGGTTGTTGTTGTTGTTGTTGTGTGTGTGTGTATGCATATGCGGGAAATGTGAGGACAAAAAAAGGATGATTTAAAAGGAGGACAGCAAGGACTTCCCTTGTAGTCCAGTGGCTAAGACTCCACAGTTCCAATGCTGGGGACCGGGGGTTCACCCCTAGCCGGGGAACTAGGATCCCACATGCCGAGTGGCACCGTGAAAAAATAAAATTAATAAAAGGAGCACAGCAAGAGAATGGGTGGGACCCTGCTTAATGGTGTGAACCAGAATCAGTTTCAGCAGTTATCTTTAAAGAGGGAATGATCATATTGTCTTGATTAGAGTTCTGGAAATAGCTTGTAGCTGAAGTAATACATGTTTCCCTCCTCTTCCCAATAACTTTGAAATTTTAAAGATCGCATTTGCTATGAATTGCTCCAGAAGCACACAGGACGTTGAATATTGTCCCTACCAGAAAAAGAATGGAACATTTTACATGCTGATGGTTGAAGTGTGTAATAGAAAAGCTTTAGGGTTTGACAGCCAATTTACAACTAAAGCCATAAATAGTTTTAAATCTGGATTGCTCAACCTAAGCCCTACTGACATTTTGTACTGGAAATTCTTTGTTATGGAAGCTGTCCTGTACATTGTAGCAACCTGTTCCCAGGGAGGACAACCCAAAATGTCCCTAGACATTGATTGAAGAGCCTTATCATCTCTGGCTGAGAACTGCTGGTTTAAATAGAAAGGAAATGAAGCACTTAAGAAAATCTATCCTTGCTTAGAGAAGGGCCTCTTTCTCAAAGAAATTCACCTTGAATTCCCAGATCCTTTCTGTCCTTCATCCCTTGCCTTTTCCCACTCTAACTACAGCTGCTTTTTAAATTAATAAGTTTGCAATTGTGTGTTTAATTGAACTTTTTCATTAGCAGAGGTCTAGTTCATGTTTTTACTTTTTTTTTCATATAGAAATTGTTTTCGCTAAACACCTCCTTTTCTTCCTTGTGAAGCTCCTAGTTTCCGAATGGAACCAGTGACAGCCCTGGGCATCCTCTCCCTTATTCTCAACATCATGTGTGCTGCCCTGAACCTCATTCGCGGAATTCACCTCGCAGAACATTCTTTACAGGTAACCTTTTCTGTACAGTTTAAATCGAAAGACACGCAATGGAAGAAGCAGATATGGGTGCATATTGTTTATAAGGTTATTATTTACTATGTTTTAAAAATTGAAGTAAAATTCTTACTTCTTGTTTTATTCTTCATAGTGAGTTGAGCAAATAAGAAACTTGCTCTTTTGTATTTGTTTTGCTGAGAAGCCAAAGGGGCTGCTGGAATACTGGTGAGAAATGGACAACTTGCTACAAGGACAGCCAGCCACCCCGTGGCCCTGGGGATACTGAGAGTCCCTGCAGGGGCTGGATTGTTCATCCAAGGCAAAGTTTGACTCTCAGAGTTTAAGATTCAGGCCCTTTTTCCCCTGGTAGAGTTGTCTCATAATCTGATTTATATCATTCAGATGGATACCAGCCTTCCCGCGTCTTTGTCAAAAGAACTGTATCACTATGAAGTTGATTTGCCAGCCTGCTCATCTCAAAGCAGCTTTTTATTCTAATGCTTTTTACTTATTATTTTTAAATTTTGAAGTATTTCAAGCACTTAAAAACAAGCATGGAACCATTATGAGCATGAACAGATAGATGTTAACTTTAAAAACAGAATTGGGGATAAGTAGATGCTAACTGTTACATTTAGAATGGATAGACAAGATCCTACTGTTTAGAACGGGGAACTGTATCCAATCTCCCGAGGTAAACCATAATGGAAAAGAAGATAAAAAAGAATATATGTGTGTGTGTAACTGAGTCACTTTGCTGTATAGCAGAAATTAACACAACACTGTAAATCAACTATCCTTCAATTTGAAAAAAAGCCAGAGTCACACTCAAGCACATGGTAGCTAAAATCTGAAGTGCAGCTGAGGTTGAATCTCAGGGGCCTTACAGAGACCAAGGTGTTTGGGGAATGGCAGCATCCTGGGCCCTGGGTGGTGGCTGGCTATTTCCACACCCCATCTTTGGCCAACACGTGCTATGGTTCCCACTCTTACTGTTTATGATGACTCAGAAGCAGATAGTTACCAAATGTCTGTATGCATTGGAACAGGGGGTCGTTGCTCAAGACGTAGTGCCTCAGGGCACATAGCAGCGTATGGTGACATCACTAGGAGGTGGGAGGAACTGGGGAAAGTTAGTACTGACAGATGAGTTGGATTTTGAGAGGTTGGCGGGGCTGGGGGTGGGGATATTCCAGGTTGCGGGCTCAGCACACATGCATGGGAACTGGACGTGCTTGGTGTGTCCAGGCCATTCAGAAGGATTTTATGTCACCCCCTGGTCTGATACGTGAACAGGGGCTGGTTTCTCACCCAGGCGGGGATTTTGTACTGTTGGTTATACCAGACCCAATGCAGAGTAATGCACTTCATGTCACAGTGTTCATTCCCTCTAACTATTCCTTTTCTTGTGTTCCTCTTATTTGTCTTAGGTTGCACATGAAGAAATTGGAAATATTCTGGCTTTTCTGATTCCTTTTGTAGCCTGCATTTTCCAGGTGGGTGAAATGTTGATGTTTTAGTGAGTGGGTTAAACCCATTACCTTATTTTGCTCTGTTGGAACGATCAGTGAATTTCCAGATCCTGCTTTTGTTCCACCAAGACATTGGTTCACATCATGGACAGTCCCAGCCCTTAGCAGAACAACTTTCCACCCATCCTGTCCAGTCCTCTCATTGTACAGAGAGAAGACTTTTGGGCCCAGACAGGGAAAGTCATTTGCCCTAGGTCTCAGGGACTTTGACAGTGCAGGACAGAAACTAGAAACTGGGACTGGGTTCCCAAGAAGTGAGGGATGAGACTGCAGTGGGGATTGGGTTGGGCCTGACCAGTGTGAGGCAGAGCCCTGCCTTGTGCTTATTGCTGGGCATCCAAGTACAGAAATGTCTTTCTGCAGAACTGATGCCTAGGTATATATGTTGTTTTTTTCAGACACAGGACTGGGAAAAAAATTGTTTCTAATAGAAATACCATCTGGGTAAAATCTGTCCTTAGGAAATGAAACAAAAATTATAATACTAACTAGAGTGCTTTGATTATAAGTTATTTTTGGGTAAGCTGTGTACTTAAGGGCTGGAGTAGGAAGGAGGTTTTGAATCCCCTATGAAAACGTAGCAGTGACAGTGTTAGTTGCTTGGTCGTGTCTGACTCTTTGTAACCCCATGGATTGTAGCCCACCAGGCTCCTCTGTCCATGGAATTCTCCAGGCAAGGATACTGGAGTTATCCATTCCCTTCTACAGATGATCTTCTCAACCCAGGGATCAAACCTGGGTCTTCTGCATTGCACGCAGATTCTTTACCATCTGAGCCACCAGGCAAGACTTAAATCCCCTTTAAGCAGAGTTAATTCTAATAAAAAACCTGACTCTCTTTCCTCACCCTCTACAAAGTCTAGGATTTTAGTACCTTTTCTGCATATTTAAGCCTCTTCTTCTTTTAATTAAAAGTTCTTTTCTCAGGGCACTTGCTCTCTCTTCAGCGTACATCCTAGATGGCCTATTTTTATGAATTATCTGATTGTGCAAAGAGAATTTCAACCTAAGATTGAAAATACACTCATTCTTTGGAAAATCAAGTCTCCAAGATCACGGGTGTTGCCGAGAATAGTTTCCTGGACCTGCGTTTCAGGGCTGCAGGGATCTTACAGTTCCACCTTCATCCCCTCATCTGTGGTCTTACTTGATTAGCTCTTTCGATGGGGAACTCTCCCTCCCACTTCACTGTGAGCTTTTGTTAGACTGCCCTGTGGTTTCAGAATGTGCCATTTTTTTTTTGAAACATTGAAACAAAAAATGATTTCCACCTTTTGCAGAACAAGAGTGTCCTCTTTCTGTGTGATAGCCCTACAGGAAGCATCATTCTGGAAGACCTTTCCCTGAGTCAGAGATGCTTCTGAAGATGTAATAGGGAGGCTGTCTAGGGAACAGTGGTCCCCTATGTAGTTGTAACTCAGGAAGAACTAATATAGTAAAAACACAGCTTCTCTCACCAACTTTCTCACCTGTTATGACTCCCCCGAAGGAAAAGTTCCTTTGGAGGCCAGTTGCTCTTGTTAGAGTATCCCCGCCTGGCTGTCTGCCCCTGACCCACATCTCTTCTTTCTGTACAGCACAGCCTGGACATGTCTGTCTGTATTTCTTAAATTATTTCAAGAGGGCTGTGTTCTCATTCCTCCTGTAACCTTCTATTTCACTTTTCGTATCTCTTCCAAATCCCCACTTTCATCCACCAATTGACAACAACGGATCCGGTGAGTCCAAGCTCCACTGTAACAAATTTCAGTTTACTAAGCCAACGTGTATGAAATGACATTGCAGGGCGGGTACTATCAATGGGCCTGGCGTCTGTCCTTGGCCAACTTGTTATCTCTGATGGGCCTCCCTCTTCTGGTGTCATTTCAGTGTTATCTGTACCTGTTCTATAGTCCAGCCAGGACTGTGAAGGTGGTGCTGATGCTGCTCTTCATTTGCCTGGGCAACGTGTACCTGCATGGGCTGAGGAACCTCTGGCAAATCCTCTTTCACATAGGAGTGGCTTTCCTGTCTTCGCATCAGATACTGACGAGGCAGCTTCAGGACAAGCAGTCTGACTGTGGAGTGTGAGGCTGAGGCCATGGGATGGACGGATCCTTTGATTTTCCTCTGAGGGTCATCGGCGTTTCCCCTTTTACTTCTTGGCTTCACCTCAAGTTTCCATCCTCGAAGTTCCTTCCAACCAAAGCAGACTGATCCTGAGAACCAAGATTTTTTTCACTGGTGCAGTGGGAAGCATGAAGTTGCTGGACACCTGGTCTCAGTTTTGTGTGAGAGTTACTGCAGAATCTCCAGTTCAGCACTTTGGACAGCAGAATCTGGGAGCCCAGTCAGAAAGCGTGTTACTGGAAGACCAACATGGAATGATTTTGGTCTTTTACGTTGAGTGATGCAATAAACCACTAGATTCAGTATCAGTAGTTTTAAGTAATTGGCAGTTGTCTCCAAGGAACCGCTTAAACATCTGTATCAGCTTTTCAGTCTAAATGTGACTTTGGTGAGTTTTTTTTTTAAGAGGGTCAGCACAGGGTGAATTAACTTAAAAAGTGGTTTATAGGTATAACATAGAGAAATTTTGTTTACATTTTTGATAACTTAGGTCTGATATGATACCTTTAGAATATTTAAATATATTTTGGATATAAATTGAACTTCACTTAGGGTTAAGAACAAACTGCAGCTGAGATAATGGTTGAGAAAACTGAATTTATTTAATTTATATATAACCTTTCATGGTAGTGGGACTGTAGGGATACAGAAGTGTTTTGTATTTATTTGCAGGGTATATCTGAATATTTTTAAAATTGAGCAACCATTGCTGCTGGATCATAAACTTGTAAGCACGAGCAGAAATGAGAGTATCAGGACTCCTTGCAGCTGACCACAAACCAGAGTAGGTGGGTCACACATTCACACGGTGGCACTTTGCAGTTACAGGTGGGAGAGGCGGCTGTCATCAGCTTTGTATGCGGCAGCCGAGTGCCGGGCATTTTAATCACATCATTTAATACTTGACCCTGAGTGCTTGTTCTCACAAATTAATTACTCCTCTACACCTTTTGTAATCATCTTAATTAGATTCAGTTCAGTTCAGTTGCTCAGTCGTGTCCAACTCTTTGTGACTCCATGGACTGCAGCATACCAGGCTTCACTGTCTATCACCAGCTCCCTCATTTTTGTATGAACAAAGGTTATGTGTATGTTAACTTTTTTAGAGCTTTATAGCTTATAAAGCTTTATAATTAACCCTGTGCTCAGTTCCTGGGTTGGGAAGATCCCCTGGAGAAGGAAATGGCAACCCACTCTAGTATTCTTGCCTGGAGAAGCCCCATGGACAAAGGAACCTGGTGGGCTACAGTCCATGGGGTCACAAAGAGTTGGACACGACTGAAGCAACTTAGCACACACGCAGGTGCTCTGAAAAGTTACTTTTCTTTCTCTCATTGTCAAAATATTGACTGATCATAGTTTTCCAAAATTTAGACCTGAATATGATCCCTGAGGCCTCTAGAAACTTCAGCCTGGGTTGTCCAGTACTGCTCAGGAGGCCATTTGGGAAGTTTGGCTTTTGGATTGTTCTTTGTAGAAGTCTGGAATATGAATAGCTCCACCATATTGCATAGAATACTCTGGGTTGTATTGTGTGATATTGATAAATTACAGATTCCTATTTTGGTAGTTTTTAAGAGTTGAAAACTATCACAAAAGTTAACGAGCAGGTAAGGAAAGCAAGGATGTCATTTTAGGGAATTCAGTTGACCTTGGTCATTTCATTACTGGTGGTGTATTGTTACTGAGCCACCTTAGTGTCACTTAAAAGAAAAGTTCATGTGACTAGGAACTGTAATGGGAAAATGTTGCCATGGTAACTATTTTCTTATAATAGAATTTCCTATTTTTAATCAAAGTATTTGGACATGAAAGTTACATTGGCAGCACCCTCAGATGTTAAACCTCAGAGTCATCTCCCCAGTGATTTCTCAATCTGCATAATTTTCTGCGGGGGCTTCCCTGGTGGTTCAGATGATAAGAGAATCTGCCTGCAATGCAGGAGATGTGGGTTAGATCCTTGGTTTGGGAAGATCCCCTGGAGAAGGGAATGGCAACTCACCCCAGTATTCTTGCCTGGAGAATCCCATGATAGAGGAGCCTAGAGGGCTACAGTCCATGGGGTTGCAAAGAGTCAGACACGACTGAGAGACTAACACTTTAATTTTCTGCTTCCCTAGCAGATAAATTTTCAGGCTTTCTGGGACATAACTTTGAAGAGATGGTGAAATAGAATGGGAAGCTAAGGAGGAGAGACAATTTTTTCATATTAGCAGCACACACAGAGCTTTAAAAGTTGATTAGAACAGCTTACCAGTATATTGTTTTCATCTTGAGCTCGTGTTATTGGTGTTGCCATGTAGCCCGGTACCCGGATGCCCTGGGGGTCTGTGATCCACATTCAGCAAGCAGTGAAGGACAGTCCTTGCAGAGGAGACCCTCCTGGCCTAATGGAGCGGTGATCCACAAGCTGGTCGAATGTGGTCTGAATCTGTCAACACCTACATGGGGTCTGAGATTTACTTTTGCAAACCAAAGGGAAAAGACGCAGTTGACAAACAGTACAGAGTAATGACCACATAAACATTACGTAACTGAAATCCAGCTAAGAGCAGCCTCAGCTCAACTGGAGGAAGAGGCTGATGATAGGAAAGGTGTTCTGGAGATTTTGTCCAAGGGAAATCGCAGGCTCAGCGTTGACTTGGGTCAGGCGTAGAGTTTTTTAGCCTTGTGTCATCCTTGATGCCAGAAAGTTGACCCCACACGGCCCTCACTCCGCCATGGGCCTTTGTTTTGGCTGCTCTAGCATCTTTGTTTTCTCAGCCGTTAACTGATCTCACGGGGCTACTAATGTTGGAAAACCCTTAAAAGTGCCTTCTGGTGTCAGATGTGGCAAGATCTTGACCATCACTGTGTGCAGTGTCCCGTCTGCTATGTGTGGGCGGGGGTGTGGCTCAGTGCTGTCTGGCAGGGGCCGAGCCCAAGGCTCCCCCGCCCGCAGGTGTGCTAGTGAGGGGACCACGTGGGCTCTGCTTTTCTTTCCCCAGGCCAGCTTGACTGTGACAGGGCCATGCTTGGGTTTCCTGTCCTGGGCAGGGACACTCGGAGGTATGTTTGGGTGGGGTTTCCTCTCGGTACTAGAGGCCTCACTGCCCGCAGTGGGAGGATGACCATAGGCTTCCGGCTTTGCTTCTGCAGTTGGTATCCCTTTTATCTGTGAGTCAGTTTTAAATCTTCAAAGGGTAAGAAAAAGGATATTGGAAGGAAATGAGAACATTTAGCATCCTTCCTATCACCCCCACCTTGAGTTCCCTGTTCTTTTCCTAGGTGCCCCCATTCAGGTCTCCTCTGCCGCCTACATTCCAGTCCTAGCGACAGAGGCTGAAATCAGAGGCTCTGGAGGGAGGGGGAAGCCACCTTTCACTGTAATCGACAGGGTAGGTCCAGGAGCTTCAGAGAGGGAGCAGATGACACTGAGGCCCAGCCCACTCCCCTGAGCACCCCAGGCGCACAGCAAGGCTGGCTCTTTGGGGTGCAGGAAGCAGGGGGCAGGTGAAGAGTGGAGCTGGGGCCTGGCTGGTTGCTGAAAGACAGCAGCTGTCCCCTTGGCATATTGGGGTTGCACGCCATACCTTCAACCAGGGCTGCTGTTCACTGTTCTTTGATGGAATCAGCCACTCGTCACACCGGGATGGGTGACCCTCAGAGAACAGCTCAGTGCAAGTGAGGACTGGCCAGGAGGGAGGGTTTATGGAGGCCAGATGAGCACACAGACACCTGCCCCAATGTTGCTCACATTCCAAGCGATTCTACACAGAATCCTGGTCAAATGCAGGGAAGACTTACCTGTGCGCTCTGAGCATTAATACAGGTGGAAGAAGGGAGAGTAGCTGTGCCCTGGAGAGGTAACGCGGGATGGAGCGCCCTGTCAGGCAGCCCAGGCCTGGAGGTTGGCGCGACTCTTCCACTTGGTCCAGCCCCACAGTGGGCGAGTTGTGGCCCATGGGCTGGGGTCCTCTGGGAAATGGTGGTAATATCAGCCTGCTCCCCAGCGAGCTGTCGGCCGCGGAAAAGCAGTCATGGAGGGGATGGTGGGTGAATCCATCGTTCATGTGCAGGAGGAGAAAGGCTTTGCATTTGGTTCGCTCAACATGCAGAGGTTCTGTATGCTTCAGGCAGCGCAGCTCAGCACAGCCATGTCTTCTGACCTTTACAAAAAACGCCTCATGCTTTCACTGCAGAAAGGTAGTGGCCTCTCTTGCTGCCCCTGGACCTGCCTCCTGCCTTCCAGGCACAGCACCTTTAGTACCAGTGATGTTTGATCCTCCAGGATCCAGGGAGGCCAGGTCTGCTGGTTAGACCAGATCTCATGGCCTGTTTCTGACCCAGAAGAGGAGAGCTCTGGTTCTGCCACCTGGGGGCAGTAATGTCAAACTTGTATTGCTGGGGAAACGTGATTGGTAGAGAACCTGTGAAAAAAGACTTGTCGGTAAAATCTGGGAATGGAAGGATGTAGGAACATCTGCCCGTATGTACTGTTGGCAAGGCTGTTGCCCTCAAGCATCTTTATATAGTGTAAAACGGTCAAATCCATTCTGCTCCTTTACCCTGTGCTGGGTACATATGACCTTCTTTAACCCTCACACTTAAGCGATTCTGGGTTGTTCTACAAGTATTATCCAATGAGTCATTCATACGATGTGGCCCCCAGGATTCCATTTTGTTTAATGGAGTTTTCTACTCCTTTGAAGATTGAGGGCAATAAAGATTGAGGCTTGTTTAGCCAGGGAAAACCATTTATTTCACATATTAATTTTGAATGCTTGCTACCCTTGTTATATGAGCTTATTACTGTTTTCCTGTAATAACGAAGATCTATTTTGAGTAAATGATGAGTGCATTTTAACAAACTTTCACACAGTCATAAAGTCTAAACTTGTGTTGATATAGGTAAAGGATGTTGTATAACCGTTTATATACTATGTATATATATATAAAATAAACGAGGTGGCTCCGGAAGTGGGAAGAGAATAAATCCAAGGTGCTCATTAACTTGGGTGTTTGTGTGAAAAATTCTGAGTTGTGGGTCTGTTTTCCTAGACGGGGTGATGTGGGCCTGGCATAATGGAGGGGGTTGTGTTGAGAGAAATGAAATTCAAGTCCTCTTGTCCAGTGCGGTCTAGACAGGTGCACAGGCTCAAATAGTCTTCAGCACTAATCCCTAGAGTCTGGAATGCAATCATGGGTCCAGGAAGAACCTTGGGAAAACCAAAATAGCAATTGTGGCCCTGCCCTGGGGGCTGGGAGGGCTGCCTTCTATGCAGCCTCTGCTTCTGCCTGGCTGTGTGCCCCCAGCCAGTTACTTACCTTTCCCTGTTCTGGGCTCTGAGCTCCTATCATGTCGTTTTCTCTTTTTTCATTTCCCAGGACCAGCCCTGTCAGGAAATGGCCACCAGAGGGCACACCACCAGGTTCCCAGCCCAGGGTTGGGTGCTGTTTTGCAGGGTGATTCCTTCAGCAGCTGATAAAATTCCCAGAAAGAAAACAAATGTACCCAGCTTTCCTGACCATGCTTTAACCATGTTGAGGGCCGCGTGCTCCAAGTTTCTCGTCACCGTCAGTCCTGAGTGAAGATTTTCAGAGGAGGACAAAGACTTCGAAAATAAGTATCTGGATTATTGAGCTCTGGGATTTGGGAGTTGACAGAACCTTTAGGTAGCATCAGGTGCAACCCTATTGCTGCTCAGATGCAGGAGTTGAGGCCTGTCCTAGGTAGCCGGTGACAGTGTAGCCCAGAGCTCTGTCCTCTGGGCTGAGAACAAGGTGCATTTGGGATAAAAAGTGCCACAGAAAATAAAAAGGGATCTTGGCCCATAAAGCGCACCCTTTCTGTGCCAGGAGGGCTAAGGGCTAGTTTAGGCTGATGAACTGCCTGCCTTTTTCTGGGACTCTAACACTGACTTAATGGACATGAGTTTGGGTGGACTCCGAGAGTTGGTGATGGACAAGGAGGCCTAGCGTGCTACAGTTCGTGGGGTTGCAAAGAGTAGGACATGACTGAGCACCTGAACTGAACTGAAACCTCTGTGGGGCCAGGTAGCAGGGCTGCTGCCTGACAGCATCCTTGGGCAGGGCCAGCAGAGGAGTGAGGCTCAGGAAGGGGCCCACCTGAGTGCTCCTGGCTCTGCTGAAGCAGCTCTAAGACATCCCCGGTTGAATGTGCAGGATGAAAAACTATTATGTTCATTGAAGAACACCAGGGAGTGTTGTATTTGACCTGGAATGAAAGAGTGCTTCTTAAACAAAATGCATCACAAGCACAACCCTCAAGGTGAAATGATCAGTGAATCTGATGACATGCAAATAATGATTTCATGCGTAAAGTTTAAAGAATGAGAGAAGATATTTACAATGTCTGAAATCAGCAAGGGATTAATATACAAGCAAGTCCTGAAATCATTAAGAAAGATAAGGGACTTGAACAGAAAAATGAGCAATTTGCCTAAGAGAAAACCCAGGAAGCTAATAAGCATATGAAGATGCTTAAAATCATTAGAAATACAGAGAAATACCTATTTAAACCATTGTAAGGTATCGCCTTATGCCTATGACTTTGGCAAAACTCGGAAAGCTGGGTGGCAGCACGTATTGGAGCAAGTTGAGGGGATATGGGACTCCATGTATGACCAGTCTGAAGAGCTGTGCTACTGGTATGGGCTGGACTGTGCTTTCCTCAAATTCAGTGTCAAAGTCCTAACCTCCAGTGCCTCAAAATGTGGCTGTATTTGGTGATATAGGGTCTTTTTAAAAATATGGATCATTTTAAAAATCTTTATTGAATTTGTTACAATATTGCTTCTGTTTTGTTTTGTTTTTTTTTTTGGTAGAGGGGAGGATCTTAGCTCCCTCACCAGTGATTGAACCCACACGCCCTGCATTGGAAAGGGAAGCCTTAACTACTGGACCACCAGGGAAGTGATATGGTCTTTACAAAGGTAATTAAGGTTAAAAAAAAAATATCATATGAAGAGGGCTCAAATCCTTGAGAGTAGAGATTAGGACACAGAGATGTACAGAGGGGAGACCTCAGGAGAGCGCAGGGAGGAGGTGCTCGTCTGTAAGCCAAGAAGGAACCAGTCCTATGGATCACCTTGATCTCCAACTATTAGCCTTCACAAATGTGAAAAAATAAATTTCTGTTCTTTCATCCACCCAGCCTGTGGCACTTTGTTCTGGCGGTGCTAGAAAACTGATACAGCTGCCTCCCCAAATTTAGCCTACCTGCACCTGATGCTGTGGGAACTTCAATTCTAGTTCTGTGTCCCTGGGAAATTCTTACACAGATCCTTAAGGGGACACGTATGAGGAGAAATGTTTACTGAAGCATTACTTTTGTTGGCAGAAAGCAACCGGTATGTCTACCGTGACGGATAAATCATGCAGGCTTACTGTGGGGCCGTGAGCGGGAGGCAGAAGAGCCAGATTTAGATGTAGCCGCATGGATACATCTTCAGAATGTAGCACAGAGCAAAAAAATGACATTTATACAAATTAGAAACATATGTGCACAAAATGATGACATATTTCCTAAGAATATACTCCCAAAGATACATGTCAATTTCATCTGAATGGTTGCCTATAGGGAGTCAGAAGTTTGGGAGTTAGGTAAATACAGAAAACGTAAGAGACACGGGTTCGATCCCTGGGTTGGGAAAATTCCTTGGAGGAGGGCACGGCAACCCACTCCAGTATTCTTGCCTGGAGAATCTCCATGGACAGAGGAGCCTGTCCCCTGACAGGAGGACTATAGAGAGCTATAGTCCCTGGGGTCGCAAAGAGTCGGACACAACTGAAGCGACTTAGCACGCATAGAGAAAATAAGGAATTAAAAAAAACCACCAACCAAACAACAACGAAAAAAAAGAGGACTGGCTAGAGTCAGCAGTTAGGTCTGAGAGCCCTGGAAGAACCAGGGGGACTGTGTTGCCCCTGGAGATCTTTCCAGGGTGCCCTGGCCTGACTGGACTTCACAGGTTGACAGGGCCTGCCTCTGGGTTCTCCGAAGGCCCATGTGCTCCTGGAATGTTTCAGCCTCCTGGGCTCCACTGGGGAGCTTGAGCCAAGCCCAGGGGTTGTAATGGGTGGGGATAGTTTCTGGGACCCATGGGGGCAGGGGGAGGGGAGAGAACAGAGAGGAGGGGCTGGCAGAGAGGGAACGCAGGTGGGTGGGAGCTGACTCTGGCCACCAGGGACCCTCTCCTTCTTAGATTCAGGCCGTCTGACCAAGAGTTTCCTGGCGGAGGTTCTTTCCCACAGGAGGCACTCGCTAAAGGGCTCTCACGGGGACAGAGAGCACACAGCTGCAGGGAACAGAGGTGCGCCCCAGGCAAGTCTCCCTCCCACCCCATAAATAGCCTGTCCCGGCTCCAGGGCCAGCAGAGTGAGCCCTGGGGAAGCGAAACTGGAGGGGGCTGGAGCTGGGAGGCAAGAAGGGGACCAGGACCATGCCTGCCCTGAGGGGTTGTTCCAGGCACATTTTCTGAGGCCCCAGGGATGAGAGCGAGGGCTGAAAGCGAGGAACACAGGGCCAGAACAAGGATGCACTTTCTCACAGGGCTGTCCAACAGCGCCCAGGGAGGTCATGAGCACCCCACCATGAAGGTGCGTAAGCAGAGGTGAGATGACAAGTTGGGACTGTGGAACGTGCCGTCCCCATCTCAAAGACACTGTCTTGTTCGGGGCAGCTGGTGTCCGCGGAGACATCAGCCTGTCTCCCGGAACGCCTCTTGTCGTGTCCAGCCCATGGGGTGAGCCCGTCGCCAGTTGCAGGAAATAGCCTGTGCCAGCGCCCATTTGAAGAGTAAATATTAGTCTTTTCAAGAGCGATCTGTTCTCTGTCACTGGGCACAGAGGACACTGAACCAGTATTGGGTGTTGGTGGGGGGGTTGCCTCTTGGCCCCCACACCCAGATGGAATCTCTGGACTGGGTTACTGCCACAGTGTAGCTCCAAGGAACAACTCTCCCCGTGTCCAAGCAGGTATCCCCTCCCAGTGACCATGTGAGCTGTGGGCACTGGAGCCCCTGCTTAGGGGAGGTTCCGATGGCATTGAGGCCCCAAGGCCAGGATGTAGCTCTCACATACTGTCAGGGCTGCTACTGCACAGGCAGGGGACTGGATCTTTTGACCTGGACCTCAAAGTCTCCGGGCCCCAGCTCTGACATATATCATTTAAAATCCTCTGATGACCAGGAAAGGGAAACAGCCTGTCACTGCGCCACCCTTTGGGGTGACCTTGTCCAACCACCCCAACCAATGGAGCACCCCTTCCCCAAGCCCTTCTTGCCTTCTTTATTCGATAATTTTCCTCTCTTATTTATTGACTCCTCCATCGGAGGCTCAGCTCTATGAGCACAGGACCTCTGCCTTGGTCTCTGTTTAGAACAGTGCACACAGCAAGAGCTCAGTCACTATTTGCTGAGTGAACAGAATGACGTTAATACTGTGAAAATAATAAACCGGTATCATTCTCATGCCCTAAGCCTTGAAATCCCACTCCTTTGAAGCCCTTCTACCATGACAACCAGGGAAGGGGTGGGGAGGGGTGAAGCCATCTCTGGGAGCAGGGAGGATGTGGGGAGGGGAGGATGGAGGGAAGGAGGATGAGGGGCTGAGGATCTGGGGAGGATGGGGGGAGAATGGGGGCAGGATGGAGGTGGGGAGGAAAACCCAGCTTCGGTGAGTGGTGGGAAGGGGAGGGGACACATCTCTCAGATCCTGGTTTAGGTTTCATTCTCTGGGATGAAACCTTGAAGGGAAAGGAATTGAAAACCGAAGCTAGAGGCGGGTGTGTCCCCCTCTGCGTTGGAAGACAGCCTCCCCTGCCCCGCACCAGGCAGCCTGTGGCTCTCAGGGGGCCCTGCTGGGTAAAAACAGTGGAGCTACAGATTTGAAGGCAAGAAGGTCAGAGTAGGCACCTTCTCTCAAACCTCCTTCCACTCCCAGAGGCCTGGAAGCTTCCAGAAGTTCCTCTGCTCCATGGGGCACGGGGAAGGTGGCTGAGTGGGGACGCATGGGCCTGTCTCAGCACTGCCCGGCCCAGTGCGGAGGTAAGAGCAGCTCATCCCCAGGGTGGGAATGGAGAGATGGCTGGGGCTGGAGGGGTCTGAGGAGCCAGAGTGAATTGAGATGGGGCCTAGAGCCGAGAGAACAGGCTGGGAGCCCGTGAGCGCCTGGCCACCGTGAATGTCCACCGAGACCTGAGAAGACTCTAGCCTAGTTTTGTGCCAGGCTTCTTTCTCTCCTGCCACAAGGCCACCTGTATTGGGCTCTGCCTCGTGTCTTCTTCACCTACCTCTGCCGCTCCTGCAGGAAAGACGGGACGGACCCCACCTCAGCTGTCCCACACAGCTCTTGCTTTCTGCCCCAGGGCCTCCAGAGTCAGTGCGGGACAACAGCAGGCATCCGCTTACACTCGGTCCTGCCCTGCCCAGCAGTGTGAGGCACTCCTTGGAGGGTCCCTGTGGACACGAGTTCCCACTGGGAGAGCGGCGACCAGCTCGATAACCCACCTGGAGTTTTGGCGCTCTAGGTTTCCCTGTGTCATATTTCTCTGTTCCCTGTTCCTGGTTCCTGGTCATGGGCTCTGATTTCTGGGGACTCAGGCAAAGTCACCTAAGCCTCTGTGCTAGAAACGTCCCACGGGCCCTTGGTGTCCCCTCCCTGGGCCCCTCCATATTTCCCTGGGTTGCAGGGGCTAGAAGGCCCAGACACCCCGACTGCTGAGAATTCAGATGCAACTTAGAGGGAAGCTCTTTGGGAGAAAGTGGAAGGCAGAAGGGGAGTGGGGGCCTCTCTTCCTGTGGCGTGGCAGCTGCTGGGTGGGATCTGGCAGATGTGAGTTTTTGCCACAGCAGCATGCTACGCTCCTCTTCCTTGTACCAGTTTAATGGATGTGCAACTCGGACACTGACAATAATTTCCTTCAAGGTAGCAGCTGGGGTGGTGTGACCATGAAGCCAGGTTTCCATTCTTCCAAACTTTTATACATTTACTTTCCTACTTTCAATCTCTTTCTGGGACTTCCCTTGTGGTCAGGTGGCTAAGACTGTGCTCCTAATGCAGGGGAATCTGGGTTCAGTCCCAGGGAACAAGATCCCAAATGCTGCAACCAAGACCTGGTACAACCAAGTATATAAATAAATGATAAATGTCTAAAATCTCTCTTTGCACAGAGACTTGGAATGTTCTATAGGTCTGACCACTGACCCGTCACTGGTTTGGCTTCCTCTCCTCTGCCATCTACCACACCCCCAGGCTCAGATGGAGGGAATACAGAGGGCCATACACTTACCCAAAGAGGCATCGCAAAGAAGACTGAGAGTCAGACTCTGTTGGTTGCCTACTCAATAGCTATCTTCCTCTATCAGATCCATCCTTCTTCCTTATTAGATGAACTTGCCTCTGGAAGCCTGGTCTCTCTTACAGCCAGGGCTTGCGTGTGTGACCTAGTCCTAGCCAAGGAGCCTGAAGAGAGTATATAGAAAGTAGGTTCTGGGATACCTTATTTTTCTGACAAAAAGAGACACACAGGAAGCACTCTCCTCCCTGCCATGAATGAGGTCCTGTGAGAATGTGATGCTTGGAGCAACAGCAACCATCTTGCAATCAAGAGACAATAAATCTGAGGACAAAAGTCAACACACTGAGGATGGTAGAGTGGACAGGTAGGAAACACCCAGGTCTAAATTGACATTTATTGAGCTTCTGAATTAATCTTGGAGCTCCCTACTTCTAGCGGGCATCACCCTGGCAGGACCCCTTCCCTCTGGGCCACATAGGGGCTGGCTCAGAACCCTTCAAAGTTTTTTCCATGCCAATATGCTGAGCTCAGAGACACTGGGACCTCTGGGAGCTGTGCTGGGTGAAGCAAGTGAGGCACTGTTTTTGGATGCAAAACTTAAGGGGGTTGCAAAAAACTCAGTGGTAATCAGGATAAGTATTTTAATGTAATATTTTTTAAAAATCAAAACTAATGTCAAAGCACAAAATGAACAAAAAAATCAATCAAGATTTTGATATAAAGACAATAAAGATTCAGGCTCACCAATTAGGTATGCGTTTAGGTTTCTGTACAGGGCAACAGCATGAATCTGACCTATGACAGTTCATATAATGAGGCAGGGTTCTGGGGCTGTGAGAACTGAGTTCAAGGCTGGGCTGCACTGATGACTTAGTGGCGATCCCAAGTCCCTTCCCTCCTCTCTGGATTTCATCTGTCCTGCCTGGGGGCTGGGGCATTGCCTGGATGGCCTCCTGACCCATCTTCCTCATCCTCCCATGGCCTGCAGAGGGTTCTGTCCCTTTTTCTGGGAGGCTGCGTCTCCCAGGCCATCGACTCCTGGCTATTAATATCTCAGCCATCCCTGGCCTGATCAGGGTGTTTAATGACTGCCAGCTGTGGCTCCGGCCCCCTCCCCCGGGAGAGATAAGAGCAGTTCCTGTTCCCACATGGAGGGAACAGCAAGGAGCGGGGGGTGGGGGTGGGGTGTCATTGCCTAAAACAGACCCTGGGCAAGTGATGGCAACTGAGGCACTGATACCAGCTCTTCACTCCAACCACCCCTGCCTGCCAGCCAGGTGGAGGTGCCTGGGGATATAAATTCCCTGAGCCCACCCCTGGGGGCTGCTCTGCTCTCCCTGCCTCCTGCCTGGGCTCTGGCCCCTTAGGTCGGGTTCCAGCAGTCTTGGGTCTTCTCCCAGGTACCCCACAGACCTTACTTCAGCATGTTCCAAACCAGGTCCTCCCCATCTGGATGATGGACTGGCAGCTTTTCCTTGGCCCGCCCCTGGGGTTCTTCTCAGCAGCCAGAGTGGTCTGCCCCAAACCCACCCTCATCCCTTTGGCTTCATTTAAGAAGCCCCCACTGAATTCCTGCTGCCAAGAGCCCCCTGTACTTGCTTACATGGATTCAGGTGATTCTGGCACCTCTTCTACTCCCTTGGGATCTGGCGACTCCTCCCTAGTTCTCAGGAAGTACCCCTCACCTGGAAGACGCTCCTTATCCATTCTACTGGTCACCCTGGTCTACTGGCCACTGGCAGACTGGTCACCCTCCTTGGGCATCCTGCCCCCTGGAGTGGCAGGAGTCATCCACATGATGGCAGTCTGTGCCAGGATGGTGGGGGTGCTACTTGTCTTTGTCTTCCCAGAATGAGTCCACCTGAGTTAACTGGGCTTTGCCCTTAGGGTCTGGGGTCAGATGTGGTCAAGGGCCAGGGGCTCGCCTGCAGGCTACCAGAGGTCTGGTTCTACCTGGGGTCACAGCTGGGTCTGGGGCTGGAAACACTGTCACAAGGGCTTGGTTGGAGGGCCCATCCTGGGTCTCCTTCATCCCAAGCTGTCTCTGGGATCATCACCCCTGTGTCCTCACCACCTCCTCTCTCTCTTGAATCTCATTCTGAAATGGATCTGAGGAGAGGGGCCTGACCTCTCTGTCACCTGGCCTTCTGGGGAGGGCCCTCCACTCAGGTATTTGGGTCCCTAAGGCCAAAATTACTGCAGATGGTGACTGCAGCCATGAAATTAAAAGACACTTACTCCTTGGAAGAAAACTTATGACCAACCTAGATAGCATATTCAAAAGCAGAGACAGTACTTTGCTGACTAAGGTCCGTCTAGTCAAAGCTATGGTTTTTCCTGTGGTCATGTATGGATGTGAGAGTTGGACTGTGAAGAAGGCTGAGCGCCGAAGAATTGATGTGTTTGAACTGTGGTGTTGGAGAAGACTCTTGAGAGTCCCTTGGACTCCAAGGAGATCAGCCCTGGGATTTCTTTGGAAGCAATGATGCTAAAGCTGAAACTCCAATACTTTGGCCACCTCATGCGAAGAGTTGACTCACTGGAAAAGACTCTGATGCTGGGAGGGATTGGGGGCAGGAGGAGAAGGGGACGACTGAGGATGAGATGGCTGGATGGCATCACGGACTCGATGGACGTGAGTCTGAGTGAACTCCGGGGGTTGGTGATGGACAGGGAGGCCTGGCATGCTGCGATTCATGGATTCATGGGGTCGCAAAGAGTCTGACAGGACTGAGCGACTGAACTGAACTGAACTGAACTGAACTGAAGGCCAACCTTGGTGAAGTCCTCGAGGCACCCACCAGGTGGCGATAGAGATGAGCTGGTCTGGTCTGACAGTGCCCAGAAAGGCAGGAAAGGTGCTGGCGAGCTGGAGGAAAGAGGGGGTGCAGGAGAAATTCTGCTCGTGGTCACCCCTATTCTACTCCCAGTTCATACACAAACTAGGATGTCTGCTCATGACCTCTGCTGGCCAGGAACCGTGTCTCAACTTCTCTCCATTTCTGAATGCCCCTCAACCCCTGGCAGGAGGAGGGAGTTGTGGGTGTGGCAGGGCCCCACCTCTGTCCTTTTCTATTTGTCCCTGTCTTGGGTCTCTCTCTCTTTTTCCATCCTCCTGGATGATAACTCTGCTTCTCTTCCAAGATATGACTCACTAATGGAGGGATTTTAGGCAGAGTGGTGACTGGGCCAGGACCAGGCAGAAAGTTTGCAGGAAGAGGAACACAAGGAGGTCAACTGGAGCAATGGCTTTGAATCCATCCCTTTCTGACCAGCATCATCTTCTTCACCCTGCAGCCTCTGTGTGTAAACCTATTAGAGGTATTGTCTGTTTTTGGTGACATTTATTCTGTCCTCTGCCACCTGGACAACGGCGACATGGTCATCTCATGACCTGTGTGCTCCTTGGGCGTTGGTGCCCAGACATAACCATTTCTGGGACTGCGGACAGCTCTGTCAGCTGTTTTGTATAGTTCCAAGAATAGAACTGTCTCTTCGTGGTTGGATTTAGGGGGCAGGGGGACACAACAAAGACGGGATATAAAGTCACCACCCTCAGAGGAGAGAGGGTACCCTGAGCAAAATGTGAGTTGAAAGCCCTTAGAACTGTGTGCTCCTCACATGGAAGCCAGAGGGGTGGTGGCGTCTGACTTCGGTGACGATTTTGACCAGCCCTCCTTGGAATGGGGGGTGTGGGGGTTGGCCACGAGTTGGAAGCTGATCCCCATTTTATCCCACATGGGAACACCAACCACCAGGAAAACCAGGATAATCCAACCCGGTGTTTATTGTTGCACAAGCCTGTTTGCAGTCCCGAGGGATCTTCTGGCTGGGGCTTGGGTAGCAAGCCGTGTGGCCACAGGGGTGCAGGGAAGATACAGGCTGTGACAACCCCCAGGCTCTTGTCCAGAGGATACACGGGCCACAGGACTCCTCAGCCACACTCTGGGGAGAATGGGAATGGGGTTCGGGGATGGTGCTAATAATGATATGAATGGTGATACAAATAAGCAAGAGGATCCAGCTGGTTACAATATATAAAACGCAGCATAAAAGTCGGTGCTTTCACTTTCCCATCAGCAAGATCTGAGTTCAAATCCTGTCTGTGTGACAAGGTGAGGTACCTGCTCTGTGTGAGGCTCACTGTGATCTAGTGCCCACCTTGCTGGGTTGCTGTGAGGATGAAGGGGCCTGTGAGCGTCCATCATCTCTGAGCCTGGTGCTAATAGTTGGCACATTGGTGGGCAGCTCTCAAAGCCCATGAGGATCGGTAGGGCTGGAGGTAATCTCCTGGAATTGGTCCAGCCATCCCGGGGCAACTCCACCTTAGCGGGGACTATGGAGATAGCTGCCCTCCCCAAACTAAAAACTCCTTGTTTACAACCGCATCTGCTGGAGGCAGAAAAACTCATTCACTGAGAAGAGCTGGCAGCTATGAGGAGGCACTGAGGGAGGGGACTGCATGTTTGGAGAGATGCCTGAATGGTGTTGCTTAACCCAAAAGAACCTGATGTCAGCGGTGGCACTGTTCAGGCACTGTCTAGGTGGTGGTGGCAGGTGGCCTTTCGGGGCTGTACCCTTGTCGCCTGAGATAACAGCACACTCCCAAATGCACTGTCTGGGGATAGGCGGTGGCCTTTCTCCGATGGGTCGGATGGGTCTCGAGAGCTACCGGGGGTGGAATCAGGAGAGAGTACGCAGATTTCTTGCCCTCAGTTGGCGGAGGGAGTCTTTGGGGGCGGAGTCTGAAGACTGAGCTTCACCCCACGTCTTCCAGGTAGGAGCTTCCAGCGTTCCTCCACCTATGTACCCTCGTCTCTCCAGGCAGGCGCAAAGGCAGTGTTCTCCAGGGGCTTCCGGACAGTGATCTGGGGGCCCTGGGAAGCCTCCTGAGCTCAGGGCTGGGGCTGACCTCGCCCGAGAGGTCTCTGCCCTCGGTGCCGCGCGGGGTGGCGGGCGGTGCCGGCGACAGGGGCCGCCCACCCGCCTGGGCACCTGGCGGTCAGACCAGGGAGACTTCGGCCTGGAAGCTGGAGGAGCGGCCCGCACCGGGGCTGACGCGGGTCAGCATGGAGACCTGCGTGCTGCACGTGGCCCCGTTGCTGCCTGCGGACGGGTGCTGGTATTTGGAGTCCCAACCCAAGACGCCCTGCAGGTGCCAGCGCCGCCACTTCCGCCGCAGCTCTGCCTGCACCTGGGAGAAGGGAGAGTGGTCAGGCCCGCCCCAAGAAAGCCTCCTGCCATGCTGACTGGGCTATACTCAATCTAGGATGTGGAGCCAGTCGGTCATATGCTCTTGAGGAGTCTAATGTGAGGGGCCAGATGCTGCTTTGGGCACTGCAGAGATGGGACCTCCTTGGTGGAGCCAGGTCAAATCAAGCGATTGGAGTTGAGGGAGGTGGGAGCCAGAGAGGATCAGAGAATGCAGTCTAGGGCGGGAGTGGGATGCTGCCCGGGGTGGCTGTACTCTAGTCTCCTGATCCTTGCCTTCTAAATCACTTGAACTCATCCAAGTAGATTTTTTGCTTTGTAACCAGGCTCCACAGTGACTCAACCTTCTCTTGCTGCCTCCAACCATCCTCGCTCACACTGCACATAGCCACCCAACACAGCACTTCTCACACTCTTCTCTCACGAATCACATGAATCCCCGGAGATTTTCTTAAAAGCAGATTCAAAGTCAGCAAGTCCGGGGTCGTCTCAGAAATCAGCATTTTAAGCAAGGTCCTAGGCGCCATCACTGACGTACTAGTCGGAGGACCACCTTTGGCATAGCAAGGTTTGACCCTTCTCTGCTCTGCACATCAGGGTTTTTGGACCCTGGGGCTACAAGACTGTTCCCTGGCCCCCAAGGTGTGAGAGGGGCTTACCTCGCCATTCAGGAAGCAGTAGAGGATGGCCACCACGAAACCCTGGGGAGGAAGGGAGCAGGAGAAGTGAGGTAGACAGACTCGGAGAGCCCCAAGCCCTGCCCCACCTGTGTTCCCTTGGTTAATCAAAGGGCTAAACGTAGAGTAGGTGCTTAATAGATACTTTTTACAATGGAAAGACTGGCACCTGGGGGCAAGAGGCCAAGGCCCCAGGAGAATCCCCTCCCTTAAAGCCCAGAGAAGAACGCAGCCTTACATCCACAGTTCCTACCTGGAAAGACCCCACGACGAGCTCAAAGACCATTTTCACTTCAGCCTTAAAGTTGTCGGGGAAGAAGGCGAACATGACGTAGTGCACGCCAAACAGGGGGATCAGCAGAAGGGTGGACTTGGCCAATCTCCTGGGGACAGGGGAGGGGCAGGCATGGGCACGCGTGTCCACACACGAGGGCACAGAAGACAGGGACACGGAGCGGGATGTGTGAGGATGGGCTGTGGGTTCTTGCCAGCCCTACGTCCACAGGTTTCTGTTCCGTATCTGCAGTGCCTATATCCTCATGCCCCCTGGCCCTCCTCTCCTGGACAGGCTCATGAGAGAGAGAGTGTAACCCCTCTATTTCACTTCCTGGAGGAGAGCACAGAAAGGAAGGCCACTGCTGAAAAACCCGAGGATGATGGTAATAGTGGTTATTTTAGGCTCCATGGCCACTAATGGGGATATTAAGCAACGGGACATCGTGGTTTCTTTTTCCCTGGTCTCAATTTCTCCAATCTGTACAATGGGGTGAGTGTATGCTCAACATGGTCAAATAAGAGAAGTGGTTTTTCAGTCTCTATGTCGTGTCCAACTCTTTGGGATCCCGTGGACTGCAGCACACCAGGCTTCCCTATCCTTCACTATCTCCTAGAGTTTGCTCAAACTCATCTCCATTGAGTTGGTGATGCCATCCAACCACTGTAAACTCGGAAGTGCTTTGGCTGCTACAAAGTGCAATGTTTTCATGAGAGCCCAATGCTTTACTGGAATTTGAGGGCCTTTGGGAAGGAAGGCTTTGTCATTGTGTTGCTGAGCACATCTGGGCAAGGTCACTTGGGAGGATGGTGGGTGCTCAAGTTTATGCTTGGTCACCAGGGGTGACTCGGGGTCAACTAGCAAAGGCCTGTCTTTGGCTTTTGTGCTGTGTCCACTTCCCCAGGAGTTGCTACCTTTTCTGGGATCACACCCCTCCCCCCCACCTCCCCCTGACCAATACACGCAACCCCAGCATTCTCTGAAAGACCAGCTCTTCCTTTACCACCCTTGCGTGCTCAGCAGGGTCCACAGTCACTTGAAATGACTCGCCACTTTCCGTGGAACAGGGCTCATCCTGGTTCAGGCCTCCCAGCCCCCTGACCTCATAGTTGGTCCAGGCAGCGTGAACCCACAGTCCTCTGGCTGCAAGAGGTCTGAGGGGTGGATGTGTCTCTGCCTTTATCTCTCCTGCCCTGGCAGTCAGTCCAGGGGATCCTAGCCCTGAGCCTGAGGACCCACAGCAAACTGTGGGCAGAAGAGCTGGCCTGGCCCTACCCACTCCTTCCTGGACCTGGCTCCCCACCACACCAATATCCCCAGCCCTGCCCACCACTCTTTGGCTGCAAACCTATCCCACGCACCCGCGACTGACAGATGGAGGCTTCCTTTAAATTGAAGGCTTGTGGGGAGGTGGAGAGTGGGAGCTGACAGTCCCTCCACAGGGAGCTCCATCTTCCACTCCCCCCACCTCTTCTGCCTGCCGACAGCTGTTCAGTTTCCACCTCGCCCACGTGGACCTGGCGATGACCGGCTCGCTCTGCCTCAGATCCAAACCCTTTTGAGCAGTTGTATGTTTGGGGGAAACAAGGCCCCGCAGGCAAAGTAGAGGAAGAGGGGGCACAGGCCTGCCGTGCTAGCCCTCCAGCCCACTGAGCCCCTGCAGGGCCTTCCTTTCTCAAACTGGAAGGGAAGCCCCGCCTCCACACCTGGCAGGAGGGGGAGCTGTCACACCAGGAACCCAAGTCGTCTTAGTCTCATCAGAGAGAATCGCAGGATTCCAGAATAGAATCCTAAATCCAGCAGCTCGTGACATTTTTTCTAGCCACATTAGAACCAGAGCACAGATTCCCCAGAGAGAAGCCGGGCCCAGGAGAACATTCTAGAATCCCAGGACTGAAAGGCCCTGGTGGGACGCCCCAGGTTTGCCTTGTCTGTGCGGTGCAGATAATCAATCTCCTGTTCCCATCTGTGGGTGTACAGACTGACTCACCTTCCCACAGCCACCCGCTTTGTGTTTCTCTAGTTCTGTCTTCCAGCCTAGTTGTTCTCATGAAACCTGTCAGTTCTCTCATCCCCACAAGCACAGGAATGCCCCTCACACCTTTCAAGCCAGGCTATGACCTCTGTCTCCACGGGCACTGTGCCCTCCCCCTACCATGAGGATGTGCTCCCAAACCTTTGAGGAGGAGGAGGGAGTATGGGTCAGTTTCCTCATCTGTGAAATGGGTACAATTTGGAGGAGACTTGGAGAAGGAAGTGGCAACCCACTACAGTATTCTTGCCTGGAGAATCCTATGGACAGAGGAGCCTGGCAGGCTACAGTCCATGGGGTCACAGAGAGTCAGACATGACTGAGCGACTAACACTTGGAGGAGACGATATGGATGGAATGAGATGGAGCCTGGAAACCCCACTGCACACGCCCAGCGTGTAACCTGTGGGTGCTGTTACTACTCTCAGGGGCTACTGAGTCCCAAATATGGCTGTCTCCTTGGTAGACCTGGGGCTTCTCCTAGGCATCCAGCTACCACATCCCATTTTTGTGCCAGGCATGAGTCAGGCACTGGGCACATGGTGTGAACAGGACACAGGTTATCCAGTATCTTCTCGAGCTCCCTAGTTTAGCAGCAGATACACAGCAGGGCAGATCCCCTTCTAGGCAAGTCGTGAAGAGAAGTAGGTCTGGGACTCATGGGCCAGGTGAGTGTAGGGGTGGGGATGTGTGGACTGAGCCAGGCCATGGGGTGGAGCTGGGCAGAGCATGCTGGCTATTTGGTGACTCTGGAGGGGAGCTTCTAGGGAATGGGGAATGATCTAAGGACTGGAGCTGGGGATATTGGGAGGGCCAGGGCCCTGGGCCTGTACTCACGAGTACGGGCTGCTGTCACTCTTCCCGACATCTGGGGGCCGCAGTTTCTGAACCAGGATTCCAATGATGCGAATGAACAGGATGAAATTCACCTGGTGGGTGGGGGTCCACGGTTAGGTGGGAGAGGGGAGGCAGGGTGTCTAGTCCCCTGGACTGATGGCCTTTTCCCCCAGGGCCCAGTTACCTGTCTATTGTACCTTTTCCCCAGCTCGTCCCTCTTCGGGAGAGTCGTCCAGGAACCCTCTTTCACACCCTCAAGGGCTGGGCCTCCCCATTTGCTTCCTCTACTCTAGAGGAAGAACTTCTGGGGAAAGAGTTGGGGACAGTCCTGCCTCAGGCATCGATCAGGAAGTCTAGATTTCAGTTCTGACCTAGACGTGAATGTCCAGTGGGGCCTTGGTCAATTGCCTACCCGCTCCGGGCCCAGTCTCCCCATCCCTAAGTGGTAGGAGGAGGCCTTACCAAGATGGAGGCGAGGATGGGGGCCTTTATGATCCACCACAGTGAGGAGTTGATTGTGTCCCAGCATCTGGGGCAGGGGACGGTGGGAGAGAATGAGGGAGCTTGTACTCAGCCCGAGAGAGTCAGGCCTCCTCCCACCGTCCCCAGCTCTGCCCCGGAGCCCTTTAAAAACCACTGGCCCCGAGGCTGTTACTCCCCAGCCCCTCCTGATCCCACCCAGGGGATCTGCCCTGAGTGTCGGGAGCCAGGAGGAGGGGGCCGGCTGACAGCTCACCCATAATCCTCAAAGTGGATCCTGATGATGGTCCACACCAGGGTGAATGTGCTGGGCACCCCTGTCAGGACCGAAGGAGAGAAAAAGAGGAGAGGGCAGGGGAGAAAGAGGGAGAGATGAGGAGGAAGAACCAAGGAGGGACAAGGAGAGAAAAGGGAGGGTTTCCAATGCGGTCACTCATAGTGGCATACATAGACAGTTCACTCTGCAGAGATACTCTGCTGAGGGGGCGAAGCTTTAAGACTGAGGGATTGTGCCTGTCTACATAAAGGGGGAGTCTTTCTCTCCTTTTGGGAGAGGTGCTTCATACATTAGCAGCATCCCTGTGTGTTTCGAGGGGTGAAGGGGAAGTGGAAGGATGTTCAGAGAGCCTGCCTGTCCCACAGGTCAGCCCGAGGTGCAGCTGGAGCCAGAGGGCGCCTGTTCAGGGGTCAGACAATTGGAGGACTTTTCTCGATCCTTGGCCGAGTGTCCTGCAGGTAGGACTTGCAGCCCAGCAAGGCCTAAGGGTGCAGGCTGGGTTGGTACCCGCCCCTCTAAAGAACTCCCCGAGCTTTGTCCCCTTGTTCCCATCCTGGCAGCCCTCCCTGGTACCATACCCCAGCCGATGAATATGTACCCCCAGAAGTACTTCCGCTCGGAGAAGAAGGAGACGGCGAGCAGGGTGTGCAGGTAGAGGCCCTCCACCAGCAGCCAGAAGAAGTTGGCCATGACACAGTACTGGAACAAGACCACGGCCGCCTTGCAGCCCACCTGCAGGGGAGGAGCAGGGAGCGGGCTCACTGGAGCAAGCAGGGGTCCCTGCCTGCCCACATTTCTGTCAGGTGAGGAACTGCAGTACAGCCAACTTCCCCGTTAGCTCTAAGTTTAGACCATCAGATGCTTTGGAATAAGCTCACAATTTTAATTATCCACCCATGAATTTATTATCTATTTATCTTCCTATTATATATCTATTAACTCATCTACCCACCCAGTCATCCATCTACCCACCTATCCACTTATCCATACCCTTACCCACCTACCCCCAGCATCCACTGTCAAGTCACCCATCTTTCTACCTACCATCCATGCATCCACACATCATCTATCGGCAACCAGCATCTTCCATCTGCCAAGCCATCAACACACTCACCCAACAATCTCTCCATTCATCTATTATCTACGTACCAGACATCTGCTACAGACTCAGACCCCTGGGCATCTCTTCATCCATTCACTTATCTGCTTGTCCATCCCCCCACCAATATACCCCACCCCACTACCCATCATCTATCCAATTTTTCTTACTTCATCCTTCTATCCTTCCACCTACTCAAGTCATCCACACATTATTTACTCAGCCATCCAGCTACCAGTCCATCCACTTACCACCTCTGCTACTCAGTCACCTTATTCCAATTACTATGGAAAGTAGCTGGAAGAGGTATAAGGGAGAATTCTTGCTTTTATTAGCAAGAGTCTCTTGAGCGTGTAGGGAGAGGAGCTGTGGACTGTCTCAGGAGCCTCAAGGCCAGGGGAGGGGAGGGGAGACAGACTGCCTGTAGCAGGGGGTGCTGTGAGCTATAAAGCAAATGGGGGTGGTGAGATGGAATTGTTGGGGAAAGATAGGGACAGAGAAGAGGAAGAGAAGGAGGATGAAGAAATTAGGAAAAAGAGGAGATGGGAGGGGTGCTCATTCCTCTTGGGGGCTGAAGAAGACAGGTGAAGAATGGGTTCCCTAGACAGGTGGGTAAGGACAAGGGAGAAGTCAGGGACACCCCTGGGGAGGGCAATCAGGGGCTCTGGGAGGCCCAGCTGGCATGATCAGAAGGTCTTCTGGACCCTCTGTCCTCTCCCAGAAACAATCTTCCATTTCAAAGTGAGCCCAGATACATGTAAGCCAGAGCTTAGAGACACCGTCCTCCAGATGTCTTCTGTTTTTCACTCCTCCCTGTATCGACCTCAGGTTCCCACCGTTCTCTCCTGTGCCCTTGGCTTTGAAGCGTCCTCAGAGAGCAGACTTCACTCCTCTCCTGGCTGGAAAGTCCTGCCTCAGGTTCCTCCTGCTATAGGTAGTCTGTTTCCCACGCCCTCCCCCATTTGCTTGACAGCAAGAATAACGCAGATCTTTAACAGGACAACTATCTGTGCTGCTTCTTGCCTTAGAAAATCTTCACAGAGCTGCTAATGAATAGGGGAGCCACAGTTATTCTCAGCAAGTGTGCTGGAGGCTGCAGGCTGCTCCCTGGGCTCTGGGGCTCATGTCCCACGGGTCTGAGCCCAGCTCCCAGGCGGGGTCATCTGAGGCACTCTGGGAATGGCCAGGGGGTTCCTCTTGGTGTTCCCTCCCCCTGAGACACTGAGATTCTACCATCACTCTCTGCAGAGATTCACTTTCAATCTCACTCTTTGGGGAGAAGGTACTGCTGACCCCTGAAGTAACACACTACCTCTGAGGTCACTCATGAGGCAGTGAGTCACTGACCACAAGGGGTGGACGGGAGCCAGGACTGGTCTCAAGCTCTCTGTCTCTGCTCAGGGCTGCGGGGCACTCAGGGAGGGGCTCAGAATCACCTGGAGATGGACTCCTTAGTGATGGGCAATGACTTCTTTAAATGCTCTCAATCTCCCTTCCCTAGGCAGGTCCAGAGTGACTGACGGCAGGGGAAGAAACAAAGAAAAGCAGGGCAGTGTGGGGTGGGACTGGCTCCAGGTGGCCATGGGGGGAGGAGAAAGGGGGGCACAGTGAGCAGGGCCCTGGGGATGCAGATGGCGGGAGGAGGGTTGGAAGGAAGCTCAAATGTCCTTGCATGATGGGGAAACTGAGGCAGGGAGTTCCCTAAGGTCTCACCATGGGAAATTAGCAGCGGAGGCGGGAAGGGGGTTATGGGCTGTGGCACCGAGTGTCCCCTTTCCCACCTAGGAGAGGTGTTTCTCATCAGCAGGAGGAGGTGTGTGAACCCCCAGATAGCCAAGCACCCCCGCCTGCTGTGGGAGGGAGGGTCAGACAGGAGTTTGGCCATCTTTGGAGAGAGAGAAAAAGAGAGAGGGAGAGAGAGGGGAAGGAGAAGACAGGAGGGAGGAGAGAGAGAAGAGGAGAGAGGGCAGAGGGCGGCAGGCCTGGACGGGTCCTCACCGAGCCCTTGGAGCAATGGTCCGTCTCCCCACTGCTGAAGAGGGCCAAGTCTTTGGTGAAGACGGCGGCGGCCCTCAGGATGAAGGATATGAAGAGGTTCATGTGGATGTAGTTCCGTGTGCAGCGGAGCTTCCTGTGGGAGGCGGCCAGATCCGGGAGGCCGAAGAGGGCCTCAGACTCCCACCCCATCCAACACATCCAGCTGAGAGAGGCGAAGACTCGAAGCCTCTGAATGCGGACCCTACCCTCAAGGGGGACCCTGTCCCCCGGCATCCTATCCACATGTGCAGCCTGGCTTGCCATACCTCCTTCCAGGGCACAGGCCCCTGGTGACCTATCCCCCGGTGACCGGCACCCTCTGAGGGGCGAGCCTGACTCAGGGGAACACTCTGAGTGGCCTGCTGTCTCGGGGGGAGGCTGGCCTGGCAGGGGAGCTGGGGCAGGACTGAATAGGGGCTGACCGTGGAGCGAGGAACAGCATGCCTGGGTGCGGAGTGACCTGGTCGGTCTGCTCTGAGGCCTGTGGCTCGGGCTGGTCCTCACCTGAACAGGCTCAGGATGGCCGTGGCGACCAGGAGAGTGGCGAGGGACAGGCTGTAGCCGATGGTGTAGCCGGTCTTCACAGAACTGTAGAACACTGTCTGCTGCTGCTAGAGGGAGGGGCGTGAGGATCTTGGGTGGGGTGAGGGGCGCTCACCTAGGGGCGGGGTGCCCTATATATCCTGCCTCCCTCCCCTGCCCTGGCAGACGAGGAGGCTGAGGCCTGGGGCTCCCAGTCCCCAGACCCCCCTGACTCCCTGGTTTCCACAGACGAGTCAGGGCTGCTTCCCAGGGTGGGGGTGGGGATTGATCTCAACTCTGCTCTGCTCCTTCACAGGAGAAATGTCAGTGGAGGGAGGAGCAAAAATGCCACACGTTCCACTGGCCCATCCATTCATCCTTCAGTCATGTGTGCAGCAGAACTTCTGGGCCAACTCTGGGCTTGGTATCCTTGGGCATAAGACTGCTCACCCTTCAGACCCTCACATGAAGCCCTCCCTCCCCAGTGAAGACAATGGTAAAGAAGACACTGTTGCTGTTTAGTCGCTAAGTCTTGTCTGACTCTTTGTGACCCCATGGACTGTAGCCCTCCAGGCTCCTCTGTCCATGGGATTTCCCAGGCAAGAGTACTGGAGTGGGTTGCCATTTCCTCCTCCAGGGGATCCTCCCGACCCAGGGATCAAACCCAAGTCTCCTTCACTGACAGGCAGATTCTTTACCACTGAGCCTCCAGCGAAGCCCAAAGAAGACACTAGGGGTGGGCAGTGTCACAAATGTGTGATTTGTCGGGGCTGGGGTTAGCAGGAGGAGGACATTCTGGCCTTTCTGGGGAGGTGGGACAAAGCTGGATGCTGAGGGCTTCCTGCTGCCCCCTCCCCTAGGATGCACACACAAAGCCACGGTCACTGGGCAGCCCTTCCTTCCTCCCCACTTCTCACTCCCTGCTGGAACAGAGGCCAGTGGTTAGAAAGGATTTAGTGGATTTAGATCCTGCCTGAGGATCTGGAGGGCTTTGAAGGCCTCTGAGAAAATTGCTGCCCTCTTGGGAGGAGTAAAAGTCCCTATCTGTGAAGGGCATTGGGAGTGGGACAGAAGTCATCTCAGACAGCCAGACTGTGTTCACACATCAAAGCTGTGAGGGGCTCCTAGCTCGGGACTCCAGTCATATTCCAGCCTCATCAGTATCCCTCCCTGGCTTCTGGCTCCACATCCTTGGAGAGACCACTGACGGTCTGCTCCAGGGCAGCTCCCTGCCCTGGCACTGAGGACAATGGCCCTGGCCCTGTCTCTGACTGGCTGCTGGGTATCTGAGACCAGTTCCTTCCAGGATCCGTACCTTGGTTTCCCCTCTGTGTGAGACAGGGGGAGGGGTTCTGTAGGCCCTGCCATGTCCAGGGCTGGAGCAAGGTTCTTGTGAGGGAGTGGGGTGGGCTGGCCTCAGGGTGATGCTTCAGCTTTGCTGCTGTGTGTCATCCTCCTGGACCCTTCAGGGGAGC
Source organism: Capricornis sumatraensis (assembly GCF_032405125.1). NCBI lineage: Eukaryota > Metazoa > Chordata > Mammalia > Artiodactyla > Bovidae > Capricornis > Capricornis sumatraensis. The sequence goes on along the minus strand of NC_091078.1, from coordinate 60,278,203 downwards.
CAGGGGAATGTGCGCCTGGAGAGGGAGGAGGCTTGGGGAGGGCAGATGCCAGGAGTCCTGGCTCCTACACAGAGGGCAACCATGCCCCTTGGTGGGAGAGAGTGGAAGGAGGCAGCAGGCCCGGGCACTCATGTGTGTGTGTGTGTGTGTGTGTGTGTGTGTGTGTGTGGTGCATGGAGGCCCACCTCATCCAAACTCGATGAATTGTCATCCAAGCCACAGGCAACGGGGTAGGGGCCAGGCTCCAGGGGCGTCCAGCCCGCTTCAGTGCAGCTGCGGCTCACGTTGCGGCCTGGGTGGAGGGTGGGGCGGAGAGGAGAGAGGTTGAGGTGGGAGCTGGCAGGTTGGAGGAGCAGGCGTGGAGGCTGTCTATCTGTGGGCTCAGCCCTACTCTTATCACCCGCTGCAGCATCAGGTTCCAGCTGTGCTGACCTAGATGCCCAGGACACCATGGGGCAGCCTGGGGCAGGGAGAAGCCCCTCCAGGGCCACCAGCGGACCCTCCCACACAGATGACAGGGCAGACATTCCTGCCCCCTGCTGTGTATAAACCTGACCTCAGGGCGATTTAAACCCTGATCCTCATCACAGGCAGCCTGGATCCTTGGCACAGACTGACCCCTGACCCTTGGCATGAGCTGAATGCTGACCCCTGTCACAGGGCCATGGATGCTGCTGTGTCGTTTGGTTTCTTGGTCCCGTGTGTACAGACAGCAGCCTTCTGGCTGGGGTAAGGGGCCCAGGCCTGCCCAGTTGTCCTGCGTCAGTCTGCCTGGGCCTATGGGTCTGGGTTTCCTCCCACGCCCTGGGGCCAGGGTTCAGATGTGCTGCTGGGGAGGGACCAGAGTAAGGCAGGAGGTGGGTGAGAGCTGGAGGATATCTTGTAAAGGCACAGATGTGAAGTCCTGACACATGGAGAAGTGGGAGTTCCTGGCAGGAGCACCTGCCCAGGCAGTAGCAAGCATGAGAAGAATTGAGCCGCACAGGACTGCAGAATCTCGGGGCGGAAGCGCTGAGGCTGCGTTCCAGGGCAGTGCACTGTCCTCTGTCCCTGGAGGCCCGGTGCTGCAGCCAAGGGACAGGACCATTAATGGGCCATGTGAGGCGAGGGGTACCCCCTAGGGTCCCCCTCTTGAGGGCAGGGAGGGGCTGGATAGGAAATGGGCGAGACAAAGAGGAGCCCCCTCGCCTCTATCCCAGGACTCCTTACAGAGACATCGAATCCAGGAGAGAGCCCGAGAGCCCGCCTGCCAGGCTTGTTGTGGGGAAGGGAGGGAGAAGGAGAAGGGAGACGAGGAGGAGGAGGGAGAAAGGAGAGGCAGAGAGGATGAGAGGAGAGAGAACAGGTAGGAGGAGGAGGTAAGAAGTTGAGAAAGAAGGTGGGAGGAGAAAAGATTAGGGAAAGAGATGAAGCAAGTTGATGAGGAGGAACTGAGAAAGAAGATGGCTCCTGACATCCTTGCCCTCTAGCTGCTTCCTCACCTGAACCACCACCGTCAGCACCACCGTCAACATCATCGCCATCACCATCATCACAACGGACGTTTTGAGAGCTTTCCCCAGGTATACTGGATAGAGCACTTTAGGCACATTGTCTTTCTGGAGCCCCTCAATTATCACAGTTGGGAAGCCAAGCTCCAAGAGGCTGGTCACTTTTCCAAAACCACATAGGAGATACAGGGTAGAGCAGGTGTGGTCCCCACAGTCTTCCCAGGTAACTTTGACCCTCATCTGCACTGAGGCGACTGAGGACTTAGTTCAGGTGTCCAGGTGCAGAGCTGTAGGAGGCGGGAGGCGTCAAGCTTTCCTGAGCTCGGGGAGGGTCACTGCACATGTCTAATGTTTCGAAACTTTGCTGTGTGCTCAGAGCATCCCAGGTAACTCCCTATTCACTATTTCCGTGAATCCTCCTGGCTGCCATTTGAAGGAGGTACTTGTCACCCTGCTTTCTGGATAGGGAACTGAGGGATGGCTGGGGGTGGGGGGATCTCCAGGAAGGAGCAGTCGGCTGGGTCTCTTTCCACTGTGAGGTTCCTTCCTGCCACTGCGGCAGAAAGGACTTTGCAGAGGAAGGGGCACTGGGCTAGGCCAGTTTCCTGGCTTACACTTTTTTCATCTAGTTGCCCAGGAAAACACACCCTCTTTCCCCTACAGATTCAGCCCCTAACCCAGTCTCCTGTTCCTCACCATCATTTTCAGAGGCTAAGGCCACCAAGGATAGCTGTGCAGATTGCTCACTGCACAAGGGCATCTGGCTGATGGACACGGAGGGGTAAAGTGTACTTCCTATTCAGCTTGTCACAAGATGGGCTCAGTGAGCAGTTGACTCCACCTGAGGAAGAGCTGCCTTCTCTCATCAGCCTGAGGGCTCGGTGGGGGCCCCAGTGAGCCTGGTGGCCTCCCTGTTAGCCAGATGGTGGGCTAGAGTTCCGGTTCTCAAGTGAAGGAGCTGCCTTCTCAATTCCAGCAGGGACAGAAGGAGGAGCCTCAGGAGGGATGCAATTAGCATAGTGTCAGAGTGGAATGCAATTAGCAGGCGCTTCCAGGGATCTGAAGGAAGGCTGGTTGCCAGGCTCTGCTGAAGGGAGCATGATGAGAGCTGCCCCAGGGAGCTTAGCTCCTACTTGCCCAGATGCTGGGTGCCCCTGGAAGAGGGCTGGGCTAGGTGGGTGCTGACCTGGACTGTGACATGCCTGTGGCTGAGGACCCTCAAGGACAGCACCCAGATCTCCTTGACTGCTGAGCATGCATCCCTGAGCACTGGGGAGCAAAACACGACTGCCTCACAGAGACCATTAGATCCCCCGCCCATTCTCACTTTACAAATAGGGAAATAGGCCCAGAGGGGAAAGGTCACCTGGAGAGAGAGACTTTTTGCTCATCCTCTCAATTCTTATCTAGGTCCTGTCCATCACCACCCCTTCCCACCCCAGCCCTGCTCCTCCTCCTGCCCTCCCCCAGCTCATCAAACCCATACCTGAGCGGGGCACACTTGATCTCTCCCTCCCTCATACCTGAGCGGGGCACGCTTGATCTCTCCCTCCCTCATACCTGAGCAGGCACGCTTGATCTCTCCCTCCCTCTTCCCCCACCTTCCTGCTTCCCTCCCCTGGCTTGCCGTCCACCCAAGTCCAAACCGTCACCATCTCTGCTCTGCCCTGGGGTTGGGTTTTCCCATTTGTACTCCCAGAATCCTCTCTTCTCACAGAAACCAGTTATCAGTTAAAAATCCCCAACTGGACTGTGTCCATCTCCTGCGTAACCTCCGTCATGGCTTCTGAGTGAACGCAGGAGAGCCCACGTCCTGTCAGTCCTCCAGGCCTCTGCCCGCCTGCTCCCTGTTCCCTCCTCCCTCTCCCGAGCTCTCGTGGCCTCCACTGAGTTTCCTCAGGGCTCATACCACAGGCTGTGGATCCTCTCAGCGACCCCCCACCCCCGGCCAGGATCTTTGAGACTCTTTCCCAGCCCAGGTCTTCAGACAGTAGTCCCAGTATCATCTCCTTGTAGAGGCCGCCAGGACAGCTGCCTTAGGTTGCTTCTGCCTCTTCTCTCTCCCAGCACTGCTTACTACTTATGTTTGCATATGTTTTCTTGCTAAATGTCTCTCCAACTAGAACATGAGCTCCCTGAACACAGAGCATTTTATCCTTCTGACCCATGCTGCGTTTGTCCAGCCCAGTGCCAGTCAAGCTAGTAGGTGTTTAATAAACATTCTCTGAATGAAAGCATGACTGACTATGTGCCCTAAGCCCCTTTAATTATTCAGTAGCAAGACGGCCCATTTCCTGAAGAGGTTCCCCCTTTTCTTTTCTGTCTTATATGCGCACATTCACTTAAGCAGGACCTGACAAGTTGTGTAAGAAAGGCCAGTTTCGCAGAGTCTGAAAGGTCATTGCCTCCAGGTAGTGAAAGAATGAACCAAGACCAGCCCCCTAAAATGGGAACATGGGAGCCATAACTGTCAATCAGTTATCAATCGCTAAACAAATATTTAGTGAGCCCTTCCCACATGCTTATCTTTCTGGGAAGAGCTAATCAGATCCTATGAGCCCTTCAGAGAACTAATAGTGCAGCCTCTTCCAGGAAGGCCCCCCACACCCCGACTGCTCTAGCCCCTTGAGCACCCCCTTTGCCTTCTCACTTCCTTGAGAGGTGATTCCTCATTCCAGCCACCTCTACTCCTGCCACCCAGCTCCCGCCCTTCAACCTGAGGTTCTTACCTTGAATGGGGGAGAAGAGCTTAAAGATGAGGGGACAGGCCAAGACAACCACCTGGCCCCTAGGGGTGGCTGGCCAGCAGGTGAGGTTGTCCCACATCTTGCCGCAGCCTGTGGGGTGAAGGCAGAGGACACACGGGTCAGCGTAGTCACCAGCAGCCTTGGTCCTGAGCCCACAGGCACCCACTCTTTTCCTCCTTGTCTAGGCTCCCACCTTGAGGAGAGGGGAGACAGGGAGGGAGGGGAAGGAAGCATAACTACAAGTCCACAGTTTTTGGTGAGAGACAGAGCTCCCCTTGTGTGTTTCGAACAGTGGAGGGGGTTTGTTTGTTGCAGAGATTGTGAGGAAGAGGTTCCCCAGCATTCGACGCACAGGCAACAGGGATACCAGGCCAGCATTTTGCGCAGTCCTGCACAACGGTGAGTTATGTAGCATCTGGGACTCTCAAAGTTGCTGGGCGTTTGCACAGACGAAAACATTTTGTAATGACAAGAGGCTAGACTCTTACTCCATCTTACAGATAAACACAAGGCGCTTATTGTACGGGTTTGACAGTACAAGTTTTCCAGGAAAGAAGCAGCCAAGTAAAGGGAGAGAAGGCTGGGCTTTGCTGTGTGCTCTGAACTTTACTAAGAGTTGTTCAATGTTTTGGAAAATCACGTTACTTATGGCAATGCTGCCCATGAACCTGGGTCAGTGATGCAACCAGCATATATATCAATCTACATTTAAAGCTCTCACATTCCCAGAATTTATATTTATAGGTACAACCTTTAGACTCTGTCTTCTTATCTTTTGGTGTGATTGTGCTGGAATGTGTACACAGTATTTTATTATACATGTCTTTATTCTATTTTTGTTTTACGTTATAATTAGGACATCATTAAAAAAAAAAAAAGGTCCATGTCCTAAGTTTCATTTTAGAATAGTAAAGGAGGCAGTAGAAAACAGTTGTTATAAAAAGGAGCTGTTGGGTATGATAGGGTGATGAATATACTGGGGTTTATCTAGTTCTTGAGGAGTCTTCATAAAACTCATAAAACAACACCAAATTACCATATGGACTGTAGCCCACCAGGCTCCCCTATCCATGGGATTCTCCAGGCAAGAATACTGGCTGAAGTGGATAGCCCTTCCCTTCTCCGCGGGATCTTCCCGACTCAGGGATCGAAGCCAGGGCTCCTGCATTGCAGGTGTATTACTTACCATCTGAGCCACCAGAGAAGCTCACCATAAAACAAATGCCTCCAATCCAATAAAATTGTGAACCGTGACAGGGGCTGGTGATTAGGGAGTGAATTCGGATAAAACCCTGTATCACAGGCTGTGTTCTCCACTGCGCACCTGTTCACCTCGGCTGGTGAAGCCTGCACAGTGGGGTCTCTAGGGGTCCACTTGAATAGGCAGATGCCAGTGCTGTGGTCTTGCCTGTTCAGGGCCTGGGTGCCCCTGAGGAACAAGGACTCCTCTGGATGCCCTCCCCCGAGGGAGGTTTAATTGTCTCTTTGCAACATTGCCAGTCCCATAGATTTACTCAGGAAACCCAACCCCTGAGCCAAAGTCAACGCCAGCTGGGCCAAACCCAGCCCAGCCCAGGTCCGAAGGTTCACGAGTTCCCAAGAACGGGGCCTGGGAAGAGGAGGCGGAAGGACATCCCCACTCGGGGAAGAGCCTTGAGCCTCTGGATACTAAGGCGGGCCAGCAGTGGGGAGGGTAGGGGTACCTTCTGGGGCTGCGGGAGCCAGGGGGCACCTGCAGCTGAAGGCTGAGAACACCTGGACCTCCGGGGCCTGGCCAGACAGCATAGGCTCCCTGCCTCGGGGACCCCATCTGCTACCACCCGTCCTACCCCGAGTGGCCTCACTAGGGCTCCCGTCTCTCTTCCATCCCTGTGCCCACATCTCTGGAGGCCATGTAGCTGCCAGCCAAATCTTGCTAGATGCTGTTAATGGTATCATCAGCAAACACTTATGCAGCCTTTATATGTGGGAGACATTGTTCTACCCTCTTTACACTAAGAACTTATCTAACCCTCCCATTCTACAGACAAGCAGCTGAGGGACAGAGCCATTGCGCAGCTAACTCCAGGTCTCCGGCAAACTGCCTGCCCTCTGCCTGGTCCGAAGGCCTTGAGATCCTCTCTCTGGGAACTCTACTTGGTTGGTCTGTGGACAGCCCTAACAATGCTGGGCATGCCCTGGTTTGCAGGCCAGCTATTGCGTCTGGGTTCTTGCCAGGCTTCAGGCTCTCTAGATTTCCAGTGGGCACCTGGATCAGGAGTGATTCAGAACTGGGTGTCCTGAGCTCAACTTCACCGGAAGTGGCACAGAAAGGAGGGAGCCTGGGCTCTGCGCCCCCGGGGCGGCCACACTTGGCCTCAAGGAATCTCAGTACCACTGGGGCTGAGCTGTGAACTGCTGAGGCACAGGCTGGTGGACAGGGTGGGGCTGGGGGGAGCCAAGGAAGAGGGGCCGGTACCTAGTCAGAGAGGCTTACTGCAGGGTCGGGAAGCTGAAAGGGGTTGACAGCCAAGAAAATGCTGGGCCTCGGGAGCACCTGTGGTTGTGAGCTGGGTCCGGGAGTACTCTCTGTGTGTCTGCCCCAGGGAGGCCACACAGGTCCCACCGCACATGTCACCAGGCCCACAGAGACCCAGGGCCCAGGCTGGCTATGCGTGCCCACAGTGGGGCTGCAACCTCAATGGGAAAGAAAGCTCAGCCTGGGTGGGGGATGGCAAGGCAGGGTGGGGGCCTCTGCTGTGTCATTTTATAGATGTGTGTGCACAGACACACACACTGACAAGCATTCCCTGGCACATAGAATCACAGACACACATGTAAACATGCATACAGGTAGGCTTACTTGAACATGGAACCAGACATAAGCAAACAGAGGCACAGAGAGACACACACAACTCATGGACACACATGTATAGACACGACTGAGCATACCACAGACATTCACACACACACACAGCACACACCAGGCAGACATATCCAGGCAGGTCCGAGCTTACACAGACATATGCCTCAAACATACAAAGACACTCAGAGTCAAACACAGGCTCCAGAGGCACAGATGCAGCCCTAGACAGACATGGGCCAGGAGTGCACAGCCAGATGTGCACAAACACAGAGTCCTGCACAAGATCATGGGCAGACTCACCGCCCACAGACCCTTCATGGCCTCCTCTGCATCTCAGGCCTACTGCCTGGTGGCAGAGTGTTGGCTTCCTACAGGCACCTTGTGCCAGCAATGACCTCATTGGGATCACAAGGGTGGCCGGCCCTCAGGGCCTGGGAGGTGCTCTAGTGGGGCCTAGAGTCTGGCGTCTGGGCCTCTCCGGGCTGCCCATGATCCTGGATCTCACTGTTGAGACTTTCCAAGGCTGTGTGCAGCCTGGTCTTGACTTCCTGCTGCAGAGGCAGGGGCGGGGGCGGGGGTGGGGGTGTACAAACTGTAGGCAGGTCTGGCTGACCCTCCCCCAGGCCATAGTTTCAGGAGCCTGGGAGACAGAGGGCCATCCTTCCTTGAGAGCTGGGAGAGGCAAAGGCCATCCATGATGCTGCACACACTCAGTGCTGCAGGAGGTGGGAATCAGAGCCCAGAAGGAGGGACTTAGGCTGGGGTTCATGACTGTCAGCCTCAGTGAGATGGGGGGACAGGGGAGCCAGGAGGAACAAATGCTCCCTGCTCTTGAGCCAGGCTGCTATGTAGCTGTAATCCCAGCTTCAGGGAGGTGACCTCTGGGAGAGAGACCCAGAGCTGGCCCAGGCACCCCACTGCTTCAGCCCTTCCCCCTCCCAGAGAGGCATGAACCCTACACCCACTCCCCACCCACCAAAGGCAGTCGGCCTTGGCACCTTCTGACTTCCCAGACTCTCTGCTTCTCCACATCCTGCCCTCCCTTGTGAGTCTGGCTCCAGCAACAGCTCTTAAAGGAAGCCCTCTATTTCCTTCCATTCTCACCCAACAGTTGCTGAGCCAAACGTGGGGAGCACAAGATTGGGGAGTGAAGATCAGAGGGTGATACCAGGTGATCCGATGGCCCTGTCGCCAGGCAGCCTCGACCTGAGGGTGGAGCAGGGCTAACGGTGAGAGGGAGGTGGGCTACGTGGAGGGAGGAGGGTTCTCTCTTGCCACCAGGGGCCTCACCTGCTGTTTCATTCTCCAGCTGCGCCTCCTCCAGGCACTGCTCGTGCTGTACCGCAATCATCCGCAGATAGTCACACTCTTCCTGCTGCAGCCCCACCGCCCAGCCGCCCTGGGGGAGCGAGACAGGGAGGGGGACCCGTCAGCCTCATTCATCCACAGCCTACCTGTCCGTCCGGGGGCTCCAGGAGCATGGGGCTAAGCAAGGCCCAGTCACCGGACTGACCCAAGTTCCAGACTGAACCCCAGCCCCAGTCTGAACTCGACCTTAGACTGAAGTCTGACCTTGACCTAGATCTGACCCCAAACTCTTATCCAGTGTCCCCCACAAAGCCCTCTGCTGTGAGGGCCCTGTCATGGCTTCCTGCTGGTTCCAGCAGTACTGTGGCTGTAATAACACCGTCTCTGTGGGTGGCACAACTCTGGACAGAGGTCAGAGGGCCTCTCCTTGGAGCCCAGAGCTGGCCCACTGGATCCTCCAGCTTAGGCTGGGAGCCCTGGGTCCCTGTTTCAGTCTCTGTGGATGAGTGGGGCCCGGCAGGTGCTACCTTGTTTTGAGTTGGACCCTGGCTTCTGGTTCTTGGAGCCAGGCCTGGGAGGAGTCCAGACTCCTGGCTGGCTCCATCTTTCATCCTCTGTCCCCATTCCTGGTCACCAGTCTGGGAAGGGAATGCTGGTCCTCCTTGACCAGACCCTCCACTCCTGCTTCTTAGCTTCTGAATAATTCAAGTTCTAGCAGATCTAGTGAGGGTGAGGGAAGTCTCAAGAAGTAAGAGAGGACCCTCTAGAATGGCTCATGATCCAACCAGGCCTCCTCTCACAGAGGTCACCGAGAAGCCCAGGCTTTTCCCCTCCCTCCACTGTGCCCTGGCCAGGGATTAAGGGTAAAACTTGTGTGCCAGGGAGATATTGGCATTGAGGCAGACATGTGAGTAGGGATGACAGCTGCCCAAGTATAGCCGGAAAAAACAGGTCTTGGGAGTCAGGTCTTGTGGAGAAAGGTATGGTAAAGGCCTCAGTAAAGGAACCACTGGGCTGGTGGCAGTTTCTGTCAGTCTCTTTGGCACTAGGGAAGTGGCTACCACTCCACTTCCTCATCTCTGCCCAGGGAGAAGAATGTCACAGTCCCCAACAGGGCTGTGGGGAGAGTCCCACAAGATTGCTCCAGAATCAGAATTTCTTAGAGTCTCTTCCAGCTTGTCCCCCTCACCCTGGGACAAGGTCTTGGCCCTCAGTTTCCCTATGGGCCAAATGGACTTTGGCCCCCTCCCCTGATGACTGTAAGGTTTCTTGCAATAGGGTTTTGGGGAGACCACAAGTGTGTTGGGGGGGTTCCCCTTTTTTCCTTCTTTTAAGGAGATCCCTGTCTGGCCCCTAGGCACCAAGGGTGTGACTTTAACCATTGCTCTAGACAAGTCAATCCCACTGTAAGCACGTGACTCCAAAGAGGGGCCACTATCTTAAATCTCATACCTTTTCTTTTAAACAGTTATATGAACAACTGTATCATGCTCCATAATAGATCGGTGTTACTTTCCATATGTCAGCTTTTAAATGACTTGTGCTTAGTCGCTCAGTTGTGCCCGACTCTTTGTGACCCCAGGGACGGTAGCCTGCCAGGCTCCTCTGTCCATGGGGATTTTCCAGGCAAAAATACTGGAGTGAGTTGCCATGCCCTCCTCTAAGGGATCTTCCCATCCGAAGGATGAAACTTGGGTCTCCTGCATTGCAGGTGGATTCTTCACCATCCGTGCCACAAGGGAAGCCCAAGAATACTGGAGTGGCTAGCCTATCCCTTCTCCAGGGGATCTTTCTGAACCAGGAATTGAACTGAGGTCTCCTGCATTGCAGGCGGATTATTTACCAGCTGAGCTACCAGAGAAGTCCTTTAAATGACTTACCAGCTCATATTTTTACCCTAGCTGACTGGTAGAGTTAACATTCCAAGATGGAACCCACATTTCTCTGTGTGGCCTTCATGCTAATGGCTCATGGGTGAGTGAGGTCTGGGTGCTGGGTCACATGCTTCCCCTCTTGCCCCAAAGTGTCAAAAATTCTCATGGTGCTTTGTCTTAAGGGATTTGTGTTTGTTTCATCCTGCTGGGGCATAGGAACAAGGGTGGCCAGAGGGATCCCGGAGGTGGACTCTGGAAGAGGAATCCGGGGTTTGGCCACCCAGCTTGTGCCCCACTGCTGGTCTTTCTTGCTTTGTTGGAGCACACTTGTCCCAAGGGGACCTTCCCAGCTTGTCCTCAGTCACAGGGTGTGTTCTGCCTTCTGGTGCTTCCCCAGCCTTGCCTGCCTCTCCTGCCCATTTTCAGCTGCCATCATCCCCTCAACCAATTTTAGTTAAACCCAATGGCTCAGCAAGTAAAGAATCTGCCTGCAAAGCAGGAGACGCGGGTTCAACTCCAGGGTTTGGAAGATCCCCTGGAGAAGGGCATGGCAACCCACTTCAGTTTTCTTGCCAGGAAAATCTCATGGACAGAGGAGCCTGGCAGGCTAAGGCCACGGGGTCGCAAAGAGTCGGACATGACTGAAGCGAATGAGCATGCACTCCTCAATGTGAAAGCAGAGTGGATAGTGAGTAGTAGACATCAGAGTTACTGCCTTCTGTCATTCTTTAAAACTCCTCCGGTGGCATATCCTCGTCCTGTCTGGGAAATCATGTCCTTCCCCTCTCCTAGTCCATAGGTTCTGATGAACCCTCTCTCAGGGGATCAACATGTAACCAGACTTAAGCCAGTTAGAGTGTTCCTGGCCATAGTGCCTGGCACATGGTCCAATTCACACTCCTCAGAGCCAGGAAGCTCATTCCTGGGACCTCGGATTAAGCAATTAGGTAAGTGGATTTGTCTTGCCCACTGGACCGGAAACCTCAGAGGATGCAGGGGCTAGAACTACCTGGTTGCCAAGTAGAACCCAGTGATGACAGCTGCATGTTAAGGCAGGAAAAAGAGATGGAGAAAAATGGGATCTTCTTGACATTATCTGAGCCTTTGAATGTAGCCATGTCTGAAACCAACCCTGCTTCCAGCAACATGACTCAATACCCTTCTGTATGGCTGAAGCCAGCTGAGTTTTCTGTCCCTGTAACCAAGAGTCCGGACTTGTGCTCTGAGACTAGGACCAAGGATGCCCTCATTTGCTGAGCCTTCTTCTTCTTCTTCTTTTTTTTTTTTTTAAATAATATTTATTTACTTAGTTGGTTGCACTGGGTCTTAGTTCCGGCACGCAGGATCTTTAGTTGCAGCGTGTGAACTCTTAGTTGCGGCATGTGGGATCTAGTTCCCTGAGCAGGGATCAATCGCAGGCCCCCTCCATTGGGAATGGAGTCTTAACCACTGGACCACTAGGGAAGTCCCTGCTGAGCCCTCATAAGCCTGGGCTATGGCCTTGCTGTTTGCCAGGACACCTTTGTTTTCTGATCACTGAGGGCATCCCTGGGCTCCTGGCAGTTTCCGCTTGCTACTCTCTGAGGGTGCAGACTGCAGGGTTAACTTCTCTAGGCAACTCTGCTCCCCCAGAAGCACAGTAACAGTCTCTCCTGAGAGGCACTATCTGGAAGCAGGGCAGGAGCCCTTGGGGTCACCTGGGATATCTCTGAGTAAAGTGGAGGTGGTCTAGAAGAGGAGTTCTGCTTTCACCACGGCCGAGTATTGTGCCCCATCTGGAGAATGGTAGAGGAAATAGAGACCCAGAGAGGGACCAGAGGTCAGTCAGCAACGCACATTCCCCAAGGGACCTAAGTCTCCGGCCACTGGTCTGGACAGCATCAATCCCTCTGTGGCCTTGCCTCGGGCCATCTGGTCAACCATCACCCTTTGGAGGACAGGGCCAGGGCAGCTCCCTCTAGTCTTATCACTGAGGAATTCGGGCAGACTTTGAACTTCCTCTTCTATATACTTCCCGATTCTAAACATCCTCATTATCCCGCTGGACTCCAGACACACAAAATTAGAAAATTCCCAGCCAGATACAGCCAAGTCTACTGGCCCCAGGGAAGGGATATAGCCGGTGTGTGGGATTCACAGAGAATGGACAGTAGTGGTGGGCCTTTGAGGTTGTGTAAGAGTCTGATAATTAGAGGTGGAGTAAGGACATTCCAGAAAGTAGGAACAGTGTGTGCAGAAGCACAGATGCAGGAAAATGCCTAACACAGTCAACTTTGCAAGAAGTCTGATGTGGCTTCAGTAAGGGGTGCTGGAAGCATCAGGAAATGAGTTTGGAGATGTGGGCAGGGGCCAGGCCTCATCAGTTCCTGCTTGGACTAGTGCAGAAGCTTTCAGCCCCACCACCTGCAACCTGAGGGATCTTTGTAAACCGTGTGTCTTCATTCTCATTCTCCTGCATCAAATCTCTGATGGTCCTAGGAGTCAAAGCCCATACATCAAAATGGCATCCCAACCCTCCCAAACCGCACCACTGCCTACATCTAACTTGTCTCCTCTACTTCACGTGGAGTGGAGAAAGTGGGGCTCAAAGGCAGTCCTACCTTGTTGTTTAGTTGTTCAGTCGTGTCCGACTCTTTTGCAACCCCATGGACTGTAGCCCACCAGGCTCTTCTGTCCATGGAATTCTCTAGGCAAGAATACTGGAGTGAGTTGCCATTTCCTTCTCCAGGGGATCTTCCTAGACTAAGAATCGAACCTGTATCTCCTGCTTGGAAGGTGGATTCTTTACCAGTGAGCCACCTGGGAAGCCTTCACTTTGCAGTTGGGTTAAGATGAGAGTTTCAGGCCAGTCTAGTTCCCCAATACCTTCTCTGTGACAGGCATTCCTGTGCCCAGAAGAAGGGACTCAGGCAAGAATGAAGCAGTCCCTAGCATCCTTTCAGTTCTGATCCTGTGTCTCCTGCCATCTTGCTGGCTGTATGTGGGAGGTAACTGCCTGGGGATTTGCAGTATAGTCCTGAGTGTCTGGCTGGGGGTCTGGATTAGCCATGTTTGTTAATTCCACCTGCTCAGGACACCCCTTCCTGTCTATTCCCACTGTAAGGGGCTTGGGAGAGAGCCTTGCTTTCTCCTCCTAATGGGGGGCCCCTGAGATCTGGGGTAAAGGCTGAGATGGTGGGGCAAAGGGTGAAGATGCTGGGAGTTCTAGCTGTTAGGTGCTGGGGGCTCAGCAAGAGAGGGGTGAGCCCACCTCAGGTGTTGGGGGCCATACCCAACTCCCCTCAAGGGAAGCTTGAGACCACAGTTACTGGCCTGGATGAGAAGAAGCCCCTGCTTCACCCAGGGCCAGAAAACTATGGCACAAGAAGCCAAGGGAGGCAGCAGCAGGGTGGTGGGGGCACGTGAGTCCCTCCGAGGAGCAGCTAGTCTCCGAGAGCATCTAAAATGCAACAGGCTGGAATCAATGAAACAAGAGAAAGAAATTCCTGCCTCTAAGGTACCGAGCACTGGGGGCCACCATGGATGATCTGTGTTTCTGAGGTTTGTCAAAGGAGGGCTCTCTCTCTCTTTTTTTTTTTTCCTGCTAGGGATAGTTGGAAAAAGCCGTGGAAAGGGAGCAGAGAGAGCAGGGGCTCCCATTACCATGTTACATCCCATGATTTACTTAAGCCCCTCCCTACCGCCACTGAAATAATGGAGCATCAAAGGGTCATGAGGGGAAACTGAGGACTCAGAGAGAAAGCAGTGTGATCAAAGGTACATAAGACCACAAACCAGCTTCCCGGATGTCCCCTTCGTTTTGGTTTCTGTGTTTGAACTGGTGAGGAGTTGCAGATCTTGTAGTCAAGGAAGAAGTGAGGGTGGAGAGGAGAGGAGGGGGAGGAGGAAAGAGTCGGGTCGGGCACAGGAAGTGAGGTAAATCATGGGATCCAGAGGTCACAGAAAAGAGGAGAAATAGGCTCCCGCCTTTTCAGAGGGCACTAAAGGAAGTCGAGATGACTATCTTAGTGGGAAGAGAAACAGGGGCATCTGCTGGGCTGATGGGAAGGTATAATAGCTTGATCTGGGTGGTGTCTACACAGGTGCACATGTGTGAGACAATTCCCTGATATCACTTCTGATGTGTACATCTCATTAAAACCTATCTCTAAAGTCCCAGGGCAGCATGTGGCATGCCATAGCCACTTTGGAAGAAGGAGTTACTCTTATAAGATGGCATAGCCTAGATAAGTCCACGAGTTCTGGAAGCAGACTCTTGGCCACTTCCTGGCTGGGCAAACTTGGGCAGGTCACCTCAGTTCACCTGTAGAATTGGCAACCATGACAGCACCACTTACATCAAGGTTGTGTTGAGAGTTACATGCAAAGGACACAGGGGGATTGACAAAGGTTACCAGTTGTTGCCAAAGCCCCAGCCCAGCCCCACGTGCCTAGACGCCAGCCTAGCTCCAGCATGATAGCCCTGCAGAATCCCAGGCAGCCTGAATGTCCTTCCCACTCACAAGTGGCAGCAGTGTCCACCAGAGGAGAGGTCTCAAGCCTGGTTCTCCTTTGCCCCCTATTGCTGTCTGATTTCTCTTACCCTACCTGTATTTTCACGTTCTTTGGCCAATAGTCCAAAGCCTCCCGTCTCTGCAAATCCTGGGAAGGATGGACATTCCTGATGGTCCAGTGCTTAAGACTGCGCTTCCAATCCAAGGGGCAAAGGTTTGACCCCTAGTCCGGAAACTAAGATCCCACGTGCCACATTTTTGGAGGCACAGCCAAAAAATAAATAAAAATCCTGGGGAAGGTTGAACTCTAGGGAGTAGTAGGAGGATGGAGTGAGAAATTGTGTTGGGGGGCTGAGGGTAAGAAAAAGAGGGAGACATAGGGACACAAGCTTGGGTCTCAGGCAAGAAAGAACTTTCCGCAGTTCAAGGTGATACCAGGATAAGGGCTCTCATTATTAGGAGAATGCAAAGGAGTTCAGCTTGGTGTTAAGCCTGGACCCATTAAAAGGCCCTTCTTGTGAGGTTTACTGAGGGCCACGAAGCCTTTCAGGTTTTTTTGCAGAGGATCACCATGAAGAGGGTCTTTACTACCTTTGTTACCATGAGGTCACTTTGCTAAGCAGGGGCAGTAGGGACTTAGGTTTCAATCCTCTGTCTTTTGAAAGTCATCCTGGGTACCACTGCAGAAATAACACTCAGTTTCAAATATGGTGTCTGTGGGTGATGTTGGTGTCTGATCAACCGCAGAAAGCAGGGCACCAGCACCTGGAGCCGTGAGTCCTTGACATGTCTGCTGGTGACCTCTTCCTCTCCCCTCACCCCTCTTACCCTCCCCTGGGCAGGAAGAACTTGTTTTCAAGATGGCCGGAGGCACTTCCTGGGTGACACAGACCTTCACATCATGAACCACATGAGAGGGGGTGCAGATAAGATTGAGCCCTGTCTGGTGAAATCTAGCCTGCTGCCCACCCACCTGCTCAAGGCTCCCTGCTCTTCCTGTCACCCACCTGCCAGTTCACTGTACAGTCCCATCATGGCAAGGCAGGAAAGTTCCTTGCAGTAAATGCAACACCCCTTCTGCCCCTGATAATATCACCACACATCTTGTGATGCTTGATTAAATGTTAGTAGGGGATATCAGCTATTGAATATCAGCTATTAAGGAATCCCTGTTAATTTTGTTAGGAGTGATGATGGTATACAGGAAAATACCCTTGATTTTAGAGATGCATCTTAAAATAATTTGCTCTATGATATCTATAACATAATTTCAAATACTTCAGCCAAAAGAGCAAATGGTGCAAATATTAATGGTTAATGACTTTCAAATCTAGAAATTTGGAGTGGACAAACATTGGAAATTCCTATATTGCTGTTTTGGTGACATCGCTCCCGGAAATGGGCATTTCCATGTTCATTATACTACTTGCTCTACGTTTTTTTTATATGCTTGAAAATGTTCACAATAAAAGTTTTAAAAAACCCATAATGTGGCAGAGAGATTAGACTGTATTTCTTTTTCTTCTGAAATACATCTAAGGCATGTGAGAGAGTTCACACACACTGCATTTTCCTTGGTACAGTGAGAACAGCTTTGTGTTGGGGAGGTCAGACAGGAAAGGGAGGAGTCTAGGAGGTTGAGAAGATGGAGCAAGGAGGAAGGGATGAGGCTTTGTCTAGTCCCCAGACCCCATTCCTGCATCCACAGCCAGAGGGGCACAGTGAGGAGCCCCTGTAAGTGGCTCCTCAGGCTGGATTGCCATGAGACTGCCACCATGCAGAAGGGCCCATCCATCCAATCCTCCCTAAGAGGATCTGTCACCTGCCTGGGCCTGGAACCTCATGCCCCATATTGTCTGGCCACCCAAGAGGACATACCACCCCCTGTGCCCAGGATTCCTGCCTTCGCTGGAAACCCCTGGGCAAGGGGGACAAAGAAAGGTGAAGAAGGGTCCATAAGGCTCCCAGGCTGGGGATCCAGAGGAAGGAACAATCTGCCACACAGTTCACACAGCACTTTCACATCCTTCAACCACAGAAGTCCTGACTGGAAGGCCAAGCCCTTTTCCTAGTCAGTTGTGAGGCTGGGGTGAGATGGGGTGCGATGGGGCGGGGTGGGGAAGACGCGGCTCCAGCCAAGGTGGAGCTGGCCTCTTTTCCCATTTCTCCTGCATGTTGGGCCAAGGGTTCTCACTCTCCTTTTTGTGATGAGGAAACAGAGGCCGATCCACAGAGAGGAAACATGTTCTCCATGTCGACTGGCCATGGAGTGCGCTGAGGACACAGCTCAGGCTACTCATCTTGGAAGCTCTAGAAATGTCTGGAAAGATAGATGTCAGGGCAGCATGGGATGGTGGAAACTTCAGAAGGGAGCTCGATCTTCCAGCACAGCCCTGCCCACCCCTCACCCCTGGGAGCCTTGGGCAGGCCTAACTGACACGCTCACTTGACTTGAGGAGACTTGACCCCTCTGTAGCCGTTTCCTAAACACCACAGGTGGCCGGCTAGGGGCCAGGACTGCTGGGTAGCCATGGAAGCTCCTGGAGCAGATGGCTGGGGCAGGATGCTTATGGCAAGGTGAAGCTTTCAGGAGATGGCCAGTAAGGCTCACAGTGAAGTCAGAGGAACCAGGCCTCTCTGAATCCCTGGGCCAACCCAGCCTCTGGGAGATGGGGTAGGGGGAGCTGAGGGCTTCCTCCTCCTTCTGGGGACAGGCCCATTTGTCCTGCCAATAGAGGCTGTCTCATAGGCTCAGGTGGAAGACTGGATCATTTGGCCAAACTCTTTAGGGACTGCCCTGCCTCCTCCAGGGAGCTTTCCCTGACTGCTCCTGTGAGTGACCATTGCCCCAGTTCTAAAAGGCTGCAGCCCACATCTGGCTGGGCTGGTTCTCCTGGGTCACTGGCTCTGCTCTCTGCTACCAGCTGGAGAATCTTCCCAGGGCAGGGCATGGGTCTGCCCCTTCTCTATGACACCTCTTGTCTCCGCCCTTGGGCTGGGCACTGGCCTGAGCAGTTCTGCTACCAATGAGGAGCTCCTGTGCCTACTCTCCAGGGGGTAGGGGCAGTGGAAAGCTTGAAGGGTGGCCTTGGAGAAGACTTCCTCTTCTGAGACACTGGAGGTTTTCTTTCCTTTTTTTGCTTCCCTGTTCAGAAATTTCCTCTTCCCAGGCTGAGGTCAGGGCTCCATAAACAGGAGTGATACGGCCTTGGGTCTTCAAACTGAACTTTGCAGCTGCCATTTTATGACTCTGATAACACACTACCCCCCTTCCCCGAGTCTGGCTGAAGCAGGATTGCCTGGTGTCTATTTGGTGTGGGAGCAAGTGGTGGCTTGTGTGGAGAAGGGAGAAGTAGAGAGGGAAATAGGGGCCCCTCATTCCAGCCTGCTCTCACCGACTCCCAGGTGAGTCCCTTCTCCTCCCTCTGCAGGCCCAGCCCTGCACTGGGCTGCAGGGGACATGGGAGGGTGAGAGACCTTAGGCCTTGATCCCATGGGATGGTCAAAAGGGCCCAGGCTAGGGTTGAAGAGTGAGGTCAGAGTGGGAAGGGCTCAGTGGGTTGGAACAATCAGGGAAGGCTGTCTGGAGGAGGAGCTGGAGTTGGGAACTAACCAAATAAGATGTGGAAAGACAGGGGAGGGTAGGCATGGCAAGGGCCAGGGTTGAACTGTCTCAGGAGGTGGGGGGCAGATGTTGCTGGAGACGGGACCCCACTGAAACCAGCCTGCCCCTAGACTGAGAAGCCTCCAGCAATGGGAGAATGTGGTGCCAGTGGTGGTCCCAAGATCCCTGGTTCATTCATGGAAAATTTGAGTGGTCAGAGCTCAGGGGTGGGAGAGCCAGAGGGTTGCTGGTGAGGCCTGGAAGCTCTGTGACCCTGAGAGGCTCTAAGTGTTTCCAGAGTGTGCCTTCAGGGCCAGAACTTGGTGGGGCTTTGAGAGCTCAGGAGGTGGGTCTCACCACCTCAGTGAGAGAAGAATTATGCCAATTGTCATAATGTCTGCTCCCAGGACAAGCAATGAGCACTCCAGCCCATGTGTGTAGCACGTTAGCAAGATGGAAACAGAGATTCCTGCCCTGGTGGAGGTGATGGTCAGGGAGATACTCATGGGACAGAAGAGACTATAGATGACCCATATACTCCATCCACCCACCAGCCAACCTGGAGCTGGTGCCAGACCTGGAACCCACAGGTTTAGGCTCTGCCCAAGCAACAACCTCAGATTCCTCAAATTCCAGGGGAGGGATAGAAAGAAATCAGCTTCAGTCCAGGTCTGATGGGTGGGGGACAGGTGTGGCTCTGATATCTTTGGGCCTCACTTTGCCCATCTGTAAAATGGGCTTGGGTAGTCTTCAGGTCTTCCCTAATCTTACAGGAAGTTGACCCATGCATCTCCTGCCTGAGCCAGAATCTGCCCTGCAACCCAAGTGAGTGTCCCCCACTCCACTAGGCACACACATGGGCACACCCACACATGGGGCACATGGGTACCAGGGGCACACACACACATACCCATGCGGAGATGAAACAGAAGTGCAAGGAAGAGGGTGGCCACTGCTTCTTGGTTGTTTGCTCCCTTCCCATGCACATGTCTGGCCTTCTCCAATAAACACCACCCCATCTCCTCATTGCCCACCACCTTCCACCTTGGGCTCCATATCTTTCAACTCTGCTCAGTGGGAGGGCACAGGAAGGGTCTGCCTGCCGGTCACTTGATCCCCAAGGCCCCTTCCGGGGTGGGGAGGGGGGTGCTCAGTGCTTGGTCTGCTGCTGAATGTCACTCTTACAAGTAACTTAATGCCCCACAGACACCTCCCGGCGGGCAGAGCACACAACGACGACCCTCACAGCCTCCCCCTAACCTACTGTCTACCAGACCTTTCATTTCAGTGCCCCGCAGTCCCCGACCCTGCATTCACTGACTTCGCCAACCCACAGCCGTTACACGCAAGGCAAGTTTGGAGCTAGCTCTTTCCCGCCGCCCCTCTACGAGTGTCCCAGATTCTGACGCAGAATGGGCTCCAGACTGCGCGTGAAGGGACTAGGCGCGAGGGAGACCCTACGCCGCCCTCGGGTCTAGATCCAGTCTCAGGCGCAGCGAAGACGAGACCGCATGCTCCGCGCCCCTTATCCCCTCCACACAGACGTGAGCACACGGCCGGGCTCCCGTCACCCCAGCTCCACCCCCAGCTGCCGGGACTCCGGGCTGCCCGGCGGACACTCACCGCGGGGCCGAGGACGCAGACGAGGGCGCCGGTCAGCACGCAGAACCAGCGGGCGGGCGGCGGGCTTGTCGGGCTCATGGTCCGCCCCGAGCCGGCGGCGGGCGGCCCCGCGCCGGTAACTGGCAGGCGGGCGGCGCACCACGCGGCCGACGGCGGGGAGCCTGACACAGTGGCGCTGCCTAGGTGGTCCTGGCGCTATGAGGCGCCGCTCAGGGCGTGGGCGTGGGCGGGCCCTGGGGGCTCGTCTGACGGGCGGCGGGTCTAGCCAATGGCTCGGCAGAGGCGGGGCAGCCGCGCAGGTGTGGGGCGGGGCTGGGGGGCGCCCTGGCTAGTAGGGAGTCTGCGCGCTCCCCCCACCAGTCTCACACTTCAATCCTCAACCGCGAGGTGTGGGTAGACTTTCGTCCCTTGGGACCGCATCTCCGGGAATCCCGAGAGCCCAACTGCCCCATTTTTCTGTGCGTGGCTCACGACGTTTCCAAGAGCCTGACTGCGATCTCCCATTCCCGCACGCCCCTTGAGCCCCACCCCAGGGCGCTCTGCTCTTTCACCTTTAGAGCCATCTGCTCTAGGAGGCCTCCCAATCTCCCCATTTTTCACTTCTGCACCTCGGAGGGTAGGTGCAGGCGGGCCGGACTACAAGACAAATCGTGACTTATCATCCCTCAGGCTGAAGGCCGAGACTTTCTTAAGGTTCTGGGCTGCAAGTGCCCCAGAAAAGTGGGGCTCACTGTTTGATCCATTTTCAATCTCCGCAACTCATCCCTCGCGCGGGAGAGGCCACACGAAGGGAAGTTACGGCGCAAGTGAGGCCCGATTATTTGATCCCTGGTGCCTTCCTCGAGCCCTGGCGACCTAGTAGGGCGCGCTAGATACCGGCTGTGCTCTCGGATCATTCATGACCAGTCGAGGGTCGTGCTTCAGGAAGGATGGCATGTCCGCGCCCTCGCGCGTCTCGGGCCGGAGCACCTCCGAAAGAAGGCAGAACCTAAGTTCTAGCGCCATCGCGCGGAAAAGGAAGGTCTGTTTCCCAGCAAGCGAGTCCAGAACCCGCGCATCCGACCTGAAACAACCGGAGTCCTCCTCTTCCCGCCTTCCCTATATTACAGCTTAGGAAACCGAGGTACAGAGAAACCCCCGGACCTGGGCCGCCTGCCTCCGATGCCTCGCTTCCAAGATTCTGCGGCTGACATCGGACCATCCAGTCTCCACCGTTCAATCTCAGGGCTTGATTTATTCGTCCTTAGAATGAGGCGCAGGTTCTTGGCGCAGCGCCCTGAAAGGTCTCCTTCTTGTGGACCAAATCCAGGTGGCTGCCTTGCCCTCTTTCCAAAGGTTCTAGAAGGTGAGATCGAGGCTGGAGGTGGCGGTGGTGGCAGTGGGATAGGGTGGCTGGTGAGTGACTGTGATAGGAGTTAGGGGAGGGCGGTTTTTTCTGGAGAGGCGGAGAGGGCTGCGCATCCCTGGGCGCTTGCGGGATATGCGGCAGCTTGAAGGAGATGCTATTCCAGGCGCTGGGTGACCCGCAGGTGCGACGGAATTCCCTGCGGACCCACTGGGGTTTTCCTCCCTACAGCGCGGGGAACTCTGGCCACTGATGGAGCAGGATAGAGTTATAGAGAGACAAGGGAAAGCCAGGAAAGGATGAGCGTCCAGCCCCTCCTCGATTTGGGCTTATTTGGATACTAGCATTTGCTTTCTCTCTCCCGCCCTCCCTTTCCTTCTTCCCTTCCATGTCTACTCATCTTCTACTCTCTCTCCTCCCTCTCTCTCTACACTTCTTCGCTCCCATCCTCCCTTCGTCTCACATTCATTAATACTTTGCTATGTGCCAGACTCTGTGCTGTGCAGCAGGGCACAGAGATGAAGTCAGCAGCATCTCTTGCCTGGGAAGGACCTGGGGAGCTATTGTACTCCCCCTAGATTTCCACCTCCTTCCAGTGGAAATATAATCAGTTATATTTAATATAACTATTAAACATAAACCATTATAAATATATAAACTATTAAACTATGGAAATATAATCAGTTAGCCTGGACAGAAGCACTTCCCCAGACTAGAGAACTGTGGAGATGCCTTTGCCCTGGCCATTCTGGGGCTTGGACTCAATTCCTCCAGGGAGGAAGTGTTTGAAGAGTGAGTCACCAACCATCTCCTCAGCCATTCTCACTTCTGGAGGCCAGATTAGGCTCAGGGGTCAGAGGTCCTTGCCACTCCTTGTGCCCAGCCAGCACCCCCACTCAGGCCTCAGTTCTCTAGCAAGGCAGTGGAATTGTGTCCTCATTCTGGAGTGTCACCTCTGCTGGCACAGTGCCCCAGGAGTCCTAGATGGGAACGGCAAATCCATGAGATTTGGCTCTCGTAAACCCTTTCCCATTCTACACACACACACACACACACACACACACCACCTGATCACCTGCAGAATAATGCTGATGAAGTCCCACAGTTAAGGCATGTCCTTTGGCCTGCTGAAGTTCTGCTCTCTCTGAGGACAGATAGTTTGGGTACTTGAGAATGCATTTGAGGAGGCTGAGTATTGGGGAATACGAGGGAGTCAGCCAGACCCCACTTGGGGCTTCCCTGGTGGCTCAGTGGTAAAGAATCCACCTGCAATGCAGGAGACAGCTTCAGGAGACGTGGATTTGATTCCTGGGTTGGGAAGATCCTTAGGAGAAGGAAATGGCAAACCATTCCAGTATTCTTGCCTGGAAAATCCCATGGACAGAGGAGCCTGGTGGGCTACACAGTCCATGGGGTGGCAGAAGAGTCACATGTGACTTAGCAACTAAACAATAACAACAAAAAACAAAGACCCCACTTAGCCAAGTGACTCTTGGTGAGGCCCAGAATGGGGGCAGAAGCGGGAGGGGGGAAATGGAAGTGAAAGTGAAGTCACTCAGTCGTGTCTGACTCTTTGCGACCCTGTGGACTGTAGCCTACCACTCTCCTCCATCCATGGGATTTTTCAGGCAAGAGTACTAGAGTAGGTTGCCATTTCCTTCTCCAGAGGATCTTCCCAACCCAGGGATCAAACCCAGGTCTCCCGCATTGTAAGCAGATGCTTTACCATCAGAGCCACCAGGGAAGTCCTGGGAAAATGGAGGAAGGGTGGAAATCTGATGGCTCCCAGTTGGGGGGTGGCTGCTCTCCTCTCTCCTGGAGGGTGTCCACACGACACCCCCTCCTTAGCTGGAGGGCTATGTGGGCAGGTTGGTGGCAGTAAGAGTGACTGGCAGGGCCCCTGGATGCCCTTGCAGTCCTCAAACTCCCAG
This sequence comes from Capricornis sumatraensis, assembly GCF_032405125.1. NCBI lineage: Eukaryota > Metazoa > Chordata > Mammalia > Artiodactyla > Bovidae > Capricornis > Capricornis sumatraensis. The sequence continues at coordinate 60,254,943 of NC_091078.1, read as the reverse complement.
GAAGGAAGCGGGTGACTAAGGAATAATAGTTTCTGTGTAGATTCTTTACAATGAAAATTACTTCTTTGTTTTTTCAGAATTGTTCTCCCGGGAGACCCACCCTTCCTTACCTAGCAAAAGGCACAAAACAACTTCAGAAGTGAAAGAAGGCGCAGGAAAAGGAAAATAGCAAAACCAAACAAAAACCTGAAAAATTCAACCATGAGTCAGTTTGACCTTGTTTTGATCAGTTATGTTCCTGCATGTCCAGTTCTATGTCCTGAGGCACTGAGAGGTCTCCCAGGGGGCTACTCCTGGGGAGTCCTTGGGATCTGATGAAACCATCCTTTCACCTGCCTAATGGTCCGGGGAAGCTTCTTGGGCTGGGGAGGGATATCAGAAACTGGAGGTGTGTGGGGGTGAGGAGCAGGGAGACAGACTACTTGAGGGTGTGGGAAGCAGAGACTCGAATCTCCACTCCCCATCCCCCACCCTATCTGAAGCCCGAGTGCCTCTGGAGTTGGCCTTTGCCAGGTTTGGGAAGGGGGCTGCAGCCACCTCCCGCTCTTTGCTCTCTCCTGTCCTCTTGAATGGATTTCTCCAGGAGTATTCTGTTCTGAGGTTTCTCCCCCTGGATCCCTGGAACCAGTCTCCAGTCTCTGGCCCAAGACCCAGCTCCCTTCTGGATGCAGGAATCCAAGGAGTGCAAGGGTGTAGGGGGAAAGAGAGAGAGAGTCACTTGCCTTTCCCCGTGATGACAGGCAAGGCAGGAAAGAATCTGCAGTTACTCATTTGGAGCCTGCCTGGCTTCCTGGCTGCCTGCCGCATCCTAGCAGTGGGTGCCACTCTTGCCTCCCCCAGTCTTCTCCCACCTCCTGGAGTCGAGTCGTGCATGCACTGCTTGAAGGCTCCCTGCTCAGGCACTCACAGCACTGTCTGGCCTTCATGGTAGGAACCAGGAACTGGCCTGGGGAGTCACTGCTCAGGATGCCCCTTCCAGAGCCGTCCACATTGTTGGGTGGATGCAAGCAAGCTTTGCCCTTTCTGAGTTTCTGAGTTGAAGACACCTCCATCGAGAGGGACTGCCCACCACTTCCCCAGCAGATACTTATTAACTCCAAGCTGTGCTTTGGTGGAAGGCAGGAGAGGCCCGTTGCTTAAAGAAGCAATAATCCCTTCATCTTGTCTGTAACAGCTTGCAGGGAATAGTATTCCTTCATCCCTCTTGTATCACCACCTCCACTGACCTGGCCCTGTGATAAGTACTGGGGATGTCACAGTGACTTAAGACACTGGCAACCCCTCTAGGGCAAACTGGCATTGCTTGAGTGGGAGACTGGAGGGACGTTCTCATGATGCTGCAGCTGCACTAGGGAAATAAACAAAGTCCATAGAGTATAGATGATGGAGACAGAGTTGTCCTGACTTCTGAGATCGGGAAATGAAAAAGACCAGGGACGGCTTCTGAAATGGACTATACCATCCCTTGATCCTGGAGCCTGGGGTTTAGAGCTCAGAAATGGTTGGGGTCCGAGAGGAGGTGATGTTGCCAACTCTAGGTGCATGAGTTCAGGCCCTCCAGTGATCAGATGCTGGATGGATTCAGGATTATTGGATGTTAGGAGATGACAAAGGAGGAGATCCCTGTGAATGGCAAGGCAGGAACCAGCAGGGAGAACCGCAAATTGAGATGCAGTTCTGACAGAGCCTCTGCCAGCCTGACCATGAACTGCAGAGCCAAGGTGGCACACAGATGCCTTAGTAACCCTACTGTGTGCACTCAGTGTCTGGGGGCCATCTGGGAAGAGCAGGCCTTCACCTCAAATGCTGTGGTGGATCCTGAAGGCATTATTCCTAGAGGCTGTCAGCTCACTGAATTCAGCTCTCAGCTGAAATGGCAAGTTCTTTCTTGACAGGAGATCCATCCAGGTGATGCATGTCTGCAGCTACCACAGAGGGGAGACTGAGTCATGGAAAATGAAGGCAGGGGAGAGCTCCTGCTTCAGGAGACAGAGGAAGCGGAGACCATGGTCCTATCCTTGGGGAATGCCTATTCTGGGCACAGACAAGGATGACTCCAGAAGGAACTCCTCTGTGACCTCACCCCAACCATGATCATTTTAAATCATCATCGATCTATCATTTTATCTGTAAATATCTTAGTAAAAGTGTAAGTGAAGTTGTGTCCAACTCTTTGCAACTCCATGGACTACAGTCCATGGAATTCTCCAGGCCAGAATACTGGGGTGGGTAGCCTTTCCTTTCTCCAGGGGATCTTCCCAATCCAGGGATCGAACCCAGGTCTCCTGCATTGCAGGCAGATTCTTTACCAGCTGAGACACAAGGCAAGCCCGAGAATACTGGAGTGGGTAGCCTCTCCCTTCTCTAGCGAATCTTTCTGACCAAGGAACCGAACCAGGGTCTCCTGCATTGCAGGTGGATTCTTTACCAACTCAGCTATCATGGAAGCCCAGATATCTCCATAGGTAGCTCTAAAGAATAAGAACTAAAAAAAAAAAAAAAGACCCAAAATACCATTGTCACACAATACCATTTTTATGCTAACCACCCCAACCTACCCAAATTCCTAAACAGCGTTAAATAGTCATTATTTAATTTTCCCTCTTTGCCTCACAAATGCCTTTATTTTCTACCAGTTCTTTGTTTAAATAAGGCTCACACGTTATAATTCAAGACAGTCTCCCTCCATCTCTCTGCCTCTCTTCCTTGCAAGTTCTCCTTGGAAGAAATTGGGATGGGGTCCTGTCTACTGGCTTTCCACAGTCGGAGTTCTGGTGACTGCATTCTGTGGTGTTATTTAACTATTTCGCTAAGACGGATTACTTTAAAACAGATCTTAAAAACGTAAGTGCGGTGATTTGCTCGTGAGTTCAAATTGCCCACAGATCCTGAGTGAGGTCCCTCTTTACCCTTCCTTTACCTCTGCTTCTCCCACTCTTGTCTCCAGCCATAATGGCCTCCCTGCTAGTTCAAAAACTCCTTCTTGGTCCACTCTTTTTTTTTTTTTAATTGAAGTATAGTTGATTTACAATGTTGTGTTAGTTTCTGCTATAAAGCAAAGTGATACATGTACATATATTCTTTTTCATATTCCTTTCTACTATAGGTTATACAAGATGGAGAAATAGTGAAAATAGTGAGAGCCTCTATTTTGGGGGGCTCCAAAATCACTCTAGATGGTGACTGCAGCCATGAAATTAAAAGATGCTTGCTCCTTGGAAGAAAAGTTATGACCAACCTAGACAGCATATTAAAAAGCAGAGACATTACTTTGCCAACAAAGATCTGTCTCATCAGAGCTATGGTTTTTCCAGTGGTCATGTATGGATGTAAGAGTTGGACTATAAAGAAAGCTGAGTGCTAAAGAATTGATGCTTTTGAACTGTGGTGTTGGAGAAGACTCTTGAGAGTCCCTTGGACTGCAAGGAGATCCAACCAGTCCATCCTAAGGGAAATCAGTCATGAATATTCATTGGAAGGACTGACGCTGAACCTGAAACTCCAATACTTTGGCCCCCTGATGTGAAGAACTGACTCATTAGAAAAGACCCTGTTGCTGGGAAAGATTGAAGGCAAGAGGCGAAGGGGATGACAGAGGATGAGATGGCTGGATGGCATCACCGACTCAATGGACATGAGTTTGAGTAAACTCCAGGAGTTGGTGATGGACAGGGAGGCCAGGTGTGCTGCAGTCCATGGGGTTGCAAAGAGGTGGACACGACTGAGCGACTCAACTGAACTAAACTGATACAAGATGTAGTTCCTGGGCTATATAGTATGTCCTTGTTGGTTATCTATTTTATATATAGTAGGTGTATATGTTAACCCCAGGCTCTTATTTCATCCCCCTCTCCTTCCCCCTTAGTAACCGTAAGTTGGTTTTCAGTTTCCTAGCCTACTCTTGCTCTTAGGTGTTAGATGCTTCTGCTTGGAATGCTCTTGCCCAGGTATCACTATGGCTCCTGACCTTTCTCTTTAAGGCTGATTCCCCTACTTCATACTGTAAACTGCTTCCCCCCAGACTGGGGCCCCTCACTTTCTGTAGACTTTTTCCCCACTGTGCTTATCACCTCCTAAGGCACAATATCCTTTCAGTTCAGTTCAGTTCAGTCGCTCAGTCGTGTCCGACTCTTTGCGACCCCATGAATCGCAGCACACCAGGCCTCCCTGTCCATCATCATCTCCCGGAGTTCACCCAAACTCATGCGTATCGAGTCGGTGATGCCATCCAGCCATCTCATCCTCTGTCGTCCCCTTCTCCTCCTGCCCCCAGTCCCTCCCAGCATCAGGGTTTTTTCCAATGAGTCAACTCTTCGCATGAGGTGGCCAAAGTATTGGAGTTTCAGCCTCAGCATCAGTCTTTCCAATGAACACTCAGGACTGATCTCCTTTAGGATGGACTGGTTGGATCTCCTTGCAGTCCAAGGGACTCACAAGAGTATTCTCCAACACCACAGTTCAAAAGCATCAATTCTTCGGCGCTCAGCTTTCTTCTCAGTCCAGCTCTCACATCCATACATGACCACTGGAAAAACCATAGCCTTGACTAGACTATCTGTTAATTCACTTTATTACACTTATTGTCTTTCTCCCTGCTAGCAGGGAAGTTCCACGAGGGAAGGGATTTTCAGGTATTTTGCTCCCAAATGTATGTCAAGTCCTTGGAATGGTGCCTGGCAAGCAGCCTTCTATCATGTTTATTGAATAAACAAATAAGTGAATGATTCTTCCTAAAATCCATAGCTGATGCCACCTTCCCTCTGTCCCAGGATTCTAACCCTGTTCTCAGGCTCTGAGGGAACCTCCTCCCTGCCCCTCTTTAGTCTGGCTTCAGCTGTTCTTCCCTGCCCCAGCCCAAGCCTGGGCTCTGCCATGTAGAACACCAAGCTCTTTCATGCCTCCGTGGCATTGCCTAGGCTGTTCCTTCTGCCAGGAATGCCTTTCTCCACACATCTCTTAAGGAAGATTTTGTCATGCTTTAGGGCCTTAGTCCCTGTCAGTCACCCACTCTGGGAAGACTTCTGGGGTCTCTCCTGGGATGACAGGCCCAGCGTGGTGATGACTGGATAAGCAAGAGAGATGGAGGTCCTCCAACAAGCCTACTCTGCTTAGACCTGTCTTAGACTCTAGTCCAAATCTGACCCTTGATCACAGGTTGCTCCCTAACCATGATCTAAGGCCTCCACCCCGAGTTACACGTGACCCTGGATTTATTCCTGACTCTAGCCTGACTGTTAACCCTTATCATGGGTCTCAAATAAGACTAACCTTTGATCCTGATCATGGGCCCCAATCCAGGGTGACCCATGACCCCAGAATGATACCTATCTTCTTAATATGGGCATCAGCCTCGTGTGACTTCTGACACCAATCCACATTGCCTGTCACCAGGAGTGACAATGTGTGACTGGCTCCTGGAGGCACTCCCTGAGTCTCCTGAGTCCACAGTCCCTAGAGAGGAGCCACAGTCTCTAGAGAGGGGCCAGGACCTCAAGGCTGGGAGTCTCCAGGGAACCTGGGGGAAGTTCTCACATCTGCCCATCAGCTACCCAAACCTCCCTCTGGCCCCCAATCCAGTGGATTCTGCACGAGTCTGAGGGGAGACACAGCTCTTTCTCAGAAAGTCCTATTCTGAGGAGAAACAAAGCCATGTCCTTGAGGAGACACAGGAGGGGAGATACAGTGTTCTCTTGGGGACCCAGAATCTGAGGGGAGACAGAGCCCTGCCTCAGGGAGGGTGAATCTGAGGGTTCAAACAGCATTGTCTTCATAGAGCCCTAGTCTGAGGGGAGACACTTTCTTACCTCAGGGAGCCCCATTATGAGGAAACACAGCCCTGCTCTCTAAGAACCACAGTCTGAGGGGGAGATACAGTCCTTGCTCAGGGAGCCCCACACTGAGGAGAAACACAATCCTGATTTCAGGGAGCCCAAATCTGAAGGCAGACACATCCCTGCCCTCAGGGAGTCCCACTATGAGAAAACACAGGCCTGATTGCAAGAAGCCCAAGTCTGATGGGAGATACTTCCCTACTTCAGGGAGCCCAACTATAAGAAAACACAGCCCAGCTCTTGAAGAACCATAGTGTGAGGGGGAGATACAGCCTTGGGCAAAGGGAGGCCCCTCTGAGGGGAAACACAGCACCAACTTCAGGGAGCCCCAGTCTGTGGAGAGACACTCTGAGGAAACATAGACCTGCCCTTGAGGACCAACAGTGAAGGGGAGACACAGAGCTCCTGCAAGGACCTGGAATCTGAGGTGAGACACAGCCCTGTCCTCAAAGAATTCCAGTCAGAGGGGACATGCAGTCCTGACAGGAAAGCCCAGTCTGAGGGGGAAAACAGCCTTGTCTTCAGGAAGGCCCATTCTGAGGGGAGACACTGCTCTATATTAGGAAGCCACACTGTGAGATAACACAGCCCTGCTCTCGAAGAACTACAGCCTGAGGTAGAGATACAGCCCTCATTCAGGGAGCCCCAGTCTGTGTAGACACAACTCTTCCCTTGAGGGTCACAGTGAGGGAGAGATACAGTGCTCCCTCAGGGACCCAGAATCTGAGGGGAGACACAGCCCTGCCTCAGAGAGGGTAAATCTGAGGGAAAACCAGACTTGTCTTTAGGGAGCCCCAGTCTGAGGGGAGACACCTTCCTACCTTGGGGAGCCCCACTATGAGGAAACACAGCCCTGTTCTCAAAAGAACCACAGTCTGGGGGGAAGATAAAACCCTCCCTCAGGGAACAGGAATCTGAGGTGAGACATCACCCTGTCTTCAAAGAGCTGCAGTTAAAGGGTAGACACAGCTCTGCCTTCAGGGACCCCAAGCCTGAGGGGATGCACAAATCTGCCTGAGGGAACTAGAATCTGAGGGGAGATACAGCCTTACCTTCAGGAAACCCCATTCTGAAGGGAGATACAGCACTTCCTCAGAGAGTCTGAATATGAGGGCAACACAACTCTTCCCTCAGGGAGCCACAAGCTGAGAGGAGAAACCGCTTTGACTCAGGGAGCTTCACTGTGAGGAAAACTCAGCCCTGCTCTCCAAGAATGATAGTCTGAAGGGAGATAGAGTTCTGCCTCAGGGAGCCCCAATCTGAGGGCGGCACAGCCCTGACTTCAGGGAGCCCAAGTCTCAGGGGAGATGTAGACCTGCCTCAGGGAGCCCACTCTGAAGAAACCTAGTCCTGCCCTTGAGGATCCACAGTGAGGGGGAGATACAGAGCTCCTTCAGGGAACCTGAATCTGAGGGGAGACACAGTCCTGTTCTCAAGGAGCTTGGTTAGAGAGGAGACACAGCCCTCCCTTAGGGAGCCCCATTCTGAGGGAGAACACTGCCCCAAATCAGGGAGCCCTGAGAAAACACAGCCCTTCCCTCAAAGAGCCCCAGTCTGAGGAGGAGAGAAGCCTGGCCTCATGGAGTCTTATAATAAGATCTGAAACTGTCCTGCCTCAGAGAGCCCCACTGAGGGGAGATACAGCCCTGCCTTCAGGTCACTTGACTTTGTGGCCAGGTACCAGAGGATGGGATGCGCTGGCCAGACCAGCCCATGCCTCTTTTTGCTCAGATCTGGGTAAAAATAACCTCAGCTACACATGCCTCCCATTCCCCCTTTATCCTGGACCCTGCCCAGACCCAAGTCACTTGTCAGCTCTTCCTACTTCTCAGCCTCTTCTTGCTTGGGATGGGACATGGCCCAGAAAGATGGGGCTAGGGGCCCAGGCAAGTTTCGCAGCTTTGCTTCAGCCCAAGTGAATCCTGACACCTGTTGCCGCTTCCAGGTAGCCACCTTGGTTTGGCTGTTGGCTCTCTTGCCTTGTGATATGAAATAATTTGGTCCAATTTGTCCTTCCTTGAGGTGTGTAGACATTTCTGTCCTCTGCCTTGAAGGTGGTGATGAGGTAAGGAGGCCACTGCTCCTGTCCTGGGAGCCGTCAGGGTTGTTGGAAGACCAGAATCCTCTGGAAGGATGAGTTAGGCTATGAGTGGGGGTTACAGGCTGGGCTTGGCCTCTCTGGGTGGTACAGCCCACAGGAGGGGCTCAGTGGGAAACATGCTCTGGAGAGGATGGAGCATCAGGGAGGGGAGGTCTTGAACTGGTGGTGGAAGTGGAGTATGTGTGTAGATAGCCTACAACTGAAGAGCAGGAAGGAAGTACTACTCAGCTGAGGGTAGAGGACTTGTAGGCCAGAGGGCCTTTAGGGGCAGTTGGGTATCAGCCAGACGACCAGGAGAAGAGGTCCTCCCTAGGAAGTACGCAGCTGTGTGCATTAAAGAAATATCCCATCCCTCATCTTGGAGAAGCACCAATTCATGGGAAAACTTGGGCCCGAGGATCCCTTAATCTGCAGCCAGAGTAGGGTTGGGGTTGTAGCCTTCCCTTCAGGGGCTGGATGCATTTTATTATGGCAAGGCTGCTCTAGCCTAGCACGTGTTGGCCTTTCAGCAACTGGAGTCTTTTCCTTAGTCCTCCTGATGTCACTGTGAAAAATACATCCATGCAGAACTCGTGCCTTCTGGTAACACATTGCTGATTATTGGGTGGAAATCACCGCTCCCCTACTCTTCGTCCATGTGGTTCAGTGGTTGAATCAGGTTCAGCCTTCCTCTGGCTTCGGTAGTGGGTATGTGCTCTAAGTCTGACCAGTGAGAGCCTTGCTGATGGTCACATGTCTCAAGCTGAGCCAGTGAACATCAGCCCTGGAACTTTCGCTGGAACTCTGAGAAACAAGTGTTTCTCTGCTAGTAAGCCAGGAAAAGATAAGCCTGAGGCTGTTGTGGCCATATTGGCCTGCCTGAGATTTGAGCCAATACACAGGAAATCAGACTCAAGAGATGGTGAGAGACATATCTGATGACATTTATTAGAGTCCCTGGATTCAGCTGTACTAAAACTAGTTTACTCATGGACTTCTCAGTTTCTGAGATATAACTCCCTTTTTTGCTTAAGCTAGTGTATGCTGGCCTTCTGTCACATCAAACAGAAGTTCTAATACTACTAGAGTTCAAGCTGTTCAGGGAGGCCACCCTCAGATCGTCCTAGGCACCTCCATTGTGAATATATAGAAACTCAAATCTGACCTTGTTATATAAGTCCTGTGCTTTAACTCTTTCTGAATTACATCTTCTCCATCAAAATTTACCTGTCCCATGTCCCACCCTCTTGACTTTTCTCCTGCCTAAGAGTTGGCTAATCTGATAAACAACTAACACATTAATGTGTTAATTGCACGTGCATTAATTAACACATTAATTCCATGGACAAAGGAGTCTGGCAGGCTACAGTCCATGAGGTTGCAAAGAGTCAGATATGACTGAGCGACTTAGCACGCAGTACACACACATGTAAACCTTGGCAAGCATTTGTCTCAAAGAACCTTTTCCAGAAGGAGAGATTCTAATCTTGATAATCTTGAGCCCTCTGTGGACAAGGTTTCCAGAGAGGCTTTGGGGACCTGTCTCATTTCACTAGTCATGTAGCCCGGTGGGAGTTTTTAGTTCTGAGGGCTTAATAGCTTCACCCCTGGTTGCCTTCAGTGAGTCCTAGCCACTTGCCATGTGGCAGCATCACCACCAGATGGCAGTGGCGCCAAGTTCCTATGGCCTCAGAAGCCTGCTCAGCCCTGCCATTAATCTGGGAGAAATAGCTTCCACCACCCCTGCACATTCTCTGCCTCAGATCAGAGAGGTCTCTGTGTCCTGGCTTAGAGGATATGGGGATTTGTGCAGGAGACATTGCTGGTTCTCTTCTGGGGCCATCACTCCTTTTCTGTGCCCAATTCTCACAGTTTAAAACTCATCTCTTAATTGTCCTTCCTCTATCCTGGAATATCTCTGCATTCCCAGCATGCCAGGGCTGACAGGAGGGATGGCTGGAGACCACGAGCATCTTCTGGGCAGGGCCAGCCCTCTCCATGGTCCTGGGAGTGTCATTGCCCCAGTCTGCCCTCAGTCATAGGCTTGTGACAGTGACCTCTCACTCCAGAATTCCTTAGCCCAAGGCCATGGAGGATAAGAGTACAAGGTCTGGAACCAAATAGCCAGACTCACACCTCGGTTCTGCCCTCCGCCAGCAAGGTGACTCTGGGATACTCAGCTCACTTCTTTGCCTATATTGCCTCCTCAGGAAAATGGAAATAAAAATACCCACTTTATAGGGTTATTGCAAGGGCAGAGGAGCTGACAAAGAAAAGGCTAATGCATTTAGAGAGTATTAAGCATAAAAGTATGCAAACAATCACTGGCACATTTCTCTTTTTTAATTTTAATTTAAATTTTTAATTTTTAATTTCTCTTATTTAATTTTATTTATTTATTTATTTTATTTATTTATTTAACTTTATTTTACTTTACAATACTGTATTGGTTTTGCCATACATTGACATGAATCCACCACGGGTGTATACAAGCTCCCAATCCTGAATCCCCCTCCCACCTCTCACCCCATATCATCTCTCTGGATCATCCCCATGCACCAGCCCCAAGCATCCTGTATCCTGTATCAAACATAGACTGGCACTTCGTTTCTTACATGATGGTATACATGTTTCAATGCCATTCTCCCAAATCATCCCACCCTCTCCCTCTCCCACAGAGTCCAAAAGTCCGTTCTATACGTCTGAGTCTCTTTTGCTGTCTCTCATCCAGGGTCATCATTACCATCTTTCTAAATTCCGTATATATGTGTCAGTATACTGTATTGGTGTTTTTCTTTCTGGCTTACTTCACTCTGTATAATCAGCTCCAGTTTCATCCATCTCATCAGAACTGATTCAAATGTATTCTTTTTAACGGCTGAGTAATACTCCATTGTGTATATGTACCACAGCTTTCTTATCCTTTCATCTGCTGATGGACACCTAGGTTGTTTCCATGTCCTGGCTATTATAAACAGTGCTGCGATGAACATTGGGGTACATGTGTCTTTTTCAACTCTGGTTTCCTCGGTGTGTATGCCCAGCAGTGGGCTTGCTGGGTCATAAGGCAGCTCTATTTGCAATTTTTTAAGGAATCTCCACACTGTTTTCCATAGTGGCTGTACTAGATTGCATTCCCACCAACAGTGTAAGAGGGTTCCCTTTTCTCCACGTCCTCTCCAGCATTTATTGCTTGTAGACTTTTGGATCGCAGCCATTCTGACTGGTGTGAAATGGTACCTCATTGTGGTCTTGATTTGCATTTCTCTGATAATGAGTGATGTTGAGCATCTTTTCATGTGTTTGTTAGCCATCCTTATGTCTTCTTTGGAGAAATGCCTATTTAGTTCTTTGGCCCATTTTTTGATTGGGTCGTTTATTTTTCTGGAGTTGAGCTGCATAAGTTGCTTGTATATTTTTGAGATTAGTTGTTTGTCAGTTGCTTCATTTGCTATTGTTTTCTCCCATTCAGAAGGCTGTCTTTTCACCTTACTTATATAGTTTCCTTTGTTGTGCAGAAGCTTTTAATTTTAATTAGATCCCATTTGTTTATTTTTGCTTTTATTTCCAGGATTCTGGGAGGTGGATCATAGAGGATCCTGCTGTGATTTATGTCGGAGAGTGTTTTGCCTATGTTCTCCTCTAGGAGTTTTATAGTTTCTGGTCTTACGTTTAGATCTTTAATCCATTTTGAGTTTATTTTTGTGTGTGGTGTTAGAAAGTGATCTAGTTTCATTCTTTTACAAGTGGTTGACCAGTTTTCCCAGAACCACTTGTTAAAGAGATTGTCTTTACTCCATTGTATATTCTTGCCTCCTCTGTTGAAGATAAGGTGTCCATAGGTGTGTGGATTTATCTCTGGGCTTTCTATTTTGTTCCATTGATCTATATTTCTGTCTTTGTGCCAGTACCATACTGTCTTAATGACTGTAGCTTTGTAGTAGAGCCTGAAGTCAGGCAAGTTGATTCCTCCAGTTCCATTCTTCTTTCTCAAGATTGCTTTGGCTATTCGAGGTTTTTTGTATTTCCATACAAATCTTGAAATTATTTGTTCAAGTTCTGTGAAAAATACCACTGGTAGCTTGATAGGGATTGCATTGAATCTGTAGATTGCTTTGGGTAGTATCACATTTCTCGATCAGTGTGGGCTTTTACTGTTTTTGCACAGAGACACATGTACTCTGTGTGTGTGTGTGTTTGTGTGTGTGAACATCTGCTGAGTGACACTATCAATCGCTATGTAAAGGGAGTGTTCCTTGCAGGTGGCAGCCGTGTCCTCCTCATCTGACTTTGGAAACCATACCTCAGGCTGGCTCTGGGGCTCCCTGGAAGCAGAGCAAACATTTTCCTTCCCCTGCTGGTCTTGGAGTGGTGATACAACCCAGGTCACTATGTCCTGTGGCCCTTCCTTGCCTCTATCTCCCTCTTCAAGCTTGGAGTGAGGGGTTTTTCAGATTCCCCTAGGAAGAGAGGTGCAGAAATGGGGCTGCAAATTTTAGCAAGTAAAAATACAGGTCGCCCAGTACAATCCAAGTTTCAGGTAAACATGAAGTGATCTTTTACTCTGTCCCCAGTATTGTATTTTATCTGCAACCTTAGGCATGGGCCCTCTCTGTTGGGACCCCCTCCCCCAACACACACACCTGTCTGAGGTCCCTGTCCTATTCTCCATCCTCTGCAGGGTCCATCTGGTGGGTGGTGGAGGAGCAGGGCTGTTTCCAGGGACGCCCCCAGGGTCCACCTCCCTTGCTGCCCATGTGGCTCCTCTCGAAGTGCTCCCTTCCTTGATCTTAGCACCCTCCTCTCCTCTGAAGCAGGGAAAACTAGGTCTGCCCTATCACAGGTCTTCAAAGTTTTTAGACTGTCTGTAAATTTCGTACCAAGTCCTTCAGTTTCCTATAACTCAGAGTTGACTTCGGACATTTAAAAGGCAAGCTAAGGTTTTGACTTTCTTGTTCTCCTGTCCTGCCCCTCAGGAGGTCTTAGGTATTGGGCTGAAGAAGAACCAGGATACATGAGGAAGTGCAGATAATATTTCCATGTGTTCCCCAGCAACACACAGAGGGTCTCATTGAAATCTCCCCATAGTCTCATCGTGATTCCCATTCCAACCCTGTTCTTTGTTTCCATGGTCCCTGGGGTGCTGGTTGTTACAGGTGTCAGGCTATTAAAGGACAGGTGTACCTGGTTCATTCACATCCTCCTCCCTTGTCACCTGTCAGAGCGGATGGCAGTTGGCTCTTGGAGCTGCTTCCCAGAGGGGACTATCATTGTGTCTGTTCTGTCAGCCAAATGCGTCACATCAGAGAATCTCTCTGCCGTGTGCTCAAGAGGGAGAGAAGACAGAGGAGGCTGCAGAGACTTCTGCAACTGTGAAGGGCTTTATCACAGCCAAGGACACCCTCCAGTAGATACTGCCTCAATGTCCCCTTGTCATTCGAGCGTCACTGCCGAATGCACTGGGAACCCGCACAATCAGGCTCAGGAGACTGAGGGGACCCGGGCATGACATCCCCACATGGCACAGTGAAATTGCAAGACAAAGGGAATTGGGAATTCAATTCTGGAAAGAATTCTTCCTCAGCCATCAGGCTAAAAATGCACCCATTTGTGTAAGACACAGGACTTAGTCACTGAAGCAAGTGAATGTGTGACAAAAGGAAGCGTCCTACACTTGGCAAACTTGTTGAGAATTCACACTTCCTGAGTCAAAGCCACTGACATTTCAGAAGAGCCAAATTTAATCAAGGCGTTTTTGAAAGATCCAAACTGAATCAGAGAGACATGAGGCCCTATTATCAGCATGAATCTCGATGACTATGCGGAATTGCATTTGCTGGGAAGCACAGCTTTCTCTGAAAGTGATGGGAAAATCAGTTTTGCAAGACTTGGGACGAGGGCTTGTTTTAAGTCAGGATATTAGGATCAAGGGGGAAGCCCGGTGGCTCAGCGGTAAAGAATCTGCCTGCAATTCAGGAGACGTGGGTTTGATCCCTGGGTCAGGAAGATCCCTTGGAGGAGGAAAGGGCAACCTACTTCAGTATTCTTGCCTGAGAAATCCCATGGACAGAGGAGCCTGGAGGGCTACAGTCCATGGGGTCGCAAAACATTTGGATGCTATCGAGTGAATAAACAACAACATCAGGATCAACTATGGAAAGAACTGTAATTGCTGTTTCCCCTCAGATGCTATATTTCCCCCGGGATGCAACTCAGAATGTCTTGGGCATACAGTGTGCAGTTTTGCAGACTTGAGGATGGTAGCCTTGAGGATTCGGGGTTAAAGGGAAGCCTCATTTGAAGGCTAAAATGCAAAACCTGAAAGGGAGCTGCTCTGAGGAGGAGGCTTGGCAGCCTCTGTCCGTCCCTGTCTGATATTTGCCACATCTGTCTATCTGTCCGTGTATAGTATTTCTCCCCCTACTAGAATGTAAGCACTATGAGAGCAGGATTAAAAATTTTTTTCCTCTATTTATTATTTTATCTCTGGTTAGTAGTCATTTTATTTATTTAAAAAAATTTTAATTGAACTATAGTTGAATTACAATGCTGTGTTAATTACTGTTGTACAGTAAAGTGACTTAGTTATACACATACATACATTCTTTTTCATATTTTTTTCCAATATGGTTTATCACAGAATATTGAATATAGTTCCTTGTGCTATACAATAAGAACTTGTTGTTTTTCCATTCCATATATACCAGTTTGCATCAAGAACAGGAGTTTTTAAAATATAATTCTTAAAGTTTACACTCCATTTACAGCTATTACAGAGTATTGGCTGTATTCCCTGCGTTGTATAAATACATCCTTGTACTTATCTTACACCCAGTTGTTTGTACCTCCCACTCCTTCCCCGTATATTGCCCCTCCTTTCTTCCCTCTCTTCACTGATAACCACCAGCTAATTCTCTATATCTCTGAGTCTGCTCTTTTTTGTTAAATGAATTAGCTTGTTGTATTTTTAGAGTCCTCATATAACTGATGCCAAGTGGCATTTGTCTTTCTTTGTTTGACTTATTTCATTTTGAATAATGCCCTCCAAGTCCATCCATGTTGCTGTAAATGGCAACATTTCGTTCTTTTTAATGGCTGAATAGTATTTCATTTTGCCACCCTGATTTGTTCACTACCATATCACCAGTGCGGTGAACACTGTCAGGTACAAGGTAGACCTTAGTACTTATTCACTCAATGAATGAATGAATGGATAAATGAATGAGTGAATGAATGAATGAATGAAAAGAACTCTGAGGCCATGCACATCACATCCTATATACTATTGGTAATATTTATTAGCATCCACTTACATCTTGTGTCCTAATGGCGTATTAAGCAGCTCATACATCTGATGCTGGCTTCCTTGGTGGCTCAGTGGTAAAGAATCCACCCATCAAGGCAGGAGACACAGATTTGATCCCTGGGTCAGGAAGATCCCCTGGAGGAGGAAATGGCAACCCACTCCAGTATTCTTGCCTGGGAAATCCCATGGACAGAGGAGCCTGGCGGGCTATGGTCCATGGGGTTGCAAAGAACTGGACACAACTAAGCAACTAAACAATAAAGAATTACAAGTAGCAAGATGCTGTTTTCCTTGAACCTATGGAGAGATATTACTTTCAGTTCCTGTTAACATGTATGTCTTCCAGAGCTAACTGATAGTCAACAAAAGAGTCTGAAATGCAGTACTTGGATGCAGTCTCAAAAACGACAGAATGATCTCTGTTTCCAAGGCAAACCATTCAATATCACAGTAATCCAAGTCTATGCCCTGACAAGTAACACTGAAGAAGTTGAAGTTGAATGGTTCTATAAAGACCTTCAAGACCTTTTAGAACAAACATCCAAAAAAGATGTCTTTTTCATTATAGGGGACTGGAATGCAAAAGTAGGAAGTCAAGAAACACCTGGAGTAATGGGCAAATTTGGCTTTGAAGTACGAAATGAAGCAGGGCAAAGGCTGACAGAGTTCTGCCAAGAGAACGCACTGGTCATAGCAAACATCCTCTTCCAACAACACAAGAGAAGACTCTACACATGGACATTGCCAGATGGCCAACACCGAAATCAGATTGATTATATTCTTTGCAGCCAAAGATGGAGAAGCTTTATACAGTCAGCAAAAATAAGACTGGGAGCTGACTGTGGCTCAGATCATGAACTCCTTATTGCCAAATTCAGACTTAAATTGAAGAAAGTGGGGAAAACCAATAGATCTTTCAGGTATGACCTAAATCAAATCCCTTATGATTATACAGTGGAAGTGAGAAATAGATTTAAGGGACTAGATCTGATAGACAGAGTGCCTGATGAACTATGGACAGAGGTTCATGACATTGTACAGGAGACAAGGATCAAGAACATCCCCAAGAAAAAGAAATGCAAAAAACCAAAATGGCTGTCTGAGGAGGCTTTACAAATAGCTGTGAAAAGAAGAGAAGCAAAAAGCAAAGAAGAAAAGGAAAGCTATACCCATTTGAATGCAGAGTTCCAAAGAACAGCAAGGAGAGATAAGAAAGCCTTCCTCAGTGATCAATGCAAAGAAATAGAGAAAACGATAGACTGGGAAAGACTAGAGATCTCTTCAAGAAAATTAGAGATACCAAAGGAACATTTCTTGCAAAGATGGGCTCAATATAGGACAGATATGGTATGGACCTAACAGAAGCAGAAGATATTAAGAGGAGTGGCAAGAAGACACAGAAAAACTGTACAAAAAAGATCTTCATGACCTGGATAATCATGATGGTGTGATCACTCACTTAGAGCCAGACATCCTGAAATGTGAAGTCAAGTGGGCCTTAGAAAGCATCACTACAAACAAACCTAGTGGAGGTGATGGAATTCCAGTTAAGCTATTTCAAATCCTAAAAGATGATGCTGCATTCAATATGCCAGCAAATTTGGAAAACTCAGCAGTGGGCACAGGAATGGAAAAGGTTAGTTTTCATTCCAATCCCAAAGAAAGGCAATGCCAAAGAATACTCAAACTACTGCACAATTGCACTCATCACACATGCTAGTAAAGTAATGCTCAAAATTCTCCAAGCTAGGCCTCAGTAATGCATGAACTGTGAACTTCCACTTGTTCAAGCTGGTTTTAGAAGAGACAGAGGAACCAGAGATCAAATTGCCAACATCTGCTGGATCATTGAAAAAGCAAGAGAATTCCAGAAAAACATCTACTTCTGCTTTATTGACTATGCCAAAGCCTTTGACTGTGTGGATCACAAGTGTGGAAAATTCTGAAAGAGATGGGAATACCAGACCACCTGACCTGCCTCTTGAAAAATCTGTATGCAGGCCAGGAAGCAACAGGAAGAACTGGACATGGAACAACAGACTGGTTCCAAATTGGGAAAGGAGTATGTCAAGGCTGTATATTGTCACCCTGCTTATTTAACTTCTATGCAGAGTACATCATGAGAAACGCTGGGCTGGAAGAAGCACAAGCTGGGATCAAGATTGCTGGGAGAAATATCAATAACCTCAGATATGCAGACGACACCGCCCTTATGGCAGAAAGTGAAGAAGAAATAAAAAGCCTCTTGATGAAAGTGAAAGAGGAGAGTGAAAAAGTTGGCTTAAAGCTCAACATTCAGAAAACTAAGGTCATGGTATTTGGTTCCATCACTTCATGGCAAATAGATGGGGAAACAGTGGCTGACTTTATTGTTTTGGGCTCCAAAATCGCTGCAGATGGTGATTGCAGCCATGAAATTAAAAGACACTTACTCCTTGGAAGGAAAGTTATGACCAATCTAGACAGAATGTTAAAAAGCAGACATTGCTTTTCCTACAAAGGTCCATCTAGTCAAAGCTATGGTTTTTCCAGTGGTCATATATGGATGTGAGAATTGGACTATAAAGAAAGCTGAGTGCTGAAGAATTGACGCTTTTCAACTGTGGTTTTGGAGGAGACTCTTGAGAGTCCCTTGGACTGCAAGGAGATCCAACCAGTCCATCCTAAAGATCAGTCCTGAGTGTTCATTGGAAGGACTGATGCTGAAGCTGAAGCTCCAATACTTTGGCCGCCTGATGTGAAGAGCTGACTCATTTGAAAAGACCCTGATGCTGGGAAAGATTGAGGGCAGGAGGAGAAGGGGACAACAGAGGATGAGATGGCAGGATGGCATCACTGACTCAATGGACATGAGTTTGGGTAGACTCCGGGAGTTGGTGATGGACAGCAAGGCCTGGCATGCTGCACTTCATGGGGTTGCAAAGAGTCGGACACAACTGAGCGACTGAACTGAACTGAACTGAACTGAGAGCTAACTGAGGAGGATCCAGAGATGCTCAGATGATTATCCCCTCCACTTGACTTTCTTCTTCCTCTTCCCTCAACTAATTTTTGAAAATACTTCCTACATTGAAGGAAAGATTGGAAGTGGTGACAACCAGTAGCTGGTAGATGGTGGGAGACATCTCTGGGATCACGAATCTTGGGTGGAACTGAGGGTTTTACTCAGAGATTTCATCTCTTATCCTTAAGAATCACTAATGTTCACTTGATTTCTAGATTGGAAGCCTGTATTTAAATTCACAAAAGCAGGTCTTCTGTGTCTTTCTACCCAGGAGTTGTATGGAGGGAAAATGAGTGGGGATTTGGAGTAGATATTTCAAAGACTTGCAGTCCCTGATGAGATATATTTTCAAATAGTTCTCTAGTTTTCCAAAGCTTTTATGACTATTCTTATCTACACACACACACACACACACACACACACACACACACACACACACTTTCCGGCATTTGATGTTTCTGAAACTCAGCCTGAGGCAGAACCTTAAACACATCTCGAGTTGTGATCACAGAAGCAACTGGCTCCCACTGGGTCTGAGGTTCTGTAGAGCATTTTATGATAAATTTATCAAAGCTACAGGAGCCAGATCTTTATAAATAATTCTGACATCCTTCATTACTTTTTTTTTTTTTGCTGCTAGCCCGTGGGGGGCAATTAATCTTCATAGGAAAGAGAAGCTTCTTGTTTACACATCTGCATTCACAGCACTTTTGTTTTCATGAACACCTCATTTCCTCAGTCTCCAGATTTTTTGCAATATTGGAAATTTTTGATTTATGAAAACCCTGTAAAACTACGGTGCTTCAGTTGAACCTAAGGTTGTCTATCCATTTGGAGGTCATGTCCTGACAAACTGCTGACCCTCTGTTTGCTGGGTATTGGAAGGGGAGGTAAAAACTTGCAGATGTATCTCTGGACATGAGCTGGAGACATTCACAGAGTCGGAAACAGACAGAGTTCAGTGGGACGAATTCCCAGAGGCCATGCATGGGAAGCAGATAAAGGAAAGGGGGAGGATACCAAGGAGAACGGTTAGGGTTTTGAAGGATGTAGGGAAGTCAGACAGATGAAAAAAGAAGGAAGGGTTTTCCAGGCACAGGGAACAGCATGTGTGAAGGCACAGAGGTCTGCGATAAGAGATCACTTCCGGTGCATCCAGGAGGGGAGGCAAGGTATCAGAAGGAGGAGGGTTATGCTGTGTGCTTGGCCAGAATGAACTTGATCCCTGGCATTTTAAGAATAGTACTCTATGACTCCTGATGAGTCAGCTGTTTGGAAAATATTTAAAGCTTAAAATATGCTTTTGCCAACCATAGAGTAACATGGTAAAATCCCTGATTTAAAGATAAGAAAAGGAGACTGATTTTGAGGAAAACAAAAGTTTAAACTGTGCCAGGAGTAAAAGAAAAGTAGTCAAAAGAAAAACTCCTTGATTAGATTTAGAAATGATAACATATATGAATCTATAATATATACATTTGTAAAATACACACACATGCATAAATATTATATATAATGCATGCATATATATTATATATGTGTATGTATATAGTGTGCATAGGGTAAGTGTATACTGCTGCTGCTGCTAAGTTGCTTCAGTCATGTTCAACTCTGTGCGACCCCATAGACAGCAGCCTACCAGGCTCCCCCGTCCCTGGGATTCTCCAGGCAAGAACACTGGAGTGGGTTGCCATTTCCTTCTCCAATGCATGAAAGTGAAAAGTGAAAGTGAAGTCGCTCAGTCGTGTCCGACCCTCAGCAACCCCATGGACTGCAGCCTACCAGGCTCCTCCATCCATGGGATTTTGCAGGCAAGAGTACTGGAGTGGAGTGCTGTACATATACATGTATATACCTACATATATATATATCAGTCCGTGTTTTTAAAAATTGAGGTATAAGTTACCACCGTGCAATTTTAAAATCTTAAGCTTGAGGGACAATTTTTTAAATTGAAGTATGGTTGACTTACAATTTTTTTTAATTTTATTTATTTATTTTTGGCTACACCCCAAGGCATGCAAAACTTCCCCAACCAGGGATCTAACTTGCGCCCCTTGCATTGGAAGGTGGAGTCTTAACCACTGGACCACAATGTTGTATTAGTTTCAGATGTATATTAAAGTGATTCAGTTACTCATATACACATATATTGATTCTTTTTCATATTTCTTTCCATTATCAATTAAAGAGAGATATTGAATTTAGTTTTCTGTGCTATACAGTAGGTCCTTGTTCCTTATCTATTTTATATATAGTAGTAAATACATTCATTTTTATATGGGGAACTGGAGACTCAGAGGTGACATGAGTTGGTAATTAGAGGAGCCAAATTTTATCTCAAGTCTGCCTGGGTTTATCATATGTCACAGCCTTTTCACAGGACTGTAGAGAATTCACTGAAATCCAGAATCTGGCTGGCTGAAGCCTCTTCCCACCCTTGCTGGCTAGAAATCAACATTCTGTAGTCTGAAAAAATGGCATGTGTATCATTGAGATCTAAGAATAATCTTACTTAAAGTTACATTTAATGACAATTACAGCATTGAATTGATTTCAGAATATTTGTGTTGTTAAGTATTGAGATCTAAAATTTGGAAGTCAGCCACTAGGCTGCTTTAATCAGATTTATATAATTCACCTATTGCAATAAGATATAATATGACAATTTGCAATTCTGTGGTACATGATAAATATCATGGTACAGATAAGTGAAGGAAACTTGTAACAGAAGAGGTTTATTTATAAAGGTGTTTGGGATAAGCAGAGGATTAACTCTAGGGATGAAGAGATTTAGTGAAATTGAAAAGCCAAAACAGGTCATAAAGAACACTTGTAGAGTGACATAATTTGTTTAATTGGTAGCTGCAAGAAGGGCCATAAGACTGTCCAATGAATTAATAAAGATTATCCATCTGAGCACTTTCTGTTGCATGTGATTCAAACTACTTAATGCATGGACTTGTGGTTTTATTTACTAAACCATCCAAAGATAGATCTGACAGGACTTCAAGGCTCAAAGGCTGTGTTCAGGACATGGTTTCTCTCTTCATTTCTGGGCTCTGCTTACTTTGTGTTGAGTCCATTAACACAAAGACTCTTCCCTGTGATCCCAAGATGGCAACTGCCAGCTTCTCACTGCTGTGGCCGCAGCCTTCAGGTTTGACATCAACAGAAAAGAGTCAAGGACCTTCCTTTAATTTTCACTGAGCTTTATGGGTCCTGAATGGGTCCACGTATCTATCCCTGAACCAGTGGGGTATGGGATGCACTGCGTGGCTCAGCCTCGGGTCACATGCTCCAAACTTGAGTATTGACACTGAAAGTAGGTAGACCCTGAAAGAAATGTGTGGCATTATCAGAAGTGCTAATGGATGGTGGGAAGCAAGCCAACAGAATTTTATTTTAGTCTGCTTCAGTTCAGTTCAGTCGTTCAGTCGTGTCCAACTCTTTGTGACCCCACGAATCGCAGCACACCAGGCCTCCCGGCCCATCACCAACTCCCAGAGTTCACCCAGACTCATGTCCATCAAGTCAGTGATGCCATCCAGCCATCTCATCCTCTGTCATCCCCTTCTCCTCCTGCCCCCAATCCCTCCCAGCATCAAAGTCTTTTCCAATGAGTCAACTCTGCATGAGGTGGCCAAAGTACTGGAGTTTCAGCTTTAGCATCATTCTGTCCAAAGAAATCCCAGGGCTGATCTCCTTCAGAATGGACTGGTTGGATCTCCTTGCAGTCCAAGGGACTCTCAAGAGTCTTCTCCAACACCACAGTTCAAAAGCATCAATTCTTCGGCGCTCAGCCTTCTTCACAGTCCCACTCTCACATCCATACATGACTACTGGAAAAACCATAGCCTTGACTAGACGGACCTTAGTCAGCAAAGTAATGTCTCTGCTTTTGAATACGCTATCTAGGTTACTCTAAAACAGATTCAAGGAAGTGATTCAGGTGACTGCTCAGGGGTTCCCCGAAGTTGTCTGTACTTGTGTGTGTGTGTTTTAATATTTATTTTTATTTATTTGGCTACATTGGATCTTAGTTGCAGCATGTGGGATCTAAGGTCCTTGACCAGGGATGGAACCTGGGCCCCCTGCATTGGGAATGCAGAATCTTAGCCACTGGACCACCAGGGAAGTCCTGGTAGTGTGCATTTATGTTCATTTTATAGGGGCAGGGTCCATAGCTTTGATAAGATTATCAAGGCCAACCTAAAGAGTTGGCTCTGCTAAGATAATGGTAAATATTGAGCCAGACAGAAGTGCTTTGTAAAAACTGAGCCTTTGTGCTTGTACTGTCTTCTTGAGTGCTTTCGATTTAAGATGTAGAATCTGCTTTCCAGCTGCCTGTTATGACATGATGATGAACCAATGGGGATTATCAGAGATAGTAAACACTGATTAAAATATCATTTCTTCAGGTTCCAGAAGTTGGGGACCCTCTTTCTCTCCCAAGAAAGTCCTGTTTCTGGGGCCACAACAGAGGGTCCCTCACACTCTGTCACAGACACTGAGCTCACAGGCCTGCTGGGAACCCAGCCACCCGCTTCCCTTAGAACTGGCCTCAGCAGCCCGCTTGCCCAGGGATGGAGAGCTGCTCATTCTGGGTGAGGAAAAGGCCCTTTGGGAATTACTTCCCTGTCATAATCCCAAGGCCTCATGCAGGCTGATATTTTCCTGCTAATCCCAGGCCAGGTGTATTTTTGACACCAGATAATGTTAGTCTTCTGACTGATACAGTAGCAGGTGGGCAAACACTGGGCGGCCGGCAGAATCCCGGACTTCCTGAGCATCCGCGATCTGGATTCATTGAAGTTTAAACATATAGAGACCTGCCACACCCTTGCCCTTTGCATTTGCCAGATTAGGTTATCCGTGAGTGACTGCTGTAACCAGCTGCCCCTCATTTCCCCCTCTCACTTGTACTTTGGCTTTTAAATGGGTTCAAAGCCGGGCATTTTGCTGATTTTTTCCCCATCTGTGACCCACAGACTAGCCCAGGGATGCTTAGAGTTTAACGTACACATGAGAATTCCCTGGTGATCCAGTGGTTAGGACTCCATGCTTCCACTGCAGGAGGCTTGGGTTTGATCCCTGGTTGGAGAGCTAACATGCTGCTTGCCCTGTGGCACAACCCAATACGGCAATTTAATATTAATTAAATTAATTAATTAATTAAAAAAAATAATGTGCACACGAATCACCCAGGGATCTTGCTCAAATGCAGATCCGACTCAGCAGATCTGAGGTGGGCCTGAGATTCTGCATTTCTAACATGCTTCCAATGACACTCCTGCTTCTCCAAGGGCCTCATGTTTAAGAGCAAAGGTCTAGGCCAAAGGCTTTCAACTCTGGCACCACACCGGTGTCACCTGGGGAGTTGTAGAAATACCAGTGCTTGGGTCCTACTTTCAGATTATAAGACCCAAGCACTGGTCCTACTCCATAGTTTGAAGTGTGACACCCCAGATGCTTATGTGCAGCCAGGGTAGACGTCCACTGGTCTCACCCCTCAGCCTACAGCCTCTGCCAGCCAGCTCTCCTCACTGCCAATCTGGCTCACTCATACTACCTTTGCACTCCCCTCCTGGAGTCCCTTCTCCTTCATCCTTGGAACTCACGGAGGGCTTATTATGGACTAGAACTTGCCACACAACCTGATCTGATTAAATCAGCACTACTTCTATCCCCATCTTGCAGACAGAGAAACTGAGGTTTGGAGAGCGAAACATCTTGTTTTAGGTCAGACAGCTATTAAGCAGCAATGTCAGGACTCACCCAGGTCTTCTATTCCTGGAGCACAGCAGCAGCAGAGTGAGGGTTTAAGAGGATGCTGGCCTTGGGAGTCAGACAGACCTGGGGTCCACCACTCACTGTTGGTGGGACCTTGGGCAGGCTACCCAGATCCTGAAGCGTTGGGTCCTCCTCTGTAAAATGGAGCCATTTCTCAGGGCTGTGGGGAACATAAAATGACATGACCTGAATAAGCCATGCCCCAAGGGCTTCCCAGGTGGCGCTAGTGGTAAAGAACCCGCCTGTCAATGCAGGAGACATAAGAGACGAGAGTTTGATTCCTGGGTCAGGATACTCCCCTGGAGGAGGAAGTGGCAACCCACTCCAGTACTCTTGCCTGGGAAATCCCATGGACAGAGAAGCCTGGTGGGCTACAGTCCATAGGGTTACAAAGAGTTGGACGTGACTGAAGTGACTTAGCACGCCTGCACAGCACACACCAGAGCCTGGGCCGCAGGAGAGGTTCTGGCCGTCTCTACATTGCAGTACTTCCTGTGGGCCCATCTTCTTTGGCACTGGGCGCAGATGTCTAGATTGTAAGTCATCTTTTCTGTGCTCTCGTCAACTCTTCAAATGGAAAGCAATTTCCTCCAAGGCAGAAAAATGCAAGTATGAGTATGAAATGTCTGTGGATGTGATTTTTTGGATTCGTGGCTTCAAATTGGTTTTCTTTGCTCCAAGAGGCCTTGCTGTAAGAAGCAGTGGATTCACAGGTGCTTGTTAATGGATGGAATTAAGTGTCAATCAATGGAAAATGATAGTGTTCAAAGCATGAATAATTAGTTACCCCACTGAAGTCATTCATTCATTCACCTACTCATTCATTCACCTACTCATTCATTCATTCATTGCCTCTGTTCCCTCTGACCTTATGGGATTACTGAAGACAACTCAGCCTGAACCCCCCAACAACAGGCCAGGCTGTCTCTGTGGCTTATTTCCCATCATGCTTGGGGCTAGAGAGATGAGAAGGTCGGGGCTTAATCTCATGTGTATCTCATGTACACAAGGAACTCCTTTTTAGAAGCTCCACACCCAGGACTTTCCAATTTTAACTCTAAAAGTCCCACATCCCTAAAAATCCCTGCATCCCAGACAAATGGGGACAGTTGGTCACCCTACCCCAACCACATGGGTCTGGGGGATGTCCTTTCTTTTACAACCTGGCAGCTCTGTGCCTTTCTGCCTCTCTTTTCCATGGAGGACCCTTTAGTGTGAGGTGATTCCTGCTGGTTTTTCTCATCTTCTTTGTGTCCCAAGCCTCTGGGATGGGAACGGTGGCTGCCTCTCCCCCATGCCGAGACGCAAGGTCATGATGGGTCTCCTGCTGGCTCCCTGCTCAACGTCTCTCTTGGCTCACCATGAGGTCTTTCTCTTTCCATTTCAGTAGCTGAGGGAGGCTTTGTCCTCCGGGGGAAACTAGAAGACTGTTCATAAAAGAGAATACCTCCTCTTCCTTCCCCCTTTCTGCAAACACACTTTGCCTCAGACAAGCACTCAGTGAGTAGACAAAAGTGGGGCTGTTTTCTTTCTGATGCCATTTCAGATAAAGTTTTAAAATATTCTTTGAAACTAGGCAAGCAACACCACAGCTAAAAATGCTTGGCTTTGAAAATAAACCTGTGGCAGATTTACACAAATCCTTTGAATCTGTCAGAGATGCTTTCAGCAGCAAGTACAAGTGTGACGAAGTGGGGGCTCACGCCGCACAGCTTTGTTTTTCTTGCATAAGAAGTCTAGAGATGGGCGGCTGCTGATAGTGATTCAGGGATCAGGGGTGTCAGACTGTGATTTGGTACCTGTGTCATTTTCTATGTTTTCTCATGTCGAATAACAGCATCATGCCTTGGGTGGCTAAGTTCAAGAGGGAAGCAGGGTGGCCTTGAATGGGACACTCTCTTTCCTTGTCTCTGTTGCCAAAGGGAAATCATTGCCAGAAGCTCTCTCCCCAGTGGGTTTCCCCTTACATCCTACTGGTCAGAACTGGGTCATACATCTGTCTGTAGGCCAGGGACAGGGGCCACCTCCTTTGCAGTTCAGGGGTCTCTGCCAGTGTGTAAACACTACTGAGGTTCTTTTAGGGAGGAATGGTTTTGGCTGGATGACCAAAAATGGATTCCCAGACTTCTTTGGGCTCAGAAGCCCTGAGTTCTGGTCCTGGTCCTATTTCTGTCTTGCTCAGATATGAATAACGTGGTGAACTGGATGCTCGTTCCCCAAGCCCTGATATGGCCTCTATGGGCCGCTTGCAAAGACAGCAAGGAAGGTGAGCAGGCAGCGAGGGTTTCTGCATGAGATTGACTCCAAGGCAAGAAACACTTGTGAAAATAGGTAAACTAGATCATTCCAAAGCGAACTTCTACCTGGAATGTTCTTGAGTGTTTACAGGATTGACTGGCCAGCATCTGTTCTTATCTCCAGGCATTTTGTATGTTTGTGTGCAGACACTGTATAGATATAGACGCAGATACTGACACAGATACAAGGGTAATTTTAGATTGTGTTATTGGGTGATGTCTGAAGAGCAGATGGATCTCCATCTGCTGGGGAAAGCTCAGGAGAAGTTCAGCTCGGGCCCAGGGCTGGGGAAAACTCAGAGACCACAGCCCTGTGAGAGCAGGTGAGACTCAGGGACTCAGGGTTGGATCCCCATCCCCGATTAGAAGAGGCTGAGCCTGGCCCCATTTCAGGGACCCTGGCTCCTGTAAGGGACTTGGAACTTGAAGCCGCCAGATCTATCTTACTGTTGGATTATAGGTGACAAATGATCTTTACAGAAACCAAAGCTGTGATGGAACAGCTGGCATGATCCCACTTACGTGCACCCCTCTGTATTTTGGAGCTAAAGGTGGCCTTCCCATACACACAGGTATTCTCCGCTTGTCGGAGGAGGGATTCCAGCAGCTTTGCTGGAAGACTTGGGACCAAAAACCAATGACTGATGCCTGGGTCACCAAGCCTGGGGAAAAGAAGATGAGCGGCCAGTGTGCTGGTGTGTAGCTTTCCCCGTAGGGCATGAGTGGCGTATAAGATCATGCCATCTCACTGCTATCAGGGCTGAGCCTAATGCCTTGGTTAGAGTGCTGCCATCCAGATTTCTCCACATTAAATAAAGCACATTCTCTGCGCCCCCTCCCCTCACCACCTTTATAATGAATACAAACCAAGGAGGGAAGGAAACCACATCCAGTTCCAGGACTGCAGAAGAGGATGGTCTCACAGTGCACCTTCCTCAAAGCAAGCACATCTCTGTCCACTCCCAGAACCCAGAGAGTGTCTGGATAACAATAAGCTCATATAATATCCACTCCCAAGGCTACAACTTTCTCCCCTGATACAAATTCCGTTCAGGTCATGGCCACTGAAGAATGAGTGATGATGCATTATCCCTTGGAGAGGGATTGTAGCATCAGAGCTTCCAGGGATCCCAGGGACCAGCTAGGGCTGCTTCCTTGGAAACACTCCCAGAAGCAGAGTGTGGATGTCTCATAGTAGAAATGACCATAACCCTCATGCCTCCAGTCCAGGCCCCCTGGCAGAAGTTTGTTTGTGGGTAACTCCAAATGATGTAAATGGAGAGATTATCCTGAAGAGTCTGGGTGAATCAATGCAATCACATGTAGCCTTAAAAGTGGACACAGCAGGGGAAGGGCAGGCTAAAAGAAATTGAGAAACTAGCATTGACATTTACCTGCATCTCCAGCGTCACCTACATTGGCAGGCAGATTCTTTACCACTGCGCCATCTAGGAAGCCCTTAAGAGTATATCTACACACACTAGCACGTGTAGAATGGATAGCTAGTGGGAAGCTGCTGTACAACTCAGGGAGCCCAGCCTGCTGCTCTGTGACGACCTAGAGGGGTGGAATTGGGGTGGGGGGATTTCAAGAGGGAGGGGATATATATAAATAATTATGACTGATTCATGTTGATGGACAGCAGAGACCATCACAGCATTGTAAAGGAAGTATCCTCCAAAAAAAAAAAAAAGTGGGAGAGGAAGCAGAAAGTGGTCCATGAGATTCAACAGTGGAAGGGGAGATAAGTGAGATTCAACATGAAAGAGGGTTTTTAAGCACCCTTGCCATCTTTGAAGATAGAAGAAAGAGGTAGAGCCTAGAAAGGCAGATGGCCCCTAGCAGCTGGAAATGACCCTCAGCTGATAGCCAGCAAGGAAACAGAGATCTCAGTGCTACAGCTACAAGGACTGTAGTCTGCCAACCACCCAAATGACCCCTTTAGGTCCCCTAGGAAGGAGAACAATGCTGCCAACACTTCGCTTTTAGCCTGGTGAGCCCTGTTAGACTTCTGACCTATAGAACTTCAAGATAATACATTTGTGTTATTTAAGCTGCCCAGCTGAAGGTAACTTGTTATAGCAGCAATAGAAAACTAATACAAATGCGTTGGTGACCAACTGATCCCCGTGTTGGAATATTCTGGTGCATAGCAACTGATGTCATAGAAAAGATTCCAGAAAAGCAGGTCAGGAAGAAGAACTTACGGTTTGGAAGCTCTTGAGTGAAGGCGAATGGGTTATCAAGGCAGTGAAATGTCCAGAGTGTAGATAGAACAACTTTCCTGCAGTAAAGGAAAGGCTGCCAGAGTGGCTGCTCTCCCTTTCCTCTGAGGAGGCACCAAGGGCCTCGGAAGAAGGGTGAGTGGGTGTATCCTGGGCAGGAACTGGGACAGGCAGGATGATCCCTGGCTGCAGGAGACGCTTATCAGCAAATTCGCTTACTGCTCATCCGATGACAGTTCTGTTGGGAAGAGAAGGTTTTGTTTATTCATTCGTTCATTCACTCATCAAAGATTCACTGTGGACCTACTGTGTCCCAAGGTCTGTTCTGAGTTCTGAGGATGAAGTAGAGAACAAAACAGGCCAAGTTCCTGCATGCCTGCTGCTTATACTCTGACAGGGGAGGTAGACAAACGAAAAAATGAACAAGGACCTTTCTGAAATTTACATGTATTATGAAGAAAACAAAAGCTATTTTCTGTGATAGGGCAGTGGGCAGGTGCTCCTATTTGAGTTGGTGAGCTTGTTTGAGCTGAGACTGTGAACAGGAAAGGGCAGGCTCTATGGTGGTTGGGGAAAATCATGTTCTAGGCAGAAGGAAGAGCCGGTGCAAAGGACCTGTGATAGAGATGAGATGCGCATGTACAAAGAAAGGAAACGTGCAAGGTGAATGTGACGGCGTGAAGGTGAACGAAGGGGAAAGAGGTGTGAAAGGAGAGGCTCTGTGAGGCGAAGGGACTTCTCTGCCATTTCCAATGAATCAGTGGCATGTCTGGACTGGACCAGGTCTCCCTGTGAGGACAAGAGACAAGGTCCCTGGAGTTTCGTTTGTAGAAAATCTGGGGTCAAGACAGCGTAAAGGTTAAGGCCACAGCTCAGAATTTGTATTCCAGGATAAAAAGCAGTGGTGGAATAATCCAATATGACAGTGGCCATTGTGTTAGTCATGGCGGGACTCTGATGAACTAAGTATTGTGGTTAAGTCAGGAAGGCCTCTCCGTTTTCTGAACATACCGAGTCGTATATCCACAGACCCACAGACCCACAGCACCCTTCTCTTCTGCCAGGGTCCCTGTGATCTCAGTGGGGATTGCTTGTGACTCCATCCTCTCCCCTACCAGCCAGCACCCTGAGCTCAGGAGGATGAAGGCGTCCATGGTGCTGTCTCTCATTGGGTACCTGGTGGTTCCAAGTGACACTGTGGTTCTGGGGCGCTGCGTGGTAGCTAAGAAGCTCCATGAAGGAGGCCTGAGTGATTTTGAGGGCTACAGCCTTGAAAACTGTGAGTGGCCCCTCTCAACCCTCCTCCTCACCTCTTTAACCACTAGCTCCTTCCCAGGCTTCCCCAGGGCTCCTCTGAGCCATTCCCTGTCTGTTCCATCTTAGGGGTGTGCCTGGCTTATTTTGAGAGCAAGTTCAACCCTATGGCTGTCTATGAAAACTCACGCAGTGACTTCATCGGCTATGGCCTCTTTCAGATCCGCAACCATGACTGGTGTGACCACGGCAGGAACCGCTGCCACATGTCTTGCTCTGGTAGGTCCCTCCTTCCATGCTGGGGGCTATGGAGGGTGGAGGGCAGCCACGTTGAGCTCAGGGGGCTGCTTTCCCAGTGACCAGAGTTTACAAGTTTGGAGCTGAGAGGAGGAGGGCCTGGTGGAGGCTGGGCTGAGCCAAATCCAGAATGGGGTCACAGGAGGCTATGCCGCACTGCCCAGAGTCCACAGGGAGAGAGGGCTGTGGGCTTGGTGGCCTGGGACGCAGCGAGGGAGACTCATGTCCAGATGGGCAGAGGAGGAGGCAAGGAGGAGCATGAGGGGTGAGACCAGGCAGCTCTGGCTAGGCCTAGTATAACTGACACTCTTCCTCAAAGGGAGCAGAGGCTGCTACTTTGACAGGTGGAAGTGATCACTGGGAGAAGACAGGCCTGTACTGTATACCTCATAAGAAGATGATGTGTGTTTATCTCCAGAATCCAATGGGAGAAATATGCAACTATCTGTAGTAGAGGTGGTATGGGGTGTTGTGATGAAACTATGGTAGAATAAATACCCTGAAAAAACCCTCCTACTAGATAAAATGTAAAAAAAAGAATAAAAACCCTCTCTAACGTGAGTTCCTGGTAGCTCCCTTGACATCACTCTGACTTAGCTGCTGAGTGGTGACGTGGTATCATTCCACTTCATTTTCTTCACAGCTTTACTGAATCCAGATTTAAAGAGGACAATCGAATGTGCCAAGATAATTGTAAAAGGAAAAAGAGGGATGGGAGCATGGTAAGTAGCCTGTGTTCCTGACTTTCACCCACACGTCAGGTCCCATTAGTTTGTGACTTTAGATGGGTGGTGGTGGTGGTGGTGGTTTAGTTGCTAAGTTGTGTCCGACTCTTTGTGGCACCATGGACCGTAGCCCACTAGGCTCTTCTGTCCGTGGGATTTCCCATGTGAGAATCACTGGAGTGGGTTGCCATTTTCTTCTTCAGGGGAATCTTCCCAACGCAGGTATCGAACCCACATATCCAGCAGTGCAGGTGGTCTCCAGCATTGCAGGTGGATTCTTTACCACTGAGCCACCAGGGAAACTCATCATGTTGCTTATGTCCTAGAGAACGCATGGAGAAGGAAATGGCAACCCACTCCAGTGTTCTTGCCTGGAGAATCCTAGGGACAGAGGAGCCTGGTGGGCTGCTGTCTATGGGGTCGCACAGAGTCAGACACGACTGAAGTGACTTAGCAGCAGCAGCATCCTATGCAGGAAGAAGGCAATGGCACCCCACTCCAGGACTCTTGCCTGGAAAATCCCATGGACGGAGGAGCCCGGTAGGCTACAGTCCATGGGGTCGCTAAGAGTTGGACACGACTGAGCGACTTCACTTTCACTTCTCATTTTCCTGCATTAGAGAAGGAAATGGCAGCCCACTCCAGTGTTCTTGCCTGGAGAATCCCAGTGATGGGGGAGCCTGGTGGGCTGCCGTCTATGGGGTCGCACAGAGTCGGACACGACTGAAGCAACGTAGCAGCAGCAGCAGCAGCATCCCATGCAAAGCACTAAGCCAGGCTTGTAGGTTATACCTGAGCAAATGAAACCCAGTCCCCACCTTTACAGGGTTTATAGGGCAGTGTTGCTTTTACGTGTCTCATACATCTCCTAGTTAAATGTGTAGCAACCAAGATGGAGCCAAGATTAAGATGAAAGATTGTAAAGAAATCAAACCATGTTTTTCTCTCTGCTGGAACAGTGCCCAGCACAAAATAACCTATATTAAGTTTTTGTTAAATAAATCATAAAATAGAATTGTCATTTTAAATATACTTAACTGTTAGTCCTTCTTGAAACTTACGTTGAAATGAAAAGTGAGATAGGGAATCCAGCTTCGTATTTTTCAAATGCTAGTCGGTAGTCTTGACATCACTTATGCCTTAACCCATTTTCTCACTAATAGATTGCATTTTAAAGAGGAAATCCTCTTGTTAATGTTAACTGTCTTCTGAGTGTTTGAAATATCTTTCATACATAGTCTTGACTTTCCAGTTAATTTGGAAGCTTGGCTGGCCCCCTAGGGTAAGCACTAATGAGATAAAATCATCTTTGTTGTGTGGCACTAAGTAGAAATGTGTTGGGCCAGGCTGATCAAGCTTTCTCACTTCCCCAGAATTCCCAGTGGAGTGAGCTCTTATTAAGTTAATAAGCTGCAGTGGCTTTTCCAAAGCTCAGATCAGGCTGCTCTGTGAAGCTGGTGTGGACAGGATGGGAGAAGACCCAGGCCACCCCTCCTTCCTCCTCGACGTCCTCAGGAGTCCCATCTGCAATGCCTGCTCAGGGCTAAGGAGGGTGCTGCGATTTCTGCAAATATGTCTCTGCATGCTCTCCCTGCTGCTTTGCAGCCACGAGGGGCCAGGGGACCCCAGCCCCTGTTCCAACTGTGGGACAACCTAACATGGAACCTCATACCCGACCAAGGGATGAGATGAACTAACAGGATGTCTAATGGTCTGCAGCTGGCCTGATGATTCCAACAGCTTCTGGGATAAGAGAGGAGGACGTGGGGTCTGGAAGCTGGCCAAGGGGCTGGGAATAGGCAGGGTCATGTTTACAGGCACCAGGAGAAAAGGGTAGAGAAACTCAGTCCAGCTGATCTAGGGTTGAGGGTTGAGGAGCTGGAAGGAATTTTGGAAGGTGAAGGGTGAAACAGGTGCATGGAAAGGGCCCTGGCTCGGGGACAGGGGTTCCCATTTCAGAACTAGAATCTGCCGAGTACTCACCACATATGTCACAGAACTTCTCCGATGCTCCCTTCAGGGAGGTTAAAAATGCCTTGCAGGACTGGAGAAGGATTTCACAGTTCACAGCTCAGCCTCCCCATCTCACAGTGTGGGGTTTATGAGAAAGGGGGTGTTGTATAGCAGATGGAGGGAGCACTCATGCTCACGCCTGCGAGGGTTGGAGGAACCATGGAGAGAGACGTACTTGGGATGCACAAAAGCCTTCAGAACTGTGCCCACTCAAATGCTCCAGGCATCAGGCAAGGGGTGTAAATGGGCCAGTGGGGGTTGAGCTGCAATATAGGGAGCCCTCTCTGGTTCACGCTCCCCGGCCTTCTTCCCTGTAGGCCCTCTTGGACTCTCAACTGCCAGCACTCTGGCACTCTGGCACGGTGGCTGGACGGATGCAAGCTGTAGCTGCTGGGAAAGCCCTCCCCATACTTGCTGCTGGCATCTTCCTAGTGGAGATGCTTTCCTGCTTCACTGCCTGTACTTATCCTGTTGATTATCCCACCGCTGGATGCTCTAGAGGGAAGACGGCAAAAGTTTGTTTCATTTGGGGATGCAGGATGCAGAATAAACTGCTAGTTATTCAACTTGGCCCAAAGGGCTCTGCTTGTCCTATTGTACTGCGATTGTTATGGTGGACACTATTATTCACCATTTTCATGCTTCCTTACTGTTCCTTATTCCTTAATTTCAGGTGAAGGACTTCCCCCCCCCTCCCGCCCCCAGACACTAACTGCTGCTTCCCAAGTAGGGAGATGATGGTACAATTTTTTATTTAAAACAAGTTTTATTAATTTTGACCACACCCTGTGGCATGTGGGATCTTAGTTTCCTGACCGGGGATCGAATTTGGCCCCCTGTATGGGGAGCGTGGAGTCTTAGACACAGGGAAGTCCCTTCTTGCACTTTTAAAATTAAACAATATGCATTTAATAGGTAAAACTTGGAGAGTACAAAGTCATAAAGAAGGAAATTTAAAATGCTCATCATCCCCCCACTGGAAGCAGAAGTTTTCATTACTGTTTTGTAGACACAGTTGAGGGTACCGTGCACTAGGGATGGTTAGTGTTAGTCTGTTCACATCCCTTTCCTGCTTCAGGGTGGGTGTGGACATATTTTTTTCCATATAAGCTTGAACTCCTACTGTGTACACAGTTCTGTATCTTGCTTTTTTTTTTTCACTTCATATTTTGTGGTCTAACATTTCCAAAATTGAAGGCAGGAAGATAAGGGAATGACAGAGGATAGTTGGATGGCATCACCAACTCAACGAACATGAGTTTGAGCAAACTCCGGGAGCTGGTGAAGGACAGGGAAGCCTGGCGTGCTGCAGTTCATGGAGTAGCAAAGAGTTGGACACGACTGAGTGACTGAACAACTACAACATTTCCATGACTTAGACGGGGATTCCAGCACCGTTTTTAACAACCGCATGATCTCCATTTAGTGGACAAACTATAATGTAGTTTACACACGACTGTTTATACCCGCTCTTGTTACTCCATTTGATCTCTACAAGGACAAAACAAAATGATGTGACGAAATGAATCACGGCTGCCTGACAGTCAGGCAGCACTGAGAGCAAGTCAGCCCTGGGTTTCGTGTGCATCCTGGTCTCTTTCAGAAAGCCGAAGAAAGAGCTGCAAGTGAGAATTTCAGAGGCAGAACTTCTCCTCACTCTCAGCTCTGACTGATCAGCTTAATCAGTTGGTTTTATATGGCTTCCCCACCTCCAGGGAAAAGGGTGCTTGATAGCTCCTGCCCACACAGCACGAATCATACAGTGAAATTCCTGCTGGCAGCCTCCCTTGCTGCTGAGGTCACTGAGACACTTTGGAGACCGTGAGAGCTCCTCATTGAGCTGGGGACACACACCATCTCCAAGGGTGGGGCTGCATGCGATAATGCACCTGATTTCAACCCAACTTTATCCCAGACATTAATGACCACCTACAATTGATTAAATCTATCTCCTCAAGAGCCACATCCATTGGGCTGCCGCCTCCTTCCAGCCCATTACTTCTGCCACGGCTCGTCATGATCCTCTAATGGCCACTTGTGTCAACATGGGCGTGAGGCTTGAGGACAAAGCAAATGTTAATGTATCGATCAGACTGCCCTCTCTAGGGTTTCCCAACGCCGTCTCCTGGTGTGATGCTCTCAGAGCCACTGATAACGGGCATTACAATGAGCTCTCATCCTGGGGCCAGATCTCGCTGTCTGGTTTATTTATTTATTTATGGTTGTGCTGGGTCTTCATTGCTGCACAGGTTTTTCTCTAGTTGTGGCGAGCCAGGGCTACTCTTCATTGCAGTGCACAGGCTTCTCATAGCTGTGGCTTCTCTTGTGGAGCACAGGCTGAGCACAGGCTGTAGGGCATGGGGGCTTCAGAAGCTGTGGCTCCCAGGTCCTAGAGAACCGGCTCAATAGTTGTGGTACACAAGCTTAGCTGCTCTGCAGCATGTGGGATCTTTACAGACCAGGGATTGAACCCATATCTCCCGCATTGGCAGGTGGATTCTACATCACTGAGCCAACCAGGAAAGCTGCCCTCCCTGTCTGGTTTACAGAATGATCAAAGCTAGATTTTAAAAATCTCGTGAACAATGACTCCTGGGGTCTCCCTGCTGTGGTCAGTGGCTAAGACTCTGCACTTCCAGTGTAAGGGGCCTGGGTTCCATTCCTGATCAGGGAACTACATTCTGCTGCAACTAAGACCCAGCATGGCCAAATAAATAAATACAAATAAATATTAACCAAACAAAAAGAAATGACTCCTGTTACTATTACTTCTATCACTAGCAGCTACCATATTAACTCCAGTTTTACAAAATAATATACTGAGGCCTTTACTTGCAATATTTTCAGAACTTGCAAAACCTTACAAGGCAAATATGAATCATAACTATATCACAAGTGGGGAAATTGGGGTTTGGAGGGGCTAAAAAACTTGACTTTACTCCAGCCTGGTAGGTGATGGGGATGTAATGGGTATCCTCTCAAAACCTATCACTTTCTCACACAGCCCCTCCAAACTCTGGTACTGTATCAGTGTTAATTTTCCATCCCATTAATTAGCTGGAAAATCAAGTCTCCAGTTTTTGAATGAAAGACTTGGTATTGAAGAAGCTTTAGGCAACTGACACAAAACAATGGGTCACTGTCAGAGTGCTCAGAGGCTTGAAATTGAGGCCCCAGGAGATGAAGTAACTTTCTCAACTACAGAAAAATCAGTAAAGAAGGCAGTGTGGTGACTTGTAATGTTTCCACACTTGTGTCACCATGAAAATCACCTGCACTGGCTGTTAAAATGCTGATTCCCGGGCCATGCCCTTTCTGGCCTGTGAAGTATCGATGTGCACCAGTTATGAGATGGGGAATGTCTATTACCTCCATTCTGCCTTCTAAATGTCTGCAAATGTAGCTCAGTGGAGAAGCCAAACCTGCATCTGAAACCCTATTGGTACAGGTACCTCCCAGGCCCCCAGCTCCTCCAACTTCAGGAAGAACAAAGAAGCAGGGGTGTTGCTCATGATGCCTCAGTGGGAGATTTATTTACTACAACAAGGGGGAAGTGGGAGGGTGGGATGGATTGGGAGATTGGGACTGACATATATACACTGTTATGTGTAAAGCAGATAACTAATGAGAACCTACTATATAGCACAGGGAACTCTACTCAATGCTCTGCAGTGACCCACACGGGAAGGAAACCCAAAAAAGACGGGATATATGTATACAGATGACTGATTCACTTTGCTGTACGGTAGAAACCAACACAACATTGTAAAGCAACTATACTCCAATAAAAGTTAATAAGAAAAGAGACAAAAAGGATTGTACAAGCCCTCAGAGGTC
Organism: Capricornis sumatraensis; assembly: GCF_032405125.1. Classification (NCBI taxonomy): domain Eukaryota; kingdom Metazoa; phylum Chordata; class Mammalia; order Artiodactyla; family Bovidae; genus Capricornis; species Capricornis sumatraensis. The sequence goes on along the minus strand of NC_091078.1, from coordinate 60,218,281 downwards.
TGATTTAATTTGGTTAATTTGTTAAGTACTTATTGTAGCAAAAAATTTTAATGTACTTTGTTTCTTCTATTTATGTATTTATTTTTGGCTGTGCTGCATCTTTGGTTTTTTTTATTTATTTGTTTTTAAATGAAGGATAATTGCTTTACAGAATTGTGTTCGTGTGTCTTTGTTGCTTTGCGCAGACTTTCTCTAGTTGCAGCGAGGGGGGCTACTCTCTAGTTGTGGTGTGCAGGCTTCTCATTGCAGTGGCTTCTTGTTGTGGAACACAGGCTCTAGGCACGCAGGTTCAACAGTTGTGGTGCATGGGCTTAGCTGTTCTGTGATACGTGGGTTCATCCCAGACCAGGGATTGAACCCATGTCGGCTGAATTGGCAGGCAAATTCTTATCCACTGCACCATCAGGGAAGTCCACTTTGTTTCTTTTGATTATTTTTACATCGTTCTGTAAGCTCATAATATAAAGAGCAAAATAGACATTACTGTGAAAGAGATGACTCCTCGTTGTCAGTGGCTTTGAGAGCACCACGCCAGGAGCTGGTGTTGGGAGACCTTGCCACTATTGCATCTCCGGGAACAACAGCTCACAAAGCTGGCATGGATGAGCCTTCATAGGTTCTGTGTACACCACATGTCCTCATCCTCTTCGCCATCCCTGAGAGATATAGGGGAGAGTCCAATTTTGACTACGTCCATCACATTCTCTGTCCTTGAACTGAGGGGCTGGACCTTGGGTTGCTGAGTCATGGACAAGTCAGTTCACTAAAGAGGTCATCAGCAAACCTACTGCTGAGTCCACATACCTGCCCCTGGCTCCTGTCCATCTCCAGCCTTTGGTTGGCTGTTTCTTTTTACTCTGTGGGATCCAGCAGTACTTACACAGTGTGTACTCTGTCACTCAGTTGTGTTCAACTCTTCATGACCCTTTGGTCTGTAGCCCACCAGGCTCCTCTATCAACAGGTTTTTTCAGGCAAGAATACTGGAGTGGGTGGCCATTTCCTCCTCCAGGGGATCTTCCTGACCCAGGGATTGAATCAGTCTTTTGTGTCTCCTGCACTGCAGACAGATTCTTTACCACACTGGGGAAGCATTTATATAGTACGTACTGCTTTTTGTTTAAGATAGCCAGAATAGGCTTGTCTCACATGCCATCCTAAGAAACTTAATCCAATGGAGAATTAAGAAAAAAAAAACAAACCAAAAACAAAAACCAAGAAACAAAACAGCGGATGATTTACACCAGTGAAGGTTCTAAGAGATGCTATTATATAATCAAGGTTCCCAGCTCTGTGTCTGCACAAAGTAGGTCATCAATATACACGATACGTACCTCATCTCCCTTCCTGGTTTCCTTCTCTTGGGTGGCTACTCAAGAGATATACTTATTACCTCAAGAGGCCAGAAGGCTCTGGAGTGTTGTCCTACTGTTCCAGGAGCCCACAGTCCTCTGCTCATCTCATCTCCATATTAATGCAATTTCTGAGCATGATATATTGTAATTGTGGCAGAAAATTCTGGAAGATTTATTAAGTTCCCTAGTTCTTATAGGTCAGGGACAATTTCTTATAAATTCTTGCTTTTGCTAAACACTTTAATATGCCATTGTCTAGGCAACAGAATTTTCCTCAATTAGATTTTAAGGCTAATAGGGGGAAGAACTTTCCCCCTTCCTCTTCAACACTAACAGGAAAGGCCATAAGTCCTGATCAAGAGCAAAATTTGCTGGTGCCTTGTAGGGGAACTTCAAATGTGATTCTGTTTTGCAGCAGAACTGAGTCCTACCTCCTGCCCCAGAACTGATGGCTTGCTGAGGCAGTGGGGGCTGCCAGTGGGAAGAGCCCTCAGTCACAGTGGACCCCACAGTGGAGTCCCAGTACTGCCCAAACAGAGAGTCTCCCACCAGGGCACACTGACCCCTGAGAATGAGGCACTCATCCGGTTCTGATCATCAGCCACATACGCTCAGAAATTCCATCTTTTAAGTCCCAGAAGTTACTATTGCTTGAATAAACATGACCAGTGAGGGAGCTGAGAACAAACCAGAAAGAAATTTACTAGTTTCAAGCAGCCTAGAGGTTGACAGCCGTGAGGGGAAACGTTCTCTGGAGGCATTGCTCCTCAGGAAGCCAGTTTATTCACTGGTGCCTGGGTGAACATGAACTCAGAAAGTGAGATATTAATGGTTCCAGTGTCTTTCTTGGGCAGAGGTTGGGCAGGCCCCACGAACATGCAGCTTCTGCTTCTCCTTCAGGCTTCCCTGGTCTATCAACCTTCACTGAGGGACCCATTGTCCCACAAAGGGGTGACGCCGCTGTGGGCCTGGGGCCTCTGCACTTCTGTTTACCGGGTCTCGAGCTGGTTTTCTGGTGTAACTCTCAGGACACCCTTAATTCCTTCCTTTCTACACCCTCGGGTCTCTCTCTCTTTTTTTTTTTTTTGGCTGCACTATGAGGCATGTGGGGTCAGTAAAGAATCTGCCTGCAGTGCAGGAGACCTGGGTTCAGTTCTTGGGTGAGGAAGATCCCCTGGAGAAGAAAAAGGCAATACACTGCAGTATCCTTACCTGGAAAATCCCATGGGCAGAGGAGCTTTGTGGGCTTCAGCTCATGGGGTCGCAAAGAGTCGGGCACAACTGAGCAACTAACACTTGCTGAGGCATGTGGGATCTTAGTTCCCTGACCAGGGATTGAAACGCGTGCCCCACTGCAGTGGAAGCCTGGAGTCTAAGCCACTGGACCCCCAGGGAGGTCCCTAGGGGGTCTCTTTTAGTCATCTGCAGATAGAAGTTGGTTTGGATGGGACTTGAGAATGGGCAGAAGGGAGGAATTAAGGTTGACTCAGGTTAGAGATTTGGTGGCAGGCTGGGCAGTGGCACCATTCTGAGTAGCGTGACAACAGTCCCCGTGTACGGAGGGCTGTGCCATGGACGTCAGAATCCTCACCTCACTTAATTTCCCAGTGTTCCTATGAGGAAAGTACCAGTATATTTCCCAATAGGCTGAATGGCAACTTTGATAAATTTGCTTGTTTTGTTTAATCATTTCATTTTAATTGAAGTTTTCATTTTGTCTTTGTAGGAGCATTTAAAAGGAGCATGCAGCGCGTCCTTGCTCCCATTTCCTGCTGCTGCTGCTGTGGGAGCCTAAGGGTGGAGAGAGGGAAGATGGAGGGAAGGGAGAGTAATATATTCTTTAATAAGGAGAATTCTTATGAGCATATTCTTCATTCATGCTTCCTTATTCATACGGATAACGTATTTATGAGAGTCTTCATAATAAAGAGCACAGTCTCATAAACGTATTCTCCTTAAGTATCCCCCAGCCCTCACCCCAGCCTGCCTCTCTTTACTCCTCTTTCTCCCCTTAATCTCCTCCCCCCTTGGTGCTTCAATCTCCAGTTGCAGCAGCAGAGAGCCTGGAAGACAAGAGCTAAATATCCCATAAAATCCTGTTATGGGGACCACATGAGAGCTGATCAACAAAAACAGGATCCTTCAAAGAATCAAGTGATTTGGTGAATCACTTATTTGGCAGACCGGCTCTTAGTATTTTGCACAAACTGAACATTTCGCTTGGGTTTTGGCAAACTGCCCAGGTTAAGTGACCTGAAGTCCTTTTCCAGATAAGGAAGCAGAGGCTGGGGAAGTCGAGGAAGTTATCTGAGGTCACAGTAACAAATGTGAGATTCACAACATTAAAAAGGCTGATTAGAGCATAAATTGGTGTCTTTGTGTTATTCAGCAGGATAAGACCACAGGGGAGAGGACAGTAAACCCAAGGAGGGTTTCCAGAACTGAACTGGGGAAATTGATTTTCTTCTTTTTAAGGACAGTTAAAGATAAATTTGTATTTTAATTTTTAAATGGATAAGTGAAGTGAAGTGAAAGTGAAGTTGCTCAGTCGTGTCCGACTCTTTGTGACCCGTGGACTGTAGCCCACCAAACTCCTCCGTCCATGGGATTCTCCAGGCAAGAATACTGGAGTGGGTTGCCATTTACTTCTCCAGGGAAATGGATAAGAGACAGTATCAAATAAAAATTCCATTGAATTCATCTAAAAAAGGTGATTTTTAAATGTCAAAACCTGAAATGCCTACAAAGACTGGGAAGGTGAGAAAACAATTGATGGGGTAAAGGGATTCAAAAAATCTAACTTATTCTAAGAAAAAACAGTGCAAAGTGTGTTGCTACCTGGCTCCTGTCACTTGGCATCAAGGACAGGGAGGCATTAGAGATGGGGAAGGTACTGCGGTAAATAGAAAGGGGAGCTGCCATCAGTACTGTAGATCCTCTGATGATTCAAAAGGAGCTGGAAACCTTGATTTTGATATCAAATCTCCCTAGCATAAGTGTAATTTCAAATTACTTTTAAATACCATGTAGGGCAATGTAAGGCTTTCCTGGTGGCTTAGATGGTAAAGAATCTGCCTGCAGTGCAGGAGACCCAGGTTCGATCCCTGGGCAGGGAAGATCTCCTGGAAAAGGGAATGGCAACCCACTCCAGTATTCTTGCCTGGAGAATTCCATAGACAGAGGAGCCTGGTGGGTTATAATCCATAGGGTCGCAAAAAGTCAGACATGACTGACTAACACACATGCACACACCACACACACACGCACACACCACACACACACAGACACACAGACACACACACACACACGTGTGCACCAGTGTAAGCAAACCTGCATGGTGGATCTAGTCTCCAAACTTGTAGTCTTATCAGTTAGTGGGCATGGAACCATCACCAAGTCTGGAATTGGAGTCAAAACAATGGTTTCCATGTGGCTGTGGGGATTCTACAAATTCTGATTATTCTAAAGAGTAGATAAAGAGGTCAAGAAATGACCTCAATTGTCACAAGAACATAATTTTACTACTAAAAGGAAATCAATTTCAAATATACCACCTTGTACATGGAGTGAAGAATTTAAAGGCTTTGGAACCTGAGAAATCAGGTGCTGAATCCCAGACCTCTCTCTTAATGCTCTGTGCAGCCTTGAGCAAGTCAATTAACCTCTTGGTGTCTTTACTTCCTTATATCTGAATTCTTACGAGGCTTCAACACAATAGAATACAAAAATCAAGGTAACTGGCACATGGGAGATTCTCAAGAAATGGTGCTTGCTAAAATAGCAATAGAGATCATTATCACTGATGATAATGATCATGATTATTATCAGTACATATATTTATAAACTCTGAGGAAAGTTCTAATTAAACTTGTGTTCTAAAAGCTCTTTTCCTGGGTGATTTTCCCATGATACTGGAGAGGCATTTTAATGTTATTTTCTCATTTCATTATACGTATATTTGGAAGTCACAAAGCCTAGCACTTTTTGGTAATTCTATCTGCAAAGCACTCAGGGAACTCAAGTAATCCATTCAAATACAAGCTCAGTGGGAATTTCTGACATTTGACTTACACGGCATAAGACATCTCCAAATACTGATATCCACTGGCCTTTCAGCAAGGCTGTTCCTTGGGAGGATTTACACAAAATTCAGCCCCTTTCTCAGGCATCAGTTCAGTTCAGTTCAGTTCAGTTCAGTCGCTCAGTCGTGTCCGACTCTTTGCGACCCCATGAATCACAGCACAGGCCTCCCTGTCCATCACCAACTCCTGGAGTTCACTCAGACTCACATCCATCGAGTCAGTGATGCCATCCAGCCATCTCATCCTCTGTTGTCCCCTTCTCCTCCTGCCCCCAATCCCTCCCAGCATCAAAGTCTTTTCCAATGAGTCAACTCTTCGCATGAGATGGCCAAGGCACTGGAGTTTCAGCTTTAGCATCATTCCTTCCAAAGAAATCCCAGGGCTGATCTCCTTCAGAGTGGACTGGTTGGATCTCCTTGCAGTCCAAGGGACTCTCAAGAGTCTTCTCCAACACCACAGTTCAAAAGCATCAATTCTTTGGCTCTCAGCTTTCTTCACGGTCCAACTCTCACATCCATACATGACCACTGGAAAAACCATAGCCTTGACTAGATGGACCTTAGTCGGCAAAGTAATGTCTCTGCTTTTGAATATGCTATCTAGGTTGGTCATAACTTTTCTTCCAAGGAGTAAGTGTCTTTTAATTTCATGGCTGCAGGCATAGGGCTCCTTAATTCTGTTGTTCACCCCTCCCATGTTGCCCATCTCTTATTGTGTTATTCAGCTCAGCTCAGTCTGCAATCACTGCATTTTATAAGTGGTAATCTTTCAGGCAGTCCTCCCAGGACCTGCACATGCACACACATGTATGTGCGCTATCTCCCGCTTCCATGCTTGGGGTGGATCTAAAGAGCTGGTACTGAGTGCTGAATGAGGGCATGTGTGGGAAACAGGGACCCTTATGTTTTGAAAAGAGTGAGGAAATCACCATAGTCCCAAGTCATTCCTGCAGAGAGAAAGCTGACCTGCCTCACACCCTGGCCAGTGCCCAGGAACACAAGACTTGGGGCTCCAGAACACTTGATAACAAGTGTCCACGATCTATCACCTCACTCCTGACTCATTCCTCACCTCCCAGGGCCATCTGTACCAGTTTCTGCTTTTCAAGTTTAAAAAAAAACTTCTTTTTGGCTGCACTGTGCGGCATGTGGGATCTCAGTTTCCCGAAGAGGAATCGAACCCTCGCTCCCTGCACTGGAAGCATGGAGCCTTACCCGCTTGACTGCCAGGGGAGTGCTGACTTTTAGGTTTTGCACCCTAATTCTAGACCAAGTTCAGACCGGGTATGCTGACTTCTGATGAGTTGTGTGCCCTTAATGCAGATACTGTGGGTGTCTTGCCTTAACCATTCCCATCCATGTGGACCCCATGATGTCCCCAGCAGCTGCAACTTGCTGCTTTAAGAAGCCTTTCTCTGACTGCTTAAACCTACTTGACACAAGGAGCAAGTAATGCTGGGAAATTAAGCCCTGCTCCCCAGCAGCCCTCGAGTGGTGGATGGTCACCTGGGTAGATGACTACTCCATCTTGCCAAGGTGTGTTCCACCTGCTTTCCAGAGGTCCCAAAGGGGCTGAACTCTAATTGTTCACAGGGGTAGCCCACACATTAAACACTCCCTTTTCTGACTCACTTCCCCACTCTCACACTGATGTTTCCCAAGACCACCTCACAAATAGTCTCCTTGGCTCTGAAGGAGCCCAGCCTGAGACAGCCCTCTGTCTCAGGATGATACAGAGAAACATCATCCTCACTGACCACCTTTATGTGTCAGACACAATATTCACCTCATGTCAGCTCCCTGGGGTGGATGCTGTTAAAACTCCCACTTTACAAGTGAGAAAATGAGGCCACAGGGTCAGTAAGCGGCAGAGCTGCGATTTGAACTCACATCTTTCTGGCTCCAAAAGTCCCGTGGGTCCCATCACAAGACACTCACCTGATTCCTTCTGTCTCTCCTGCCTATTTAAACCTCGCTATCAGGACAGAAGTGGGCATGGTTGACCAGTTACTGTGAGGCCAATTATCACCACAAATAAAGAGCAGGGAATTATAAATTGGGAACCAAGTGTACCAAGACAGCTGGCTCCAGCCCACAGAGGCAGGCAGGCAGCACCATTATTTTGAGAATCCTCCTGGGCGCAGAAAAACAGCCTTCGTGTCTGTGGAGGTTGGCACAGGGATGCTGATGTCTTCCCCAGCAACAGGCTGTGTAGGAAGACCCAGTGGAAAAACCCAGCCTGGACCCTCTCTGGTCTGTCACTTCTTATAAGAAACAGGGGACTAGCAATTTGGAGTCTGGGCTTCTAACTCCCACCCTTCCCTTAATCGTCTGTGTGAATTTTGGTTTCTTGCTTCTCCACTCAGGACCTTGGTTCATGGGTTACATGTCCTGAAGCTACAAGCACAGACCAACACAGTCCCCTCAACTGCTGCAGGAAGGGTTGAGTGAATTTTAAGAGTGGTGCTTCATTTGAAATGTTTCTCCCATAATGCTTAGCCCGTGGCTGACCCCAGACCCAATTTCATCCTTGGACAGAGTAAATAAACTGGTGTCCCACTTGGGCTCTCTCTGCTCCCCCTTGAGTGATGGCCTCAATGAGGGCCCCCTGGTAGGAGAATAAGTGATAGCAGCTCGTAGAAAAAGGTAAATCTCCTCCAGACTAGAGGCAACTGCTTCCAGTATTGCAGAGGGGAAGGGCATGCCCAGAGAACCAAGAAGGGCTTTATAGAAAGACATGCTGCTTGGCTGAAGTCCTGAAAGGTATATAAGACTTTTTTTTTTTTTTTTTTTTGAGATGAAACAGGATGTTCCAGACAAAGCAAAGGCCCCTGACATTGACCAGGGCACACGCTCTTTTCATTTAGAAGCAGCAGAGGCCATCAGAAAACAAAAGGTTAATGGGGAAATGCTGAATTCAAGCATTCAGATTGTGTGAGAGAGCTTCTGAATTCAGACAGAATGGGCAACTCCGCAGAGGAGACTTGGCTTGTGAGCGCTACCAGTTAGGACTATGTGACAAGCCACAGAAATCAATTCTGACTTTAGCAAAGAGAAGAATTTATTATGAGGATGTGATGAAGCTTGCAAAAGTGAAGGAAAAACTGACCTGCCAGCCTCAGAAAATACAGGAATCAGGACATCTAGAAGGAAATAATGGTAAGAGTAATGAGCAATAAATTTGTCAGATTGTGCCACAATAAAGCTGCTTAACAAACAGTCCTCAACTCTCAGTGACTCTCAACCTTTGATTTTTCCTGTCCAGGTCCTGGGGGTTGGCTGGGATGGCTCTGTTTCAGGCTCCAGTTAAATTCAGGTGTGCAATACATGTCTCTTCATTCTCCTTGGACTTGGGGCTACCTGGGGCTTGTCTTTTCAAAACAGAAAACAAAAGAGTAAGCCAAACCACAGAAGGACATTTAAGACCTCTGCTCCTGTCGTGTTCAGGAATACTCCATTGGCCAAAGCAAGTCCCATGGAGAAAGAGAAGGAAAAATAAGAAGGTGGAAATTCATGAGGGATATGGGTACGTATGTGTGGGAGAAGAGGGTGGTTTTTCAAGGAAAGATACTCTAACTACTAAATAAGAGCAATTTGTCAGCAGAATTACAACATGGGGAAGGACAGCCAGGCAGAGCCCCCTACTCTCCTCAGAACCGCAGTGACCCCAGCTTTTTCCAACTTCCTGGGAAATGCCCTGAAAGTGTTAATATCCCCTAAGCCTCATGGTATGGGAGACCCTCTGGTGGTTTTACATTTTCCTGCTCAGACCCAAGTGAAAAGGCTGAACCCCCAGGAAGCAGCCTTCATGTTCAAATTCTTGAGTGAAGTATTGAGCCCCGTGGCTTCCCAGTAGTGATCACCGGGGAGCACCAGGAGTTGTCTCAGATCACTCAGGGGTTGTGGCACCCAAGTTGAAAGCACCGAGCTTCTAGTCACTCATCAGGATGGGGAGCAAATCTCCCCGAGGTTGTCCCTGAAGCCATTCCCCCACCCCAGCTCTGTATCAGGGCTCTGCGAATCTGAGGTTCTCCTGGGAAAACAACCTTGGCTCTTCTTTCTCACTCAGTACTGTGCCTCTGGCTGCTCTCAAGCTCAAAGCTAAAACTTTTCATTCCCCTGGGTGATTTTCCTCTCTCGGCCAGGCCACAACTTATGTTTCTATAAGCAGAGCGCTGGTTGCTAGGTGACAGCCTCGCTCTGGGTTCCAGAGGCAGCCATAGCAGATAGGGACTTAAGAATCTGAAGCTTCCTCTTTCAAGACAAAATATGAAGGTTAAAACAGGAAATAAGACCCTAAATTAATTGGAGGGTTATATAACAACCAGACACAGTCCACATGCCCTTCCCACCACCCTGCCAAGACCAGTGGGATATATTTAAATGTATTTTTCAAAATCGGGGGGAAAAGTAGGAAGTTGATTGATAAATATAGTTGGCTCTTTTGATTGGGAGAGGAAACTTCTAATTACATAGCTTTTCTAAGCTCTGTCAATCAGATCTACACCTTCATTAGCCTCTGAGTCATTAGTGGGACTTATTAAAACAATTAGAGCTGCAGAGAACTGCAGCCATAAGCAGTTCTGACAGCTGTGTTGGAGATTTAAACTTTTCATTAAAACTGGATCGAGGCTCTTACAAATCAATACGGAATAGGCAAGCATTCCAAGTGATAAATGAGCAAAGAACACGAATAGGCAATTCATAAAAGAACCACAAATGGCCAATAAACAAATGAAAAAAGTTCCAATTCATTGGCAGCTAAGGAAAATATATTAACTATAATGAGAAAGCATTTCTCAAATTTATTAAATGACAAAGCATTTTCAAAATGATAGTATACAGGATGGGCAAATATACAGAATATCTGCTAATTTTGACACACTGTTGGAATATGGATAGAGCAGATCTTTCTGGAAAGTAATTTGGCCACATACTGAAAGTGGTAAACACATAAGCATCTTTTGTATGAGCAATGTGGTGTCCTTATTTACAAAGATGTTCACACTGCAATGTTTATAAAAAGGGAAATTTTGAAAAAATATCTAACAGTGGGATGATAGTTAAGTCAAAAGAAAGCATTTAATCCTACAAACCATCTTCCTCTGGATGTGGTAGGAAAGTGGGCAGGGAAGAGGGGCTAGTTCTCATGAGTTGAGCACACATGTGTACCAGGTAGATTCCATGCAGAATCAGGGTGGGGCTTCTTGCCCCCTGGGTGATGGCTGCTTTAGCAGTTGCTTTTCTCTTTTGCTAAGAAACCCAGGGGATTGTAGAATGTGAGGTGATAACCCAGGGTGGAGTTCCTACCTTCAGCCTCACCCTTGGACCCAAGGCCGTGAAGATAAGGCTGCCTCTTATCACGGATTCATTTTTACTGTCTTTCAAGCCCTGGACAACAGGTGTTTATAGGCGGTGGTGGAGCTGAGTGCTGGTTTTGCTTTGGAGGAGTCACATCCGTGCAGCCGGCACATTGACAGCCTTCATCCATAATGCATGAGGCTGGAGACCCAAACAAAGAGCACATTCATGCGATGGCCTGTGGGAGTTGATTATCCATACAGAAAAATGAGGAACATTTTCTCCTGGAAGAGTTAGCATTTATCATCACTCTGTTTTTGTCATCATCCTAGGCTTTTATTCTTGTGCAATTTTGTACCTTTCAGTGCTTCATGGTTAGAAATGAATCAAACTCAACTCACCACATCAACCAGGAACAGCGCAACCCAAGGACACAGAGGATGGGCCTGTGGTGTGGTGGGGAGAGCACTGATCAGGAAACCGGAAGATGAGAACTGCCTCCAGTTTTCTGTTCCTTACTAGCTTTGGGTCTCAGCTTGCTTTTGTTTGTAATCTATAAAATAAGACATCTGAATGATATTATAATAATCAAGTGTAGTGTTTGGTATATAATTTGTGTCAAATGTAGCTGCACCAATATTTACCCACCCAAACTCAGATAGGCATGAAATGTAATTTTCTTTGTGTATGCATGTTTCTCTATGTGAATGTATGTTGTATATGGGATATATGACCGTATATAATGACCACACACACACACACACACACACCCACATACATATGTCCATATCTTGCTTTAAAGTCATTTCCCTCTGAGGGCAGAAAACATCTACATCTATCAGTGAAAGGTAAAACTCTCTCCTGATTTCAGTGTCCCTTTTGTGTAAATATTTAGTTAATTCTAAGTTCAAACTTCATGTCTGGAATGACAATGCTCATCTGTCATGGAGTCTCCTTAACACCTTTCTTTTCCAAGGAAAATGCAAATCAAAACTATAATGAGATATCAATTCACATTCACTAGTGAGGCTGTAATCAAAATGCCAAATAACAAGTGTTGGTGAGTATGTAAAGAAGTAAACCCTCAAGCAATGCTGGTGGGAATGTAGAACTATTGCAGCCACTTGGGAAAACAGTCTAGCAGTTCCTCAGAAGGAATTAATATGACCCAGTAATTCCGCTGTTGGGTATATACCCAAGAGAAATGAGAGCATGTGTCCACACAAACACTTGTGCATAAATGGTCATAACATCATTGCTAATAATAGCTCCAAAGTAGAAACAACTCAAATGCTCATTGACTAATGAATGGATACATTAAATGTATATCCATACAGTGGACTATTTAACAAGAAAAGGGATATAATACTGATATATGCTACAATATGGATGAGCCTTGAAAGCCTTATGCTAAGGGAAAGAAAACATCACAAAGGACACAGATCATATGATTTCATTTATATGAACTGTTCCAAACAGGCAAGCGGTAGAAATAGAAAGTAGATTGGTGGTTGTCTAGGGTTGAAGGTGATGGTTAGGGGACGTGGAGAATGACTGCTAAAGGATATAGAGCTTTGTTTCGGGATGATGAAATGCTCCCAACTGATTGTGATGGTTGCATAATTCTGTGAATAAATATCCTAAAACCCATTGATTTATCAAGAGTGTGAACTTAAAGAGGATAAGATGTTTAATACGTGAATTCTATCTCAAGAAAACTCTTACAAAAAGTGAAGAGATGGTCTCTTTCCTGTGATGTTAAACTGGTAGAATAAAAACCTGAAACCACAAATGGCCGTTTTTGCCTATTTCTGAAGGAAGCCAATGCAAAAGAAGGCAAAGACAAGGGTCGAGAAAGTTTCCTGTCGGTATTATCTGGGTCCCTGATTCAGCCATGCCTGAAGCCATATTCTCTGGTGACTTCTTTGGTTATGCGAATGGGTTAATTCTTTCATTTTAAAACATTTTGTTTTGAGTGTCTCTATCTTATAATTGAAAATATCCTCACTTGTATAGCAAGATAGGCAACCTGGCTTTGTAGCATTTACCTTGGTTACAATTCCAACTCTAATTTGGAACAAAACATCCAGAACTTTCTCAGCTACATAAACCTCAGTGTGGGTAAGAGGTGCCAGACTCTGCACACAGGTGTACCGGGCTCTGAGAAACACCTGCCCAGAGCCCACTCCTCACCAGGGATGAGCAAGGCTGGGACCCAATGACCTGAGGCCCACAGCCACAGGCCAGCCTGTAACAGGAGGCTGATTTTGCTGCAGGGGTAACTATTTCAATCGCTACAGCTTCTTACTTGAAAATATCTCAGATGCTCAGACATAAAATACGTAAACTCATTAAAGCCACGGAACACTTGAACGGGAGATAAAAAGTTACACAAACCTCAGTTTGTTTCTAAAAAGCTATGTGAAATGTATTCAAGTTATTCAATTTAGCAAAAGCAAGACCTTAAAAACAGATGTTTAAGCTGGAAGAAATCTAAGGCATTATTTGGCTCAGAGGTTTCTGTTTTCCAAACTGAGTTAATGAAAAAAGAAAAAGAAAAGTACTTTCCATTCTGTACATTTGAAGCAACAGTATTAAACTCAGATTTCACTCCGAAGAAGCATAGGGTGGCTTCCTTGTGGTTCCAAAAGTGCCATGGGTTGGCCATGCAGGGACCACTCCATAAACCCATTTTCTTACTCAGACCAAACACCATCATCTTATTAAAATTCATTTTAAGAGCAAATTTCATGTTAAAATTTAATTACACAGTTTGAGTTCATCAGGAAGTAAGAATGAGTTGGATGTAGGGCTAGAGACTGATGGGCAGCAGTCAGGCTCACGGTGGGTGGTGGGGGAAATGGAGAGAAAAGGCAATGTGTTCAAAGCTCAGGAGGCAAGAGGAGGAGTTTAAATCAGTCAAAGATGGAGAAGAGAAAGAAAAAAAAAAAAAGAGGGAGGAGAGGGAAGATCTAAATCAATCAGGTCTCCATCCAGGGCTCCAGTGAGAGCTGGGACCAGATGGGTTAGGTGGGAGACTGGAGAGCAAGAACCTAGGAGTTTGGACAAAGATCTGGGTCAGCAGAAGTCAGAGAAGGGACGAGTCTGGGAACCCAGTGGAGTTCAAGGCCAGCAGGAAAGGCTCGCAAAGCCCCAACTCTGGGCTGAGGGCCACCTGTCGGGACAGATGGCTGGGTGGGAAGTCAGGGGCCACTTCTTCCTGCCCCTGAAACTGGCTTTACCAAGAGCTCTCTTCCCACCTTGACCCAGCCCCCTGACTCCTAGTGCCCGGCTGTGCGTGCTGAGGATTTGGACCTGGCTCCTGTGTTCAGAAGTTGGCATCTGATTTCCAGATAGTCACCTTGCCTGCCAGAGCTCTGGTCTCCACCATAACTCACCCCACAGCTTGGAGCCTGGAACCTTCCACTCACTCCCAGTCTCATGGTCACTGTCCTGTGGTGTCCATTATCCTTTCCCTCCCCCCATGTCACCTCTGCTCCCACCAGACTGTCCCAGTCTTCTGGGCACAATTCCCTCCTCCATAAACCTGTCCTGTCCCCTGCAGCTTGAGGAAACAACACACAGACCATGATCTGAGCTGCGCCTTTGGCCCTTACATTGCCTGTGGGTGTCAGTCATCTGATTTGTGAGCCGTCTTAACCTCTCAACTAGAGTGGCAAGTCACAGAAAACACTTTCCTTGCAGCCTTTATATCACTGACACCCAATAAAAGTTTCAGTTGAGTGAACGAGGCCATTGCGTAGAGTTTTCTTTTCCAACTGGCTTCTCAGCCTGATTGCAGGAGACTTTTGTTAACAAGCTGTTCTAAATAACATTGGTTTGGTATTTCAGCATTTGGAACTGCTTATTGGGCTATCGGTAGAAACCAAACCCAAGGGTGCCTTTCAAGTAAAGGACCCAATGTTTAAAGCTTACAGTGAAAATAAAATAATGAATACCCAGGAGGAATCTTGAAGTCAGGGCTGGAAAATCAAATTCGTTATAATTAATTTTTGTCCAGCTTGAGAGCTATGAAAGCAACTCGGAATTTCCCTCAAATCTAATCAACAACCTCCAGGAAAGGAATAAAAGACTGTCCCTGGACCAGAGTCATTTGGGGAGGGATGTCAATGAAGACATCCAGGCTGGCTGGGTCAGGTGATTTACTTGAGCATCAGGGGGCTGTTCCTGGCGCAGGAGAGGAAAGAGAAAGGTGGAAATGCAATGCTTGTTTTCATAGAAAAATGCCAGTGAGTAAAATAAACATAAATAAAATGTGATGATATTAGATCATTATTGAGCATCTTTTTGGTGTTGATAATGGTATTGTGGTTATGCTTCTAATAAAAGACACTTTGTATTTTAGAGATAGCTACTAAATGATTTACTAATGAAGTGATAAGTGCCCTGGGATTTGCCTAAAAATAAAAGACATGCAAGTCATGGGTAAATGAAAATTTGTTCTATTGTTTTCTCTACTTTTATATGTGTTTGAAATTTTCCATGATTTATTGTTGTTGTTTAGTAGCTAAGTCGTGTCTGACTCTGTGTGACCCCATGGACTGTAGCCTGCCAGGCTCCTCTGTCCATAGGACTTTCCAGGCAAGAATACTGGAATGGGTTGCCATTTCCTCCTTCAGAGGATCTTCTCCACCCAGGGATGGAATCCAAGTCTCCTGTGTCTCCTCTGGAGCCACCAGGGAAGTCCCTACCTTATTATAAACTGAAAATGAGTAAAACACTCCTGAGCCATCCCTGCTGTCTGATTCCTGCCATTCCTGGCTATGGCGTCAGAATTTCTTCACAAGATGACTGACAGTGGTTGGGGGTGGGAGGATCAGCTAAGGAAATTCTATGAAGCATATTTGCATAACAAGGGCATTCTTTTCACACAGATGGTTTATTTGGAATGACCTGGTCATTCCAAGGTCCTGTGGCAGTTATGGGGGAGGGGATGGTAAAGCAACCCAAAGACTGGCTAATCCTGGGGAACTCCTGGTGAGTTTTTCTTCAAGTCAGACTCCTTCTGGAACGTTTGACCTGTTCCTGCAGTTTTGGGGACTTAGAGGAGGAAGAGAATCAGCCAAGCCACAACTACTGCTTTATCTGGCTATAGAGGGACTTGGTCTACTCCTGTGACCTAAGCTGGCCTTGCTCTGTACGGCCAAGCACTGGACTCAAAGTTCAAAGAGTATTTGCAAGTTGATTAATTGATCCATCAATTGATGATTTCCCATAAAGTCAGGTTGTTGAGAGCACGCACTTGGCCCAAACCTGGGCACACTCCACAAGCAGTCATCCCCTCCCTCGGATCCCACATATTATCTACCCTTTGCATATATCAAGGCTGCATAGAACAGTTAAGCAGTTAGCTCAGGGTCCTGAAGGTACAGAGTGAGCATTATTCACTTACAATGAATATGGGAAATGCACACGAAAAAGCCCACCAAGTCATTTACTTATCCATGAGGGGACCTGTAATTTTAACTTGCATGTGCTTATGATTCTCGAATCTGTCGTGGTCTGGGTGCGGGTTGGAAAAGAATTTCCAGACATGAGACAGAATGAGAGGGAAATAAAGTACTAGAGTGGGAGACACTGTTAGAACAGCAGGCCAGCTCAGGGGAGAACCAACACTGAACAGGGGTCCTTCGTCCACTTTTATACCCAGGCTACAAGGAGTGGGAGAGGGGTCTTGTGGGTCATTTGCTGACTGGATGAGGCATGATTACTGAGTCGGGGAAGAGTAGGACAAATACCTTATCCCTATGGGGTAGGAGGAGAGACAGGTTATACTGTTCCATTAATAGCTACAACATGGGGGAGGGAAGGACCATAGCGGTCTGGTTTTTCCATTCCAAGACCTTTCTTGGTTTTATCTGCTCTTTCGTCCTTGGGTCACCATAGACTCCACTTCCCAAGAACAAGTAACTTCCCCCAAATTCTGGGGACTTACACTAGGGAGATTTGATATCAAAATCAAGATTTCCAGCTCCTTTTGAATAATCAGAGGATCTACAGTACTGATAGCGGCTCCCTCTTCCATTCACCAGTCTTCACCCATCTCTAATGCCTCCCTGTCCTTGGTCCCAAGTGACAGGAGCCAGATAGCAACACACTTTGCACTGTGTTTTTTCTTAGAGTAAGTTAGATTTTTCTAATTCCTTTACCCACTCAAATGTTTTCTCATCTTCCCAGTCTCTGTAGGCATTTCAGGTTTTGACATTTAAAAACCAACTTCTTTCGATGAATTCAATGGAATTTTTATTTGATACTCTTATCCAGTTAAAAATTAAAATACAAATTTCTCTTTAACTGTTTTTAAAAAGAAGAATATCAATTTCCCCAGTTCGGTTCTGAAAACCATCCTTGGGTCTGCTGTCCTCTCTCCTGTGGTCTTATCCTGCAATAGATATAAGGTCCTTAGCCAAGAGAAGGGCACCGTGGCACTGTCCTAGACATCATAGACAAATTGCCTTAGTCCTTGGTTTCAGACAGTCTCAAATGGATACATTAGCTCCACACATCTTAGGAACTCTTACTAGAAAGGAGTCTGGGAAATGTAGTTTTTAGTTTTCTAGAGGCTGCAGAGTACATCATGAGAAACGCTGGGCTGGAAGAAGCACAAGTTGGGATCAAGATTGCCGGGAGAAATATCAATCACCTCAGATATGCAGATGACACCACCCTTATAGCAGAAAGTGAAGAGGAACTAAAAAGCCTCTTGATGAAAGTAAAAGAGGACAGTGAAAAAGTTGGCTTAAAGTTCAACATTCAGAAAACAAAGATCATGGCATCTGGTCCCGTCACTTCATGGGAAATAGATGGGGAAACAGTAAAAACAGTGTCAGATTTTATTTTTTTGGGCTCCAAAATCACTGCAGATGGGGAATGCAGCCATGAAATTAAAAGACGCTTACTCCTTGGAAGAAAAGTTATGACCAACCTAGATAGCATTTTCAAAAGCAGAGACATTACTTTGCCAACAAAGGTCCATCTAATCAAGGCTATGGTTTTTCCAGTGGTCATGTATGGATGTGAGAGTTGGACTGTGAAGAAAGCTGAGGGCCGAAGAATTGATGCTTTTGAACTGTGGTGTTGGAGAAGACTCTTGAGAGTCCCTTGGACTGCAAGGAGATCCAACCAGTCCATTCTAAAGGAGATCAACCCTGGGTGTTCTTTGGAAGGAATGGTGCTAAAACTGAAACTCCAGTACTTTGGCCACCTCATGCGAAGAGTTGACTCATTGGAAAAGACTCTGATGCTGGGAGGGATTGGGGGCAGGAGGAAGAGGGGATGACAGAGGATGAGATGGCTGGATGGCATCACCAACTCGATGGACGTGAGTCTGAGTGAACTCCGGGAGTTGGTGATGGACAGGGAGGCCTGGCGTGCTGTGATTCATGGGGTCACTAAGAGTCGGACATGACTGAGCGACTGAACTGAACTGAGAGGCTGCAGGACCAGAAGGCAAGCAGAAGAGGAAAGTGTGTGGTGGGTACTGAGAGAGTCTGTCTACAGTATTTGCCCCAGTGACTCCCCAAACTCTTCCAGTGAAAGTTTCAAGTAAGAAGGTAAGAAGAGAATCAAATAAATACTATGAAAGCCGTGAAGACAAAGAGCCTACACCCAGACTCCACAGTTCTAACATTTCTTTGTATCTCATATTTTATCTTAAAAATTATTAGTGAAATTGCCTTCTACTCCATCATATGCCTATATTTGGTTGTTTAAATACAATTATTATTTTCCCTGGAAGCTTTCTGGAAAAATTGATATTCTAGGTAAAAGCAGCACTTTTATGTAACAACTGTTCATACTCCTGGGATGCTGAGAAGCTCTACTGGGGTAGGTCCATCTGCCCTGGCCTGACAGGTTTGGGATGAAGCCAGTGTGATAACATTTAGATACATGCAGATCCCCGGGCCTCACCCAGGCCCCAGCACCACCAGAAGACAAAGTCAAGAATTCCTCAGTATTGAGGTTTGGACTTATAACTGTAGGGTCAAGAACCAGGCAAGAGAAGCCCATGGAGGGTGGGGGATGCTGTTCTTGTTCCTTCTCAGAGGAGCTGGGGAAGATGGAATAATGCGAGTATTCTTACTACCTCTATTGCTCTCATGGGCAATTTCTCCTGTATCACACAGCTCCCTATCAGTTTGCAAATAAATTCAACCTCTTCCCGCCATGATGACTGCTTCCCATTTGTAATTCTCAAGCTCTTAACTGCAAAACCTTTAACATTCTTATTAAAGCCTGTTTAAAGATGTCTTCCTTTGATAAAGTGGCAATTACCAGGTATATGGGTTGTACCCCGGAATCTTTTATCATCTGGCGATCAATGGGATTGATTAAGCTTCTGAGCAGTATGGATCTGAATGTTTTCCAGCCAACAGTAGCACAACCAAATGGTAATCAGGTCATTGTTATTACAATGGATAATAGATAAATCCCTGACAGGAATGGGATTCGAGAATACCATGATTCCCTGGGGTCCTTCCTTTGCAGTCTTAGGATCATTAATGGGAAATAGTCCAGATTCTAATTTTGCTGTTTCCATTCTGGCTCTGAGGACCCAAGGACATTCTTGTCAATGCTGCCTAATTGCCTGGTTATACTTTTTAAAAAGTACACCTCTTGGATAAATAAAATTATGTGTGTTCATTGCAGTCTCATTTAAATCCCTAGAAATTTGAGAAAATGTGTTTTTAACAATTTATAACTATTTTGGAAAACAAGAGATGGTACTATTAGTGGAAATTGTGAAGTTTGCCAGAAAGTCAGAAGGCAAATGAAATTGATTTGAAGCAGGAAACCTAATTTCAAAATATGAGAAGGAGAAGGAAAGGACTCTGAAAAAGCAGAAAGGGATTCTAGGGGGAGCTCAGAGCTGGAAGAGGTGGGTACAGAGATCTGAAGGGGTGCTGGTATGAGAGTAGAAGCAGACAGGTGGTGCTAAACCTCTCCACCCTCCCACTGCTTATGCCGGTAGTAGGTGACAGGAGTGTCAGTGTTCAGGTGGGAGCAGTGAGTGTAGACGCTTAGGTCACCAAGTAGGCAGGATCTTTCATGCCCAGTGACTCGAAAAGAAACCAGTGGTCCCCACGTCCAGAAAGCTGGACTCTTCCCAGGCAGCTGCATGTGACCCGTTGCCTGCGTCCATGATAATGCGTGTGTGCGTGCTGAGTCACTCTGAAGTGAAGTCGCTCAGTCGCGTCCGACTTTTTGTGACCCCATGGACTGTAGCCTTCCAGGCTCCTCTGTCCATGGGATTTTCCAGGCAATATACTGGAGTGGATTGCCATTTCCTTCTCCAGGGGATGGCGGGTCCAATTCTTTGCAACCCCTTGGACTGTAGCCTTCCAGGCTCCTCAGTCCATGGGATTTCCCAGGCAAGAGTACTGGAGTGGGTTGAGATTTCCTCTTCCAGAGGACCTTCCTGAATCAGGTATCAAACCATCAGTGATGATAAACTGGTAAATGATAGTACACACACAGACAGTCTTTCAGGACAACTCCATCGCAAAGATGAACCCACAGCCAAAAGTTATTAAATACCTGAAGAAAATCAAAATCACACAAGAGAGGCACTAATGAAGCAGACAGAAGCATGAGCACCTGAGGAGGCATAGTTAATCAAGAGAATAAAATCTCAGAAGCATGAGAGAGAATCTTACACTAAGCAAGAATAAGTTAGCTTAAAAACCAGCTTCAGGTTTTTTTTTTTCTTTTAAGAAATCTGTTCCTATTTTCTTTTAGTTTTAATACTTATGATTTCATTTTTTACATGTAGATCTCTGATCTATCTTAAGTTTACCCTACTGTATATGTAAAGTATTGGTCCAATGTGGTCTTTTCCCAAGTGACTGGCCAATTATCTGAAACCAGTGATTACCCATCCCATTTTCCCCAGTAATCTGAGATACTGTCTTTATCAAATACTGGATTGATATATATTCTTTGGTCCTGCTTCAGGTCTTTCTATGGTGCTCCATTCATCTGTCTGTCTCTTCAGCCACCAATTAGTTTAAATATCGAGGATTTCTAGAATGTTTTAATATATGATGAGGCTATACCCTATTCTCCACTATTTTTCTCTTTTTTTGTGGTTTTCCTGGCCAATTTTGTCTTTTTATTTCTCCATAGGAACTTCATATTTATCTTTGCAAGTTCCAAGGTGGTGGTGGTGGGGGGAGGCTTTTTGTTTCTGTAGAGATCACAAATTCTTTAAATAATATGAGCAAGATCAAAATCTTTATGATGTTGTCCTCCTATACAACGATACGTTTTATCTTTCATTGATCAAGGTCTGCCTTTTTAACTTTCAGGAGTGTTTTAGAGTTTTGCATAAAAGGTTTACACATTTCCCACTCAATGTATTTCTACATATTTTATCTTTCAGATGCTAAAGGGTAATGGCAATAGGTTCTGTTTTGCCTTGTTCTTAACTTTAACAGGAATGTCTTTGGTAGTACTCCATTAAATAAGAAGCTGGCCTTTGAGTTGAAACATATTTATTTTGCCAAAACTCAACCTAATTTTTAAAGTATTCTTTGGCCAGCTGGAGAATTTAGGGGAATTGTGTTCCAGGATTGGTAAGAGAAAGGCACATTTAGAGAACAGTAAGTCATTTAAAATAACTGCAAGTGGCAGGAGGCTAGGTTGCCTGTTGTGGGAAAGGCAGGAAATGAGGATGAAGACCGTAATAGGAAGATCATGAAGACCTCACAGCTTGGACTTTCTTCCATAGTATTAAGAACCACCAACAGTTTTTAAGCAGGGGAACGGCATGATTAGTTGTATTTTAGTAAGATTCTTCTGGAGGCCATGGCTGTTTGGTTCCACTGGCAAAACATTTCCAACATGACTGCAAATCAGACCAGCTATGATTCCATTGACTAAGCAAGGACGAAGAGTAAGCGCTGAATAAGCCAGAAGATGAACAAGTTAGGTTCATAAAAATCACTGCAGCTATCTCACTTTTTTTTTCTTTGATGACTTAAAAATTACAGAGTAAGTAAATCTGTTCAGAGCTACACTGAAGGATATTTTCTCTTTTTTCTACAGTTTCAGGACATTTTCAGGTTTTTCCCTTCAAATCTGAAAGTCTAGCTAAGGAGATTCAGTTCCAGGAGACTGCCAAGTCTTCACTCACCTCGGTGTGAGCTCGAGTGGGCAGACCTAGTCAGGAAGTGGCCCCCAGAAATGGGGCAGGGCCTGAGGGACACTTAACAGATAGTCCCAGAAGTACTTCCTTTGGCTGAGGACATGACTTTCTTCTCTCCCTCTCTCTTATCCTGCATGGAGGTGCTGGATATAATCAAGCACAAAGCACAGCAGAGTGGACAAAGAATATGATGTTTGTATTCATGAAAAATTCAACCCTAATTACACCTCTGGGAGCCAGTGGGAGTTATTGAAACAGTATGTCCAGAGTGTCCATCTTGTTAATAGATGCTGGCCCTGCGGGTGCTTATTTTCCATGCCATTCATAAAGCCTTTGACGGCAGAAAGAAGCTACTTGTGTCAGTCCATAAAATAATAAGATATGAAGGATATTATGATAACTCTTTGGGATGGTTCTCATTTAGTGTCTGGTCTAGGAGAATGTCTTTCCCCCCTTTAGTGCAATATTCCAATAACTGCAATAGTCAGCTTAGCAGGAGTTCTGAAAAGCAGACATACTAACTTTGGCTCAGACACCAGGGAGGCATTTTGCTGCCATTAAAAAGAAATTATTTTCAATATGTCTGTGAAGGAAATAGTCTTTCAATTTTATTTCTGACTCTCAGTTTAGTAGTGATAGCTCCTAGGTTTCAATCACATGGACTGACATATAGAAACCATTTACTCAAATGGTTTTTGACCCAACTGAGATGGGGAAAACTCAAAGAAAGTTTTCTAAGGACTAAGGCAGACCAGACATGACACTTATTCCAGCATGCCAGCCAGCTTTCTGAAAACTAATGAGCAGTCAGTTAAGGTAAACACAAAAAACTGTAAAGGGAAATTGAGCTGGTCCTTTTGTTAGAAGACAGAGACTCTATTAACAGAAACAGAGGTCTTCAACCTGAAGCTCTAGTGACTTCCACCAAGCTTGTGTAGGTTAAACCATATGAAACTTCTGATATTCTACTGCTTTTGACCTTCAAACCCAGTCATTTCATATAATTCAATCTATGCTTTAGGAATAACATCGTGTTCACCATCCTAGAACTTGGCACAAACTGCCATTTCTTTAACTCTAAAGCCTTAAGCTCCCTGAATGTAGCCTCCTTTCCTAAACCTCTCAGGTCCTCTCTTCCATCACAAACCCATGTCTGCAGCCCAGACCAGTCTGCTAGTCTTCATGCCCATGGAACCAGAAGTCCCTGGGTGTCTCCACAAGGAACTCAGTTTGATAGTTTAAGAAATATGTCCACAAACTCTTTGAAATGCTTCCCTTTAAGAGATGGAGTCCAATTCCTCTCCTCTTGGATGTGGACTGAATTTCGTGACTTGCTGTTAATGAACAGAATGAAGGAGACATGTGTAGCTTCTGAGACTGGACCATGAAAAGCGCTGCAGCTCCGGCCTTGGTCCCTTCCTTTCATCACTCACTCTGGAAAATTCCACAGTGCTGTGAGCAGCCCTATGGAGAGGTCCACATGGTAACAAACTGATTCCCTCAGCCAACAGGCATGTGAGAGAACTATTTTGAAAGCGAAAAGCGGATCCTTCAGTTTCAGTCAAGCTTTCAAAACCCTGCATCTCTGGCCAACATCTTGACTGCAGTCTCATCAGAGACTCTAGACAGAATCACCCAGCTAAGAATGTCTCAAATTCCTCGCCCCCAGAGACTGTGAGATAATAAATATTTGTTGCTGTAATCCAGTAAGTTCACGGTAATTTGTTACACAGCAATAGATAATGAATGCATCCAAGAATAAGAAGCCCAACTCTTCATTCACTGTTGTATTAGTTTCCCAGGATTACTGTACGAAATTACCACAAATTTATTGGTAAAGAATCTGCCTGCAATTCAGGAGACCCTGGTTTGATTTCTGGGTTGGGAAGATCCGCTGGAGAAGGGATAGGATATCCACTCCAGTATTGTTGGGTTTTCCTTGTGGCTCAGCTGGTAAAGAATCCTAT
Source organism: Capricornis sumatraensis (assembly GCF_032405125.1). Taxonomy (NCBI): domain Eukaryota; kingdom Metazoa; phylum Chordata; class Mammalia; order Artiodactyla; family Bovidae; genus Capricornis; species Capricornis sumatraensis. The sequence continues at coordinate 60,194,412 of NC_091078.1, read as the reverse complement.
TGCAATGTGGAAGACCTGGGTTTGATCCCTGGGTTGGGAAGATTCCCCTGGAAAAAGGAAAGGCTACCCACTCCAGTATTCTGGCCTAGAGAATTCCATGGACTATACAGTCCATGGAGTCACAAAGAGTCGGACACGACTGAGCACTTTCACTTTCACCTTTCAACTCAGCCAGTCATTCCAGGAATCCAGAAACATTTTAGACTCTTCTATTTCACTCATCCTGAACATCAACTGATCACTGAGTTTTATAGCCTCTACTTGTTAGACACCTCGGATCTGTCCCATTCCATCCAACCCCACCATCACTGCCTCAGTTGGCTTCCTCATTTCCTTGTAGCCAGATGGCTGGAATTGCTTCCTGAGTGGTCTCCTTCACTTCCAACCACTCCTCATTTCTTTGCAACCAGAGAGGTTTTTCTAATGTTCACCATGTCACTCTTCTGCCTGCAAGCCTTTAATAACTGCTTGTTCCCTAAGGAGTCTTTGGGTTAACCCCCAAATTCACCCATGATCTAGATTCCCCTCCCTCCCCTCCTGCCATTTTGCACAGGCATCTTTGGCTTTAGTAATACCAAATATCACAATAAACTGTGGAAAATTCTGAAAGAGATGGGAATACCAGACCACCTGACCTGCCTCTTGAGAAATCTGTATGCAGGTCAGGAAGCAACAGTTCGAACTGCACATGGAACAACAGACTGGTTCCAAATAGGAAAAGGAGTACGTCAAGGCTGTATATTGTCACCCTGCTTATTTAACTTATATGCAGAGTACATCATGAGAAATGCTGGACTGGAAGAAACACAAGCTGGAACCAAGATTGCCGGGAGAAATATCAATAACCTCAGATATGCAGATGACACCACCCTTATAGCAGAAAGTAAAGAGGAACTAAAAAGCCTTTTGATGAAAGTGAAAGAGGAGAGTGAAAAAGTTGGCTTAAAGCTCAACATTCAGAAAACAAAGATCATGGCATCCGGTTCCATCACTTCATGGGAAATAGATGGGGAAACAGTGGAAAGAGTGTTAGACTATTTTTCTGGGCTCCGAAATCACTGCAGATGGTGACTGCAGCCATGAAATTAAAAGACGCTTACTCCTTGGAAGAAAAGTTATGACCAACCTAGATAGCATATTCAAAAGCAGAGACATTACTTTGCCGACTAAGCTTCGTCTACTCAAGGGTATGGTTTTTCCTGTGGTCTTGCGTGGATGTGAGAGTTGGACTGTGAAGAAAGCTGAGCGCCGAAGAATTGATGCTTTTGAACTGTGGTGTTGGAGAAGACTCTTGAGAGTCCCTTGGACTGCAAGGAGATCCAACCAGTCCATTCTGATGGAGATCAGTCCTGGGATTTCTTTGGAAGGAATGATGCTAAAGCGGAAACTCCAGTACTTTGGCCACCTCATGCGAAGAGTTGACTCACTGGAAAAGACTTTGATGCTGGGAGGGATTGGGGGCAGGAGGAGAAGGGGACGACAGAGGATGAGATGGCTGGATGGCATCATGGACTCGATGGACGTGAATCTGAGTGAACTCCGGGAGTTGGTGGTGGACAGGGAGGCCTGGCATGCTGCGATTGATGGGGTCACAAAGAGTCAGACATGACTGAGCGACTGAACTGAACTGAACTGAACTGAATACCAAATTTGCCTTCAGACATGACATTAGGAAAGCCAAGTCGTTTCATGCAGGTGCTGGTTGTTCTCTCCATCTGAAATGCCCACAACTTTCTCTTTTCCCACCTTTATCTAGGTATATTCAAATGTGTTTAAAATTCAGCTTACATTTCATATCTTCTTAGAAGCCTTCTCCAAGTCCCCAGAGGGATTCCACTGCTTTGCCTACAGCCTCCCCATGCAGTAGGATAATTCTGAAACCATCTTTCACTTTAAAAATGTGCTTCTGTGAAATCTCATGCCCATTCACCTTTTATCCCTAACGCCTGGCACAATTGTTGCATGTGGTAAGTAACCAGCAAAAGTTTGCTGCCTAATAAACAAGTGAATAAAAGAGTCAGGAAAAGCTGCATTTATGGCATGATTATAGAACCTTGATTGAAAAAAAAATCTTTTTCTTGATAGTGTAGCTTTGCCCCTTTATTTATTTAACAATATTCAGAATTCTAGATTAACATGGTGATGCCTTCTAAAAATTCACCAGCATGGTAACTGGGACCTGCTCACACACCTCTGACCACGGAGGAAAGGGACAAAGCAACAGGGGAAAGTCACAGTCATCATCACCTCCATGCCTGTCATCCAGGAAGGATGGGGTTAAGCTTCCTCATTCATGAAACAATCTAGGGTAAACAGACTGAGCTTGAAGGAGTCCAAAAATCATCCTCTTCTTCCAAAAGACATGCCAGTCAAATTAAATGGAGGCCTGAAGAGTGTTGACAGATCTCTGTTTTGGAAAAGGAGGTGGCGGCTCCTCTTCCAGCAGATGGAAGGCCTCCGTGGCCTGAGGGGGAGGGAGTATTTCTAGTATTTGGGCTTCCCCCAGGTGTGTCTCCATGGCTACCTTTTCAATATCTCTAGAAACAAGGGCCAAGCTGACGGACACATCTGCCAGAGGGCAACTTGGATTTTCCACATGGAGCCACCAAAGCCTTGATGGAGAATGCCCAGGAAGAGAGGAAAGGGGGACAGGGCTAGTTGAAGAGGCAACCTAAGGGCTTCATGGAACAGCAGAGGGAACCCACCAACTAGCTTGAGTGAATGGTCCGGGACACCAGCCCTGGGGAAACCCTGGAGAAATGGGAAGACGGCTTGAGTAACAGGAGAGGTCGGCAAGGCTCATGCAGCAGGCTCAGCAGTGGCCTAACACATCAGGAAGAGAGGCCAAGAAGGCGACAAGAGACTGTCAAGGAAAGGCTGGGCAAGGCAGGGCTGCATGCTCCCAGGATCTTTGTACCTGTCCCTGGGCCTCACAGAGGTGAACACTGTCTGTTGGTCCTGCTAAAGATGGTCACAAAGAATGCCCCTAAGTCTGAGCAGAGAGATAGGGATATTTCCTGAGTAGATGGAGCAGAAGTTAGAGCCTACAGGAAGGTCTGCCGGGATGACCTCCAAGAATGGAGGTGGAAGAACCCTGCAGGTCAAGGGCATTTGCCAGTTTCCTAAGTGTTCTTGCCTGCCTACTCTCATGTGTGGTGCAGTATGTGATTCTTGAGTGAAAGAACTAAAACCTGCATGACAGGGATCCCAAATTTCCTCTTGCCTTCTAGTTTTGTCCCTTATTCTTATTTCTTTGCTATAGAGCTCCCTCATGTTGGAATCCTTGACTTGAAGATAAGCCACAGGGCTTGCAAAAATGCATCTTGGAATATACTATGCTGACAATGGTGCTGGGATTGTATCAATGACCTGAGCAAAAGGCAGAAAGCCAGGAAAGTGAAAGTGAAAGTCACTCAGTCCCGTCCAACTCTTTGAGACCCCATGGACTATACAGTTCATGGAATTCTCCAGGCCAGAATACTGGAGTGGGTAGATGTTCCCTTCTCCAGGGGATCTTCCCAACCCAGGGATCAAACCCAGGTGTCCTGCATTGCAAGCAGATGCTTTACCAGCTGAGCCACCAGGGAAGCCCAAAGTGTGAAAATGTTAGTCATTCAGTCATGTCTGACTCTGTGACCCCATGGACTGTAACCCACCAGGCTCCTCTGTTCATGGAATTCTCCAGGTAAGAATATTGGAGTGGGTAGCCATTCCCTTCTCCAGGGGATCTTCCTGGTCCAGGGATTGAACTCAGATCTCCTGCATTACAGGCAGATTCTTTATCATCTGAGCCAACATGACCTTTAAACCATGAATTTCCATTAAAGGCAAAAATTGCTGCCTAAACCCAAACCAAGTGTCCATGTATTCAGTTTTCCTTGTCTGATAAAAACCCTGACTCTGGGGTTTTAATCTGGGGTCACCTGTCCTCTAGGTACTCTCTGATGTGCCTTGGTCAAATAAAGTATTTAATTTCTATTTGAATCACTCAAATAATTTTCTGATACTCAGAAAAATGGCTCTAGAATGTTATTCTGGCTGGCTGTCCCCAAAGTCACCTTTTGGCAAGTGTCCAGTGGCATTTAGGGATGGCAGGATTAGCCTCTCTGCTACGGCGTTGGGCTTCTTCATCCAACCTTGCTTTGCTGAGCACATGGCTATTCAGGGCAGGGAGAGCTAGGGGGGGTGAGCACATAGGAATTAGTGCAAATCACACTTCTTCACTGTTTTTTTTTTCTCTTGGCAATACTATGTGGCATGTAGAATTCCCTAACGACAATCAATCCTGTGCCCCTGCAGTGAAAGTGTGGAAACTTAACCACTGGACCACCAGGGAAGTCCATGAGTTAGTGCAAATCAGATGGAGCATCGTGGTCAGCTCACCTGTCTCAGCGATCTATAAGGAAAAAAGGTGGGGTGGAGTAGGGACAAGAGAAGGGAAGTTTAATGCCCTTGGGTGCATGATAAGTATAAGCTTCATCTTACGAAATAAAGAATTCAAGAACTAGAACTTGCTGTATATTCCATGACTCTAATTTCTCACTCAAGTCCCGATTCTGCTGGGCTACAAGAAAAACAACCTCAGTCCTTCCTAGGAAACCCCACCCTCTAGGTGGCCCCACAATCCTGGGTCTTGCACAGCACCAAGGCATTGGGGAAAAGGAGCTCGGTTTGGTCCTTATCCGTGGGTGCTCACAGGGATTCATGATGACGTTTGTCATCCAGTCTTCCCAACTCCTTGAGGCTGGGCAGATCTGGAAGAGAATTAGTATCTCTTTGTGAATCATCAATTCGAGTCAACATGATCTCCAGGTGAGGGAACACCACCCCCTCTGCAGTGGGAGGGGTTTGCTTTCGCCAACCAGGGAAGTTCAAGGAAATTTGGGGATTCAAGACTGTTGAATTTTCCATCAAAATGTTTCCATCTCAGGTGTCAAGCTCTCACTCTTTTCCTTTTAGCACCTCATAAAGGGAATTGTTTTCTTAATTTCTTTTTCTGATAGCTTGTTGTTAGTATATAGAAATGCAACAGGTTTCTGTATAGTAATTTTGTATTCTGTAACTTATTGAATTCATTGATGGGTTCTAGTAGTTTTTTGGACCAATAAAAAACTTAGAATTTTCTTTAGGATTTTTTTAAATATACAATATCATGTCATCTTCAAACAGTGTGACAATTTCACTTCTTTTTCACTTTTAAAAATATTTAAAATATATAAGGAAGATAAAAAGATATTGACAATTTTAATCCAATAATCCAATTCATGGAGTTAAACTTGAAGGGAATAATGAACTTAAAGGAAAAAGATAAATTCACGAAGATATTTTAGGCCCTTACCTTCTTTAAGAAAAAAGCTAGAAATACAAATGTTTAACAGTAGTAACTCTGGTTTATTCATTCCTTCATTTCATAGACATTTATTTAGCTTTTACTATGTGCTAAACATTAGGTTAGGAAAAAAACAAATATGGCATTTGTTTAGGGATCTGCTGGAGGGAATGTGCAAACACATTTAGATCACAATGTGAGAAAAAACACAATGAGGATGATTTCCCATCTTTAAATGATTTCAGTGTACTTTCCCCGGTGCCCCACCACCTCCCCAGATGAATTGATTTCCAATTCATTTGACATTAATTTCTAATGTAATTGCAATGTGCTCTTATAAAAGATAAACAAAATGACTTTTCAGGTAGCACATATTGATCACCCACAGCACTGAAATACTGAAGAGTTGCAAGATAGGGGAGATGATATTTGTTCAACAATAGAATTGTATCCATCAAGTTTTAATGGCCTGAGAGAAGATACGTGGGGGGAAATAAGCATGATTCATTTGTAAATGTAAATCTTATCAGTTTTTAATGATGACTTTTTACTCTCTCTGAGCCTAAAATGATACACCAAAGGTAGCTTACTTCAGGATAGTAGGAGATCATGTTACTTACTTACTTACTCTCTTGCCGGGCCCAAGTTAGCAGCCAGGTAAGCACATGGGAACAGGTGTGTAAAAAGACCTAAGTTTACATCAGAGGATCAGCTTGTTGCTGATCTTTCTTAACACAAAGGCTTTCTGTTCATAATCTCAAAATGGAACTTAGGCTCAGACATTTAAATGTTCACTTGATAAGCTACTCTTCAAAGTATGTTTATGTAAAACACTAAAATTTTTTTAATATAAATTTATTTATTTTAATTGGAGGTTAATTACTTTACAATATCTGACCTGGATGACAATTTAGGATGTCTGTAGTCCATTTCTCTGCCTTTAGATGGGACCATGGCTACTTCAACTCTGAGAGATGAGAATTTATCTTAAAAAAAAATCAGTGATATATCTGAAGCTTGCTAAAATGCATGTTTTCTAAATCCAACAAGAGATACTTGATTCAGTATCTCTGGAACTTGGACATATGCATTTATTATTTGACCCCAGGTGATTGTGGGAAGCAGATGAATTTCTAATCAGATTTTAAGGAAAATAGTTCTATAGGAAATGATTTAAGAAATATTAGTTCATGAGCTCTCTATAGAATTTACAAGTATAAAGAATAGCAATAATCATTTGATGTTTTTCAACATTCTATATAGCACTTATTAAAATTATAAATATTTAAAAATTATTTTTAAATTTCAAATAAATAAATCAGTGATAATGATTTATTATCAGAGCTAGTTAGCCATTTCTGCTAGTTTGCTCCATTGTTTTGAGATATTGGCATTTCTTATGCTTCAGTATAAACTTAGTTACCAGGATCATAAACTTTTTTACCTTGGCCATCCCACACCCTTCCCCCTGCCCCCATTCTCCTCTCCACCTACTCAATACCCCTGGCTCTACTTGGATACTCTTATTATTAATAGCAAGTCTAGAAAATGGAAACAAATCTATAGTGACAAGAAGAGATCACTGGTTTCCTGGGGATTGGGAGGGAAGCTGGGAAGACATATCAGGAAACTCTGGCTGGGGGAAGGGATAGAAATATTTGTTACCTTGATTGTCATGATGGCTTCAAGTGTGTAAACACATGTCAAAAGTGACCAAATGGTACACTCCATGTGTTATTTATTGTACTTTAGTTATACCTCAATAAAGTTATTTAATAAGTTCTTAGCGATCTGAACTTCTTTCAGATCCAGCCTAATTTAAAAGCTTTGGTTTGCTCGTTTTCAAAGCCAGACCCCTCAGTCAATAGCTTGTCTCCCCAGTCCCCAGATCTGGAAACCACAGCAGTAACGTAATCAAGCTCCACTTCATGAGGCAGCCTTAGTTTCCTGTAATCATGTAACCACTTCACTATCAATGAAGCTCAGAGAAATTAAGTCAGTTGCAATTTGTTCTTGTCAGAGAGCCCTACACTTGCAGTTCTGCTGGTTGTGGGCGACTCTGTGACATTGGAGAGACAGTACAGTGGACATTTCATAGATGAATATTCTGAGGAGGACATTCAACTTCACGTATATGGATCACCACCTCCACCAAGATCTCCCCGAGGCCGTGTCTAACCGTCTCTCTCTCTGAGTGTGCTTGTTGAGGTAGACTGGGGTCCACCCAGTGGCTCCTTCCCAGCAGCAGCCCAGTGGTGTTATGGGGAAGAGAATCTAGGGCTTCTTCCCCATCAGTCCCCATCAGTCCCTTATCTCCATTCCCTTCCTGAGGGAGCAGTGAAGAGTGAACATGAGAACACTGAGCGTCTTAGAACCTCCAGAGCCCTCCAGAGTAAAGGCTCCAATTGCATTTCACTCCAAGGCAGAGGCAGAGGGGATTGATGATGACGACATGTACCTATATCTTAGCTGCCTTTTTCCAGGAGTGATGTGAGTCTGTGATTTTAAGCACAAATACCCTTCCTTCCCCAAGAAAAAAAAAAACTGTTTCTTCCTCCATTCACAAGGTGGGACAGAGTTGATAGAAGCCAAGCTTCAGACTGAGTTGAATGTGACAAAAGCCTGGCTCAAACAAAATGACACAGAATTGGAATGTATCGACTATTATACTAGGAAATCCAGGTGTAGGTCTTCTGAGGCACAGATGGATACAGGTGTTAAAAGGCTTCGTCCTACCTCTGTCTCTCTCTTTCCCAGCTCTCTTGCCCTCAGTCCTCTGTACAGGCTGAATTCTCAATCAGATTCTTGCATTTTTGTGACCACCCATGGCTCTTGATTACAAAGGCCCCTACTGATCCTACTGTATCCTAGATAAAAATAGGCCGGCTCCCTTAAAGTAATATATCTATGTTTTGTAAGATTTTTTTGATGTGGGTCATTTTTAAAATCTTTATTGAGTTTGTTACAATATTGATTCTGTTTTATGTTTTGTTTTTTCTTGGCCACGAGGCATGTGGGATTCTAGCTCCCAGACCACGGACCAAACTTGACCCCATATATTGGAAAGTGAAGTCTTAACCACTGGACCACCAGGGAAGTCCTCAATCAAGTCTCATAGAGGAACTCTGATTGGCTCTGCTTGGGTTAAGTGCTGATTTGGGGACCAATCACTGCAGCCAAGAGAATGGCCATACCTACTGCCAAGCCCCACCCATGAGGGAAAATAGGTGAGGAGGGAAATTATAGACCCATCCAAACAACATGGGTTGGCTTCCCACAGTAAAGAGGAGCTCTGCCAGCAGAATAGGAGAGGAGATGGCATTATGGGAAGCTATCACAGTCCCTTAGAAGGAGGAAGAGAAATTGCTGGCATCCCAACCAAAAAGGCTGTTGCCTAAAGGAAAAAACTCTCTATACTTGCCACCTCCTGGCGAGTCACAGAACTCATCTTCTCTCTTGTGAACCTCCATGGCTCTCAATCATCTGGGGGAACAGGAGACTCTTCAACTTTGCTAGAAAGGCAAGGGCCCTGCCTCCGCCTGTGCTATCTTGCTTCTGCAGCAGGAGGAAAGGCTATTGGGCTGCCTTCTCCATTCACAGGAAAATAAGGATGCCAGCTTGTGATTTATTCATAGCAGAGAGAAACTTGACCTTCACAGAGAAGAAAATAGCTCAGAGGAGCAGAAGTGTTGATGAATAAAATGTCACCATTATTGGCCTTGACCTGGAAGACTTAGGCATATGGTGATGACATTCAGGGAGGAAAGGGGGATCTGTAATCATCTTCTATTATGTGCCTGAGGTTTCGGTTCTCAGAAAGTCTAGCATTTAAGATTCGTTCTCTCCTGCTCTTGTTCAGTGTTATTCCACATAAGAGAAAGGAAATTTTAGCTGATATTCCTGTGATTCAAAACCAAGTTTAGCTTGCGTTAAAGCTTCTACTTTTACACTGAGCCTCCCCTCGCCAGTTCCCTGATCCCTGCTTTGCCATTTGTTGGCTACATGGCCCCAGTCTCTCCAAGCCTATTCCCTAAAGGGCAGGTAGAAATAATCAGACCATTTCAGTAGGAAGACACACCAGAAAATGTTCCCAAACTTGCTTTCCCCAAAACCTAGGACAGCTTTTTAGAACCACATTTTAAAATAGATTACACTAGTATTATGACATGTGTGCTATGTACCAACGGAAGTTATTATCCAAACCTCCTGAAATGTGAATTTATACACATTTTCTCTTTGTTCTATGCTAAGAATTGTGTTTTTATCAAACGCTTTTCTTAAATCCATCCACAATTGCATCCCCTTTCCCCTGATTCTCAAGTATGAGCCTACTTTCTCATCAGCACAACTAGGACAACAGGGGAAGGGAAAGAGAAAGAAAAGAGAGTGTGTGTGTATGCATTTGTGTATCCCCATGTGTGCATACACAAATATGTGATGAGGTGGGCACCTTGATTATCTGACCTGTGCATTCCTGCCTAGGAAGGAAGTATTCCCATATGGATCCTTTGTGAGAACCCAGTGTCTTCATGATGTGAGAGGGCATTCAACCAGCCCCAACCTCATACCTAATGGAAGGGACATGCTTTCTGCAAAGTTATTCCACTCAGGAAAGAACAGAAAAGAAAAAACCCTCCATTCCTGTATTCTTCCCTTGCCTTTTTTGTATACTAATTGCCAAGTACAGAAAAAAATAATAGCTCAGGCTTGCTTAGAGTAATGTATGAGGGCAGGGATTTCAGGATAACTCTAACTATTTGACTATTGTCTGCTGAGAAAATATGGAATTGCAATCATTTCTCCAACAATGAATATTTGCTTCACTGATGATATCTCTATGTTTTACTGCTGTTTCTGTGTCCTTCCATGCACAGAACAACCTTTTATTTTGATGCCAAATTGTAGTGCAATGTTTTAAAAGACATTTAAAATAGTGTTTAAACTCACCATATAACAATGCCATTACTTAGGTGAAGCCTTATCAATAAGAGCAACCAGGGTCATCTACTCTTGAGCAAATTGTAAAACGCCTGATTTCAAATGCTAAAATGTAAAAAAATGTCTACATCTTAGAATTGATAAAATATAGTAAATATAAATGATTTATGCACACAGACACTTCCATGACATAAAACCATGTTCAATAGGAAATAATTTGCTCACAAAAGGTCTTCTAATTGCTGTTTTCATTTTGACATCTTCAAGTGCTCTTCAAAGTTGTATCACTATTGACCCATTAGTTAGCCTAGTTTTGCAAACTGGATTACAATGTAAGTACACTTCCCATAAAATAAAACTAATTACAGTGTGGGCATTCTGAAGGACATCCCTTGTTCTCACCACACACCCAGCTGGGAGACTGTAAACCATCCTTTGCTGCATGAACTGACTTTAGATGAGGCTTAACAGGAGCAAAGCAGGGATTTAAACTCAAGATCATCTGACACTGAAGTCTAACGACTCAAAGAATGTCCTCCCCAAACTCCCCAGCCTCTCCATTCAAACCCCTTCTGAGTATAACCTGCCATCTCAATGAAATACTGTGCTCCCTCCAAGGACCTGTCTGAGAAGGTGAGGAATTAATGCTAAACTCACACCTCGGATTGCACAGCAATCCTACAGCTGGCAGTAAGTGTCCTATTCCAGAGGACGGGGAGAAGCCCAGCTCGTAACCCATTTCCCAAATACAACAGGCTTGGTCCATATCTGGTTTGCCACCATCCCCTAGAGTGAAGATGGCCAGCTTTCCAGTACTCATAAGCCCTTACACTTAACGTTAGCCTTAAAGAGGGTATGAGAACATGCCCCCAGGTATTCTTGGGCCACATTTGGCTCCAAGTGGGAAAGGCATTTGAAAATTTCAGTTAACCAAGGAGAGAATTCAGGCTTAAGATGGGGACTCCTGGCCAGACAAATATTTTTCTTTAGATGCCCTTATTCTGGTTTAACCTCAGATCTTATCCAGACAGAGGATAGATGCAGGTGGGGAAACTGTGGAGTTAAGGGGATGGGGAGGTCATTGTCAGAAAAAGCTAGTTTGGGGTGATTTGTTATGTAGCAATTGACTTCAGAAGGAAGGGAAGGAGTAGGGAGAAGGGTTAGACTCAGAGGCTATGAGAATGGCCCAGGTATAAGCCCATGAGAACCTGAGAGAGAAAAACAATCACGTTTGATTTGACCCAGAAAGCTCAGAGCCTCTAAATTACCCTGACAGACATGCAAATAATCCAGCAGCCAGAAATTCTACCACCAAAATCTTCCAGATTCGGAACTTCCCCCATGCTCCCAGTGCAGGTTACCTGGATTCGATCCCTGACCAGGGAACTACATCCCACATGTTGCAACTAAGAGTTCTCAGGCTGCAACTAAAGACCCCCATTGTGGTTGTTTAGTCATGTCCATCTCTTTGCAACCCATCTATAGCCCTCCAGACTCCTCTGTCCATGGGATTTCCCAGGCAAGAATATTGGAGTGGGTTGTCATTTCCTTCTCCAGGGGCTCTTCCCCACCTAGGGATCAAACTAGCATCTCCTGAGGCTCCTATATTGGCAGGTGGGTTCTTTACCACTAAGCCACCTGGGAAACCCTGCAGATGTAGACCCAAAGCAAAGGTTTTGAGGGCCAGTAGTTAATTTTGGGAGACGACCCCAGGAATCACAAGGATGGAAATAAGGAAGTGAGACAGGGCAGGGAAGACACCCAGTAAAGGTTGCCTTACTGAGCATGACACCACCAAAGCCATTACGACTGAACTGTGCTGGGAACCTATGAAGCCGGCGTGAAACACGGCTCAGTATCAGAGAGCTGGGGAATATGGTCACCACTTCCTGCCAGTCGCTGGTTGAGGGCTGCTCCTCCGGGCAGTCATTCCTCAGGCCTTGAAGCAGTCTCCCCTCGATCAGAGAGGACATTCTGGCAAAAAGCCACAAGGGCTGGGAGCTGGAAGTCAGAACAACCCACATAGGAAAAGTAAGTGCTAAACAGACTCGGGCAAGGCACCCTTGGCTTCTGATAAAGTAGCTACAGTAACACATGAGAGCCTGGTCCATGAAGGCAAGTTCTTTCCAATCACAGTGCCGATCGCCTGGGCCTTTTTAAAGTAAGAAAGCAAATTTTTATGGGCAGAAGAAAAAAAAACACTACCATTGCCAAGAAACCAGCAGCATTTCTCTAGGCAAATCCTTGAGACCCATCTGTACCTTTCCAAGGAGAGCAGATTGCTTTGTGAGTTCTAGGGTTTTGGCTGGTAACAAACCCAGCTCCTCGCCTCTGATTTCCCAGCTGTGTGTACAGCACAGGCGAATGCCTTTAGCAGCCTGGCAACGCTTGTAGCAATTAGGATCGCCAAGAAATAGCTACACGCTCACTCCTGCTCTCTGAATCCATGATTTTCCAGTAAAATTAGCATATTGTTATGCAAGGGGTCGTCCCCAGGGAGCCCCAAACAAGCCTCCTAAAACTTGAAGGTTTCAGTGGACTTGAGCCTTGAATGCTGTTCTCTGTCTGCTTTGATATCAGTGGAGCCGCTATTCTCAGAAAAGCAAGTGAGTGATAAAACTCCAGAGCCTTGGATCTGGAAAAATCCCAAGAAATCTTTCACCTCTGCTTTCTCCATCCCCAAGGGCTATCTCCTCCCCAGTTTCCCATTCTGAGATCAACATTTTTGTTCCAAGAATTGCTGATTGTGGAAAAGGGCTGGAGATGCCAGTCTTCTCATCCCCAAGCCCTCACCTCACACAACTAAGGTTTATCCCATTGAGGGTTTACATCCTTCTAAGAAGTGGTTCTTGGCCAGCTTGGATGGTTGTGCAAATGTAGGGTCATGAGACTGAAGTGGCTTGCTTTGCATGATACAAACAGTGGGTATGAGACCTGAGACTGAGATCTAATGTTATTTTCACTACAAAGTTCCCAGGGTCAGAGAAGAAAGGAAAAAGTGCCTGCCATGACAAAGAGGACAGGTTGCTTGAACATTTCTCCAGGTCAAAGTATTTGTACCTATAGGTGCCTATGTTCCCCAAAGAACAAGAACAAAATAGGGAGATTTGTGTGTCTTTACAGTTTGAAAAGGTAACAGGGTCTTTCCTGAGATTTCCACTTAGGGGCTGCAAGAGCTGCTGTTAATGCTTCACCTGATATAGCCTCCACTCCCCCACCCCCCAAAATTCACCTGCAGCTACGGGGGGCATTTCCTGTATCCACTGATGGCTTCCCAGGCTGAATACCTGCATCTCTCTTCTCTGCCTGTTAGGGCCTCCTCTATTCCACCTGCCAGAGTAACCCTCAAACAGGATATGGGAGTCATGGATAAATGGTCCAGTGGAAAATTCTAAAGTGTTTCTTGTACAGTTCTCTGAACCCCAGGTGCCCCCAGCAGTAGCCTGTTCTTTAACCCACCTTGTAATCAGCTACTCTCTCTTTCTCGTCTTCTCAGTTTGGTTGCCTGGAATGGTCCAGCCCAAACACACCACCTGCATCTGGATTTGGTCCCAGGGTCTGTTCGGGGGGAGACCCAAACTAAAGGACCCCAAATATAAGGCAACATTCTTGACTGAAGATTGAGCTTCATTTCCCTCCCCACTCCAAGCTCTGGAAACTTACATAAGAAACCCAACCTGGAAGCTACCGTCATATTCTCACTCCTCTGTACGTCCTCAGTGCCCCTGGGCCCAGCACCCTAATGCTCCCCACTCAGCTGGAGGCCTGTCTGTTGCCAGCATCTCTGGGGAAGTCTCAGAATCTGGTAAACAAACTCCTTCCTTCACTCGATATCATGGGTGCTAGGAAAATCTAGGCATGAATCCTTCATTTCCGGGCTGCCAATTTCTGCATATGCTGCAGCTTTGTGTCATTCCTTAAGGACTGGATGTTGTGAAAAATCTAAGCAGAAATTTTACTTTCATGGTGAAAAAAAACCCTGCTGCTTTTTAGCACACAATGATTTTCTCTCTTCTTTTTGGTTCCCTTTCTTATCAACATGTCCTTCACACATTGCTCAGCATCATCCCTAGGCAAAGTAGCCCCAAACTTGCTGTTCCCAAAACCTTGAACCTCAAGAGCACCTCAGCTGGCTCTGCCCACCTCTGTACTGAAACTTGGCAGCTCCCTTTCCACCCTCAGGTCTCAGGCTTGTCAGAGAGAAGCTAGTGCAGATGCAATGGTGTCGTCAGGCCCCAGGGTCAGCAGCATGGTGAGATGGAAGCAGAACTGTGTATTCAGTGCTGTTTGTGCATCATCTCTCTCTTTTTTTGGCAACCATATCCTCACTCTCTGCCCTCTACACAGTCCACCCCATCTTTTTGGAGTCCCTGCCTTCAATCCCTGCTCCCAGTGTTTCCCCAGATTCAGTTAGGAGAGTAAGAAACAAGTGGAGCAGGATTAAGCCTGAAACATCCATGTTCTGAAGACTTGGATTCCCAACCTCATCTGACCTGCTCTGAAATCATAGATATTTCACATTCTCCCTTTATTGGCCTAATATACTATGTATAGGGCTTCCCTGTGGCTCAGATGGTACAGCGTCTACCTGCAATGCAGGAGACCCAGGTTCGATTCCTGGGTCGGGAAGATCCCCTGGAGAAGGAAATGGCAACCCACTCCAGTACTCTTGCCTGAAAAACCCCATGGACTGTCGCCTGAGGAGCCTGGTAGGAGCCTGCAAAGAGTCGGACATGACTGAGCGACTTCACTTCACCATGTATAACTCTTATACTATACCTCTATGTGTATTCATGCATGCTCAGGTGCTTAGTCGGCTCTTTGGGACCCCACAGACTGTAGCCCATCAGGTTCCTCTGTCCATGGGATTCCCCCAGCAAGAATATTGGAATGTGTTGCCGTGTCCTCCTCTAGGGGATCTTCCCGACCCAGGGATCGAACCTGCTTTGACAGGTGAATTCTTTACCACTAAGCCACCTGGGAATTCCATAATACACTTCTACACACAATATTTTTAAATCAATATAATGTTCTGTATATAAGATAATATATTTTCTAATATAAAAAGAAAGCCATTTAGAATACAATGATATGTATCTCAATATGTAAATGGTTAGGCACAGCTAACTAGAAGACAGTTGTCAGATGTTTATGTTTACTTAGAATGAATAAGTGTGGATTTAAAATGAGCAACCCAGGATGCAACTGAATTTTACATTTTCCCTTTACATTTGATAACTTGAAATAAAAGTTAAATAATATAAACACAGGATTTTGTGAGTGGGCCAATAGAGGTGTGAACTCAAACATCACAAGCAACACTGGGGCTGGCAACATGAGTTTTCAGAATGGTGGCCATTTACTCTTAAAATCACATCAAAACAAAGTATGATCCTTAGTGGATTTAATATTCTTGGAAAGTTAAGTTATGTTAAAACTGTCCCAAAATGCTCTTTACTTAAGTTACATGAAATTAGCTTCTAGTCTTGAATAACTAGAGACGATCTTTTCACACATGTGAATACCCAGGGGGTCATCCAACATTATGTACTTATCTGTCTAGCAGGTGGCCAGACACTCCGCCTCCTGGCACCCTCCCACCAAATGCCAGCAGGCATCACTTGTTATTTTGCTCACCCAAAAATTCTTCATAAATGTCCAAAATGTCACCTAGAGAGCAGTGTCAGTCACACTGAGAAGGATCACCCACCCTTTGCCCTCTACACACACAGGCCACAGATTTAATCTTTGGTGACCCAAAGATTAAACTCAGTGGTTTAGTAGGGTCAGCTCTCTACCACGTGAGAACTAATGTTCTCTGCTAGTGAGCTTAGCTGGGGAGCTGGACAAGCATCTAGAGTCAAAGCATTAATAAACAAGAAAAGATATCTATGCTGTCTTTGACAGCTTGGAACAATTGCCTGAAGGGTAACTTGGCAATATTTACCAAAATTTTAAGTGTACATACTCTTTCAGCAACTCCACTTCTAGGAACCTGTGCGTGAGCAGTATGATATATATTCAAGGAGCCTCAGTTATAATTAGAACATATTGGAAACTATTTAACTTTTTATCAGTAGGGCACTGGCTAGATGAATTAAGGCACATCCATCCATTGGAGTGTTCTATAGACACTGAGGTAGAATTATGCCAATAGTACAAAGTGACCTCTAATACAAATCTTAAATGAAAAAAGCAAAGCAGAGAACATTGTATATTACGTGCTTCCAAGTGGAAATGATTTGTGTGTGTGTTTGACACATTTGATTTGCTTGTATGTTCATGGATTCTCTATGGAAGAATTCACTAGAAACTAGAAGCACTCCTTGCCTCTGAGGAAGAACAGGGGTGAACAGGAGACTTCATTTTAACGACACACCCTTTTCTATCTTTAAATTAATAAATTTTTGAATTATGTGTACTTAGGCCTATTATTGAATTTAATAACCACTTGAGTTGGCAAAACTAAGAACGTTTCCTGATGAGGCTGACCAGCAACAGCCGTGTCCTCTGGCATTAATTTAGAGGAGGGGAAATGCAGCAACCATGGTGGTAGGCAGGACATGTCTCTGCTGGAGGCTGGGATGTTGCAGGGACATGTGCTTGTCCCTTGCTGTGAGAGGCCCCTCTTCAGAGGGAATCTGTATCAGCAGGACCACAAAGACTTCAGACTTCCCCTGAAAGAATTTAAGTCTCCCTGTTTGTTAACTTTTCCCAGTTATGGACAATAGAGGCTGCTTTTACTACTCCTACAAAGGAACGTGACACTAAAGACAAACCTGAAGACACTGGTGGATGGTCTCCCTGACGACTGCCATTCCTGCTGGCTTTTCAGGATTGGTTTGAAAAGCACAGGCTCATTCTGCCTATGAGGATCAATGGGCTGGCCGCGGACCTCTCCTCTTTCCTGCCACTTATTCAGGAGATGACCTTTCATTTCTGGTGGCTCTTACTGCTGCTGCTGCCAAGTCGCTTCAGTCATGTCTGACTCTGTGCTACCCCATAGATGGCAGCCCACCAGGCTCCCCCGTCCCTGGGATTCTCCAGGCAAGAACACTGGAGTGGGTTGCCATTTCTTTCTCCAATGTATGAAAGTGAAAAGTGAAAATGAAGTCACTGAGCCGTGTCCAACTCTCAGCGACCCCATGGACTGCAGCCCACCAGGCTCCTCTGTCCATGGGATTTTCCAGGCAAGAGTACTGGAGTGGGGTGGTGGCTCTTACATCCCTGGCTAAAAGAGATTGTGTTAAAAACAATTCCTATGGTTATTTGGGAGCCCAAAACCCAGGCAGAGGCCAACAAATGGGTTTTTCACTTACTACTATACACCTAGTCAATCCAGTCAACTGAACTAAAAGTTGTTTCCTTGGTGGACATGTATTGATCACTTAGCATGTGTCCAGGATAATCCTTGTATTGGATGAGTAAATCATGGTTCCTATCCTCTGGCATGTTAGCAGATAAGATGTTCAGAGAGATAAAAAGTTCAGTCAACAAATATTTATTCAGGAGCTGTTGTCCTTCTAGGTTTGGGGGTGCTGGTTATGAGATGTGTCCCTTGGGTTATCTCAGAGAGACCTCAGTGGGACTGACTCCACAACAGTATCCCCCTCATTAACATGCACTTGATTTCCTTCCCTCTCTTCCCTGCTCCCTTACTCCTACTTCCTTGAGATCACTCCCAAGTAATCTCCCTGCACCCAGGTTGTCTCAGCCTTGCTTTTGTGAGCACCTCATCTTAAGAGATTCTGAGAGAACTCATCATTAGTAAGAGGAAATAGTTCACCACCACAGCTCCTTCTTTCTTTTCTGGTAAATTGCTCCATATAATGGCAGATGACATTGGCTATGTGGGCCTCTGGAAAATTACAAGACAAATAATGGCATTTCCAATACAAGTTCAAGAGAAAAAAAAATTCAAGATCCCAAACATAAGACTTCAAGCACATTTCTAATCACAGTAAGATCATGGCATCCGGTCCTATCACTTCATGGGAAATAGATGGGGAAACAGTGGAAACAGTGTCAGACTTTATTTTTTGGGGGCTCCAAAATCACTGCAGATGGGGAATGCAGCCATGATATTAAAAGATGCTTACTCCTTGGAAGAAAAGTTATGACCAACCTAGATAGCATATTCAAAAGCAGAGACATCACTTTGCTGACTAAGGTCTGTCTAGTCAAGGCTATGGTTTCTCCAGTGGTCATGTATGGATGTGAGAGTGGGACTGTGAAGGCTAAGCGACAAAGGATTGATGCTTTTGAACTGTGGTGTTGGAGAAGACTCTTGAGAGTCCCTTGGACTGCAAGGAGATCCAACCAGTCCATTCTGAAGGAGATCAACCCTGGGATTTCTTTGGAAGGAATGATGCTAAAGCTGAAACTCCAGTACTTTGGCCACCTCATGCAAAGTGTTGACTCATTGGAAAAGACTCTGATGCTGGGAGGGATTGGGGGCAGGAGGAGAAGGGGATGACAGAGGATAAGATGGCTGGATGGCATCACTGACTCGATGGATGTGAGTCTGAGTGAACTCTGGGAGTTGGTGATGAACAGGGAGGCCTGGTGTGGTGCAATTCATGCGGTCGCGAAGAGTTGGACACGACTAAGCGACTGAACTGAACTGAACTGAACCTCCTTTAATCGGAGATCACTGTAACAAGTTTAAATTCCATGAAAAATAAAGTAGGAGGCTCTAGTGTGTCCCTGGAAATTCCACTCAATTTTTGACAAAAGAGAAATGGACATATGTCTTTGAGATACTTCCCATGGCTTAAAAAAAATCCTGCATGGAAACTATCATATCCCTGTTTCAAGGGCTGATTTGCGGGGATGCCTCTCCAACTCTGAATGGGATCTCAGCTAAATTATTTTCAGCACAGTTAGATGGAAATTTCTAGATTCCAAATCAGAAAACAGTTACAAGTTTTCACTCACCTCTGCTGTCCACAGTGACACATCTGGATGTGTTTCCCACCCTTTCCATTTCCTGGATGAAAGTAGAGACCTTTCACATCAAGTGGCATTTATTTTCTGTCTCCCTGACTAGAATGGAAGCACCACGAACACAGGCATTTTGCCTGTTTTGCTCCCTATTGTGTCCCAACAGTGTCTGATAGAC
Source organism: Capricornis sumatraensis (assembly GCF_032405125.1). Taxonomy (NCBI): domain Eukaryota; kingdom Metazoa; phylum Chordata; class Mammalia; order Artiodactyla; family Bovidae; genus Capricornis; species Capricornis sumatraensis. Next base: position 60,175,024 of record NC_091078.1, on the reverse strand, counting down.
AGTTGGTGTCCTCAGGAGGATTATGCTGAAATTAGACCAAACCTTGCACATGATTTATTAGGGAGATGATCCTAGATACCAGGCGTGAGAAAATGAGAATACAGGAGGAAACATGTTCAATAAATATTAACTAAGTGGATGGAGGGGAGGGAGTTCAGTAACTGGCTTACCCTAAGGAAATTCTGTAGCTGTGGTTCTCAAAGTGTGGTCAGGGGACCATCACCACCAGCAGTAGCCTTAGGGAAATCGTTAGAAAGGCAAGTTTCTGGGCCCCGCCTCAGACCTACTGAATCAGAAACTCTGGGAGGTGTTTGAGCAAGCCCCTTAGGTGATTATGCTCCATAACAACTTCATATTCTCAGACATGCCTTGACCACAGTCACAAATAAAACTAGTTTCACCAAGTGAACTTACACAGCAGCCTCCTGGGAAAACCACTGGGAAGCATCTAATCTGCAACTCTGTTTCAAAAATGTTGCCTTTAGATTGCAGAAATGCAGCAGCCTCTAGAGTTTAGAAAGGGGGACAGCAACCACAGGCATCTCCCTACCAAGTGTCAGGCTCCCCAACCCACTTCAACACCACAGTGTCACCATCCCAGGAGCTGAGTACAGATTCTGATTTGAAAGAATCAGGTCCAAATCTTTCTCCAGGAAGGGAAAGGGGGGGGAGGGGCGGGTGGCTACCCTCAAGTCTCAGCCTGCTGAGACTCCAGGAAACTGTGGAGAAGCCTTGGCCAGTTGCTGCTTCTGTTGGCTCCCCGGTTGCTGAAATGGGGTTGTCAGTAATTTTGCAGCACCGGGACAACTGGAGCACTAACTAGATGACTCTAACCCAAAGGGCTTCAGGGCGGAGGTGGGTGTAGACCCCTATGGCGCACTGGCCAGGGGCGCGACCCCGCAGGGAAGGGCGCACAGCTGCCGCGGTGCCTCCCTTGTCCCCACTAGGGGGGTGAGTGACAAGAGCGAGGTCTTTATTTCAAAGACGGCGGGGACCGGGCCCAAGTGTAAAAGCTGGGAAAGATGGGACTGGCGGATGCCGATGCCAGAGGGGAACGGCGATTGAGGGGCTTTTGGGGACACTCGCTGGTGCCGGTTGGCGACAGGAGCTGCGGGCGCCGCGGGCAGGACGTAGCTCCGCTTGGAAGAAAACACAGCCCTTTCCCAAACTCCGGGCAAAGCCCAATAGCCTCATCCTCGTTTCACAACTACGTAAAGCAGAGTCCGCGACACCCGCAGCCAGCCGTGGAGTAGCCCTTTCGCTGACCCAGGGACCCTTGCCCTCGGGATCCTGGGATCAAGGGGCTGAGAACAAAGTTAAAAAACCAGAGCAGCCTGGGATGCTCCAAGAGAGGCCGACATTTCCACCATCTCAGAATTACACTTTGCTGACATCCAGCGCTGTCTAGTGCCACCCCATCCTATCCCGGGTTTCCTTTCCCGCGCCTCTGGTCCCCAAAGCGAACTGCAGGCGCGCGGCGGCTTCTCCATCCCGCAGGAGAGTCCCATTCCTAGGTCTCCCACCCTGAAGACGGGGAGCTTCGCGCTGGAATGGGCAAGGCAGAGGGGGTGCACGGAGCTGGGGGAGGAAGTCCCCCCGACCGAGACGCGGCTGACGCCACCCACCCCGCCACCCACCCGGCTCCACAGGGCCATTGCCCCCCCCACCCCCCCAAGCAGCCACTTCAATCTATTGTCGCCCCGGCGGCCGCCCTCGGAGCACGTGCCGCTACCCTCTGCGTCAGTACTGGGTAAACAGATGACTGGCCAACGACTCAGGCGGGGCTATTTAAGAGGCAGCCTCCTGCCCGCCTACCTTGAACTTGGCTCAGCTCCCCCGCTGCTCTGGCTGGACCGCGAAGCCGGCTGCGTCCTATTCCGAAGGTAGGTTCCCGGCTCTCGGGGATCCAAGTGTCCTCGAAGAATGATTCTTCACTTCTGTTCCCCTTCCATTTCATCTTACTGTTTACGGTGTCTTCTTTCCGACAGCTCGAAAGACATTTCTCCAAGTCACAAAGGACATTGCGGGCTGGGTGGATAGGGCTGGTTTACAGACTTCTACTCGCTTGCTTTGTTCTCCAGCGCAGGCAACGCTGGAGCATCTATTTGCTCGGGTTAGCCGGCAAATTGCGATTCGCTAGATGTTACACAGCGGTCCAGTGTACTTTGCAATCTTTTCAAATACACTACCGAGAGGTTTTAAATTTAAATTCATTTTCTGAATACTGCGGGAAAACTCAAGGTTTGGGGGATAGAACTATCCCAGTGTTTTATCTGCGCGGATCTAAAACGCAGCGGTGCTTGGCGGACGCCGGAGGACTGAGCGCAGATTTCTGATTTTTTAAAAAGCCTGCCTGTGTTTTACACAGTTGTTCCTTGCCAATTCCCATTTGCACCTAGAGGAAACTTGAAAAATACGGCTTTTACGTGTTGGTCTCGTATTTTAAGCCGTGCTTCTCAGTTTTTCGCCATTTATTTCCCTGTTTGAAGCGTCTTAGCTCTCTGGTAAGGTGCCTCTTTTCTAAAACCAAGGCTCTTATTTTTCCTACAGAGTCGTCCCTTTCGGATAATTTTCACCTGTCTTTAATCTCTTGTTTTTCCAGTTAGGAGAAGAGAGACGACGCTGTAACACTTCCTCAAACTAAAGGAAAACCAAAGACATTCCGTCTGCTAAACAGGACAGAGGACAGGGTCTCTCTCCGTCCCCCACACCACTCCCGGGCCCCCGACTGCAGTTCACCCCAAAGAGGAACGCGGTGCGCCCGGACGCGCATGCTGGGGTCACCGGCTCCCTAGTGCTGGCACCTGCCTGGCGGATCCGGAGCCCCGCGCCTTTGGGCTGAGCCCCCTTCTCTGTACCTTGGGTGTCCGACCCTCCTCAAGAGCCCACGGATGCCCCACCTTTTCGTTCACGTCCCCTTCCCTCTGCTCCCCGCAGCCATGAACCGCGGCGTGTGCCTGTGCTTGCTGATGGCGGTCCTGGCGGCGGGCGCCCTGGCGCAGCCGATGCCTCACGCGGACCCCACGGGCCCTCGGGCGCAGCAGGAGGAGGAGGCGCCCCGGAGGCAGCTGAGGGCGGTGCCGAGGGTGGACGACGAGTCCAGAGCACACCTGGGCGCGCTGCTGGCCAGGTACATCCAGCAGGCTCGGAAAGGTACGCAGGCCGCCTCTCTGTCCCTCCCTTCTGCCTCCAGGCCTGACCCTCTTCTCTGCCATCGGGCTGGTGAAGGTGGGTGACTCCTGGGGAGTGAAGGGTTACCTGGGCAACACGATAAGGTGAAAGGGTTTTCACTTTCTTTTCTCTGATTCTGCTTGCCCCAGACAGTGCAGTTTTCTGTACCTCCTTTGTAGCAAACTGAGAGGGGAGGGGGCAGGACTCAACTTATTAAGAGAAAGCTTTCTTTAAACTAATTTTTGGCACTGTGTTGCTGTTTAGGTTCAACATATTGTAAAGATATTAAAAGATGATTACTGAGCGAATTACTAACTCAGAAAGAGTTTGCAGATCCACTAAACACCCTCTGCTGTAAATATAAAGGACCCAGGAGCTGCCCAGCTACTGCATTTGGAAACCCTCTAGCAGGCTAATGGTCAGTTACAAGAATACTTGAGAGCTGACAGCAACAGTCTAAGAAGTGACTATGTGTTAATTTTCATGGAAGTATGTAGCAGGAAGAAAGAATCAGGAGCAGTTTTGAGTCCTCTTTGAGCAGCGGTTTAAGATGATGACCCAGCAAGAGATGTGTTTATTTTTACTTTGCTGTTGGAGACACAGACCCAAATGCAGCAGGAGCTAAACAAGTCACACTTTCCTCAGCATCAAAATCTTTCTCTAGGAATAAAGTAATTCAGCAACTCAGTAGCTGAGTGGCATACGGACAGCCCTGTCCCTTTCCTGGGCCTGACTGTCTCATCTGTAAAGAGGGCATGAGGTGGGGTTCCCCTTGGCTCCTTCTAGCTCTTCATGAGACTCAGAGGGAGGCTGATTCATCTCTGGGGTCCTTGGAAATCATGATTTGAACTGGGACAGATTTTTTTTTTTCCTATCAACTTTATCTAAAGTGACACTAATGGTGAAGCTGTGTTTTAAATTGGACCAATATGGCTGGATGATAAACCAGCAAATACTGCTGGGAGAGGTGGGAGGTGGGCTCCTTTCCCACAAGGCTCTCTTAACATTAATTGCTGGGGTTCTGGGGCCTGGATTTGAACTTTAACTTGTGGCTTGATGAAATGGGGAGAAAATAGAGGGTTTGGCTCTCCAGAGTCTCCTACAATTCCATAGGAAAGTGAGAAGGGACCTTTTTGACCAGGACAATTCAGAAGGGAAAAAAATAGAAGACGATGCATTACATTTCATCCTCTTATTGGGGGATTGTCCCAACTACCATCTTCTATTTTGCTTTCCTCCTAATTATATTGAAAGATGTGGAAATATTAGACAGATGACAGAGAATGTCTGAAAATTTGGAGGTTCCTGCTGACTGTCTGTCTGAAAGTAGTTTAAAATCTGTCCTTGGATATGGGTTGAATATCCTAGGTTTTTCATTGACCATAATCTGGAAGCCCCTTCCTACCTTCAGGAAAGATCCTCCAGAAACTGTTCTGGGAAAGAAGCCAGTTACCAAATGATTTCCCCAGAGCTGACACTTCACAGTGACTTCATACCACAACTCTTAGCTGGAAGGGCCTTCCTGCTGTCTTTTCTCAGCCCTTTGCCTTCAGCCTGCAGTGACAAACAAACCCATATGGGAAGAATCATCACTTGAAACTTTAGCTGCCAACACCAAGGATCAGTGCTAGATGGAAAAAAAAAAAAATTCTCTTCTATTTGATAAATATGAACTAGAAATAAGTATCTCCATCTATACAGTTTCTTTGTTTTATACATTTTGAGATCACAGTGAATATTTAATCAACTGTAGTATATGCCATGCTTAAAGATTCTAAACAAGATAATGCACCCTTTGGGGAGAGCTCAAGAGTTTATCATTAAGAACTGTCTATGGAGATGTCAGTGATCTGAAGAGAAGGAATTCTATTAGTGTACACCTGCCCCAAGCCCAGAGCAGTCCGGTGCTCCATCTGTGTTGTCTCTCTTTGTCCTCACAACAACCCTGTGCAGTAGGGTCTGTTATCCTCATTGTGTCAGTGTGGAAGCTGGGATTCTGGAAGACTGAGTCCCCAGATGGGTAGCACATCTCGGCAGCATAAGGGCTGGGAATTTACTCAAGTCCTGCCCTCCCCAAAGGGTCTGGAAGCCATTCAGCTTCCCAGCTGTACTGCTCATTACAAGTTTTAATGTTTCAAGGAGCCAGGCCCTTCAGTTGTGTGAGTTGGTTGTAAGTGCCTGCTCTGTGTACACAGTGGGGAAGTGAGTGAGGACTCTGGTAAATACACAGAACCATGTGTGGAATGGGGAAATTCTGGGTGATACAGGCACAGCTTCCATACTGTACACGATGCCCCCGACCACAACCACGGAGGCTGCTGCTCACACTGAAGCTGCTATGTTGCTTCCATTAGGTGGCATTTCCAGTGGTGCTCATCCCTTGGAGGGGGCATTCAGCAGCAACAAGCAGGAGGATGAGGCATATTTTGGTGTGACTGTGTACAGATAACTGGGTCTGAGAGTTTTGCTGAATGCAGGGACTAATAGTTCATCTGAAAGGTGTTGAACAAATAAACAGCAAAGGCTGATTTCCTCTGCATAGACTGGCAACCCCTGCAAAAGAGCTGGAATGTGCTGGGGTGATGCTTAGTCCCAAGGCTGAGAAGTAATGGGGAGGGGAAAGAGAGGGGATAGGAAGAAAGGGTGGGGACATTGCTCCATAGAATTGTTTCTGATTTTTAACTTAGCTAGCTTTATTTGATTATCAGGATACCTGCTTCTGCAGTGTCATCAGTAAATAAGCTGTGGTTCGACTTGATGCAGCTTGGGCAGCAGTTAGCAAGGTCAGCCTTGTACAGAAGGGCTCAATGCCAGCATTGCAAGCAGTGGGGACACAGTGGCCCCCAATATAATAGGAGCCATCGAGTGAGCCTCTGCTCTTGAAGCCACTTGGGCTTTGCCCAGTGAGATCCCTGAGGGACTGTTCTTGCCCCTTGGTTTGTACAACAGAAGGTATGATACTGATTTTATCCCCAGGATGCCAGGGTCTATGATCTGTGGGCCAGAACAGTCACATGCCCTCATCATGGCACTGCCCACTCAACATGAATCATACCCAGACTCATCCTGTTCCAAAGGACTCAACTCTTATCCCCATAGGCCCATTTCAGGTTCAATGATTGCATGTTGGTCAAAATGGCTGAACTAAACTACCTCTGTTCTGCCCACCCTTCTTTGAGTGCTGTTGCTGCTGTTGCTTCAGTCGTGTCCGACTCTGTGCAACTCCATAGATGGCAGCCCACTAGGCTCCTCTGTCTCTGGGATTCTCCAGGCGAGAACACTGGAGTGGGTTGCCATTTCCTTCTCCAATGCATGAAATTGAAAAGCGAAAGTGAAGTCACTCAGTCGTGCCCAAATCTTAGCGACCCCATGGACTGCAGCCTACCAGGCTCCTCCATCCATGGGATTTTCCAGGCAAGAGTACTGGAATGGGGTGCCATTGCCTTCTCCTCTTTAAGTGTTACTGAGATGCTAAGATTTTAATCTGCCAGTGTGCCTTTTTCTCAATATCATTTTTCCTTTTTTTTTTTTTTTAGAAAAAGAAGGTAGCTTTCAAATTAATAATTTTAAAACAGCATTTATCTAGCAGTGAGATTGGATTCCATTTTAGAAAAGCCATTCTAACATCAAAATATTGTCACCACATTACCTTGACAAGAGTCAGGTAGGCTCAGGGATATTAAAGGGTAAATTTTATTTTTTTGCCATGTAGGATCTTAGTTCCCCAACCAGAGAATGAACCATGCCCCCTACCTTGAGGGCATGGAGCCTGAACCACTTGACCACCAGGAAAGGCCCTTAAGGGGTAAACTTTAGAGATGGGTACTACTGAGGAAATCCTGCTATATAAGGGAAAACACCCTGAGCAGTAGGAAAACTTAGGCAGGTCTCAGCTATGAAAGGCAAGAATAAATTAATTCACCTAAATTCTTACAGATTGCAAACTACACCCAAGACTAGAAAATACTACCCTCTCTCCAGTTACACAGACATGGGTCTTTCTTTTCTTTTACGTTTTGGCCCAGCAATCTCACTCTTTTGATACCTCTTTTATACCTTTAAGAGGGTGTATGTTACATATTGCCTGGTCTTTTCTATTATTTGCTTTACAATAGGAACTAGTGATGCTCTTAGATATAATTATCCTGTTTCCTTCCTCTCTGCCCCTAGCTCCTTCTGGCCGAATGTCTGTGATCAAGAACCTGCAGAGCCTGGACCCCAGCCACAGGATAAGTGACCGGGACTACATGGGCTGGATGGATTTTGGCCGGCGCAGCACTGAGGAGTTTGAATACACCTCCTAGAAGACCTGGCCTTCAGCAGTGTGATAGGAAGCAACCTCCTGACTCAAAGGAGGCAGAATAAGAAAACAATCACACTCATAACTCGCCTCTGATGTCTGACATTTAAAGTATCTATTTATTAAGTTTTCAATGTGAAAAATATGTCTGTATCATTGTCCAACACAACCTCACACCTTGGCAGAAATGTACAAAAGGACGACAAAATATTTTCCTTATCTGTGATCCCCAGTCCTAATGTGTTACAATGCTATTAAAGTGATTTTCTTCGGTTCCTCGTTCTCTGTGTCTACAAATGGCAAAAGGTCCTTTAGTCTTCAGAAAGTTCAAGGAGGGATTCCTGATGTATGGGACCGAAGGATGAATCCCTGCAGTCGATGATCAGAGAAAAGGGACCTGGGTTTTATCCAGCAAAGGCCCCAGGTGGCCTGATGCAATAGGACATGAAGCCCCAAAGGAGACAGACACTGAAAAGGAAGTGGTTAATTCACTTTACAAGGAACGCTGCATTTTGGTTCCATATCAGTTGGACACCGCCCAGTGACGGTCTGGGAAGTAGATGGTAGTCTATGTGTCACTTTAGTTCTCAGTCTTTGATATGCCGATTAGGACCAGATCCAAGCATGCATGGCTTGGGGTTGAGGCCTGCAGTTCATGAACGACTATATGGGGTTGCCTTCCTGAGCTACTCTCTCCCTCTCTACAATCTCCCCAGAACTTTCCAGTTTCCTGGGACTCTCCTTTTTGGTCCTCCACCCAAAAACTTGGCTCTGATTACACTGTTCTGCCATACACTCTCATATTTGGGCCCATGTTCAAGTCTGAGTAACGGAAGAACAGTGAGTGAAAAAAAACAATAGGGGTTGATGAGACCCTCTTGAGATCATAACTCCTCCTATCCAAGAGCCAGTTGCCTCTTCCTCAGTTTTGGCCGTGGCCAGGCTCATGACTGACTGTTACCACTGTGCCTATGTGTTTGCCAGGGGGCTGTGGCATGGAAGAGAAGAAAAGAAAAACAGGAAATATTTATCCTCTCTGGCCATTAGGAATTCCCTTTCTTATTCCTTGAGCCAGAACTAAGGGATATCTCCTGGAGATGGGTTTGCTGTGCCCCAGACTGCACTTTTAGTCCTAGGTTATGTTAAGTTCAAGAGAAGTCCCCCACACAGTCTTCCAGGCCTGCTTCTGCGTCCTCTTTGACCACCAGGATCTGGTAGTTTCTAATGGAACTCTAGGAGCTTGATGAAATATTGCCTCAAGATGTGATGAAATTAAAAAACCCAGTCACTCATGCCATCAGGGTATTCTCTAAGATTGGGTGGCTTATTTTATTTTATTATCTTAATTCTGAATACTTTACCATAACTCCTAAGAGCCTTCTGGTTTGGAAAAATCTCAAGACAGCACAAGAAGTTTCTGACAAGTGGAATATTATATCTAATCAAGCTCCAAGACTAGCAACTTTTCTACCTTTTCATTCCCATGGCTCACATGCTGATCTGGGCACATAGAAACAGGCAGAATTGGCAAGAGTTCAAGCCTTTCCTGCCCTAACACTTCGGGACTGTAGCCAGAGTGACTCACATTGTTTGATCTTTTTCCAAGTTCCATTCTGAAAAGGATTCAACTGCTCTCTTTATCACCTTGTGTGTACTGTTATAAGCCCTTCGTTGGCCCAACAATATGTATGGAAGCACACTTTTGTGTCAGGCACTATGCTGATGTGGCAGGTACAGCAACCAAGAGCTCCAGTGGGAGATTCACAAAATCACAGTACAGTGCTTCAGGAATTATGGCAGATACTAAAAATAATCAAAGGATGGGATAGAACAGAGCAGCAGAGCTGGCTGAATTAAGGCGCAGGACAGCTGGGCAGCTGCCCTTGGAGACAGTCTCAAAGGGACATCTAATCACCACGGCAGCAAATCAGGTGTCAGTGAATTTCTTTATACTTAGTAACTTAGTGAACTGAAGAACTGGGCATCCATTCCTCCCCTACAGAAGATTACAATGCCCTCAAGTGGGCAGTTTTAAAAAAAAACCACTCCTGTGGTTGCCAGCTCCTCTCTGTAGAAAGTCACGCTGAAATCTGCAGAATTCAGGCCCACTTCTTTGCCAACCTGCTAGTTAACCCTCCCAGTCAGCTGAAGTTTCAAAACTAGATAATTCAGGGCCCCGGACTGTTTATTCTAAGAATGGGTGATTTTTTAAAAATCTTAATATTGGAACTTTTAATATGACTGCCAAAAGGCTCAAGGGTTTGGAAAATCACTCAATGAAACTGAAAAGGGAACAAGAGCCACTGACAAATTATTTTTGTAGAATTAAACTCAAGGAAAAAAAGGAACTCTTAAATGTATTTTGAAGACAAGTTGGTAACTATGGTTACCTCTAATTAGTGAGCAGCTCATGCTTTTCAGATTTGAGTGGAGGAAAACTGAAATGAAAAACAATTCCAAATTAGTAAAAATGCTAAGTTCCATTGAGTGCATGTAATGTACTTTAGAAATGTAATTTAATGTCTGTTGAGTCTAGTAATTAAGAAGTTGGTCTTGCATTTTGGGTTATTTAATTTTATTTTTTTCTGTAACTTACCATTATTGCACGTTACAAAAATACTGGCCCATGACAGATCAGTTTGAAAAATAAAAGCAACCAACTGATCCTTCACCATTAAGGGTTGAGAAGTACCACAATACATGTTCTTAAAGTCCCAGGGATTTGACACCTGGGTAAGCCCCTTGTCTTCATCCCTGTGTAATGTGCTGGTCAGAACTCTGGCCTTGACAGCAGCCTCAGAGGGGGGCCAGAGATTGGGCATCAGCTGATGCAAATGAAGGGATCTTCCTACCCAGTTCCCGAGCCAAACAACCATTTCTGTGGTGGGTCAGCCACTCATACAGCTGAGCACACAAGGCAATAGCTTCTCACAGACTAGGGACCCAAGGGTGATGAACACCACCGGTGGCTGGAAGTTAGGTAACCAGCAGAGTGAGGAGTCACGTGCATGCTGTTGCTGTTATTCTGCTAGTCTACTTAGTGTCACAGGTGACAAACAGAAGTCCCTGGGAAGACCAAGGATTTATGTACTGGGGGGCTTGGGAGAAAACACCTCTCTGGCTTTTCTCTTCTGAATAAGGTCGTTAGACGTTGGCCTGCACTTGTGGGTCTCTGCTACCAATGGCCCCCAGTGCTGCAGTTGCCTGCCCCTAGAAAACCCTGTTGAATTCTGCCTTGCCCTGTGCCTTCCCTCAGACTGGGGCTCCCTAAGGAAGGGCTGTGTCTCCCCTTATTTTCTGGTTTTGTGAAGGAAGGCTGTTATCTCCTGCCCACTGGTTCTCAATGACAGGGTTGTGTTTCTTCAGCGTGAGCTCTCTGAGGCAGGGCTGTATCTTGCCCTCAGACAGTGGCTCTTCAAGAACAGGGCTGTGTTTCTGTTCTCCTCATAGGAAGCACCCTGAAACAAGGCTGTGTCTCTCCTCAGACTGTGCTGTTTTTTTTTCTTCTTCTTTTTTTTTTTTTTAAATAACTAATCTATTTATTATTATTATGTTGGCTGTACTGGGTCTTTGTTGCCGGGGCTTTCTCTAGTTGCAGAGAGCGGGGGTGCTACTCACTGTTGCAGTCATGAGGCTTCCCACAGCCGTGCCGTGATTCTGGGGTAGGGAGGGGGCTGATGCTCAGTACTTGTGGCGCCTGACAGTGAGATGTTCCTGTGTCTCCTGAATTGGCAGGTGGATTCTTAACCATTGGACCATCAGGAAGTCCAAGAGCTGTGTGACTGAGAGTGGTTTCCAGAGGCAGGGCTGTTTCTGTTATCACACTGGGGCCCCAGCAGTCTTGGCAGTTTATTTTTTTTTTCTTTTGACCGTGCCCCTCACATCTTGTGGGATCTTAGTTCCAGCACTACCGGTTGAACACCTGTGAGGGCACTGAAAGAGTGAAAGCAGCGAGCGACCCTGAGGGAATGCTGTATCTCCCCCCTTCCTATGTCTCCTCAAGGGCAGAGCTGTGTTTCCTCAGACTGAAGCTTTCTAAGGCAGGGCTGTATCTTCCCTCAGACCGGGGCTTCCTGGCAAACAGCTGCTCCCCTCAGACTTGGAGTTTCTGAGGCAGGGCTGTATCTCTTCAGACTGGCTCTTCAAAAGTGGGGCTGTTTTTCCTCATAGTGAGGCACCCTGAAACAGGGTTATGTCTCTCCCTCAGACTGTCCTGTGTTCTTGTCTTAATTAACTAATTTATTTATTATTACTATTTTGGCTGTGTTAGGTCTTCGTTGCTGGGCTCAGGCTTTCTCTAGCTGCAGAGAGCCGACCTGCTACTCTCCCTTGAGGAGCACCTGGCTTCTCATCACCGAGCGGCGGCTCTAGTGGGAGGCACCCGGGCCGGGGCGCTCAGTACCTGTGGCACACTGGCACAGGAGATCTTCCCGTGTCCCCTGCACTGGCAGGTGGATTCTTAACCACAGGACCACCAGGGAAGTCCAAGTGCTGTGTGACAGAGTGGTTTCCTGAGGCAGGGCTCTTTCTGTGATCACACTGGGCTGGAAGAAGTCTTGGTGGTATTTTCTCTTGGCCAAGTGCCTCGCGACTGGCGTGATCTGAGTTCCTGTACTGAAGGTTGAACCCCTGTGAAGGCAGTGAGAGAATGAAAGCAGCAAGTGACCCCTGTGGGGGAATGCTGTATCTCCATTTCCCTGTGTCTCCTCAAGGGCACAGCTGTGTTTCCTCAGACTGAAGCTCCCCGAGGCACTATTGCATCTTCCCTCAGACTGGGGCTTCCTGAAGAAGAGCTGCTTCCCTCAGACTTAGGATTTTGGAAGCAGGGCTGTATCTCCCCGTAAGACTGTGGCTCCTTGAAAGTAGGGCTGTGTTTCCTCAGCTTGGGGATCCCTGAGGGTAGGTGTGTGTTTCCCTCAATTTTGGGCTCTCTGAGGAAGAGCTGAATCTCCACTCAGAATGGGGCGCCCTGAAGGCAAGGCTGTTTTAACCCTCAGATTTGCCCTCCCTGAGGCAGAGCTATATATTCCACTAGACTGTGACTCTTGGAAAGCAGGGCTGAGTTTACCTCACAGTGAAGCTCCCTGAGGTATAGCGGTCTCTCCTCTCAGCTTAGGGCTCCCTGAAGGAAGAGCTGTATTTCCCTCAGATTAGGGCTCTTTGAGGAAGAGTTTTATCTCCCTTCAGAATAGGGATTTCTGAAGGCAAGACTGTATCTCCACTCAGATTCAAGTTCCCTCATGCAGGGCTGTGTCTCCCCTCAGACTGCGTGTCCCTGAAGGCAGCACTGTGTTTCGCCTCAGATTCAGTTTCCCTGAAGGCACACTCACTCCTCTCACTCCTCAAGCTCAGGGCTGTGTTTGGTCAGAGTGGGCTCCCTGAGGCAGGGCTGTTTCTGATCTCAGTATTGGGGTGTGTGGCAGGTCTGTGTCTCCCTCCCAGATTTGCGTCTCTTTGAAAGCAGGACTATCTTTCACAACGGTTAGGCTCCTTGAGGTATGGCAGTGTCTCCCTTTCCAGTTTCCTGAAGGATCATTATATCTTCCCTCATTGTAGCTTCTCAAGGGCAGGGCTGAGTTTCCTCAGAGTGAGCTCCCTGAAGCAGGACTGTATCTCACTCAGACTCTGTCTCTTGGAGAGGAGGATGGAGATTTCCTCACAGTGAAACTCCCTGAGGTAAAGCAGTCTCTCCTCTCAGCGCTTGGAACTCCCTGAAGGAAGAGCTGTGTTTCTCTCAGATTTGGGCTCTCTGAGGAAGGGCTTGAATTCCCTTCAGAATGGGGCTCCCTGAAGACAGGATGTATCTCCCCTCAGATTTGAGTTCCCTCAGGCAGATCTGTTTCTCCTCTCAGACTGGGGCTCCCTGAAGTCAAGGCTGTGTTTCCCTTAGATTCATCCTCCCTGAGGCAGGGCTGTATTTCCCCTCAGATTCCAGGTCCCTGAGGGAATTCTATGTCTCCCCCTCACTGTGGCTCCTCAAGCTCAGGGCTCGGAGTGGGCTCCCTGGGGCAGGGCTGTTTCTGATCTCAGTATCGGGCTGTGTGTGGCCTATCTGTGTCTCTCTCCCAGACTGGGTCTCTTTGAGAGCAGGACTATCTTTTCTGCTCATCAGTGGGGCTCCCTGAGTTAGGGAATGTATTCCCTTCCAGTTTCCTGAAGGATTGCTATATCTCCCCTCACTGTGGCTTCTCAAGGATTGAGTTCTCCCCTCAGATGAGAACTCCCTGAGGGTAGGGCTGTTTCACTTAGATTCCACTTGTGGAAGGGCTATATCCCCCCTCTTAATGGGGCTCCCTGAAAGCAAGGCTGTGTCTCCCCTCATTCTGGGGCTCCTTGAAGACAAGGTTGTGTCTCCCCTCATATTTGCGTTCCCTGATGGAGCTCAGTATCTCCTCCTCACTGTGATCCATAAGGGCAGAGCTGTATCTCTCCACAGATTGGAGCTCCTTGAAATCAGTGCTGTTTCCCCTTAGAGTGGGGCACCCTGAGGGAGGGCCGTATCTTCCTCTCAGGCTGTGGTTCTTCCAAGAGCAGGGCTGTGTTTCCCCATAGTGAGGATCCCTGGGTAGGGAGGTGTCTCCCTTTGGACTGGGACTCCCTGAAGACAGAAATGTCTCCCTTCTCAGACTCAGGTTCTCTAAAGGAGCTCTGTGTCTCCCCTTCTTTGTGGATTCTCAAGGGCAGGGTCTCCATCTCTCTTGAGGCTTGTGCTCCCTGAAGTCAGGGCTGTATTTTCCTTAAGACTGGGGCTCCCTGAGGCAGAGCTCTATCTCACTGAGGCTGTAGCTTTTGGAGAGCAAGGCTGAGTTTTCCTCACAGTGAAGCTCCCTGAGGTAAAGCTGTCTCTCCTCTCAGCTTGGGGATCCCTGAGAAAGGGCTGTATCTCCCTTCAGAATGGGGGTCCCTAAAGGTAAAGCTGTACTCCCCTTAGATTCAAGTTCACTCAGGCGGGGCTGTGTCTCCCCTCAGACTAGGGGGTCCCTGAAGGCAGAGCTGTGTCTACACTCTAACTGAAGCTCCTTGAAGACAGGGTGATGTCTCACCTCAGAATCCTATTCACAGAGGGAGGGCTGTGTCTCCCCGTCACTAAGGGCAGGGCTGTGTTTCCTCAGAGTGGGATCCCTGAGGCAGAACTGTTTCTAACCTCAGTATTAGGCTCTGTGTCTCCCTCTCAGACTGGGTTTCTTTGAGGTCAAGACTGCTTTTTCAGGGTGGGGCTCCTGAGGGCTGTATCTCCCCCCTGGACTATGGCCCTTTGAGAGCAGGACTGTATTTCACAACAGTGGGGTTCCCTGAGGTAGGGCATGCATTCCCTTCCAGTTTCCTGAAGGATTGCTAGATTTCCCCTCACTGTGGCTTCTCAAGGACAGAGTTGCCTCCCTTCAGATGTGGACTTCCTGAGGGTAGGGGTGTTTCACTCAGATTCTGGCTGTGGAAGGGCTATATCCCCTCCTCTTAATGGGGCTCCCTGAAGGCAAGGCTGTGTCTCCCCTCAGATTTGAATTCCCTGATGGAAATCTATATCTTCCCCTCACTGTGATCCTCAAGGGCAGGGCTGTATCTCTCCACAGACTGGGTCTCCCTGAAGTTGGTGTTGTGTTTTCCCTCAGAGTGGGGCTCCCTGAGCCAGACTCTCCTCAGACTATGGTTCTTTGAGAGCAGGGCTGTGTTTCCTTATAGTAGTGCTCCCTGCAGGTAGGACTGTGTCTGCCCTCAGATTTAGGCTCCCTGAAATCAGGATTGCATTTCCCCTTAGTATGGAGCTCCCTGAGCAAGACTGTATCTCCCCCTCGGACTGTGGTTCTTAGAGAGCAGGACTGTGTTTCCCCTCAGATTCTGGGTCCCTGAGGGAGTGCCGTGTCTCCCACTCACTGTAGATTCTCAAGGGCAGGATGTATTTCCTTGTGGTGCGGCTCCCTGAGGAACAACTGCATCTTAGAATGGGGCTCCATTCTTAGAATGGGACATCCTGAAGGAAGGACTATTTTCCCCCTGCTTCACACTCCTTGCTGCAGGGCTGTCTCCCCTCAGATTTGGGTTCCCTGAAGGAGCTCTCTATCTCCCCCTCTCTGTGGGTCCTCAAGGGCAAGGCTGGGTTTCCTCAAAGTGGTCTCCTTGAGGCAGATCTGTGTCTCCCTTCAAACTTAGGCTCTTCGATTCAGGGTTGTGTCTCCCTTCATTTTCGGTCTCCTCGAAGGAGTACTGTACTCCCCCTCACTGAGGTTCCTCAAGGGCAGGGCTGTTTCGGGTTCCTACGTGCGGGTTCAGTTGCTCAGTTGTGTCCAACTCTTTGTGACACCATGGACTGTAGCCAGCAGGCTCCTCTGTTCTTGGAATTTTCCAGGCAAGAATACTGGTGTGGGTTACCATCATCTACTCCACAGGATCTTCCCGACCCAGAGATTAATCCTGTGTCTCCTTCATTAGCAGGTGGATTCTTCACCACTATGCCACCCGGGAAGCCCCTGATGAAGGTCTATCCTCCTATCAGACTTGACCTCCTGAAGTCAGGGCTGCCTTTTCTCTCAGAGTGGGTCTCCCTGAGGTGGGGCTGTGTCTCATCTCAAATTCAGGCTCCTTAAGGTAGCACAGTGTGTCCTCTCAGACTAGGCTTTCTCAGGTAACCATCTTGCTTTCTTTCCCGGGATCTTTCACCTCTGCTCAAGGCACTGCCGAGTCTCCATGTTGCTGGTTTAAGCTGAAGGCCCTGCTTTCCCTCTCTGGTTTTCAGTTCTTTGGAACTTCAGAGTTTGCTCATCCTGAACCTTGGGATAATGGTGAGATCCTAAGTACCACTGAACAAGTACTTACCCTAACCCTGGATTCAGTAACAAAGAATAAAAAATTATTTTAAAAGAAAGATATATTAAAAGGGTGTGGGTTCATTTCAAAAGATGGAAATACCCTAATATAGAATTGTTTTTTGTAAACTGTTTTTTAAAAAGTGCGTTCCTGTGTCCCCTGGGAGTGGCAAGAGGCTATTTGGGGTGGTTTCTTCCTCATCCTGTGCTCAATTTTTTCACTAATACCCTAAACCTGTGTGTATGCCATCCCCTGGTTTATGAATGCCTCCCTTCAGTTCACCTGGCCTCATGACTTTCATCAATATTTCTACTAGGACAGTTGCCTGCCTTGAATTATCGATACTTTTCAGGGAAACGCATACCCATCTGATTTTAGGATTGGACCATCAGGGCAGGTTCCTTCAGGTTCTGCTGTCTCCAAGTGCCCTCTACAGGCCAAAGAAAATAAATCCTCTGTTTTCCAGCCAGGAGCCCAAATGTGCAAAAATTTAATTAAAAAAAAATTTTTTTTAACTTAATCCCTATTATGATCTCCCAGTCAGTTCAGGTAATTCATAACTTTCTACCTCCACCAACTTCTCCTCAGAAAGCATCTAAGTTCTGTGACCAGCTTTCATTCCAGCTTGTGGGAGGCATATACCCACTTTATTTATCCTGTCTTACCCAATGGTTTTAACATCCACTGTTGTCTAAATAAATTAGTTTCGCAAAATAGTGGTTTCTCTAACTCTATTGTCCTTCTATTCACCTTTCTACTTAGAAGTATGCATTCTAGGTTCCTTTTCCCATCCCTCCTCCATACCTTTACTCTCTGTTTGGAATGCCTTCCCCACTTGGCAAATCCTACTCATCCTGGAAACCCAGATGCAGGGTCACCTTGTCTCAGAGGCTTCCTGCACCAGTCGGTAGATTAACTCATTTTCTCTCTCTCCCCTTCAAGCATGGTGGCTATAGCTACAGCTGCCTGGCCTCCCTGAGCCTCTGAGACAGAGGCCCCTCCATGGCAGGACACCCAATCAAACTCTGCCTGATCTGGCACAGTGGTTCTCAGAGCTTAGTGAGCCCCAGGATCACCTGGAGGGCTTAGTGAAACATACCTGGGCCCTAGCTCCAAGGTTTCTGATGAAGCGCCTTAAAACCTCACTGGCTTAACAACGAAAGTTGGTTTCTCCTTCAGAGCATATGTCAAACGTGGGAGGGCAGGTCTCATGGGTCCTTGGAGACCCAGGATGATGATGGCTCCACCAACTTGTGATACTACCATTTCAATGCTTGAATTTAGAGCAAGAGAGGAAAAATCATGGGTGGCCTTTTCTCTGCTCACAGCCCACTGGCCAGAAATAATCCTGTGCCCTGACCACTGCAAAGTGGCTG
The DNA here is from genome assembly GCF_032405125.1 of Capricornis sumatraensis. Lineage (NCBI taxonomy): Eukaryota > Metazoa > Chordata > Mammalia > Artiodactyla > Bovidae > Capricornis > Capricornis sumatraensis. The sequence continues at coordinate 60,157,375 of NC_091078.1, read as the reverse complement.
GGAAACATTGGCATCACATGGGACAATTTGATGAACACTGGTTTCTCTATCATAACCACTCACCCCTTATTTACTGGCACACAGACACACAGATCTGCTCTCTAATCCTCAAACACACCAAATGCGTTCCTACCTTTGAGCCTTTGTAGCAGCTGCTCTCTCTGCACTAATGCTCCTGTGCCAGAGCTCACATGGTCGATTCAAATACCACCTCCTTGGACAGGCCTTACCCGACTGCTCAAAGCAGCCACCTAGTCCCTCAGATCAGCCTATTTCAATTCTCTCTACAGCCCTTATTATGCCATGTTTGGTCATCTCTTTGCTGTTTAAAGACTGTATGTATGCTCCATGAGAGAAATTGACCACTTATCACCATGTCCCCACTACCTTGAACAGTGCCTGGTCCATCATAGATGTTCAAAATATATTTCCTCAGCTCAGTAACCTAAGGGATTTCCCATTTACAGGCTAAAAAAATGGAGGACCCAAAGAGAAGTGGCTTACCAAGTTCACAGGACTACTAAATGGCAGCACTTGATTGAAATCCATGCCACTGAAACCACCAACACTATGCTTGCTTGGGTTACTTCACTGCTTCCACACATTAAAATGACAGTAAGTTTTTTGTCATTTTCTTCTCTGTCTAGTGATCCTCCACTGTCCTTGGTTTTTAAATCTCTACCAAGTCCTATGGAAGGCAATTTGACAACATCTATTTGGGGATTTATCCTATAGGTAAGTTCATGTATGTGGAAAATTACATATACGCAATGTTTTTTCATTTCAGTGTTGTGATAGTGAAAGTTTAGAATTAACTTAAAGGTTCATGGGGGTGTGTATGTTTTCACAGTGGGCACGGACCCACAGTAGAGTAGTATACAGCCCTGAAAAGTGAGAGAGCGCTTCCAGCTCTGACTAGAAGTTTATCTAATGGAAAGTATTACATTAAAAGAAAGGTGGGATACAACAGAAGTATATGTCTTTCATTTAAGTTCCCCCAAGAGCTGAATCCCTCATGTCTTTCAGATATCAACTCCTCGATGAAAAGAACAAAATACAAATCAATAACAGTGTGGTTTCCATCATTTGAACTTATTTTATTGGTATTCATCAGCAAATAAAATTTTATTGTTGATTTTGGATGCATTACAATACACTTTTTGGTAGTGGTTGCACAATGTTGATCATTTATTAACTATACTAAATTCTGCAACCTCTGAATTGCTGAATTTTACACGGGTATTTCCTTTGTGATGATGAGTAGCTCCTCTCTCTGAATACATAAAATGGTCCATTCCGTCCATGGTTTTCATATTCCTTTGTTATTCTACCTACTGCTTTAAAATACATTCAAATAAAAAGATATAAGTTCCGTGCAGTGAGTGCACACATACCACAGAGAGGAGAGTTGAAAACATAATTAACCAACACCCTCATGGTCAGAGAATAAATAGTCTGAAATCATGGGACTGAAGCTTGCTCCTGGGAACTTTCTCAAAGTATCTTCTGTGGACAAAAGTTCACACTCACTCAATTGAAGGATACATCTTTTGCCAAGGAGGTGGGAGAAAAAGGGAATGGGGGCTGCAAAATGATGATTTTACTTGCATAAGATGTTATCCTTCCATAAACATCTGGAACAAATGGCCACAGAGCACCGTGATGTGCAGTCCCCAGCTCAGAATAAATAAATGATCTGCTTGGACTGGAAAGCCACAGACACACTGTGACCAAGCTGGATAGGACAGAGAATGTTTGTTTAAAATACAGCACACACAAATAATAAATAAAAGTTTGAAACTTAGTGGATGACAGGGATGGGACCAGGCTCCCTGTTTGTTCATGGTTCTTCTCACAACACCTCTACCTTTTCCTAAGGATGGAAAGTGGCACAAGGACATGAAGGGCTTTTCTAGGAGCACTCTTCTGAAACAAGAGGGCAAAACACGTGGGTATCGAATGGCTGCAGCAGAAGACCACAGGAGGGAGAATATGCTCAAGGGTGTCGGGTCTAGAGTAAAGACCAGAACCAACGGACCACCAAAGCCTTGTTTCTCCGTGAACTGGTTTGGTGTTACCTTTGGCTGTGTTTCTACTCTTTCACTGTTGACAAGTTTCATTCACCACCTTTCCCCCGATCCCTTTTCCTTAAGGTCCTATTGGTAAAGTCACATTGGGTCTGGTCTTAATCAACTGGTTGTGACACTGGGTCCCAGAAATAAGCTGCTATCTCACTAGCTGCTTGGTGTGTCTGAAACTTGTATTTTTGTGTCACAGAACCATAGAGAGAACATTTTACTGCGGCTTCCCATCTAGTACCATTACTCCCCTGCATATATTAAAAAAAAAAAAAAAACGGAAAAAGTAAATCACACAGAACACACAGGGGCTGCCAAATGGTGCAGGAGTGTAAATACATTCTCTTTCAGGTCAGACATCTGGCCTGACAGTGGATTACAAAACATGGAAGGATGACTTCGCATTGAAGGCATAAGAAGGAAAAGTCACAGGTCAAAAAAAAGAAGCAACCGTCCGTTGGGGCCGAGCAGTGAAGGTCTTAAAGAAGCTGGGACCCCAGAAAGAAAGAACAACTAACTCTTCCATCGTGAAAGCTACGGCAACTGCACGTGGCTGCGGACGGAGGCCCCTTACGCTCTTACGGGACGGGAGAGGTGGGGTGCCCAGTGACGCCGGTGTGGCAGAACCACTGTGCCACCTGACAGCTCAGGATGTGTGGCTCTGGCAGGCAGCCACAAATTCACTGGTTTCCTATCCATGGGATAAGAAAGAACACACTTGCGGGTTTCAGTGCTTCTCAAAGGAAAGAAGAAGGAAAGACACCCGGCTGCTCCTGCCCTCGCCCACCAGCATAGGCTAGGTCCTCAAGAGAGTGATGTCCCTGCTGGGGCGTTTCCTGCAGGATCTGAAGGAAGGGCAGGGCGGATACAGGTCTCCAAGTCCTATGTACACATTTTACAGAGTCTCCACTCTGCCCCCATTAGGCACGAGGTTGATTTGTCTAGCTCAGGAGGGGATGGACAGAGGAGGGCAGAGGGAGTGTGCGCAGGGCACGGGGAGGAGAGGGAGGCGGGAGCCAGCCTGGTCTCCTCTAGGGGAAGGGCCTCTTCCCAGCCTCACCGTAAGCTAGTTTGTTTGGGGAGCTTAGCACCCATCAAGATGCCCGAGGTGAGCGTCACAGGGGCTTTCATCTGCATGCTGGACCCCACCATGGTGGGGAAGCTGCGGTTCCGTCGGATGCCGCTGTTGAGCTGGAGCCCACCGATGGCACTGGTGACGGTGGGGCATCCGAGGGGCAGGCCTTCGGGTACCAGGCCTCTTGGGACAAGGGCCTGCGCAGGGCCTGGGGGCCCACAGAGGAGAGGTCCTTGGTCCTCAGTCAAGGTGGGGACGTGGGCTCGCCCTGAGTTCACCACTTTGGCCACGCCAAACCTCCTGACTTTGTCCACGAGGTTGAGGTTGGAGACAGACACGTCGGTTTGGCTTTCACTGCTCCGGACCGCCTTCTTCTCCCTCACCTCCCTCAGGATGGAGCTGGCTGGCTTGGAAGCCAGGAAGTTGTCGTAGGGAGGGCTTGTGCACTTGAACTCAAAGGAAGGTGGAGAAGATGTGGGCGTCTGCATAGGTGAGTTTGGTGGTGTGGAGGGGATCACGGCCATCCTGGGGGTATAGGAGTGCAGGAGGGTGCCCCGACCGGCCCTGTCCCAGCTCTGGGGGTCATATACAGCCGCAGAAATGCCCCGCTCCTTTAGCAGCCACACCAGCCCCAGGGACGTGCTCATCGTGGTCGTGGACTCACGGACGTTAGTGAAGGATTCGGCCAGGCTCAGTCTCCGGGGAGTGCATGGTGTGGCCACTGGTGTGGATTTCAAGTGGCTGGCGCTGCCACAAGCCGGAGTTGGGGCTGAGTTAAGGCTGATAAGAAAACACAACAGGTCATTGATCAGAAAATGCCCAGGAGAACTAAGGAAAGGGTCTGGGCCAGCCTCCTGAAGGGACGAAGGGCAGGCCTGGGACATACTGAGGGGACTCCTCCAACCCAGGCTCCCTGGATGCCTCTTTTCATGTCTGATCCTCCCTCTCATCTGTAGAGGCCATGGAGTCTCTGAATCGGGGCGGGGGGAGGTTTACATCAACAGGAAGCTGCACTTGATTCCCTTCTCTCAGCCCCAGAGGGTGAGTACAACTGTTGCCTTTGCAAGTGAGGAGATTAGGCTCAGATTAGGTGACTTACTCAACGTCACACTCAGCTACTCAGTGGAAGATCCTGGATTCGAACCCAAGTCTGAATGAACCCAAAGATAAGACAGAAAGCCCTGTAGCAGAGAGGCGCTCTGTCTCTACCAATTCCCTCAAATTCCTGCACTCCTTCCAGGTACCCATTTCCTTGAGGTAAGATGTTAACCAGGGCTCTGGGGTATGAGAGTTGATTCTGGGTGTGGCTGAAGCAAGTGGGACACCTTGGTAGAGGGCCCCCGGGTAATGGGGAGACTGAGGCTGGAAGGTGCACATCAAGTCAGCAGCAGATCCCAGGCTCCTGACTCCCACTGCAGGACTGTTTCCTCTGCTCCCTGCTGCCCTTCAGTACTCTTCCCATGGGTGCTACGTCCACCTTGATGAGTGGAGACAGGGGAACAGATGGAGCCATGTCATGTATCATCAGACCTTCATCTAAAGAGCCACCTAGAAAAAGGCCCACTGGGTGGTGCAACCTGGTTACTATAGGAAAGTGGAGAGATTCCTCTGTCCACTTATATATGACTGAGGGCCCACTATATTGTAGAAGCTGGGATTCAGCAGTCAGGAGAGTCAGGGCAGAAAGTGTATTTTTACACTGCCCTTTTTTAAGGGCAGCTGTGGGAAATGCATTGCTGTCTGCCTGGAAACCAGAAGAGGCCCTCTTCACACAACTGCTACAGGGATGGAGTGAGGCACCCCCCTACCCCAGGCACGGAGGCCCTAAGCTGTTGCTGGATGAGCAGCTGAGGGGCACAGAAACATCCCTCCTGACGGTCTCATAAGACCTGCCCTGGCACCTACCTAAGGATATAGCAGGGGCTTCGAGTGCCCCTGGGAACAGGCAGCTGGGTGGTCCCCAGGAACTGGGGGATAGAGCCCCCTCTCCCCAGCCTGGCAAGGGACGGGCCACATAGCTTGGACAAAGCACCAACTTAGGGAAAGAGGAGGAAGGGGACAGGCTCTGGGGCAGATCCCCAGAATGAGTGGAGCAGGGACCCCTCCTGTGGGAGGACAGGTCAAAAGCCAAGTACAAGCTGCGGCGTCATTTGGCTCCACACTCAGGTGACCTCACCGCTGGTCAGTCTATATATGGTGAGGAACCCAGAATAGGCCCGTCTCACACAAGCTCGGGAGAGGGGATGCTGGTGGGTGGGGACCACAGGATTAGAAACCACAGCAGATCCTGAAGCCTAAAAAGTGGGTCTTCAAAAGGCACAGGCGGATTTCTACAAAACTGATCTACAAGCAATCGAGGGCAAAAAAAACCTGTACTTGGTCACAGAATCACTTCTAGAGGGATTTTCCATTTTTGTTTCAGGCTGCCATTCTTTCAAACTCAGGCAAAAAGCCTTCTGCTACTTACTTCTCAGGCTTTTTCATCCCTGATGAGGCCATAAGGACTTAGAGAAGAAGGCCGGGGTGCAGTGTTGAGTCCTACAGCTACCATCAGAACAGTGCCAGGGCACCAGCCTCTCCCAAGGGGAAGCTCTGTCCATTGCTTTTCAACACAATCTCTTCGAACATAAAGCTGGGGGATGGGGAAGCCAGGTTCTCCAGAGACAGGAAGGGAGATGGAGATAAGCTAAAATTTAGAGATCCCCTTCCGGTAAGAACTTTGGTTAGACCTGTATTAGTGTTGGCACTTGGCTTGACTGGGGTGTTTAGACAGGTTAGGGGTATCTGCTGTCAAGGCCGAATTAGCCAGGCACAACCACAGAGACACATCCACGCCCACGTTGCGGGTTAGTGGCGGCCACACGTGCACACACAGCTCCTTCACAGGGCCCTGCCAGGCAGGCCCTGCTGGCGGTGTGCTCACCCCCTGCCTTGCCCGTGGGCTCACTCTCTGCCCTACATCTGCTCTCAGCTCAACAGGGCCTGGGGCTGCTTCGTCGTCCTCCTCACATGACCTGTGGAGAATTATTCATAGTTGAAGGTGCTCCTTGGGGTGGCTGCTCCCTCTGAGCTGGCCCAATTCGCCTCCCTCCTATGAGATACTTTCCACTCACCCTGGCACCTCGCACCACAGAGAAAATGGCTGAGGGGGGTCACACCCCCATGTTGCGGGAGACCGTTTTCCCTTTCACCAGAAGCTCTGGGAGGCCTGAAATCCAGTCAAGCAGACCCTTCCCCCGACCCCGCCAAGGCCATACAAGTCCTCTTGTCAGATGGTGCCAACTTCTTGGAGGCACCCAAGGGAAATGGACCATACCAAGCATGTGACTGTTCAAGTTTCATCATTTCAGTTGTTACAGTGTGGCTGTGATGCATGCATGGTTCCTGGGGCCATTTCCAGAGGCATAAGGGCTACCACAGGGTTCAGTAACTCCATTCTGTGAAAGAACGTGTTCTACTGGCAAATTTGGGGGCAAAAAGCCAACAGACTTGGCCTTAGAGCCTGCGGTAGTGCCCTGAACTTCAGCTGGTTGAGGCAGGGCCTAAGAATCTTTCATGGCCAAGAAGAAGGCAACTTAAAGTGGGTCCAGGTCTCTCTATTCTGTGCTGGATATGAATCAATAGGGGTCTTGATTTGAAAAAAGAGATGGGACTTGAACAGGTGAGAGATGCTTCCACTGGCTGGAGTTGGTTTTGAACAACCCTCTTTCTGCTTCAGCTTTCCTTGACATTAAGTCTGGCAGGGAGTGTTCCCATCTCACCCCACCCTGCCCACCCCGCGGCTGGGTCCCTTACCTTGGTGTGACCCGCGTGAGCTCGTCTGAAGGATGCAGGATGCGGCAGGTGGTGAAGGTGAAGGTGGAGTTGGTCTGTGACATGCACTTCCCAGGGTGGTGGGCTAAATTGGGGGGAGGGGAGGAACAAAATATAGTCCTTGCATCCAAGTACTCCCACGAGAAAAGTCAGAGTCCCGCATGGCCCTCGACAGATGCAAGAAGCGATGAGCTACCTTGTAAACTGGATCTGGGCGAGGAAGGTGAAACGCGAATGTTCTGGGTCGAAGGTGGTCCCTCAAAAACCACACTTTTGAGCACTGGCATGCAGAGCATCGAATTCCAGCTTCCAACCCAATCCAGACAGGGTTTCCCATCAGCGTTCTTTGGCCAGTAGTGGATCCAGTTTGCAGGGCCAAAGAGCCTTTGGGGGTAAATTTGGGTTCCCTCCTCAGAGATTTGAACCGGCTTCCTTCTTTTGTTGCTTTACTTTTCTTTTCATTGGCAGATAGGTGCCAAGCTCTGCCAAGGGGAGGGGAGAGGTGCAGAGCAGGGAGGGGCACTTGCACCTAGAAACAGGGCAAGGCTCATGGGCTCCCTTTTCAGTTTACACAAAAAGGGGCTCGAGGAAGCTGGCTCCACTACTGCCTATCTGCGGTCGGCAGGGAGGGAGATGGGGCCTCAGCTGCCTCAGCAACAATGCTGCTGGCAAGAGTCCCAGGGCCCAGACTCTCTGCCAGGGCTGGGCTGACACACAGCACTATAAGCAGCATCAGTGCCCCTGAGCTGCTTTCTTGCCATTTCTAGGATGGCTGGTTTCTGATGAAAATGAGTAAGTTGTCCTCAACGTATTTCCTTTGAAAGCTCCAGAGTTGTTAAGGCAGCTGAAGACTAGGATCTGGAGCAAAGTAAATCACAGAAGCTTTACGACCATGCATCAGAAAACCGCAGGTGAGAAGTAGGAATAGAGTCTACAGGAGACATCATGATTGTAGAGGTCATCCTCATTCATAACTCAAATGTAAAAGGAAAAAATAAAAGGAAAAAAAAAGATGTTGCTCCCAATAGCATGCATGGTGAGGTCTAGGATCATCCCCCCTCCTCCCCACCAGCTCTACCCCTGCAGCCTCTCAGCCCCCAGAGACCTCCTGGGAGAAAAATGATTAGGATATTGGAGGCCATGAGCACGCTGAAGATTCAAAAGTCTGGAACAAGAATCTTCTAGCTCTTTATGGCAAGTTTTCTCTTGGATTTGACAAAAAGGAAATCAAACCAGAATAGATCGGTGCCCCAAACCTACAGATCCACACACAGGTGACTGTGTCTTTAAAAAAGAAAAAGGAAAAACAAGAAACTAGATGAAATTAAAAAAATATTGGAGACACACAAATTGAAGGCAGGCAGGACAAAGCCAAAGCACAAAAATGGTGGCAGTGACTCAGGAGCTGTGCAAGACTGGTTTGCCCTGATGGCTGTGGTCCAAGTCGTCTCTGTGTGTCAAGGAAGGCTCCGGTAGCCCCTGGCATGGCAGCCAGCACCACAGCCACAAGAGCAAACTCTCAGCCTCAAGGAGCTCCAGGCAAAGCAGGAGGGGTGTGGGAAACACATGTAAAAATAGCCTTAATGCATCTTTGCTTCTCAATCAAAAAAGTAATGGTTTAGGAACTCAGATAACTGAGAAATGACTGTGAGCAAAACAAAAACGGAAGAAGCTATGAAGAAAAGGCAACCAAACAATCACGATTCTCTAACTGCAATAAAGTCTAGAAACAAAAGCAACAGAAAACCTGAGAAAAGCATCCCAAATATCAGGCATGATGGGTTATTTGGGAGGGAGGGAAAAAAATGCAGTAAGTAGAAGTAATTAGGACAGAACAGTTATAAGAGAGAGAACATCTTAAAAAAAAAATCAAACAAAAGCAAGGCTGGATTTAAACTTAGAAGCATACTCCATTTAAATGCATGGCCAGAATATCAAATCAAAAGGTCACACACATTCACCTCCTCCTCCACCCCATTATGTATTGGATCTTCAATCGCAACAGCTAGTGTGAGATGGATATTTTAGACACCGTTGCATCAGCGGAAGCAAAACCCATCTTATGCAAATGGGTTTTGGGAATAGGAAAAGGCTGCTAAAATTCAGAGGTCATCATTCCCCTGAAGCGATGGACAGCTTGAGAAGACTGAGGTAAATCAATAAGAATCAAAAGTGCCAAAGCCAGAGGTTCAGCCCCTCTGCAATACCACTGGGACGCCTGGACCCGCCAGCTCTCTGAGTCACCACTGCCTGCCGGGCCGCTGCAGCGTCTCCCTTCCTTGGGACACAACACAGAGAGAGTGAGTCGCCACAGAGCCGTTAGGGGCTGATTCCTACAGTTCTGTGTACGGGATAGAGCATATTCCCAAAGCAGGAGGTGCTAACAGAGTCTTCAGGGCAGGGAGCAGGGGCTCAGGGAGAGGGCCCAGGCCCTACTGCACCCCAAAGCCCTGCCTTAGGTGCTGTGAGTTCACCTTGTGCTGTTCACATGAGGCCTCCAAGGACAGGGTTTCCTGGATTTAATGCTCTGACTTCCTACTTAAATCCTCCTTTTTCTCAGTCTGATTGGAGGATCGCAGTGTTGTGAGCTAGAAGTACAAACACTGACAAATACTTTCATCAAGTATTTTATTTAGGAATGAACTTGCATTTCTCCCCCTCTCCTCCCCCAAGCCCCTAATCCTTTATTATTTTTATTTGTTCTTCCTCCTCCAGGTTCTGAAACTGGTACAAAATCCTAACCTATCAAAGGGAACTTTTACACTTAGGTAACCCTTGATTATTCAAGATTGTCTCTGCATGAATTTTTCTGGGGGAAAAAAATTCTGTGATGAGTCCATGTGGGAAAAACTCCATAAACTTTTGTTTGCCCTGTGTTTCATCATTAACATAAATGCTGTTTGGGACTAATGTAGCTTTAACTGGTGTTTTTCTCTGAGGAGTAGGGAAACAAAGGCAGTTTTAGATAGAGCAGAACCGCTTTTTATCTTTTCTTTTTTAAAAAAAAGAAGATAAAAGTGATTTAAAACTACACAGTGTTACAAGATGATATTTGAAAGCCCTTAGTACCAGGCTTAACATGGGCCTGTAACTCTTTTTCTCTGCTTCTTATGCATTTCTTCTACACACACAGCCCCCATCTACAGTTTGAAAGACCCAGGAGTCCCCAGTGCAGACATTCAGCCCATCGGTTCCGGGAAGGTTTCTAGCACAGAGACTGAAAACCACATCACAAGATCTTATTCTGGCTTCTGTACAACTTTTGGTTCCTGCAAAACTTAAACAAATGAAAAGTTTAGTGGACCCACCGTACCACATTGTCTACTCTGTTTTATCTAAAGAGTGACTTAACAGAGGAATAATCTCATGGCGTGGCAGACAGAACCAGAAATTCTTTCAAGTGGTTTCTGGGGTATCTTCAGAAGATAAAGTGACTTTTTGGAAAAAAAGTCAAAAGTGCAAATGTAAAAATCTCTTTGGAGTCTTAAGATGCCAACAGAGCTGGATCCTGTGCCCTCTTGCCTTCTTGTTTGTCCTGTGGCAACCACCGACATGTGTGGGGAGCTGGCCTGGCTAAGTTGGCCCAAGTTCATCCAGCTGGTGCTCCTGGAGCCAGTCCAAAGGTGCACTTCTCCAGGGCATCGCTAGGTGGTACAACTGGACAGCAAACCTGAAACTCGGTTCCCAACCACGTGCTCCCTCAAGGCCCCTTCACTTTAGAAAAGGCTGAGTGCAAATACCCACTCAGCAGGCCACGTGGATGCCCTTCCCAGCACTAGAGCACTCTCCTGTGGTTTTCAGACATGAGGTTCCTAGAGAAAGCGCTTCCAGAAAGCAGGCTTATTCTGGAAATTTTAAGTAGGGTTGACTCCATGCTGTTTGAGACAAGTCAATAAAGCAATTCTTCATTCATTTTTCCACTTCAGGCTGCACTGGCCTGTTTTGCTGTGGTGTAGTATACACTTTGATGCAAGAGCACAGGACTTCCTTAACACCTCCTAACACAGGGGTGCGAGCAGATCCTGGTTCTGTCCACCGTGACCAAACTCCTCTAACTGCTACACACCAGGGCAAGGTTGAAAAGTCTGGCCATCTGAGTGGGAACTCCCTCAGCTCTCTAGGCAGAGACAAGAAGGAACATTCCCAGACCCAGTGGTCTGTGAATTGAATGTACCAGACTTTTCCTTCCAGATTCTTCAGGTCCCCATGGCCAGCGTTCCCTCACAAGCCCCTTTGGGTCCTGCTTCCCCAGTGGGACTGACAAGTGTGAGAGAATGCCCACTGGAGGCTTTGTTCACACCAGCCCGGCCCCAGAGGAGGCTGGAGTGACACCCAGTTCCTTAATCGTCTGCTTCTTTCAGCTGTTCCCTTCCCTTCAAGGAGCTCGCCTGAGCAGAGCCTGTGCCTGTGTCACAAATAAGAAAGCTACAAAGGAAGCTAGTTCTTGGCTTTTGCTTCTGAGGGGCTGAAGACCTGCACCTTCAGGGATTTCCAAGGGTACTTTTGACCAAATGAGATGTTTACTTTCAACACTAACTTTAGGACCTCAGCCCCAAAGACAATACAGCTCTACTGCAGAACCACTGCCAAGTAGGCTGCCATGATGTGTAGGAGTCTGTTTTAGGACATTTCTCCCACTGGAAATGGTCTCCATGTGTATGAGTATTAAATAAGCTGACCTTTACTTTCTTCCATGTTGCTTTAATTCCTCCTCTGTCTTCCCTTTAAGAATCAAGGCATCCAGGTAATTCAATTGGACTGTCCATCCAAACTACCATCTGCTGACCTAACTGTGTGATTTTATACTCTAATCTTTAACCTTTACCACATGCAGGCTCTTCGCTACACATAAATACCTAAAATTCAAAACACTGACAGTATGAGATTATTTCTGATAAAAGTACACTTTATGAATTAAAACAAAATGTTACTGAAATAAAGTAAAACTAATAATCTAAAAGTTGTTTATCATAATCCATTTTAATCATCTAAATTATTTACAAATATAACAAGAATTCATCCTTTTTAAAGACATGATATTATAAAAATTAAATAATGATACAATAATACATTAAAATATATTAATAAATATTTTTCAGCACTCAAAATGTTTTCTCCATGAGAGAGCAGGCTCTAGACAAAACTGCCTAATATACAAGTTTTCCCAATTTCCTCCCATAATACCAGTTGTTAGAAAAGAAAGGTTAATCACCTTCTGTCTTCAAAGGTTCTCCCTACTAAGTCTTCCCAGGGAGATGGCAGCTCCTGGAATTGTGCTGTTTGGCAACAGGAAAGGGGAGACCAAGGCAGAAAGCAGGCCAGCCTGAGGACAAATCCCAGAGGATACCCCAGGCCTCCCTATGGAAGCTTATCTGTCTGCCCATGACTCCACGATTATGTGCATAATGTCACTCAGGGCCCCTGGGATGATTTACATCAAGTGATGTGCTTCTTATGTTCCAAGAATCAAAATGGTCCCATAATTCCCCACCGAGGAAAAAGAGCCAAATCATTAGCCATGCCTTTCCCTCCTGCACAGAACTTTTGACACACCTTACTCAGAAAACAATCTCAGGAGAACCCTTGTCTAGATGATCAGGCCTTCTCTAAATTCCCTGCAGCAATCTAACTCATTTTGGCTACACACTTCCAATGTGATCCCTCTACAGTTTCCACTGGAGGTTTGTGTGCTCTTCTCAAGAGTTGTTGGGTTGGATTTGTTCCAGGTTAGAGGAAGGAGGGAAGAAGCAACAGATGTGCCTTTGTGTGTGGTTAGGAAAGTGGTCAGGACTTAGCTCTTCACACCTGGTCCCCTTGCCCTCGCTGTCCTCAGAGGGATATTCTTAGCTGACTTGGTAAGCTTTATTCCTTCTCTACAATTTTTCAAAGATGAACCTAATGGTGCTTCTTTAAACTCACAGCATTCACTTCTATTTCACCTGTCAGGCTGCAGGGAAGGGTCACCACATTTGACACAATGCCTGCTGCTTCAGTCACAAAATCAGCAGACACAGTGTCTCCTGCACCACTGTCTGCCTTCCAGAAGGGCACCAATGCTGATGACAAAAGGAGGTAACAATACCTAAGCTGGTTTCCTCTTTGTGAGAAGATCCTAAATAATAAACATTTTCATTCCATTGCAAGCTTAATCTGGTAACTTAATGGCTAAAAAATAAAAATAAACCTAGGTGTTAAACAATCTTTTTTACTTGATGATACCTTAAGTTTATGTCAAAGCAATAAAAATTAAAAAAATTTTTGGCCACAGGGGTGTGAACTCACCCAGGGGATGGGAGACACCACCACGAACCTCAGCTCTCACCTGCTCTGTACTATATGTGGAGTGTTGTACCGTCCATGAATGAAAATTGTCAGTCACAAAGATGAATGTGCTCTTCTGAAACCTGGTGACTTGGAAATGTCATTAGGATGATGACATTGGGTTAATTCCTCTTTGTCTGGGTCTCTCCCCCTCAGCCCAAGAAATGACGAGGTCCAGGAAGTCTGGGTAAATAGTAACCCATGTGATCCTGTGATCCCAGGGCCCCGAGCACAAAGCTTTGCATCCCAGTGACCCCTAGGATGTGTAATTCTGCAAACTCATGGTCATAACTTTAATATTGGGGGAGAGGGAGTGGGCGGGGAGAACACAGAGATCAGGCAGGGCTCTTTTCCAGATTCATCTAGAATTCTCTCTCTAAAAAAGCTTACTAACATCCTCTTAGGGTTTGCTGGATTAAGGAGAATTGCTAAAGCACTTTTAAAAAATCCACTTTGAACACATGTATAAATTGGAATGAAAACACACATATCTTCACTACAGTTAGGAAATGAACAGGCTGATTTCTGAAGTGCTGTCTGAAATCCTGAACACTTTCTGGGCTTCTTCCAATTTTAATGTATCATGCAGGTAACACATTCTCTCATTAACCTTCTGAACATTCCAGCACTCAAAATTTCCCCTAAAATTGCCCAGCTCAGCTCAGTTTGGAGGTCATCAGGGAACTCGAGAAGCTGCCCCTTAGATGTGGGAAGCAACCCAGAACAGAAATGGGGAGCTGATGCTCAGGGTTAGGGGGGGAATGACGTGGCAATAATCCACTTCTTTTTTAGCAGCCTTTCCTGCTCCCCTTCAAGAGCCTGCTGGGCCATGCACCTCCAAGATGGGCAAGGAGCCGCACCCATTTGTTACAAAAGGAGGCATCAGACTCTATTAAAAAACGGAACCCCATGATGGGAATGCTTTCATCATCACCCACACAGACGAGCAGAAGCTACAGACAGAGAGCTACTACGGATGGTGCTCGAAACGGAAGTGAGAATGGCCTGGAACTCTGCCTCTGGTAGAGGTGCCAGGTTTACAGGACTGATGGCGGTGCCCTCACCAGACCCCTCCTCCTCCTCCTCCTCGGCCGCTGGCGGCTCCTGCATCTCCTCTGGGAAAGCCTGAGGCCGGCTTGGGTAACTTCTGCTGCCTGAGACAGTCACACGTGCTCGGGACCTCTCACCTGAGGTCTCTGGGTGCTGAACTGGCGTGGAGGTAGCTAGGCCTGGGAGGGAAATGTGGTCACCTGTGTCGTCTTCTTCAAAGTCGTTAAGGCAGTATACTTCGTCCAGGTCAACATCCAGTGTCCTGAAGCCCTTGGTGACCACACCAGGCCGGGGGTCCAGAATGCCCCCGAGGTGAGGCTGGGCCAACTGCTGCCAGTGGTGAAGGGTGGCAGAACCTTGCAAGGAGAAAGGGCAGGGGGGAAGGGGGTGACAGGGAGAAAAGAGGGTTAGGACTGGAGTCTAAGCTGATGGCTCTTCACCACCCTCCAGCACGGAGTGCGAACCCCGCGGGCCCTGGGCGCCGCAGGTGGACTCAGGGAGGGACACCCACGGACTTGCCTTGCCCCCCTCCTGCTGTGTGTCAGGCGCCAACCCCCTTCCATGCCCAGAAGGAGCACTAATCTCAGGGCAAAAATCCATTTTTTTTAACAAAGTAAAATCAACATCATACTATGTGTCAAGGATGTTGGGTGACAAACTCTTTATTTTAAGCAACTGATGTCAACCCCCAAATTCAACACAGAATCACTTTAGACATAGAAGAGGAAAAAATAAGCACGACAAGCACAGAAAGAGGTGTAGGGGGCAGGGGTAGATATGTGGATTCTATGCCAAGCACACAATACTGGGAATAGGGAAGACAGCAGAAACAGAATCAGATGATGTCAAACCAATTCTAGGCACCCACAACAAGAGAAAAGCAAAAACATACGATCATAGCACACGGATAAATGGTGGGCATGGCCGTTACCTCCTTTACCTAAGTTTCCTGTATGCTGCCAGCAACCTTGACAGGCTGCAGGTTTGGGGAGTGGGAACTGGCTTAAAGAGATGTGATTTAAGAACATGTAAGTCCACCCAGAGGTCTGAAGCAGAGGAGCTGATCTCCTCAATGACACCAGACCCTGGGACTCAGATGACGCGGTGTAAGGTCTGTAATAACACCAGAGCGTGTCCCTGAGGACCTGGAGGGTGTACCAGGTACTCACAGAGAGAGGTATTCCAAGACCAAGCCTTCTTAGGAAGCTGGGGCTAAGAAGCGTATGTACTGAAGAACAACATCTCAGATCCTTTAGCACGTTGCTCTGTGCCAGGATTCTGGCCAACCCATCTGCCAGAGCAACTCTTTCCCCCTTAGGACATTATTATCCCTCACATGGCTCTGGTATTGGGGGTGCGCGGCCTGTGAGGCTGGGCATTCTATCCCCATTCCACAGATGAAGAAGCTGGCTACACTGAAAACATGCCAAACTCAACAGAGAGACTTTGAAAGTGGTTCTCAAGCATGAAAATGCAAGAGCCTTCCTGCACAAATAACTCTCAGACTGTCACTGCTGGCTTGCTGAGGGCATCCTCTGTGAGGAGAGCAGGGAGCCCTCCAGGCTGCCCTGCGGGAACGTCAGAAAGGGGAACTAGGGAAGCCAGGAGCCAGCAGCTCAGGAGTCCAGATAAAAGAAAAGGGAGAGGGAGGCAGGCAGTGGGGCCAGGAAGTGGTCCAGGAATGTAGCTGAGCCCCCAGTCCTCTGCCGTGTGCAGTTGAGTGCACTGCCTCCAAAACACTGCTGAAAATAATTTCTCATCGGATAGTCTCGGCCAAAGAGTCTTAAAAGGGTTTTATAGATGGACGATTTCAAATCCACTTAAACCAGAAAAAAGTCATACACACTTTGGAGTTTATCTGGGCATTAAGTGTCACAAGTACAATAGCAACCTACTTAACTGCAATCTACTGAATAAAAATAGACAATAGTCTAAATGCAAAAAGAAAAGAAAAAAGACCAAAGGTGCATATAATGAAACAAACCTGTCCATGGGATCCTAAGTCCTAGGTTCCATGGCACTATTTCTGTACAGAGACATGCCATCAGGGCAGCTTGTTTTATATGTATCACCTCAACTCATTCCTCAAAGCCACCTGTCATGGTTAAGTATTATGACACGCACTTTCACAGACAGAGGTTTACTGAAGTTACCTAACTTCCAAAGTCACTGAGTTAGTTGTAGCACAGCCAGTGTTCAGTGCTAAAGGCCTAGTTCTTTCCATAAACTCACCCCACTTCCCTCCCCAAACCACAGGTCTGAAAACAAGCAAGGCCATCAGCATTCCAGCCAGGAACGTGGGCTCAATGAGAATCTGGAGGAATACACAGCGGGCAGTGGAACTTCCTCATGGGTGTCCAGGGCCTGCCAGGGGATGCAATGGGGTTTCCGGCCACTGGGGTTCTCCTGCCACTCCTGGGGACCTCCATGCATAGTAATCCAAAATGGGCCCACTGTTTGTATTCACTATTCACACATCCACATCCCTGGTAACAAAAGTGTACTGGGGAGAAATTTTAAAGAATTTTGATACCCAGCTTGGAGCAGCACAACCAGGACTTAGAAGGAAGATGAGAAATCCCCAGGTGCAATGTGGCCACATCACCTCTACCTTTGGAAGCAAACACACTGGAAAGTGAAGAACTGTGTCAAGAAAGTGCCAGGTCTCCCCATCCATCTGAAGGGGGTTCTAGACATTCACAATGCACCAGGAGGCTGGAGGCCTAGGCCCAGAAAAGAGTCCGGTGGGCCTCCGTCTTCCATCTGTTTAACAGGCTGCCCCATTTTCCCCACCCTATGCATGAGTCCAAGACACAAATGAGGCTACAGAGAGTTGCTATTTGGAGTTAAATAGCCTACAAAGTACACCGAGTTATTTGCATTCCCTGAAAATGCAGAGCAAGGAAATCTAGTGAGACTACAATGGAAAGATTATGCTGAAAGATGCATAATACTTGGCTTTTTATCCCACCTCCCGTCACCATCACCTTCTCCCAACCACATGTGAATGACACTGGGGTCAGGCAGGCAAAGAGAGGAAATGTTGTGTTCCCAGTCAGCACCAAGATGAAGGCCTATGGAGCAGGGTGTGGAAAGGGCAAAAACATAATTACAGTCACTACCCTTTTCCTTCTGTTTGCTTTCTTTCCACACCCCACTGTTTTAACTAAAAGGTTTTCATGTCACCAAAAGAGAAGAAGACTCAATCCATTTATGTCAGCAGGGCACCTGAGGCTTAAAAGTTAGAACTAAACTTGCTGGATAATGGACAGCTTGGAAGTGTGTGCTTTTCCCTAATTACATATTAACTTGTTTATTTGGAAATACTATCTGGTTATAATTAGAAAGGAAGAGCAAAATAGAGGGAAAAAAATACTGTCTGACTCATCTTTTTAATGCAGATATATCTCTTTCTAGTTTGAATGTTTTGTTTGTTCTCCACCTACTTAAAAGGTGTAAGGTAAGGTGAAGAGACAAAACACCTAGCCCATCTATTTTGGCTGGCACCAATGAGCAGACAGCAAGATTAATCAAACAGGTAAGGAAGACAGATGGAAGGCATAGATTGGCTATCTGCTATGATCCCAGCCAACATTCTCCAGGGGCCTCACCCCAGGTACATTTACCTGGGTCACTGGAGAACACGGGAATCCTATCAGCTTCTTGGCGGTCCATTGAAAAAGGATGTAAGAACATGGCACCACCACAATGCTGGTCCAGGTCTCAACACTGGTAAGGCTAGCCTTTTTACCTGAGTTACCGGAACAGGAATAAGTTCGAGGAGCCTACAAGTTAATAAGTACCTAATAGATGCTGAGCATAATACAAAACACATCACGTTTATTCCTTGCCACAATCTTGTGTGGCAGACGTGAGCCCTATTTTACAATATGGGAAACAGGGCTCAAAAAGGTGAAGTAACTTAGCCAGCATCACAGTTAGAGCTATAATGAACACAGCATCAGGCATACTTCTATGTCAGCACTCCACCATATCAAATTAAACACAGTAACACAAAAAGGTAATTGCAGAGGAAGAAAAAAAGTTGATTGTATTTTAAACCGTTAAGAAGTCAGAGGACTATAAAATGGAGCCAGAAGGCTAGATTCTAACGTGAGAATACCTTATAGCCCATATTGATAAGACATGACTTTTTAATGGTAGTGATAAAGGTTCCTGGTGAACAGAGTTCTATAGATGAAGTTTATCTTGCAAATCTAATGGGATTTGTTCTTATTCTATTAATTTATCACAGAAATACTGCTATCTATGTCACAAGATTAAAAGAGAAAAAGATGACTTGGTCAAAATAATTTCTTAAAAAAAATCTCTTCTAAAATATGCTTGGAAAACCAGTCAAAAATATATCCTTAGATGATCAATGAGACACAAAGTAAAATGTAGAAAGCAGACAAGATAGAGATGATAAATTCCAATGACCTTTGAGAGACAAAGGAGAAAAAAGAAAAGAAAGGCAAAAAGTAAAATTGCAGAAATGAAAAATTTTATTGAAAGAAAAACAGACATAATAGTGAATCAGAAAACAATCACCAAGCTTACAACTGAATAAATTAAAAAAAGGATGAGCTATCCCTCTTCTGAAATCTAAGGACCTACATTATACAATTTAGAAGTAATCATGAAAAAGAATGTTTGTCCACCCTCTTCCTTCCTTTTCAGAATATGGGACCCCGCATTTCTTGGATCTTTAACAAGTACAAGCTCATCTTACAGCATGCATCCTAACAGAGGTGATACTCCAGCTCCCACTCCAGGGCTGAAAACTGGTTCTTTTGGGGTGAATAAATGTACTCTTTTTAGGCACAGATACACATATAATACGTAAACAGTATATCTATCACATTACATTTTCTGAGGGGATAGATTAGGAATTAATGTCTAAAATGGGTTCTTAAAGAAGTTGAGAAATACTGCCTTTACAGAAATTCTGATTTGGCTTTGCATTAGATGTACAATATAGAATTAAAATATCTTCTAAAACTCTCATGGGTTTTCAAACAAAAGAAGGTGAAAAAAATGCATATTACAAACACCTGATGGTTCTTAGCAGGGCAGTGATAAGTAAAGGGAACATACTTTATAATGCTGAAAGCAGAAAGAGAGAAAGAAAAGTGCTTCCATGAGTTTAATCATCTAGGGTGTTCCTGATACCTAAACCTGAATGGCCCCTGGAAAAGGTAGGCTTAAGGTGGTACAGAGCTCACTCTCCTTCACACCCACCCTCTTCCGGGCCCCCCAACTGTGGAGCACACTGCATCTGAAGAAAGCCACACCCTTTTTGTTTGAAGATCAAAGCAGAACATGTGAAGTCAACAAACAGGAAACTGCTTTCTCATGGTTACTGAATAAACAACTTAAAACAAGGTTTGCTTTGCAGCCCCTCCCTGACACCAAATTTTCTGAAAAGTCAAAGCATCAATTCTCTGCACTCCTCAGAGCCCTCTGACCTGACCTAATTGACTCCTGAGGATGTCAGGAGCGCCTCTGCCTTCCCTAACCATTTGTATTTAAAAGATTCTGAATGCAAGAGAATTAGGAAACCAGCGCCAAACACGTTTTCTTTTCTTTGGCTTAGCTGATGGAGGTTAGTCTGGGCTGTATTTCCAAACCTGCACCGCGAGAGGTGGAGATTGGGGCACTCAGAGGAACTCAAACCAGCAGCGGGGGTGGCTATCCCGGAAGAAAAAGGAGTAGGCGTTACAGAGGTTGCCCGCTTTCCGGTGGTGGATCAGGGACCACAGGGAGTCGCTGAGGAGGGCAGAGAGGGGCCGAGGCCCCTTGTGATCACCTTCCAGCGGCTTGACGATCTGAAGCTTCTCCGGCAGGTAGGAGCGGCTGCTGAACGACATGCCGGAGAAGCCGGTGAACTCGGAGAAGCGCGAATGCGTGCCCAGGGACATGATGCTCTCAGTGGGCGTCAGGGAGCCGCTGAGCAGCTCGCCCTTCTCCGCCAGCTCCCTGAGCTTCCGCTCCTGCTCCTCCTCGAAGAACCTCCTCTCCGAGAGGTAGTTCTCCCGGCGGAGGGACAGCCGCCGCAGCGCCGTCTCCAGGTCGTGGGAGCCCGGGGTGCCTGGCGTGCCAGGCTTCTTACTCCGCTCCTCGTTTCTAGAAGGAGGGGAAACGGGGGGGTGAGCGCGGAGCAGCCAGCAGGGGGCGCTGGACAGCACTGTCCTTACTACTAGTTTCCGGGTGGCAGCTGGAACTTCTAAGGAAACCAAGGCAAGCGGCGGCTGCTGCTGCTGCTACTGCTAAGTCGCTTCAGTTGTGTCTGACTCTGTGCGACCCCATAGACGGCAGCCCACCAGGCTCCTCCATCCCTGGGATTCTCCAGGCAAGAACACTGGAGTGGGTTGCCATTTCCTTCTCCAATGCATGAAAGTGAAAAGTGAAAGTGAAGTCGCTCAGTCGTGTCCAACTCCTAGCGACCCCATGGACTGCAGCCTACCAGGTTCTTCCGTCCATGGGATTTTCCGGGCAAGAGTACTGGAGTGGGGTGCTAATGCCTTCTCCAAGGCAAACGGCTAAATGTAGGCAAAAGTGGGGAAACGAATGCCTGTCCAGAAGAACAATTCCCTCTGTTGGTTTTTTCTTCCTCAGGGAGGTGAGGAGGGGGCTACTAAGGTGCAATGAAAACTTGCAAACACTACATAATAAACCCAGCGCCTACAAATATCTCCCTCGTGACACCTAGGGAAGAAACCTTGTTCAGGCTGCAGTTCCTGGTCTCCAACAGGACAGTTGGCTCCAGGGATGCGCCTTTTTCCTCTTGAATTTAGGGAGCTGAGATCTCTAAGAGAGTTCTGATCCAAGCTAGTGGTTATCAGCGGCAGGGGATTAAGAGGTACTTCGTATAAAATAAATAAGCTACAAGGATATACTATACAACACAGGGAATATAGCCAATATTTTATAGTAACTATTAATGGATTATAGTCTTTATAATTGTGAATCACTATATCGTACACCTATAACTTACATAACATTGTTCTGCAACTATACTTCAGTAAGAAAAAAAATAATAATTAAGTCCAAAAAACCCTCAGAGTTCTGATCAAGCATCTTCCAACTATCTGACTCATCGGTCAGAAAAACTAATTTTGTTAAGTCATAGGAAAAGGATGGACAATGAGGGTGGGGGTGGGGTTCCTGCAGGGCTTCAGGAGGAGAGGGAGAGACCACTGCCAAGGAGGACCCACCCCAGGCATGCAGAGTGTGGTGGGCACTTGCCAGACACGCTGCACCCCAATTTCTAAAGCAAACCAGATTCTGGTCATGAGACAGAGCCTGAGTCCTCCTCAGCCTTTCAGAATCCAAGCTACAAAGGGATTCATGAAATAAATGCTTAACAGATAGAGAGTAACAGAAAAAAAAATATTCATTTATCCTCCCCTCCAACATTTTACAGAAAAGCTGACTTCTGGTGTGTCCTGTTACACCCCTTTAAACTGGTTAACATACCAGCATCAAGATAAGCATTAGCTCAGCCGTTTGGCACAACAAATTTGAGAACTGAAAGGTCTACACTTTTCAGGCCTCCCTCTTCTGATGACTGGACCTGTGTTCACTCACCCGCTACCTATCCCCCAAACAGAAAGATAAAAGTCCCCGGCTGGCTCACCCCAGCTCGGCTGACTCTGTTTCCAGGATGATGCTGTTGGTCTTGTTGTCCAGGACCACGTTGCTGATGTCGCTACCGTAGAAGCTGGACCGGGGGGTGCTGACGCAGCTGGACAGGAGGGAGTTCATGGCTGAGGACTGGTTGGAGCCAGGGATGTTCATGGGGGACGGGGTCAGAGACCTCTGCTTGACGACCTGGTTGATGTTTCTCACGGTCTCAAAGACTCGTTTCTGGTGACTGGGGAGAATGCACAACATCGTCCAAGACTAAGCAGATGCAGGAATGACCGTGGAATTCAACCCTCCCAACACTATTCACTGAGGACCCAACAGGCAGCAGGTCCACTATGACCCCCAAGCAACCCGCCACTCTGTACCTTCCATGTTTCTTAGGGGGTTGGTTGGAATTCAAGAGATTCAACGCCCACAGAATTCAAGGCTCCACTACATGGTTGTGTCCTAAAGGTGATGCTAGCTAGAGTGATACTGCTTCCCACTTCCCCTAAGCTTGACCTACAAACGTATTTAATACTAACTTTTGTCTCCCACCTACTATTTTTCTTGATAGTCTCTAGAATGCAAACTTCAGGAAGGCAGTGTTTACTGCTAAGCATATAGCAGGGCTCAAAATATTTTCATAGAATGAGTCTTTGTCAACCATTCATATTTTTTTAAAAAGTAAGATTTCAAGTTAGTCTTAAACATCTATAATGAGATGATAAACACTAGATGAGTCTCTTTCCGGCCCCCTCGCCCCCGCCACCGGAAACTGCCATCTCTAAGAGCAGAACTGCACTGATGTTCATTTGTTCCCTTCTAAGGAGAAAATGGTAGGTGTGTTTCTGTAATGGCTGCTTCTTTCTGGGTTGCAAACGGCTTCACATGTGCACTGAGGTTTAGGGACACTGGTCGCTCCCGGGGTTCCAAGTTCTGTCTATGGCATTTGGATACAGAGAAAACTTGATTAAATCAAACTCCAGGTTTATTATGCCTCTAAGCAGGTCAAGTGCAAGGTTTCAAGTTAGCAAGAGAGATGATAAAGGCTGACACCCCTAAATGTATGCAGAAGGGAAATGGAAGCCTTGCTCACACCTTCCCAAAGAGCCCTCTGTACCTCACACATACATGTGTGCTCAGTTGTGCCCGACTCTTTGTGACCCCACGGACTGTAACCCACCAGACTCTTCTGTCCATGGGATCTTCCAGGCAAGAACACTGGAGTGGGTTGTCATTCCCTTTTCCAAGAGATCTTCCTGACCCAGGGATCAAATCCGAGTTTCCTGCATCTCCTGCCTTGGCAGGTGAATTCTTTACCACTGAGCCACCTGGGAAGCCCTTCTCTGTATCTCATACTGCATCCTATTTTTCTTTCCTTAACAGATGTTTAAAATACTTTATTTATTTATTTTAATTTTTATTTTTACTTTATTTTGCTTTACAATACTGTATTGGTTTTGCCATACATTGACATGAATCTGCCATGGTAAAAATACTTTAAAGTAATGTTTTCCACCAAAAAGAAAGATAAAAGTGAGTGGGGGGGTGTCAAGACAGAGCTTGTGTGACAAGAGATGGGAAATACATCTGTCCTTCCCCAACTTTCCACAAGTTCATAATATGTATTTAAAACCCAACCAGAGGAGCCATTTGGAAGGAGGATGTTGTTGTTGGCTTCATTCTCTAATTTCCCTTAATCTGGATCGTCTGTGGAAGGACCACAGTGCACTTTGGTGCCCACCCCACAGCCCCTGGGAGCTGAGAACCAAGGCCTTACGCGATGTCTGGCGACTCCGACTCTTCCAGCTGCAGCTCCTTGCGCATGGTTCCCTCGATCTCCGCCGCCAGGGAGTCCTGAGAAAAGCCGGGAGACACACAGCGAGTGAGCAATTCAAGTGCTCTATCTCTGGAGTAGAATATGAGTGTGTGGCCCCTGCAAGGGTGGCCAGAGAAGAGACAGCAGCCAGGTGCTCCAGGGGAAGGGAGACGAGAGCAGGTAAGCACATGGGGAGCTCCATCCAGTGGGCAGCCCTTCAAAAATGGACTTCAGAGTAAAGATTCAGGAGATGAAGGAGAAAAACAAAGACAAGCTAGTGGGAAGTAAGGTCCGAGGGTGGAGACAAGGAG
Organism: Capricornis sumatraensis; assembly: GCF_032405125.1. Classification (NCBI taxonomy): domain Eukaryota; kingdom Metazoa; phylum Chordata; class Mammalia; order Artiodactyla; family Bovidae; genus Capricornis; species Capricornis sumatraensis. The sequence goes on along the minus strand of NC_091078.1, from coordinate 60,133,276 downwards.
GGGAGTGCTGGACCCCATGGATTAGGTGATGAAGCATCAGAATGATGCTTATAAATGAATGACATAATTAGGATTAAAGAGGAAGCCAGATATATCGAGTTAATTACTAAAATGTTAATAACAGCAAGTGTGATAGAGTAACTGGTAACAACTGTCACTCTGAGTGGGAGATTAGCACAGGTGGTATTTTGGGACATCTGTGGCAACTGACAAGTGCTATTATGATAAGACCTGTGATTTTGATGGATGACAAAGTCCCAGAGATGACTGTGCTGCTGTGCTTGTTACCGCAGCTGCTGTGGTTTGTTACCTACCTTCGCAAGGGAAGGAAACACCAAGTGCAATTAGGGATTAATGAACATAAAAGATAAAATCTTCCTCTGAAGTTCACGGGCTCCCTAAATCCTGTCTGTAGATCCCAGATTAAGAACTATTGCCATAAGGTGAGAGAACTGGGAACATACTTGAGAAAAACTGCTACTCACTGTTTTATTCAGCAGTTAGAAGGGGCTGGGAGCAAGGGAAGCAGATCCGGGCGTTCTGCTCCAGAAGCATGGGCATGATGCAAGCTTTAGATTGCCTTAAATACCTTTCATGCATAATGCACTTTATAAATAGCCATCTTCAAAAACTGAGCTCTGCCAACAGCAGAAAAAGGCAAACAAAAGCTCCACCTCAGCAAATAATAAAAATCTCTCAAAAAGAAATTCATGTAGACCTTCAATTCAGCTTTTCTTATGGCATGGTTTAGTTTTAAAAAACATCTGTCCTTGAGAGCGGGGAACGAAGGAAACAAGATGGCCCCGGGAGACGAGAAACTGGGCAAAAGGGGAAGCGAGGCAGGGGATGTACAAAGCTGCACGGGTCGCCTGTGAGCCGAGCGTAGTGAGCTCGAGATCAGTGAATTCGGGGGCCAGAATGTCCTTGTCTGCCTTCATTGGGATCACTGAATCACCCACGTGCTCCTGGGCAAGTTGACTGTTGATGTTGTGTCTTTCTTTTCGGTTTTCCTTAGCTTTCAGTCAGGCTGAGATAGAGTTCCAGCCTGACTTTATATGTGAAATCAAAGGAGAAAAGGAGACTATGATTTAGGAAAAGTGGGCCAGACAGCAAGGGGTTGGGGTAACAACGTCAGCAATGGGGTGGAGGGTAGGGAGGAATAAGAGCCCTGAGTAAAGGCCAATTCAAAAGGGACCAAGTTTCACAAATATTTATACAGCCCTCCATGCCTATCTCATTTAGGGGGCTTTTCCTCAAGAGTTATTCTCAGAGAGAATTGGTATTTCATCAAACCATTGAAACAGAGCCTGAAAACTCCTTGGTGGTTGGTTTTTCAGTCTGTTGATTCAGCCACCCGGATCTAATGTCTAGTGAGGACCTGTGACGCTACCACATGCCAAGCACTGCACCAGGTGCAGAGTATTAAAGAGAGGGAAGGAGGAAATAGCAAGTAAGACATGGGCCCCCACCTTCAAGGGGCCCTAGTTTGACAGAAGAAGATAAAATGAGAAAGTTCCCCAACCAAATATTACTGGGAAATGACCAGCAGAGGGGCTCCACCCTATGCCACCCAACCACCCCAACCCTGGGAGAGGTCAGCCTCCTGGAAAGCCCTCTTCTCAACCACATTCCCCTAAGGTATAAACACGAAACAGATCAGGCCAGAGCTAAAAAAATAAGACTGTGGGGGAAATAATATAAAAAATATAAAAATACAGCACAAAGCACAAAGGGAAATGTTTTTTCATATTACAGATACCAGAACCAGTGGGAGAGTTGTTAATAAGCGTATAAAGAACTAAGAACCGTAAGGCAACTTAAGAATTCTGGAATGCACTTGTGAGGCCCAAATAGCACATACTCTACAGAAAAAAATAACATAGAAATAGCATCTTCCAAATATCTGAGGTGCCTACAAAATCCAGTTCCTACTACATTTATCTTCTAAGGGCAGGGGTAAAAAAGATAGATTCAGAGGGATGGAAAATAAAGAACCAACTTGTCTCGTGTGGTTAAGAAGCTACTGGCTGGGTTCACAAGCCCTCAGTTTGGATCCAGATCCAAGCTGTAAAAGGGAGAAGCCAGCCACCCATAGAGACTCAGCGCCAGACCTGCCCTCCTCCCAGGAGTGCCTGCTAGCCTGAGGGTGGGAGGCGGGTGGCCAGGCGGCAGGTGGGCACTCACCATAGGAAATAGGCCCAGCGAGTGGTAGCGCCGGGACGTGGTGTTGGGCATGGTCTTGTTCCGGAGGTTCTTGAGCTCCTCCTGTGCCTCGTGGAGCATCTCCATGCACTCCGCGTACTTGTCCTCCAGCTCGCGTAGCTGCGGGAGACCAGGAAAGAGCAGAGAGGGCTCAGATGGTGAGACCAGGTACTTCCCAAGAGCCCGGAAGACCCAGGATTACTAACAGATGTCCTGGCCCCCCACCAGGACCAGCTGTCCTGTGTCCTGAGGCCAAACAGTCCTCAAGGCATGGTTTCTCTAGAACTTGGGGGAAGCTCGCAGACTCAGAAATCTCCTAAAAGACTAACAACTGAGACAAAACAAACGAGAGGGCAAATCATCACTCCCTCATTTCCTGCCACATCTTTGAATGGGGTTCCTTCTGCACACCATGTTCGGTGTCCTCTCCCTTATTGGAATATTTGTCAGGAGCCTGTGCACGCCAGGCTCCAGGCTGGTGAAGAGCCCAGCCTCCCAGGTGCTCAGGACCAGGGTCAGTGGAACTGGGAGCTGCCTTAGGAGTAAGAATGACATTCAATTCATAATGAAAACGGTTGCTAAGAAGGATGGGACCCACAGCCTGTCAGAGGGAGGCTGATGCGCCCCAGCTGGGATGGGGGCCTTATGAAATGAGGGAGAGCCACTTACCTCGGCCGTGAGCTGCCGCTGAGCATCCTTGGCAGCCCCCAGGTGCTGGACGAGTTCTTCATTTTCCACTGCACACTAGAGCGTGGGAAAGGGAAGTCAGCTTCTCTTTTACGACACTTAGCAAAGTCTAACATTTTCCCTCTTATCAACCAATCCATTATGATCTTATCACACACCTACAAGGAGATTTTCATCTTATCCTGGAGTAAAAGTCTGTCTTTTAGTTTTGAAGGCAAAGTCCTTCCTGTGTCTGCATCCATTCCCTATTGCCCACCTCCTCATCCATAGTTGGGCTTCCCTGGTGGCCCTGGGAAGAATTCTGTAAAGACTCGGCCTGCCAAGCAGGAGATGCGGGTTTGATGCCTGGGTCGGGAAGATCCTCTGGAGAAGGAAATGGCAACCCACTCCAGTATTCCTGCCTGGGAAATCCCCTGGATAGAGGCGCCTTGGTGAGCTACAATCCCTGGGGTTGCAAAGAGTCAGAGACGACTTAGCGACTAAGCAAGAACTTTCATAATCACAGCTGCTTTCTGGAAGTCTTTCACCTTGGGCTTCTAGCAAAGGCCTGACATGGGAAACAACTGGTTTTTTGCTGCTTCATCTTAAATCGAAAGGGGACATTGTTCTGTGCAGAACATACAGGTGCCCTGTTTAAGGAGAAATGCTAACCTAGATGATTTATACCTTAAATTCCCAAACTCTCTATTTATAGCACCTTTACGTGTCTTAATGAATTCCATTCATTTGCAGATTTTTCTTAGGAAAATAGATAGTGATAAATATGATCCCCTTGCCAATTCAGGGTAACCAGTTTTATGCTATTGAATCTGCTAAGCTTTAGCAAAAGTTCTCAACGGACAGCCCAATTTCCTAAAATATGAATCCAAAGGGCACTGTCTTTGGGGTAAATGGCCCCCTTCTTGATCTCAGAACTGTCAGAGAAACAGAAGCCTTACAGCTTTCGCCTTCTTCTGCAAATCAACTATTTGGGAGAGGAGGTGTGTGATCTCTTCCTGCTGGCGAGCAGCATCCTCTGTCTTCTTGGCCAGTTCCTCAGAGATGCTGGCAATCTGCACGTTGGCGTCCCCTTTGACCAAGAAACAACAATTACGAGAACCAGAGACAATGGTTTCTTTGTGGTTTGTACAAGGAAAAGAAAAGTCGTTATTACAAGACAGGGGAAGAAGTGGAGAGGGCACATGACGATGAACTTGGGGGGAGAGTCCTCATCTTCCTCTATGGGCTTGGTCTGTCCTGAGGAGGAACCAACCCCTAGCTGTGGCTCCCAGGGTCAGTATGGGAGCCTCACCTCACTGCCTAGAGTCACCTCCCCAGAAATGAGGCAGGCTTTGGCGGTCAGCCCGGAGGCACCACGCCAAACAGAAGGCGACTCTCACCAATTCCACATGTTCCATACAAACACATCACCAATGACAGGAACTCCTGTTGCACTCTGTTCTAGAAAGGAACTATTGCGTGCACAACAATTCCCCTGGGTGTTTTCAGCCCATATTCAGAGCCATAACTCATTTTACTAGATTTAAACATAGGGTGTGTTTCACTGATATTTTGCTGACACTCAAAATGTTCTGTTTGCCCTTTTGTCTGATCTTAATGTGTAAACTTCTCATGGAGAGGGTGGGGGAAGGCACATAATATTTGCAAAGCTGAGAACTCTGGCCTCAAGGTTCACACATCAAATGACTAGAAAGTTATTTTTCCACACCTTCAGTTCAGGACTCTAAAGCTGGACCTAATTTAGCCATTAAATAACCAATATTCCTGCAGAATGCCAAAATGAAAATTAAACAGCCATTTTGGTGAGAGACTGAGACTGTATGGCTGACAACCTCCCACCTAGTTTGTCATAAATGAGGGTGAGGGGTGTCTCACAAGATCAGGGGAGGCCTCTAGTGTTCAGGAAAAAAATGCCAATGAGCCCAGGCTGGCAGGAAGACCACATTCTATCAAGTGATGCAAATCCATCCGGTCTTAAGGATGGCCGATGAGAAAAGTAAAAGGTGGGGGAACAGGAGTGGCAGGGGGCGGGCCATACTCAGCTCCTTCACACAGTCGTTGACCAGCTGCTGCTCTTTTTCTTCGTAGGTGATGGTCTCCGTCTTTAGCTGGCAGGCCTGTGGACAGGGCTCAGGTCAGAGGCCCCACAGCCACACCTGGTCAGGCCAGGTGATGCAGCAAGGGCTAACCTGGGTCTGGAATGCTGCCCTTCAGCATCTCCCCAGCTGTCACCCATTGCGCCCTCAGATACAGAAAGTGAATCCCAACCACTAGAGGGCACCATGCAAAGCAGTTGCTGAAACTGTGAGCCCCTCTATTAGTCCGCCTGTCTGTTCATGTGTGTCTGTCCAGGCTCACAGTCATGGATCCCTTTGTGACCCAAAACAGCCTATGACACATCCTTGCCTACAGTGGGCATTCTAAGGATAAGCCCCACAATAAGAAGGGTTAACAATTACCACACCTGCTACGTGCTAGGTATGGTCCTCTGAGGTTCACAAGTGGGAATCTGTCCTGCTGTTTTCAGATGAGCCAAAACAAGATACAATATGAAGGCATTGAGGTTCAGAGACCTAGGAGCTATGCTTGGACTCTGGATGGCTTTGCTCCTGGGTGTAAAGGTGGGAAGACAGAGATCTGAAGGCTCCAAGAAAATGCCCCAGGTAGAGAGGTATCTCTGAGCTCTCAGGTCCTGGCCCCAGACACATCACCGTCCTGAAAGCTAGGTGGAGGAGTCAGAATCTATGGCTGGGATCAGATTCCCTCTACTTGCTTCACATGATGACTCTAACAGAGGGACCGATCACCATGTGCCTGGGGCCAGAGCATTTACTTAGGGTGGATGCTGGAACTCAGAATGGGGAAAACTGGGCTAGACTCTTTGTTCGGCTGCTGGCTGGCAGAGAAAGCTTGGGTAACCCTCTTGATCACTCTGGGTTTATGTCTCTTATGAGAGGCTGAAAGAGGTGAGGGCTAAGAGACATGACCGTTTTCTCAGGCATAGGAGCATCTTGTTAAGCCCAGACATGAGGCTCTTTGCAACAAGGGAGGCAAGTTCAAGGTGACAGGTGGTCTGCCATATTGAGGGACTTTGGGGAGCCCTGGGCCTGCCTAGGTGAGCTTGCAGCTCAAACTTGACAATCCAAGGGCCTGATAAACAGGGCTGAACCAAACCTCTGGCTGGAGGGCAAAAGCTCAGTGATAAATAAACAAAAAACACTAAATCCCTATGTATCTGTGTTTCTGGATAGGGGCAGTGGGTAAAGGGAAATTATGTGGGTTTGGAGTCACAGAGACTTATAAACCCTGGCTTTGTTGTTCACTAATTTGGAAAATCTTGGGCAATCAAAACACCTAGCAGCCTGGGTCCTGGTTTTCCCAGGGTTTTTCCACCCTTGTTATGAAGACTTTTTTTTTTTTTTTAAAGAAAGCAGGCAAAGTACCCACCACAGTGACTAGCCAACCAGAAATACTCAAAAGCATGAGTTCCCAAGTTGCTTCACCTCAACTTTTTAAAGTTAGTTGTCTAAGAAATATGTCTCCAAGTACTATTTCCTTTGAGCACATCTGACCTGCAGTAGCATGAGAACAAGGCTCTCACACCCGGCCTCCAAGCTGTTTCTACATCCGAGCTGGAGACCACCAGAGTAAGGCCCCACCTTCCAGAAGCTTTTGCCCTAACCGTGAAGGAGGACGGTCTGCCACTCTTACCCGTCCTCACACTGCACAATTCCCTGTCCGTCTGCTGCAACCAGGATGGTGTGTGCTGCCCGGCTTATAAATGAGGCATGCCCACTGGGCACTTGGTGTGGCCGTGACCCAGGGCCAGGTGGCCCTTCCGCAGACCGCCACCCTTGAGAACGGCAGGGCTGTAATTACGGCTGTACTCGCCAGATAAGCACGCTGGGCCACCACCCTTGCAGAGAGGGGACAGGGCAGGGACTGCACTTCACCTCGGATCGAAGTACAACGTTCTCCTCTTCAAGGTCCTTCAGCTTCTTCTGCAGAGAATCCAGATGGAAGTAATTCTGGACGGAGGAGGACGACTCGTTCCTCTTCAACCTGGGGGAGAAAGTCCGCTTCCTAGGGAGGGAGACACTTCCTCCCACCACTCGGCAAACCACACTGCGGCACACAGATGGGGCTTTCAAGGAAAGCTCGCGAGGGTGTGGATGTGACAATGATCCATCAGGCCTCTCCCTCGCCCCCAGGAAAACAGCACAGGCTCGCATCACTTCAGTCCCACATCTCAACCCTTGGCTGCCACTTTGCCTCAGATTTCTGGGGAACCAACTCTATTTCAAGCCTGTACAACTCTGGGATGCCTTCTATCTGTCAGGAACTATTTTAAGTATTCTATATGTATGAACTCATTCAGTGCTCACAGCCCTAAGAACTAAGTTACTATTATTACCCCCATTTTACCAATGAGGGAACAAGCACAGAAAGGTTAAGTAACTTGGCCATGAGCACACAGCAGTGAGCCCCAGAGCCAAGATCTGAACTCGGGTCACTGGGCTCTAGAGTTCACGTTCCTTATAGGAGACTCTGCTGACAGAGAAGAGGACCCCAAGAAGCCCCCACAGATCTGCTGGCCCCTGTATTCCCTCCAACAGCAGAGCCAGCTGTTACTCATTCACAGCCAGGCCTGATCAATCTACACTGACAACTAAGCTGTGAAAGACCCAGGAAGAGGCTAACTAAAATCCCATCAGAAAAGCAAGATCAATCTGTCTGAGGCACTCAGATGCTTGGCCTGGAGAAGGCCGAGGGCAGCTGGCTTGTGCTGCCAGTGAAGGTGACCCTGTCTGGGCAACTCCAAGGTCATGGACCACAGCCAGCGGTGCTCTGGCCTCTGGAGACAGGCCCTTGGTGACTTACGGGGTGGAGCACACAGATTCCGGCTCACTTTCCTCCGCGGCGCTGGTGTAGAACTGAAGCAACTCATCCTTCATGGACAGTTCATGCCGGAGCTGTGACACCTGCACAGACCCAGTTGAGGCCCATCACGCACTCTCCAAACAAGACATCATCCCCATTCATGCTTAAACACTTCCTGCCCAGGGACAATATTTTAAAATTCCTCATTCAAAGTGAAGGCACATCACTGATTTTGTGCTATTCAAGGAAAACAAAGGGTTGTGTTTGATCCTATCTAAGAAACATACGATCAATTACTTTGTGGCAAAAAACCCCTCCACTTAAATTTGTAGTTTTTACTCTAGTATGGAGAAGTGAGAGGGGACAAGCAGATGCTAGAATGATGGATGGGGTGGGGGTGGGGGGACAAGACAGCATATGGGCTTTGCCAGTAAACAGATGACAACTGGGAAGACACCCAGAGAGGTGGACCATGTTATCAAATGAAGGAAGTCATTTACTCCTGCCCAAACCAAATTCCACCTCAGATCAGGAACCTGGCGAGGCCAGCTCTAGGTGGGCAGCAAGCCAGTCGGCCCTTGTTCTTCCACCTGGAAAATCTCACAGCCCCATGTTGTGACCGCTACACCCTCATGGGAATTCTGGCCACGCGTGGCCAGATCTTGCTTTGCACTCAATGCTTACAAGATAGGAATTCCAGATACAGGAATAAAAGAGGCAACCATCAGGAACTGGCCATACCAACTACTGCAGGCACGGTTCTACAAATCACACTTATTTATACTTGAGGTTTAAAGTAAACAAACCTGAGTCATAAAATTGTTCACCTGCCCTTTCACTATTCAGCACTGATGAACAGGCAACCAGCAGGAGAACTGTAATTGTTCTCATTCTTTCTTGTTTCAAATTTGATTTGGGTTCTCTAGTTTATTTCAACTTTTCCTACATAACACAAGTAAATATATTTTATCTTCTGTGGTAAAGCCAGTTTTAGGTGCTTAAAGGCTTCGGCTTCAACACCTAGACATCATTTAATGATGTGCCAAAGGAAATCAGTTTTCAAAGTCCAGGGTTCCCCAAAGGAAAGAAAGGCACTTCCACCCTCATAGGGCAGGATGTACTCTGTGGAAGGTGAGGGAGCCCCAAGCAAGGGCAGCAAAGTGGAGAAACAGCACGTGAGGGCAATGGGGAGCCATTTCCTAGTTCCTGATGGCATGTCTCTCTGCTCAGAAGGGGCCGAGGAGGGGGGCAGGCTAACCTTCTCTCACACGTGGAAGAAGGGGGATTCAGATCAAGATGCTGGAGGCCGGGAAAGCAAGGGTTAACTTTATTTCTTATACCTTATCAGTATCCTTACCTCACCATCTTTTTTTTCCATTTGTTCTATTTTTAAGAAAATTTTCATTGGGGGATAATTGCTTTACAATGGGGTGTTGGTTTCTGCCGTACAACAACATGAACCAGCTATGTGTTTACATATATCCCCTCCCTCCTGAGCCTTCCTTCCACCCCACCCCTTTAGGTCACCACAGAGCACTGAACTGAGCTCCTTGTGCCACACAGCAGCTTCTCATTAGCTATCTGGTTTATACACGGTAATAGATACATTTCAGTGCTACTCTCTCAGTTCATCCCAGCCTCTCCTTTCCCCACTGTGTCCGCGAGTTCAGTTTCTAAATCTGCGTCTCTATTCCTATCCTGCAAATAACCTACCTCATCATCTTTTAAAGAGAACCCAGGATTAAAACCTGTCTTTATACAATGCTGTATGTCAACTGTATCTCAATAAAACTGGAAGAAGAAAGATAAATAAAAATGACAGTAAACCCTTAAAAAACTTTTTCTTACCTAGTGGGTACTCTATTTCATCATATGAAATGATGATTAAACTGAGGCAATAGCTGGGAACAGCTTTAATGAGCAATAGGTCTCAGTACATCTTAGGGACATGCATGAGGGCATCCCCTCCCACTAAGAAAGTTTCTGATAGAAAATAAGGGAAAATAAATGAGAAGAAGGAAAGCAAAGAGTCCTCACAGTTCAAATGCCCTGTTCAAAGGATAGTCAAGATGATGGCAAAGACGCTACCAAGTGGGACCTGGTTCTAAGTTTCTAACTCTTGCTGCAGCAACCCCACCTGACCCTGCAGCCTTCCTCCTCCATCGACACCACATTCCTGCTGGAAAACCAGGGCTGCTCTGCTGTGACCTCAGCCCCCAAGTTCCATATAAATTGTTCACAATGATGGGGGCTGACGACACCAGCCGAGATTTGTATCATTGAAATGGTAGGGTTTCTACCGTGAAAACGATGGGCTACTTTTGGTTTTGTTTTACAAACACAAAATTATACTACTGTACTGACTAAGGAGCCATCACTGCCTCGCTCTGCAGCATGGCTGGCCTCCGGCTGTGCTTCCTTCTCTATCCACCCACACCCACCCAGGCTCAGGGAGCCCCACGCCTTGCTGGAATAGCTTGTGTACCCTTTCACCAAAGCTCTGAGTGCCTTTCTCAGCCCACAGGGTGATCTGGACTCTTGGAGGATGGGGACTGTGACTGGTCCAGACTGTGGGCCTACTGACCACACAAGGGCGGGTCCAACTTGGACCATCCCGTCCTCATTGTCAAAAGGGGTAAATGATCAGAAGAGGTAGCAGAAAGTCAGCCCTCTGTGTCTGGGCTGTGCTTTTCCCAACAGGACCCTGTTCTATCATCACTTTCTTCGGCTGTACCCACGGCACCCAAGACCCTGCAGACGGCTCTCCTGCAGAGGCCGCCAGCGCCTCACCTCCTCCCTGATATGCTCCACCTGCTCCTCCAGCAGCTCGTTCCTCTCGGTTAGTGTCTTGTTCTTCTTCAACAACGACTGGCCAATCCGAGCAGCCAACTCTAGATCCCGCTCTTTCTGTGAGAGACAGAAGTGAGAACAGACATTGAGAAAACCCATGCATCCAGCAGGAGCCCATAGGACTCCGTGTCAATGAAAGAAAACAAGGGCGTTTAGCAATAACAATGGATTACTGAGTCACCATCCATGCACTGGCCTCTGATACATGTTCAAAGAGCAGCTTACTCAGTGACACGGACCCCAAACGATGAAAAGGAACCTTCCATCTGATGAAAACAAGTCTCTCCCTGCAGGTAAAAAACGTGCTTTCCAAAACCTTTCTATGCAACTGCTTTTGGTCTTTGTGTAATCATTTGATAACCTGTCTTCCTACCTGTGGGCTGGGCTCCAGTCACCATGAGTGCCCAGCAGAGGGAAACACTCAGAAACTGTTTACAGGATGAAGGAGTGAATCTAGAAATTCCAAGTGTGCTAAAATAGCCAAGGCAGCCTCTTTGGCATACTTCAATTAAGATGGGATTTACTGAGTTCCTTAGATTCACTGCGTATGCAACAAAAATATTTAAAGTGACTCTAAAATAGAATACAGTTTTTTTTTTCAACTTATGGTTACTTAGACTTTATTTTTTAAAGAAACAGTTCTAAGAATGGAGAAATAATGCATAAAATCACCCTACTTCAGAAACAAAGACTGTTGCAGACACAGAATTTTCTGTTAGCTCAGCAGCTGACATTTAGGGCACAGCAAGGTACAGAGGAAAATCTTTAGTGGCATATAAAGGTCCAGCTGGGTTTATGGGAGGAAAGCTGGCCCCTGACAGTGGAGACAGTGGGGTGGATGCCATCACCAAATCCAGACTTACTGATCCTTGCTGATGAAGCCACTGGCCACCAAGTGTACATTCACGTGCTCACTTATAGGTTGGCATGGGGAGGAGAACTCTGGAAAGTGAAATCCTCTTAGATGTCTATGCTAATTATTCTGCTCATTTGGTGTAAAAAAGCAGAAGACCAGGGACATGCAGTTTGAGCAGAAGAAAGCTGGGGAGGGGTCCCACCTTCCGATAACCAAGTGACCTTATGGTTTACACTTAGCAAGGATCCTCTAGATCCATTCTTTCCAAACACAGATTATAAATCATCAGTAGTTTGAGAATCATTCTAGTCATGGCAACTAACATTTTGTTTTAAACGACATTCAACAACACAGAACTGACATACCAAGGTGCATTCCACGAAGGAAGGTTATTATCTCATGTTTAAATGTCACTTGTCACATATTTACCTACAACCTAAGAGGCATTTCTTAGAGTAGGTACCTGTCCAAAGTTTAACTGCTTCATGTGAACTATTCTACCCTATAATTTGAGAGTGTGGGTTCTGGTTGAACATCCCTGGGGCCTGGTTCCCTTGTCTGTGAGAAGAGGTCGGGTCAAAGAATCTTCCAGCTTTACGATTCATTGAGTTGTAAGACTTTTCAGACAGCAGCTTTTATTTCCAACTTTTTTCATACCCACCAAATGATTTCATGCAACGGAATAGGAACACACCTTCCTTCGCTCATCATGGGAGTTTCAATGAATTATGAGCAAAGCATAGGCTGGGGGGACTGGATCCAGTCGTGATTTAACTCTCTGGAGCTCTTACATGAACGATGGTCTCTCTCCCCTAAGTCTTCCATGATCCTGAAGCCTGTAACTGCTGCCACTACTGTCCCAGAAGACAGCTGGGGGTCATGTCAAGCGAGCCATAAATTCTTCCAACTCCTTCCCCATCTGTGCCTCCCCCTCATGCCCACCCAGGGAACAAAGGGGACCAGTGAGTTTGCCCAACCAACCGAGACACCCCTCTCTGTGCATTCATCGGCACTGGCTTCCACGTCAAAGCAGAGTCCTTATCTCAGTGGCCCTTTATCATTTCTCAGACGCCAACAGTTTTGCATAGTTGGTACCGGGAGGAAATGACCCACAGGGATTGTGTGAGGGAGCCCACTTCTCCAGAGGCTGTCCCCAAATTACCAACCAGTGTAAGTGGTTTCCACTGGCTGCTGTTGTTTAGATGCCAAGTCACATCTGACTCTTTTGCGACCCCATGGACTGTAGCATGACAGGCTCCTCTGTCCATGAGATTTCCCAGGCAAGAATACTGGAGTGGGTTCCCATTTCCTTCTCCAGATAATCTTCCTGATCCAGGGATCAAACCCGTGTCTCCTGCTTGGCAGATGGATTCTTTACTGCTGAGCCACCTGGGAAGCCCTTTAGCTGGCTACGTCTCAGTGAAAACTGCAGCCCCACTGTCCAAAAAAGCATGGTCTCCATAACTCTCACTCCAGCCTATTAAACCTCTCTACTGGAACCCGCCCTCAGACTGAATGCCCAGCAGGTGTTTTATGCTCTTCGGCTCACTGACTACTGTTCTGTGTTGTTGCCATCACGCATACATGCTGCTAAGATCCTGTGCACAAAGACGTTTCATACACAGATTTCAGTGCAAACAAATCAAGCCAAAATCATAATGGATAAAGACAAGCTCAGCAAGGCACTGCTGAGCAAATGAAGGACGCTGAAGGCTTCCCACGGCATACAGGAGCCAGAACCCAAGAGGAATGGGGAGCAGGCAGGGGAAGGAAATAAGTGGTGGTGGGCTCAACCACAAAGCCCCCCAGCCCTCCCAACCTATGCTGATACACCCCAAACCTCAGACCCAAGGCCTCCTTGCCTTACTAAAGGGACGACTCTCACCTTGTCTACACCCCAAATCTAATCTTCATAGTAACATACATAAAATGCTCTGCTGGGGAAAAAAAGGAAGTTACAACAAAAATATTCAGAGATGAAACAAAAACCTTAAACAAAAAGGTTGTGAGAAGGTCTCTGGTTTTCCTCAGGCAAAAGGCTGGCTGGGTTTCTCCTTAAGAATTTCAGGACCGAAAAGAGTCTTCTTACAACCAGCCAAAACATGATAAATATTTACTTCTAAAACCAGGAAAATGGGTAGGAAATGACCACTGTCCAAACTTCAGTGAGAAAAATGGGACCGTAACACATTGTGACCCTGGAAACAAGATATTAAAATAACTGGTTCTTTGATTCCCCAGGAGATGGCAGCCAGGTGAGGCTCAATCTGGCTCTCGCTACTCCCTATCTACATCAAAGTTTTCCTGAAAATTTAAAAGACTGTGACTTGCATCTCGGCCTCTTTTACCAATGAGCACTCGAGCTGCCTGGCATGGCCCCAGAGATGGAGAACAGCCTGCCTCCCACACTGAGCAGTTGACTCATCTCATTCACCCATTTAAGGATGAAAAGCATGACTAAGAGGCCCCCAGAATAACCCTCTCCGTAACTGGGGAGGAGGTAGCTTTGCCCAAAGGTAAATTCCTAGCAGCAGCAAGCCAGGGCAAGCCGCAGAATCCTCTTCCCCTTCAATGAGAAGCAAACTCTTCGGGCCAGCTGAGGGCTGTGCGTGGCATCCGTGCAGATCCTGCTGGTACCCCATCTGCATGTGGCAGGCATGCAAAACCAAAAGAAACAGAACCAAAGCCAGGAAGAGTACAGCATAGGACAGCTGTCACGTGCCTGGGACAATCAGACTTTAACCAGGAAACCCTGCCCAGTTCCAAAGAAAGGCGGCAACTCAGACATGATTCTTATCAAGAGGGAGAGGAATGCTGTATATAGGGTATACAATGCTGTTATATACAAAACACACAGATGCACCCAGACCGTGGCCATGGGGAGCTGCTAAAAATAAAACAAAGAGGGCAGAGCAAAGAGTCACCTGAAGAAACTGCCCCACAAATATTCCTTTCAACAACTCAAACAGTTTTTTTAAAAACACGACAACATACTTTTTATAAATGAGTGACACTCATTTAGGAAATTAGCTGTGAATTGTTGATGACCAGAATCTAAATACTGGGCTGGAGTCCCAGTCTCCTCTGAACACAATCCTCAAACATCGAAGAAGAGATGGGTCTGGCCCTGTGAAAGCCTCGCCCAGCCCTGCCAGCTCACACTCACCAGCCGCCAGCACCCATGGGCCCTGGACACTCATGAAACAGCATCCCGTTAAAAACAAAAGTCAGCCAGTTCATGTTTTTAAAGTAAGAATGTCTCATTGACAATCAACTAACCATACTCTCCAGAACTAAATAAACAGGACAATAAACGACTACAGTCAAAAGCAACAGGGCCACAGTGGTTAAGGGCCCGGGCTAGAAAACAGCTGTACTACGTGGGCATCCTCTGTTCTCTCAAGAGTAGGTCCCTTCTCTGTAGGATGGAGCAGCAATGGCATCTACGTCTGAGAACTAGCATAGAATTAATGAGATGATGCACGGCAGCAGCTAATTCTCAGTCAAAGTTTACCCTTATGAATCAGCATGACCACAGAGGCAGGCATTTATCTAAGGCCTGTCATTTCCAAGATTAAAATGGAGAAGGAAGTCATCCAACAGGGTTCCTGCCTTGGAGAAACTTCTAACCAACCCAGTTGGAAGAACAAAGCTAACAGAACAATAGGATGGGGGGCACGGACTACCTGTGGCTGGGGGTGTGTGGCAGCTTCAGAGGTCCCCAGTGAGCCCTGCAGTACGACATTCAGAGGCAGGAAGAGACAGAGGGGCCAAATGGTGCAAAAGGTCCCATGTAGGAGAGCAGGAGGAAGGTACCAGGGAAGAGTACAGAAGAGGATTCAGGAATGTGGTAAAGTGGATGGCCTTGAATGCCATGCCAAGGAGTGCTGAGTGTCGGGTTTGGGGGTGGGCCAGGTGATTACAGAGGGTTTGGGAGGGTGGCAGTTGCAGAGAAGAAAGGGAGAAAACTCAAAATCTCATGCCAGGGCTCCAAGAGCCGTGACAGTAGTCTTGGGAAAAAATAATAAAGGCACAGACACAGGACCACCTTCAGAAGACTAACTGGGTATGGGGTGAGGAGTGGGTTCAGAAACAGGGCACTGTTGGGGGAAATGGACACAGCAGAAAGGGGTCTGTAAAAACCATTTTCGAAAGTTGGTGATGTTAGCTGAGCTAGCCTACGAGGTGGCTAATGCCAGCTGCCCAGACGGATGCAACTGGAGAACCACCAAGAGGCCAGTGCTCCTAAAATGCCTCAGCAAGGGCCCTGTCACACAGCCAGAAAATCTAATCTCACTTATTTGGGGCTGAGGAATTTGGGACTTTCCTGACATGCAGATGGTCAAGTGGGTCTCAGCTCCTGCCCTGTGTCTGCTCCAGTGGACCTGCCAGGGGGTGGCCTTCAGGAGAATGAGAGGGAAGTGGGTAGCCGGGGAGGTGAGCCCTCAGGAATGGGGCATGGGGGTGGATCAGAAGGGTCCTGTCCTCAGAACAGGTAGGAGAAAACTGGGTGTACAGAAGGGAAGAGCACAGGCAAAGAGAGACATGAAAATGGGGTGAAGACCCTCCCCAACCCAAGAATAAAACCTCAGGTGCCACACTTCTGCTTTGTACTGCCACTGGCTGAAAATGAGGATTTCTGTGTCCTTCGTATCTTTCTACTCTATTCCTCAAGAAGGGCTAATGAATAGTCACATGACTCATATCGTGCTAGATTCTAGAGCACAAACCAGGATCTAAAAGTTAACACCTCTGCATTTGAGGCCTGATTTTGTGGGGAGAGTGGAAGAAGTTTTAAAGACGGGCATTTATTCAGCAAATACTGAGAACCTACCAGGTTCTGGCCTGTTCTAGGCATGGGGATACACACAGTATACTCGTCTGCTTCTAGAGACCATCAGAACACCTTAATTCTCAAATGCCAACAGGATGCTGAGAAGAAATTGAGAAAACCATAGTCTCTAGAATGCCTGCAGCTGGTCTGATCCTAAGCAAGTTTCCTAAATTTTTCTTGCCTCGCTTGTTTTGGTTATTTCCATGCTGACACTGCATAGTAACATTCTCTTAACCTGACTAAGTAAAAACAACACAACAAAACAAAAACATTACAAAGATATGGATAATGATGTCTTTTTTGTGACATTTTCATATACATTTAATATATATCAGTAGTATATATTTTAAGAGTTTATAAAGCTTCAACTGGGTATTCTATAGCAAGTATTTAAATGTTACCCTATTCTGTTATTAACAGATTCCTTTTAAAATCCAAAATATCTTGTACAAAATTACAGTGACTAAAGCCAACATAGCTACCAGCTCAAAAAATAAATAAAAAGCCACTGAATCATACTCTGAGAGGGCTCAATTTCTGACATTCTTCACCAAGAAAAATAGTAATGTCTGCTTTAATCAATATAAATTATAATCAGTCAATTATAAACGACTCTTTGCCTTTCCCCGAATCACTTACCTCCTCAAGAAGCCGAGTTACAGCATCTATGTCATTATATGTTTTAGTCATCTGGCCAACTCGTTCAGCACATAAAACTGCAAGAAATAAAAATGACCATGTAACTACCGATGCTACAAGTCTGCCAAACAAAGTTTGGCCAGGTTCAGCCTTACTGGGTTTGATTCCAGAGAAAAGCCCCAAGCTGTGTGGGTTGAGGGGACAGGGGTCTACTAATCACTGCAAAGTCTTGACACTGCATATGTGTGTGTGTGTGCATGTGTGCGTGCACATCCGCACGTGCACACTCGGGGGTGTTGCTGAGGGCAAGGCGCTGGAGTGGAAAGGGGTCTGGCCTCATATCTGGTCATCAAACCAAAGTGGGTCAGCAGCACAGTGAGTGATATATAAACCACCAGAAAGAGCCCTAGGATCTAGACCCCACTTTCTGTACAGACCCAGTGGGTCCTTTCCAAAGCAGTTCTTGGTATTAATTATTAAACAATCTTAACTGATAATTCCATAATGGCCCAGCCTCCTCTTCCCCAAATGGCCTAAATTCTAAGTCTCTGCAACTAGTTTCCAAACCATGAAAACTGGGGTGATAGATTTTTTTTTAATTTAATCCACACACACAGAGTCATACACATGGTATTTCATAACATATGCCATTTGCTTAAGAGGTCTTAAGATGATGCCTCCAGGCCACTTCAGGACTATGTCTTTGTTTTTCCATTGGAGAAAAAGGGTGTGCACCGAAAGAAGGCTTTCATCTCCAGAAAAATCTCAGGGTTGTTTTATTTTAAATCAATGGCAAGGAAATGATTTGTAGTCCAAACACCGTGAAGGTAGCATGGGTTTTATTCTGAGGAGGAAGGAGTGAAAGCAAATGGATTTAGAGCCAAAGCATAAAATTTTTTGACACCAGCCACTGAGGGGCCAAATAATAACTTGTTATTAATTCCTCAAAACTAAGACTCTAACAAACAATTCTTTTAAGAGTAAAAGACTTAGTTCAGCTTTCGCAACAACCCACTTGCAGTCACAGCCCAGGCAAGGCCTTTGGGAATTGAAGTGTATTTCTAACCAAACTCAGTAGCATCACTAATGGCTAATTGCAGCTGGAAAGCAATAGGTCGCTAAATATTTTATAAATGCAAGCAGAGATCATCCTAGTGGGTGAGCTCAGAGAAATCGGATCTGTTGGAATGATTTTCTAGTTTAAGGAAGAGACCTGAAATCTGGTTCCAAATCTGAAACCCTCCCAAAACAGGGTCCTCTGAGCCAGGATGGGGGACGGTTCTTCTGCTGGCCTCTCCGCCCAGAGCTTTACGGCAGAAACCCTCTGGCCGCTGGCTGGAGGAAAAGCAAGGGAAATGTACAGGGTTGGTGAAAACCAGAATTTAACTTGGTGGAGATGGAGTCCAGCTCAAATTGCTCTAAGCAGTTCACCAGCTTGAGGTCACAAGAAACCTTAAGTGCAGAGTCCAAGGGTGCAGACAGGAGCTGGTTTTCCTGCTGCACGGCTGTGATGCTCTGCAACGGTGCACATAAGACCCCGAGGCCTCCAGCCAGCTCCCTCTAGAAGAGTATGGTGAGCCGGGGCATCAACGGGCAAAAGGCCGCTATGCTGAAACCTGTGCCGTGCTGCCTCCAGAGCCATCTAACGCCCACCCTAGCTCTCCTCAAAGGACCGGGTCCTTGGCTTTCCTGGAAAGAAAGACAACCAGGCTACATTTTAAACTCATCTTGGCTCTGTGCTACCCTAACGTAAGAGAATAAGACTCAGAGCACCTTTTTTGCTCTGGGATTGAATTAATTGAAAATTATATTTACATTTTAAAGCTGTATTTTTGAATTGAGATCACTGTAGTTAATTGTGTAGATAATCATATGCAGATGTAAGAAATAACACAGAGATTCCATATACACTTTACCAAAGTTTTACCCGATAGAAACATTTTGTAAAATAATATCACAACCAGGGTACTGACATTGCTACAATCTAGGAATCTTACTCAGATTTCTCCATTTACTTGAACTTGTGTGTGTGTGTGTGTGTGCACGCGCGCACGTGCATGTGCGTGAGTGTGTGCACCTGCACATGTGAATATTAAGCTTTATATGATTTTATCACTGGTGTAGATTCATTATCTACCATCACAAGGACCTGTTGTATTGCCCTTTTATAAAGCTATTTTTTTAAAAGATTTAACATGCCTTAACAACTGAACCCAATAAAACCTACACCTGGACCAGGGTTTTTTCCAGCATGAACCAGTCAGGCATATGTCATCACCATACATGGTGACAGGAGGCGAGGGGTACGGAACGATGCAGAGACTTCCAGGAGGCTCTGAGGTCCCTGACAGCCCAGCCACAGAAGTCAGAGGCAGAAATGAAAAACTACTATGGAAGCATGTGCTCTGTTATTCCAGTTAAGTTTTCAAAAACACATATAATCCCAATGGTGATGGGGTAAGGGAGTAGATTTATAATAAACAGAAAAAAATAGAATAGCCAATCAGTTCTGTTCAGTCGCTCAGTCGTGTCCGACTCTTTGCAACCCCATGAACCGCACGCAGCATGCCAGGCCTCCCTGTCTATCACCAACTCCTGGAGTCCACCCAAACCCATGTCCATCGAGTTGGTGATGCCATCCAACTGTCTCATCCTCTGTCGTCCCCTTCTCCTCCTGCCCCCAATCCCTCCCAGCATCAGGGTCTTTTCAAATGAGTCAGCTCTTCACATGAGGTGGCCAAAGTATTGGAGTTTCAGCTTCAGCATCAGTCCTTCCAATGAACACCCAGGACTGATCTCCTTTAGGATGGACTGATTGGATCTCCTTGCAGTCCAAGGGACTCTCAAGAGTCTTCTCCCAACACCACAGTTCAAAAGCATCAATTGTTCGGCGCTCAGCTTTCTTTATAATCCAACTCTCACATCCATACATGACTACTGGAAAAACCATAGCCTTGACTAGACAGACCTTTGTTGACAAAGTAATGTCTCTGCTTTTTAATATGCTGTCTAGGTTGGTCATAGCTTTTCTTCCAAGGAGTAAGCATCTTTTAATTTCATGGCTGCAATCACTATCTGCAGTGATTTTGGAGCCCCCCAAAATAAAGTCAGTCACTGTTTCCACTGTTTTCCCATCTACTTGCTGTGAAGTGATGGGACTGGATGCCATGATCTTAGTTTTCTGAATGTTGAGCTTTAAGCCAACTTTTTCACTCTCCTCTTTCACTTTCATCAAGAGGCTCTTTATTTCTTCTTCACTTTCTGCCATTTGGAGAGAACTGCAATTTTTAATTTTCTTTTTTGTATTTTTTTTTTTTTTGTAATGACCATGCCCTGATGAGAAAAACATTACTTAAAATATTTTCCAGGAAATATTTGACTACAATATAGGGTACTCCCTGAGGTAACTTTTAAGAGTAATTCATAATAGCACCATCTTACATTTACCAAGCACGCTAACTACAGCCTGGCCTTGTTCCTAGCCCTCTAGATTGATTATCTCATTTACTCCTCAGAGTAAAAAATACTACAGGGTAGCTGCTAAGTCACTTCAGTCGTGTCCAACTCTGTGCGACCCCATAGATGGCAGCCCACAGATGGCAGCCCACCAGGCTCCCCTGTCCCTGAGATTCTCCAGGCAAGAACACTGGAGTGGGTTGCCATTTCCTTCTCCAATGCAGGAAAGTGAAAAGTGAAAGTGAAGTCGCTCAGTCGTGACTGACTCTTCGCGACCCCATGGACTGCAGCCTACCAGGCTCCTCCATCCGTGGGATTTTCCAGGCAAGAGTACTGGAGTGGGGTGCCATTGCCTTCTCCACTACCGGGTAGGCACTCACCTTAACCCCATTTTACCAAAGAGAAACTGAGGCCTAGAGAGGTTAACTAACTCACCCAATGTTACACAGCTAGCAAATGGTGAATTTCAAAGTAAGAGGAGGCTCCTAGCAGAGGCAGCAGCTAACACTTAAGGAGTCCCTGCTATATCCAGGAATTTAATGTGCTTTTCTTGTTTACCTCTCAGAACAATCTTGCAGGGTAGGCACTATTTTGATGAGTATTCTATGGATGAGGAAACTGAGGCTCAGAGAAGTTAAGGACCCGACCCAAGGTCACAGCAAACGAAGCTGCATGTGCTGGGGACTGAGCCAAGGCCAGTCTGGCTCCTGTACCGAACTAGGGAACCATAGAAGATTCCAGGGCACGGCTGAGGTCAGCACAGATCAACAATGTTTAAGAAGCATAAAGAAAGCAAAAAGCGCCCGTACTTTAGGTCAGATCTGTGACGCTGGTGCCATGAGGCTCAGGTTTTCATAGGAGAATCTACCACGGCCACGAGGCCCTGGGCAAACCCCGTAATTATGTCTTGGGCTTCCTCTTCCAAGAAACGAGGACTAACAAATGACGCTTTAAACAGTATGACAAGCACAGTCTGCACTTTTCAAGCACCAATTTTCCAGATACTCAATCTACAATAAACCATCTCAAGTTTCTCTCTCCATGAGAACAGTATTTCAAACAGAAGTTCCACTTCTGAACAAGGAAGCTCTACCAAATAAATCTACTTCCACCTGAAAGGTACTGAAAACAAATGAGAACTTTATGCTCAGTAGGAGCCAGATATAAAAGACCATATATTGTATGACTCCATTCATACTAAGTATCCAGTATAGGCAACTTATAGAGACAGGCAGCAGATCCGTGGTTCCCTGGGATGAGGAGTGGTGGTGCTTTAGTCAATGAGTCATGTCTAACTGTTTGTGACCCCATGGATAGTAGCCAGGCTACAGTCTGTAGTCATGGGATTCTCTAGGCAAGAATACTGGAGTGAGTTGCCATTTCCTTTTCCAGGGGATCTTCCCGACCGAGGGATTAAACCGGGGTCTTCTGCAATACAGGCAAATTCTTTGCCAGCTGAGCCACCAGGGAAATCCAAGATGAGAAGTAGAGAAACGGAATTAATTGTAAATAGACATGAAGGATCTTACGAGGCGAGATGGGGGAGGGCAAGATGTGAACGTTCTAAAACTGAATTATGGTGACTGTTGCCAACTCTGGAAATTTACTAAAACACACTATAAATTCTTCACTTAAAATGGGTGAATTTTACAGTATGTAAATTATACCTCAATATTTTATCATCAAATTATATGCAAACAAGCATCCCTGGGCTACATATGTCACAGCCAGTCATTTCAACAGAATATGACAAACGCATTCTTTCCTGATCTCATGATGGAGCCTTTCTCCAGCCACAAGAATGTTCTCAGACAGCAAAAGTGTTTAGGAGTAGCAAACCAGTGATTAGAAAATCAGCACTGATAAATGGCACATAAATGAACTAATCCACATGGACTAGACTATTTTCAATTAGATAATTGTCATAGCATTTGCTTAGATGGCAGAAGTTCACGATACATCCATAACGCCAGCTCTTTCCAATTTTTACTTTTATACTTTCCTCAAGTTACAGCCACTTCTTGGAGATTCAGCCATGCCCTTCCCTTGGCTGTTGCCCTTTATTATCTATTTTCAAAATAATTTAGACTTGGCCCAAAAGCCAAAGTGTATTAACTACTAAGACCTATAAGACACACATGATTTGGCTTTAAAAAACACACACAAAACCTAACTATTTTCATGCAGCCCTTGATGTATGTATAGAAATAGAATGAGGTCCACAGTACTATAGCACCTGGTAATGAAAAACAATGCTCATTTGTCCGCAGTTAGCATTGGAGAAGGAAATGGCAACCCACTCCAGTGTTCTTGCCTGGAGAATCTCAGGGACGGGGGAGCCTGGTGGGCTGCCGTCTATGCGGTCACACAGAGTCGGACACGACTGAAGTGACTTAGCAGCAGCAGCAGCAGCAGAACAAAATGAAAAAAGAACAAATTGCTTGTTATTTCTGTTTAAATGGCTCCATGTCCAAAATGACAGAAGCAAAATGAACCTAATTCTTACAAACGTCCTATGTCCCTTCCCACCTATAGAAGTCACATGATAGCCCGACACATAGTTGATGCTCAAAAAAATGGAAGAGTTTGTTTTACTCCCAGATGAGTGTTTGCAAAGAAAGGCTCATTTCTAACCAACCAGAGGGCCCAGAGAGGGATGAAAACATAAAAGCTTGGTGTATATCTCATCACCTCCAGATGAACATGTATCTTGGGAAGAAATCCCCTCTCTGCCAGGCTTCCTGCATAAAAAAAGACGTCTGGAAACAGGCCAAGTTCAAGTCCAGTGTGATATGATGAGGCACAAAGCTGCTAAGAAAGAAGCTGCATTAACAGAAAGGCATCAACTTATAAGCAGTTGTGGTCCTAAGCCAGGGGCAAACAGGCAGACGGCCGGCCACGAGTCCTCACAGGTGAAAGGTGCTGGCTGATCATGAGAGCTTTAGGGACAGTCTCGGAGATGGCGTGGTGGCAGAGGCCAACCCAGAGCCCAGTTCATTGCTAATGGCTGTGTGTTTGGTCATGACCAGAGTCTGCATGGTGCTGGGTCTATGCACTAGGAAGTGGGAGCAGGGTGTCACTTGCCAAGAGTAGAGACCTGACAGGGAAGCTCTGGCTACATTTGCCTTGCTCATCAGCATCCCTGTCAGTTGAGATTAGGGTGTGATGATTGTACTGTTTGTTTGATAGTATCCATGATACTATCCTTTGCCAGGGTTGTTTGAGAGCAGGGCACCAGAGCAACTTACTGAAGAGACTGGGAAGAAAAGAGAAAATTACTATCAAGTATTTACAACAGGCTAATAGCTACCAGGCGGAGAAGGCAATGGCACCTCACTCCAGTACTCTTGCCTGGAAAATCCCATGGACAGAGGAGCCTGGTGGGCTGCAGTCCATGGGGTCACGAAGAGTCGGACACGACTGAGCGACTTCACTTTCACTTTTCACGTTCCTGCATTGGAGAAGGAAATGGCAACCCACTCCACTGTTCTTGCCTGGAGAATCCCAGGGATGGGGGAGCCTGGTGGGCTGCCATCTACGGGGTTGCACAGGGTCGGGCACAACTGAAGCGACTCAGCAGCAGCAGCAACAGCTACCAGGAGCAGTTTACAAATACTATTTCACTTAAAACCAGTACAACACAGTGACACAGATATGACCTCCATGAGACACTGTGAGGCAGAGAGGGGGCCAAGTGACTTGTCCAAAGTCAGACAGGACATAACTATGGACTTGAACCCGGTATGTTGGACATTACAATCATTCACCCCACCCTAGACTGAAACACTCAGAGTTGACCTATGGGGGCCATTCATCACCAGGGTATTTAATGAAGGCCTCCTTGGTGATAACCAAATGGCTCACTCATCGACTGCTCACCATGTGCCCAGCAGTCTGCTAAAGTGCTGGATGTCTACCACCTCCTTCAATGTCTACATTTATCCTAGGAGGGAAGTACTACCATAGCCTACATTTTAGACATGAAATTACACAAGGTCACAAAGCTATGAGAGGGTCTGATTCTATGTGACACCCAAACTGGGCCTCTTGGCAATGGCACCCCACTCCAGTACTCTTGCCTGGAAAATCCCATGGACGGAGGAGCCTGATAGGCTGCAGACCATGGGATCACGAAGAGTTGGACACGACTGAGCGACTTCACTTTCACTTTTCACTTGGAAAAGGGAATGGCAACCCACTCCAGTATTCTTGCCTGGAGAATCCCAGGGAAGGGAGAGCCTGGTGGGCTGTCATCTATGGGGTCGCACAGAGTGGGACACGACTGAAGTGACTTAGCAGCAAGCACAGCTGAGTAAACAAAATAAATCCTACCCTTGAGGAATTTAAGCCCTAATTGAGAAGGTAAGACAAATTAGCATAATACAGAGGAATCAGCAGGAAGCGCCAGGGAGAAAAGCTCTTAGGGAGTTCAGATGGCTAGAGACTTCGGAACAGGTACCACAAAATGCACAGCTTTGCCCATTGCCAGCCCTGGGGTGCTGCTGGTACCACCACCCTAGAAAGAGCCCTGAGCAAGGGACATGCGTGGTGTCACCATGGATACTATCAAACAAACCTAGGCTGAAACCAAGGTGACGAAACCAATGGGCAGAGAGACCTTTGTAACAGAGGTGAGGTCAGTGCTGATAAGCTAGGCCAGCTCCTTTCTCTAATGTGACCCTACAGGGCAGAGGCCTACAAGGCACCCTGTATCAGTACAGACCCCAGGGCCAAGGCCTGATGGCGCTTTCTCTCTGGGGTGGACATTCCCATCCCACAAGACATCACAACCACCAGCAGGCCACAGCACCATCCCCCACATGGCCCAGCCCTCCTCCTCTAGCCCCAGAGATCCCTGGGGCTCTGAGAAATGAGGAACCCCTCTCAGACTGGAGGAATGAGCTCCACTGGTGCTGCTCCTCTGCTTCACCTTGGAATTCTTCACTAAAGAATCTGGACACCTGCCCGAGGCACTCCATCAAGCTCTGGGTTCCCACTGTCTAACAGCATCATTTGCATCTCGGCTTTTTGCAGATGATAATTACTGGGTAGTGCTCAGCCCCTGAAAACTGGCCTGTGTCCAAAAGACTGCCTACTGACTGGCAGGAGCCACCTCTCTCACAGTCTCAGGGCTTAGTAAACCCCAGACCACGCCACATGCTCTTTTCAAATCCTGCTACACGAAGGCCATCCTGAATATACCTGCCAGGAGATCAGTGACCAATCTGGTAATCGGGTGACAGCCTCAGAAACGTCCAGGTGAGAAAACATGACAAAGACCCCTCCTCGAGAAAGCGGGAGGAAACTGCCCCACAACAAACCACAAGGATGTGATGAGAAGACTCCACTGTTCACCAGTATCCTCCTGGAGCTGATATCACAGCTCGGGCACAGAGGGGTGTGACCACTGCACCATCGCTCAGCAGCACTGTGACTCCCCCTGCTCCATCTCAGGGATGGGGGGAAAACAAGAAAGCCCACCTCAGAATACCACTCAGCAAGAAATCACTTGAGATCAACTCAGTTTCTGCACCACACAAGCCTCCAGGGACCAGAAGGACACAGAATCTAGACACTTTCTCTCCTGAAGACAAAAAGGCATGCTGCTTCTGACAGCTGTGTGATCCAAGCAAGCTGCTTCTCTGGGTGCCTTGTGGGTTAGGAAGATGATGTGAGATAATGCAAGGCAAGGGCCCACGGCTCTACTAGCTGAGAGCCCAGGCGTGGTGGAGGGCAGACCCCACAGCAGGGTGAGGGCCCTGTTCTGTGCTTACAGTCCTGGGACTCTGGATAACCTATCTGCGTCTCAGTTGCTTTGAATACAAAATGGAAATAATGCTTATTTCAAAGGCCGCTTTGAAGATGAAATGGGTGACATCAGGAAGTGCCTATCACTCCCACAAGGTGACCTGGGAGGGACCAACATATGTCTCCTGTATCCTTGGCTACCAATATTAGTGTTGCTGTTCAGTTACTAAATCGTGTCCGACTTCTTGTGACCCCCTGGATTGCAGCATGCCAAGCTTCCCTGAGCTTCTCTATCTCCTGGAGTTTGCTCAAACTCATGTCCATTGAGACAGTGATGCCATCAACCATCTCATTCTCTGTCGCCCCTTCTCCTCCTGCCTTCAATCTTTCTCAGCATCAGGGTCTTCTCCAATGGGTTGGCTCTTTGCATCACGTGCCCAAAGCACTGGAGCTTCAGCTTCAGCATCGGTCCTTCCAATGAATATTCAGGGTTGATTTTACTTTAGGATTGACTGGTTTGATCTGTTACCCCAAACTAATTTTATCTTTCAGTTTTCAATCAAAAGCACCTCTTTAGGAACTCTTAACAGTGTAGGAAACCACCTCAGAATCCAGGGAACACAGTTACATCTACATCAAGCCCGTATTTTCACTGTTCACAGAGACTTCTCTTGCACATGTGGTAGTGTGGCAGGATCAGAAGAAAACAGAGTCCTTCCCAGTGAACTCCTTGCTTCCAGCAAAAGTGGACACAGAGACCAAGCATTCCAAACCAAATCCCTGTCATCCTGATCTACACCACAGACTTCTTTCAGGCTGGGAGCAAGTCTTGTGAAATTTATTTTCCAAAGAAAACTGGGCACATTGATAATGAAGTGTGCCTTCCATATCCATGGGCTCTACATATGCAGATTCAACTAACCCCAGATTGAAAATATTCAGAAACAAAGAAAATTCCAAAAAGTTACAAAAAGCAAAACTTGAATTTGCCACCGCTGGCAACGATTTGCATAGCATTTACAAAGTATTAGTCATTGTATCAATAAGTAACCTAGAGATTTAATATATACGGAAGGATATGTGTAGGGTCTATGCAAATATTGTGCCATTTTATATGAGGGACTTTAGTATCCATGGGTTTTGGTATCTACAGTGGTCCTGGAACCAATCCCCTGTGGATACCGAGGATCAACTGTATCTTTCTTTTGCAGTTACTGTCTTGAACATATTATTTTCACCTTCTGGACAGCTTTTTTATTAGAGAAAGGAGGGAAATTGGATGGGAACAAATAAGAGCAGGAACAGAACTGTAACAGACTACCTTAAGAGGGCAAATACAGAGCAGGTCCCCAATCCTCCCCTCCGTCAAAGATGATCACGAAGTAGAGACCCTGGCATCTGTGAGGCATGGACCAGCACAGGGCAAGCTGCACCAGAATCATGCAGAGGGTGCGTTAGAACCCAGACGCTGGGCCCCAGCCCAGTATGTCTGACTCAGCAGGTCTGGGGCCGGGCCCAAGAATGTGCATTTGCAACATGTTCCTGGGTGACACTGATGCTGCTAGATGGGACCCCACCTTGAGAACTGCTAGCACAGTATTTAAGAGCAGTCTATGTAGGGTCCTAGAGCCAGTTTACATAGGTTGAAATCACCTACGAGCTGTGTTACTTCAGATGAGTTGCTTACGTTTCTTCTTAGAAACCTATGAAATGGAAAATCATAACAGTCTTTAAACCCCTATGCTTATTTTAAAGATTAAATGCATGAATCTACTTAAAAGTACTTGGAATAGCGCCTGGAACATAGTAAATACATGATAAACAGAGGCTATCATCATCATTATCATCTGGCTGTCAGTTTTTTTTAAGGTTCAAAATATATAGATATATGAAATATATATAAAATATGTGCAATATATTTTTACTTCTCTTGACAAGGATATATGCTACTTTTCTAAAACCTACTATAACCTTCCATTTAGAACCATATGGCTCAATAATTGATTTGAAAAATCATCTTACTATGGTGTAAAACAGCAGCTCATCTCATACTTTAATGTGCACAGGAATTTCCTGAAGGTATTGCTAAAATGTCGATCCTGACCCAGCAGGTCTGCAGTGCTGCCTGAGAGTGTGCATTTCTAACAAGCTCCCAGTCCACATGCCGAGTGGCCTGGCTTTAAGGGACACAAGCTGATCTACTGAGGTCTGGGCCAGCCCTGGTTCTGCTAGAACAGAAAGATGCCTTTCTCCTGATCACCTCCAGGAACCCAATAAATGCACAGTCCCCCCTGGGCTGTCACTCCTCTCTCCTTTCACCTCCATTATCTCCTTCAGGGAAGGACTGGGTGGGGCTCCGGGCTTCAGCCCTGCTCCCACCTAGTAGTAGTATTGAAAGCCGCTCAGTCGTGTCTGACGCTTTGCGACCACGTGGACTTTACAGCCCATGGAATTCTCCAGGCCAGAATACTGGAGTGGGTAGCCGTTCCCTTCTCCAGGGGATCTTACCAACCCAGGGATAGAACCCAGGTCTCCCACACTGCAGGTGGATTCTTTACCAGCTGAGCCACAAGGGAAGCCCCTGCTCCCCGCTCCCCTTTGCCAATTAAACACTTTTAACTGGCCTATAGGTGAAGTGTTAACATTTTCAGGGTAGTAACCTCAAAAGATAAACACGTTCAGTATACAGCCAATTATAAACCATCTAAAAAACAAAAGTTATTTTAAGACATGGAAACGGGCCATCAGAGAGCAGAATTTTGAAAAAAAATCTTTTGATTGCTTTTACTCAAAACCTAAAGAACTTCCCACAGTCGCTCTTTAAACATTCTGTTTTACCCCATTTCCCCCCTCGCCTGCAAAATCTCTTTTTCTAGGCTCTGAGTGAAAACCCCAAAAGCCCAACTAAGAAGCTCACACTCAGCATTTGGGTATATCCTTATTTAATACCCTCCCTCTTCTCAAAAAGCAGCACCTCTTTGATATAGCCTGGTGATAGGTTCCCAGGTAATTCCAATGTCAGCTCATATTTTTCTGTTAGAAATATTTCTCTCTATATATATATTTTTAAAACTCCTATTTCAAATTGGTGATTAATAATTTTTTTAAATAATTTCCTAAAATAAAAACATTTAATAATGAATCAAGTTTCTATTAACCCACCAAAACTCATTCTGTCAAATGAAAACTCTTAAAACAAAGTGCTAAGATGCCACAAAGAGGGAGGGCACTACTGATATTTGCAACAGGTATGAATTTCAAAGATATTAGTTAAGCAACAGAAGCTAGACAAAATAATACACACTGTTGATTCCATTTACATTGTCGAGAACAGGCAAAACAAATCAAAGGGGATACAAGTTAAGACGGTGAGCAGTCTTCCAGGAGGGAGGTGTAAACTACAAAGAAAAAAGGGGACAAGGGGATGTCCCAGGATGCTGGAAACACAGCTTCTCTCCTGGTGGCTTTACAGGCACCATGTAAGACATGTGTACTTAACCTTATACTCCACTGAGGAAATAAAAGACTGCTGTGAGACCAGTAAAACAGCCAGTTCTCTATAGGTGCTAACAGGGAAAGGATCAGATTGGAGCAAAGAACAGAATTTACCCTCCTCCAAGAGGTCCAGGGTTTCCTGCTGCTCCCGGGTGGGCTTCCTCTCTTCATTCTGGCAGTCATACTCAAAACATTCTTCTTCTCCCACATCTCTTAGGGACATTGCTGAAGTCACCCCAAAGCAAAAACATCACCCTAAGGCGCTGTCCTCGAGGGAGCTCCTGGCTGCCTTCCTGGAGGAGGCATTGGGGCCGAAGCCCCTGGGGCGCACGCAGGGGCCTGGTGGGGGCCACAGACATGCCCGGGCTCAGCTGAAATGGAGGGTGTGCACAGGGCCACTGGCCCATCCTCACCCAGGTGGACCCGGAAGCGGGTGGCTCCCAGAGCCAGGAGGCGGGGCGGAGGGGGTGAAGCACCTATCAGGAACGGGAAAGCCCCGCCCAGTCCTGGCGAGAGGCTGGACAGAGGCAGGGGGCGGGGTGGTTCTGACAGGTGCTATGGAGTCAGACGGGAGGCGAGTAGGCAGGTGCATGGTGTCAAGCCAGCTATCTGCATCCAGATTCTTCTCCCACTTTCCTCCCTCAGAAGCAATGAGGATTGGTGACTTCCTGGAAGTTTGACGGAGAGACTGCAAAGGGTAATTTGCCAATTATGCCTCAAGCAGATACACACACCTGTCTAAAGTTCGGGCTCTGGCAGAGGAGGTCCCCTGGTGAACCTGACTGCCCAATACTCTCTATGAGAGAGTTTCTGTGGGTGTGCCTCAAAAGGGAGACAAATCTTGAGTGTGACAACAGTATGACACAGTGCTGAACAGGGAAGGAAAAGACCATTTGGGTTTCTAGCAAGAGGAAAAGGGAAAATTGCAGGAAACATTACTTGTGTTAAGCCTAATTCATCCCAGTCTTTCTTTGGTAATAATATATTGCATTTGCTCTTTTTAAACTGCATTTTATAAATTCCACTCTTATTCTACATCCACGGTTTCACAGCCAAATTTATAAATATTTTTTTTCTAATTGCAGGATAAGGAGGGTAAAATCTATCGCCTAAAAGTTTGCAAAGTTGCCTGAAAAAAAGAATCCAGTTTTATTGCCTATCTCATGATCAATTCCTTTGCACTGTTTGATTTTGCCTGTAATGAAATGGCAGGTCCTTCCATCAAATCCTCTGAAAGGTATCCTGAAGCACTGGTGTCTCAGAGAGTCACAGCATATTCTACAATTCCTGGGCTTTAGCCACCTCCCCGCTACACTGTGGCAGTTCTCTCTGCTCCTAAAAGCTATAGCAGGAGGCCTAAGATACCTCTCTGCCCAGGCACCTCCCTCAGGTAACCAAGAAGGCCTTGAGCAGAGGCAAGATGCTCAGCAAGAATTCTCTGCACAAGTTCAGGAACTTGGTCTTGTCCATCTTTGAATCTTTAAAGCTGCAGATCCTTCTTAGGCAGCTAAAAATGTACTCTACACTGAATCACTACCTCCATAAAAATGAATAGAAAACCATAGACCAGTGCCTATAGACAGAAAATGAAATAGAATAAAGATTTTATTAAAATTAATACCTAAAGACATATGCCTTGACAGGTTACTTTTCTGGAACCTGAAAAGAACTGCTACATTTTACAATGGTAAAAATGTGTTGTTTATAAAAAGTCAGGTCAGTACGAATTCAGTGGCAGGAAGCACAAAATCACATTTGAAAATCTTCATAAGTTTAAATATAATGTTTATAAAGGCATACACTCTGGGAGCGGGAATACATTCTTTAATCTCATTGACGTTATCAAATTGGGGCTTGTTAATTCAATTCAAAGGACAGTGAGTCTTAAGGCCTGGGAAGGGAGGGAGGGAGAAATCTCCAGTTTGTACATAATTAATTCATGAGTATCAGATGGACTATGAGATGTGCAGGTTACTGGGCGGGGCTGCAGTATATACAAATGAAAACAAGAGCTGATTTCATATATTTGAAAATACTATTAAGTGATTTTACTCATTACCAGTTGGTTATACTCAGCTCTTAACTCAATCCTAGGCTACCCTTAGTAAATGATGTCCAAGTCTCTTTGTATTATATAATTTAAAATATATACATGCAAATTAAAAATAAATCTAGGACATGGTGTCATGAACACAAGACCACTCTAGCCTGCCCATGTCAGCCCTATTCTCTAGGTTCCCTCATTCTTCAGGGTCCTCCCCACCCCCACCTCAAACCCCTTCCCCTTCCTTTGCCCCACTTCCTCTGCAGGAATGTGAGGGAATTCTCCAACCTCATCCAGCTCTGCATTCGCTTCAGGGTTAAAGGCAGAGATGGGCCAAAGTGCATCTTCTCTGAGAGCACAGTTTTTCCAAAAGTCAAAGCAGAATATGACACTTAAAGGCCAGCAAGAAGGCCTGGCCGTCCTTATGCCAGGTGACAGATGGACCATGGGACACGGACGTGGGGTGTGGAGCTGAGGGTGGCCCGGCCCTCCCTCGAGAAGCTGCTCACCCCAACAGTCAAGCAGCTACAGTGTGTGCTGTCCAGCAGTGGGGACCAATGGAATGCAAGGGCTCGGAGCAAGAAGGGAGTGGGTTCTGAGCCAGGTCCAGGGAAGTTCAAGGCTATGGGAGGGAAGTGTCACTTGCCTCCCAGTGGGCAGAGGGACCTCTTCCTGTGAGGGTCCTCTCCAGCTCTGTTTCACATAACCTCCACGGACGCATCTCCCCGAAGCTCCATCCTCTGTCCAAAGAGTGGTTGCAAGCCACTAGAGCTACCTACTTACATTGAAATCTCAACTGATTAAAATCAAATGAAATCCAAAATTCAGTGACAGTAGCCACATTCCAGACACTCCACAGCCACAAGGGGCTAGTCACTACCAAACTGGACAGTACAGAATGCTTCCATCATCACAAAAAGTCCCACAGCACAGGCACGCCCGAGGCTGGCCCTCGTCTTCAGACAGGAGTTGGGCACTCCTAGACCTGCGTCTCCCGTGTAGCCTGCTCCTGCTACAACTCCTCCACAGTCAAGAGTCTCCTGCCCCTCTGTGTGCCATGCACTTTGCTCCACTTTCCATGAGCCTCGCTGTCCTTTTACTTCCCTGACCATAAAGAGCAAGGTGGCCCATCGTTGAAGGTCACTTCCCCAAGGCCCTTGCTTATGCTATTTAAAAAACAGAGACAGAAACACAAAGCTCTGAAAACTTGGTCTCTGTGCTCCCTCTGGCCCTCTCTCAGCTCTTGAGCCCTTTGCTTCTGCCTCTGCTTTACTAAAGCTGCTGATAAATAAAAATGTACAGCTACATCATATATTTACATTTAACTCTTAAAAAAAAAAATATCCTCTCAGCAGTCATTCAGGTGCTATGTCTGGAAAGGGAAGGTCAGTGTCTACCTCCAGGGGCACATTCCACAAGAAACATGATGGGGCCTGCTTACCTACGTTTGACCCAAGTGCAGGAAAGTCAGAAAACCATCTCAAAAGCCTAGTAAGTTTCTCAGTGAATGGTTAAAATATCTGACAAAACTTCACTCACAAACCAGTCACCCTGACCCTGGGCGACATTTTAGAGGTCACTGCAGTCGGGGAACAGCGTATGTGCCACCTAAATGTAACACCATGGATTTTCATCATGGATAAGAAGCTGTAAGAATAATCACTGTGTAATCTGCCTGAGTGTTTCCATTTATAAAATCAATATGAACTACCCCATCTCCCACCCTGACATTCAAATCTGTAACGTTGCAAAAGGGGACATAAGGGTGGATGATTACAAAAGAGATTACAGCAAGAAACAGGGTAGATACAGCAAGATACTATACTTTGCTCAACAAACCAGTTACCTTTTCAGAGGAATTTTTAAAAAGAACTTAGGAACTAGTACTGTTTCTGAAAAGATAATATTAAGTACTGGCCTAGCACTTCGCTGATCACAAAGAGCTTTTACTTTATTTACATGCTTTTACCATCCTACGAGATGGCTCTGCCCAGTGGGGTTGTCCCCATTTACCAGATGGGAGAGTTGGGTTTGCTGGAGGCTTATGGGGTCCCAGGATGTGCCTAACTGTTGGTAAACAGAGACAACAGGCCTCCAATGGAGTCGCTTGTGCTAAGCCCCAGGGGCAGTCAACCAAGACTTAATACCTGACCTAATTGCAGCTTCAGCTTCTCCCAGGAATGAGGTCTTAGCCAGACAGTCTGGAATTTCCTGGTCAGCAGTAATGAGGTAATCGGCCTGAGAGACCCCACTCGTCCCCCAAAGAAAGATGAGATAATCCTTTTTCTTGTCGCCGCTGCCTTCTGTCTACAAAAGCCTTCCATTTCATACAGCTCCTCCGAGCTTCTTTCTACTTGCTAGATGGGATGAGGCTCAAATCCTGAAATGGTGAAGAACACCAGTTTTATCTTTATCAGTTGAGTTTTGTTTTTAAATACCACACAGCCACAGAGAATGCAAAATGGGCCTCAAAGGCAGACTCCGGGCCGTGTTTTTCCGGCCATTCTGCCTATTTCTAGAATAATTATGAAAGTGCACTCCGTTTCTTTAACTCAGGGACATATACTTGAACCCAAACCTTTCTGAAAATTAAAAAGGCTTCACACTCTTTCTAAGCATATTTTTCTTAAGTGACCAGTGGAGCCAAGAAACAACCTAAGATTTCATGACAGACAGAAAGAATCATCTTCCAGACCCCGGGGCCCCAGGATGGTCTCCATGGCACTGTTCTCCAAGCATACCTGCTGCAAAGAATCGCCTACAGCAGGCACTAAAGATTCTGATTTCTCAGGGCCTCTCCTGGTCTGCAGTTAGTCTGGGAGTATGCTTTTTAAATAATGGGGTGACTCATGATTTGCCAGGTTTTAGAAGTTCCTGCAATGAAGAGATGGGACACAGTTAATGTGGGTAACCAGGAACCTGTTTGATGCTAGAATTTTAAGCTATAAATGCTGAGTGCACATGTGCAAATTCTGCACAGGCCACTGCTGTACTGGGTTGATCACTGGCTATTTCAAACCTCTAAAAATCACTTTAAGGTACTGGGCAATCAACCTCTCCAACTGTTACGATTCTAAGCATCTGTCCCATGCCCCTGTTATACCCTCTGGAGTCTTGATTGTGTTTGGGGGGCTGAGGGGTTGAGACAGAGTATTAAGACTCCACAACTAAAACTCATTAAGGGGGAAGGATACAGTCAGTAGACTGAATAAACCTCAAAAGAGAACAGCAGCCATTTCTTAAATCCACATTTAACAGAGCAATCCCTAATTGTCCTGCAGTCTATATTTCCACCCTTATGTACTTTTTCGGTGCTAACCTTGCAACTTAAGTGCCAGTCAGTAACTATGACATAAATGATGATTTTGCATCTTTTTAAAAAACATTTGACTCATCTTTTGTTATTACTATGAAAAGCTCCCTGGAAGTTTCCCACATTAAAGATTCCAATGACAAATAAGTAAGAGAGACAAAGCAACACTCTGTGTGTCTAACTCCTACCTAGCCTCCTCACCAGGAAGTTCAGAACCAGGAGATGAAAGGGCTATTCAAAGACTGCTTTGCAGTTTTAAAGCTGCATGAAAACAAAGGCACACTGCCTCCATTTCCAGACTAACCTGGCAGTTCAGGAAAGAACCCAACTAGTCAGACGTGTATAAACAAGCACTGTCAATATTAGCATATTCCTGAATTCCCCACTCCCTTTTGTGGGCTTTCCTAAACCACATTAGTTCTGAGCTTCCATTCCTTTGATTCCCTGTTTTGCTAATTATCTTTAAAATGGGATTATGAAAATGTCAGTTGTCCCAGCAAATTCTGTCCCAGTGGCCTTTCTACTTCACCCAAATTGGTATGGAGGAGAAAAGCAACTATTTCACTCAGCATACACTCAGACAGTAACTGCTATCAACATTTATTTACCCTTGGACAGATGAGCTGCCTCTTTTTCTGTTTTCCTTTTCTGCTGGAAGAAGAGAGATCTGGCTGCTTGGGGCCAAAAGACTCAACCAAGAAAGGGCTGGGTAAGAAAATCCTTCTGAGAGACACCCAGACAAGAGCAGGCCTCTTCTCACCCTTCAGATTAAGCACTGCGAGTGACTGCCTTTATTTCCTCAGACAAGGGTGTAAATAAAGCTGGACGGTGTCACAATCAGGGCAAGATAGTAAGAAACCTTCCCCCGCCACTTCCGTCCCTTCCGGGACGGTTCTGGGGAACCATGGGCACACCCAACACCTCCACTGGGCGGTGGAGGTGGGACAGGCCCTCTGCCGTAACGAATGTGCCGTGCTCCAGTGGTCCACCCTCTAAAAAGTCATGGAGGGTTCAGCGAGTCACAAATCACCAAGGAAAATTCAAGAGGTCAATGATGAAATCTGAAAAGAAGCACCCTTATAATTGCCGCCTAGAATAGGACAGGAACTTGCTTTAAGAATAATACACCCCAAAGAAAACAACTGAGTCATCTTTCCCCCTCACGACCCTGGGAACTGCCCACCATCATCATCACTCACGACGTTTACAGATGCACAGGGACTCGACACGGCAGTGTCTGCATCTAACACTCGGGGATGGTGGAGCTCAGCTGGGGAAGTTTCTCAGCACGTTTAAATACCCACCCACCCCCTCCAACAAAGGCTCTTGGCCTTTCTTCTGTGGCTCACAGTCAAGGCCGAAATTAGCAAATACAGAGATAATTATGCAGTTCTTCAGCTTATTAATGAGGCCAGGTCCCAGCCAGTTACATCATTCAGGTTAATCAAATGTAGTCATGTTAGAGTGATCTGAAACTCCCGATTCAATTAAAAAGCAGTTACTTTGCCTATTACTGGCTCGTGTGGGCTGAGAACATTATGATCACCAGGGAATGGACCCTTCAAGTATATAGATATTGGGTCCTCTTGTGTGCGTGGGTTTATGTAAAGGCATGTGATACAGGGTCACTTTAAAGAAGAAATTAAAGATGACAGGTTAACTGTGTCATATACAATTTGATGCCACCCCCACAGGGGCCTGAGGCCCCTCCCCTGTGGCCTGAGAATGCACCTGAGTGCCATTTCCTGGTGTCTGGAACCTCCCGAGGCTGCTCCAGCCACAGAAACTCCGCCTAGTCTCCTCTGGAATGCACCACACCCTCCCTGCCCAAACGGGAAGGATACAGACTCTTACAGCCCCTCCCAACATCTCCCACCTCCATCTCTGTGGGATCCCGCAAGATAATTCGTTTGACTTGACTGCCAGGTGGGAAGCTGCTTCTGCCTTTTTTTCCAGCCTCCCCTGGGCTCCCAGGTCTGGGCCCAGGAAAGCAGGATTCTCCAAGGCCAGAGGACCACTCCCTGAAGACACTAGTCCCTGGACCATAGATGATGACATCTCCACTTGCACACACAAATGCACACACGCACGCATCACCCCAGAGAGAATTCAGTCCCACTGAAGTGCCATGCTCACAAGCCCAGCATGCCAACACCATCTCCAGACTGCCAAGAAGCCTCCCCCGACCACGAGCCCTGCCCACCTGCTGTCCCCCCTTCACCACGCCTTCGCAACGGTCACAGCCATGCGGTGCTGCTCCCGTGCCCCTCCCTCCTCCCGTCTCCCCAGGAAGGTTCCAGGACACCCCCTCCCCCGAAGGGAGACAATGGCCCTACACATCCCCGCTCTGTTTTGCAGGAGCCATAATTACCGTCTGAGCATTCTTCATAATACCAGTCTAGTTCATAGTAATCCGCTTCGATAAATTTCTGCATAGTCAGTATTCTGGCAGAGGAAAGAATGGACTTCACGGCACCATCGACGTCAGGTGAAACGCTGCCATGCCCCCCTGCCCTTCCAGAATGCCGGGCAGAACAGCATCCCCAAACACGCCAGAATTAAGCTGAGCATCCTTAATGACAGTCTGGAGCCAGGACGGAAAAGGGGCAGTGAAAAGGAAAACCATGGAGGGGGAAGAGGAGGAGCACAGCTATCAGAGACCCTGGCAGTCCTGCTAATAAAGCGGCAGTGGCCAGCAGCCCTGAATGGGAGTAGCCAGAGCCGTCCTATCCGCGAGCACAGAGGGTGACGTCAGGGACACACACCACCACCCCGAGGTCTCACTCCAGCCTCGCTGCCCCACTCCCGCTCATCTTTCAATCTAACGGTTGCCATAGAAACAGGCCAGCTCGGAAAAAAAATGATGCTGAGATGGAGGAAATGTCTTCCAAGGATGCTGGGAGCAGGGGCTGAGAGGTGCCACGTTGGGAGAAATGAGGGCGTGCAGGCAGGGAAGGGGGTGGCGCCAGGAACATTATCACCATCATCTCTTCCAATAAATGTCAGGACAAGTTTATCTATCTGCTTAATTCTGGGTCACTATGGACTCTGCATTTGAAAAACAACCCCTTTAAAAATCTGCAACTTCTTTCCTCAACCTGATTTTAAACATTAAACATCTTTCCTTAAAAATTTCGACTGCTGCCTAAAGGAAATGTAAATTTCTCAGAAAAGGGAACCATTTTCATACAGATACAGGCCTGTTCTCTGTTCATGCCTTGGCTCAAACTCCTGGAGAAACAGCCTGCAGCATACAAGTAGAGGAGAAAGCCATCACAGAGGGGCTTGTGCAATAAGATAGACTGCTTTCACGGACACTAAAATGTGTTATCAAAGTACAAAAATATATACCAGAAGGAAACAGTCCACCTTCAGGAAGGTGGTTCCCTCCAGGAAAGGAGTGAGGGGATAGGACTTTGAAACTGTCCTTATAAATGCATTGTGAACGTTTTCCTTGGGCTGCCCTGGTGGCTTTACCTGGTGGTGAAGAATCCGTCTGTCAAGCAGGAGACAAGGGTTCTATCTCTGGGTTGGGAAGATCCCCTGGAGGAGGAAATGGCAACCCACTTCAGTATTCTTACCTGGAGAATCCCATGGACAGAGGAGCCTGGTTGGGCTACAGTCCATGGAGTAGCAGGGTCAGATACAACTCAGCGACTAAACAACAACGTTTTATTTCTTACAAAAAAAAAAAAAGGAAAGTGAAGCTAACATTTATTAGTCCTAATTATTTAGCATGTTTGAAATGTTTCATTTAAATGGGTAATGGATAGTTAAATAGATTTTAGACTTGCTATAAGTTAAACTCATCCGCTAAACAGGGTTGCTCAACCTCAGCACTACAGACACACAATTAGGGTCAGATTGTTCTCTGTGGCAGGCGCTGTCCTGGGCATGGCCTCCACCCATTTAGGTGCTAGAAGAACCACCCTGTCTCTCTGTTGATGTGACATCCAAAAGCGTCTCCAGATGGTGCCAAATGACCCGTGGGAGCAAAATCTCCCTTGAACACTGCTGCCCTCGAGCAAAACTACCTATGGAACCTCACCAGCCTGTTAGCTGGGTACTGTAACCATCTGTT
Organism: Capricornis sumatraensis; assembly: GCF_032405125.1. Taxonomy (NCBI): domain Eukaryota; kingdom Metazoa; phylum Chordata; class Mammalia; order Artiodactyla; family Bovidae; genus Capricornis; species Capricornis sumatraensis. The sequence continues at coordinate 60,094,190 of NC_091078.1, read as the reverse complement.
GGCGTCAATGGCAACAAATGTGCCAGCTTGGTCCAGCTTTCCTCTTAATTTTCTACTCAAGACTGTATAATGTGGGAATGAGTAAAAGGACTTTTTTTCCACTACTGGGAGGGCAAGCTTCTTTCCTTCCACAGTGATCAAACAGGGAGGCTTTCCCTCTTTCCTTCCACAGGCACATGATGCCCTAGTTAATGAACTTGGAGGAAAAGGCATCCCTCTAGGGCAGGGCTGCCCAGGCTTTAATGTGCATGTGAATTATTCGGAGCTCTTGCTAAAGTGCAGATTCTAATGCCTCAAGTCTGCAACTGCAAACAATTTTCTGCATTTCTAACAAGCTCTCACATGCTCACGAGGCTGCTGGCCCCCAGACGACACTTCATGGCAAGGCTCTTCAGTAGGAAAAAAAGACTTGGGGGTAGACTTTATGGTGTGTGTGTATGTATATATATGTGTGTGTATCTGCCTAACTGTATGTATGAGTAGTAGGTAATTCAGAGGAAAACTATTTGCGTGTGTATGTTGAGGGGGCGGTGGTTTATATATGCCCTTCCCTCTCCCTGACCCCAACTTGGATACACATTTAAAATTTTCTAGGACATTCACCTATTTAAAGTCAGCAGCCAACAGTTTTAATTCCTGCTGTAACTGCCCCCATTATCTGAACACATCTCTCCCTTTGGTCCTTATCCTGTCTCTCTGCCATCGATGGCAGCTCTCAAGAACACCACAGCAAACCACCAGGCAGCGTCTCGGATGTCACTCCTCATGACAGGTGAGCTGAGGCTGGTGTCCTAAGGTTTTCTGAGGTTTTTGTTTGTTTAAAGTTCCCTAAGGTGGTTCTGAAAGATGATTATAGGTCTCATAAATAAACTGATGGACAGTTAACAGTTTCCTCAAAATCAGCATGTTTAACAGGTTCAATCCAGTACAGGGGGTGAGGTCTAGTACGAACTTTCACAATGAAGGCAGGATAAAGCAGCAAAGAATGCAAACTCCACAAAGCATCATAGAAAAGTCAGGTGCAGTTAGAAACCTCTTCACCAAAGGCTTAAGCAGAAGACTTGGGTTTGATCCCTGGGTTGGAAAGATCCTCTGGAGAAGGGAATGGCAATCCACTCCAGTATCCTTGCCTGGAAAATTCCACGGACAGAGGAACCTGGAGGGCTACAGTCTATGGGGTCGCAAACAGTTGCACATGACTGAGCGACTAACACTTTTCAACAAAGGCTTGGCACATTTACCTCACAGTGCTATGAATTTTTAAAATATTTTATTTATATACCATATCACCACAGAAGCAAAAAATAATGAATAGATAGATAGATGGCTACGTAGATGGATGGACTACTAATGGCAGGCAGTTTAATATCATAGCTCAGAACAAGGGCTTTTGGAGTTAGACGGCCTGAAGTTTGGTTCAGGCTCCTCATTTGCCATCTGTGACCTTCTTAGACACCTGAGTCTTACCTGCTAAATGGCGTGACTATAATATCTGTCGCACAGACAGGGTGAGGCGTTAATTAATGCATGGGAGAGCACTCAGCACAGTGCCTGGGACAAAGTGAGTCTGCAACCAATGTTAGTTGCAATCATCTTCATCACTCTAATTCTTTAAAAAAGGAAACAAGCCAATATGAGCAATTAAAAAGATAGCACAATTTTCTAAGCTATAATTAGGGAAATGAGGTAGAAACGTCATTTATTAGCTTTGTTCCAGCATAATAAAAGGCCTGGAGTTCACAGTAATGAGCAGGATTGGTAATCTAGGGGTGGGAAGGTGCCATTTCTAAATAGCATTTGACCATATCACTGAACGTGACTTTTATCAAATCCAAAGATTGTATACATCTAATTTACTTTTTAAGACAATGCAAAAGAAAGAAATGAGTAAAGAAACAGTATCATTTATGGGTGAATTTTATGGGCCTTGAGCAAGTTTTTTTTTGTTTTGAGCAAGTTTTAAATTGAACATCTATATCAAAACTGCTGTGTGATAGGCTCCAAAGGATAAAGTAATCCATTCACAACTCTGCAGAGATGGTTCCAAGGTTAAAATCCAGGTGTGCGTGCATGCTCAGTGGCGTCCGACTCTTTGCGACTCTGGACTATAGCCTGCCAGGCACCTCTGTCCATGGGATTTCTCACGCACTAACACTGGAGTGGGTTGTCATTTCCTTCTCCAGGGATCTTCCTGACCCGCCCCCGGATCAGGAATCGGGACAGGTCCCAGAAGCAGCCTGAGAGAAGCCCCTGTCCATTCACTCAACACTATTTAAGGAGTGCTGACTGCACATCAGGCCTCAGCCCCTCACCGCTCACTCACTTAAGACCCCCCTCGCTGGGCAGACGAGGGAAGGGGGCTCAGAGAGCTGAAGTCATTTGACCGGGATCACTCAGCAAAAACCAAGAACAACTGAATACAAACCAGGCACCAACCACCTCCAAAACTTTTTCTGTCAATAACTGAGAAAACACTGAAGGAGTATTTACAAATAAAATTTGAAACAAAAAAAGGGGTTGGAATTAAAGGGATATTTCTCTACCCATCCTCAGCAGAGCAGCCTTCTGATGCCAACTTTAACAGGGCTTCTTGGAGAGTTGTTGATTCCATGTCTTGGAGCAGGAAAAATCAAGATAGGCCCACAATAGCACGTTGCACAAAAGTAAACAACTGCTCCAAAAGGTCTGGGGTAGGAGTGATCAGGCATCAGAGCCCACTTGAAAGGACATCACATTGCCAGCTTGTGATAATTCTAACATCAAAAAGAAAATACAATCAATAACAGTTAAAGGTTGTCAAGACCATGAATATCAATGAACATGAAAACAAAAAGGGCAACCAAGTGAATCAGGCAACTGACATAAAAAGGAAAGTGGAATATAATAGGGAGATTTTTTAAATTTATCTTGAGCAAGGGAGGGTAGGTGTGTGTGACTGTTCTATTTCTGTCACTAATATTTTTCATAAAGCACTGCATGAACATCATTCCAAGTAGGGTGGCTATGAATAAACCAACCGGATATGGAATGAGGAGGCAGGTAACAGAACAGGAAAACTTGATGCTGTGGCCACGACTACCCCCAGGTTACCCCCAGGTAGGAGGAGGATCAGCTCCTGAGCTGCAAAGTTAGTTATGTATCCTCTTTTGTAAGCATTTCAGAGAATCTAATAGACTAGGCACGCCAAATTAAGAAGACTCTAATTACGAGAGAAGTCCTAATCGAACAAATGTTTGCTGTTCAGTTCCTAAGTCTTGTCTGACTCTTTGTGACCCCGTGGACTGTAGCATGCCAGGCTTCCATGCCCTTCACCATCTCCTGGAATTTGCTCAAATTCATATCCACTGAGTCAGTGATGCTATCCAACCATCTCATCCTTTGTTGCCCCCTTCTCCTCCTGGCCTCAATCTTTCCCAGCATCCGGGTCTTTTCCAATGAGTTGACTCTTCCTATCAGGCGGCCAACTTAAATGATTAAAAGAATATAATAAAATTTCTAAGTTTTAAACTATTAGCTGTGTAGTAATTCACATACACATACATAATTTTATATACTCATATGCATATATACGTATGCAAGAAGAAATGAAAATAAATTATTCACACATTTAAAAAATGAATACGTGCTAACAATTTTGGATTAAATTACAACTGATGCAGTTATGAGTTTGCCTTGAAGTGTCTCAGATGTTACCTGCCACATGCCACCTTCCTCCACACCCCAGATGATGAGCACGGGCCACACCAGGGCCCCCGAGTGGCCAACCGGACAAGCAGGTAGGAGAAGGGTAGCTCCCTGTGCTCCTCCCTCTGGCTGGAAGCAGAACCACTCAGGGCCCCAATCCTCCTCTGCAACATGCCCCTGGTCTCCAGAGCTTTCCTCCCTTCAGGAAGTACTACAAGCCTTCTACCTGCATCCCAGGGCAGCCAGGACAGAAGAGGGGAGGGCTTCCTAATCCTCCATTCTTGACGGCGTCAGGGGGACTCGCATGAAATACAGGCTGACAAGCAGGCCTTCCCTCCACCGGCTGCAGAAAATTAACTAACAGGATGCTTTTGCAGAGTTTTCTTTCTGATCTTTATTTTTTAAAAACACTGCCATTGCCAGTCACCGAGCTCCCACGGCAGAAGGCAGGCTGCTAACGAACAGCTTGCTGTCAACTACCCGCTCCCAAACCATCTCCACCTCATTTCAGACACAGGAAAAGCAGGCACCCATGCCACCTCCAGGGAGAAGATGGGGACAGAACAGAGGCGGCAGACAGCACCCAACAAAGCTCTACAGAGACAAAGAGTACCCCAGCTTGGAAGCCCTCATTAAAATCACTCATGCACCTGAGGAGGGCACAGAGAAGAAACAGAGTTCTGATGTGTTGCTGGGGTTCCCAGTTTGCTTCCTGCACCCCGGGAGGGCTGCATGGAGCATCTCATTCCTGGACCAGCAGGTCACGTAGCAGATGTTCCAGGGTTCAAAACATAAATCAGAACCATAACCCAGAATCACTAGGCCTGAGCCCATCACTGGTGGGGAGGGGGGTGCAGATGGGCTAACAAGCTGAGCTGTCACGTCAATTTCCCACCTGAGTCTGTTCCAGCTTTGTGTTAGATATGCTGGATTCCCTTGCAAAGGAAAACAGTCAATCTGTACAGGATTGCTTGCCAACCATTTTTGTTCTTAAAAAAAAAAAGCAAAGACCCACCAACACTGGAATCTGGATTGGTGAGAAAGAGTGGAAGCTGGCAGTTGCCAGGTGACAAAGCAGGCCTAAGGTCACAGTCATCTGTCTCCTGGTATGAGCACCCAGATGCCTTGCTCACCGGATCCTGGGGTTCCTGGTACCATCGGCACCTGGTGTGGTATGGGTGTGGCCGCTCTGGACCTTCAGAGATAAGCATTTTCTATTTCCCCTCCGCACCGATGCCTGACACCCTGGCCCACACCTGGGGATGAGGATGGCAGGGGGTGGGGTGGGGGGCCTTGACTGTGTGTCGCTGACACATGGGAAGTGGCTGTGCAGCCAGAGCTTCTCTGTCTGCAGAAGTCCACCTGCAGACTACTGCGAAAAAGCGATGAAAATGGGCCCAAGGAAGAACCTGCTCACATGAGGAGTGAGCATAAGAGGGGAGAAGGCACAATTCCAGGGCTCCCTCAGGTCCTCACCTGCAAACAAAATGGCCTGAGGTCTTGAGAATGACAGAAAGGCACAACTAGTACCACAGCATTTACATGAGAAAACTCAAGGCAAGTGTTTATAAGTATACTATAACGTACACATTTTAGTGTTATTTGCTAGCAAAGGATAATGAAACGTTTTCCCAGCCATTAGATCCCTTCTCCATCCTCTGTACAACCTTCCCCGACACCCATCATTCATCTTTCCTTCCTTCTTTCAACCCCACCCACCACAATGTCAGCGCTCCACACGCATCCCTCCTACACACACAAACACAAATGCACCATGTTGTCTCTTAGGTCACACCTCATATAACTTGTGATCCCTCCCTTTAGAAGGTCAGCATTGTGTGCAATCTAATTCAGTTTGCACAGGCTCACTGCATACTGTGGAGTCTTCACTTTTGTTTCACTGATCATTTTGGGCTTCCCTGGTGGCTCAGATGGTAAAGAATCCACCTGCAATGTGGGAGACCTGGATTCGATCCCTAGGTTGGAAAGATCCCTGGGTTGAGAAGGGAATGGCTACTCACTCCAGTATTCTTGCCTGGAGAATCCCACAGACAGAGGAGCCTGGTGGGCTACAGTCCATGGAGTCGCAAAGAGTCGTATAGGACTGAGCGACTTGCGTAGACTTGCGTAGAGTCCTACAGCACTAAGCGACTTTCCTGCCTTTCACTTCACTTCATTTAGGATTTGAGTTAGATGAAGGCAGTCTCTGGAAAGTGGCAACAAAGTGATCTTGCTATACTATATGCATTGTTTGTAATTTTGCTTTGTCTTTGCCAAAAAAAAAAAGAGGGAGAAAAACTTGTTTTTTAACTTAAAAGATACTTTTGCATGTTCTTATGTAATTAGCACTTGTTAAGTACCTATTTCATGCAAGGCACTAGGAGGACTTCAGCCTTTTTAAACATGAAGCAAAAAAAAAATAAAAAGCAAAATAAATAAATAAATAAATAAATAAACATGAAGCAGACATGGGCTGTACAGTAACAGTTGGTCTAGATGAATGGCCTTTGATTCGTTGTTGTTGTTTAAATTAAATTTTACAAAATTAAAATGGGACGGGGAGCTGGATTAACTGCAGTTGCCCAGACCCCATCCACTCCTTCCACACAAGCAAGGTAGACAACTCGGTACAGGATGCCAGAAAAGGGCCTTGAGAGCATCCGGTGTCGGCCCCACCCGGTGCAAAGTCCTAGGTTAGGCAGTGAAAGAAAATCAGTAATCAGATGTTTTCACTTCCTTAGCCAGAAAACATCAACTTGAACTCAGACAAAGTCAAGCTCACAAAAGATTACAGGTACATACTAGTCATTCAATAAATACTTGTTGACTGATTCATTAATAGTACTTTATGGCAAAAGCATAAAATGAGGTGATGTCTTGAAACTCTCATCTGCTTTACAACCTCTTCTTGGCACTTCCCTGGTTGCTCAGATGGTAAAGAATCTGCCTGAAATGCAGGAGACCTGGGATCAATCCCTGGATCAAGAAAATCCCCTGGAAAAGGGAATGGCTACCCACTCCAGTGTTCTTGTCTGGATAATCCCATGGACAGAGGAACTTGGTGGGCTACAGTCCATGGGGTCGCCAAGAGTTGGACACGACTGGCTACTAACAACACTTCTCTTCTTAAGGAAAGGACTGTTCTGTTGAAGTCGTCAGCAGATCATTTGCACTTGAGACACAGACAGATTTCATTTCTGACAAATGCTCTTTAACCAAAAAGTTACCAAAAACATGGACCTAGGGAAAGGAAGCAGAAGGAGCCACAGCTATCCACATACCAACACAGCAGTCCTCATGGCGGGTGTCCACCGACTACTTTGTGACTAGAAAAATCTATAGCACATAGTCATTTTCACCTGAATTCAGGAAGCATGACCTACAGACCACAGGATGCAGGGGAGAAAACTGCAGGCAAGTAGGAAACCTCATCTTGAAACTAAGCTACATCAGGCTAAGTGTCACTTGGGACAATGACCTTTTGAAAAAAAAATCAATCTTGAATATGTCAGACACATTTTTATGAAAAATAAGCTACTGACATATTCTAAAACAGGGTTCGCATTTTTCATGTTTACTAAATGAACTTTATTCTTAAACTGAATTTTTTTCTTACTTAGCTTCTCTGAGAGAATCATTAATTAAGACATAAAGTTAGACCAGACAATCCAGGTTGGAAACTCAGAATCCCATCATGACATATGTATACCTGTGACTGATTCATGTTGATATTTGACAGAAAACAACAAAATTCTGTAAAGCAATTATCCTTCGATTAAAAAATAAATAAAATGGGGAAAAAAGGACCCCACCTTACTAGCTGTGTGATTTGGAGCAAACTTAACTTCCCTGAGCCTCAGTGTCCTCATCAGTAGCATGAGGGACAGCGGGAGTTTTTTATTCAGTGGTCACTGTGGGAAGTAACTGAGATATCTGTAAAGCATTAAAAAACTGTGCCTGGCACACTAGTAAGACTATCCTTTCTTCTTGCTGGACCATCAAATCTTAACTGTCCCACGTTTATGGGTTCATTTGCTGTGTAGGTCGTTTTCACTTTGTGTGTCCCTCAGACTCTGCACGGGTAAACATCCACTGGACTGTTGAAATCTATCTGAAAAGATCATTCTACCACCAGGTAAAGGTGGATACCCAAAGCCTTCTTGCCCCTCCTTAACAAGCCAGGCAAGGGCCAGATTTAAAACACGAAGCATTGCTTGTCTCCTTTGAGGGATGACATGTGGGCAAAGGAGATCAGTATTAGCCCACCTTCTGACACCCAAGGTGTCCGCTCTGATCTCTGAAGCAATGGTGTAGGTGAGCCTATTATCCAGGGAGTCTCACCTGGGGAGTGTATCAGAACCCCCTGGAGAACCCTTACCCTGATTCCCACCCACTGCCCTGACTGATGCAGAAAATAAATCTAAAATGAAGGGACGTCTCTACTTTCAAAAAAATTAAAAAAAAATAAAATGAAGGGACGGTTTATGTTGTCTTCCCACACACCTCACAGTTGATTTCACACACTGGTGATGGTAGAAACCATCACAATATTGTAAAGTAATTATCCTCCAATTAAAAATAAAATAAAATTTAAAAAAAACAAAGAAAAATACACGGGTGAGTCAAAGTGGTGTGAACCATGGCATCTCCTGGGTTACACATGTAAACACACAGATGAAATCCAGAAAGGACGCCAAGTACAGAGCAGGGCTCTTAACCTGTGCTTCCACGGACCTCTGGCTCAGCAAGGCTCACAGACCCCTCCTCAGCAGAAAGATTTAAAGACAAAAGATACAAAGGACTATAAAGAAGCGACTGTATTATAATGCAGTTATTAAAACTTCAAGAAAAGGTCTGTGATAAAAGTGCTTCTTTATCAATGCACATTAAATAACAAGATCAGCACATCTAATAATGAAAGTAATTTCAAAGCAGAGATGAGTAAAGATCTTATTTCTTCCATATCTGCTTCTTCTGTAGCATGACATGAAAATATCCGTGATTTCTACTGGTGACTAAGTCACAGGTCTTAGTAATACCACTGTGCTTTGTTTTCCACGTTTATAATGAAAGTAAATGCTGCATTTCAGTTAGACGTTTACGAAATTAAGGATGCAAATTTTTTTTTCCTTTACAAGTGAATAGTGTTAGGGACCAAACGACGGTCTCTAGGACCTGAGTCATGTTTACCAGAAGGAGACAGGATATGCGCTCATCCTGCCTGGCCACTCATGTAACGCCAGCTACTCCTGTAACTGAGACAAAGAACTGCCTGTGTATAAGCCGCCATACTTCTTTGTTCGCGGCTCTTGTCGGATTCCCTTGTGTGGGATGAGACTTGAGCCCTAGCGCGCTAGAGATAAACTCCCTTCTTGTTTTTGCATTACTGTGGTGGACTTGCTCTCTCGGTCGGTTCAGAGATACGGGCTCAGAGCATAACATCTGGGGGCTCGTCCGGGATCTCCGTCCCGCCGGGGAGGACAACTCTCCTGGTAGAAGGGAGTAACCTCGTTAGGAGATAAGAGCTCTGAGCACCGGTGCTAACGATGCAGAAGCCCAGATTAAGTCCGAGGCCTAGTATCTTACTGGGGAGGCATCTGGCTGTAAAGTGCAGAGGCAAGTCAGCGTAAGGCCGGGGCCTAGCTTCGTGCTGGGGAGGCAGCTGGCTCTGATACTGGATTAAGTCAGCGTAAGGCCGGGGCCTAGCTTCGTGCTGGGGAGGCAGCTGGCTCTGATACTGGATTAAGTCAGCGTAAGGCCGGGGCCTAGCTTCGTGCTGGGGAGGCAGCTGGCTCTGTGAACATCCTGCAGGTAAGATTGAGGGCATTGTCGGTGGCCACCTTGCGTTTGTTATCTGTTTGTCTATTTGTGGTGTCTGCGTTGCTCTTTGTGTGCTCTGTTGGCTCCCAGTGTACTTTTCTGTGATCATGGGACAAACAACTTCTACTCCTTTATCTCTTATGATTAACCACTTCTCTGATTTCAAGTCTAGAGCTCAGAATCTTTCGTTACTGGTAAAGAAGAGCAAACTGGTGACTTTCTGTTCTGTCGAGTGGCCCACCTTTGACGTCAGATGGCCACAAGAGGGAACCTTCAATCCCCAAATTATCCAGGCAGTTAAAGAGAGGGTGCTTACTCCTAGTCCTGCCGGGCACCCAGATCAGACTCCCTACATTCTGGTCTGGCAGGATCTAGTGAGGAACCCGCCAGAATGGCTTAAACCCTTTGTTCTCACTCCTCCTAAACCTCCCCGTCCCTCTTCCCCAACTCCAACCTCACCAAGCCCACAGGTGTTAATAATAAAGGCTTCCAAAGGAAAAAAAAAAAAAAGGACGAAAATCAACCAAAGCTGGTATTCCAGGAATCTTCTCTGTATCCTAATCTGATAGATCTGGAGACCGAATTGTTCCCACCCCCGTATGCGGATCCACATCCGCCCTTGCTTTCACAGGTTTCATTGGGAGAAGCCAGGAGGAGAACCGAGCCTTCAGCTCATCCCAGAGAAGGGGGCCCCGCCCAGGGAACTCGGGGAAAAACAAGAGAAATGGCCAATGTAGCGGAAAAAGACCCGGAAGTCCCCTCCTCCACTGTTCACGCGTTTCCGGTCCGGGCGGGACCAGCCAGAGAGGGTGGAGAGCGGACTTATCAGTATTGGCCCTTCTCCACTAGTGATTTGTACAATTGGAAAACCCAGACTCCCTCCTTCTCTAAAAAACCGCAGGGTCTTATTGATCTGTTAGAGTCTATCCTTTTTACTCATAATCCCACTTGGGATGATTGTCAGCAACTGTTACAGGTGCTTTTCACTACAGAAGAGTGCGAGCGGATCCTGTCAGAAGCCCGGAAAAATGTGACAGGGGTGGATGGGAGGCCCACAATACAGCCTAACCTCATTGAGGAGGGGTTCCCCTTGGTGCGACCCAACTGGGACTTCAAACGCGCTGAAGGTAAGGAGCGTCTCCGAGTGTACCATCAGACTCTCACGGATGGCCTTAGAGGGGCCGCCAGAAAGCCAACTAATTTGGCCAAAATAAATCCAGTGAGACAACAGCCAAATGAGAGCCCAGCAGCCTTCCTTGAAAGGATAATGGAAGCTTTTAGACAGTATACCCCTATGGACCCACAGACAGATGAGTCACGAGCGGCAGTTATGTTAGCATTTGTAAATCAAGCAGCCCCCGATATTAAAAAAAAAATTACAAAAGATAGAGAGGTTAAATGAACAATCCTTGCAAGATCTAGTGAGGGCAGCCGAGAGAGTTTTTAATCATAGAGAGACCCCAAAAGAGAGAGAGGACCGCATTAGAAGAGAAGAAAGAGAATTTAGAGCTGAAGAAAACCGTAAAAATCAAAAAGAGCTGGCCCAGATATTTTTTGCTGGGGTTGAAAACAAAAACAGGTTCCAAAAAGGAAAAAAATTGGACTCAAAAACTGAAAGAAAAAAAAAACGACAAGGCGTAAGCTTGAGAAAAACCAATGTGCATTTTGTAAAGAGTTTGGACATTAAAAAGATAAATGCCCCCAAAAAAATCTAAAAGAGGGGCCCAAGAACCCCAAGAACGAGACTCCCTCTCCAGACAGTCATATCCTCTACGCGGGTGAGGATAGCGACTAGGGGGGTCAGGGCTCGAAGCCCCTCCCCGAGTCCTGGGTAACTATAAATGTGGAGGGGAAACCGGTTAGCTTCATGGTGGACACGGGAGCTCAATACTCAGTCTTAAACCAAAAAGATGGACCCATGCCTAAAAAAAAATAGCTGGGTGCAGGGAGAAACCGGGAATAAACAATATGGATGGACTACAAAACGGCACGTGAACTTGGGGGCCCACCAGGTAACCCATTCTTTTCTGGTGATACCTGAGTGTCCAGCGCCCTTGTTAGGAAGAGATTTACTGTCTAAAGTAAATGCCCAAATTCATTTCGACCACGGACAAGTGTTGGTTCTAGATGGGACTGGGCATCCTCTTCAGGTCCTGTGTCTGGCATTAAAAGATAAATACAGACTCTACTTGCCAGAGGCCCCAGCGACAATAAGCCCCAAAGTACAACCATGGGTTCAAAGATAACCTCAGGCCTGGGCTGAAACAGCAGAAATGGGACTGGCCAAACAGAGGCCCCCTATCACTGTGGAACTAAAAGCCAGTGCTTCCCCGGTGAGGGTACGACAGTATCCCATGAGTCAAGAGGCTCGACAAGGAATTACTCCTCATATACAACGCCTCATAGACGCTGGGGTCCTAAAAAGATGCCGGTCCCCATGAAACACTCCCCTGTTGCCTGTGAAAAAGCCTGGGGGAACTGATTTTAGACCGGTTGAAGATCTACGAGAAGTCAACAAACGGGTGAATGATATTCATCCTACGGTTCCTAACCCTTATACATTGCTAAGCAACTTGCCTCCAAACTACATTTGGTACACTGTTTTAGATTTAAAAGATGCCTTTTTTAGTTTGCCTCTTGCCCCCGCAAGCCAAGAGATCTTTGCCTTCAAATGGCAGGAAGACGGTGGTCAGACCCCTGTGCAGCTGACATGGACTCGCTTACCACAGGGTTTCAAAAACTCGCCCACGTTATTTAATGAGGCCCTGGACAAAGACTTCCGTGAGTATCGGGTTGAACACCCTACCATTGTTTTATTACAATATGTTGATGACCTTATGCTGGTGGCGGCTACAGAGAAAGAGTGCCAAGAGGCAACAGGTGACCTTCTCCAAACCTTGGAGACTTTAGGTTACCGGGCTAGTGCCAAAAAGGCCCAGATTGCCAAGCAAGAGGTTACATACCTCGGTTATAAGATAAAACAGGGCCAGAGGTGGCTAACACAGGCTATGAAAGAAACCATCCTCCAGATCCCTGAGCCGGCTAACCCTAGACAAGTGAAAAAATTTCTGGGAACGGTGGGATATTGCCGGTTATGGATCTTGGGGTTTGCAGAAAAGGCCAGGCCCCTATATGAGGAGACCAAAGAAAACAAGGACTGAAAATGGACTGAGCCAATGAAAGAGGCCTTCCAAGAGCTCAGGCGAGCCTTGCTAGAGGCTCCTGCCCTTGCCCTCCCTGATCCATCTAAGCCTGTCCAATTATTTGTAGATAAAAAGCGGGAGATAAAAAAAAGGGGTACTAACACAGAGATGGGGACCATGAAAGCGACCTGTAGCTTACCTTTCCAAGAGACTGGACCCAGTGGCAGCCGGATGGCCACCTTGCCTCCGTTATCATCGCGGCCACTGTGCTCTTAGTCCACGATGCTGATAAACTGACTTATGGACAGAGACTCTTGGTCTACACTCCTCATGCCACAGAGAGTTTTAAAGCAACCCCCAGGTAAATGGATTTCTAATGCCCGCTTGACGCACTATCAGGCCTTGCTACTTGACACCCCACGGATTCATTTCCAAACGCCCTGCACTCTAAATCCGGCCACTCTTTTGCCCAATCCGGGGAAAAACAGCCCCCTCCATGATTGTGATGAGATACTGGCCGGGGTAACAGCAATGCGAAAAGACTTAACCGATACTCCACTGGATAACAGTGAGCTAAGATGGTTCACAGACGGCAGCAGTTATGTAAAAGATGGACAGAGACGGGCGGGAGCCGCAGTAGTAGATGACTCTGGACAGACGATATGGGCAGAGGCCCTTCCCCCGGATACCTCAGCACAAAAGGCAGAGTTAATTGCCCTGATTCAAGCATTAGAGAGAGCCAAAGGAAAAAAAAATAACTATTTTCACTGACAATCGCTATGCTTTTGGCACGGTACACATCCAGGGCCCGATATATCAGGAACGGAGGTTTTTGACAGCTCAAAAAAAAAAAAAAATTAAAAACTTGCCTAAAATCCGTAGACTTTTAGAGGCTGTACAGATGCCTCGGGCTGTGTCAATAGTACACGTACCTGGACATCAGAAGGGTGACAGCCCCACGGCACGAGGGAATCGTGCCGCAGACCTGGCAGCTCGAAAAGTAGCTGATAAAAAGTTCATCACCCCTGTGTTGGCGATCGGACTTCCACCTCCAGGTATGGGAACTCTGCCCCCAACCCCTGAATATTCATCCACAGACTTTGCTTGGATCCAAAAACACACCAACCTTCAAAAAGATAAAGATAGATGGTACCGAGACTCAGACGGCTACTTGATACTCCCTGCTCAGTTGGGACGGCAACTATGTGAGCATTTGCACTTGTCTACTCATCTGGGAAAAAAGAAGACTCTGATGCTCTTTCAAACTGCGCGCCTGCAATTTCCCCGGCACCAGACAACTGTATAGAACATAGTGCATGCTTGTAAGGCATGTCAACAGATGAGGCCAGGAAAAGGACAACATGCAGGACTGAGGTATCGGGGAGAAGGACCAGGGCAACACCGGGAAATAGATTTCACCGAGGTAAGCCCAGGCAAGTATGGTTACCGGTACTTGTTAGTGTTGGTGGATACCTTCTCAGGGTGGGTAAAAGCTTTTCCTACAAAGAAAAAAACCGCGATGATAGTGGCAAAAAAGATTAAAAAAAAAATAGTTCCCAGGTTTGGCCTGCCAGTGACCATCGGCTCTGATAATAGACCTGCCTTTGTGAGTCAAATAGTTCAGAGCCTTGCCCTATCCCTGGGGACTAAATAAAAGTTACATTGTGAATACAGTCCACAGAGCTCAGGGCAAGTAAAAAAAATAAATCGGACTCTAAAAAAAACTTTAACTAAATTGACTATAGAGACTGGCGGGGACTGGGTGACCCTCCTTCCCTTCGCCCTCTTCCGTGCGTGTAATACTCCTTATCAACTTAATCTGACCCCATTTGAGATTCTGTATGGGAGACCTCCCCCTGTATGTCCAATATTTAAAAAAAAAAAACTACCGCCTCCCACGTTGGGGCAACTCCAAGAGGCCTTGATGGCCTTAAACAAGGTGCACTCTCGTGTCTGGAAACTGCTCCGGGAAATACATGTGGGTCAAAATAAGGAAACTATTCCCTCACATGACATTGGCCCAGGAGACTGGGTGTGGGTCAAAAGGCACCAAACCAAGGCACTAAAACCCAAATGAAAGGGTCCTTATGTTGTTCTTCTTACCACCCCAACTGCCCTAAAGGTTGACAATATTGGGCCTTGGGTGCATTGCAACCACGTACGCCCAGCTGCTTCAGCAGAGCAAAAAGACGCTAAAAAAAAATAAAAAGCATCTCTGCACCCGTCCAACCCCCTGAGGCTAAAGCTTCGAAGGCGCCAACAGGACCAGGACAACTCGGCTGGGCCCTCTTGTGGATGACCCAGTTACTCTGCTCCGGAGTTGCCAGCGTGAACCCGCATCAACCTGTCAAAATCACCTGGAAGCTGCAAAATGGACTAACACGAGAGGTGCTAAACTCCACTACCGCAATACATCCACCAAACACATGGTGGCCAGACTTGTACTTTGACCTCAAGCCGATGGTAAATGTGCCTTGGGCTAGGGGTTATCTCTGAAAACAAGAGTTCTGGGCATGCCCAGGCGCACCCAGGCATGACTGAAAGACCTGTGGTGGAGGGGGGGGGGGGGGCACAAGACTCTTATTGTAAAACTTGGGATTGTGTTACTTCTAATGATAGACCTCGGCGCTGGAAAGTAAAAAATCGAGATTTACTTAATTTTTCATTCGCCAAGACCCTCCCTAGGGTCCTTGGAGATCCAACTTCTGGCTGTAAAAGTTGCAATTATGCACAAGTCAAAATAAGGTTCAATCCAAAAAAAAAGCAAACAGGAGGAGATTAGATCTGCTCTTTCTGCAACAAGGGAGACTCTGTGCTGCCCTAGAAAAAGAGTGCTGTTTCTATGCAGATCATACAAAAATAGTTAAAAAATCTATGGCCAAAGTAAAAAAAAGACTAGCCCAACATAATCGAAAACGTGAGGCTCAACAGGGATGGTTTAAATCTTGGTTTCAACAATCCCCTTGGCTGACTACCTTAATCTCCACCTTGCTGGGACCCCTGCTAATACTTCTGATGCTTACCTTTGGCCCATATATTATCAACAGACTTATAGCCTTTGTAAAAAAACGCATAAATACAGTACAGCTGTTTGTGCTTCAACAACAATATCAAACTGTGTCTCAGGACCAAGAGAAAGATTCCTCTATATGATCTAAGGACAGGGGGGAATGTTAGGGACCAAACGACGGTCTCTAGGACCTGAGTCATGTTTACCAGAAAGAGACAGGATATGCGCTCATCCTGCCTGGCCAATCATGTAACGCCAGCTACTCCTATAACTGAGACAAAGAACTGCCTGTTTTTAAGCCGCCATACTACTTTGTTCGCGGCTCTTGTCGGATTCCCTTGTGTGGGATGAGACTTGAGCCCTAGCGCGCTAGAGATAAACTCCCTTCTTGCTCTCTCGGTTGGTTCGGAGATATGGGCTTGGAGCATAACAAATAGAATCCCCAGTTTCTCTCTATAGATCCCTTGGAGGGTAGTTCTAGGACCTTGGACTTCCCTGGTGGCTCAGACAGTAAAGAATCTGCCAGCAACGCAAGAGACCTGGGTTCGATCCCTGGGTTGGGAAGATCTAGGACCTCCGTTTGAAAGCCCTGCTCTATTGGCACTGTGATCATTCAATTAACTGATATTTAGCAAATACCCACTTTACCCTCATCACATGTACCACAGAAGAAAATGTAGAGTTAAAGTAAGACCTAGATGCAACCATGCTCTAAAAATTTTCAGAATATCTAGTCAACATTTATTTTCAGTTCTTGTAGTTTTATTACAATTTGTGTTATGTACTGCCAGACTCCACCAGGATGCTTTTTTCTCTCTCTCCTTTACATATATCACTAGAAGTAAAACAAATAATAACAAGTCACAATGTCTGTTCAAGTCTACTGAAAAGAATTTTAGAAGCTATAGATCAGTGCTGTTGAATAAATACAATAAGCCTTTCACACTTGAATTTCCTTGATAATAAAATCAGCCTGGCCCAAACAAACTATAGCCATTTTACAGGGATGAGAAGAGGCCATTCCTATGAAAGGTCTCCGACAACAGTGAAGTGTTACCCTTGGGTGGTATTCCAACTACACTGTGATTGTAAGTGATTAATCAGTGTGTATGTGATGGACCTAGGAGCCTCCCTCAGCAGAAATGGCCAAGCAGGATCCTAGAAAATCATAGGAGAGTCTGTTAAAGAAGAGTAAGTAACAGGCAGGGATTTCTAGAAAAATAATTCTACTGTGAAGCAGTATGAAGGAAACAAATACGAAACCTACCTGAGAGGTCACCCAGGACAAGGTTTTCCATACAATACCACGTCTCCTTGGGTGTACACGTACTATGAGTAAACAAAAGTGACTTGTAACGGGCCTCCTCTAGGCTACAAGATATACTAGAAGTTCTAAAGCATCAACTTGGACATTAGTTCAAGTCTAATGTACTTCATACTGCCCTGGTGTGGATTATTCTATTTTTACTCCTATCGAAACTGATTATCTGCAGTGCTCACAAAGAGACTGCAGGATTTACACTAAGTATTAAAACACAGCCCAATTTAAACAAAATTCCTTTCTTATTAATATCTAGTTGATAAACGTGAAAACAGCCCAGATACATGCTAAAGGAGAAACTTACAAGTTCTCACTTGTTAATTATTAATGATTTCATGAGTTCAAGAATATTGGAAATTGGTTTGGATTAGAGAAAATAATCACAGAAAACTTTACAGAAGCACAATAAGCTGCTTGTGAACCTAGTTATTGCTAAATAGAAACAGGATTGTTGTGTGGTGTTTTTTTTTAAAAAAGGTGATATGATGATACATGGATACGTAAGTAATGTCACACTAATTTAGACTAGGTTCAAATCAACTTGAGTTTTAAGTCAAGAGTGTCAAAAGAGAACTGGTCTTACCAATCTTACAAAGCTGCCATGAATTTCTAAAGAGAAAAATTACATCAAAACTACCTCTTGAATGAACACCAGAAATTCAACTATACATCAGTTTAAAAAGAAAAAAATATCATTGGTGTGAATTTTTTAAATCACTGTATATTTTTCAAGTCTGCAAAATCAGGTTTCACGCCCTTGTCATCACAAACACACTGAAAGAAGTCCCACCTAGTATACTGCTCACCCTACCAGGTGTCAGCTCTGTAGGCCCAGCAGGACCAGTCTGCTGCTGCAGCAACATCTTGCCTCTCCCGACTAACCAGCTGAGTGGACTTTCACGCGCAAATCAGCAGCCTTGGCATGTCGTGTTATGTCTTATAAACACTGAGCAGTCTTGAGGTTTCCAATACTTTGGGTTTTAAGTGCAGATAAGCTCCTCCCCAATACAAGCTGCTAAGGACTCACATGGTACTTCTGGAGGGAAATGGGAGCATCTTCTAACCTTCTGCATGGTTAAGAGAAAGCTGGTTCAAATGAAAACTCATACTTGTTCCCCACTACTCCTTTCTCTCCAGAAGACTCAACGTCAAGTGAGGCCTTTTATGGGGCTAAATCCCACAGCCACATTTCTTCAAGTACTTTCCACACAGAGCAGGCTAGAAGACACAGCAGCCAGGACACGCACACATGTGCGCCCGTGGCTAAGCGCGGAGGACAGGGCGTTCCAGGAAAGGGGAATCACTCACGGAAGTACTTCAGCGTCTCCTCAATCTGCTCGGTCGTGAGGTCAATGTTGACATCTGGAGAAATGAGGGGGGTGTGAAGCCAGTCGTCGTGGTCATAACCGTAGATGGTGTCGGCTCTTAGCTTGTAATGGGGCAGCTGCTCCTCCAGCAGGCTGATGATCTCAACTTCTGGAAGGTCGGTGCTGTTGCACACGTCTGGAGGGAAGAAGATGGACAGATGAGAGCCAGGATCTGGTGGTGGCCTTGCTGCCGCTAGTGACCTAACCCTGGCACTTGTAGCCAGAGTCTTGCACTACTTACGTGCAGCATGGAGAGGCCAGATCGGGCCATGTCAGAGATCTTTTTCCAATTTAAATTCTACTCTTGAAACTTAGAGTAAGGCATGTTTGTTGCCAGACCTACCTGAAATAGCTCCTGCTGTTTAGCTGCCCACTTTCTGTGAAGTAAAGCCAAAATTCTCGTGCCTTCGTCATTTGGGCTTTCTTCCCAACCCTTTCTCTGGCCATTCTCTCTCAATCACCCTATACTTAGGTCAAACCAGTTATAAGTTCAGCAACATGCCAGATTCCTTCCTGCCACTATTTTACCATTCAAGTCATGTCCCCACATAGGTAAGATTTTGGCCTTCATTTAATTCATTCATTCACCTGTTTGTCCTCTGACATTTCCTTCCTTCCATCCATCCATCATCATCCAACTATATCCTGAGTCCCACAGTCACAGGAGACACGACATAACCACAACAGTCACAGTCTTGCCTCTGTAATTCTTATATTCTCATGGGGATTCCAGCCACTAAACCAATAGGTACCCCTCCGTCAAGGCCCAGTTTGAATACCACCTCCTCCTCGACAGGATGTTGTTTTGAGCTCACCAAGCTGAATTAATCTGTCTTCTTCAGGAAGAATGTGGACACCTGTGCCCAGAAGAAAGGTTACACCACAGACATAGCATCTTCTCGTTTAACAGGAAGGCCACGTAAGAAAACAGGCATAGGTAAACAAAGAGTGTTCAGTGGGCAACTTCACCCCTTCTTGGGCAGAAACCCATGGAAGGCACTTGCTAGCCCCTCAAATCTCCCACCGTCCCCTGCTTACCCCTTCTTACTTAAGTCAACATGCAAAGCTTCACTGTAGAAGGACGTTATGACTCAAAAAGTCAGCATGGTGATTCAAGTGCTGAGGAAAGAGTTATAAGTGGAAAGCGAAGACATTTCGAATTTCACTTGGAGCTCTGGGGACTGCAGAGGGAACACGTGGACGTTCTGGATTCTCTGCCTCATGTGGGAAATGTCACGGCTAGCACACTTGGCATTTCAGCCAGCCCCCACCAGGCCGGAGCTGCTCCACCACCCTGCAAAGGTCTGCGGAGAACTGAGTGATGGTCCTTCCCTTCCCCTTGGCCACAGTCAACAGCCCACCCTCTAGGCAGATGTCTCATATTTCTTTACCATCTCCCACTAGTGACAAAACACCCTCTAAAAGCCCCAGATGGGCTCCTAACTAAGGAAATACTTCTCTGTCTTGCAATCAAGTGGGGAGTAAGTTCCCACTCCAACCTCATCTCCAGGGGAGGCCTCAAAGCCATAAAATGACCACCATCTAGCTGAGGGGATTCGGGGTCAAGGAGGGCTGACACCTGACTGATGGCAGCTCTTGACCAAACACAGACCTGCTGCACAAATGTTGAGCCAGCCTGGCCGCAGGAGGATGGGCAAGGTACCAACACATTCCTGCACGATGTCCCCACACAAGGGGCTAGAATCTTCTGGTGTCACTGCCACTTGGTGGTGGGCAAGGCAACGGACTCCAAGAAATAAAAATAAAATCCCTTCTAAGAATGCTGGGTCACTTGTGAGCACAGTGGCAGCTGCTCGGACACTGAGACTCCCCTGTCCTTCCACGTTCTCAGGGCTGAAGGTCAACATATTTACAGTGTGGGTCCTCATGCCCAAGAGGTATCGTTTTCCTTAAAGCATATGATGACCAGGAGATAAAGTATCAAAGGTGAGGCTGTGCCAAAAAGCCTTTTGAAAAACATTCTGTATATTTGACTTTTCCGTAATGTGACTTGCCATATAAACTTCAGCAAGTCTCATAGCTGCCCAGCAGGCCCAGAGAATTAGGAAGAGATGATAAAGACCACCCAGGAAGATCTCTATAACCTTGGGTGCAGGGCCAGGTGCCCCAAGAACCTCCCAAGAAGGGAGACACCACCTCTGCCACGTGGAGAAGACACATCTGAGGCCCCAGGTTGTGTAAACATGAGAGCCTTCGAGAATTCCCCAGGAATGCTTTCACAGTGCCAAGCACCCAGCCAGGAGCCTTCAGTGCGTCCTCCCAGCAACCTGAGACATAGATAATATTTGCTCTGACTTATATGTGAGAAAGCAGATTCACAGACGCTGTGGAGTACCTTGTAGGTCAAGGTCACACAGTTAAATAAGCAGCAGATCGTGTGTGAGAAGCCTCAGCCATCTGACTGTAAACTATATCCTTCCCTCTCCCACCTGCCTCCCCTCTCCCAGCAGGTGCACTACAAATGCTGGAGGGTTCCCAGGCTCTTCTCAACAGGAAGTTTTTGTTCTAAACAGGTAAAGATTTCACAAGCGTGTTTGGTAGAGGTGTTCAGCTCGACACACTGACAAATCAAGGAAGTGTCAGGATGATTTTCCCGAACAGAGTGCAGGAAGGAGAGCCAGGAACTGAAGCAGCTTGTCAACAGACCTGCCCTCTCTCTTGGTGCTGGTGTGACTGTGTGCTTAGTCACATAGTCGTGTACAGTTTTTCAAGACCCTTTGGGTTGCAGCCCACCAGGCTCCTCTGTCCATGGGATTTTTCAGGCAAGGATACTGGAGCAGGTTGCCATTTCCTCCTCCAGGGGATCTTCCCGGCCCAGGGATTGAGCCCGCATCTCCTGAACTGAAGGCAGATTATTTACCATTGAGCTACCAGGGGAGCCCCATGAGGAAGCCCGGTGGTGCTGACTAAAGGTCAATGTGTGAAAGGGTGCTGCTGGCCCCGCCTGGAGGAAAGGAAACATCAAGCTCTCTACAGTCCTCATTTCTCCGCAGCTCCAACCACACTATTAACCAGCGATAAGAAGGGTGGGAGGGACACTCAGCAGGGAGGGGATATACATATACACATATCTGATTACATTGTTGTAGAGCAGAAACTAACACAACATTGTAAAGCAATTATACTCCAATTAAAAATAAATGATAAAAAAACAAGCTACAATATGCAGTCCTGGGGAAGTCTCAGATGAAGGACATCCACTTCCTGATTGAATCCAGACCCTGACAGGTCCATCTATGGATTCCGGAAGATCTACAGCAACAGCAGCCTGGCAGCCACTGACCCTCAGCTGGTCAAACCATCCAAAGGCCAGGTTTATCCAGGCAGTCGAGTGGACTCACCCTCAACATCCTTCCCTTCATCAGTCACAGCAGCCCTATGCTTGCTGGCCCCATCTGTGACAGACACATTTTCTTTTTTTTTTTTGGCCATGTCGTGTGGCAGGTGGGATCTAGTTCCCCGACCAGGGATTGAACCTGCGTCCCCTGCATTGGAAGTGTGGACTCTTAACTACTGGACCGACAGGGAGGTCCTATGAAAGATACTTTTTAAATCACAGTATTGCTCTGCTTTAAAAACCTCCCCACTCCCTACAAAGTACTGCATGATTCAGCCCATACCTTCCGAGGGCAGAGGCTACTGACTCCTTCCCAGTATCAGATTTCTGCTTCTTTCTTGCAGGAATGTAACCTCCATGGTATGGATGGGCACACAGCCACACAGCTAAAAACTACAGTTTCCAGCTTTCCTTTCAGTGCTGCTGCTGCTGCTGCTAAGTCGCTTCAGTCGTGTCCGACTCTGTGCGACCCCAGAGACAGCAGCTCACCAGGCTCTCCTGTCCCTGGGATTCTCCAGGCAAGAACACTGGAGTGGGTTGCCATTGCCTTCTCCAATGCATGAAAGTGAAAAGTGAAAGTGAATTCACTCAGTTGTGTCCGACTCTTCCCAACCCCACAGACTGCAGCCTATCAGGTTCCTCCGCCCATGGGATTTTCCAGGCAAGAGTACTGGAGTGGGTTGCCATTGCCTTCTCCTTCTTGCAGTGAGGTCTGCCTATATGCCTGGTTAACAGAATGTAAACAGCACTTCCAAGTCAGACCCTATCCAACTGTCCAAATGCAGAGATGGGGCCGGTACTGGAGTCACCTTCAACTGTGAAAGTAAAGGCAGCACCTAGGGGGTCACCAGGGCAACCCTGGGCACCAGGGACAAGTTGGCGGGGAGCACTCCTGGGCCATCTTCCATCTGGATTTTCAAGAGAGAAAGAAACACACATCTACCTTATTAATGTCGCTTCTCCAGTATCCCTTGTGAAGCCACATTGACTTTACACCATTCTCCAAACACATTTTTACACAAATATTGGTTTTGATACCAGCTACTCTAGCTATCTGGAAGGCCCATCCCTGCCAGCAAACTCCATCCCAAAATATCACTCAAATGTCACCTCATATCAGGCTTCCCTTGACCTCTCGCCTCTGGCTATGTATTTAGATTATTTCAGGACAATGTTACACGCATTTTCTAAGTCTCTCCTCGACTATCAGTGAGGCCCTCAGGAGGAGCTCTGAATTACCCCCTTAACATCCAATCCAACCCTCAGCATCAGCATCGCAGTCAGCAACAGGAAGCGCTGCATGAATCATGGAACAAAGGGAGAAGAATTGGCAATGGGTGGCATGTCTAGCCTTCAGCATGGGGGAGGTGGAGCCCTGTAGCGCCAAGGTCTTTTTAAACTCACTCTGTATCACCCAAGGTCTTAATCAGCAAGGAGTAAAGTCCCATGGGGAAATGAATGTCCCCTCAACCACTCAGCAGACACTGATCTGATCTATGTCCACCATTCTTAGAGCACCACCTGCCTGGCGGGCTACACTCCAAGGGGTCCTAAAGAGTCAGACCCGACTGAGTGACTAACTCTTTTTCTGGGAGCAGAGCGTGAGAGTGCTCTTCACCTCTTCAGAACTATGACCCTTCCTAGGTTTCTCCTCAGCATAAGGTTTGAAGTGGATCCTCCTGCCCAAGGATGAGGGCTGTGGAAGGTGGGAGAGGGTCCTGATGGCAGGGGCTACACATTCAGCTGTGTCCACTCTACACCTGGCTTGGGTTAGATCCATACCCCCAGAAAGGGGCTAGAAGGAGGCACCTCCTTCTAAGCACTTGTACTGATGCAAAGCTTCCCTGGTGGCTCATGGCAACAAATCCGCCTGCCAATGCTGGAGATGCAGAGGACATGGGTTTGATCCCTGGGGTTGGGAAGATCCCCTGGATGAGGAAATGGCAACCCACTCCAGTATCCTGGTGTGGAAAATCCCATGGACAGAGGAGCCTGGTGGGCTACAGTTCACAGGGTCTCAAAGAATCAGACACAACTTAGCGAATAGGCCACCATCACCATGGGTCACATGCCAGGTTCATGAAACCTACTAGGGACTCCAGAGGATGCCAATATTTTACAGGACAGACTGGCTCTAAATTAGTGTTCAATGTTTAAAAATCAGAGAATCTCATGTAAAAATACAGATCTCTGGCCTCAGAAAAAGTCAGCATGTCTAAAAGCACACCAGCTATAGACTCTGAGTGGTGGCTGCCCCCAAATGGGAGGGGAAGGGAAGGTCCAGAGGGGTTTCTGGGCCTTCTGCCCACACCCTGGAGCAGAAGGCACTGGGGCCAGAACAGAAAGCTGCAAGGAAGTGGAAGACAGCCTCCTGAACACTCCCCCAGGCTCCAGAGAGCCTAAAGAAAACAGTGGTGTGGGGGAGAGGCAAGGATAAAATGGGGCAGAGAGGACAGTGCTGGACAAAGAGGAAAGGCCTGGCCGGAGAAAAGTCTGCCAAAATCAAAGCAAGAGGAACAGAAGGGCACAGGATGGGAGGAAGGAGGAAAGCCAGGACCCGAGGCAGGCCGACCAGCAGGCCCATGGCTGCCACCTGCTGGCCGCACCGGAGGCCCTGGGTGCAGCAGGCGCTGCTCCAAGAGTGTGGAAACCAGGCTCCCAGCCACGGCCCTGTCCCCAGCTGCGCCATGATACCCAAAAGTCACCTCGTGGTTTATCTGGGTCTTTGTCCCTCCATCTGCAGAACAAAGGCATCAGGTCGCACAAAAGCTCTCTTTCTACCCAAAAGGTCTCTGGGCCACCACACCCAGCGCATCCCTCCTCCACGGTGGAGGCCTCTTAGCACCTGGAAATGTCAAGTTCTTCTGAGAGGCCAGGGATCTGCTTTTTCACATGAGATGCCCTAATTATCAAATGTGGGACGATAGTTTAGAATTCTGTAAAATGCCTGAGAGTCAGATCAAACATGTGTGAGTGCCTCCAGTTTGCATGCAGGTACTTCCCATCCTGGTGCCTCACTATGGGCCTCGGGAGAAAGTTCTAGGCTACGCTAAAGGTGACAGTCAAAGAACATGACCCCAGTTTGTGTTTGAGGAGGTTCTGGAAGTTCTGGAGCTTCTCTCATCACCCATTAATCTCAGCAGTGATGGCAAACCCACAGCCATGTTTTAAAGTTTTCCCAAGACCGCTGACCCAGTGAGCTGCTCACAAGTCATTCTGTACAGACTTGGAAACAAAGCCTTTTCCTTGAGTTATTGGGAATAAAGGGCATGGGCTCAGAGACTCACACACAGGCCATACTGGTGTTGGGGACACACGTGACACTTTGCAACTGGTACCTGTCATATATCCTTCTGGAAAGTTCTTCTCTATCTTGGGGTTACATAGTTTAGAGCCTTACCTAAGGAACTCAGTGTTAGTAATTACTCCCTAGACTGCCATGAAAGATGTGGTTTCACTAACTACAGAGGGACCTTTGGAACTAAAAATTACTGGCTCAACCACTTCATTAATAGAAGAGGACGCTGCACACAGGGAGGCTGAGGAGGCAGCTGAACATCCCAGAGCTGCCTGTAACAGATGCGAGACCCAGTGCGCATGGCCCCCACACCAGGAGCCACCCCGGGGGCTGACGTGCTCCACTGTTGACCCAGAACCCTGCCTGGTAACCAGCAAGGGCTCAGAAAACATTTTGCTGAACGATGCAAACCACTGGTATCTATTCCTACATTTCACTTACTTTCAGAAACCAGTGGGCAATGCAGGGTGAAGATCAGGAACACATTTGCAAACCAGGAAACCAGGGTCCGAAGGTTATAAGAGGAATTCAAGAGGCTAGGAAGGGGCTGAGCCCACTGCACACGGCATCACCCAGTCCCTCCAACTCTAATCCACACACGACTCGCTGCCGCTCTCTGTGGCCCCCTGAGAGGATCCCCTAAGGAAGGAACCTGCACGAGAGCATTTCTCCTGCCTTCACTTACTTGTGGGCATTCCGGCAGAACTGGGGGACCCTCCTGAGAACTGAGCCCGGGGTGCTGGTGCCCTGGGGCAGGCAGCGGCACACTGCACACTCTGCGCTTCTGTACTGGGCTCCGTAGATGCTTCTGTGGCTCCACCTCAGACTCCTGCGCCAGGAGCTACAAGGCTGGGACCCAGGAGCTGGCTTCCACAGCAAGTCCTTCAAGAGGGTCTTGCCCATCAACATTTGAGGTTGACAGTCCCTTGTGATTATAGTTAACTAAATTTGCTTTCTTAAAAAAACATGGATAAATGTGGCTCAACATTCAAACAGTTCAAAAGGGCAAGGTCCTTCCCCTGCCCTAGTCCCTCGCACATACCTGCCCTCTCCCTGCTTTCACCAGACACATCTCAGACTCCGCCCCGGAGCTGATCCAGCCGCTGCCATCTTTTCTGCTTACATAAGGGGACATTGAGGCCCTGCCGGAAGTGCGGGAAACGGGGCGAGGTCTCGTGGCTGAGCAGTATTGGGACTGGACGCCAGGACCCCCGATCCTCTCCTGGGCCCCCATCCTGCGTTCACCTCCTGAGACATATCCCTGCTCACATTCCAGCCCACAGGGACAGGGACAAGCGCCAGACTTCTCTTCTCATCCTTGCTGCCTCGCTGTGGGCAGTAACCTGGGTCTCCAGGAGTGGGGAAGGACAAGCAGAGACACCCGCACAGGAGCAGAAAGAAACGGGCAAAGAAACCAGGACTTGGAAACAGAAACACCTCCTGACACTGGAAGGCCCATGGCCTTACCTGCCACCAGAAGCAGATCTTTCTGAGAAAAGGGACAAACAATGACCCCGGCTCAGTTCCGTGCAGATGGGGTGTTAGGTTCTGAGCTGTTGCCTGATCACACAGGACACCAGCTCCTGTGAGAAGAGCACAGCAGAGATGGCTGAGCAGCCCGGCGGCCGCCTTGACAGGCAGGGTCTCCGATTCGAGGTTAAAGTGCCGCCTTGTGCAACTGAATGTGGCCCCGTCCACTCAGACACGCCAGAGCCTTGTGCAAGCAGAGGGCGGGAAGACGCAGGACAGCGTGAAGCCAGAAGGATCCTGCTATGGAGGCCCCAGGACGTCAAAACTAACTGCAGTATGCTGCAGAAATAGTGACTCCGACGGGCTTGGCATAGAAATCCACAAAAACAGACGACAGCACATCCCAGGTTAGACTAATTCTAACACAAAGACATAAAGCTAGAACTGCACAGAAATTTTATCTTACAAGAAAAAATCAATTTTAAGAGATAAACCTCTAGGAAAATGCTCAAAAAATAGGAAGGGGTTAGGGGGGATGGATTACTATTCATTTGAATTTGTTTTCACTAGGTTTCCCAGGTGGCACCAGTGGTAAAGAATCTGCTGTCAATGCAGGAGACCCAAGAGACACAGGTTCAGTCCCTGGTTGGGAAGATTCCCTGGAGCAGGAAATGGCAACTATTCCAGTATATTGTGCCTGGAAAATTTCCACGGACAGAGGAGCCTGGCAGGCTACAGTCCACGGGGCTGCAAAGAGTCGAACACAACTGAGTGACTGAGCACATATTAAGAAATTAAAAAAAAAAACAACACTTTGGTATTCCAATTTTCCAGATATTTCCTCTTAAAAGTGTATATATTACATATAATTATTAAATCGTCAGAGGAAAATTTTTTACATGAAAATAGCCAGTGTCACTGTGATTGTAATTAATGTGCTCACAGCTGAATTAGTATTTAGACAGATGGAGCTGGTGGAAATTGGAACAACACTTGGAGTAAATAGTTTGACAGCATGTTTGGAGAAGCAAAATTCTATCATGACCCTCAAACCAGTAACCTCCCACAGGGGATTAAATATAAGAGAGGAATCCAAAAAAATCTGGAATGCAAAATAAGCGTGTTTATAGTACATATCTGATAAAGCTAAAAACATGCATAGCCAGGTTCTTTGAAAAGTTAAACAAAATTACTACGTGTGTGTTAGTTGCTCAGTCATGTTCAACTCTTTGGGACTCCATGGACTGTAGCCCACCAGGCTCCTCTACCCATGGAATTTTCCAGGCAAGAATACTGGAGTGGGTTGCCATTTCCTTCTCCAGGGGGTCTTCCTGACCTAGGGATCGAACCCGGGTCTCCTGAATTGCAGGCAGATTCTTTACCACCTGAGCTACCAGGGAAACTGAATCAAATTACCATATGATCCAGCAATTCCATTTCTGGGTATATACCCAAAAGAAGTGAAAGCAGGGACTTGACCAGATATTTGCACATCATGTTCACAGTGGCATTATTACAACAGCCAAAAAGTAGAAGCAGCCCAAGTGTCCACCAGCGGATAAACAGGTAACAAACGTGGAGTTCCAATAACATTGGAATATTATTCAGCCTTAAAAAAAAGAAGAAAATTCTGACATACATTAGAGTATGGATGATATGCCAACCAAAATAAGCCAGTCACAAAAGAGCTGAAACTATGAATCCTGTTATGCAGCTGTTAGATTCAGATTCATAGAGACAGACTGTAGTAAGCTAATTGGCAGAGGATGGAGGGAGAGGGGAACAGGGAATGAGTGTTTAATGGGTACAGACTTCCCTGGTGGCTCAGATGGTAAAGTGTCTGTCTACAGTGCGAGAGACCCAGGTTCAATCCCTGGGTTGGGAAGATCCCCTGGAGAAGGAACTGTCAATCCACTCCAGTATATTGCCTGGAAAATCCCATGGACAGAGGAGCCTAAAAGGCTACAGTCCATGGGTTCGCAAAGAATCGGACACAGCTGAGTGACTTCACTTTACTTTCATTTGCAGAAGATGATAAAGTTGAGGTAATTTATGGAGGTGATGTGTGTGCAACAAAGTGAACGTACCTAACACCAAAGAACTGTACACTTAATGATGGCTAAAATGGTAAACTTTATGTTATGTGTATTTCACTCTTTTTTTTTTTTTTGGCTACACGGCATGTGGGATCTTAGTTCCCCAACCAGGAATCAAACCTGCATCCCATGCAGTGAAATCATGAAGTCCTAACCACTGGACTGCCAGGGAGCGCTTACTTTTTTTTTTAATAAAAAGATGACCACCCTACCATTGTTATCTCCCAATGCATGGCTTTCATTAGTGTTCCGGTACAAAGCTGCATAACTCCTGTTATTTTTAGTGTCCGATTCTGCAGAACAGGAAGTTTTTTAGAAGCAAGTATTTTCATGTTATAGCAAGAATGCCTATATAAAGTTTAATTTTGGGGTAGTCAAGTTTTTTTCCACCAGGATTGCTGCTGCTAAGTCACTTCAGTCGTGTCCGACTCTGTGTGACCCCATAGATGGCAGCCCACCAGGCTCCCCCGTCCCTGGGATTCTCCAGGCAAGAATACTGGAGTGGGTTGCCGTTTCCTTCTCCAATGCATTAAAGTGAAAAGGGAAAGTGAAGTTGCTCAGTCGTGTCCAACTCTTAGCGACCCCATGGACTGCAGCCTACCAGGCTCCTCAGTCCATGGGATTTTCCAGGCAGGAGTACTGGAGTGGGGTGACACTGCCTTCTCCACCAGGATTACTGAGATATAATTGACTTACAGCACTGTATGCATTTAAAGTGTACAGCATATTGATTTGAGCTACATATACCACTGAAATGATGATCACAATAAGTGTAGTGAACACTCATCATCTCACACTGACAAAAAATTAAAGAGAAAAATTGTTTCCATGTGATGAAAATTGTTAGGACTTGCTCTCTTAACAACTTCCATATATAACACACAGCAGGGTTAATTATATTCACCATGTTGTACAACATTTATGTATTTATACACATCATTCATGTTGTACATAAATAAGTACAGTACTTATTTATCTTATAACTGGAAGGCAGTTTTAACAGCCTTCATCCAGCTCCCTGCTCCCTTGACCCCCACCCCCACCTTTAGTAACCACAAATCTGATCTCTTGTTCTATGCGTTTGTTTTTGAAATATAACTGAACTGTGACACTATGTTAGTTCCTGTTACACAACAGAGTAATTCAATATTTCTATATATTTCAAAATGATCACCAGGATAGATCTAGTTAGAATCTGTAACCAACCAAAGAGACTACATAATTATTTACTATACTGCCCACATCGTACATTTCATACTGTCACTCATTTGTTTTGCAACTAGAAGTCTGTGCCACTTACTCTCCCCCTTGATCATTTTCTTTATAATCTTAAGTCTTTGTGTCATGCTTAGGATGGCCTTCCCATCTCAAGATTATTAATATAACCAGCAAAATTTACTTCCAGCACTTTATGGCTTCATTCTTAACATTCTATCTTTGAACCACCTGGATTTTATTGGGTTTGAAGGAGCTGCTTCCCTGGTGGATCAGATGGTAAAGAATCTGCCTGCAACATAGGAAATGCAGGTTCAGTTCCTGGGTTGGGAAGATCCTCTGGAAAAAGGAATGGCTACCCACTCCAGTATTCTTGCCTGGAGAATTCCATGGACAGAGGAGCCTGGCGGGCTATAGTCCATAGGGTTGCAAAGAGTCAGACATGATTGAGTGACTAACACATACACACTTTTTATAATGTATCCAGCTGTACTTTTTATAATGATAACAAACAGAAGCAATAATAATGGCAAATATTTACACATGCTACCATCTTCAGTATTTATTTCCACTGATGCATTTAAACCTCCCAACAGCCCTAAGAGTAGAAATTATTATCATCCCCATTTTACAGAAGGGGAAACCTAAGGCACAGAGAGGTTAAATAACTGAACCTACATCACAGAGTAAGTATTAGACCTGGTTTTCTAACACAGAGTCTGGACCCAGCGGCCACAGCCACCACCCATGCTGCCTCTGCCCCTCTAGTCTCACTGATTAAATAATTCCTCTGTATAACTCTCTTTTCTCTAAATTGTCCTCCTCTTCCCAACTTCCACTCCCTTGAGTACTTTGCTTTGAAACTTCCTGAGACAGAGAACATCACTAAAGCTTTACTTCTGACCCATTCAGAGACTTTGTCTTCACACAGGAGCACGTCAGACATGACTGATCTTACTTTTGTCCTGCCTCCTGGTGGTTCTACTCTTTTGAGGTCTCATTACTTATCTGTCTTTTGTTTTATAGACCATGTGCCTCCAGACTCTTTTTTTTTTTTTTGTAATGATTTAGGGCAGAATTTTCTTCAAGTGTTGGAAATAGATGGTGCCAAGCAACGTGAAGGGTGGCCTCCAACTGTGAGTTACCATCGCCATTCACCCTTTGAGCTACGCAAACACTATGATTTTCTTGTGGGGGTTCATGATGTGAAAGAGAAGGAAACACTGATTTGAAAGGTTCACATTCTATCGCTAAAATATGGCATCTTATGATGCTAGTGGCTTCCCAGACACCCACAATCTCCCGCTTTCCTTAGTATCGAAGACCTGGGAAGACTCATTTCTTAGCCTCCCTTATAGCAAGGTGTGACCAAGAGTGTTAAGTTCTGGTCACTGAGATTTAAGTAGTGGTGTGGTGAGGCTTTTCTAAAGGTGTCTTTCTAGAGGCTGGAATTTGGACATGACAGCTGGAACTTCAGTAGCCTTCTGAGAACATGAGGTGACTTTGAGGATAAAAAGCATGAGTATGGTGGAATTGAAGGACAGGAGAAGCCTGGACCGTTGAGGACAGAAGGGTTATACCAGCACTGCAGAGCTTCCCTCTGAACTGCTATTATGTGAAAGAAAAATAAATCCTGTGAAGTGAAGGCACTGTTCTCTGCAGCAAAGCCTAAGCCTTATTGATGAAGGTAGTTTCCATTAAGTTATTAATACTAGGAGATAAACGTGTATTTCTCCCGTTATCCGTAGCAAAGATAGAATGATTTGCTTACACTTCATCTCACTGTTCTCGCTCCTACCTCGGGCTTTGTTGCTCTAATCTGGGGGTTCAGATCCAATTTCCTATTTTCAAATTAACTCTTTACACTTACATTTGCTTTCTGATTTCCAAATATGTTTACAAACCTGGTATTTATGGTTAGACTCTCCCAGACCCTCACCCTGAGCAGCTGCCAGAGTTCACAGCCCAGTCCCCTGTCTCTCTTCTCCCTCCCAAAGTCAGCCCTTTACCAGGGGACAATGGAAGTCAGTTAGCATAGGCGATAAACTTTGAGAGAAAGAATTCTGTGCCAGATCACAGAGACTTTATTAATAGAACAAATTTTGTGATCCCAAAATACCTACGGTGCCTCTACCATTCAATGCGGTCAACTATTTTATTGTTAATCTAAATTAACTTCCTGAACAGGAAATTCTGTTTATAAATGAACAATGGTTAGTTTTTCAAAACACCACATGAGATCATGTGGATATTAAAAGACTTCAAACTCATCCCTAAACAGTTCACTACAGCCTGATAATAAACAGTTAAAACAGATAAAACAATAAAACCTAGGCATGAAACAATTCCGTGTTACTTGAACCAGGGTTCAAACCAACACAAACATAAATTCAAAATGTATTAATAGAAAATTACAAAAGATAACTTTTTACAAAGCAGAATACAAATAAAGAAATATAAAGCTTTATTAAATATAATAAAGGAAAAAAATTTTAAGTTATCAGGTGACGTTGGTATGATACACAGGTGTCACGAGCAGTTAAAGTTTCTGTTAAGTGTGCACTTGAATAGCACAGATGACTACTCAAGAAGATCTCTTGCTCTGCTCTCCAAAGCCAGGGATGAGCAAAGAAAACCAAGGACAGCAGAAACCAAGAAGTGACTTCCTGAAAGCTCATTAGAAATGCAGCCCCACTGGGGGCACGTGAGTG
This sequence comes from Capricornis sumatraensis, assembly GCF_032405125.1. Lineage (NCBI taxonomy): Eukaryota > Metazoa > Chordata > Mammalia > Artiodactyla > Bovidae > Capricornis > Capricornis sumatraensis. Next base: position 60,061,697 of record NC_091078.1, on the reverse strand, counting down.
CATTGGGGGGGTGACAGCTATAGGGCATGGAGTGTCTTTTCAGGGCGATGAAAATGTTCCAAAATTGACTGTGGTGATGACTGCACAACCCTGTGAACATACTAGAAACCATCAAATTATATGCTATAAATGGGTGAATTATATGGTATGTGAATTCTATCTCAATGAAGCGGTTACTCACACAAAAAATGTAACCACAAAGAATGTTTAAAAAGGTCACTAGGCACACCTAGCATCTTTGGACACATCTCCAAATCTTCCACCAGACACTGTTCATAAAAGATGCATCTGAATCTCCCTAAAAGGTTAATCACTTTTCCCACCATTCTAGGAAAGTCCAAGGAATTTCTAATACCCTTCTAGCCATTTCTACTGAAAATGGGTCAAGCGAAATAAGAGCTCATGCTTAAAAACAATAAGCTCTGGCTGCCCAGAGAATCCAACAATATGGACCAACTCTTCATGGCTTAACAATGCTGAGTGGGTGGGGTATTACTGGACCCACCAGAAGCCCTTAGAATTTATTTATTTATTTGGCTTCTCAACTAAAAAGGGATATTTCTCTCTTGTTAAGTTGACATCCTGATACAGATCAGGGCGTGAAGGTGTAGACCAGAAGTCCACCAACTACAGTCCACTACAAAATTCAGTCCCCTGTCTGTTTTTATAAATAAAACTTCCATTGGAACAGAGCTACACCCATTCCTTAAGGTACTGTCTGTGGCTGCTGTCAACTACAACAGCAGAGACCACAGAATCAACAAGCCTGAAACATTTACTCTCTGGCCCTTCAGGGAGAAGCATGCCAACCCCTGGCTCTAGGCCACAGGAGTCTACCGCCTTCCCCCACCCACACCCACCCAGTTCCCTAGCCCAGTGGAGCTAAGAGACTACGCCAAGGGCTTGAAGGTCACGGATACCACGGGGTGTTCCTGAAGACCACCTACAAGCCTCTGCCATTCAAGGGCACTCCAGCTACCTGAGGATCTCCTAAAATCCAGGCTGATCTCCCCTCACTTCCCACCCTTGCTGTGGCTCATTGTGAATGGAGTATCATTACACAACTCTGACCTTGAGCTAGGCCATGGAACTCCCCTTGGCCAGTGGAATGTGAGTGGACATCACTTACATCATATCCAACCAGAGGCTCCGAATATCCCTGTGTAGTTATATTTGTCCCCTTGAGCCCCTGTCCTCTGCCAGGAGAAGAACATGGCCCTAGACAGCTGCCGCCCTAGGGCCAGACACGTGGAACAGCCCTGAACTGAAGCCCAGGCGTGGAAACTTAAGACCAGGAGCAAGGAATAAGTGTTGCAGCAGCCACTGTAGAATCGGGAGTTGTTTGTTACCCAGCATTTCTACAGCAAAACCTGACTAATACATACCCAATTTAAAATCATGTAAAGTACAGCCACTGATAACTAGGAGGATGACGTTTACTGTATAGGGCTGAAATTCCATCACCATCAAGACTTCCTACCAAGTAGTCTAAGCAAGAAAGATGTGGCCATGCTTGGCTTTCATAATACCCTCTTGTACAAAAATGACTTCTGGAACTAACTCTAGCAAAGAGCAGATGGGAAGAGAATAAAGGTGGGACAGACCAAGGCAGGAGAAGGGATGGGGCAGATTTCTTCTGATCTACACATCTAAAGTTGCCAGCCCTAGCTGTCAGACTCTCGAGACAATGAACTCCTCTTTTTTCCGATCCCTTTCAAAAGTTGCAAACCCCGGGCTGCTGCAGGTGGCTGGTCTCAAGATTAAGGCTGCCACTCCTGCTGCCAGTGCTTCCCTGGCCCACTAGGTGGCGCTGCACCCGCTCCCAGGCAGGCCTGCGCCCTCCCTCAGGTCCCAGACGAAGGAAGGAGAGATCAGAATACTCTCAGGCTTTCTTCAAACTTAGACTTGATCCTCCCCACTTTTACTCACCACAAAACCCTACTTAAATAGAACTGAAATAGCATTGAGCATTGGAGTTCAAACCTGAAGTTATGACAACCTGAGTTGTCTGTTGTGAGCTTTTTTCAATACAGGAAGAAAAAATGGAGTAATATTTATCAGATACACTGAAATCTAACACATCGGATTGGGCGTGAGAACAGAATTTCTACCAAAAGAGAAGGGAAGTCAGGGTCCTCCTACCCATCGGCTTTGCCTCTTTCTCATCTTTCTAACCATTAATCCACAAGAACTTCCCTCTCTCCCACCAAGAACATGACCCAGGTGCATGGTCCACCACACAGATCAAAATCCAGCCAGGGATGAGAACCACCTGGAAGAGGACCATCTGAGTCTCACCCTGAGCTGACTCTCCGGGGGCCTGGGCTTTGTGTCGGCATCCTCTGGCTGCTCTAGCCACACTAGTTCATTTCCTTCCATCTGCCTTTCAAAGCCCTTGCTCATTTGCGACTCACACTACGCCTGGCGTGTGCTCACTTGTCTACTGTCCAGCCCCTCCACACGTGGCATCAGGTCCGCAGTCACCTTCCCCACCGTGCCCATCACCTCCCAGTCAGTCAGACACCATCCAACTCCCCACCTCTCCACTCCTGGACCATCGCCCTCCTGGATCACACCCCGGTCCTCCCAGCTCTCATGCCCTCCACTCTGACCCCTCCACCACATTACCTCCATCGCCTCTGCCCATCAGTCTGATTCTCACAGCCCTTCCTCCCTCTCTACTAAGTCCATGGCATCCACAGGACAAAACCCAATTCTGCACAAAAACAAATGGTTCACCTTACTCTGCCCTGCAGCTGGGCTGGGCGGGCCGGGGGGAGGAATTACAAAGCATGCTGGACAGACAGAGAGCCCTAGAATGCTGTGGGCCCCCAGGCTCACCAACCCATGTACCCCTCCAGCACGGTGCCCACAGAGGCCTTCAGGCACCAGGCACAGAAGTGAGAAGGGCTGGGTAGGGTCTGAAACAGCCTCTCCCTGGACAGCGAACTAGGGTAACAGCCTCTGCACAGCTTCCAAGTGCCCAGCGCAGGAGCTGGCTGGTCCTCTCTCTCTCCTCCTCTCCCAGAGGTTGGTCGTTCCCTCCTGAGGACGCCCCAAACTCCCAGTTCGCAGGCCTCTTCTTCACTCCATTTCCCTCTCTACCCAATTTACCTCCATCCAAGAATTCAGAAGGCTTCCTTGGTAGCTCAGCTGGTAAAGAATTCTCCTGCAATGCAGCAGACCCTGGTTCGATTCCCAGGTCAGGAAGATCCCCTGGGGAAGGGATAGGCTACCCACTCCAGTATTCTTGGGCTTCCTTTGTGGCTCAGATGGTAAAGAATCCTCCTGCAATGCAGGAGACCTGGGTTTGGTCCCTGGGTTGGGAAGATCCCCTGGAGGAGGGCATAGCAACCCACTCTGGAGAATCCCCAAGGATAGAGGAGCCTGGTGGGCTACGGTCCATGGGGTCACAAAGAGTCAGATATAACCGAGCAACTAAGCACAGCACAGCACAAGAATTCAGAAGAGGCCCTGCACCGGCACTGCAGGCAGGGTGAACGGAGGCCCTCTCTGCTCCATCTTCACCTCCAAGGTGCTTCTAGCTAAATCTTGGGGTTTCCCAATCAGCAGTCCAAAGCCCTTCATTATCACAGGAAGTGTGTTGCCTGACGCAATAGGGAAAGGGGCCAGCTTTACAACAGGCCAACTTCACCCCCTCCACATGCTGGAAAACACCAAAGAACATTAACCCAGCATGGCCTATAACCTGTTGTCTCTACCTAAGAGGTCCTGAGTCTTGGCCGACCTAGATCTATCTTGGTTGTAAAAACTTTCTACAAAGGGGGAAAAAAAAAGAACTGTGTTTCTTTCTATGAAGTGGAGGATGGGAAGAACTGGGAAAGGAGAGGAAAGGAGAGGACGAGAAGGGAGGAGAAACAGGTGGCAAGGAGGAGAGAAGAGGGGTTGGAGGAAAAAGAGATGGAGGGAGGGAAGGGGACGAAGTGGGGAGAGGAAGAGAGAAGAAAAGGGAGTAGAAAAAGAAAACGGAAAATGAAAGTTCTCCAAGAGCACCGTCTGGAACCAGAGAGCCCACTGGCCCCAGTCTCTATGGCGGTCCCTGTTCTGCAGATGAGACCTTTTCTATCCGGCTTCTTTCACCCCGCACGCTGCTTCCAAGTGCTATCCATGCTATATAGCATATATCAGTACTTCATCCCTTTTTATCCCTGAATCATATCCCATGGTATGAATATACTGCACTTTGTTTATCTAATCATCAACTGATAGACATTTGGGTCTCCTTTCTGGCTATTGTGAATAATGCTGCTTGGAACACACATATAAAGTTTTGTGCGGAATCATGTTTTCATGCCTCTTGGGTACATAACTTGGAGAAAAACTGTTAAGTCATACAGCAGCTACTATGTTTAACCTGAAGAACCACCAGACTGCTTTCCATGGTGCAAGCTTTGGGGAAGTTTGTTACACAGTGACAGATGACTAATACAAGAGAATTAAACGAAGTTAGACACAAGAGGCATTGAGGACAGCATGAAGCACACAGCACTCTGTCGGTGTTAGCTACTATCATCAGAGCACCTTCCCACCACAGGGCCTTTGCTCATGCTATCGTCAATGTGTGGATTGCTCCTTCCCTCTCTCCCTCTCTGCTGACACCTACACAGCCTTCAGATTTCTGCCTAAATATGGCTTTCCTACAGGAGCCTTCTTAGAAATGCTACTTCAGAAATCCCCTTTACATAATCTCTAAGCACCCTGTACTTCTGTGAATTATGGACATAGTCATAGTTTTGTGTAACTATTTTCAAGACATTTTTTCCTCTTCTGAAATATAAAAGAATCTCACCCTGGCACACCACCCTACCCTCTGTACACACAACAGAATCTCCAGAATACCTCTTAAAGGCCAACAACCCACTAGAAAAATGAGCAAAGACAAAAAGCAGGCTGTTAGCAGAAAATGAGACAAAAGAGAAAGGAGGAACAGACTCGTTCATAATTAAGAAGAAACAAAATGCGACGAAATACCATTTTGTATGACTATCTGATTAACCATGATGAAAACGGTCAATTAAGCCCAAAGACCCCTGCCTCCCCACATGGACGCTGGGCACTTAACAGGTGCAGGCTCTTTGGAGGGCTGTGCTGCGATGCACAGCAAATCCTAAATGCATATTCCCTGATAGCCCACAGACATGTGAAATAAGTGACCCAAAAGACATACATGCAAGAATGTTGTTCCTTGGGGCACTGTTAAAAAGCAAACACTGCAGATAAAGCATCTGTCAAGAGGAGACTCACAAAAACAGTGGCTCATTCTTGGCCGCTGAGAGGCCAATATGGTTAACTGCCCTTAGAGCTAATACCTGCACAGCAACCCTATCCACAGGGGCAGCGCCCGCCTGCTCACTACACACTCTAAGGAGGCCAGGTCCGTGAAGCTACAACCAGAACTCAGGCTCCATCATTTCACTTTAGTTTCTCCTCTACATTACTATAAGGCATTCCATCGTTATTTCTAAGATGGTGTATTTAGAAGGATTCATTACCTATTAACCTGGTTAATACAGGAGGAACCCAAAAAAAAACCTATTATGTCTGAGAACATAAACAAATGGAAGATGATAATGATAAAGCCAAACTATGAACAACTATGAAGCCATTTCAAAGCATAAGGCACCATAATGTACTGCAATGATGCAATCATAAGATTGTTAATTTTTAAAATGCAGATTTGGGTATACGGTATGTCCCATTAGTGTATTTTCAGAAAAAAAGAATTAGTTGCATAAAAACATACTGGAACGGTTTTTTAATGGTTAAACTGTACAGATGGAAGGGTGATTACTACTCTGCATTGACTATGCTTTGGTACAATCTTGAGTTTTACTATCTGCATGTGTAATTTTTATCAGTAAAACTCTACTTAAATGAACTTAATAGAAGAGAAAAACACACAATGAAGGAGGTTAAATAGGGTCAGAAAGCAACGCTGTTGGGTCCAAACCCCAAGGATGCCTGGTTTACAGGAGAGGACAGGTCTCCCCACTCTGCACCTCCTTAAAGATGAGGGGGTATCAGTCCCTGCCCAGCAGGGTTGTGCTGAGAACAAAGTGAGTTTCCAGAGCAGTGCCTGGAAGCCTGCCAGGCACAGAGCAACTACCCAGTAAGTGTCAGCCTTTGTTAGGATCTGTGATGGCTAATTGTCAACTAGACTGAGCCGTGGGGTACCCAGATATTTGGCCGAACGTTATTCTGGGTTGTTTCTGTGAGGCTGTTTTTGGATAAGATTAAGATTTAAATCAGTAGACCGAGTGGAACAGATTCCCCCTGCATGATGTGGGCGGGCCTCATCTAATCCACAGCAAGGTCTGAATAGAACAAAAAGGCTGACTCTCCCTAGGGTAAGACAGAATTCCTCCTGCCTGACTGCCCTCCAGCTGACATCAGCTTTTTCCTACCTTTGGACTCAAAGTGAAACACTGGCTCTTTCTAGGCTCTTAGTGTTCATTGCTCAGTCGTATCTGACTTTTTGTGACCCCACAGGCTGTAGCCCACCAGGCTCCTTTGTTCATGGAATTCTCCAGGCAAGAATACTTGAATGGGTACCATTCCCTTCTCCAGGGCATCTCCCTAACCCAGGGATCGAACCCAGGTCTGCTGCTTTGCAGGCAGATTCTTTACGTCTGAGCCACTGAGCCTGCTAATCTCCAGACTGGAATTACACCACTGCCTCTCCTGGGTCTCCAGCTTGCCAACTATGTATCTTGGGATGTGTCAGTTTCCATAATTGCATAAGGCAATTCCTTAGAATATGATATGTAAACATATATAATATAATATAATAAAAATAGCCTGTTGGTTCTGTTTCTCAGAAAAGCCCTAACACAAGATCTATGAAATCTGATTTGTTCCAAGTCCAATTACAGCCATAAAGTTCCTGCTCATGATAGTTTCTGCTTGATTTGCTCAAGTTTGTCTGAGGTCAAGAGAAGAAAGTCAAGGTTCTCAGGGCCATGAGTCCCAGAATCACCAGTGAACTGTGTGGCTGGGAGAACATTCAAACCCACCTGCAAGCCACACCCAGCACTCTCTTGCTGAATCGCTTTCAAGTCCCTACAATAAACCTCAGCAGAGGGGGCACAAAAGGATGCTGAGGACAGAGGCGCACGTCTGGCCCTTCCAGTCCCCCTAAAGAGCAGCTTGAACACAGCGTGTGTGAAGCAACAACTGCTCTGATACTTGCAAAGTAAATCAAAGCAAATCCATTATGAAAACCCGGTGCCTAAAGGAAAACCCTTAGGAATGCTATTTGCGGCTGGGGGACTCAATGTACTGAAGCCCTTGCAAAGCACCCCCGATCAAATCTTTAATAACACTACTCTTTATTTTTTATTTTATTTTTTAATTTGGCCATGCCACGCAGCATGTGGGATCTTCATTACACCACAACTAGGGGTCAAACCCGTGGGCCCTGCATTGGAAGTGCAGAGTCTTAACCAGTGGAATGCCAGGGAAGTCCCTTTATTTTTTTATTTTAACTTATTATTTGCCAGTTTCCTAAAACAGTTTGAAAGAGGCAAAGACTAACACCAATACATCAGATACATTAAAACTTGTCTCAAATTAAGAACAAAAATAAATTATGAAAATAAGAATATATCAGGCATCTGTAACTATAGCCTGTCAATCATATGTCAGGACTCTTACTAATAATTGTAACTAAAATTTACAGTACATGTCAAAACCCTGTCTAATAAATATTCCACCCACTCACCTAAGGATGAGGAGTGGAGGAGAAGCAAGGTCAGCATGTTTAAAAGACAGAAGTGAGTGTTTTTGTGTTTTGCTGAAGATTAAGTGTTAGCTCTAAAACCAGCATAACAGGGCCCTCCTCCTGCAGTGCATTTGCAAAAACAGACCAAATGCTAAACCAGGGCCATTCAACTGAGAGAAGCAAAGATCATTTCTAAGTTATGAATTCAGCAAAGGATGTGCAGTTCCCTAGACTCTAATTCACATTTTCTCACTCTGTGAAAGAAGGGGTGTTTCATCGTCCATTTTTTTCTGTTTCATTTAGCTAAGTAAGGACCATTAACATTATAGATTTTCAATGGAAAACACAATAAAAATTTTATACTAGACAGGAATTGATAAGCAAGACTTCACATTTAATTCATAAAAGATGTCCATAATATTTTATTTGAGCATGTTTTCAGAGGATAAGTCACCAAGTCTGATGGCTTAAATTGGTGACAGAAAAGGAACAAATCTGAAATGGTGGCCCTACAATGACAAGGACACCCAGATAGGACAGTTCCCATGAGCATGGTGGGAGCAATCCTGGCTGGCTCACAGTGAGTCACTTCCACCTCTGCCCACCTCCAGGGCTCTAAGGGGGAGACCAGATCTCACCTGTGGACACCATCAAAAAGCTGGCCTCAGATAGATGCTAGTTGAACAGAATTACTGACCAAGCCTGAAGATATTTTAAATACACACACACCACAGCATCTCTATAATCTCCCATCCAGAGTTCTCACATGTCTTGAAACCTACAACTGAATGGAATAAGAAGAGCTCAGGCTTCCGAGAAACTCACTGGTGTGTGGACCCAGACAGACCATGAGTAACAGCATATCGACAGGACAGAAACTAGATGCACCAACTGTCAGACTCTGATCAGCTTAGAGGAAGTGAGCAGAAACTTTAGCCCCACAACATGAGACAAGCCAGAGCAGAACCGATTAGCAAGCTCACCATCACCGGGGTGTAGACGGGAGGGACAGGACCAAGCACATTTAATACCGAGGGAAAAAAGAGAAAACTGTGGGTAGAAAAAGAGGAAAGGATGGGGGGAGACACTGTCTGACTGTGTTCCTCACCTTCTGAAAAATCCCTTGCTGACCCAGACACCAGATGAGGCTTTAAGAAACCAGGATAAGACACAGGATCAGGAAAATCATAGAGGAGGAGAGGTCAGAGGTGACCTTGGAGACCTTGCTCAGCTGCTTCAGAGAATTTTGGAGGGCAGGTGGTGGGAGTCCTGAAGCCTGGTCCCAACTCAGACACGCTACTCACGGCTCCGCGGGGGTCACCCACCCCTCCTGAGCCTGGATGAGGGACTAAGAGGAGGGTGAGCGACTTCCAAGGTCCCTCCACTCTGCATGTCAGCAAGTCAATACTGCAGTTTCCCATCCCAGGTCCAAGGACAACCTGCCAAGCTGAACAGAACAGGAGAGAAACGACTTCTCCGGCGGCCTTTCGCCTCTCTGGGCCCAATCTTCACAAAGGAAAGCACAGTGGACATGCTGGGCAAATACACTCACCACATGAGCTTGTCCGAATGAGCCTGCCTGGGCAGAGTCCTGGCAGAGGCTGGGCCCTCACGGGCTGCCCGAACTGAAACACCAAGGCCATGTGCAGAAAGAGACTCCAGCGGCAGCTCAGAGTGAAGAGCGATCCTCCATTAGCACCCAGCCTGGGCAGCACCTCGGCCCAGCCACCTTCTGCACCTACTCAGCATTTCTCTGAGTTTGCTTGTTGGGGCAAATCCTAAGACTGTGCACTGCCCTGGAAGCACAATGGGTTACGTAACTCCAGGCAGCCTGGGCACCCTATCGGCTCATCTCGTTAAACCACCCCAAACCAAAAAATGACGCACCCCAAAATGTGATATCCCTGGGGAGGAGGAGGGGGAGGGGGAGCGGGGCTTTGTGCTGGGCAATTTGGCTTTGCCTAAAAATTAGAGAGGAACAAAAAGCCTGTTGTTCATCTCAGCTCTCCCTGGGAACCGGGGGTGGCATGGATTTATCTGAGGCTGGATGCCAAGCGGTCTCCCAGGACTGCGCTTGGCAAAGTCCTTGGAGTCCACATACATGTTGTTGGGGATACTCAAGAGGGTTTTCTGGTTTGTGTCTTCCTCCCAAAGACCAACATATAAAGCTTTAACCTGAGTGTGTTCTGCACTGTCTGGCTGCCTTAAACACGTAACAGTGGCTGTGTTTATACTCTTGCTTACCAAGCCACTGCCAAACGTGACAGAGCTGAGCTGTTTCTCAGCTGTCCCATGGCGCCTGCTTCGGATGTTCCAGCAAAGACCCGCCAGCTACCACGCCCCATAGGGCTTGACGTTTCAGCACTGCCATTCTGCCATTACTCTGCCCTCGTTTGTCACGTTCGAAGTGAAACTACTTTAACAAGTGAAACGCTTCCTGGATTTCACTGGCAAAATGCCACTAGAATCCCAGCGGTGAGCTTATGTGTTCAGACAAATGAAAATGCAGTTGGGACACTGCCTCCTCTGGGAAGGCCCCCTGGTCTCCCCCATCCTTTCCCCTTCAAGGCTCAGCCAGGCCCCCTCCTTGGTGTTCTTCCGTGTGCCTAACCATTGGTCTAACCATGCTGCATAGCCTATTTCTACTCGCTTATCTGTCTCCCCACCTGGACTGTATTCCTGGCGGAGGTGGGGCAGGGAACATGTATCTTAGGGTCAGGATCTACATCAAGCCCCACACCTTAGAGCTCAGGGATCTGAAGGCAGGATGCTGAGCTTTTCCCGACTTAATCAACATTCCCCACTTCATGGGAATGCAGTAATAATTAATCGACACATTTCATTCACTCAGCAAATAGTTACTGAGTAACGGCCACATGCAGGTGCTCTTACAGTCATGAGACTCAAGGGTGCACAAAATCCGCGCCCTTGCCTTTGTGATTGCCCTAGCAGCAGTTTTTATTTACCTGCAAGTTTGGTCAACAGAATGCCACCATGGTAGTGCATGGCTAAATCTGGGGAAGAAGCTAAAGCAGGTAAGGGAGATGGGGAAAGGGGTAGACCATTCTCTCTGCAGGGGACTCACTAAAGGCCTCCAAGGAAATGCCATTTGGAGAAAGTACAGTAGGAATCAGGAGGCCACCTACGGTTAAGGCCACCCAGGAGCTGGGCAGCAGCAAGAACAAAGGCCCTGAGGTGGGACGTTCTGGGTCTGTCCAAAAATTAGTGAGGAGGCCAATGTATCTGGAATGGAGTGAGCTGAAGAGGAGATGGGTCAAAGGGGCACAGGAAACTCTATCACTTAAGCCATGGACAGAAGGGAGCCTAGGGGAGGTGTAGAGAAGAAGAGTTAAGCCATCCAACTTTGTATTTAGAAAGTCACTCCTTTGGATAGGCAGAGACTAGACTGAACAGAGGCAAGCAAGGAAGCAGGAGGCCCAGTCAGGAGGCCACTGCAACAATCTGAGCATGAGATGAAGGTGGCTTCAACCAGTTACTGTTGGGGCTGGCGAGAACCAGTCAAACTCTGGACACAGTGTGAACCATGAGTCACTAGACTTCCTAGCGAACCAAGATAAGACAGAGATACAGAGGTCACGAATGCCTCCAAGGCTTCTGGCCTGAGCAGCTGAAAGGGCATAAGGACCATTTAGAAAGACTGCAAAGAAAGCAGGTGGAGGAGGAAACCAGGAGTTCATTGAAGGCCAGGGTAGTGAGAGAAGCCCGTCAGGCATCCACGTCAAATGCTGTGCTGTGGAGCCAGACCCTCACATCTGGCCTTCAGGGAGAAAGTCCAGCATGAGGGCAGGTGCTGGTAGCAGTCAGCGCAGAGGCAGGTTCCAACTCCTGGGGCCTGGGGGAGACCACTTAGGGAGTCGCAGACCCAGGAGAGAGAAGAGCTGAGCCCCGGGGCCTCCCAGTTCCTGGAGAGGAGCAGCCAGCCAGGTCAAGACCCAAAGCCAAGGGAGGACCACATTTTCAGGAGAAGGGGGTGGCTGGCAGTGTCAACTCCTGCCGAGAAGGCTGAGGATGGACTGCCGAACTGCATGAGGCCATCAGTACTGGGGGTACAGTGGGGTGTAAGCCTGTGTGTAGTGGACACACAAGAGAACAGGAGAAAAACCAGAATCAGCAAACCAAAGAGCAGAGACAGGGATGCTGGCTGTGGGGAAAAGAGCAAAGAAGCATTCCTTTTAAGAAGGAGGGTGTCGTTACCTGTTTTTGTGCTAATAGGAGAGACACAGGAGCAAGGAGAAACGGATGGTATGGTAGAGACAGGACAGGTGCTGGATGCGTGTCCTTTGGGGGCCAGGCAAGTAGCAGGAGGATTCAGCACACAAGTGGAGGAAGTGCTCGGCACCCAGGGGTTCCGCTGGGATCCCCGGCATCTCCACGTCCCTCTTGGCCAGGAAGCTTTTGACATGGGGTGGGGTGGGGTGGGGTCCTCTATGCTTAACTGGTGAGAAAATGGTGAAAACCAACTGGAAGCAAATCTGCATATCTGAAACTGCCGATGAACATTATTTCCAACAAGAGTGTGAAAGCAAGCAGTGCAGACAAGGTGAGACCTGGGCAGAAACTTCGATAAAAATGCAACTGGATGTATCACAATGATCCTCACGACTGTTCCGCACACCAGCCCTCACCGTTCCCACTCACAGCCCCTCTGGTGCTGGCTCCAAACACTTTTCACGAGGATCCCTCAGGGAGAGAAACAAGCCAGAGCTCCATTACAATGTGCCTGAATAGCAGGTGCTGCCAGTGCACTGGGTGGGTGGGGGGTGGATCCCCCTGTTCCCAGGACACTGGGAAGGTGCAACTGACACAGGCGTCCATGAGAACTTGAACTTGACAGTGTGCACAGGGCCCTGCGGGGAGTTCCCCGCTGCTGCAGCCCACAGCATCATGGCGTGTTATTTTCATTACACCTGTTTTATGTCGGAAGAAACAGAGCCTCAGGGAGAGGGGCGAGGGACCAAACCACCCTGAGCACCGCTACGGGCCGGGCGCACTGCTCAAGACTCAGTGCTCCCATCTTTAACCTTCAGGACAATTCTATTACACAGTGTCTTCATCTCAGACAGTTCAGTTCTCGACAGCAGATCTCACAATCCCAAAGCTGTGACTCCTTGCCCTTTGGTGGTCTCTCCTCAACCTCCAGGTCCCTTCCCAGACCCCCTCCTGCGGCCCCACCATTACCCAGTCCTCACTGACTCCCCTATCCCTGGCAGGGAGAGGCCCCCTTACCGGTGATGGTGCAGGCATCTCGGTACCCTCTGCAGCTGGGCGCATCTTCCACGGCCTCGCTCACATAGTGCTCCTCGGGGATGCCCAGGCCGCAGGCTAGGACTGCATGGTTGCACGCCTCCGAAGGGGGCACAGAGTTGGCCAAAGTGTCGTCGTGCAGAGCTGTGGCGTCCAGCTTGGCAGGTTTCACAGGGAGGTGCCTACTGCCATCGGTGGCCCCGCTGCTGGAGTCTGGGGCAGTCGGGCAGACGCCCCCAGGAGGTCTGGCACACTGGCAGCGGCTCCTCACAGGGAACCTAAGGGACAAGCCAGAGACAGGAGCACGGTGACTCAGAATCTCTGAAAAAAATGAACAAAATCTTCAGAAAATAAGAGCCCTCAGATGATGAGTGATCACATTGCAAATTTTGTTTCCTTTGAGCCAAGGTATTTCCAACTGAATTCTTCAGTTTCAATAAACAATTGCAAGTGAAGTTCTATTCAACCACTCAGGGACCAGTACAGACTGAAATACAGGGCATGTGACTTCATTTACTAACTGAAACCTGTCTGGAAAGCAGCTCTAAGCAAATAGACAGACTGGACCACAGCTAAGATGAGGGCACCTACCCTGATATGGGGCTCTCCAGGTGGCTCAGCTGTAGAGAAATGCCTGGCAGTGCAGGAGACATGGGTTTATCCCTGGGTCAGGAAGATCCCCTGGAGAAGGAAATGGCAACCCACTCCAGTATTCTTGCCTGGGAAATCCCATGGGGAGAGGGGCCTGGTGGGCTACAGTCCATGGGGTCACAAAAGAGTTGAAAACGACTTCGCAGCTACACAACAACAACCCTGAAATGACCATACCCAGGCCACTTGGCAGCCACACAGAGTGTGGGAAGCGCTATGTGTGAGCATTCTGTACAAGACACAGACCCATCTATCTGTTTGCTCAGTCACCCAGTGTCTGACTCTTAAGTCCAGCTCTTACCAGTCTGATTTTTACAGCTGAAGGACAGGGGTCCTCAGAGAGGTTCAGAAGTTTCCAAAGGTCACAGAGCCAGGTGTGAACTAAGAAAAGGGATAGGAACTCTGTGGGGAAATGATCCTAGGCACCTGGCCACTGCCCCTCACTCTAGTGTATGCAGACATTTCCAAGACTTCACACGGGGTTCAGGAACAAAGCAGTTGCAGCCCTGGATGCTCTCTGGCTCCGGCCAACCCTGGCACACCAAGCAAAAGACTTCTTTCAGGCAGAGGAAACAAACGAGGCTTAAGGAAAGTGAGGGTGGACGGCCCTGAGAGATGAAAGCGCCTCTGTCTTACTCAGTTCTACTTGGGGAGCTTGCGGGAAGGAGAGATTTTTCTTAGCAGAGGAGTGAGAAATCCTGCATCCGGGTCAAGCTGTCCGCAAAAGAGGGGCCAGGAAAGGAAGCAGGAAAAAAGAACGCAAGCAGGCCAGTGGTTTTTCATTTGAGCTGAGGGGATTATCTCGCCTCTCGCTGGGGTCCTTGGCCCAGGTGCCCTGCCTCACTCTTCTCCTCCACTCGTGGTCCACGATTCCAGCCCCCAGGCTATCAAGCCTAATCCAGTTTGCTGCCAACAGAAAACACGTATGCATGCTCCTACAATTTCCTTCTTCTCCAGCATGGGATTGTTTTTGCTGCTCAGAACTTGAGCTAAAACCCCCCAGAGCTGTGTGACACTGGAGGGATAGCGTTGCTCCTCCAGGCCTCAGCCACACCATCATGAACAAAGAAGGGACTGAATGAGCATCAGAAGACCAGTGGCCTTGCAGCTGAGCCATGCCAGGAACCCCAAATGCAGGTAGGCGGAGCTGCAGGAGGGTGTCTGTGTCCTCCTCACCCTTCCCCCACTCCCCCAGTGATATTAGCGTGAACCCTCTGCCACCCATGCAGAGGTGACCTCTGGCAGGAGAGTCAAGTGACACTGTGCAGACAGAGCTGCCCTCTGTGAACACAAATCACTCATTTCCCAAGAGATAAAGGAAGAGGTTCCTCGAGGACAAACTTCCTCCAGGCTGTCAGAAGGAAACCAGGACAGAACTTTGGGGCTGGAGGTCCAAAAGGTGACAAGGAGAAACCCATGCTGGGGGATGGGGGAACCTCTCCAGGATCAGCCAGGTGCCTGAGCTTTCAAGGTTTATGTTCTGGGGGGGCATAGGCAGCCAATATATCCAGGGACTAACTTACAGTCACAGTTCAGCAATTCTGAACCAACAGGTCCCAGAACAGCAAAAGTTTTCATCAAGGGACAAATTGTTTACCAGGACCATATAGCCCTCTACTTCTACTGTGACAAACTGCCACAAATTTAGTGTTCTGAAATAGTCATTCGTCAAGGCAAGACTGCTATAGGTTGTAGCAGTCCAACAGGAGCCTTGCCAGGTGGGCTCCAGCCAAGGCATCAGCAAGGCTGAGCTCCTTCCTGGAGCTACAGGGAAGAACTCATATCCAGGCTTATTCAGAGTGTTGGCAAAAATCAGCTACCTGTGGCTGCAGGACTGATGACCGTACTTCCATGTTGGCTGTCAGCCTGGGGCTGGTCTTTGTTGCTCGGGGCTGCCCGTGTTCCTTCTCATGCTTTCCATGGGCTCCGAAAGGCCTCTCTCCAGTCCCTGCACGTGACCCCTAGGTCTCAGAGCCAGCAAAGGCATGTGGAGTCCACATGCTCTATCTGCTTCTGCAGCATCTTTCTCGCCTCCTCTCCTGTTCTTTTCTGTTTTCAAAGGCTCATAATCCAGGACAATCTCCCTATCTTAAAGTCATGTGATCAATAACCTTATTTCCATCTGCAAGTCCTCTCTTAGCAGTACCTAGATCACTGCTTGACTGATTAACCAGGGGATAGGAATCTTGATAGAACAACTTGAGATTTTGCCTCCCTCAAGGGCCTTTGGTTCTAAAAGAAACAGGATGCTTTAGAAGGCCCCACATTTCCCCAAGCCTAGTGAGAAGGCAAACCAGTCAGCCCACAGCCACCCAGACCCTTTTGGTTCTACAGGAAGATTTAGATCCAATGATGGGTATCACACAGGA
Source organism: Capricornis sumatraensis (assembly GCF_032405125.1). Lineage (NCBI taxonomy): Eukaryota > Metazoa > Chordata > Mammalia > Artiodactyla > Bovidae > Capricornis > Capricornis sumatraensis. Next base: position 60,045,671 of record NC_091078.1, on the reverse strand, counting down.
CTGGGTTTAGTCCCAGCTCAACCATTCCCTACAGACTGCAGGGGTCAGGTCCCAGATAGACTCATCTATAAAACATGGGTACCACCAACCAGTTGTCAAGTTGCTGGAAGAAGATAGTCTGCCAGGCCTAGGACAGCAGGCCTGAAACTGAATTAAAAGTTAGGAGACCTGCCCTAAGGATCATAAGCATTTAAGCACCTGAATGTGCAGTGGAGGCATTTTTTCAATACTTACTTTTATCTTAGGAACAATAACATTAGGCCAGGGAACTTGCAGGCTGTGGATGGTCCTAAAGGAAAAGGACCATTTGAAATCAGGGTGAACACTCCAGAACCTTGACACCTGCTTCAGGATGACTTGCTTACAACCTATTAATATCTTGACTATGGCATGACTGGCACCAGAACTCCCCTGTCTCCGGCCAGGGCCATGTGCTTTGTTGCCATCTTCAACTACTTCTCTGAGCAAACTGCTGCCTGCTTAACAGGTGGTAAGATGAACATGTGCTTTTTGAAAGTGCAGAGAGCCCCAGCATTCCTTGCAAAACGAGCTGCAGGTCTGGCACTGGGCTTGGTCTTTTAAATACATGACCTTGTTCAAGGTTCACAACCTATAAAGTAATATCAGTATCTGCTTTTTACAGGAGAGAAAACAGGCTCAGATAGATTAAATAACTTATCCAGGATTTGAACCTAGATTTTTTTTCCCTTTATCATATTTTTTCATTGAAGTTTAGTTGATTTACAATGTTGTATTAATTTCTGCTATACAGCAAAGTGATTCAGTTATACATATATACATTCTTTTTCATATTCTTCTCCAATATCTCCAAAGGATATTGAATATAGTTCCCCGTGCTACACAGTAGGACCCTGTTGTTTATCCACTCTAAATATAAATGGTTATATCTGCTAACCCCAATGTCGCACTCCATTCCTCCCCCAACACCTCCCTGCCTTCGGCAACCATAAGTCTGTCCTCTACGTCTGTGAGTCCGTTTTGCAGACGTTTGTGTCACATTTTAGAGTCCACATGTATGAACCTAGATTTAAATGGCTCCAAAGATGCTGCACTCTCAGAGTTGTGGATATACTGTGCTTATGTGTTTAAAGTTGTTCTATGTCCAATGGAGAATCAGACGTTTCATGGGATCTTGACCAATGATCGTTCTCCTGCATCTGTCCACTGTCTTTTCTTTCTAGTTCTACCAGTTTATTGCTACCAACCCGTCACGCTCCACCCTCATGCGCACATGCTCAGTCATGTGACCCCATGGACTGCAGCCCGCCAGGCTCCTCTGTCCACGGACTTTCCCAGGCAAGAATACTGGAGTGGGTTGCCATGTCCACTGTCTTTAAAAACAAGGCTCTTGCCATAACAGAGGCAAAGGAACTCAAAACCCCATTGAGACCACTCAATTCCTTGCAAGAAATACACCTCAGACAGCCCAGAGATGGGGTCTGGCCTCCAGGGCCATGCCGAGCTGGCTCACAGCTGATGGGCGACCGTACTGGCTTGCTCCTCTTCTACCACCTCATCTGACCTTTCTGGCCAGCTCCTTAAATAACAGGACAAGGGGCTAAAGAGTGGAAAATATGATGTAAGAGTTGAACAGCTGGAGAGGGAGGAGATGAGCTGCAGTTTTGCAGCAATAGTGCAGAACTGCCAAAAGCAGCCACTGGTCCTACAGGAGGATACTGCTCACTGAGGGCTTTCACATGGGCGTAATGCCCTTTGTCCTGTAAAATAAATCTACAGCACAGCTTGGTAGATCTCCTCATTTTGTGAGGTAGGGGGTAGGGAATTTAAGCAACTTGCTCAAAGTTTTCTTCATATAACTGGCAAGAAGCAGGACTGGAAGTATTTCTTATTTACTCAAAAATTTCAACTACTGCTACACCACGACACTGCACAAGGAGGGAGCAGTTTGGGAGAGGGCATATGTGGCTACCCACAGAACGCGTAAGAAGACTGGGAACAGCTAATATCCGCAACTACAGCTTCCCTGGTGGCTCAGACAGTAAAGCGTCTGTCCACAATGCGGGAGACCTGGGTTCAATCCCTGGGGTTGGGATGATCCCCTGGAGAAGGAAATGGTAGCCCACTCCCGTACTCTTGCCTGGAAAATCCCATGGACGGAGGAGCCTGGTAGGCTACAGTCCACGGGGTCACAAAGAGTCGGACATGCCTGAGCGACTTCACTTTCACAGCCAGAAAGTCAGAGCCATGTTGGGAACCAAAGGCACAGGAAAGGCGATGCCCTGTGGTCTCTAGGAGGGCTATCATGGCCTTCTGTGAAGTCCTATGAGACCCCTGAGGGTCCCTGGTGAACGAGAGGCCAGGACATCTGGAGACTAATACTAGAATGACTGAAGGAAGAACTTGAGCATGGGATGGGGGCTGCACACTTGTACCCATCACGTGTGACCAACACCTGTGCCGTCACATGCATACAGCACTTGCACCTCACGCATGAACCCAACAGGCGTGCCTGACATGTGCGCAGCTGCCGTCACGTGCCCTTGTCATGTGTCCCCGCCACGTGTCGCTGACCCATGCAGCAGAGATGTGCGCCCGTCACATGCCCCTGACCCGTGCACCGGAGAGGTGCACCCATCACATAAGCAGCTCCTATACATGCACCTAGTATGTGTGGGACGCCTCTGTGTCTTTCCTCCCTTGCTCTGTCTCTCTCTTCCACATGTTCTCATGCCTAGGCACCCACATACACATGTGAAATAAATTTCATTCTTAAGGCTATACTGTTCTCCAGCTCTGAAGGTGAATCTCATCCCACCCCACCCACCCCACTATTTTTTTTAAATCAAGAATCACTCAAAGAAAACTTCCATCACTCAAGGCAATGACTCTGACCAAGCTTAGTCCCATAACTCAACCTTCTCTTTCTAAACTGTGCTAAGGACAGAAACAAATCCATCAACAAAGCCACTGTCCCCTACAGATCCCTAAGAAGTAAGGAGAAATCTATTTCATCCATCAGGTCTCACTGAATGAAAACTGTCATGTGACCAAATTTCTTGGTTTCCAAAAATAATTCTGCTGCAACCCACAGAACAGAAGTACCCAGCTACCCTGCCTTCTGTAAGCCCTGCCGCATCTCCTGAAAGAAGGAGAATAAAAAGGCAGCACGCTCTAACAGTCTTACGTAACAGTCCCAGTCTATCCGGCTGGCGGCAGCAGATTTATAACGCACCATAAATAGCTCCCTCTCTGGGGAAAAGAGACCAAGTAGGGAGGCTGTGCTGTGGAGCCTCTCCTCTTTCGTCCCCAACAGAACCTTCATGTGTCTTCCAGCACAAAGCAAGTTCAGGAAGACCAGCTGGCCCATGTCCAGTGCAGATATAAGTTACCTAAGAGACCCTAAAAGCTGAGCAAGATGTTAGGGGAGCACTGTCTCCCAAGTTAGCATAGGAACCACATGCTCCCCCACAGACAGGCTCCCTAGTATGCCTACAGGGCTGCTCTGTGCTTCCAAGCCAAACTGGGGGAAAGCAGTGCTCTCTGGACATTTCATTCTGCCAGCCAGGGAATGTAAGGCCAGCCTGATGGGTGGCAGGTAGGCTGGAGATGGTTCTTGGTGGAGCATCCCCGCCCATATGCTCCCTGCCCCAATTCTAACCCCCTATCAGAAAATTCAGATCTGCAGCGGAGTCCCCTCCATATCTCCAAGTCCAGGGAGGAGTCCAGCCTTTGACTGGAAGCTGGTCAAAGTCAGACAGGGTGGCAAGAAGAAGAACTTCATCCCAAGCCCCTGTGGGGTGGCTTGCTGGAAATCTCTGTGATTCCAGAATAGAAAGATGTTGCTATGAAGAAAGAAAACGTCCCCTGAGAAATCCTACATGTCCCAAACAAGGAAGCCCTGCCGTCCACACTATGTGCGCTGCCACTTCGAAGGGGTGTGGGATGTCTGGGGAGCAAGAAACAGGGAGAGAGAGAGTTGGGATCCATTGGCAAGGCAAGTGCATGAGGCCAGAGGCAGTAATAAACCATGTACAGCCAGAACAGCAGCTGCAGTGCTGTCACGCTTGAGGATAAAGTTAATACAATAACCAGAGTGAGAAAGAGGCCCAGGAATGTGGCGCCAGGGTGGGAGAGGAAGAGGGAAGAGAACAGGTCTCTGTACATGACCCCTCCTTGGGTCCTGGCTCTCACTGCACTCACTCCCCAGGTGGAGTCTGAAGTTTAAAAACTCATAATGACTCCAACAAGGAAAAGAGCATGAACGGTTACCATTTATCGCAGTGACTGTGACTGTGAGCCCGGCCAGGCCTGGGTGCATTACCCCAGGGACTGCTGACCTAAAACTCATAAGACCTGTAGGCCAGCATCACGCCCCTCCTCCAGTTGTTGGCAGGGAAAATGGGGCTGGAGGTTTCTCCCCACAGTCCCAAGAACCCAGAGGTGGGGCTGGTGTTGAACCCAAGGGTGTTTATGTTTAATGCCTTAGCACATGCAAACATACCAATAAATGCAAACATCAGTTTAGTTCATGGTATCCTTCTCTTGGGCTTCCATGGTGTCGCTAGTGGTAAAAAAAAAAAAAAAAAAAAAAAACGAAAAAAACCCACCTGCCAATGCAGGAGACAGGGGTTTAATCCCTGGGTCGGGAAGATACCTTGGAGGAGGGCATGGCAATCCATTCCAGTTTTCTTGCCTGGAAAATACCGCGGACAGAGGAGCCTAGTGGGCCATGGTCCACAGCGTCACAGAGTCAGACATGACTAAAGCAACGGCACACACAGCACATCCTCTCTTACCACTTATGTAGATCTGAAATATTTCAAAAACCAGGTGGGATATAAAAAAGCAATCCTACATGAAAAAGAAAAATTCAAGATTATAAGAGAATGTCCATTATAAGACAAATGCTTTCAAAGAAAGTATGAAAATTATCTTATACTGAAAAAATGTTAACTTCTCCAATAAAAAGGCTCATGTAGGGAATCATTATGAGAAAAAATTCAAATAGTAGTTTTCAGGAGAAAAATCACAAGTAATCAGAGCAACAAAAATGAAAACAAGTATGAGACACTCTTTTGCCATCTATCCCACTGTACACTTTTTCCCCTACTTATAATCTGTGCTGCTGATCATGCAGGTTATGAGGTGGTTCATGCTCAGAAGCGTGCATCAAAAGCAGTTCCAAATGCCTTCTTTTTAATGGCTGAGTAATGCTCCATTGTGTATATGTACCACAGCTTTCTTATCCATTCGTCTGCTGATGGACATCTAAGTTGCTTCCATGTCCTGGCTATTATAAACAGTGCTGCGATGATCATTGGGGTTCACGTGTCTCTTTCAATTCTGGTTTCCTCAGTGTGTATGCCCAGCAGTGGGACTGCTGGGTCGTATAGCAGTTCTATTTTCCAGTTTTTTAAGGAATCCGCACATTGTTCTCCATAGTGGCTGGACTAGTTTGCATTCCCACCAACAGTGTAAGAGGGTTCCCTTTTCTCCACACCCTCTCCAGCATTTATTGTTTGTAGATTTTTTGATAGCAGCCATTCTGACTGGCATGAGATGGTACCTCATCGTGGTTTTGATTTGCATTTCTCTGATAATGAGTGACGCTGAGCATCTTTTCATGTGTTTGTTACTCATCTGTATGTCTTCTTAGGAGAAATGTCTGTTTAGTTCTTTGGTCCATTTCTTGATTGGGTCATTTATTTTTCTGGTATTGAGCTGCATGAGCCGCTTGTATATTTTTGAGATTAATTCTTTGTATACCCATGGATGATTCACGTGAATGTATAGCAAAAACCACTACAATATTATAAGGTAATTAGCCTCCAATTAAAATAAATTAATTAATTTACAAAAAAAAAGCAATTCCACTTCTGCAATAATTTCCTAAGGAAAAACCATAACTGTGTGCAGAGACTGACCTTTCCCCCTTCAGCACTAAGTCACAATAAGAAACCAGAAAACAAAGTTGTCTAATAATACAGATTTCAATAAAAATAAAGCATGGTCCAACCATATAAGAGGCCTGCACATGTCCCATTTCTAATGATACTGCAGAGAAACCCATGCAAGCCAAGAAGAGAGGCTCGGGATAAAATGAATGGGGAAAAAGGCAAGTCACAAAACAGTGTTTAGAATATAGTGTCTCTGTTTTAATAAAAACAAGATGCATAAAATATAATTGAAGAGTACTTCCAGTATAATTTCATCTCTGCAAGCATCCTTTCCCCATCCACAGAACTACACCCAAACAGTCTTGTTACCCCTCCTTATTAGGTCCTTGGCTGTCCTCCAGCACGACAGTCCAGCCCCGACCTCTCCGTGCTTCAGCACTGACTGCGGCATCATCTGACCAGCCCACACATTTAAACAGCCTGGATATGAGCACATTTCCTCACCCTGGCCACACAGGCGCAACTGCATTTCCTAAAGCACACCCACTATAAGCTCAACCCCTCTGGGGACAGAAAGACACAGTCGCCATGAGTCACCATGGGATGCTGGGCAAGTTAAAATCAATGAAGTCTCAGTTTTCTCATCTACAAAATGGGAAGTAATATTAACACCTAAGTGTGCAAGGCTCTCATGGGGATGAAAGGAGCTAATACACTACAGGCAAAATGTCCTCTAGTGAAAGTGAAAGTTGCTCAGTCGTGTGCAACTATTTGCAGCCCCATGAACTACACAGTCCATGGAATTCTCCAGGCCAGAATACTGGAGTGGGTAGCCGTTCCCTTCTCTAGGGGATCTTCTCAACCCAGGGATCGAACCCAGGTAGCCCTTAATAAATGTTCAATAAATAATAGCTCTGCTCAGAAACCCTCTGAAAGTAGGGGTGAACCTGTTGAGGAAATGGGGGCTCTATGTTAACAGGCATTTTCCACAATCAGGCTTTTTATAAAAAGTCCAAGGACACACAATTTGTATTCCATGCCTTGTATGGTTTGGGAAGAAATGAGTAAAATAAAGACTTATTTCTGATTTTTCACTGTTGTGTCCCCAGTGCCTGGGAAACATAGTAAAAGCTGGGGTGTGGACTTAATTGAATGATGTGGCCGTTTTGCTCAAACCTACTGAACATAACCAACCCAACTGTTCTGTCTTAGCCACAACTACACGACTGGCTACTCACAATGGCGGTGACCAAAAGTATAATGGCTTTCCACTGAGTCAGCCATTATATCAGGAGATGAGAAGGAAATGTTTGAGGGGCTTCCTGAGTGACAGAAGTACCATCAACCAGGACCATCTCACGGTCAACCTCTGAAATTAACCCGTAAAACTTAAAGGGGGAAATTGCATCTAAACATCAAAGGAAGACAGGAAGTTTTTGTTTTAAATTGTGTCTCGAAGAAAGATTCTTTCCATTTCCATATCAGCTTCTCCATGTGTGCTGACCTACAGTGAAATCACAGCCTTCTGTTTTTGAAAACAGATTCCGCAGCTATGGAAACAGAAGTTGTCGCTTACGCTGACTTCACTGTAGGATCAAGTAAGAAGAAACATCTCAGCTTGGACACGGCTACTTAGCTACAAATATTGTTCTTTGCAATAAAATGTGCTTAACTGTAATCAATCAATAAAGCCCTTAAATTCCTAATCCTCTAAATAAACTGTACCACATAAAAGTTCATTTGGCTAACAATTCGTACTTCAGGCACATGTGTAGTCAAAAGGTGTCCCATTCCTGATTTTATTAATTCTAAATAATCCCCAAGAGGCAATTGGGCCCCACTTGGTCCACACTCAAAGTCAGATTCTAGACTCAAACCAGCTTGATGGCAAAGAACAAATTCTCCACATAGCGCTGATGCAGGCATGTGGAAATGGCAAGAGAGGAATGGGGCATCTTAGCTCAATTTTCATCATCTTAGCTCAATTTTTATCATCCACTTTCAGTAAGTAACCCAAGCAGACCTTGCTATTACTCATGAAGTAGCAAAAATAATTAGGAATGCATGGTATTGGGAGCAGAAGCCGAAAGTCTCTATATAAGAACATCCCAGGAAGCAATGAGGTCAGAGATCAGAGCCACCAAGGGGCTGAATCAGGAAGCACACTCTCCCCTCCCAGAAAAAGGCACCCAATTAAGTCCTTCTGACTGAAATTAACAAGGCTGTTACTAGGAAACTGGTCAAAATAGCCAAGCACTCACTGAGTGAATTTGACAGTTGCGCCTTCAGTCACAGAGCTTCGTGGGATGGCAGGAGGTCCCTAGGGTGAGGGACCATGATAAGCACAACGTATAAGGGCAGCAGCAAGACAGGAAGTGAAAGGAGGAAAGGGATGGTGGGGGTAGGGGGATAGGGCAGGAGGTGGGAGGGGAGTGGGAGGGGTGGGAGCAGGGAGAACTGAGTCATCCCTAAGCAGAAGAGGGCTGGCGCCTCACTAGTCCCCACTAGACACCACCTTCCAAGGGTGCCAACTGCAGGAGGCCGCACAGAGGCACCGCTTCTGCCTGCTCGTGACCTTGCTCAGAGGGACCAATACCCACATGCAACTTTATTTATCAAGTCGGGTTCTCTCTCTCTCCCCATCACCTTTCCAACACAGAGCACATAGCACCTCTCGATAGCTGTGGCGGGTCTAACACAGCTTCTTCACAAGTCAAAGTTGAACAGCAGACCCAGCTAAGATGTTTGATGCTCAACATCAAAACGACACTACCTGCATGACCTCAGGAGAACTGATAGGGTCACACTTTTACAACTGTGTTATGTTTTGCCTACACTGAGCTTTCAATTTTTGAACTAATTGCCAAATCTTAAAACTCATTAAGTGTTAACAGCAAAAAACAATCTGGATTTCTCAGCTCCTCTTGATAAATCTGGAGAGCTGGCAACTTCAGGCTCACGTTCTTGAGATTTTACTAAGAAGTAACACTTGGTTAGGAGCTGCTGCTGCTGTTGCTGCTGCTAAGTCGTTTCAGTCGTGTCCAACTCTGTGCGACCCCATGGACTGCAGCCCACCAGGTTCCTCCGTCCACGGGATTTTGCAGGCAAGAGTACTGGAGTGGGGTGCCATTAAGTACCATGTACTGCTCCCTAGTACTTGGTACCCAGTTGGTCTCATTCCTTTGTGTTATCTCCCTGGACTGTATTAGCATGTTCTATAGAGAAAAAGAGCGGCAGTGTCCTGGAATCTTTTCCACTAAGACAGAATGATTTCCCTCTTTTATACCTAATTTTGCAAAATTCCAGGTATCTCTGGAATATAGATAGGTTTTAGATAAAGTTGCAATTAGCTTATTGTTTATACTTACGATTGTGACATATAGCCCAACATATAAGATTTTTTTAAAGAAATCCTTAAGCTTCACATAATGAGCCTTTTCTCCAACTAATTTTACTGTTCAATTTACAGTCAGAATTTTACAGGAGAATTGTGTTAGACCTTCAAAGACTAGATAATTCCAATTATAGTTAAATTGTTTCAGAGTATAGGAAATGAAAAAAAAATCAATTTCTTACTAAGCAAATATAACACTGACATCTAAGCCAGATAAATATAGCACAGAACAGTGTTGCTGTGGAACATGGGGCATGTGTCCTTTTCAATTATGGTTTTATCTGGGTATATGCACAGTAGTGGGATTGCTGGATCATGGTAATTTTATTCCTAGTTTTCTAACAAATCTCCATACTGTCTCTATAGTGGCTCTGTCAATTTACATTCCCATCAACAGGGCAAGAAAGTCCCTTTTTTCCACGCCCTTTCCAGCACTTATTGTTTGTAGATTTTTTGAGGATGGCCATTCTGACCTGTGCCAAGAGATACCTCATTGTTGTTTTGATCTGTATTTCTCTAATAATGAGCGATGTTGAGCATCTTCTCATATGCTTGTTGGCCATCTGTATATCTTCTCTGGAGAAATGTTTGTTTAGATCTTCTTCCCACTTTTAGAAGATGCAATGGAAGATAAAATGCCAGTAAGACAGCAAAGTATAATACTCAGAAGTAAATGGAGCAAGGTATAGGTAAAACATAGGGAAACATTTTAAAAATAACACAGTTATTCATTATGACACAAATTAATTGTAAGAGTCAAACACTGGAAGCAACCTCAGTGTTTCTATATAGGAGTTTGTTCAACCAAACAACGGAATACCATGCAGCAGGAAGTAAAGAAAAAATATAGCGGGAAAGTGGAAATGAAGTCGCTCAGTTGTGTCCAACTCTTTGGGATCCCAGGCTTCTCCGTCCATGGGATTTTCCAGGCAAGAGTACTGGAGTGGGTTGCCATTTCCTTCTCCAGGGGATCTTCCTGACCTAGGGATCAAACCCAGGTCTCCTGCATTGCAGGCAGGCGATCTACCCTCTGAGCCACCAGGGAAGCCCGGAAAAAATATAGCAGGAAGAGCTCCATAAACACATTCTAGAACAGTCTCTGGAATATACTGTTAAGTGAAAAAGAAAAACATGAAAACATTATTACTTTTCTCTACAAGGAAAAAGGGAAACAAAATATTCACACATAAGTAGCTATTTATTTTTACAAAAAGAAACACGGGATAAACTAACAACTGGAAATGGATTCCCTTTGGGAGTGGGTAGGAATACGGTGAAAGAATTAAGCATGTAATGAGCCACCTTTGGGTATAGCTTTTCCTATACTTTGGACTTTGGAGCATGTTAATGTTTTACATAATCTAAAATTTTAATTAAGTCAGTGAAGATGGAGGGTCTAATATTGCATGCAAACAGAAAGAGGTAAACATAACCATAGAGCAAACAGTAACAACCTTAGCAACCTTAGCACACAGAAGAAAAGAAAGCATTAATCAAAAAAAATCAGAAAAAAAAAGTGTCAATGACACTCTTGCACACAATCCTCTATGCTGGCATGATGAGATACATTGTTTATGGGTAACAAAGAACTGCAAGTAGTAAAATTTGAATTTCATTTAGTAGGTGTGTTGACGGTAGTGGTACCGTTGTTCAGTTTCACTCAGTTATCTCCAACTCCATGGACGGTAGCACACCAGGCTTCCCTGTCCTTCACTGTCTCCCACAGTTTGCTCAACCTCATGTCCACTGACTCAATGAAGCCATTCAACCATCTCATCCTCTATCTCCCCCTTCTCCTCCTTCCTTCAATCTTTCCCAGCATCAGGGTCTTTTCCAATGATTCTGCTCTTTGCATCAGGTGCCCACTGTATTGGAGCTTCAGCATCAGTCCTTCCAATAAATATTCATGTAGTCGTATGAGGACAGCCAATTTTTATATTATTTGGGGGTACAATGTGCAAATATATTGGTGTTGTTTAGAACAAGATTTGAGGGTTGTTAGTTCAGTGGAAGGGCAGGGAAGGCATTTTTGGCAGAAGCCACAGGAAAACCCTAAAAAAGTTCAACATGGGTAGAACTTAAGATTCAGGGGGAGGAGGGGGCAGACGCAGGCTACTTGAGCATACAGCTCCACACTGTTACTACTCACACTGTAATCTATGTAATTGGACACTAAGGTGGCCCTGGTCTCGTACCTCGTGCTAAAAAGAGCTCGGCCTTCATCCACGAGGCAAATAATCCAGCATGGCAGACGTTGTCTCAGCTGCAAAGTTCACCCTGAGATACTCAATGAGTTAAAGGAAACCATGGGCTCTGATATGAGTGCTTCATGGCCCGGAGGCCAGGAATTCTCAGTATAAACCAGCACCACCAACTGAGATCTGCAGAAAGGCACGTGTTTTAAAATCTACTCCAGAACTTCCATAGTTCTGTGACCTCTGATTAGAATCAAACAGCAGTAAAATAAACAGACTTTACCCAAAAGAACTACTGAATCCACTGAAAATGTACCCCTGGGGACTTCCCTGGTGGTCCAGTGGCTAAGACTCCATGCTCCCAATGAAGGCGGCCGGAGTTCGATCCCCAGTCTGGGAACTAGACCCCACATGCCTCAACTAAGACATGGTGCAGCCAAATAAATAAATAAAAATAAACAGGCATTTAAAAAAAAAAAAGGTACCCTTAATATTCTAAGGTAAAATCAATTCATAGATTATTTTCAGAACAGCGTTTTCATTTCTAAGCAGTCTAGTACAAATATTTTAATTTCAGTATTTTAGGAAACATTCTGAAAGCTTCTTAAACTGTTTATTTTTTGCTTTTGCATGATGAGTCCGTAATAAAGCAAGATACATCCTGCCCTTATTAGTCTAGAATCACATGGTAGCTTCCCAGATTCCAGTTGACAACATGGGTAATTCAGCAAGTTCAGTGTTACAACTAAAAGTCTTCCTGCACTGACTTGGGTCTGACTGTGAGAGAATTCATTTTTTTCTGATGTTTCACTACCCAGTCCAGAAGGGTTCTGTGACATGTCCCCCAGGTCCTATCTCACCTTGGTCTTGGGGTATTTCCGTTATCTATCATCAAACAGCAAACCAGTGCCAAACGTAGGTGCTAAACAAACAAACAAACAAACAGTGACTCTCACATTTCTGTGGGTGTGGCAGAGGCTCAACTGGACGGTCCTTCTGCTGGTCTCACTTGGGGTCCCTCATGAAGTCAATCAGGTGATAACAAGGGTCAGAACATTTTAAATGAGTTCCCTCACGTGTCCAGTAATGTGGCAGGGATGCCTGCAAGACTGGGACCTCTCTCAGGTGGAAACGTGTCATTTCCATCACTGGGCTTCTCAAGTGGAGGCGGGAGTGTTCAAAGTATGAGGCAGAATTTGCAGATGTCTTTAAACTTGGTCTTGAGAGTTATACTGTGTCACTTCTGCTACAATCTATTGGTAACAGTAAGTCCCAAGGCCATTCCATATTCAAAGGGAAAAGATACAGACTCCACTTAACCACCAGAGAACAATCCGTAGCCCAGCAAGACATCAACCTTCCCCTTAGACAATAAGGCATAGCTGTGCGGCTCCTGTCTGCCTTCTTTGTGTTTACCACATGGCTCACACTCTTTCCAAAGAGCAAGAACTCACATCATCACAAAGGCTTTCCTAGAAGAAAAGTCTGATAGCACAGAGAATGTGAATGCTTCTTCAGCTCACGGTCAAGGACAAGGGTTGACAAACTTTTTTTTGTAAAAGGAAAGGAAGTGAGTATCTCAGATTTTGAAAGCAGTACGATCTCTGCACAACTACTCAACTCTGTCACAGCAGCAGAAAAGAAGCCAGCTGCTGCTGCTGCTGCTAAGTCACTTCAGTTGTGTCTGACTCTGTGCAACCCCATCAATGGCAGCCCACCAGGCTCCTTTGACCCTGGGATTCTCAAGGCAAGAATACTGGAGTGGATTGCCATTTCTTTCTCCAATGCATGCATGCATGTTAAATTGCTTCAGTCATGTCCAACTCTGTGCGACCCCATGGACAGCAGCCCACCAGGCTCCTCTGTCCACAGGATTCTCTAGGCAAGAATACTGGAGTGGGTTGCCATTTCCTTCTCCAAAAGAAGCCAGAGATAATATGCAAACAAATAGGTATGGCTGTGTTCCAATAAAACTTTATTTACAACAGCAGATCAGAGGGATGGAGTTGGCTTACAGAACGTGATTTGTTGAGCCCTGGTCTAAGAGAATGAGTGCTGGATGTGAAATTGGAAAATCAGGCCTGGAATTCTGACTTTACTACTCACTACCCATGTGACCTCAGTTGAGTTTCTTCAACTTTCTGAGGTTACATTCTACATCTAAAATGTAGAGATAATGCCATTTATCTTTCCAAGGTGTTTGTAGGCAGGGATACACAAGAAAGTGCAGAGCCCCCTCCCTCAGTAAGACAACTATGCCTTAGTTCTAGCCCACAGAGCCTGGAGAACAATTCCTTTGGAGGGGGCGGGTCCCAGGGAAACCTAGCTAGCAGGACAGAATGACCATCCACCACTATTCTCCAACGAAATGGAACTTTCACTGATGAAAATTATATTTCACAGAAGACTGAACAGTCTTTGTTAGAGACCTGGCCCTGTTCTGCCCTTTCTCAATAGCAAACTCTCTTGTTCTGAGGCATACAGACAGTATGCACACAAATGGTTTTTCACAAACAAGGAGCATACGTGGTCAGTGAAAAAAAAACAAAAACAAAATAAGCAAGCCTCAAAAGTGTGATGACTCAAACAGAAAGTTTGTTCAGTGGCACAGCAGTAAAATCTTACTGTATTTAAACTGGTTTTGTAGCTTCCAAAAGCTTAGACAAAAAACAGTCTCTGAGACAAGTGTATATATATATATATATATATACACATATTTTTTTAATGCTAAAGGTATAACTGGAATTTTTTTAACATGGGAATGCATGTTTACCTTTTTAAAATTGACCCTGATGGGGGGAAATATATTCAAAAATTCAAAAAAAAAAAAAAAAATACCCACACCTATCCTTAGCCCAAAGGAATTTAAAGCATTAAAGTATTTTGTTTGCATCTCCCCTAATGGGGCAGCACTTTGTAATACCCATAGTCCTGTAAGAAAGTAAGAGATTTCTACATCGATAGCTGGCAGCGGTCTACTCCCACTTTTGGAAAATTCCATTCACCCAGAGGAAAGTGGATACATCAGAAGGCAGGTGATTTCGTCCACTGTCAAAACCTTGTCTGCTGTAGGGTTCTCCTGCAGCACCCACGTGAGCAGGATCCTGGCCACAGCTCCTCTTGCAACTTCAACATCCTCTTCTCCCACAGCAGGGCGGCCCTCACCAGGAGCAGCTGTCCCTAGTCTCCAGGAGAGACAGCTGCGCCCTGGAGGGATGGCGTTAGAAGGGTGTGGGTTCCCTCCTAAGCCCCAGAGTGAGTGCCAACGGCTGTCATCATCTGGATTGAATGTCCCCTTCCAAAGCAGCCTGGACCACTTCCAGAGCGAAATGAATAAAGCTAAAATCCAGGCAAACGGATGGAAGGATGGTGGATTGACGGATCGATGAACATGTTGCTTCTGATTCATAAATTAATAAATGGATACAGATTGTGGGTCTCCTAACTCAGATATCAGAAGGGAAAGGAATAAGATGACTTAGCCTGAGACAAGCAGAAGCAAACATTCCCAAATTCCCTTGTACTTGTACTAGAGCAGATTGGAATTCTCACATGATAGCTGGGATGTCTATATTAAGGATCTTGGGCCAGGCCTTTACTAAATAAAGTTCAAGTGGCGCTGAGTTCACATGCTACCCAGAGCGCTCCAGACAGCTGATTGTTCTCCCCGTATCTCCTGCTTTGGAACTTGAGCTTCAAAGTAGCTCCTCGCCTGCTCTTGCCATGGCCAGAGTCCACAGTGTACCCGGGAGGTGTGACTGTGATGAGCTATCAAAGGACCAACAGATAACAGAGCTGCCTCCCTCATACCCCATCTGTGTGTGTGTGCAGGCATCTCTCTCTGCCTGCATATGTACACATAAACCCATCCCTGGAGGTCAATGGTTATGTAAGATGCTATCATCAGGCGAGGCTGGATCAAGGGTGTGTGGGAACTCTCTGAACTCTCTTTGCAATTGTTTTGTAAATCTAAAATTAAAGAGATTTTAAAAAATAAATAAATAAACTTCAGGTCAACTTGAAGGCCTGAAGCATATCATTCTAGCTTCCAAAGCCGCCTCCTGCATAAGCCATCAACTCCTTCAGAGAGTCAGTGTATTTAGCCCTGAAATGAAGCTAATCAGGTTCCCAAAGGACTGCAAGACATACTCGACATTCTGTGACTATTTAACATTAAGGTGCTTTCTCCTTCCAGGGTGATAGTCTGCAACTGCACACTGGTGAGACTGTGAAGTGGAGCCAGGCAGGACAGGCAGGCAGCTGCTGATTCGGCTCCGAAGCCTTCCCACATTGCCACTGCATCCCTGCCTCCACGCTCCCAATGCAATGGGACAACAAGCAGAGAGACGCGACAGTGCCCGGGGGGAGGAGACGGGCAGTCTCCACAAGTCTCCTTCTTACCCACAAGAGAAGAACCTTCCTCAGGAGACAGCAGCAGACTGGTCCTACCTGCAATGGCAGTGTCAAAATCAAGGCCCAGGTGGTAGGGAGTGAGTGGGGGGATGGGAACTGGGAGGGGGATGGTCAGTGGGGGTGGGGGGGTGATGATCATTGTGGGTGGGAGATGGGATGAAGAAGTAGGGCTGGGGGCTGGGGTGGAGTGAAGAGGTGGAGGATAGGGGTGGGGTGGTGATGGTCAATGGGCGTGGGAGATGGGATGAAGAGGCAGGGCTGGGGTGGGGTGAAGAGGTGGGGGGCTGGGGTGGGAGATGGGGGAATGGCAGTGAAGAGGTGAGGAGTGGGGTAGGGGGAGGGGGGTGAAGAGGTAGGGAGGGATGGGACCACAGTGATGGGCCTGGACCAACCAATGCCAGCCCATGACTTCCCCTCCCATAGCCCCACACGTGGCTAAAGAGGAAGCTGAAGAGCAGAACAAAATCCGGATTCCATTAGGAAAAAGGCAGAAGATGGATATGTGAGTCGGCAATCAGTTTTTGCTACTCCCATTCACTCATTCATTTGTTCATTCACTCACATTCATTCAAGTAGTGAGTCTGCTGACAGTCCATGTACAGAAAACCCTTGCCCAGAACTGGATTCTAGCCGTCTTGGAACTTAGGGTACAGCCATATTTACAGAAGAATATTCCATTTCCCTGATACTTCAAAGTAGCACCGGATATCCCAGTCTAAATATCAGAGAGTAAATTACAGTTTCAGAGTGATTTCAAATGCACCAGTACCCCAGTTCCCTGGTCACTGCTGACAAGGAAGCTGCTCCGTCTGAATAGGTTGAGGCAGCAGAAGGTGCCCTTCACCAGCCCGGTCCTAATAATAGCAGCTGTGCGTGACTCAGGCTACAGGTTGGTTCAAATCCATATAAAACTTGCTCCTCTGACTGCATCCTAAGCAATTTTGGTACTTAACTTTGTCTCTTACATGAGATACTTATTTTTAAAACCTGAGTACTGGGAACAGAAAAGTCGATGTTGAAGTATGTTAGAAGGGATACAAAGCAGTCTATTATTATAATCAATGCCAGAAAAGATTAAGGACTTGTGATTTTTGGAAAAAAGAAATCCCAGGTACTCAATGTCATATCCTCACGTGGCACATATTTAAAGCTTAAGGTAATAGTGTGAAAAACGCATACTATTATGTTGCAACTGGGACGTTAAAAAGCAGGATTTCTTACCTCATTTCTAGAAGATTTCTGAGTGAATAGAACAAAAAAGAATGCTTTTGACTTTACAACTTCTAATACTCACCTGGGTGAAATACTCTATTTAATGTCAGTAATGAGTATACTAACTAATTTTTAAAATCAATAATATGAGATACAAGGGTATATTTCTACTTCTCTTGAAATACTGTAAGCATGGATTACAGAATACTTAGCCCAAGATACATTTCAATTAAATAAAATAATTTCAGAAGTTTGCATGACACAAATGGCCAAGAGGTGCATGGAAAAATGTCCAACATCAGCAGCCATCAGGGAAAGCAAATCAAACCCACAGTGAGACACCAATTCACACCCACTATGATAATGTAGATAAAAAAACATAATAACAAGTGTTGGTAAGGACATGGACAAATTGAAACCCTCATACAGTGCTTGTTGAAAAAAGTAAATGGGGACTGCCCTGGTGGTCCAGTGGCTAAGACTTCACACTCCCAATGCAGGGTGGCCAGGTTCAATCCCTGGTCAGGGAACTAGACTCCACATACTCCAACTAAAGATTCCACATGCTGCAACTGAAGGACCCACACACTGCAGTGAAGATCAAAGACCCTGCATGCTGCAACTAAGATGCAGCACAGCCAGAAAAATACATATATTAAAAAAAAAAGTAAGGAGTGCAGCCACTTTGGAAAGCAGTGTGGCATTTCCTCAAAAGGTCATCATGTTATCTAGCAAATCCAGTCCTTCCAATCTAACCGAGAGAAATGAAAACCTATGTTCACTCAAAACCTTGTCTATGAACGGTCACAGCAGCATTATTTATAGGAGCCCCAAAGTGGAAACTATCCAAAAGTTCATTAGCTTATAAATGGATAAACTGTGGTGTACATCCACAGGTGGAATATGATATGGCAATAAAAAAGGAATGAAGTGCTGATCCAGGCTAGGACACGGATGAACTCTGAAAATGTCATGCCACGTGAAAGGAGCCAGACACAAAGGACAGACACCTGTTCTGCCATTCCATCTACATAAAAATGTCCAGAATAGGCAAACCCAAGGAAACAAAGTAGATCACTGGTTGCCTGGGGCTGGGGGGTCTGGGGGAAATATGGAGTAACATAATGGGTATGGGGTTTCTTTTTGGGGTGATGAAAGCCGTTCAAAATTGATTATGGTGATGGCCACACAACTCTACGAATACACTAAAACCCAGTGAATTCTATACTTTAAAGGGGTGAATTGTATGGCATATGAGTGAATTCTATACTTTAAAGGGGTGAATTGTATGGTATATGAGTTATATCTCAATAGAACCCTTTTTAAAAAGCTTTTTAAACAGTCTACGGAAGGGACTTCCCTGGTGATCCAGTGGTTAAGATTTCAAGTTTCAATGCAGGGGGTGTACATTCAATCCCTGGTCAGGAAGATCCACATGCCTTCTGGCCAAACCTCCCCCACCCAAACATAAAACAGAAATGATACTGTAACAAATTCAATAAAGATTTTTTCCTTTAAGTCTATGGGAAGGGGGTAACAGTAAAGAGACAGGCATAAGGATGTTTCTTAGGAGTGACAGAACTATTATACTGGTGGTGGTCACACAACTCTATACATAAATGGATGCCAAAAAAAAAAAAAAAGCCTGCTACTCTGTATGAAAATATGAAAAATAAACATTTTCCCATAAGTCTATGGCTTTGGGTGTCCGCAGCTGACGTGTGATGGACGAATGTTCAAAGATAATCACATCAATGATTAATCTATGAGACAGGGAACGACTGACCTCTTGCTGACTTGGCTGTATTTGCTTCAGTAAATAAGATAACCACGTCACCTCCACCTAGCACCATGCACAAACTGTAACATCCTTTCAAATATTTTACCCATGCCGGGAACAGGTATGATGGTGATAAAGCAGCAGAAGGCCATTTTGATGGGGGATAATGGAGTCCTCCAGATAACGATGCTCTTCTCCCAGCCACTAGCTGAGGAGTGGGACTCGCTAATACGACTGGTGAGCAGGTGACCCGGGGCGAGTTATTTCAGACCCTCCTGCTGAAATCTTCCCACAGCTCCCCATCATTGCTAAAATAAAACCCAGACTCCTGATTCTGTCCTGCAAGGCTCTCCCTGTGAGCATGTATGTTATCTGGCTGTATCAGGCTGGGGACCAGGACACAGCAGGGGGGGCTATGAAACCAGCAGGCCTGCCACTTCAGACAAAGGGCCAAGGAGGCCATTCACTCCAAGGGATTCACTGATGACACTGCCTTGGTACTCAGGACACTGACTGGCACATACAAACCCTCGATAAACAGCAGCTATTGCTACTGTTATAGACACACAAGTTCTATACACATACACAGACATGCACACACACGTCAATGTCAGCTTCCTAAGGACAGGTCGTGGCTGCCTCTGTGTCCTCAACACCCACAAAACCGGTCTTAGAGGACAGAGGGAAGATTCAGGAAGAGCCCAAGTGTTCCGAGAAAATTCTAAGGAAATGGAAAGCAGACTTTTCTGTGTCCCAGTAACTTTCATCACATCTTACCTAAGTGTCAGGGGAGGGCAGGCTGTCTGCAGGGAGAGAGATTTTGGTTCCTGCCTAGAGTGAGATGAGCAGTAAGTCCATCACTGGTCCTTAAAAAAGCAAAGGGGACCCTCAGCAGAGTTTCATTTCACTCAGGGAAGACAATGAGGGAGGGAAGGCAGTGTCCCTGGATTTGCAATACTTCTCTGCTCGGACTCGTTCAGGCCTGCTTACCTGACCAGCCGGATCAAGCCTGGTCAGTGTGAACCTGGCTCAGAGTAGGCCCTTGGCAGGGGCCCCTCTGGGCCTGGATCCTGGGGGTGGTGGTAGGGAGGCAGCGGCTCCTCTGACAAGGATTTCTTTCATTTTCCCCTGGGCCCAGGTAGAAAGGAGACTGTACCACAGAATGGGAGCCTAAGCACCGTACACCCAGCTCCCTCATGAAGCACCGTACACCCAGCTCCCTCACGAAGAGGAGAAACTCCCCAGCTCCTCCCAAAGCAGCCAGTAGCCTCAAGGGTCCTCTTTTACCCTCTTCCTTTGCCACCAACAGAGTGATCCCTAGTTCTGAATGGAACTGTGATATTTCCTGTCTCACAGAGTGTTTGGAGTTTTCTGGGTTTTTTTTCCCAGGAATGGTGAGCAGGGGGGGTCATCAACCACTCTTTCTTTCTCTACATGCAAAGGATGAGTTCAGTTATCACACTACACGAACTGTAAACATTCACTAAAAGTCAATCAGACAGGGTCCATAAGGTCCACCAGCTTAAACAAATGGAAAAGAAAAGACTTCATTGTGTGGGGCATTGCCTGGGAGAAGCAAGAACTCATAAAAACTGCCATTGTTGGGGAGGAAAGAATCTGACAGCTTTATTCCAGGCAGCACATGAAAAAGCAACATTCAGTCCGGCTTGCAGAGTCAGGGAATCTAAATGGCAGCGGAGTGGCCGGTCAGCCGGCTCCCCCTGCCTTTCCCCGTTCACAGAAGGCTTGAAGGGAGCCAGGCCCACCGACAACTCCAAATGCCAAGTGAAAATGACTCCTTGAGGGCCAAGGAGTGCACCCAGCCCCCAATTTTCTCACGGTGCAGGGATTTCTGATAACTGGAACTTAAATCCTGGGGCTCCTGGCCACCCAAGTCCTTAGCACACTGGTGTCTGGGGCTCTTTAGTGATGGGGGGAGGGTCGGAGGAAGACAGTGGAGAACAATGCATACAGTGTGAACTCAGCTAGGTTAAACACACATCCCGTACCCGTATGCACAAGGAATAAAGACTGGAAGGAACCCCCAGAATGCCAGCTGCTGTTATCGCTAGTATCCACACGCACAGGCCTTGTTAGTTCTTCACATAATGTACAATAAGACAAGTTATTTTTTCCTTCAAGATTTAATCACGCTTGGAGTCCACTTGGCTACTTTCCTATATCAGAGGCTGAAGTTGCTCAACAATGGCATAAGAAGCCTTGGGCAGTGATGTTCCAGGGCCATTTCCTTCATGAGTCCTCAGATGAGATTATGGCTTCCTAGGGGAACAGCTTGCCAGGTTTTCTGGGACTAGACCCCAAACCAACAACAGCTGACTTCTCTGTGTGTCTACAAGATCATCTGAACCAGTTAGCATGCATTAGAAGCTTCTGGGGCGTGCGTGTGTGTGCGCGCGCACTCAGTCATGTCCGACTCTTTACAACCCTGCGGACTGAAGCCCGCCGTGTGTGTGTGTGTGTGTGTGTGTGTGTGTGTGTGTGTGTGCGCACGCACTCAGTCATGTCCGACTCTTTACAACCCTGCGGACTGAAGCCCGCCAGGTGTGTGTGTGTGTGTGTGTGTGTGTGTGTGTGTGTGCACGCGCGCGCATGCACTCAGTCATGTCCGACTCTTTACAACCCTGCGGACTGAAGCCCGCCAGGCTCCTCTGTCCGTGGGATTCTCCAGACAAAAATACTGGAGTGGGTTGCCATGTCCTCCTCCAGAGGATCTTCCTGACCCTGAGGTTGAAACTGTGTCTCTTGTGTCTCCTGCATCAGCAGCCAGGTTCTTTACTATTAGTGCCACGTGGGAAGCCCCAGAAGCTTCTGAAGGGCGTGTGAAAATACAGTCTGCTGGGCCCCAAGCCTGAGCTTCTGTGGTCTGGAGTAAGGCCCAAGAAAGTACATTTTAGACAAGCTCCCAGGAGAGGCTGATGCTGCTAGTTAGGGACCATAATGAAGCCATCGTGCGAAATCAACAGGTCATTTCAGGCCTGAACTCCAGCACAGGGCTGATGCCACGCCCCTTGGAGCCCTACCTGAGATAGGTGCTTTTGATTTGGAGCCTCCTTTTAATTCTTGTGAGTCTGGACATCACTGATTATTCCCTGCTTCTGATGGAACCTACAGATTTAATCATTCAAAAACGGCACATCCTAAGTGGGCTATCATAACAGAGGCCACAGGACAGCTGCAAATCACAAAAGGCTTCCAAATGAGCCACCGGGGTGTCACCAGGCAGTAGAGAACACAGGATTAGAAAGGGAAAAGGCAATCCTAATGAGCAAGAAACACTTATTTTAAGGTCCTCAGAAAATACCATAATTGATCACCAAAAAGCATACATTTACTGGAAAGGAGGAAAAAAATGAATCAATTAGTGCCAGAAATGTGACTTAGTGTTTTATGGATTTATGATGGGAAGTTAGTCTTTGGGCAATACATTTTTATTTCTTCTTCCTGAAACAAGTACTGAAATTACAGCAGACACTGTACCTTTTAGCCTAAATCCAAAGGTAACAAGTCTGAACACATTGCTCCATCTTCCCCCGTCAGATGGGCTCCAAGCATGCAGCAGACATCCCCTGAAGTCCATCTTCCTAGGAGTGGGAACTCCAGCAAGAGCTGGTTTATCCTCTGGGCCTGTTAGATGAGCCACAAACTCCTCTAAAGGAGGAAAGTCTTGTACAAGCAGCCGGACAAGGTAGCAGAGAGGGCACCGACCAGAACCTGCATCAGCTGGTGGAGCTGGCTAACTCCACCCTGCCTTTCCAAGTTATAGCCTTCTGAGGGGCTCTCTCAGGAGTTCTGGATTGGTGCAAAATTATGTGTGTTTTTTTCTTTTTTTCCAAATGTGCTCTATGGCAGATCTGAATCTATAAAAAGAAACACAACTGTAATAGTTGCTCAATCAAAACACAATGCTTCCCTTGTCAAATTTGGCATATGCTACCCAACTGAGGCCCCAGTTTTTTACCTGTTTGCCATTCAGTTTGGAGACCACTGCCCCAGAACACACATTACTGGCTTAGGTACTGGCCTGGCACAGAAGGGAGGTTAGCAGGGAAAGGGGACTAGTCTCTGCAGGCTCGGAGATGGGGAAGCACAAGCGCTCCACTTACAGGATACACTAAACTGTTCAATTACCTGAAGTTCACACAACTGAAAAGCTCCAATGAACAGATTTTTAAAAATTACCTTTCTACGTAATGGGCAATGACAACGAGGGCCCTGAAACATGGGGCTGATTCTGAAGAATGTCTGAATAAAGAGTATACTACGCAGTGTTTCAATTTATTAAACACAAAGGCCTGGAAGTTCCCTGGGGGCCCAGTGGATAGGATTCAGCGCTTTCACTGCAGTGGACCAGGGTTCAAACCCCGGTCAGGGAAACTAAGATCCCGCAAGCCAAGTGGTGCAGCCAAAAAATAAAAATAAAAAAACATAATGGCCTGATTTCTAACCCTCCCAGGTGAAGGAGTCTTGACTAAGGGTGGAAGACCCATGCCAAGGCCTTAGGATCACAAGACAACCGTAGGCTGGACTGAGATGTGGGGCCTAGTGGGGCATTGAACCAACCAAGGCAATGAACTGAGAGTTGCTGGGGCCTCGGAGGCCCTGTCCCCACTTTAAGCAATAGCATTAGGCAAAGGGTGTCTGGTGTCCCTTATCCCAGATTAGGCCCACGGCTATCCTCAACCTCACAGAGAACCTTCAGATTTTGTTGAAATGAATTAAATGTGATTCCACCTTTAAAACTTCTACCCTGGAACAGTTTCCATGGTGGGTTTCCTGTAAACAAGCATGAGTCTGGCTTCCAAATAAGGTTATAAAATGAAAAGGTATACATTTAGAGAGAGAAAATATACTATAAAATGTGTCCTCATAAGCAGAGGTTTATGGTAGCAATAGGTTTCTGCTTCGAGAAATCTTAATCATCCTATTTCAAAACTGCTACCTCTTACAAGATTTTTTTTTTTAACAGAAATACACAGGTATCAGCTGATAAAGATTTTATTTTCTCCATGGAAAGTGGCTTTAGAACTCTTAATTTCTTAAACTAGACCAACTTAAAAATCCAGAGAAACCACGTAATTCAAGTGAAAAAACAGAGGCCCCAAAAAACTGGCAGCAGGCTCATAGCTGCTTCACTGGCTGACCTTCGCTACTAAGTATGTTTAATAGCCAATAAATAATATTTATTAATAAACACTTGGGCTTCCCAGGTGGCAGCAGTGATACACAACCGCCTGCCAATGCAGGAGACCTAAGAGACGCAGGTTTGATTCTTGGGTCACGAAGATCCCCTGGAGGAAGGCATGGCAACCCACACTGCTATTCTTGCCTGGAGAATCCCATGGACAGAGGAGCCTGGCGGGCTAGAGTCCGCAGGGTCGTAAAGACTGAAGCGATTTAGCATGTGGCATGTCCCCTCACCCTCACCACCTGATGAAGGCAGCACCCCATCTCACACCTACCAAGGAGGAGCCTGCAACTTCAGAAGCTTAGGAAATGGCTGCACAGCTGGCAAGGGGCACAGAGTGGCAAGAATCTGGGCGGTCTGGCTGCAAAGCCCAAGCTCTTGGCATCACAAGACCAAACCTGTACTGGCAAATCCAATTTATTGACTCCACTTTCTAGGAAAGCTGCCCTCTTACACAGAGAAAACTCCTTCCACATAACACAAATGATATCCAAAGAGCTTTAAAAAAACAAACAAAAAAAACCTGAAGAGATGAGAATGAGGTAGGAATATACTGTAGTACTGAAAAAAACAGTACTTTAAAATACCAACATCAGTTTTATTATAGTCCCCAACCTAAGACAATCCAGCATGTGGGGTCACCTAAAAAGTGGGTTTGTACTTAGGCCAGGGGACAGGGGCATCTGGGCTCCAGCAAGTGAAGAGAACTAGCTGGTCATGGGCCACCCTTTCCATCCCAAAGCAATCCACTTCCGGAGATCAGGACAAGAAACCACAATCGGAGGGCAACGAACATTCAAGATTCCATTTTCAAAATATTGAACTATGATCACAATCATCATTTTGCTTTATTTAAACTATACTGCCTCCTGCTAACCAAAGATATTTTAAAGGGCCAGGAAGAAGGCTGTCCATCAGGAGCCCTAAGAAGTCAAAGCATTGTCCTCTTCCACATCCCAATCCGCTGGGGACAGAGGGGGCAGGGCTCCTTCTCCCTAAACAGGCCACCCTGAGAACCGGGGACAGCAAGGAGCAAAGCCAGGGACTAGCTCAGAAATGGCCACATCCTGCAGACACAGCCTATCTGAGCTCATGAATGCTGGGATCCCCTTAACTCCCCACCTCCACGGAGAAAATAGGACACAGGTCTCGAGTTGGAGAAATCTACAGGCAAAAAGCCAAAGACAACATCCCCCTAAAGCTGGATTCGCTCACAGGGCTGGGGGCTTGGGGCAGACGAGGGGGGCTGGGTCCCAGGAGGACAGAGGATTTTCAAGCCAAGGGGGAAGGGGGAGGGCAGGGGTCGGGAGGAAAGGACTAGGGAGAGAAAAGAAGCGGCCAGGAGAGAAGTGGGGAGGGAAGGGGGGATGAGGGAGGGACCCGCCAGAGAGGCCATGGGGAGGGGACAAGACGGAGAGAAATGGGAGGAAAACAGGAGAGGGCCGAGGCGGAAGATGGGGGATGGGGTACGGGAGAGAGAAGACAGGCCGGAGGAGCGCTAAGAGATAAGAGCAAACAAGACAGCCAAACGGTTGCTAAGCTGCTGCCCATAAACCCAAAAATAATGGTCACGGATACACTAATCCTTGCCCCAAAAGGGGGAGGAAAGGTCAGAAAGAACTCTAAAGCAGGGTTCCCGGGATCAAATTCCACCTAAGCATCCTTCCTAATGTACTCTTCACAAAGGAGACCACATCCTCTGGTAACAAGAACCCAGGATCATCATTCTTTTTAAAAGATGAGACAAAGAGATCAGTATAACGAGCAGCACTTCCAGAACATGACAGGTCAGGGTCTACTTCAGTATCAGAGATAGTAATCACAGCAGGAGCGATGATACATAATCAGCCCTAGAGAGTGGAACAGCCCTTTCACCAGCAAAATTAAGAATTGTATTCCTTGTCTGGGATGTATTGGGTGAGGCGATCACTTTCATGGGTTCACTTTCCAAAAGAAAAAAAAAGACAAAGGGCTGTAGTTCAATGAAAACCAATTTGCAGGCACAAGCAATTGTTACTAAGTCTGCTTCATTGAAAAGAAAAGGTGTTTTTACTTCATGGCAGTTCTGAAAAGTATGAGAAAGTAATGAAGTAATTTCTGAAAATCATGTATTATAATATATCATATTAATCAAATAAAGGACTAAGACTAGCTGATCAGCTCAAGAGATGCACAACATGCGTCTCACAGGATTTCAACCAACTTTCATGACAAAACTTTCAACAAATGAGAAATAAAAAGAAACTTCCTCAAGCTGATAAATAGCACCTATGAAAAACTTACAGACTTAATTGGGAAAGTGACTGTTTTCCCATATGATCAGGAACAAGACAAGGGACCTCCACTCTAGCTACCGCCACTGAACATTATCCTGCAGGTTCTAGTCAAAGAAAGTAGGCAAGAAACCTACTTGCCAGCTGGGCAACCTCTAACTGGTTTCCATAGTATACCTCCGCTGGTATACTATATACTATACTATACTATACTATACTATACACCTCCTGCTGGTATATCCATCACTGGGAGGATAAAATGCAAAAATCCACATAAACGCTTGATAAATATTATCCACTGTTATCATTAAGATAGAATAGAAAGGTTAGTCCAGATCAGTTCAGTTGCTCAGTTGTGTCTGACTCTTTGGGACCCCGTGGACTGCAGCAGGCCAGGCTTCCCCGTCCATCACCAACACCTGAAGCTTGCTCAAACTCATGTCCATTGAGACAGTGATGCCATCCAACCATCTCATTCTCTGTAATCGCCTTCTCCTCCTGCCTTCAATCTTTCCAAGCATCAGGGTCTTTTCTAATGAGTCAGCTCTCCACATCAGGTAGCCAAAGTATTGGAGTTTCAGCTTCAGCAACAGTCCTTTCAGTGAATATTCAGAATTGATTTCCTTTAGGATTGACTGGTTTGATCTCCTTGGTGTCCAAGGGACTCTCAAATGTCTTCTCCACCACAGTTCAAAGACATCAATTCTTCTGTGCCCAGTTTTTTTTATTGTCCAGCTCTCACATCCATACATGACTACTGGAAAAAACAGAGCTTTGACTATAGAGACCTTTGTAGGCAAAGTAATGTCTCTGCTTTTTAATATGCTATCTAGGTTTGTCATAACTTTTCTTCCAAAGAGCAAGTATCTTTTAATTTCATGGCTGCAGTCACCATCTGCAGTGATTTTAGAGCCCAAGAAAATAAATTCTGTCACTGTTAGAGCCCAATTTTGGAGACTGAAAGAGATTATCTAGATCTTGCTTGGGTTGGTTCCTCTTGGACACTCTCCCAACACAGATCATGCTTCCTCCACCTGAAGGGCCTTGCCCCCTCCGTTTGGCTGGGTACTTCTCTTTTAGCTCTCGGTGCCTCAGGGGAGCCTTCCCAAACTTCCTAAGTCAAAAGATCCTATGACAGCCTTCCAAGCACAGTGGCCTCTAGGTCACAGTTACAACTTTACATTTGTTTGTGAAACTGTATTATGTTCATCTACAAAACCATACTATAAATTCCCACTATGTGCCCACTCACTGTCCCCAGCAATCTGCCTGCCATTCACTCAACAAAAGCACTGTGCCAGTTATCTAGAATAAAATTTACTTAAAACCAACTGAGTATGGAATTTAATCACATTTACAAAACACCTTCAGAATAACAGCTAGATGACTGATTGCATAACTGAGGACTACAGCCTGGCCAAGTTGACATATTGAACTGTCTGTATTACTGGAAAAATAGTCACAACCTAAAAGTTCATTTGGTGGGAATTTTTAGGACTTCAAGCCCAGGAGACAGCATTTCAAGTGATGCTGCAAGAACTGCTCTGAGGAGGCAAGGGGAGGAGTCAGGTTGTATAGAAGTTTGTAACAAAGGGCAGGTAGTCTAAACATCAAAGTTATTTTCGTGAATTAAAGAAAACAAGATAGCTCAAGTTACAAAATGTGGTGCCTTTCTATGTATGGGAAGATGCAAGAATCTGGGGTCACTGAAATCATTTAATAAGCATCTGAGTTCTCTGGGGCTGGTTATCCCGTGTTGTCCGTCAATGCTCACTGAAGGCAGTGGCTGCAGCCTAATGGCTGCTGGATTGCAGGTGTTGGTCTCCTTCCTGGTTGCCCTGGAGGGCTGGAATTGGTGATGACACTGACATCTTTGTTTATTTATATTGCAGGAAATACTCCATTTCTCAGAACTAACTATCACATCCCCTAAGATCAGAAACAAGGTAAGTAAGTCCCATTGAACACAGTGCTGAAAATTCTAGCCAGGGCAATAAGGCAAGAAATGGAAATGAAAGGCCTATGGATAGAAAAGGAAAAATAAAACTGTCTCTATTTGAAAAAATAAACACAAAACACTGTGCCAGGCACTCTGCTAGGCAGGTCCTCAGCATTCCCAGCGCACATCATATATGATGTCCCTGACTTCCAGCAGCTTCCATTCTATTTAGGGGAAAGGCTGAAAACAGAACCCATAAACCAGTAAGACTGTAAAAGAGAATCAGCCCCCCAAATGGGCAAGCTGTAAGTATTTGTTCAACAAAAGAAAGACAAAGAACCTTCTTTAATTAGTTACTTGACTCTGAAAACTATCAAAGCAGCCTCCACTTGTATCAGAGCACAACAGCAGAGCTCTGCTCCACAGTTCCGCAGGGCTATCAACTGCGCTCTGCCAGGCTCACTTCAAAGGCGCTTAAACTCCCCGGGAAGGTTAAAAGTCACTTCAATAGCCAGAGATAGATCTGGTCTGAAAGTGAGGAGACACTGCTTCTAATTCTCAGAACCAGAAACACATCAATTTTTCCCAGTGGTGCCATGAGTCAGAGCAGCCTCAGCTATCTCATGACCCAGGAATTCTGTTACACAGCTCAGGTGATTACAACTTGTGATTTTAAAAGGTTCACGAATGTGCGATAAAAGAGAGCACAGGGAGGCTCTTTGGCTCCTTTAAGGAGTTGGCTCCTTTAAGGCTGGCTCCTATTTCCAAGCCCACGCCCTTCTATCACCTGGCAGAGGGGCAGAGCACCATGAAAACTGACCAAGTTAAGACTGAAAAGCCCACTTTTGCTCTGCAGGCATTCAGTAATATTTACTGAGCACTTATTTTCTGCCAGGCTCCTGTGTGCTCACTCAGTCATGTCCAACTCTTTGGGACCCCACGGACTGTAGCCCACCAGGCCCCTCTGTCCATGGGATTTCCCAGCCAAGAATGCTGGAGTGGGTTGCCAATTCCTTCTCCAGGGGATCTTCCCGACCCAGGGATTGAACCCAAGTCTCCTGCATTGGCAGGCAGATTCTTTACCACTGTGTCACCCGGAAGCCCCTCTATGCCTCCCTGGAATATAGCAGAAAATGAATCCAACAGAAAGCCCTGCCCTCATGGAACTGGCGATCTGTGGGGAGTAATCATCTCAACAAGCTCTCTCCCCTACACTACACAGACAAGAACGGCCCTTTGGGTCAAGAGCTGAATGCCAAGTCAGATGTCTGTATGCCCTCCACTGTCCAAGTGAAGCCTCTCAACGATCCTCTTTACCCTCACGGGGCCACAGACAAAAATATCAGCAGCGAGAGGCCACTGGGGAAAAAAGACTGCTGATACAGATGGGTAACGCGGTGTCAAGAGAGGTTTCCGAGGCCAACCTCAGGCCAGAATGAAAAGGTGAGTGGAATCAGCCAGGCTGCCAGATCAGGGTGTGCAGGGATGGGGGAGGGGCGCTCTACAGGGGGTGTAACAAGGGAGGCAAAGTCCTGGAGGAGAAAGAAAGCAGAGCTCAATTAGGGAGCTGAAAAAGCTCTGAATGGCTTCAGCAAGGGAAGGAGGGGCAGCAGTCGCTTTGGCCCCATGGGGAGTTCCTGCATGGTTTTAAGCAGGGGAATGATGGTATTCGATTTGCACTTTGGAAAGGTCACTTTAGCAGCAGAAAATATTGGAGCAGCGGAGCCCAGCAGGGTGTTCGGGGAAATCTGGGAGGCGACTGCCTGGAAGGGGGGGAATGACAGAAATGGTGAGTCAGGAAAAGGTCCAAGTTCCTGCCAGAGTAGCTGGAAACAGTGGCCCATATGACTAGTAAGACCCTTTCTTTGCTGGGAGGAGGAGAGGGCGAGGGGGAGTATGTGGTGGTGTTCATGCATCTTGAAACGGAGGTGTGCGGGGGGGCAAGCAGGTAGGTAAAAGGGCACAGAGCTCAGGAGAAAAGATTTGGGCAATGGCAGCAACCAAGGCCATAGGCATGGTGGCGTTCGGGGCAGAGCACAAGACAAGGTGCTCACCTGAGGTGACACCCCACCACTCAAAGGCTACTCGGGGACAGAGGCTGCAGGCTGCCAAGGCGGGGTGGTGGAAGGAGGAGGAGGGAGGCCATGCGGGTGTAGCCTTCCAGAAGACAAGGGGAAAGAGAATTTCAGATGCAGGTAATTTTAGTCTGTGCTGTCAAAGGTCAAGGACGCCAGGACTGGAAGGTGCGCGCTGGACTTGGCACCAAATTCACTGTGCTGGTGGTGGAATCATGGGCTTGGGTGCCCGAGAGCAGTAGGGCCAGGGACAGGGGGAAAGGACGGTTCAATGAGGCTGGCAGCAAAGGAGAGGAAAGAACTAAGGCTGGAGGGAGAAGTGGGCTTTAGAAAGAGAGCAGAGAAGCGAGTATGGTACAGGATAGTGGGTGGGGTCCACAGAGAAGATTAAGCTCTCCTAAGAAACAGAAAAGAGGGCCAATCATCAAGAACCAGCCCCGAGTAGGTGGCAGAGGATGGGGTCCAACAACCGGGTGCAGATCAGCCTCGGGGATAAAGAGGGTCCTTCCCTCACTTGACAGAACAGAGGACAAGAAGGGCACTCCCACAGCTGGGCATGTGAAGGCTGGGAGGCAGTCAGTCTGCCGGCTTCAGCTCACGCTATTAAGAGGACCTACTAAAAGCAAGCGGTCAGGTGTTTGAGAAAGACATGGGAAGTCTAGAATAGTCACTGCGGCAAAAGACAGAGCAAGACGCCCAAGGAAACACAAGGGAACCACTGAGCAGAAGCCATGCCCCATTTGAAGGTGCTTTACAGAGTGGCAGGTGATTATATAATTTCTCCAGCCATCCCCAAAAGAGACGGGCAGAGTTCTGCCAGGCGACACCACGGAAGGGCAGCAGGTACTCAGTGATGACGAGCTGGGGTGGAAGAGGAGAGGCCAGGACCATGGACGGGGCAAGGAATGCGGGCAAAAGACTGGAAGGGCTGAAGTTCAGAGAGCAGAGAGGTCTCACTTAGGATATCAGAGGTGGAACACGTCACCCCAGGAGATGACATAGCATAGCTGTGACCGGGAAAGTGGGTGAAGCAGGGTGGAGAAGCCACTGCTGGAGGGGAGATGGGCAAGGTGCTAGGTGAGTCATCAGAACCCAGAATGATTCAGAAGTCAGCCAGGCCAAGGTGCGTGTGTGCGTGAGTGTATGCGTGAGTGTGTGTGTGCTCATTCGCCAACTAGAGCCCGCCAGGCTCGTCTATCCATGGGATTTCCCAGACAAGAATACTGGAGTGGGTTGCCATTTCCTCCTCCAGGGAATCTTCCCAATCTAGGGATCGAACCCATGTCCCTGGTGTCTCCTGCACTGCAGGAGGATTCTTTACCTCTGAGCCACCTGTTCACCCCTGGGGGAAAATGACCTTATGTCAAATGTTTAAGCCTTCCCGGGTACGGGCAGAGAGGCTTGGAGCAGAAGGAGGAAAAGGGGATAATACACTGAAATTCAGCAGCCCCAAAGGAACAGGCTCAGAGCTCCTTCACTAAATGCCTACCACATGCTGCTAAACCAGCAAGAATAAGGCAAACAAACCTTTCTATGCATCACCTTCTTTACCCCACAATCACACTACACAGTCTTATTCTACAGATGGAAAAATAGAGGCTCGCAGGCTAAGAATTTGCCTAAGGTCACAGAGCCTGAACATGCTGGACCCAGAATATGAGATTCTGACTTCTGAACATCAAATCAGCTGGGCTTCATCACATTCACAGACAGACAGGGTAGATTGCATTATTTATGCCCCAGCAACCACTTATGCCCCTTCCAGGGCTCTCTAATTGTGCCTCACACCATCTTCAAGGAGGAGGGGTCAGGGGCCACCCGCTGGTGGCTAATAAGCGACCAGCTGTCTTCCTCAACGGCTCAGTGTACTGGCTGAGATGGGAGGCCCCAGTAATTACCCAGAGCCCATTAAAAAGAGCCCAGAATGGGATGTGCTAACAGTTCCAGTATAAATACATCAAAATATCAGTTTTTAAGGAAACACTAGTCTGGAATTTATATTCCTAAAAGAGCTAACTTGATCCTACTCAACAAGAAAAATCCCTTCCTTCTCACATTTCCAAACAAAGCAGCGAGTGTTTTAATTCCATGACAGTGGAGTTTCATTTTTAGGACAGCAGCCTACTACACTTGCTTTAGGGAGGTAAAAAATATTGGTGTCATAGTCTCAGAGTGATTTAAAACAAAAAACTCTTCCAGAAGGCAGCATGCCTTTCTGTCCTCAAATACTTCAGATTCTAAGAGAATGCGCCCTCCAAATTCTTTACCCATAACTTCAGCCTCTGACCCACTTGAAGCGTCAGCACCTGCTCTACAAGGGAACCTGCTAAGTATTCTTAGCTCAGACCCAGCAAGGCTGCACGTGGACTAGCCAAGTCCCCTCGCGTCTTAGGAGCTACGGTCGTGTTTGGTTTCTCTCCCACGCCACGCCTGAAGGCCAGTCTTGTGGGGAGGGAAATAATCTCAGGCTGCTGAGGCGACCGACAGTGATAATGATAAGCCCTGGATCAGCTGTTTAACCTTTTTAATCTCCCTGGTCCCTGAAATCCTGATCCTCCTTGGGGGGAAAGTGCCATCATCCACATCCATCATAAGGAAACTGGAAAGGCACCTCAGCCATCTTCACTCTAATGTATGAGAGAAACATTTCCAGTACCAATGGCAGCAACATGTCTGGACCTAGAGATTAGCATACTAAGTGAAGTAAGTCAGACAGACAAAGATAAATGCCAGAGGTATCACTTATCTGCAGAATCTAAAAATGACACAAACTTATTTTAAAAAACAGAAACAGACTCATAGACACAGGGAGCAAACTTAAGGTTACCCCAGAGGAAAGGGTGGGGGAAGGGATAAATTAGTTTGGGATTAGCAGATACATACTACTAGATATAAAATGTATAAACAACAAGGTCCTACTGCATAGCAGAGGGAGCTGTATTTAATATCTTGATAAAGACTGAAATGGAAAAGAATTTGAAAAAGAATCTATATATTACATATATATATAATTGAGTCACTTTGTTGGACTTCAGAAACTAACACAACATTATAAATCAACTACACTTCAATTTAAAAAACATGAAAAATAGCAATTTCCAGGAGGGCACAGCTTCGAGACACAGGTTAAACAAAGGTGCATAGTGTACTGAGACAAAACTATCAAACCTTTAAAGAATCGTTGGAACTTTTTCAATCTTGAAAATCCAAACTCCTAAGGTTAACTGTCATCAGCTGTTACTGATACTGTGCTCTGAGGGAAATTGCTCCTCCTTCTCTGTCATCTGTTCAGGTGGTTTCTTCATGCTAATTGGTCTAGGATGAAGTTTGAGATGTACCTTCTGACTCCTGCCACGAAAACTCATTGCCCAACCATAAAAGAAAACAGCACTCTGGTCCTTCTCCCTCTTCAGCTCCCACTTGCGATGAGGACGCCTCTGCTCACTTCTGTGGTGTTGGGAAAGCTTATACCCCGGTGTCCCTACCAAATACTTGACTAACAAATTACATACAACGATTTTCAACACCAGGATTTTTTAATTGTGTAAATGCTTTAAGACGCTAAAAAATCCCACTTAGAATACATGTAAGATGGAAGGCATCACACTAAGACCTTCCTTGCTCACGGCTCCCCTCACCCACGGCCCGCTATCCCAAACTGCCAGCCCCAGCGCCACATCACATCTCTCCACTTCTCCGGAGCTGCCACCTCTCTCCCTGGGCCTGTACCAACCTCTCCCCTCTCCCTGCTGTCACTCCTGCCCCCAAGCCCTGGCTCTCTACACAACAGCTGGGGGATCTGTGAAAGAAGTCCATCAATTCATGCGTGCATGCTAAGTTGCTTCAGCTGTGTCCAACTCTTTGTGACCCTATGGACTGTAGCCCATCAGGCTCCTCTGTCCATGGGATTCTCCAGGCAAGAATACTGGAGTGGGCTGCCATGCCCTCCTCCAGGGGATCTTCCCCACCCAGGGATTGAACCCATGTCTCCTTTGTCTCCTGCATCAGCAGGCAGGTTCTTTACCACTAGGGCCACCCCAGCAGCTTCCTTCCAATCAAATTCGGATTAAAATTTCAATTCCTGACCAGGGACCGGAAGGGCAATGGAATGCAGGCCTACCCTGACCATCCTCTTATCTGTGTCCACTTGCCCTAAGGAGCCCCTACCCTCCAGTCACACTGGCCTTTTTGCAGAGGCCTGGGCAGTTGCATTCTGCCCTGCCTGGGACTGATTCTGTGTCTCTGTATTTTCCCATGGTTCAACCCCCTCCCTGCACTCTTTCTGGGTCTCTGCTCATCACCTCTACTCCCTACCTGGCATTACATCATGCATCTGTTTCTCCTTTATGTCTCTCTCCTCTCTCACCTGCCCCCAGGCGTACAGTGTCTCATTTACTGTCAACTCTCAATTCCTGGTCCAGGGAAACCAGTCAACACACACTTACCAATCATTGTTCTAAGTAGACCACCAGCTCCCTACTCTGCCAAGAATGCCCTCACTCCAACCGAAGGTGATGTTTACCTACTAAAGATGGATGAAATCGCAACCAACCACCTTCCTGGAATAACCATAAACCGCTCAGCAAAGACATGGGATGCAGGCATGCACACATCTCTGCCCACAGTCCAGAGCTCCAGCACCTGTACCCACCAGTCTGTAAGATTCCTCTTCTCCAGATAAGGTTAGGAAAATGAAATAAGGCTGCTCTTTCCCAATCTCTCAATTAGCAGAGAAATCAATATGAATAATTACTCACCCAGTTCAGTACCACTTTTCTTGTGATCTCACTCTATAGTTTGGGTTTGGGGTGGGGTTTTTAAAACATTTTTTTATAACTAAGTAATTTTTTAAATTAAAAAGAAGTACTTTTCCAAAATAGTTATACTTATTTTCACTCAAAGAAAAATGCCCAGGTTACAGCAGGTTTTTCTTAAGATATACTTCTGAAAGTTATAGCTGTCATGAGAGTAAGAAATGATGCTCATGTATGTATGTATTATCTCATTATTTTTGAAATAAGAATATGATATTGTGCCATAGCTACAAAATTAATGTAAACATTTCAAAATAGCATACAAACAGGAAGAAACTTCTGTAATGAAGCTTGCATGACTCTGAGCTTTAAAGAATATACACTGAAGTCATATCACACAACAGCACGTTTCCTACTGGAAATTCAGGTTCCTAGAATAATAATTCAACTCAATTTGATGTTGATTCTACCTTGTGATTCCAAGCTGAGATGCAGGTTACTCTAAAGAGAAGGGGAGAGGGGAGGACCACATGGAAGCCGACCGATAAAAGTTGGTCAATGAGAGGCATGAGAGGTCCATCAGCAGAGCCAACAAGGCACAAACTGTGTGCCAAAGAAAACAAAAGCCACCAGTGCTCCGGGCTGGCTGATCGATCTGTTCGGGTTTAGAGCGGCCCTGCAGCTACCACTGTGCCACAGGAGTGAAGATGGCATTAAGCCAAACAAGCTCCAATGGAACATCACCCTCGGCCCCAAAGGGCATTCATTATACTTTCTAGAAATGCCAAGGTTCACTTTAAACCTAAAACGGGCAAATTTTCTTCCTATCCTACTGTGTCTTGGGTTAAATAAAAGGGGCTGGAAGTAGCAAAGAAGGAAGTATGGGAGGGAGGGACAGAAGGAGCGCCAGGGAAAACAACACAGAAATACAAAGAGAGAGACAGAGGGAGGGGAGAAGACACAGAGAAAACAGAGACCGGAGGAGTAACAGAGAGAGAAAATGACACCGAGAGAGTAACAGAGAGAAGAGGAAAAGGTTCATGGGAAAAGGGAGTAATGTGTTTCATGGAAAAGTTATTTCTTTCCAAGTCGCTCTTTTTCCATGTACTGTATTATGCCATATGTGGGAAGTGAGGGCGGCTGGAACTCGGCCCAAGAACATCTGCCACAGACCTTAAAAGCCCTAATAATAGCACAGCTGGTGTCCCCAGCCTAATGAGCTCATCGCCCACGTGACCCTTCCTCCTCCCGGCTACCTCCAGGGAAACGAGGGGCCAAGGGCAGGCCCAGGCACGCCCCCTGCCCTCCCCCACGTCCAGGCTCTCCTACCTCCTCTGCCTCCGTCCTCCCTTTCCTGAAACCACTCCCACCCATTTTCCTGAGCTAACTTACTCTGATCCAGCAGTTCCTCAGGACAAGTCATGTTCTCAACATGAAAGGAAGGTATCAGAAATAGATGATGGGGACATCGCTACAGATCTTCTGGACGCTAAGTGGGCAACGGTTAAGCCAATAAATAATTCAACA
Source organism: Capricornis sumatraensis (assembly GCF_032405125.1). NCBI lineage: Eukaryota > Metazoa > Chordata > Mammalia > Artiodactyla > Bovidae > Capricornis > Capricornis sumatraensis. The sequence continues at coordinate 60,009,024 of NC_091078.1, read as the reverse complement.
GCTTAAATGAAATGGACACACTCCCTGAAATATGCAACTTGTCAAAACTAACACCAGAGGAAAATAAAAAGATCTGAAAAGCCTACTAAAGAAATGGAACTCCTAAAAACCATTCCACATCCAAGAAACAACCAGGATGCCACCAAGTGGGCTTTCCTGCCAGGGTACAGGCCCCTTTAGGAGCCCTGGCAAGTCACTCTCTGGGACAGGGAGACTCTAAGCCAGCTTGACTTTCCCGCTGAGCACTGCCTGTTACCAGGAGGAAACCATGAACAGCAAAATCAGAAAGGGGGGTGCTGGGGGTGAGCAAAGAAGTGAGGCTTTACAAGTTCAGCAAGTTTTAACCCTCTCTGGTATAATTTTTTGAAACTACTTCTCATCACGGTACACTTTCAGAAGCCCTCTCTCACTTGAACAAAAGGCCCCTTAATATCAGGATGGACGTGGATTTCAGAGTCCAAGGGGAAGCCTGTCTGAAACTGACAAGAGGAGACCCCAACAGCACTGACACAGTATCCATAGCAATTGGAAGAGAAGCTGAAAAATCTGGTATCTCTCTCAGTCCAAGCAACACATCCTGACCGTAACAAAGAGCCAAGTGAACATGATACATGGGGCTTCTTCAGCAGAAAAAGACAAAGAGGGCCACATTTCAGAAACCTCGCTCGGTGACACACAACAGCACGAACGTTTGTAAGCATGCAGCACCAGGCTAGTAAATTACATGATTCTATCCCTGCCTACCAGGTAATTATATCAACAGCAATCGCATGATTAGCTGAAAGGTGGGCAATCATTAACTTTTCCTACTGTTCAACACTGTTACACACCAAATTATACCTTGTTAATGCCATGAATAAGTTATCTAAGCCTTGACAGCTTCCTGTTTCGATTTAAAACACCAACGCCACGCCTGCTGTAAGTTAATATGGCAAAATTCACGAAACTTTAAATAATAATTGTGGTATTTTAAGGACTATCATAAGTACTTTTATACATGATTCCCTTTTGTTGAAATGTTTAATATACTGAGAATCCTTTCCAAAAATAAAGAGTTCTTTCCATTCACAAAGCACTAAAAGCATTAACAGAATCAATTTAGTCTTTATCAACCTTGTTCTTTCACTTTCATACTTTTTATGTCATGCAGCCAAGGTCAAGCCTATGGTTCTCAAGTCTTAGAGACTCCCCCGGCTCATCTTCAGGCCCACAACGGTACACCTGGCCAAACCATATTGGGGCGTCAGGCAAAACAAAACTCAGTAATACCAATTCTGTCTTAATTTAAATTTTTGATTTTTTAAAAAGATTTCTTTGCAGTATTTTATCTTTTTTTTTTTTTTAAAGAAATACTCCACTAAAATACTATTGATCTTGATTACTTAGATTCTTGGGAACTACCTCATCCTTAAATGTGCTACCTGAGGCAAGCACCTCAGTGACCTCACCTTAGCCCAGGTCCAAGCCCACAAGAGTAACAATATACCCTGGGTGTACCAACGAAGAAGAATAAACACTCAGGTTTCCCAACTACCTCACAGACTGGACAACAGCTGCCTGATGGTCCACCTACTAGGGTATGTGTGTATATGTTCTTCAAGGTGGCGGCGGAGGGTGGGGGGGGGGTAGAATGGGGAATGGTATAAAACTCACAAGTTTGAGTACAGTTAAATTCTATGGAGCAAATATTTTACATCATGTTGCATTAAAATCTAACAGTTGCCAAATCACCTAGAACCTTTAATTATCTTATACATTTGGCTCCATTAATGTTTACTCATATATATTTTATACAGTCAATACCTCCTCAAAAGTAACCACCACTATTCAGATCCCTGTTACAGGATACTCAGAGGTTAAAGCGTCTGCCTGAAATGCGGGAGACCTGGGTTTGATTCCTGAGTCGGGAAGATCCCCTGGAGAAGGGAATGGCAACCCACTCCAGTACTCTTGCCTGGAGAATCCCATGGAGGGAGCAGCCTGGTAGGCTACAGTCCACGGGGTCGCAAAGAGTCGGACACGACTGAGCGACTTCACTTCACTTCACTTCACTTCACTTCACTTTTGAAAATGGAATCCTATAGTGTACACTTTTGTGTCTGGTCTCTTTGACCCCATTGTGTTATTTTCTTTTGTGTTTTTTGGCCTCACCAAGTGGCATGTGTGATCTCAGGTCCCCAACCAGGGAGAGAATCGGTACCCCTGCAGCAGAAGTGTGTAGTCTTAACCACTGGACAGCCAGAAAGTCTCTCTTTGGCTCAACATTTGCCTGTAACTTTCATCCATTTGTTGCATGGATTAGTATTTCATTCCTTCGTATTGCTGAGTAGCATGCAGTTATATGGACATACCAATCTGTGTATACAGTCAATGGAAATTTGGGAGTTTTTCTGCTTTGGAGCTACTGTTAGCAAAGCTGCTATGAACTAAGTCAAGAATACTGGTTTCTGTTGCGCGCATATGGAGAAGTGAATCACTGGTTGCAATGGATATGCTCAGCTTTAGCAAATACTGCCAGGGTTCCCAGTGTTTGTTCTCTTCAAATGTGGTGCGTGAGGCTTCCAGCTCTTCCATGTTTTCACCAGTGGTTGATATTGTCAAATTTCTTATTTTGTCCATTCTGATGGGGCTGCAAAAACATCTCTGCTAAAACAAGCAATTTCTAATTCCTTCCAATTTTATCACAATCCTATAGCTCCAATATCACAAACTGTAAAATTTCAAATAAGGTGTACGAAGATCACAAAGTACAGAAAAATCTCTTAACTGAGAGCTTACTGTTTCAGGAATTCATAAAAATACTGACACAAACAATATGTGACACAAACCCACATGATGTCTGGCAAGCAAACCTGCAAATGTTCACAAATACCAGAAGAATTCTTACAGTCAATGTGTTACTATAAGAGTACAAGGCTAAGCCAGCATCTCTTCTGAACCATAGAGTGATACAACTCTACAAATAAATGCACACCTATTATGTCTAAACAAACACAAAGAACATTTTAGCCCTTAGCCTACTTGGCCTCTCACAGAAGGACTCATGAACCCCACCTATTGCCACAAGAACACTTTCGCCCAGCACTTCCGGTCTCCTGGCCAACCTGTGTGAGTGCTTCTACACTTGGTATCATTACTGTCCACACAGGGATGGCCACCAGACCCCTTGCTCATACTCAGATGTCTCTTCCAAGCATCAGCCCCAGATGTCCCCCATCCCAAAAGCTTCCCTCGTAGCTCAGTGGGTAAAGACTCTGCCTGCAATACAGGAGACCTGGGTTCATTCCGCAGGTCGGGAAGATCCCCTGGAGAAGGAAATGGCAACCCACTCCAGTATTCCTGCCTGGAGAATCCCATGGACAGAGGAGCCTGGTGGGCTACAGTCCATGGGGTCGCAAGAGTCAGACCCGACTTGATAACTAAACCACCAATCTCACAAGCACATCACACACAGCAACTTCACAATAGCATCCTCCAGGTCTTCAGCCCTGCATAACTGAGAGATGTTAATACAATTTGGAAATCTCTGCCCCATCCTTGACTCTGCCCCCTCCAACCCTACCGCCATCTCCTCGAAGTGAGAACAGGGCTCATCCTCCCAACATCACTCAAAGGAATCCACTTCTTTCCACCCACAATATCATTTACAACCCCAGGTAAAGTCCCCTCTCTCTCTCCTTGCATAAAGCCAGAGTTTCACAGGTCTCAGTCAACCCAGAGGTGGATGGGGCCTTGGACCACAGACTGCCCTGGGCACGTTCACCAAGGGAAAGCCAGTCGCCTCCCCTAACTCACCCCTGCCCTGCCACAGCCTTCTCTTAGGAGAGTCTACAAACTGCATCCCCTTGCCGTCCTTGTGAACAAATGTTGCTGCAACTTCTGAGTTTGTGAGGGAATTTCTGAGACTTGATTACCCTGATCATTCTCTATCACGCTGTCTTTTGCCACATAGAGAATTCAGTATGTCATAAATGATAAAGGTCTGACTAATAAAAAGACCAAACTCCCAGGAATATTTAACTTTATTCCCTTCCACATGAGTATCGTTTCTCTTTTAGTATCAAGAGATTGAGCCCACCTAAAATTCTTTCATGATAACATTTAATAGCTGCTATGACATTCCTCTTGTACTTCATAAAAAGTAGATCCTTCATCTAATAATACGAACTATTTCCCTACCTTGCAAGTACAGTACAACTACATCCACTGCATCAGTCCACACTTTAGTCTCTTTTGCCAGTGATGTGCTTGTCATTCCTTATCTGCTATGGTAGTAGAAAGAATATTCTGCTTATTTTCTCAAACAGAAAGGTATTTCCTCAGAATTTTAACACCTAACTACACTTCTCCTTTTAAGAGACCTTTGAAATGTCTCGATATTTGTTTCCAAATATCACATCCAAAGGGATTTCTCTGCGCTCCTTGCAAAGTTAACCCCTCCTCCTCAAAGCCAAAGGAGGGAAGACAAGCTGTCATTTGAACAAAATCCATAGCCTCATCACTGCCTTAGGTCACCGAGGCCATTCCTTTTAGTATCACAGAAATGAAGGCCAGCATATCCCCCTAGGGCATGGTACAGATATGTGTTCCATATGTGGATGAATGGATCATGAGGAGTTCGGTAACAGCAACAATAATAATGGCTAACACAAAATGCTTACTGAGTCAGGCATACATATTAATCTATGTGATCTTCTTAATAACTATATGACATTGTCACATAAGGTAATGATTCAGGAACCAGCTGTCACAAACAAGAGTTCTCTGCTGGGTTTAACATATCTGTCCCTGACAAAGCACCAAGCTTAAAGGATGCGGGGAGGGGACATGGCTTCAAACACATTAACAGTATGCTAGGGAGTTCCTTGGTGGTGCGGTGGTTAGGACTCCCCGTTTCCAATGCAGGGGGCACAGGTCTGATTCCCGGTCGGGGAACTGAGATCTTGCATGCTGCATGGCATGGCAAAAAAAGAAAAGAAAAAAAAAGAGTGCTGGATGCCTATCTAGTGTTCATAAAAACAGACAAACAACATAGCATGCTAGTTTATCCAGACAGATTGTTACATCCGGACGTTTTTATTTTTTAACAACTGAGAAAAACAAGGCGACATCCTACTTAGGTCCATAAAGCAGAACTGTATAGTCCCCATAGCGCTCAGCATTTTATTTAAAACATTCTAGATTTAAAGGTTGGAATGAAATACTCATCTGGATAGGACTCTTCTCCACAATGAAAGCCTGCACCCGGATGTACCACTCACGGAGCGCCAGTGAGTCATACATGTAACAAATTGCTCATTTTCCTGCTCCCCATCTTTCCTCTAAATCATTATGCTGCTATTCCAGAATCATAGGTTTGGATTTCTATTTGTTTGTTGATGTTTTTAATCCCCCAGCATAAAGCTTACCAACTCCAACTTTGGTCCAACATTATAACTTGACAAGAATCTGCCTGTCCCTTTAAGTAAACCTCCAATTTTCTTCCCAGGCTTGAAATTCTCCCATGTAAGCAGGGCAGACGTCTTTGGACTCTTGTTTTAACTAGGGAAAAAATGCCCTTAACATTCTAACTGTGTTGCCAGACCACCAACCCCCAGCCCCACCCCCCACCACCACTCAAAGTCAAACCAAATTAACTGTTGGAACCCTGTATTCAGAATCACAAAATGTAACGGACTGTCTTACTGAGCTACCCTTCTATTTTCATCCTCTTTGGTCCCCAGCTCACACACTTCAATTTCCATTCAAAATAAAAAAAACGTGAGGGAGGGATAGAAACAAAGATCATGAAGACACAGATGCTAAAGACTAACAGCTTCTAGAAACCTTATTAACCTGAATCCCACTACACTCACTAAGTAAATTAAATGTGATGCCCCTCGAGTTAAACAGCAACCAGCAGCAAGGGTTGAAGCAAGAGCTCCTGTTATCAACCACTTTTCAGGAATTCCCTGATCAAAGCAAGGCAAAGACCCTGGTTAGTGCTGGGAGGATAACAGAATGCAGGAAGAGTGACTTGAAATCACCATGTTGTGCCCAGTAAGATGGCAAATATTAAAAAAAAAAAAAAAACCAGAAAACTGGACTTCCCTGGTAGTTCAGCGGTTAAGACTCTGCACTTCCAATGCAAGGATCTCAGGTTCAATCTCTGGTTGGGGAACTAAGATCCCACATGCTATGTGGCCAAAAATAATAATAATTAATTTAATTAAATACACACAGCATAAAACTGTATGAAACACAGAAAATCACAAGTGTTGGTGCGGATGTTGAAAAATTGGAACCCTTGTGCATTGCTGATGGGAATACAAGATGCTGTACTCACTGAGAATAATGGTAAGGTGATTCCTCAGAAATTAAACACAGAACTACCACAGGATCCAGCAATTCCCCCTCTGGATACATACTCAAAAGAAATCAAAGCAGGGGCTCAAACAGTTGTTTATACGCCCACATTCACAGTGGCATTATTCACAACAGTCAAAAGATGCAAGCAACGTGAGTGTCCAAAGAGAGACGAATGGATAAACAAAATATTTACGTACATAGCAATGGAATAATATTCAGTTTCAAAAAGGAATGAAATTCTGGTATGTGATGTAACATACCAAACCTTGAAGATATCAGGCCAAGTGAAACAAGCCAGATACAAAAAAATACTGTATGATTCCATTCATATGAGATTCTTAGATATTCAAACTGATAAGAGACAGAAAGTAGAATGGTGTTTGCCACCAGCTGAGAGGAGTGGGAGGGTGGGGAGTTAGTGTTTACTCAATACAGAGCTTCTCTGGCGTAATATATGAAAGTTCTGGAGATAGACCATCATGATATTTGCACAACAATATGAATGTACTTAATGTACTGAACTGTGCATTTTCAAATGGCTAAAATGGTAAATTTTATGCGACATTTACTTTACCAAAGTTTTTTTAAAGAACTAAAAATGGTCATTGCATTAGGGATTTCCCTTCATCTCTCAGACTGGGGGACTTGGGCACCTCTGGGGAAAAAACAGAATTTGGCAAAGATAGGTAACTCGCTCCCACCCCCGCAGGAGGTTATGAAAGGAGCATGGCAGCCCTACAGCCCTGTACCTGCTGGGGAAGCAGCAGGGAAGAAGGGAGGGTGGAGAAAGTTATACTTCCTGGGGTCAGATACATTTACCTTCCATCTGGCTCCCACTCTGTCATTTTTGAAGTCTCCCGTGCACATGACCCAACACTGAAGACTTACTCTTCACGGGGTAGGTGTATGATAGATGGATGGGTACATGGACCTTCTACTACTTGGCTAGTTTTGGGGAGAAGACCCAAGTGACCACTCTGGCATATTTTTAAGAGCTCAAAACACCTCTCAATGTGAGGGTAGGGAGGGTAAATCACTGGCTAGGTTTTGGGCTGCTTTTCCTCACCTCTGATTAGAACGCTAGTTAGTCCCTTTCCTCTTGGGTCCTCCAAGTTTCGGGCTCCCTGCATACAAATGAAGGAAGGGGAGAGGAGGGCACTGGGAAGGGAATGGGTTCAGCAGTCTTCCGGCTTGGAGCACCAATCCTCCCCAGCAACACAGGGAGCAAGGCTGTGCTGGCCACTTACTCTTCCCAACATACTTGAAATCTGGCCTTGTGCTTCTAAAAAGAACACTCTGTGTAACCATGAAGGAATGTCTGACAAGTAACACCATCTCGGGATGTGTTTACGAAGCAAATTCAGATTTAGCAGGTCTGGGCAGGGTCTCCCACTTTGAGGGTTTCACAAGCTCCCAGGTAATGCAGATGCTGCAGGCTGGCCCACCACATGTTGAATAATAAGGCTTTACACTCCTGCAAGTACATCATGAGTGGTTCATATGAAATGCCAGGATGGATGAAACACAAGCTGGAATCAAGATTGCCGGGAGAAATATCAATAACCTCAGATGTGCAGATGACACCACCCTTACAGCAGAAAATGAAGAGGAACTGAAGAGTCTCTTGATGAAAGTGAAAGAGGAGAGTGAAAAAGCTTAAAACTCAACATTCAAAAAACTAAAATCATGGCATCCGGTCCAATCACCTCACAGCAAATAGATGGGGAAACAATGGAAACAGTAACAGACTTTATTTTCTTGGGCTCCAAAATCACTGCAGATGGTGACTGCAGCCATGAAATTAAAAGACGCTTGCTCCTTGGAAGAAAAGCTATGACCAACCTAGACAGCAGAAGGCAATGGCACCCCACTCCAGTACTCTTGCCTGGAAAATCCCATGGACGGAGGAGCCTGGTAGGCTGCAGTCCATGGGGTCGTGAAGAGTAAGACACGACTGAGAGACTTCACTTTGACTTTTCACTTTCATGCATAGGAGAAGGAAATGGCAACCCACTCCAGTATTCTTGCCTAGAGAATCCCAGGGACGGGGGAGCCTTGTGGGCTGCCGTCTATGGGGTCGCACAGAGTTGGACACGACTGAAGCAACTTAGCAGTAGCAGCAGCAACCTAGACAGCATATTAAAAAGCAGAGACATTACTTTGCCGACAAAGGTCCATCTAGTCAAAGCTATGGTCTTTCCAGTGGTCATGTATGGATGTGAGAGTTGGACCATAAAGAAAGCTGAGCACCAAAGAATTGATGCTTTTGAACTGTGGTGTTGGAGAAGACTCTTGAGAGTCCTCTGCACTGCAAGGAGACCAAACCAGTCAACTATAAAGGAAATCAGTCCTGAATACTCACTGGAAGGACTGATGCTGAAGTTCCAATACTCTGGCCAATTGATCCAAAGAATTGACTCATTAGAAAAGACCCTGATGCTGGGCAAGACTGAAGGCAGAAGGGGATGACAGAGGATGAGATGTTTGGATGGCGTCACCAACTCGATGGACATGAGTCTGAGCAAGCTCTGGGAATTGGTGAATGACAGGGAAGCCTGGCATGCTGCAGTCCATGGGGTCGCAAAGAGTCAGACACGACTGAGCGACTGAACTGAACACAACACTCCTGCAGTCAGCTGACCAAGATCAGGCAGAAACAACAGCAGTCAAGATCTCCCTCTCATGAGCATCCCTCTCCTCCCACTGCCGTTCTCCTTCCAAGCCACAACCACTTTGCTCCACCATGAATCTGGACCCTTAGGCACTTCGGCATAATTAGCCAAGGCATCCACAGTGACTCACTCCCAGCTGTTCTCATTACACTGACGACAATCAATGCTCCTGAAAGTCAAAGAAATTTGTCCTCCCCAAGAAAAGTGCGCCTGTGATCCTCAAACAGTAACTTGAAGACAGTCTCTGCACTCATTGCTTACCTGCTTCTCCTAGTTAAAATGCATGATTCAGTACTACAAGTGAAGCCAAACCATTTCCAGCACCCTAGAGAGGCATTTTAGCTTTGGCCACATCTCAAACTGGAAACTATTTGTTAAGGACCATAATAAAAGGGCTTCCCTTGTGGCTCAGCTGGTAAAGAATCCGCCGGCAAGGCGGGGGACCTGTTGGGAAGATCCCCTTGAGAAGGGAAAGGATACCCACTCCAGTATTCTGGTCTGGAGAATTCTGTACAGTCCATGGGGCCGCAGAGACTGAGTGGCTGAGTGACTTTCACTTTCACTTCCATAATAAAAGGAGGTGAGCCGACACTCTACTAGATCACACCTCCTCTACTTTTTGTGAAACTGATAGCTTGCAGAACACTACTATCAAAAAAAAAAAAAAAAATCCAGGCCCACCCAGAGCATACGCTGCTGATAATAAAGAACTGCCTGGAAGGACTTTGATTTTACCAGAACATCAGAGGAACTGATGGAGATCTTATCTAAGTCCTTCAGTTCTCCGCATGCATGGATGTTTCTTCTCTGCAAACCTGGAGAGAGAAAAATAAAATCTCATACCCTATTATAATTAGTATCTATTTTAAGAGCTGCAAATACACCTGCATCTACGTTATCAGATGTAGAATTTACCAATAGCTAATCTATGTAAACGCAAGTCAGGAGACAGCGGCATTTTTTTCAGTAAACATATTCACTCTATCTACTAACTAAGCCCAGGCATTAGGAGGAGCACAATGAAGAGGGGAGAGCTCTGAATGGTATGCTGAGGATGGGACGTCCCTGGTGGCTCAGTTGGTATCAAGAATCAGCCTGGAATGCAGGAGACCACCTGTAACACTCATCAGAAAGACAAACAACTTACTCCACGTGTTTGAAGTGATTTTCAACTAATTATTTTAAAAACATTTTTTTTCAAAGTCCCCTGAACACCCAGAGCAGCGTCTTCCTTAACATTCAAATGCAGAGAATTCATATTCTAGCGGTTCTTTAATTTACTCATATACCTATTTCCCCCCCAAAATGGAGCATCCTTTTCAGATATCAGTACAAAATCCATTTCCTCTAGGAAGATTACCTTCTGCTTTTAAATGTCCTGGCATAACATAAAACCTGCAACTTGAAAAGAGCCTAGAAATAATTCAGTTCCAAGACTGCCACACTGGGGACTTCTCTTGTGGTCCAGTAGTTAGGATTACTTACTTCCACTGAAAGGGGCACAGATTTGATCTGGTGGGGGAAATAAGTCCCACAAACCATGCAGCAGGGCCAAGGGGGAAGAAACCATCAAACTGGGGTACAAATGCTTACCCTGCAGGGAGCCCCCAAGGCCCCAAGGAAAATAAGGTGCATCTCTTTGAGCGCTTTTTGACTCCAGGAAGCAATTTAAAGTCTTTTTATACTAAAACAAATAGGATGAATTCTGCATTCTATTCTTCATCAAAGGAATAATGGAAGTAACACTGAAAATTCACTGAAGTGCTGGAAGCCTCAGGCTGAGCCCCCCAATTCCCCTTCCAGGGTTCCTTCAGCCCTGAGGGCTATGAGGGTAAGTTTCAGACTCTTTGGGACTCTATGGACTCTAGCCTGCCAAGTTCCTCTGTCCATGGGATTCTGCGGGCAAGAATACTGGATGAAGGTTGCCATTTCCTTCTCAGGGGACCTTCCTGACCCAGACAGCGAACCCGTGTCTCCTCTGTCAGCAGTTAGATGCTCTGCCACTGAGCCACCTGGCGAAGTCCGGCTTCAGAAGTATCAGTAGAATCCTTTTCCTATTGAGACCCAGAAGCCGTAAGACATTCCCAAGCCTGTGAGTGGCTGCCTGAGAGGTCACTGCCCCTGTTAGTCTTCAAGGAGATTTACAGTGCTTCTCACTATCACCCAGGCGAGGCTGGGAGCAGCCTTTCCTAGAGCACTGGACCAGGAGCCCACACAGAGATTTTAAGAGCTCGCCTTCCACCGTGTTCCACCCTCTTCTATTTCAGGTGCACTATTAACAAATACATAATTAAAAATGCTTCTCCATGAATAATGAAGCCACGCAGTCCTTCATAAAATCCATGTCAAATCCTTTCTTTAACCAGCTGCACATCATTTGGTATTGTATGTAGTTCAGAGGCACCCAGATTGACACATATGTGATTACTTTCTGTCTCTTCACTAAAACTTTGAACTTTTCAACAGAGCAGGTGGCCTCCATTTGGATACACCTAATAAAAAGGCAAGTCAAACTAGGGAACATTTATTCAAATAGAAGGGAAAAGAGCAGGGGAGGAACCAGAAGACCCATTCAACAGTGTTTCTGTATACAACAGACACTCACCCAGGTTAAAAATTTAAGAACCCACAGGAGCCCTGGCGTTGGTGGAAATAGTTGTCCCCTAACATCTTAATCTCCTAAAAGGACCATCCCTTTGTCCTCTCGCAGAAATCCAAATACATACCAAACAGAGGTGAATTAAATAGATCAGGGTTCATTGTCAAAACCAAAGGTCATGTGATCATATATTTGAAGAGACTGGCTGTTGTAACATTATCCTCAAGTTTACTAAACTGAAAGACAGGTGAAAGATTTGATTTAATATCAGCAGCCCTCAGTAAGTTTAAATGAACTCTTCACCCTCCAATGCCTTTCCCACTGGAGCCCTACAAGAGAAAAGAAGTGCCTCTTTCGGAAAAGCAGCCACCTGCCTGCCTGCCTTTCTCAGCTGTTTTCTAGGCTATATGGTATAACAGAATAATCAAGTCTAGGAAAACACCAACAGCTGCTGGGCAGAGAAAGCCCAAGGTCGGCTCTCCACCTTGGGAGCAGACAGTCATGAGGGGAACCCAGAGGGTTAATTCCAGCCTCATCAAACAATTACAGAGACCTACTATGTGCAAGGTCAGGGATAGGCGCTCAGAAGAAAGTCCACATCACATGGCAAACAGTAAAATGCTGCTAGTCTGGAAACAAAGTTTAGAAACTCCTCTCTGTGTGAGCAATGCTGTTTCATTTTCAAAGTCCTTTTACAAAATCTGATTCAACCCTCCCAATAAACCTGTAAGAAGGAAAATAACTTCTATTATGTTTGCTATCTCATACCCATTAGGGCTCAAAAACGGTCTTACCAAGTCACAAATCTAGTCATGTTGGAAGAAGACCTGAAAACCCTCCCAGGTCTTTCAAACTTTTACAGACACTTTCATTCACAGCACTCTTTAATCTTTACAACAGTCCAGGGAAGTTTGTTTGTTTTGCAGGGGGTGGGGGGCTCACAATCCTGAAGAGGGGAGAGAGCCTGGTCAAAGAGGTTAAATAAGCACCCAAGGTCACATAGCCAGCAAAGAGAGGAGCTGTGATCTGAATCCAGGTTCCCCTCTTCAAGTCCTTCTCTAACACGCCAGAGAGAAGGATTACGAGCAACACAGCTAGTGTGGAGACACCCTCCACCGAGAGCTGGGGGTGAGAAACCAAATCCCACAGGTCCCTGGGGCATCAAACAGGAAACGGTTGGTGCTGGGACCAAGCTGAAACCCAACTACGGTCTAACCTGCTGCCCATGGACATGCACTTTCTACCCAGCTCAGCATCGTCCCCAAGCCTGGGTCAGCGTGCCAGGTGGCTCGGTGCACAACTGTCTGGGCACCTCTGCGATAAAGATGGGGCCAGAGATCGAAGGGCACACACACGTGATCTTTCCAAACCAAGAGGCAGGAGCCATCTGTCACTCCAGGTCCAACTCCGAACCTGCCAGCCGACCTGTCATCATCCGCCAGAACTTGGGACACCCTCCCTGGTGCAGACCGCCCAGAGCCCCCATCGCTCAGTCTGGCGCCCTCCCTCTCTGCTTCTCTTGCAGTTGGGAACCAGAAAGGACACTGTTCCCAGCTTGTTTGCCTGGGGTGTGTATCTCCACCCTACCCCACAACCAAAAGATGCTCCACTGGAAAGGGTACCCATCCTGCCTACCCAACAGCAGACACTGACAACATTCACCCATTTGCTTGAAACAAAGTTCTAGTGAGGCATATGGGGGAAAAATATTTTTTAATCAGAGGCCTAGACATACTTAGAAAGGGCCCAAAGTGGACAGCCGATTTGAGTTTCTGAACAAGCGCAGCGAAGGGGTCTAAACACGTAGACTTAAAGGGTAGGGGGGACCCAGGGACAACCCGGGAAGCAGGGAAGCGGCCTTTAGATTTGTGTTTTCCTGAACACAACTTTACAAAAGAGGAAGCAATATATTTTATGAAGTTTCTTATAACTGCAGGAGGCTGACCTTGGAGATTCGAAAAGAACTGAAAAACTCGGGTCCAAAAAGTGACAAAGTGAACTTGTTAACTCTCGGGATGGAAAGAAGGAGGCCTAAAAGCGATTTGTCCCGTGCCAAACACTCTGAGAAGATGGAGTTTACATTCGTTTGGCGGGTAAGTAGGAATGGGGTGCCGCTCGCGCTCCGGCCTGGCTCAGCTCGGGGCTCTTTGAAGGTCGCCTCATTGTCACTTCGAAGCGCCGGAGCCGGGAATCCAGGCCACGCGGCGTGGCCGACACGATGCACTGTGGGCACCTTTCTGTGCCCCATGGCCCTCCCGCAGGTGAGGCCGATGCCGGAGGGGGCCGCCCCCGCAGGGTCCCGGCCTCTCCCCTTTATCACAGCATGCACCCACACTCCCAAAACACCTTCCCCACCCATCCCCGAGGGCCGGATGCGCTGAAGTCACCGGTCAGCGGTCCCCGGGCTTACCCTCGAGAGGCGCACCGAGCGCGGCCCCGGAGCAGGCGCGATCCCGGGGGCCTCCGGCGCCGGGCTGCCCAAGCGATCGGCTCTCCTGGCCGCCTCCTCCTCGTTGTCCTCGGCCCAGTCCCTGCCGCCCGGCGGCTCCGGTTCCCTCCACAGCAGCCTGCCGGGCGGCACCGGGGCGCACGCGGCAGTCTTGGCTGGGGAGCCTCCTCCTCTTTCGGCTGCCCTCCCACCGACTCGGCGCTCCCGGGCTCCGGGTCCGGGGTTCTGGGACGCGGGGTTAGTCGGGACGCTCCGGCTGCCCCGCGCTCCCTCCTGCGCCGCCCTCCCGCGCGCGGCCCCTCTCCCGGGGCGCCTCAGTCGTAGCGCGCGTCCGTCAGAGGCTCGGGGCACGCGGAGGCGGCGGCCTGGTGGGCCCCGGGGCGGCGGGCGAGGGCGCTGCTGCGGACCTGGGCACTGATGCGGGCGCCGCGGCGCGGCCTCTCGCCATGGCTCTCGGCGGGCGGGCGCTTCGCACCTCCCCTCCGCGCTGCCGTCACTGCCCGACGCGCGCCGAGCCCTCCCCTTCCCCCGCCCCGCCTGCAGGCCCGCGCCGCCACCTCCAGGACGCCCGCCGGGCGGAGCGCGCCGCTGCTGCCCGGTGCCGCGCCCCTCTAACCTCTCCGGCAGGTGGCCGGCTCCTGCGCCTATACCGGCGTCTGGCCTGGAGAAGTCCCGGCGAAAATACCTGGATCGGGAAAGATATCCCACGCTCCTAGTACCACCGCCTCTGCCCCGAGCACTTCTAGCACTTCTCGATGTCAGTCCGGCCAGTCTATGGGGAGGATGAAACTCACCCTGACTGCCGTGAACGCAGGGGAAATCCAGGCGATCGGTTCGTGCAGGCCAAGCCGTCCCCTAGGAAAGCAATCCTTAGGCTTAAATGGGGGTGGGACAGAGCCAGGAGGTGGGGGAAATATGAATGAACAAAATGCCATCAAAGGGTAAGGGAGGGAGACAGGGGTGTGGAGGATCAGGAAACGATCCAGGAAGTAAGTGTACACAGGCTACTCTATTATGCAAATCACCAGTGGACTGTTTAACGGGAACGACACGCATGACCTCATTTCCAGTTGAGGCTGCTGAGTCTACAGCAGCGGCCTCATCCCTGCCCAAAGGTCATGGAGGACACTGGGAGGACATGGAGAAGACTCAGACCAGATCCGAAGACCCAAGGAAACTAAACCAGAGAAAAACCTGGTTTCCATTACGGGAAGGGGACTTGAAGAGATGGTGCATAGTAAAGACTGGTTCAAGCAGGAATCATCCATGAATGCTGGCTCTAGGGGGTTGTGGTTTATTGTGGGGCAGATATTTGCCTGGGTTAGTGTGTCTCCCGCATAGGTGGTTTAGGCTTATTAGTAGCAAGAGAAAAGTATTCAGTATACAAAGAGGCAGGGAGACAGCACCTTTACCGGGATCAAAACTGACATCACCGATGAAAGCAGACGGCTAACATTTCTTCAGAACACATCACCTAGACAGTATTTCCAGAGAGAATGCAGAACCTGAATCTAATGATAATGAAACCCCAGACAAACCAAAATGAGGAATATCTATTTTAAAAGGAGGTAGGGACTGTAATCTTCAAACATGTCAATGTCTCAAAAGAAAGCTTGGGAAATGTTCTAGATTAAAGAGTGGTAAAAAGTTTTGACAACTAAATGTGATGCCTGGTCCTAGACTGGATGTTTGGGGGAGGGGAGATGCTATAAAGAACATTCCAATGGACAAAATTGGAATCCTGATAGTAAAGTAGTGGCTCAATGTTAAATGTGCTGCTGTCGATACTTGTACTGTGGTCGTGTACAAGGATATCCCTCTTCTTAGAAATACACTCTGAAGTATTGCGTAGAGGTAAAGAGGCACTATGTATGAAATTTATCTTCAAATGATTCACACACACACACAAAAAAAAAACTGTTGATAGAAAAAAATGCTAAAGTAAACGGGCAAAAAATTAACCATCAGTGAATCTGGGTTCAGGGTGTATTGGAACGTTTCTGTAAGTTTGAACTTATTTTCAAATAAAAAGATTTTGAAAAGCCATCACGTGGGGGATGAGGTGAGATGGGAAGAAGGCAAGAAGTGGTCATAAAAAGACAACCCAAGGGATCCTGGTGGTTTTAGGACTTGTGGCTTTAGAATAGGTGATAAAATTTATGTAGAACTCACACACACATACATAAGTACAAGTAAAACTAGGGAAATTGGCAGGTGGACTGTATGACTGTCAATATCATAGTTGTGATACCATATTAAAGTTTTCCAAATGTTATCATTGGGGAAATTAGGCAAAGGGTATTATTTCTTATGACTGAATGTGAATCTACAATTATCTCATTAAAAATTTCAATTACAAGGAGTTCCCTGTTGGCCTCGTGGTTAGGATTGCGGGCTTTCATTGCCATGGCCTAGGTTCAGTCACTGGTTGGGGAACTGAGATCCCCACAAGCCACCCAGCACAGCCAAAAAAAGAATTTTTTTCAGTTACCCCCCCCCCAAAAAAAAACGATCATGTGTGTGCCAGGTTATGGCTGCCTGGGAGTTCAAAGAGCAAATGTGCGGAGCTCCTAGTAGGTTTAGAGCCGACATGGAGCTGTTACCAATAGCGAGGGGTTTTTTTAAGGACGAAAAGAATATGTGAAGTATAACTGACAGATCAGGTTCCTTCCAGTTCTGTAATTTAAGAATCCAAGAGCTGGGGGATCTTTGAGATCATCTAGTCCAACCTTCTCATTTTCAGGAAACTGCGGGCAGAAAAGTGGTACAAGAGCAGAGGAGCATCAAATTAGTGGTAGACCCGTAACTACAACTCTTGTCTGCTGAAATAAGGCCAGTTCTCTTTGCACCTTTACCAGCTGCCTGTCACTCTCCATATCCATGAGAGAGAGACAAGGTTGGTACAGAATTGTGAAGTCATTCATTCAGCCATTTTGAGCCCTTGCCCGTGGCCTTGTGGGAGCAGGGTCCTGACGGTTGGTTCCCAGCACCAGATGACAGACGTGTGGATTCCGCTCCTGAGGAGGAGGGGCCAGTCTCGCTCTTACACTCACAGCTTGGAGGAAGCAGGTGGCAGATGGAACCCCTGGAGGGAGTCAGCCCCCCACGCCCACTGCCCCCAGCTAAGGGCCCTGAGCTACTTGAAGCTGCTGGTAGCCTGCTGCTGCTGCAAGTCAAGAGTGCAGGGCCCTGGGAAGGAGGCAGGATGGATACATGGAAGAGAAAGCAGTCATTGCCCTGGCAGGTCCCAGACTCAATATCAGGCAGAGGTGTCTGCACCAGAAGTGACTCTGGCCTCCCTTGGGTCATGGAAAGTCACTATTCTTTCCTTTCGTCAAATCGAATCAAAAGCAAAATCAACACGTTTATAGATATTTGTCAGGCTCTGAGTTAGTTACTGTGGTAAAATGCATACAAACAAACAAACAAAAAATATCTGATCCTTGGCCTTTAGGAACCCAAAATATAACAAGGGACCCAGGATGGAAATGTAGGAAATGACCTGACCAAAGAATTAAGATGCTAGCTTTGTTGGGTCAGGTTCTCCTCAAAAGCAGTGTTAGAGAAGGGCTTGAGGGGAGTGATCCCATGGAATAGAGGTGGGAAAAGGAATCAGGACCACACAGAAGAGGGAAGGAGAGAAAGCCCATCCAAGAGTGCTTGGTCTAGCTGGTAACTACTATGATCAACTGAGCTCAGTCCCACTGTGGTGGCCCTCTGAGGAACTGCAAAGAATGCAAGACAAAAGGAGGGTGCATCTATCCACCAGTTCCTGCCTCCCATTGGTCAAGTGGATGCTGAGCAAAAAAGTAAACCAAGCAGGTATGACCCAGGACATAGATACATAAAATGATGCCTGACATATCAGCAAAAAAGCAGCCTGAGGGCAGGGATTTTTGTCTGCTTTCACAGTGTTGCTTTCCCAGCACCCAAACCAGTGCCTAATTCATAATAGATGTCTAATCAATAGATACAGAATGGATGAAATACTAGCTTAGGTTGAGGATAGAAGAAATTATAGAAAATGGATGCATAAGTCATTTTTCAACAATTTGTATATGTATGTGCCTATTTGTGCCAGGTATTGGATGGATAGTCCAGGTATTGGATATGGTGACAGTATAGTGAATAAATCAGATATCAGTTCAGTTCAGTTCAGTTGCTCAGTCGTGTCCGACTCTTTGCGACCCCATGAACCGCAGCACCCCAGGCCTCCCTGTCCATCACCAATTCCCAGAGTTCACTCAAACTCATTGAGTTGGTGATGCCATCCAGCCATCTCATCCTCTGTGTCCCCTTCTCCTCCTGCCCCCAATCCCTCCCAGCATCAGGGTCTTTTCCAATGAGTCAATTCTTCGCATGAGGTGGTCAAAGTACTGGAGTTTCAGCTTCAGCATCAGTCCTTTCAATGATCCTGGCCTTATTGGACATTGCAGTCTAGGAGATGAATCAGGTAATATGATACATGAACACATATTCAATTAGCTTGTGACAAAGAGAAGGATGCAGGCACTAGAAGTAGGTAATATTCATATTTATGATAGTTGGTCTGGGAGGACCTATCTAAGGAGGTGACCCTTAAGGTGAGATCCAGAGGGAGAATAGGAGCCAACCAAGCAAAGGGGAACGGGGCAGCATGAGATAAACAGAGGCAACAAAGACCCTCTATGGCTGGAGTCGTGGGGAAGAGCCAGACCATGGGTTTGTGATGGTTTTGATAAGAAGAAGAGAAGTTTAGGTAAGAGAGTGATGTCATCAAGTGTAGATTTTTAAAAAGTTCCCTTCCCCCAGCTGCTGTATGGAAGATGGACTCAAGTGGACAACCATGAAGGTCTCATGGCTTTGGAAGGTATAAAGAGGACCAGACCACTTCAGGGCCAGCCAGGGAGGCATGGCTTCCACGGCATCTGTCTCCACCGCCTCTGCTGCCCACCAGTCACACTTCAGTGATGTGCCGACACCCCACTGTAACATATGTGGGCCCCCCCAAATTGAGCTAGTAGAGTGTAGGTCTGCATAACTGAAGGTTCATTAAAATCAGTATTTCTCAGACAATCTTACAGTTACTATTTTTTTTAAAAAAGGAAAAAATGTTTTCTATTCATTTCGTAGATACATAGGAAATAGGTCAATTATTACAAATAAAGTTTAAACTGACATGGAGCACCCTAAATGATTGTGGGGGATACTCATCTATAATCACCTCCCACACATACATCTTCCAAGAAAAGAACTTGAACCTGCCACCATTCTAGACCAAGAGCAAAAGTCCAACTACGTTATACCCACTCTCACGTTATCACTGAATGTCTTATCCTAAGGTTTTAATCTAACATTTATTGAGCACATATATGTGCCAAGCACAGTACTAAGTGCTTTAATTATAACAGCTCAGTGAATCCTCCCAGCAACTCTGTAGGATAGCTATTAATATCTATAGTTTATAGATAAGAAAACTGAGCATCAGGTAAGTTAATTAACTTACCCAAAGTCACATACTATGGACAAGGTCAGAATCCAATCCAGGCTTCTAGCCTCATATGACTAATTAAGTACATTGCTTTCGTTCTCCTGCAAATAAAGTAGAATCACTCAGTCTTGGAAGATGGGAAGGATAGAGAGGTGAGGATTGGGGTGGGAAAGTAATCTTATAATTAAGACATGTAGCCTTTACGTTTATAATGCTGACCCATTGCTCACAGATTCCTCAGAAGGGAAAAAACATGGATTAATACCAAAAATCTCTTTATTGCATCTGACATTAATCTTGAGATTTTAAACACCATCTTTGCATGGATAACTTCCAAATTTATACTTTTGGCCTTGACTTTCCCTCCTGAACTCCAGACTCATCAACAAACTTCCTACTTGACGCTGCCATTTGGATGTCTAATAGACATTTCAGCCTTCTATGTCCTAACCTGAACTGCTGGTATTTCCCCAGTTTCTACTCTTCCAGGCACCCAGATTTCAGAGGCTCGGGCCAAAAACCTTATAATTGTTTTTCTCTTTTCTCTATTTTTTTGCAATGATGATATTTATATTTTAAATTAATTTTTATTGGAGTACACTTGCTTTATAATGTTGTGTTAGTTTCTACCACACAGCAAAGTGAATCAGCTATATGTATACATATATCCCCTCATTTGGGGATTTCCTTCCCATTTAGGCACTGAGAACAGTCTCCTGTGCTGTACAGTAGGCTCTAGTTAGTTGTCTATTTTATACATAGTATCAATAATGTACATAGCCAATCCCAGTCTCCCAATTCAGCAACCCTCCCCGTCCCCCTTGGTGTCGACACGTTTGCTCTCTTCGTCTGTGTCTCTATTTCTGTTTTGCAAATAACATCATCTGTACCACTTTTCTAAATGCCACATACGCACATTGATATATGACATTTATTTTTCTCTTTCTGATTTACTTCACTCTGCATGAAAATCTCTAGGTCCATCCACACTTCTATAAATGTCCCAATTCATTCCTTTTTAGGACTGAGTAATATTCTATTGTGGGCTTCCCTGGTAGTTCAGTGGTAAAGAATCTGTCTGCCAGTGCAGGAGACCCGGGTTCAGTCCTTGGGCTGGGAAAATTCCCTGGAGAAGGAAATGGCAGCTGACTCCAATATTCTTGTCTGTGAAATCCCATGGACAGAGGAGCCTGGTGGGCTACAGTCATGGGATTTCAAAAGAGTTAGACACGACTTAGAGACTAAATCACAACACCATTCCATTATATACATGCACCTTCTTTATTCATTCTTCTGTTGATGGACATTTAGGGGCTTTCATGTCTTGGCTATTGTAAGTAGTGCTGCGGTGAACATTGGGCTGCATGTGTCTTTCTGAATTATGGTTTTCTCTGGGTATATGCCCAAGAGTGGGATTTTTCTCAACCCCACATCCAATCTGTCAGCAAGCCTGTTGCTTCTACCTTCAGAATATAAGCCAGAATCTACTTACCACTGTCACTATCTACAACTTGCTCCAAACCACCATCATTTCTTCCAGATTCCTATGAGAACCTCCTAATTTTCTGACTGCTCCCCTGGCCCCCATCTCCCCTATAGTCCATTGTCAACACAGGGGCCAATGTCCTGGAAAATGGGAGTCACATCATGGTCTTCCTCTCTTAAAGCTCTCTAATGTCTCCCCAGGTCTCCCAGAATATAAGCAAGAGTCTCCCCAGTGGCCCATTGGACCTACACTATCTGCCCCCGACCTTCTTTTCCTCTTTTCGCCAACTCCCTCACTCACCGCACAGGCACGACGGTCTCCTTGCTGTTCCTAGAACGTGCCTGGGGCACTCTCACCTCAGCACGCTTGCTCTGTTTCCCTTTGCCTGGAATGTCCTTCCCCTCACCTTCTCAGTGAGGCCTCCTTGAACCATCTCATTCAATGATGCCACTGCTTTCCCCCTGGCGTCCCAGTCTCCTTGCCTGCTCTATTTTTTCCTTATATAGCACATTTTAAAATATTACAAAATGTATTTATTATTGTTGATTTTCATTTCCTGTTTCTGGACTCATGAGAGAGACATGCCCAGATTTATGTTCAGCACAATGTCTAGAACATAATAATTGCTCAATAAATATTTGTTGAATGACCAAGCCTTCAGAATCTAACCAAAGATCAATATCTTATTGTTTAGGGTCTAAAAAAGGTAGTAATTATTGTTTTTTATAGCAAAGTTAAAAGATCTTGAGAATATGACCTGAACATTCTAATCTGCCTTTTCACAGCCCCTTGTGAAGTGAACATCTATCAAAAACCTGCTGGATCCTGTTTGTTTTCACAATCTACCTTATTATCCTTGGGGTAATGAGCATTCCATATTACTTTCTGATTATGGTATAAAAAGACTTCTTATCTCCAAGTTCTACACTTGGATGACTCTAAAGTGGACTCCAGCTAAACCTCAGGCATGGACTTTGAGTTCATCTAATCCTCTTTCTCGGAGAAGACAATGGCACCTCACTCCAGTACTCTTGCCTGGAAAATCCCATGGATGGAGGAGCCTGGTGGACTGCAGTCCATGGGGTCGCTAAGAGTCAGACACGACTGAGCGACTTCACTTTCACTTTTTATTTTCCTGCACAGGAGAAGAAAATGGCAACCCACTCCAGTGTTCTTGCCTGGAGAATCCCAGGGACGGGGGAGCCTGGTAGGCTGCCGTCTATGGGGTCGCACAGAGTCGGATAGACTGAAGTGACTTAGCAGCAGCAGCAGCAGCAATCCTCTTTCTAATGTAAAGATTCCTTATCGCAGTTTAACCTGATAGAGAACTACCTTTGCTATTTTCATTCTCTAGTTGTTCCTATCTAAATGTTTTCAAATTTATATGTCTTTCTGAGTTTCTGGTGCATATTTCAAGTGTGGTTAATATTATCCTGGGCTTCCCTGGTGGCTCAGAGGTTAAAGCGTTTGCCTGCTATGCAGGAGACCCAGGTTCGAACCCTGGGTTGGAAGATCCCCTGGAGAAGGAAATGGCAATTCACTCCAGTATTCTTGCCTGGAGAATCCCATGGAGGGAGGAGCCTGGTGGGCTGCAGTCCATGGGATCGCGAAGAGTCAGACACGACTGAGTGACTGTCACAGTATTATCCTGGAGAAGAAAATGGCAACCCACTCCAGTACTCTTGCCTGGGAAATCCCATTGACAGAGGAGCCTGGAGGGCTACAGTCCCTGGGTGGCAAGAGTCGGACATGACTGAGTGACTGTCACAATATTGTCCTAGCCGCCTGTTTCCTGGTGTTGTCTGTATATGTTTTTTTTTCTTTTTTTTACTTTCCCCTGAGCAAGGGATTCTTCATCCAGGGTCCATGGGAGTCCCAGGATAGGTCTTGGGGTTTATTAATAAGAGTGGACTAAAGGGAGGTAAGGGCTTCCCTGGTGGCTCACGTGGTAATGCAGGAGACCTGAGTTCGATCCCTGGGTCGGAAAGATCCCCTGGAGAAGGAAATGGAAATCCCACTCCAGTATTCTTGCCTGGAGAATCCCATGAACAGAGGAGCCTGGCGGGCTACAGTCCATGAGGTGGCAAGAGTTGGACACGACTTAATGACTAAACCACCACCAACAAAGTGATGTAATCAGCAACTCTAAGATATAATGGCTGAATACAATGGCTTATTGTTTGCTCAAGTAACAGCCTAGAGTAATTCCAAATTGTTTCACCCACTTACAAAAGAACTTGGGCTAATTTTGACTCTGCCATCCTAGGTCTCCCTGGGCCTGGCCATCTCAATTAGGGGCTGCGGTAAACAGCACGGAGGAGGTGTTATGAATCAGGCCTGGCGGGGACACACATATCACTTCCGCTCAAATTTTACTGACCAGAGGTCCTAGTGACATGACCACACTTAACTGCAAGGGAGGCTGGGAAATATAGGCTAGCTGGACAAACAAGAAAGGGAAAACAGATTTTTGTGCTCAGCTAGCATTTTCTGCCTAAAGGGGTCTGGGAAACAGACACATACAGACTATATTCTTTTGCTCCATTTATTTTGTGTTATTTTGAAAATTATCAAGAAAATGTGCTTTATCAGTAAAAACTATACGCTTACGGCTTTACTATCTTTTATTATTGGCCAGCATGTATGACGTTATATGATTGGCTCAGTTGGGTCACATGACTGTAAGGACTTAAGGTTACAGTCTGTTACTAGTGAAAGATACCAGTACATATGGTCTGGTAGGGTGCAAGGCATTGTCATGCCATTATACCAGGTTCTGACATGTGTTAATAAGCGTTGAGCAAAACCTATTGTGAGGGGTACTCCATCCACATCCCCCATGTAGTTGAATGCAGCCTGTGCCAGCTGCCAGCCCTGCATCTCTCTCACTGACAGCCTCTCCTGGTCACTGAAGGCTGCTCTGCTTAGTGCAGCAGGCTGAAATTCCTGGGGAATCGATGACTTTGTACCAGAAGTTCCTCTGTCCCTTAGGGTAATGTTATGTTTTATGCTGGCTGCCAGACTCCCTTCATGTGACTGCGAAAGTGAAAGTCGTTCAGTTGTGTCCAACTCTTTCCGACTCCATGCATTATACAGTCCATGGAATTCTCTAGGCCAGAATACTAGAATGGGGAGCCTTTCCCTTCTCCAGGGTATCTTCCCAACCCAGGGATCAAACCCAGGTCTCCTGCATTGCAGGCAGATTCTTTACCAGCTGAGCCACAAGGGACCTTGTGATTCAGTTCCAGTTATTTTTGCTTGATTAAACACTCATCACTGGCCATCTTCCTTCCTGTCTCACTTCTCTGCTCTCCTGCCTGTGTTTCCTTGTTGTTGTTTAGTCACTAAGTCCATCTCTTTGTGACCCCATGGAGTATAGCCTGCCAAGCTCCTCTGTCCATAGGCTTTTCCCAGGTAAGAATACCAGAGTGGGTTGCCATTTGCCACTCCAGGGGATCTTCCTGCTCAGGGATCAAACCCTGGTCTTCTGCGTTGCAGGTGGATTCTTTACTGCTGAGCCACCGGGGAAGCCCTCTGTTTCCTGGGATCACCAAATAAATTGCTTGCATAGTTATGGTCTTCTTTTGGAGGAATCCAAACGAAGACACCTATCCTCCCATGAGTATTACACGTATTAGTCAGTGTTTATGCTCACTACAGACTCTACTGGAAGCCATCAAGGCAAAGAGCCACAGAGAAAATTCTCTAGACATGCTGTGATTATGTCACAATAGGAGAGCGGTAAGGAGAGATAGGGTCAGCTGTTTCTGAACTACAAGGACTCTGAGAACAAAAGTAACTATCTGGCCCTGCTCAGCTCCAGCAAGTAGAACGTTCTTCTCCTGGTGTTACTAAATTTATCGCCTTTAGCAGAAGAAAGCAGTTGACCAGTATGAATAGATTCCTGTTTCTTTGACTGGACCCCAGGGATAAAAAGAACCAATAAGAAACAAACTCCATGTAGGGTATAATAACTTGGCAAACACGAAGCTGTTTTAGCTGACGGAATAAAGTGAGGAGACACAGCATACCTTATTCCTCCCAAGCCCACCCCACGTGAACCAATTAAATGGAGGATGTACCAGCGGCCTCTTAAAGGAAGATGCTAGGCCTATCTGTTAGCTGAGTAGACAAAGAAGGACTTTCAGGAATGGGAACAAAGTGCTCATTCCTTTCATTTTACTTAAATCACCCCATGGGACAGGACACAAAAGCCACCTCATCCCACGTGAGATGACCTTATTGCCAACAAAATCACAAAGCACAGGGCAAAGTGCCAGAGCACCTATGTCTGACCATCTTGGGCATTCTGAAAAAAGGGTGGATCTTCTTCCTGAAAAGAATTCCAATGTGCGTCAGCTGCCACTCAGAAGCCTTATTTGAAGCAGCCTTCAAGGTCATACATTCCAGTGCCAAGCAGGAAAAAAAAGGACACACACTACAAGAAATGTAAATCATTGTCTTCCTTTTCCCCTCCGTTTCAAAAGTTTGTTGAGCAGAACACATCTTATTGACTCTTTTCCTCCCCATCTCAATTAATTTGAAAGATTGGCACACTGTTTCTGTTTCTTTAATATTTACCCTTAAATTTTTAACAAATTTCTATTTCTTTAAGAAAAAGACATTGATCTTACTTGAGGATGTATTCTAGGAAAACAAGAATAAACTCACATAAAGAACCTAATCCTTCACATGCAAAACATAATGATAAAATACAATACGTGCCTGGAGCATCTGGGAGTACTAGGCAGTAAGAAGTGCTCAAAACACAAAAGCAAACCCAACCCCAAATGATGGGGTATGTCATAGGGCACAGGAAAGAGTTGCCGACTGCCAAAGCTGAGAGAGCTTCCAATGGCCAAAGAGGTTCCAATGATCAAAGCTCAAATAATTTGAACAACAAAATAAAGCAGTACTGGATTTTAACGCCAAATACAAAATAAATAGCCATGAATCCACACTGATATAAATAACTGATTGAATGAATAAATACATGGTGGACTTCCCTGACGGTCCAGTGGCTAAGACTCCACTCTCTCAATACAGGGGCCCTGGGTTCAATCTCTGGTCAGGGAACTAGATCCCAAATGCCACAAGTATAAGATCATGCAAGCAGCAACTAAGACCCAGTACAGCCAAAGAGATAGATAAAATATGGACTTCCTTGGTGGTTCAGTGGCTAGGAATCCACCTGCCAATGCAGGGGACATGGTTCGATCCCTGTTTGGGGAAGATTCCGCATGCCACAGAGCATCTAAGCCCAGGCACTGCAACTACTGAAGTCCATGCGCCTACAGCTCATCCTCTGCAACAAGAGAAGACACTGCAGTGAGAAGCCCGCACACCGCAACTTAGACCCTGCTTGCCACAACTAGAGAAAGCCCGCGCAGAGCAAAGAAGACCCGGTGCTGTCAAAAGTAAATAAAGAAATATAAAAAAGTCACCATTTAAATAAATGAATACATGGGGAAGCAGAGACGAATCTCTCACATAGAGGAATTTCAATTAAAGTGTGTAGATCTCTACGCTCAAGTGGGTAGAGAATAACTCTGTACTCCACAAGTGTGGACTGCACACAGTCACTTTACTCCAAACAGTATAGTACAGAAAGGGAGAAGAAATCACTTGACAGTGGAGAAATGTGCTAAACACCAGTTCAGCAAGGCAATCAAGGTTTTCAGTAGTGACAAGTCAGGTTGATGGTATGTACTTTCGAAATGATATGATGAGGATAGCAGTTTGCCACTGTGGGCAACCTCTCCCAAACCCACAACCCCAATCTCATCATGAGAAATATATCAGGAAAATCTCAGTTGAGGGATATTCTAAAAATATCTGACCAGTACTCTTCGAAACTATCACGTTCATCAAAAACAAGGAAAATCTGAGAAACTATCACAACCAAGAAGAGCCTTAAGGAGACATACTAAGTGTCATGTGGTATTCTAGACGAGATTCTGGAATGAAAAAAGAGCATTCGGAAACTTAGGATATCTGAATGAAATATGGACTTTAGTTAATAAGGTATCAATATTTTTTCATCATCAACATTTGCAACAAATGTACCACATTAATGTAAGATATTAATAATAGAGGAAATTGAGCATTGGGCATATGGGAACTCTTCTACTATCTTTGCAATTTCTCAGTAAATGTAAAACTATTCTAAAAAAGTTTATTTCAAAAATAGTGGTGAACATTGAAATTGGTACAATTTAAGATCTAAATAACTTTCAATAATATGATAAGAATGTTTAATGCATTGGTTATTAAAGAAAGTGAAAGTGTTAGTCAAGCTCCTCTGTCCATGAAATTCTCCATACTGGGGTTGGTTGCCATTCCCTTCTCCAAGGGATCTTCCCGACCAAGGATCGAACCCAGGTCTCCTGCATTTCAGGAGAGCCACCGTCTGAGCCACCAGGAAAGCCCTGCTAAAGTAAAGTATTATTTAAATGTCAACAAAATGAATGACTTGAAATTAAAACGTAATTTCTACTAAATCTGGACTGTTACGGGAGAGGGAAGAAGATGGAGAAAGGAGATCAGGCTAATGGCTTCATCCTGTGTAGTGTATGATGTTGATGAAGAAATATTTTTTTTTTTTAGATATTAGGGGTTATTGCCAGAGAAACTGAATAAGCTGTTGAACATCCAAATCAATGGAGCGGAACACTGATAAAGTATAATAATGTCAAAACAAAATATGGTAAGAATAAGGGTCAGAGGAAACACTGAGAAGTAAATTTTCCTTTAGAAAGAAAAGACTCTCAGGGTGAAAAAACGAAGTCTAGCTTTCTGGTATTTGCAAAAGACAATGATTTCTTTTTAAAAGTTGGAAGTAATGGGAAGGGCAAGAATACAATAAAACAATGCACAATAAGTTAAAAGAAAAAGTAAAAAGAAAGCATAATAAGGCAGCAATGTCCTCAACTTCTGTACACCTGCCTTTCCTCAGTCAGCTCACATACAGCCTGAGTCCACAACACGCAGGGAGTTCTGCCCTTTTCCCCAGTAAACCTGGGGATCCTAAGAAATATTTACATGTTGCAAAAATTCCTCCTATTATTCTTGTCACTTCTGCGCTCGCCTCCAAATGACTGTTGCAGACCTCTCACCTCTGCAGAGCTCATCAGCCGATACCACTCAGAGGTCCTCCAGCTCTCTGCCTGAGCACAGCTAATATAAGGCTGTCATGTTTAATTAGATATGACTAAAACCTATGGATAGTAATTACACGTTAGCCCAGTTAATCAGATGGAAAGACTCGATGTTGTGATATGTCATTTATCCCCGAATGAATCTGTGAATTTTGTGTAATTCCAATCAAATGCCAAAGACATATATATGACAATATATCCTAAAGTTCACATGGGAGAAAAATACATAAGAAAATATAAGACAATTAAAAAAACAATCAAGGGGTATTAATTTTGACCACAAAGCGACATATAACATAAAGTGACAGTAATTAAGGGGTTATTACTGTCATAGGAATTGCACAGAACTGAGAGTTGAAAAGCAGAATTATGTATCTATGAGATTTTAATTTCATGGCTGCTGCTGCTGCTGCTGCTGCTGCTGCTGCTAAGTCACTTCAGTCGTGTCCGACTCTGTGCGACCCCACAGACGGCAGCCCACCAGGCTCCCCCGTCCCTGGGATTCTCCAGGCAAGAACACTGGAGTGGGTTGCCATTTCCTTCTCCAATGCATGAAAGTGAAAAGTGAAAGTGAAGTCGCTCAGTCGTGTCCAACTCTTCACCACCCCATGGACTGCGGCCTTCCAGGCTCCTCCATCCATGGGATTTTCCAGGCAAGAGTACTGGAGTGGGGTGCCATCACCTCCAAATTTCATGGCTAACAACACACTATTTTCCTCTCGTTATAATAACCTAGATTCTTCCCTTGGGCTTCCCTTGTGGCTCAGCTGGTAAAGAATCCGCTTGCAATGCGGGAGACCTAGTTCGCTCTCTGGGTTGGGAAGATCCCCTGGAGAAGGGAAAAGCTACCCACTCCAGTATTCTGGCCTGGAGAATTTCATGGACTATAGAGTCCATGAGGTTGCAAAGAGTCGGACACGACTGAGCGACTTTCACATTTCAGATTCTTTGTTGTTGTTCAATCACTAAGCCGTGTCTGACTCTGGAACCCCATGGACTGCAGCACATCAGGCTTCCTTGTCCTTCTCTGTCTCCTGCAGTTTGCTCAAACTCATGTTCATTGATTTAGTGATGCCATCCAACCATCTCATCTTCTCTTGGCCCCTTCTCTTCCTGCCCTCAATCTTTCCCAGTATCAGGGTCCTTCTTGGCTCTTCTCATCATGCGGCCAAAGTATTGGATCCTCGGCTTCAGCATCAGTCTTTCCAATGAATATTCAGGGTTGATTTCCTTTGGGATTGACTGGTTTGATCTCCTTGCTGTCTAAGAGACTCTCAAGAGTCTTCTCTCCAGCACTACAGTTCGAAAGCTTCAGTTCTTCAGCACTCTGCCTTCTTTATGGTCCATCTCTCACATACAGGTATGATTACTGAAAAAACCATAGGTCGACTACTGGAAAAACCATAGGTTTGATTACACAGACCTTTGTTAGCAAAGTGATGTCTCTGCTTTTAAATACAGTGTCTAGGTTTGTCATAGCTTTCCTTCCAAGAAGCAAGTGTCTTCTAATTTCATGGCTGCAGTCACCATCTGCAGTGATTTTGGAGCCCAAGAAAACAAAATCTGCCACTGTTTCCACTTTTTCCTAATCTATTTGCCATGAAGTGATGGGACCAGATGCCATGATCCTAGTTTTTGAATGTTGAGTTTTAAGCCAGCTTTTCACTCTTCTCTTTTCATCTTGGATAATCAAATAGAAATTGGGTTAGTGGAAGAAAACTGTAATAAGTTTTATTAACTCTATGTTGTCCATTGTGACACGGGTTTTAGGCAAAATCCTGGGACAAATCAGAGAAAGCACTTTTCAAAAAATCACTTTTCTCTAAGTGTTCTAGTCACTCTTCTTTAATTTCTTTTTAGCTCTTCTCCATTTTAAAAGAGATGGTCCTGATAATATACTCTTATGGGCCTTCCCTCATCCTTAGAAATTTCAAAATTAACAGCTACCACTAAAACATTCAGCAGTTTTTTTTTAAGTTATGAAAAATTTAAAATGTAAAAATAGAATTGTATGATGAGCTCTGTGTATTCACTGCCAGCTTCAACAGTTATCAATGCAGAACCAGTTCATCTCTAGCCTTACCCAATCCCCTCTTCTCTTGAATAACTTTGAAGCAAATCCCAATGCCAGATATCATATGATTTCAACCATAAACATCAGGGTTACAACTGGGACTAAGATTAGAGTCAGGGCTAAGGTTAGGTCTGGGGTTGCAACAGAGTGAGTTTTAGGGTTATGGCTTGGGCTTGGTTCAGGGCATTTGTTAACCTTAGGACAAAGAGAGCCCTAGGGCAGAGGTAGGCTACATCCACATCCGGGGTTATAATTAGGATTAGGGTTAAGGCCAATGGAATTCTCATATGATGAATGTAGCACGTGTTCTTGATTTCACATTCAGGTTTTCTTTATCTGGCTATAGCTCATCCTCCATTCACTTCCTTCTCCTGAAATTTACTCTTAACTGTTATAACCCTAGTGCTGGAAATCAGGTTGCCCATCCCTTGTAGCCTGCAGTCACAGTTTGACTGCTGTAGGCATTCTCAAGTGACACCTTGCCTCGAAGTGGGACCAAAATCTGTGTGCAAGTTATGGTTCCAGCTCCCAGCAGGTACAGGCCAAATATAGTCTCCACTGCCTCGCTCTTCCCATGCCCTGTGCCGTTGCCTTCAGTGTCCTTGCCTACAAGCACTTTCCCAATAAATCACATGCACAGAAATTCCCTTCTCAGCTTCATTTTCTAGGCAACGCAACCTAAGACAGTGATCAACAACCCAAACATGGGAAGAAAGGAGATGAATGTTCTGAGCTGTCAAAAATTGACAATCATCTGCTTATCTTAATAAGAAAAGGAAACAAGACGCATAACTTCCACTACTACATTTTCCTACTCCAGGGACAGTCTTTTTTGTCTCTTCTTCCAGTAAGCTCAAGAAGTCAGAATCCTATTTTTTTGTTCACTGCTTTAGCCTCAGGAGCTAATATAGTGCCTGCCATATGGGGGCTCTCAATATACATCTGTTGGTGTGTGGACAGATGATATGCACGATTCCTGTGTCTTGCTCATAGATTACTGCCCACTCCAGACAGTCATAATGCCAGACTTTTTTCTCATCTTTTGAGGTTCTACAGCGCAGAGAGTTGGACACGACTTAGTGAACAACAGCAGCAACAAGCCACAGCCAGACCACGAGAGAGCTCAGTATCTTGACTCTGAGTGACTCACAGTAACACACTGTCCTGTCTTAACCATTTCCCCTATCTTTTCGTTGTCATTCCTGCCCCTTCATTCTCGGCCTATAATTTTTCTTTCTTCTGTATTAGAAAAATTTAGTACCCAAATGATTAAGAACCATCTTTAACTTGTTCAAAACATGGAGAACTCAATGGAGCAACATTAATTAATAAGCTAGCAACAAACCTCTATGTGCATATTAAAAAACTGGTCTGTATTGAAGGAGGCACCTCAAATTCATGAGGAAATGGAGAATTTTAGTGCTAGGATAATTGGTTAATTATTCTGAAGAATAAGAAAATTATAACCTAGTTTACCAATATTCAGCAAAACAGATTACTGATGGACTAAGTAATCTGATACTGAAAACTGAGACAACTAGAAAGATAGGTGAATAGCTAATCTCCCTGTGGGAAATGCTTAAGATTGAAAATAATTTTTTTAATCACAAAAGAAGTGTTAAGCCTTTGACACTACCCTACCACATATGAAATTTATCCTCAGGCAAAAAATCAGAGATACTCGCCAAGATGGGTGTATAAGAATGTTCATTTCATTGTTAACTGTATCAGGAAAGAGGAAAAGAAGGACTTCCCTCGTGGTCCAGTGGTTAAGACTCAGTTCTCCCAATGCAGGGGGCATAGGTTTGATAGTGGGTCGGGGAACTAAGATCCAGCATGGTGTAGTGGGAAAAGAAACTGACATTTACTCTGCACAAGGACAGTTTACCTCTCCTCTCCCCTGTCACAGACTCTTAGGGAGGCTGACCTAATAATCTGAGATAATCTGAATAAGAGAAATATCTGAATTCAAATAATCTGCAGATTCTTTGCACTGCTAAAGGTAAAAGCCAGGAGTGGGTGATATTTGTCTAGGCATGCTCCTTGATGAATTTGCTGATGATGAAAGGTTAGATTAGATAAGTCCTGTCTAGAGGGAGGTGAGTAATGGCTACAGAGTTCAGATGCTCCATCAGATCACATGCTAAGACTTACAGTTTTCCCCAGAGGACAAGGAAGAATGGAGGGTAAAGTCCTGAATGAATAGAAGAGGTAATAAGAGAAAACAGGCGGAGTCCAGGGAGGAGGGTGGTGCATGGTGTGTGGTTACTGGTGGGAGGACTTGCAGGCTATCACTGGGCCACATTCCATTTTGTCTACTTAAATTATAGACATATAAATAAAGTATACATGTATACAACATATAAACGTATTCATTTAAATTACATGAAGTACAAATAGAATACTTGGAACAGTTACAAGCTTCCACATTTGAACTGTACAAAATGCGTCTCTCATACCCAGTCCCGCACCCACCTACCCACTTCCCCTCCACCCGGTCAGTAGTTACCCATTTCCTGTCCATCATTCAGGAGATGCTGAATCTGTTTATTTTTTACCTATGAGCAAATAGTGACATGTATTCTTGCCCCTCTTTTTTTCTGTCCACAAATGGTAGTCTACTATGCTCAGTGTTATACACCTTGCTTTTTCCCTTTACTCATTAGTCTTGGAGACATTTTCATATCTATACACAAAGAACATGCTATAACATCCATAACATCTCATGTGCTAGTAAAGTAATGCTCAAAATTCTCCAAGCCAGGCTTCAGCAATACATGAACCGTGAACTCCCTGATGTTCAAGCTGGTTTTAGAAAAGGCAGAGGAACCAGAGATCAAATTGCCAACATCTGCTGGATCATGGAAAAAGCAAGAGAGTTCCAGAAAAACATCTATTTCTGCTTTATTGACTATGCCAAAGCCTTTGATTGTGTGGATCACAGTGAACTGTGGAAAATTCTGAAAGAGATGGGAATCCCAGACCACTTGACCTGCCTCTTGAGAAATCTGTATGCAGGTCAGGAGGCAACAGTTAGAACTGGACATGGAACAACAGACTGTTTCCAAATAGGAAAAGGAGTGTGTCAAGGCTGTATATTGTCAGCCTACTTATTTAACTTCTATGCAGAGTACATCATGAGAAACGCTGGACTGGAAGAAACACAAGCTGGAATCAAGATTGCCGGGAGAAACAGCAATAACCTCAGATATGCAGATGACACCACCCTTATGGCAGAAAGTGAAGAGGAGCTAAAAAGCCTCTTGATGAAAGTAAAAGAGAAGAGTGAAAAAGTTGGCTTAAAGCTCAACATTCAGAAAACGAAGATCATGGCATCTGGTCCCATCACTTCATGGCAAATAGATGCAGAAACAGTGGAAACAGTATCAGACTTTATTTTTTTGGGCTCCAAAATCACTGTAGATGGTGATTGCAGCCATGAAATTAAAAGACGCTTACTTCTTGGAAGAAAAGTTATGACCAACCTAGATAGCATATGCAAAAGCAGAGACATTACTTTGCCGACTAAGGTCCATCTAGTCAAGGCTATGGTTTTTCCTGTGGTCATGTATGGATGTGAGAGTTGGACTGTGAAGAAGGCTGAGTGCCAAAGAATTGATGCTTTTGAAATGTGGTGTTGGAGAAGACTCTTGAGAGTCCCTTGGACTGCAAGGAGATCCAACCAGTCCATTCTGAAGGAGATCGACCCTGGGATTTCTTTGGAAAGAATGATGCTAAAGCTGAAACTCCAGTACTTTGGCCACCTCATGAGAAGAGATGACTCATTGGAAAAGACTCTGATGCTGGGAGGGATTGAGGGCAGGAGAAGAAGGGGACGACAGAGGATGAGATGGCTGGATGGCATCACTGACTCGATGGACATGAGTCTGAGTGAACTCCAGGAGATGGTGATGAACAGAGAGGCCTGGTGTGCTGCGATTCATGGGGTCCCAAAGAGTCAGACACGACTGAGCGACTGAACTGAACTGAACTGAACACAAAGAACAAAATCATTTCTAATTTAATCAGTCTTCTGTTGATAGAAATTTGAGCTGATATCAGTTTTCAAAAAATTACAAAGAAGGCTTTAACGAACACTTTTGTGCATATGTCATCTTGCAAATGTAAAGAATATATCTACTAGATAAATTTTTACAATTAGAATTTCTGGGTCAATGGGGATGTGCATTTATTATTTTCACAGTTATTGAGAAATAATTGACCCAGCCATCATCAATGTGAAAGTGGCTGCTTTCTAACACTCTTACCAGCATTACATCTAACACTCACTTAAAATTTTTTTTATTAAGATTAGTTGATTTACAATGTTAGTTAGTATTAATTTCAGGTGTACAGCAAAGCGATTCAGTGATTCACACATATGTTGTTTTTTAGGTTCTTTTCCATTATAGTTTGTTTCAAGGTGTTGAGTGTAGTTACCTGTGCTATTATAGTAGGTCCTTGTAGGTTTTCTATTTTACTTATACCAGTGTATATATATAAATATCAAACTCCTCATTTATCCCTCTCCCACTCTCCCCTTTGGTTATCAGAAGTTTGTTTTCTATATCTGTGTCTAACACTCAGTTTTCGGTTGTGTTGTAACCTTTCTCTGCTATTGCCACACCTTCAGTAAAATTTGTTTCACACAGCAAAATGAGCTTTGAGGAAGGAAGAAGAAGATAGCAGCGTCAGGTAAAGGAGAGTCAGGGCCAGAGGTAAAGAGGATCTGGAAAGGGACCAACCGTTAAGAAATGTGTCACACGAAGTGGCCAAAAAAATACCTATTTTCACTGGAAATCTAGTTAATCCTGGAGTTGCCACAGTACTTGTGATGCATGTTAGAAGGAATAATTTTGTTATTAAAGGAGGAAGGCCAGACAGTTTATGGGCTATGAGTTATTAATAATATTATAAGGTTGAAAATCCCCCATCTAAGAGGGAGGTGGTGTCTGGTTCTTCATTAATGAGTTGGTGCTGGAAGAATGATCATGCTTTCTCCCAGGCCTTCCAGAGTGACGAGGTGCAGCAATCCTGGCCTCCAGCGTCCAGCTTCCGTCTCCAGCAGGGTCTGTCCCCTGAGCTGGCCACCTGAGTGCAGAACGTGTCTCATCTTAGGGAGGGCTAGAGACCCCGTGACACCACGGCTAACCTCCTTGTCCAGTTCTCTGGGGAAATGACAACCCGGAAGAGCATCTTGGAAACCATCTCCTGCCCTCTCAAGTTCACACCCCCGTTGAGTGGATTCCTACCCACTCTCCCTTCTGTTTCATTCATTTCTGTGTTTATCTTTACTAAAGCCTTTCATTTCCATCAGCACATTTTGTTGTTATTTTCCTAAGCTTGAACTAAATCTAATGACAAAGAATCAGCAAATCCACAACCTTAATGAGTAACTTCCAAAAACAGTTCTCAGGAACTGGCAAAGCAAGCAGGATAAAGCACCAGAAAAAGAGGATTTAAAAGATTTGAACATGTCAGTTACTAAGCTTGAAAATATGCATATGGAATTTTGAACCCAACAAATAAAACTATATCTTCTTTCCAAACACCCATGGAACATTTAACAACATTAACCACTTATTAGAGCACAAAGGAAATTTCCAAAAATCCCTCAAATCAAGTAGCTCTACAAGCCAACAAGAACAGCAAAAATCTATCCAGTTGTTAATTAAAAATGAACAGAACCTAATTCTTAAATATCTCTTAAAGAGAAAATAAAGTAGAAACTATGGATGCCAGAGATCAAATTTCCAACATCCGCTGGATCATGGAAAAAGCAAGAGAGTTCCAGAAAAACATCTATTTCTGCTTTATTGACTATGCCAAAGCCTTTGACTGTGTGGATCACAATAAACTGTGGAAAATTCTGAAAGAGATGGGAATCCCAGACCACTTGACCTGCCTCTTGAGAAATCTGTATGCAGGCCAGGAAGCAACAGTTAGATCTGTACATGGAACAACAGACTGGTTCCAAATAGGAAAAGGAGTACGTCAAGGCTGTATATTGTCAGTCTACTTATTTAACTTCTTTGCAGAGTACATCATGAGAAACGCTGGACTGGAAGAAACACAAGCTGGAATCAAGATTGCCGGGAGAAATGTCAATCACCTCAGATATGCAGATGACACCACCCTTATGGCAGAAAGTGAAGAGGACCTAAAAAGCCTCTTAATGAAAGTAAAAGAGAAGAATGAAAAAGTTGGCTTAAAGCTCAACATTCAGAAAATGAAGATCATGGCATCTGGTCTCATCAATTCATGGGAAATAGATGGGGAAACAGTGGAAAGAGTGTCAGACTTTATTTTTCTGGGCTCCAAAATCACTGTAGATGGTGACTGCAGCCATGAAATTAAAAAATGCTTACTCCTTGGAAGAAAAGTCATGAGCAACCTAGATAGTATATTCAAAAGCAGAGACATTACTTTGCCGATTAAGGTCCGTCTAGTCAAGGCTATGGTTTTTCCCGTGGTCATATATGGATGTGAGAGTTGGACTGTGAAGAAGGCTGAGCGCCGAAGAACTGATGCTTTTGAACTGTGGTGTTGGAGAAGACTCTTGAGAGTCCCTTGGACTGCAAGGAGATCCAACCAGTCCATCCTAAAGGAGATCAGCCCTGGGATTTCTTTGGAAGGAATGATGCTAAAGCTGAAACTCCAGTACTTTGGCCACCTCATGTGAAGAGCTGACTCATTGGAAAAAACTCTGATGCTGGGAGGGATTGAGGGCAGGAGGAGAAAGGGACGATGACCGAGGATGAGATGGCTGGATGGCATCACGGACTCGATGGACATGAGTCTGAGTAAACTCCGGGAGTTGGTGATGGACAGGGAGGCCTGGCATGCTGTGATTCATGGGGTCACAAAGAGTTGGACACGACTGAGTGACTGAACTGAACTGAACTAATGGATGCTATAAAGCTTTATTTATAAAACTTTATAGCATTTATAAAGATACTAAATATAGTTTTGAAATTTCAGTTTTTTGCATTGTCTTTGTTTCCTGTTACTTTTATTCATTTGCTTATTTTAATCTTTGTCTTTAATGTTAGAGTCTTTTCTTGTTTATCTTGATATTTCTATGTGTTCACATACAAGTGAAGTGAAAGTCGCTCAGTCATGTCCGACTTTTTGTGACCCCATGGACTATACAGTCCATGGAATTCTCCAGGCCAGAATACTGGAGTGGGTATCCTTTCCCTTCTCCAGGGGATCTTTCCAACCCAGGGATCAAACCCAGGTCTCCCACATTGCAGGTAGATTCTTTACCAGCTGAGCCACAAGGGAAGCCCTCACATGCAACAGTAAGACATTAAAAGGCTCATTCAGTGTTTACTGCATATTTCGAAGGTTTATTGATTAATAAACTTCATTTTGGGTCAAGGCACTGAGATAGGCTCTTTCACTGGGAGACCTTCCCTAAGCTAGATGTCAATATTTTCTCTTGGGCCAATCTCTTTCCCCAACAAGGAAACTTCCAATCTTTGCATCAGATATAAAAACACTAGCCATGCCATCTTTCTGGGCAGGAAGGGCCACAAGGTTCAGAAGGCATTCCCCATCCTCCAGTGCTCCAGGTCCTTTGCTCATATCACTAACAAAGTTAGTATTCAAAGTTTTCATCTTGGAAGCAAAAGCCAGGGCAGACAGATGCTGCCCAGAGTGTCAAGCCAGCTGGTAGGGGAGGTAGAATTCCTTTCATCTATTACCAAGATGAGGATTACATGCCTGGAGACTCAAATGCTAGTGGCTGAGTTGGGGTTACTTCTGCTGTAGAGCCTCTGCTTTTCCGAGTGTTTTCTGTGTTCCAGATGGAAAGGCCTTAGATTTTCCATCTGATGATGCTTTCCTTCCTTGTTCTTTTTAAATTAATTTTCATTGAAGTATAGTTGCTTTACAATGTTTTGTTACTTTCTGCTGTACAGCAAAAACTGAATCAACCACACGTATACATATATCTTCTCTTTTTTTGGGTTTCCTTCCCCTTTAAATCACCACAGAGCATTGTGGAGAGTTCCCTGTGCTATACAGTAGGTTATCACTAGTTATCTATTTTATATATAGTCGTGTACCTATGGAGAAGGAATGGCACCCCACTGCAGTACTCTTGCCTGGAAAATCCCATGGACGGAGGAGCCTGGTAGGCTACAGTCCATGGGGTCGTGAAGAGTCAGACAACTGAGCAGCGACTTCATTTTCACTTTCATGCATTGGAAAAGGAAACGGCAACCCCCTCCAGTATTCTTGCCTGGAGAATCCCAGGGATAGAGGAGCCTGGTGGGCTGCGGTCTCTGGGGTCGCACAGAGTCAGACAAGACTGACGACTGACTTGACTTGGCAGCAGCAGCGGCAGCAGCAGTGTATCTATGTTAGTTCTAATCTCCCACTTCACATCACCCTCCCCTTTCCCTCTTGGTATCCTTAAGTTTGCTCTTTATATCCGTGTCTTGATTTCTGTTTTGCAAGTAAGTCCATCTGTACTACTTTTTCAGGCTTCCCTGATAGCTCAGTTGGTAATGAATCTGCCTGCAATATAGGAGACTCCGGTTTGATTCCTGGTCGGGAAGATCTGCTGGAGAAGGGATAGGTTACTCACTCCAGAATTTCTGGGCTTCCTTGGTGGCTCAGATGGTAAAGACTCTGCCTGCAATGTGACAGACCTGAGTTTGATCCCTGGGTTGGGAAGATCCGCTGGAGAAGGGAAAGGCTACCCACTCCAGTACTCTGGCCTAGAGAATTCCATGGACAGAGGAACCTGGTGGGGTTCCACGGGGTCGCAAAGAGTCAGACACGACTGGGCGACTTTCACTTTTCCCTATTTTTTCTAGATTCCACATATAAGAGATGTTATATGATATTTTTCTCCTTCTGACTTCACTGTATATGACAATCTCTAGATCTATCTACATCTCAGCAAATGGAACTATTTTCTTTCCTTTTATGACTAATAGTCCATTTTACATATGTGCCACATCTTTATTCATTTCTCTGTTGATGGACATTTAGGTTGTTCCCCATATCCTGGCTATTGTAAATAGTGCTGCAACAAACACTGGGTTGCATGTATCTTTTTAAATTAGTATGGTTTTCTCTAGATATATTATGCACAGGAGTGGGATTGCTAGGTCATATGGCAGTTCTATTTTTAGTTTTTTGAGGATTCTCCATACTGTTCTTCACAGTGGCTATACCAATTTACATTCCCACCAACAGTAGGAGGGTTCCCTTTCCTGCATATCCCGCTGCTGCTGCTGCCAAGTCGCTTCAGGCGTGTCTGACTCTGTGCGACCCCATAGACGGCAGCCCACCAGGCTCCCCCGTCCCTGGGATTCTCCAGGCAAGAACATTGGAGTGGGTTGCCATTTCCTTCTCCAAAGCATGAAAGGGAAAAGTTAAAGTGAAGTCGCTCAGTCGTGTCTGACTCTTCTAGCCAGTATTTATTGTTTGTAGATATTTTGATGATGGCCATTCTGACTGGTGTGAGGTGATAACTCATTGAAGTTTTGATTTACATTTCTCTGTAAGTAGTGATGTTGCGTAGCTTTTCATGTGCTTTTTGGCCATCTTTATGTCTTCTTTGGAGAAATGTCTACTTAGATCTTTAGCTCATATTTTGATTTGCTTGATACGGAGCTGCATGAGCTGTTTATATATTTTGGAGATTGCTTGTTGGTTGCCTCATTTGCAAATATTTTCTCCCAATCCGAGGGTTATCTTTTCACTTTGTTTATGGTTTACTTTGCTATGCAAAAGTTTTTAAGGTTAGTTGGGTCCCATTTATTTTTGTTTTTATTTTCATTACTCTAGGTCATGGGTCAAAAAAGATCTTGCTGAGATTTATGTCAAAGAATGTTCTGCTTATGTTTTCCTCTCAGGGTTTTATAGTGTCTAGCTTTACATTTGGAGAAGGCAATGGCACCCCACTCCAGTACTCTTGCCTGGAAAACCCCATGGACGGAGGAGCCTGGTGGGCTGCAGTCCATGGGA
Source organism: Capricornis sumatraensis (assembly GCF_032405125.1). NCBI lineage: Eukaryota > Metazoa > Chordata > Mammalia > Artiodactyla > Bovidae > Capricornis > Capricornis sumatraensis. The sequence goes on along the minus strand of NC_091078.1, from coordinate 59,968,782 downwards.
TCACTGAGGGTCGGACATGACTGAGCGACTTCCCTTTCACTTTTCACTTTCATGCCTTGGAGAAGGACATGGCAACCCACTCCAGTGTTCTTGCCTCGAGAATCCCGGGACGTGGGAGCCTGGTGGGCTGCCGTCTATGGGGTCGCACAGAGTTGGACACGACTGAGGTGACTTAGCAGCAGCAGCAGCTTTACATTTAGGTCTTAAATCCATTTTATTTTTTTGTGTATGGAATTAGGGTGGAGAAGGAAATGGCAACCTACTCCAGTATCCTTGCCTGGAGAATCCCCATGGACAGGGAACCTTGGGGCTACCGTCCATGGGGTTGCAAAAGAGTTGGACAGGACTGAGTGACTCAACAACAACAAATGGTATTAGGGAGTGCTCTAATTTCATTCTTCCTTCCTCGTTGTTAAGTGCCATTGGGGTTTAAGTCTTAGAATTTGGGAGGCTTTTTGGTAAATTGATGTGTTCAGGTCCTCGAATCATGAATCCAGATTATTTTGTGAGGACAGTTATAGCCTTTCCCAAATAACCTGGTTTGGCTCCTAAGTAGAAGTGGAACATCTTTCTTAGGTTCCCTAGTTGTTCCAAGAATATGGGAACTTCTTCAACACAGGTGATGTGTATTTAACCAGTTTTAAGGAATAACTACATTCCAGATACTTATTTCTGACATTAAGGATGAGGCTGTCAAAACTCAGAATAAATTAGCTGATATTTCACTGTATGTCTTGAGTAATTAGGAAGTGATATATAAGGAATTTTTTTTCCACATCAAATCTCCTAAATACAAAAAACTGACAATCAAGGCTAACTTAAGACTCTTGGGAAGGCAAGAAGGGTTAGAGGTCAAAGAACAGGAGACATGATTAACCTGAGATGAGAGACAGACACAGTTCCTACCCGTAAAGGTTTGCAAAGCGTGGTCCGTTATTCGCAACATTCACATCACCTTAATAGATATGAGAACTTTGGGGGCTCACCAGATTTACAGAATCAGAAATTCTGCGGGTGGGCGGGCCCTGTTTTAACCAGAGCTTCAGATAATTCTGATGCCAAAGGTGATTATCTGTGAGCTAACTCCGTGTGGAAAAGAGGAGCTTGTGCTAACGTTTCTGGTGGTTGGAACTTGAGAGTTTGGAGCTTCGAAAGTCATAATCAACCAACTCGAGATCAGGTTTCTGGTCTTTTCTCTTGTACAAAAAGGGAGATAATCCGTAACCTCTTCTAAAGGGGAGGGAAACTGAGGAGCGATTGTTACAGATTAAGTTGCCCCTTCCACCAAGGATGGAAGAAAACTGACGACAGTGGAGGAAGGAAGAAATGATGAGGGCACAAGACTGTGCTGCCACCAACTGTGCAATTACTACCCAGGAAGAGCCCCAACGACCAGCCCCAAGCCCCGACTCCCCACCCACTGTTAGGATGGATCAACGCCGTAATACGGGCAGCCCACTTCCAGACCCCAGCCAATAGCAACACAACTTCTCAGCCAATCAGAGCCCTGCGGTTTTTCCGGCGTTCTGCGTGCTGCCCTGGAGACGGGTTGGACCGATCCAAACGCGGAGCGGTGCGGAACTCGCAAGGCTCGTCACTGACGCTCTGAGCCTTGCCAAGCACGTTCTACCCCGGTTTGGGGTCGATCGGTGGTCTCGTCCTAACGCTAGGCGCGGGGCCATTGAAGTTGACGCGGGGCTATTGAAGTTGACCCTAGCGGCTCCACTTCCCGGCCCCAGCCAATGGGAACCGAAACTACTCAGCCAATCAGCGCGGGGCGCTCAAAGCGGCGTTCTGCGTGCTGCCTTGGAGACCGGCTGGCCGAATCCAAACCCGGAGGGGTGCTTCACCTACACGGCCTCACGGTGTTCCTTTTGCGTCCCGCCTTGCTCCATTTCTTCGCCCCTGGCCTTTAGCCAGTGGACTCGTCTTCAGGCGCGGGGGCCGAGACGCGAGCGCTCCCGCTAGGTATCCCATGGACCTGCGGATTCTCTCCAGCGAGCGAGCAGGTGAGCGGCAGTGGCGGTTTTAGGGGCCAGGAATTTGTGTCCCTGTCTCTCTCAGCGTTCGCCGGTCTGCAGGGGGGCCGCCCACCACTCTCTCTTCCTCCGTGGACAGAGGCCCCAGCGCCCCCTCTCTCTTCGGGCTCCGTTTTTTTGTGCTTGTGTTCACTCTACAAAACTTTTGATTTAGGGTACACGAAACACGTCTTCTAGGACCTGGGTTCCGGAGATGCGCTTTATAGACACCTCATATTCGGAGTTTTATCTCTTAAAATTCTGGTTTAGCTTCCTGGGTTCTAAGCTGGCCTCGCTGACTGATGTCGTTGGACGTGGGGAGGCAGTGAAAGTCTCCAGTTTGGGGCGGGTGGCGTGCGGGAAGAGAGGGTGTTAACGTAGCGGCTTAGAGCCTATGCTTTCGAGGTCAGTCGAAGCTCAAAGCCTGTGATTGATTTGGTCCGAAAAGTGCAGCGAGGAGGAGCACCATTTTAGGGCTCAGTGTAGTGCCCGACGTCTCTTGTGCTATCGGGAATGGTTGACTTGGATTTTTAAGGTAGCGTGCCACCTGAGGGCTAGTTAAAACGCAAATTGCTGGATCCCGCTTCCAGGGTTTTTGAGTCAGTAAGGTCTGGGCCCCATGTTGGGGAATTTGCACTTCTCAGTTCCCGGGTGTTGCTAATGCTGCTGGAGAGCGAGTTTAAAGATTTGAAGGTGTGGATGATTAAGAGGAGGTTCTTGTCTTTACCTGCGTGCCCCCTGCTGCCTGCTCTTGTTTCAGAGTTTGAGTATAGGCCCAGCCCGCTGAAATCATAAATGCTTCAACTGCTGATAGGTGTGAGTTGCTCTGATGATACCTGGGTGAACTTACAGATTAAAAGAGACTTGAAAGACGCACAATGCTTTTTAGAAAATGTGCATGACTAAACTGAGGTGTCTGGGAATGCGCACTTGAATGAGAAAACTATAAAGAAAACGCATGGAAGTCAGGAGAGTGATGACTTTTGGGGGGAGTATTGAGGAGTTGTGATTGTTGGAGGCTCAGGGAAGGACTTCTTGGCAAAGTGCTGTGGCTGGTCTGGGTGGTGATTACAAGGATGGCCTTCTTGTAATAATTCTTCAAGCTATACGTTTATTTCGTGGGTTTTTCTGTATTTGTGTTTTGTTTAACAATTTAAGAAATTACAACATTTAAAAAATGTGCATTAGGAAGTCTGAGGTGAGGAACATTCTTGGACTGAGTAAAAAAAGAATCTTAAAGACAGTGGTTTTCAAATCTGAAAGATAACTTATAAAATAGTCTGATTGAATTCTTATTTTGCTCTAAGGAAGTTGAGCCCATAGAGAGAGGAAATACTGCAGGTAATAAACCACCCTTGTCTAAGCCTACGCTGTAATTGATATGTTTTGTTAATTTCAGGCTGAGTGCCCTGCTCAGATGCCTCTATTCAGTGAAAGATTGAGGAAATGAACTTGGCCCGAGTCAAATTCAAAATTTTAAGATTTTTTTTTTTCTTGTGGCCTAAAAACTTGTTCTGAAGGAATCACTCATCTTATAATAACTTATTTTAACATCTTATGCTGATGTATCATAATATAACCAGTTTGTGAACATTTAAGATCTCAGGTTATTTATTTATTTATTTTTGACACATAATTTCTCCTGTTAAGGCTGCATTTTGGTGGCTTAGGAGTCAGGACTGGTTCTCTTTACCATAACCAAAAGACTGCCAGATATTTCTCCAGGAAAGATGGCCTTATTTGACATCAGCAGGGAATTCCAATTTGGCGTGTGTAACCACGACAAGACATGGTGCAGTTCCCCAGCTTGGCGGGGAAGGAGAAAGATTTTATTAAGGGGAAGAGTAAATTGGGAAGGCTGTGGTAAACAAAGACTCCATTGACGGAGTCCTTGCCAGGAAAGAAGAGGATTCTTCTTCCAGTTGAGCTCGGCTATCATCACAGGGTATGAGAGCACCCCACTTCTTGTCTCCCAACTCTATTTAATCGAAATCTTTTTTATTTTTTATTTTATTTTTTATTTTTATTTTTTGAAAAAATTTTTTTAATATGTATATACATATTTTACATTTCTCTCTTTTGATCAAGATCTTTCTCTGAAAGCATCGCTGATCAAGAGTCAGGTTTTGTAGTTGCAGAGGCTTTTTGTCCCTCTATGTCGGAAAGTATCTTTCCTGGGTGTAGTGTCTCAGGTGGGGGGAAGTGCAGAGTGGAAACCTATTAAGGTAACAGTTACTGAGGAGGGGTAGGAGAGAGATCTACCAGGCACTTTTAATCTAAAATCTATATGTTATCAAGATCATAGACATTGGTGATCATCTGAAGTCTTAGGCCATAATCTAAGGTTTGGCGTTGGCTACCGAATGGTCAGCCCATTCAGGATGGCTGTTCTCTTTGTTTCTGTACATGCCTTGCTTGACCTCTCCCTACTTCACTCACAGGACTGTCCAGTCCTCTTCATTAGTCTCTGGTTCCTGATGAGCCCACCTGGCATCAGTTCCCCTGTAAATGGTAGACCCCTCCTCCCTCAAGTAGTGCAGATTGCTGCCATGTCTTGTTCTGCCTGCTGTCTGCCACGCACAGTGGGTTGTCTCTCCAGCACCTTGCTTCAGGCATTTAAGACCCCTGTCCATTAAGTCATTTACGTCTCTGTTGCTGACTCCAGGCTCTCTCTCTGAGACTGAGCAGTTACAAGGCTCGTGGGCCTGCAGAGTGCAGCCCCGCAGTGACAACCTTCCAGCAGGCCAGACCTGCATACCTTGGGAAAGCTGTCTCATTGGATGTTGTCTGCTTTAATTCACAGAATCTTTACTTTCAGATCACCAGTTGCTGTGCAGGTCCAGTCAGAGTTCTGCATTTTCTTTAGATGTGGCACATGAATCCAAAAGTTGTGTTCCTTGGAGTTCGGTGGCTCAAGGGTTGGTTAGTAATTACTCAGTAGGGACCTGTCTAGTGATGCTGAAGATGGTTCTTCCAGAAGTGTCTTTTCCAGCAAACAAACTCTCCAGGTTGCAAGGTATGATGCTGGAGGTCTTTGTTTCCTGAGGGTGCCCTATGAAAAGACTGCCCTGCCAAAACATGGTTATTTTTCATAGAAGGAATTAGGCCTTTCAATATTGGAGTAACCCTCCATTTATTAGTTGGGGATTGTGAGAAGCAGGAGCCCAGTGCATTGGATGTCCTGTGAATATCTCAAGAGGTTGAGAGTTTCTGAATTACAGAAGGGGTGGATCTGAGATTTAGAAGGACCAACAGCAATGCTTTTGGTTGAGATATTTGGAGGGCCTCTGTATTTTGCCAGTTGAATCTTAAAAATGTGCTGGTCCTTTAGCCCCATAAGAGGCAGTAGACTGTCTGCAAGCAAAGGTTCAGTCCAGTGTGACAACACACAGATCATGACTAAATCATACTTTATCTGTTAGATGGTTCAGTATGTAATTCATTTGCCACTAGGTGATGTTTCCCCAGCGGTATTGATTCATGAAGGCCGTCATTTTGTTAGTAGACTGACAAAATGCACGTACAGGGATAAGGAGTGGGGATTTTAGTCTCTTATAGGGCAGGGCTGTTCCTTAGTCCAAACCAAAGCTTTTTCTTTTATCAAACCAACAGTTGTTGAATTTCTAATCTTGTTTTTCTTTTTCTGAGGCCAACTGTTAGCCCTTTGTGCCAGTTTTTCTAAATTATCATTTTGGGAAATATCTTTTTGGACCATAACAGAGGTTTGGTTGCCGTTGGTCCCTTTAAGGGCAGCATTTCTTGCAGCAATATTAATAGCAGCCAGGTGATTTTGTTCTGCTTCTGGAGAGTCAAGCTTTGAATGCCCCAGAATCTTAATAATAGCTCATCTGGCAGGTAAAAGTATTGCTTGTAATAATTTCTGAACATAGGAGCCACTTAAAATTTTATTTCTCTTGGAAGTAAGGAAACCACGTTACTTCCTTAGCATTCCAAGATTTTGAGCTACTCTGAAAGCACATCATGAGAAACGCTGGCACAAGCTGGAATCAAGATTGACGGGAGAAATATCAATAACCTCAGATATGCAGATGACACCACCCTTATGGCAGAAAGTGAAGAAGAACTAAAGAGCCTCTTGATGAAAGTGAAAGAGGAGAGTGAAAAAGTTGACTTAAAGATCAACATTCAGAAAATGAAGATCATGGCATCTGGTCCCATCACTTCATGGCAGATAGATGGGAGAACAGTGGAAAGAGTGTCAGACTTTATTTTTCTGGGCTCCAAAATCACTGCAGATGGCGATTGCAGCCATGAAATTAAAAGACGCTTACTCCTTGGAAGGAAAGTTATGACCAACCTAGACAGCATATTAAAAAGCAGAGACATTACTTTGCTGACAAAGGTCCATCTAGTCAGGCTATGGTTTTTCCAGTCGTCATGTATGGATGTGAGAGTTGGACTCTAAAGAAAGCTGAGCACCGAAGAATTGATGCTTTTGAACTGTGGTGTTGGAGAAGACTCTTGGGAGTCCCTTGGACTGCAAGGAAATCCAACCAGTCCATCCTAAAGGAGATCAGTCCTGGGTGTTCATTGGAAGGACTGATGTTGAGGCTGAAACTCCAGTACTTTGGCCACCTGATGTGAAGAGCTGACTCATTGGAAAAGACCCTGATGCTGGGAAAGATTGAGTGCAGGAAGAGAAGGGATAAAAGAGGATGAGATGGTTGGATGGTATCATCGACTCGATGGACATGGGTTTGAGTGGACTCCAGCACTTGGTGATGGACAGGGAGGCCTGGCATGCTGCAGTTCATGGGGTCGCAAAGAGTCTGACATGGCTGAGCAACTGAACTGAAAGCATATCTACTATCAGTATAAATACTGACACTTCTGTTCTTGGTTGAAGTATAAGCCCCTGTTGTTTCGTTGCTAAATTGTGTCTGACTCTTTGCAACTGCATGGCCTTGTAAAAGACTACATCAGATTGTTATTCACTCATGAATATAAGGTGATTTTGTTGGCCAAGAAAATGAAGTTGTTATAATGGGTGGTTTAAAAAAAATGATTTGAAAGAGTTGGCCAACTTTCTCCAGTAAAAGGCCAGATAGTAAATATTTTAGAGGGTGTGCAGGTCATAGGGTCACTCTTACTACTACTCAACATTGCTGTCATAGCTGGAAAGCATCCTTAGACAACATATAAGTGACTGGACATGGCTGTGTTCCACTTATTTACAAAGGAGTCAGCAGGCTGGATATGGCCCAGGAACCAGTAGTTTGCTGACCACTGACTTCGAATAATATTTGAATTGACTCTTAAAATCTCTGTGGATTAGATAGAAATACTATCATTCTATATTTATTTACATAGTGTTTTCACATGCATTGTCTCATTTCTCATAATTTATGGTTCAGTTTAGTCGCTCAGTCGTGTCTGACTCTTTGGGACCCCATGAAACGCAGCACGCCAGGCCTCCCTGTCCATCACCAACTCCAAGAGTTCACTCAGATTCACATCCATCGAGTCAGTGATGCCATCCAGCCATCTCATCCTCTGTCGTCCCCTTCTCCTCCTGCCCTCAATCCCTCCCAGCATCAGTCTCTTTTCCAATGAGTCAACTCTTCTCATGAGGTGGCCAAAGTACTGGAGTTTCAGCTTTAGCATCATTCTTTCCAAAGAAATCCCAGGGCTGATCTCCTTCAGAATGGACTGGTTGGATCTCCTTGCAGTCCAAGAGACTCTCGAGAGTCTTCTCCAACACCACAGTTCAAAAGCATCAATTTTTCAGCGCTCAGCCTTCTTCACAGTCCAACTCTCACATCCGTACATGACCACTGGAAAAACCATAGCCTTGACTAGACGGACCTTAGTTGGCAAAGTAATGTCTCTGCTTTTGAATATGCTATCTAGATTGGTCATCACTTTTCTTCCAAGGAGTAAGCATCTTTTAATTTCATGGCTGTACTCACCATCTGCAGTGACTTTGGAGCCCCCCAAAATAAAGTCTGACACTGTTTCCACTGTTTCTGCGTCTATTTGCCATGAAGTGATGGGACCAGATGCCATGATCTTCGTTTTCTGAATGTTGAGCTTTAAGCCAACTTTTTCACTCTCCTCTTTCACTTTCATCAAGAGGCTTTTTAGTTCCTCTTCACTTAGATGGGGCTTATTACCCCATTCATTACACAGTTACTGACACAAAGTGCTTTCCCGTGTAACAGAGTAAGAGCTGTATCAAGATACATTGACTGAAATCTCATTCATTTCCTGGTTTTGTTCCATGTGTTCAAAATAGCTGTCATTTTCATTATGTTTGTTATGGTCTTGTCGCTAGGGAGTTGAATATTGGTTTGTGAATTGTTTTATTTTTTTCTTAGTTTTTTTTTCATTTTACGAAAACAAAGACACTTGTATCAACATTTATAGGTGAAATTTGAATTTATAGAATTATTAGATTTATCGATTACATATTAAATAGCTTAGGCTAATCAATCATCCAGCTAGTTTGGGTTTTGAAGTGTCATATTTGTTTACTTTTTACGGGTTAGAGATGCTATTAGACTGTCATTTTATCGAAGGTGAGACGTCAACCCAGAGATGGAAAACTTCATCCTGTATGAGGAGATTGGCCGAGGAAGCAAGACTGTGGTCTACAAAGGGCGACGGAAGGGGACCATCAATTTTGTAGCTATTCTTTGTAGTGATAAGTGCAGGAGGCCTGAAATAACCAACTGGGTAAGTCAAGTATGTTTCTCTCTCTTTGGGAAAAGATGATCAGATGGAGTAAGTAGTATGTAAACAGAAGTCACTGAACTCACTTTGGCAGACAGTCCATTTTCAGACCGGAATGGGTGACCTTCTCTCTTTAGTGCCAATAGTCCTGAATAATGGCTACTATGCATACTCAAGTATCAATAACTAGCAACTTAGATTTCTTGTTTTTGTTTTTTTTTAATGAGTCAGGGAAAATACAGTCTATATCCGATCACTTAAAAATAAATTTATTTGACTGTGACAGGACTTAGTTGCAGGAGGTGGGATCCAGTTCCCTGACCAGGGGTCAAACCCTGGCTCCCTGCATTGGGAGCTAGGAGTCTTAGCTACTGGACCATCAGGGAAGTCCCCAGATCATTCACTTTTACATTTACTGCATGATTATGAAGCTTTCCAAAGGAAGGATATTAGGTGAGAGTAACTTGGGCTTAACATAGTTGTACCACTTTACAGCCCAGACTCCTTGGACCAAACCTAGCTATTTTTTTTAATTTTGGAAAAATACACATAACAATGGAGAAGGCAATGGCAACCCACTCCAGTACTCTTGCCTGGAAAATTCCATGGACAGAGGAGCCTGGTAGGCTGCAGTCCATGGGGTCGCGAAGAGTCGGAGACGACTGAGCAACTTCACTTTCACTTTTCACTTTCATGCATTGGAGAAGGACATGGCAACCCACTCCAGTGTTCTTGCCTGGAGGATCCCAGGGGTGGCGGAGCCTGGTGGGCTGCCATCTGTGGGGTCACACAGAGTCGGACATGACTGAAGTGACGCAGCAGCAGCACACATAACAAAGTTTATCATCTTAACCATTTTTAAGTGTGTAGTTTGACATTGTCAGTAAGTATATGCCTATTCCTGTGCAGCCATCGCCATCTTATATGAGGTACCTTTCAGAAACAAAGTACAATACAATGGTGATTGCCAGGGAAAGGGGAAATGGGGAGTTATTGTTTAATGTGTAGAAATTTTCATTCTTGCAAGATGAAAAGAGTTCTGAATGAATAACCACGCTCTTGGTACTTAGCCAAAAGAGTTGAAAACTTAGGTCCACACAAAAACCTGCACACAGATGTTTACAGCGGCTCTATTTGTAATCAAAACAATCAGGATGCCCTGCAGTGAGTAAATAAACAAACTGGAACATATATACACTGGAATACTGTTCATTAATAAAAGGAAATGGGGAATCAAGCCACAAGTAGACACAGAGGAACCTTAAACGGACATTGTTTGGTAAGAGAAGCCAGTCTGAAAAGGCTGCATAGTGTATGATTCCAACCATGTGACATTCTGGAAAAGGCAAAACTATGGAAACAGTAAAATGATCAGTAGTTGCCAGAGTTTGGGGGGTGGTGGGAGAGTGGGAGGGATGAATAGGCGGAGCACAGAGGATTTTAGGGCAGTGAAACTCTTCTATATGGTAGATGCTATAATAATACAAGTCAATACAGATTTGTCCAAACCCATGAAATACTCGGTTTTCCCTAGAGGCCCTACTATTATACATTCCCACTACAGTGTGCAAGGGATCTCATTTCTCCACACTGTGGCCAACACTTGTTATTTTTGTCATCGTTGTTATTTATTATTATCTTAAACAGCCATCCTCACCTGTGTGAGGAGGTGTTGGCGTTTGAAAGGCGTGTGGACAGTTGAGGGAAGACAGGTGTATGGGACAAGATGCTCTCTAGTTGGTTGATTTGGAACTGGGAACAGGAGGAATTTCTCTTCTGATTCCCTTTTCACTGAGGTGAGAATCTTAAGTCTTCAGTTATGGGAAACTGGCAGGCAGTGTTTTAGAGAAGAGGAAAGAAAAGGTGTGAGTAGGTCACCTGGAGGGCAGACTGGCTGGGGCCCTTTAGAGTGGGGGTCATCAGTGGAAGGCAGAGCAGTCAGCGTGGTTTGTGTCCGCTTCAGTGCCCTAGGTGTGTGCAGACTGTGGGGAGGGTTGGATTGAACCAGAATTGCAGTCCTGGAGCGAGTGAGCTGCAAAGTGAGTGAGTGGTGGACATGGGTTAGGATGTGTGGAAGAGATTTGGGAGAGAATAATGTTACCAGTTAAAAAAAAAAATCTGGCAATGCTGTCCAATAGACATATAATGGAGGTTATAAATCTAATGTAAAGTTCATAGTATCTACATTGAAAAAGGATAATAAATAGGTGAAATTCATCTTATTAATATATATTAATCTCTGGTGCTGCTAAGTCACTTCAGTCGTGTCCGACTCTGTGACCTCATAGACGGCAGCCCGCCAGGCTCCCCCGTCCCTGGGATTCTCCAGGCAAGAACACTGGAGTGGGTTGCCATTTCCTTCTCCAATGCATGAAAACGAAAAGTGAAAGGGAAGTCTCTCAGTCGTGTCTGACTCTTCGCGACCCCATGGACCGCAGCCTACCAGGCTCCTCCGTCCATGGGATTCTCCAGGCAAGAGTACTGGAGTGGGGTGCCATCGCCTTCTCCATATTAATCTCATATGAGATTAAGAATACCATGTGTTATTTTTTCAGTGTGCAACCAGCGAGATATTTTTCTAATTTTGATGTTGATTGTTGGGTGTCTGGTGTGTATTTTACATTTGAAGCTCGTCCCGGCTGCTTCTCCAGAGCACAGTAGCCCTCTGTGGCGAGTACTGGCCACAGAATCTCCTGCACTGGCCAGTGGAGGCTGCACATGGGTGATGGAGGTCCGGGTGGAGGCTGAGATGGGCAGAGCGGTGTCTGGAAGAGTGGGTCCTTGGCAAGTATTGAGTGATGGGGAGGGTCAGGAGGAGTGTGCTGTGGCCTGAATTCTTTTGGGATTTCTGTATCTCCTTTATTTTTTCACTAGGACCTCCCCTTCCCTAGCCAGAATTAGCGAGGATCCCTTTAAACTTATTTGCCCAGGGTTCTCCCCGTTCTCTAGTGGCCTTATATTGGGGATTTATTACAAGATGCTCCTCAACTTTTCCCTTGGACACTCTGGCTTTCTCCTCATCTGTCTTCTAAGTCATGTAGGTTAGTTTTCCTTTATTTTTGTTACAATATGAGCCCACCAAGTTGTTCCTGGGGTGTGCCAAATTCCATTTCTTAAACAGGGAGCTCTGTATTTCTACAGATTATGGGCTCATTAGCCTGTGTTGAGTGACAGTAGATTTTCTGTTTTTTTTTTTTAATTTTTTTTTTATTTTTAAGAAAATCAGAAAGCAAGGATCCAGTGCACCTTGATAGTCAGTCATCAGCAATTCTGAGTCTTGATGTTCTATACACATTTTTTTAGTTTTAGTTCCTATATTTAATGGGATTTTTAAAGGGGGAAAGCCAGAAATCCCCAAAGCAACTTAATATTTTTTAATGGACATGCTTTTGCATCTTTATTACTGAGTTTTTGAATTCACTCTTGTTTTTGGTATATAAATATTCTTATAATCCATTGGAAATGTACATTTTAAGATCAGTATGTTCACATTAGGGCTTCCCTGGAGGCTCAGATGATAAAGAATCCACCTGCAATGCAGAAGATACGAGTTTGATTGCCGGGTCAGAAAGATCCCCTGGGGAAGGAAATGGCAACCCACTCCAGTATTCTTGTCTGGAGAATTCCATGGACAGAGAAGCCTGACAGGCTGTACAGTCCATGGGTTTGCAAAGAGTCAGACACGACCGAGTAAGCACATAACCATCATTCTTAATGTCTATATTTTAAATTATTTATTATTTTATTCCACTGAATAAGTTCCATTGTTTTCTTATCTATTTCCCAGGTGTGATATTTAGGTGTTTCTTAATAGATTCAAAGATTTTAAGAACTTTTTTCTTAGTGTGAATGCTGTGTGTTTTTATAGGTCCGTCTCACCCATGAAATTAAACACAAGAACATTGTAACTTTTCATGAATGGTATGAAACCAGCAATCATCTCTGGCTAGTTGTGGAACTCTGCACAGGTAGGAGTAAAGAGGTGCTACGATTATAGTCACTGTATATTGCTTTGAAAAAACATATGTAGGTTTTGTTATTTTTCACTTTTTCTTCTATTATGAATATAAGCATACTGTTGACTACATTAACTTGAACATCTGTTGTTTGATATATTAGGGACGGAAAAAGCAAAGGTGTTTGGTAAGAGGAAGAGATGCAGTTTAGGGTTAACTTTGCTTTGGTATAAAATAATACTAAATCATCTTCATAAAATTTAGAGATAATTTTTAGTGATTGATCAAACAAGTTTTTCCATTCAATAAAAATAAAAGATTTGAGGTAAACTACCTATTACCTAATTAGTTCTTATTTTTTAATTCTTATGCAAAGGATACTTGCATTAGTAAAACTTAAGCAATATAGAAAAATAGATGAATCAACAAATTCCACCACCTGGCAATAATTAGAGATAATATAGCTCTTGCTTGATAAATTTTCCAAGACTGTATACAGAAAGAAAAGTGACTAAATACGTAGGTATTGTCTGGACTTTTAGTTTCAGTGTCTTTAGGAAAAAATGTAAGAAGAACCATAGTTATACATTGAGTAATAATAAAGAATTATTAAATATTAAGATGAAATGTAATAATTTCTAGCTTTATGAGTCTCTTACCTATTGACCCTTTGGAATAGTAAATTATTTGCATTTTGCATTTTATTTTTTGAATCAATGGGAGGAGATGGTGGTTTAATTTCTTTCATAAGATGTACACACTGTTGAAGTGATCAGGGGACTCCACCTGTGTTACTTTTTGATTCAGCAGTTATTTCTGACCTCTGGCTGTTGTAACAACCTGACTCCTTTATACCTGTGTTTGGAATGGTTCCTCACCCACCAAACAAAATGAACAGAACCCAGAATGCCTCCTACCTTTATCACAGGAATTCTGATTGAACTTTCAGCTGCCAGCTAAGACTTCTTTTTCTGTGAACTTGACTTCTAATTATAATCTTTTTCCTAAAAAAAAAAAAGTTTGTTTCTGACACTTGGGTGGTAGAGTTATGACAGGGACCTTGGAAGGATATAGACGTGGAATTCACAGTGTGTCTGCCACTAACCTATTATTTCATCAGTGGTATACATCAGAGTTTGTAATTTTCTAACACTTAAGGAAGAGCATCTTTTTGTGTCAGGCAGTACTTGCGGAATGTGACTTAACTTTGCATGGGGGTAAAGATGACTATCCTCTGCGCAGTGTGATTTAAGTGTACCATTCTGTAGCTGTTTCTTTCCTAAGGGGTCTGGAGTGAGAGATCACAGTGCCAGAGTGATTCTTCCTTCACCCCACTGGCATATTTATAGACTATCCTTCCAGGCTGAGCAGCTATTCGCCCTTAGCTGGCTTTGGAGTGTGGAGCTTCCCGTTAGGGTTCCTGGACCGGTGTTGATTCACGAGTATGTTTCCCCGTCAGATGGTCCAGATGGACCGATTTGATCGTGTTTTAATGCTCAGGTCCCAGCATGGAACCTTTCTAGAGGCACTGTGTAATGCTGGTGGGTTAAAGTGGGTGATTTTAATCAACTTGCAGGTGGTTCTTTAGAAATGGTTATTGCTCAAGATGAAAATCTCCCAGAAGATGTAGTGAGAGAGTTTGGGATTGACCTGCTGACTGGATTACATCATCTTCATCAACTTGGCATTCTCTTCTGTGACATTTCTCCTGGGAAGGTAATTCATGAAAGTTTTGATTCCCTGACTGTTTGTGTCTCAATCTATAATGCTTCCTCAAAGATGTTTTCATTTTTAGATACAACTTTGATATATTTAGAGCATCTTGAAATTTTTAGTCAACATTTTTTTTTTTAACAAAAGGGAGTACATAGTATTATATTTTAGGTTCCTATTTAGCAGCCTGTTGAAAGTGAAATCTCCCCTCCTTTCAGGATTCTCAGAGTAAGTATCATTGCTCTTGAGGTACGTTGTGAATGATGAGCTCGATAGACCTATAGAATAAGACTTCGTTCCTAAATTATAGTTCACACTTATGAGACATTATTATAGTTTGATAATGACATTCTTGACAGTGTGTGTTTGATTCCTCCTATTTTATATCAAACATTTTTCTTTTCTGGTAGAACTAATTACCCATTGCTAAATGTGTTTCACTGTTGCAGAGTCACAAACCTGCTTAGTGTCTGAGTCACATCAACACTGATACTGAGATGCTGTGTGTCCTGGACCAGTTACCCTTTCTCTTTGTACCTTAGGTTTCTTGCCTGTGATGGGGCGGGGGCGGGGCGGGGGGGGCGGTGGATGCCGGTAGATATTTCAAGGAGATAGTGAGAATTACATATTATGTTTAAGTGAAATTCATAGGACGTTTTCTGGTAGATAGTGTGCTCGCAGCCAGTGGCACCTGTTGCCTTTCTAAGTTCATACTCTTAGGGATTGTATGTGTTACTGGTCTTAGTTGCTACTTCTTTTCCTTTGTTAATGAAATGAAATGTTGAATATGTTCTTGTTAAATGTTACTTTAGGCCATCTGTAGAAGAACATAATGAAACCTACAAAAAAAAAAAAACTGCATAAAAACTCTCTGTAACAGCCATTCTCATTTGAAATATTCATATCCTTGTTTGAAGACTGTAGCCGCTTAATTGTGTTACAGCCCTGAAAGCAGCTGTGGACAATATGTAAATGGATGGGTGTAACTTTGGTTCAAAAAAACCTCTATTTGTGGACATGGAACTGTCAGTTTCATGTAATTTTCACCTGTCAAGAAGTAATATTTTCATTTTTTTCAACCATTTAGAACCATAAAAACCATGCTTAGCTCATGCTTGTACAAACATAGGCAGTAGCAGTATATGGCCCAGAGGCTATAATGTGCCAGCTCCTATATGTGAGCTCTTTTATGAGGTCTCATATCAGCTGTTCATAATCTTGGAGCTTCAGGCTGATGTATAAGTTAACTTGTATTCCAGAACTGGGTTTGGAGGAGTTCCAACAGGATGCCTATTTCTGTGAATGGAGTTCTGTTGAAACAGCCACACCCTTTCATTTATGTATTGTCAGTGGTTGCAGACTTGAGAAGTCAGGGCAGAAACCATATGTATGGCTTGCAAAGTCTAAAATATTTACTAACTTAAAAAAAAATTATCTGCCACTTGCCATTGGTTCTGCAGGTGTGTTCCCTGGACTGGCAGCATCAACATTACCTGGGACTTGTTAGAAATGCAGGTTCTTGGGCCTCACCCCAGACCTGTTGAATCAGAAACTCTCAGGGTAGGGACTAGTTGTCTTAACAAGGCCTTCATGTGCTCAAAAAAAAAAGGTTTAAAAGTCACTGTGGAAGACTAACTGACATCCTTAGTATCTGTGACTAGAAGTAAAGAGTAAACTTTAAACTGCTTTTGAGGATCAAAAAGCCCCTTGCAAGGGAGGGAAAAGATAAAGGTAAGAGAACACTGGTTCCTGGTATAGTTTCAATAATCAACAGATAACTTCTCATCACAGCTTATATTAGCAGACTTGAGCACTTTTCATATGGCAGTCACTGTCAGAAGCCCTTTGCATCATGTATAACCTCAATCCTTAAAACTATTTGAAGTATCACTTTCCCCATTTTATAGGTGAAGAGACTGAGATTTACAAAGGGTAAGTAATTTCTGTAGGTTAGACTGCCAGTAAGTGGTGAACCTAGGGGTCAAATCCAGGTCTCTAACTTCAGAACCCTTAGTCTGAACCCTGCAACCCCTAGGACTGGTGGGTTTCCAAGTCCTCTTTGAGCTGTTACTGAGGGTTCGTGAGTAGATTGTTTTATGTACATTCTTCATTTTTCCCAAAAGACTGCTGTTTCCCTCTGTGGTTTTACGGCACATTTTTCATCTGCATCTGAGAAGGGAGAATTTAATATTTGATTTTGTTAGTGTTGGAGTTACATTTCCTAAGCTTCTTTTTGGGGTTTCCCCAGTGGCTCAGCAGTAAAGAATCCTGCAGTTCAGAAGACCTGGGTTGGATCCTTGGGTCGGGAAGATCCCTTGGAGGAGGGCATGGCAACCCATTCCAGTAATTCTTGCCTGGAGAATCCCATGGACAGAGGAGCCTGGTGGGCTACAGTCCATAGGATTGCAAAGACTTGGACACCACTGAAGCGACTGAGCATAGCATTTTCTTTTAGAAAAATTCTGTTTAATTTTCTGAGTTGTGATGAAGCAAGAAAGCCAATACTCAGGGTTCTGTAGTGAGATTATAAGAGGTATGGATGGAAATGCAAATAACACTGAATTTGAGTTTGAGCACATTTGTTTCTTCACCTTCGTAGATACTCTTGGAAGGGCCTGGAACACTGAAGTTTAGTAATTTTTCCTTGGCCAAAGTGGAAGGTGAAAATTTGGAAGAGTTCTTCACCTTGGTGGCAGCAGAAGAAGGAGGAGGTGACGGCGGGGAAAATGTAGTGAAGAAAAACATGAAAAGCAGAGTGAAAGGTAAGAGGCGAGCTTCAAGGTCAGAAGTCCAGTGGTGGGCCACCCAAGTCCCGTGTTTGGGAGAAAATGTCCACCTTTTATGTTGCCAGCCAAATGATGTATTGAAAATAAATGATAAGGACCCAGGAGAAGCCTGGATTTATGGATGGCTTTGTCTAGGTCCTAAGGTTTTCCATGTGGATCTAATGCCGTTTAAAGCACAGGGAACCTCTGACAAAGCCTTCTCCTTCACTTCATCACTGACCGCTCGTTAGAACGTAAGGAAGGGGATTTTGTCTCCCTTCCTGCTGTATCCTCAGCACTTATCCCTGGTGTCTGGCACATACCAGCAGCTCGGTACATATTCAGCATTGTTAAGTAGCTAATATTCTGCAAGAATGGAAGATTTTTAGGGGTACATCCTTGGGAGGTGGTTTTGACAGTGAGATGGGGCCTAGGCTGTTAGCTCACTGTGCTTGAGGGGAGAGTGTGAAGTCAAATTTCTTTTTTCTTTCCTTTTGACCGTGCCGTGTGGCATGTGGGATCCTAGTTCCCTGACCAGGAAGTCCTATTTCTTATATGAGAACTTTTGATAGAAGTGATAAAGATCTTTTTTCCTAAGTTCCTGGTGCAGTACTTGAGACTTTGGACCAGTGAGACTCACCAGGAAGCAAAAGGCACTGGGAGAGAGGGCGGCATCCCTGGGCCTGGTGGTCACATGGCCTTGATGAGAATGAGATAACGTGATAGGGAGCAGCAGGTTAACCAGAGGCGCATAAATATGAGGAAAGAAATTTAACTTTCAGGGTTAGTGTTGAAGTAAAATTTCATGCCCAGGAAGAAGGCTCTTTAAATCCCCAAATATCATTCCATGGGATGACTGGCATCCTGTGAAAATGAGTATTGTAGACTATGTTTTTATTATAGAAAACAAGGAATGTACCTTTTGAAATAGTCCCTTCAAAAGGGGAAGAGGGCTGTGTTATAGAGAAATGTCAGTTTTTAGCAGTGATGCCTGGTCACTTCTGAGCTTAATCCAAGAACAATCCCATGGTGGGTGGGCCACGTTAACCTCTTTTCTAGTGACTGGTGATTACTCACTTTGTGGGAAGGACATCTTCATTGGAAGATGGGAAACCCTGGGTTTTGGCAACTCTGTGGCTTAGAGGATGTGAGGGTACTTTCCAGGCCTCAGCTGTTCATGTCCGTAAGCAGGGGTGCTTTCTAACTCTGGAATTTGGTATTTCTGGGTAATACTAAACTCTGTCCTGTGTACATGATAAATGCTAGTACTGTTAACCAGTGGCTGCCCGTTCCTCTTCTGGACGCGTGGTAGGTTTGCATCGTCCCTGCCACAGCTCACCAGGTGTGGACAGAGGTCTCTTCGAGTTGGGAGTTTTAAGAGCCTGTGTTAAGTTAACCACATTCTTTGCCCCCACCTTGCTGACTGAGGCAGCATGTACTGAAATGTAGCCTGGGTCTTGGATGGACTGACTGTGAGGGTTGAAGCCCATTGGCTGACCTGTAGAGGGTGTATGGTTTCATGATGAAGAAACTTGTGTAGTTAAGCCAGTGAGAATTTGGAGTGCTGACTTCTATATAACTCAATCTATCCTAATCAAGATATTGTTGATAACAATCAAAGGTTCTTTTCTTACAACTATTTGAACTGTTAATTTAAAAGAATATACACTTCAGTGTGCCACACCTCTTACTCAGGTGATTATTCAAAAGCTTTATATTTCAATACATTCTCACATATGCAGATGATACCACTTTAATGGTAGAAAGTGAAGAGAAACTAAAGAGCCTCTTAATGAGGTGAAAGAGGAGAGTGAAAAAGCTGGCATAGAACTCAGCATTCAAAAAACTGTAAGATCATGGCATCCAGTCCCATCAATTCATGGCAAATAGAAGAGGAAAGAATGGAAGCAGGGACAGATTTTATTTTCTTAGGCTCCAAAGTCATGGCGGATGATGACTGCAGCCATGGAATTAAAAGATGCTTACTTCTTGGAAGGAAAGCTATGATAAACTTAGACAGCATGTTAAAAAGCAGAGACATTACTTTGCCTACAAAGGTCTGTCTAGTCAAAGCTATGGTTTTTCCAGTAGTTGTGTATGGATGTGAGAGTTGGACCATAAAGAAGGCTGAGCGCCAAAGAATTGATGCTTTTGAACTGTAGTGCTGGAGAAGACTCTTGAGAGTCCCTTGGACAGCAAGGAGATCAAACCAGTCAATCCTAAAGGGAAATCAGTTCTGAATATTCATTGGAAGGACTGTTGCTGAAGGTGAAACTCTGATACTTTGGACTCTTATGTAAAGAGCCGATTTGTTGGAAAAAACCCTGATGCTGGGAAAGATGGAAGGTGAAAGGAGAAGGGGGCAGCAGAGGATGAGATGGTTAGGTAGTATCACTGACTCAGTGGACTTGAATTTGAGCAAACTCTGGGAGATTGTGGAGGACAGAGGAGCCTGGTGTGCTGCAGTCTGTGGGGTTGCAGAGTCAGACATGACTTAGGGACTGAAAGCACATGTTCTCAGCAAGTGCTCTACTTAGTTGCTCAGTTGTGTCTGCCTCTCTGCAGTCCTGTGGACTGCAGCCTGCTAGGCTCCTCTGTCTATGGAGATTCTCCAGGCAAGAATACTGGGGTGGGTTGCCAAGATCTTCTCCAAGGGATCTTCCCAACCCAGGGATGGAACCCAGGTCTCCTGCATTGCAGGTGAATTCTTTATCGACTGAGCCAAGGGAAGCTCTCTTGGGAAGTGGGACCTTAAAATTAGAAAACATATAAAAATGTGAAATATGCACGAAGATCTGTTCATGTGCATGTTCTCCGGTCTTTTTTCACTTCACCTAGTTGGACTTTCCTGGTGGCTCAAACGGTTGAGAGTCTGCCCACAATGCGGGAGACCTGGGTTCGATCCCTGGGTTGGGAAGATCCCCTGGAGAAGGAAATGGCAGTCCACTCCAGTATTCTTGCCTGGGAAATCCCATGGACAGAGGAGCCTGGTGGGCTACAGTTCATGGGGTCACAAAGAGTTGGACACAACTGAGAGACTACCACGCAGTCTTTCCTAGGTGTATTTGTGTTGGCAGCAGTACGAATGCCTAACAAAACTGTCCTTTCACCTTTATTTTTAGGATCTCTTATCTATACAGCTCCAGAAATTGTGAGGGGTACCGACTTCTCCATCACCAGTGACCTCTGGTCCTTGGGCTGCCTGCTCTATGAAATGTTTTCAGGTGATTACATTCTGGTTCAGTTTAAAATCAGAGCTGGACACACATACATAATGGTTACCTATGTAGTTTGAGAAGAGTTTGCCTGTAAGAGGTGAAAAAGCTGATTTTTTCTAGATTTTTCTGTATACTAATTTTTGCTGACTTGCTTGGTTGTCTCAGCATGTGCAGGTTTTTAGGAGCTTTTGACAAGGAGGTATTTTTCATGGTAATCGTTTGGAATGTTGAAATATGCCTAACTGTTGAAAACTGATTATTAGTAGAACATCTTGGAAAGGTACCTTTGACTATGAATTTTCAGATGTGTCCAGTGGCCCGTGCAACTCTTGGAGTATGGTTATCCATAAGTGAATTTTGTATTTTTAGGATGATAAATTTTCAATTGCAGAAATATAGAGAGTGTGCCTGGTGTGTACTCAGCATTCAGTAATCAATTATGCTATATATGTATATTTTTTCTATAAATTATGTAGTCTTGAACTGTCTGTAGTTGATATTCATTAAGAATTATTGGTGGTAGCAAGCTGTTTAATTTTGCAAGTTTTCGTTTGATTTAAGGAAAGCCTCCGTTCTTCTCAGAATGTGTCTCAGAACTAATTGAGAAGATTTGTTATGAAGATCCTTTGCCACCTATTCCAAAAGGTAGGATTTCTTTTTTGCTATAAATGTAGTTGATTTATTACACGGACCAACGGTGCACTTTTATCCCAAAGTGTTTCTGTTGATTCATAACCCCTCAAATTTGTGTTTTCTAAATGATCACAAATTGATATTTTTAGAAATGTTAGTATTCCCTTTGCCATTTTAAAAAAGATGCTGAAATAGAAAGCAGAGTACTATTAAGTTCCCTCATTTAAAAATACAATTTATTTTGTCCTCCTGTATCAAAAGAAGTCTGGTTTAAAGATTTAAAACTCAAACTTTTGTGTCGTTTTCGTGTGTTCATATGTCTATACCATTTACTTAATATGTACTCATGTCCCATGTAGTGTTTGAATAGGAACAAATCAAGCGTTTCTCAGTCTCGTATCTTGAGAAATCAGAATGCTACCCGGATAAGCTCAAGCGTTTAAGCTCGATTTGGTTGCAGTATTTTAAAAGTATTGAAAATTTAATCATACAAACTGTAATTAATGTGTTTACCATTAACAATCTTAAGGAAAGAAAAAGAAGGTACAAACGTAATAAGACACTGCTGCATTCCTCAAAAGATGTGAATCTTAAGACCCCAAAATGAATATAAGACTTTATGAAAAATAAGGTTGTGAGTTTTAAAAGAAAAAAGAATCCTCAACAATTGATGGGAGAAATAGGAATGCAGAATATTTTCAGTATCATCCTAGGTGAAAAAAACCCCCCAAATCTTGATATTTTGAAAGGGGTCTATATTTCTTAAAAAGTATTTCTTTCTTTTTTTAAATTCAATTTTCATAGAAATCAGTCATTCCTATTTCTTATAATGATGACTTCTGATTTTTTACTTGTTTAAGTACTCACAGCTTTGAGTATTATTTTCTTGTATAAGTTAAAGATGTTTATGCAGGGTAAAGAAATCTGAGAATGAAGGTATCAAAGGTCTGGTCAAGAAAACCACTGGCGGCCTGAGGGTGATTATCTCACAGGAATCTTGTTCAGACTGTGGCCACAGTGCCTAATAGCACCGTCTGTTTTGATGGGTTTGGTCGTCATCTTCTGGGCCACTTCTTTTAATTATAGACTGATAATTTGACCAAGGTGTGCATCTGGCCAATATAAAAAGATAGAACACTTGGAGATGAATGGAATTTGACAGTATCATAATATTGTGATGTGTATTCTTTTCCTGTTAAAAATCTTTGAAATAAAGTGAGATTACAACTACTGTAGTCACAGTATATTATCAAGCAAAGCTGGTTAAGAATGCCTCAGAAAATGAAACATAATTAATAGTTGAAGACAAGGGTGTGAGCTCATGATCCTTACTGGGGTTGTAAAGAGAAAGTTTAGAGGTTAGTCAGAACTTAGTTTTTGAGATACATGTTTTATCGTGGTACAGGGACAAAGTTTAAAATTTTTGCTCCCCCCCCCCATTAAGTGGAGGCTTTATTGTTACTCATGTATTCCGTGTTCTCTTAAAAATAATTAATGTGCTTAAAATGCTATTATTATAATGTTGATGCAGGGTGTGTTTTCAGTTACTTAACCACTTTTCTTTCTTTTTTGGGTGTTATTTTGTGTCTAGATTCTTCTTGTCCTAAAGCTTCTTCAGATTTTATTAATTTGCTTGATGGTTTGCTTCAAAAAGACCCTCAGAAAAGGTATGTATGGGTAATATTTTAACATGATTGAGCAGTGGAATCTTTTTTTTTCCTTTAGTGTACTTGTAAAATTGTACTGTTCTTATTATAGAAAGAACTGTTCAAATGATCTCTCTTTTTTTTGCGGAAAAAAAAAGAAATCTGAGTCTGCATTGAGTGGCTGCTCTGTTTCCAGGTGTTTTTAATCAGGAGACATTCAAAAGTCCGTTTTTCTTCTAGTGTAGCACGTAGTTGCCTCATAGGTTGACAGACTTTCTTGTAACTCCCCAAATCCAAGGAGTACACTTTTTTGTTTCCGTTGTGAATTTCAGGCTAAAGCTGTCTTAGACTACCCCACTGTGGATGTGCTGTCAAGATACTTAATGTAATAATGACTAACAGAGCCCTATTTTAATGTGATGTGATTTAGCAATATGATATTCCTGTCATACTGGGAATGTCAAGTGACAGGTCACAGGCACAGTGTGAATCTTCTGTGTGGCAGAGATGGCAGAAAGTTAGAAATCCTTACGATACAGAGTAGGGGAGGGCAGAAGGGAGTAGGGAATGAAGGTGGGGGTCTCCCTGGCCTGGAAGACAATGGAAACTAGATTCTGGTTCCCCCACTAGTTCTCTTGAGGTTTTCGACAAATGTTTGGGGTCTCTACTACAGGGTGTAAAATGAATAAATTTAGTATAGCATGTAATGTATCAGCATTAAGTGTGAGAGAAAGTATACAGAAGAAAATGTTTATACTTGAGTAAGTTGTAAGACACTGCTGTACTTGCAATAGAATACTTTTAGGATAAGTGTTACTTTGGTGGATAATCACCCAGATTTTTTTGGTAAGATATAAATATGCTTAATTTTAGGACCTTATTTTGGATACATTTTTATGTATTTATATTCCATATGAAATCCTTTTTTGCATAAATGGGACCACCCCATAACCTAGTTTCTTTATATATCTGCTTGGTCATTTTATTTTTTCACTTGGTCATTTTAAGTGGCTGTTGAATGTACATGCAATAATGTATGATAACAACATTCAGAGTGCTTTTTTTTTTTCTTTTTTTGAGAGTGCTCCTTGATTTAGGGTATCATATATACTGACTGCTTTAGTAAATATATATATATATATATTTTTTAGTAAATATGTTTTTGTCTCTCTTTGTTTTTGTTCACTTAAGAAGTTATCTCCTTTGAATAAATTTCTCAAGATGGGGTTGCTGGCCAAAGAGTAATAAGAACATTAAAAATGTGGACACATTTGCTGATCCCAGGAACATGGGAAGGTTTATACTTCCCAGCAATTTTAGAAAGCTCCTTCCCTCCTATTGTTAAATACAGTGGGCTTTGTTGATCTTATACATTTTTTGCTACTTTGGTAGATGAAAAAGAAATTCCATTTTATTGGCAATTTTAATGGTTAGTGAATTTTAGGAGCCGTTTGTATAAAAGGGATATATACTTGCAGCAGCCAATTCTTTATCACTTGTATTTTAATTTCAACCAAAGTAGTTTGAATTTCATTTCCTAAATTTTGAATAATTAGATATAAATTAGTTTCTTTTTTGAATTTTAGGCTTAATCATTTTGAGTCTGAGTATACCGCAGGTATAATTGATCAGTAGTAAAACTTAATGGTTTGAAAGTGAGTCTAATTTTCAGATATAGCCTGAAGTCATCTTAATGTGGGTGATCTAGTTAAATAATGTTTTGACTCCTAAACAGAAGAGTGACTGTGTGTAGTCATGAGGTTGATAATCTTGTTTGTTTCTGAATGAACTTCTAAAAGTGAAGTTACAAAATTGGCAGGGCAGGAATAGAGATGCAGATATGGAGAACAGACCCAGCTAGGGAAGGAGAGGGTGGATGAATTGAATAACACTGAAACATGTGCATTACCATGTGTAAAATAGATAGCTAATGGGAAGCTGCTGTATAATGCAGGGAGTTCAGTGGAGTACTCTCTGACAACCTGTAGGGGTGGGTTAGGGGATAGGGATTTCAGGAGGGAGGGGACATGTGTACTTATGACTGATTCACATTGTTACATGGCAGAAGCCATCACAATATTATAAAGCAGTTATCCTCCAGCTAAAAATTAAGAATAAAAAAACATAATAAAAAGGAATATGTGAAACAGATCTGATATGTGTAACTAGGACATGTCCTGGGAATTCTCCATGGTAAATCATATTAAAATAAATTTGAAACATTTCTGTTTTATAAAGACTGACTTGGGCAGACCTGCTGCAGCATTCATTTTGGAAGGATGCTTTTGCTAGAAATGATCAGGACTCAAGCACTGAGGATTCCAGCGTCAGGTAAGTACAAGCTGATCTTTGTGTGTGGGGCATGGTTACTAAACACTTGGCCCATTACTATGATTGCAGCCTCAAAGATGTGAATTTCTGTGCTTTTCATAATAGAAAATCAGGCATTTGGTTAATTAAGGGTTGCCTAAAGAGTTTAGTCATGACATCTGTGTGCTTGACTTTGCTCATTTTCTGGTCAGTTGTTTATTCTCCAGACAGGGTTTTAGTCCTGTAGTTGTTAGCTCGGTTCACCTGGATGCCCACCTGGTCAGCACATGGTAGGATCTTGTCTCCCTCTTTGAAATCAGGTGCAGTCCTGAGACTTGCTGTGGCTAATGAAACGGGAGCATTAGTGATGTGTTATTTCTGGGTAGAAACTCAAAGAGCCAGTGTGTGATCTGCTACATTTCTTTCTCCTGATGAGGTGATCAGGAAGAAAATGTCCAGATGGAGTTGCCTTCAGGCTGGGTCTTTAGTGACCACGATGAGCATAGCTTTCCTGCCTGCCTGTGGTGGCTGTGTGCACGAGTGAGACGTAAAGCTAGGAGATTCTAAGTCACCAGCATTTGTGAATCATGTTACCACAGCATAACCTAGCTCATCCTGATTAATACACTTCATTTTTATTATTAAGTCTTCTTAGCCCAGGACACTTACAAAAGTGATGGCGTTTTGAAAAGAACAAGGTGAAAAGTAGATGAGGCAAAGTCCAGATAATCAACTCCTCCTCTCTCCTCTTCATTCAGTGATAATGGTTGTTTGATTCTTAATTTTAATCTTGTCAGTTTAGTGTACTGGATAGAGAAATCTGAATTCTATATAAGGTCTCTGTCAAACTTTGGTTTCTGTGATCCACTGAGCTTCAGCTGTTTTCACACTTCAGGCTCTATGAAGAGTACAGAAACAGGGCTTGGGTCCTTGCCCATCAGTGTCAGCAAGTCCTAGGACACCTTGCACCTTAGTATGCCATCTTCCTTTTGATCTGTATGCCTTTTATTTCTCATTGGCCTTGCAAGGACCTTTTTTTAGCATGGTAATGAATGAGGTAATGAAAGAGTGGGACACGACTGAGCAACTGAACTGAGTGTATGAGGGGTGATGAGATGAACACCATTGCCTGGTTTCTGATTTTAGAATGCATTCAGCCTTTCTGCATTAAGTACGATGGGCTTCCCTGATGGCGCTAGTGGTAAAGAACCTGCCTGCCAGTGCAGGAGATACAAGAGCCATGGGTTTGATCCCTGGATCAGGAAGATCCCTTGGAGAAGGAAAACGGCAAGCCACTCCAATATTCTTGGCTGGAGAATCCCCATGGACAGAGTAGCCTGGTGGGCTACAGTCCTCAGGGTCACAAGAGTTGGGTACAACAGAGCATGCACACACACACACACACACACACACACACACACACACACACTCACTCACTCACACTCACACACTCTGAGCTGGAGGGTTTTGTAACTTCCCCTTTTCAGTTGGAAACAAATGTTATTGATAAATGTCAAATGCCTTTTTGTATCAATAGATATGGTCATGTGGTTTCTCTCCTTTAGATTCTCTTTATGGACTCTTCCATAAATTGA
Source organism: Capricornis sumatraensis (assembly GCF_032405125.1). Lineage (NCBI taxonomy): Eukaryota > Metazoa > Chordata > Mammalia > Artiodactyla > Bovidae > Capricornis > Capricornis sumatraensis. The sequence goes on along the minus strand of NC_091078.1, from coordinate 59,942,235 downwards.
TTTTCAAATATTGAGGCAACCTTGCCTTCCCCCTGTGAACTACACTTACTCATGGTGTATGCTTCTATGTCTTGATGGATGTCTTTGGGACCAAGTGACAGGAGGATGATGAGAGAGGAAAAGTAAGAGAACAGAGAGATTTGCCTCACCTTCTTGGGATCATAGCTCTCTGCTTAGAAAAGAGGATGTTTCTCCCGCAGGATTTTAGGCGTGGGCCAGAAGTGTGTGCTGCAAGATTACCTGGAGGCTGGGGCAGGACAAAAGGGAATAAGAAAAACCAAAAACCAAACAAAAAACTAGGGTATTTCCCCTGCTCTGACCCTTAGGGATTCCCTTTCCTGCTCCTTGGAACAGAAATAGAGGACTTCTCGTGGGGCTCCTTTGAGCCCAGGGCTGGCAACACTGGAAGGGCAGAAATGAAAGGGAAGCTCATTACTGGCTCACTGAGCCTTCGAGTGCTGGTTTACTTCTCCTGTTGGCCTGCTGCTATTTATTTTTCAGGGGTAAATTTTATAGGCTTCTTAGTACAGTGCCTTGTACACAGTGAGTGCTCATTTTAGTTACTCAATGAAAAATACTACCTTTCTAGTTCCATAGTTTGGCCAAATGTCCTGTGCAACTTAAGTATCTTTGCCAGCCTCTTGTTCGACATAGAAAACTAGAGGAAGCTCAGTAGTAAGCTTGATTGAGTTGAGTTTCTCTTGTTAAACAGCAGAAACATGGAATATTCTGGGTCCCAAGATGCCACGGAACTTCTGAAGAGCCCTCAAGGTGAACAAGCAAAGGGGGAGAAGAGTGGGCAGCGACTCAGTCACCCCTTCAGGCTGGGTGAGCTTGCGTTTAACCATGTTCCTGCTCCGAACACTGTTTCTGACAGTCTCTAATTTGTGTTGTCTGTCTCTTCAAATCTCTGTCTACGTCATGCCCTGCTCATGTTTTTGTTCACTGTGGATATTGTTTTACCTTCCTGCCACAGAAAATCCATCTGACTTGCGGCCTAAGAGTACTCTTGGGGGTCAGTTGAATGAGTGCATGTTTCTTCTCAGGTATGTAAAATACCAGACTGTAAGGACTCTATGGGGGATGAAAGCTAAATCTTCTTAAAGTGTCTTGTCCTGGTGGTGTACCATGTTGCACAGAAATAAAGGGCAGGGATAAATGCCACATTCCCATTTTGCTCTCCTTGCAAGTTCCTATTCAGTGTTGGCCAGTGGAATGTAGACTTCCCTTTGTATTTTTAAAATTTCTAACCAAGCCACATTATCTTTTCTGTTTATAAGGGTTAAAACTTCTTTATTTTGTATTTCTACTGCAGTAAAATTAATTTAAAATTTCAGAAGTCTGGCTCCTTTATTTGGATAAAGACTTACAGGAAAAAACAGGTTGTGTTTTTCTTTAAATGTAGTTTTATCTGGGAGGGAGGCTCAAACAATATTTGCAATCATTGAAATAATAAAATCAGAATGGTATTTAAAGTGATTAGGCCAATGTATTTAAAATTTTAAAATGTGTAAATATTAAGTGTTTATAGGTTCAGCCTCACAGTTTAATTTCATGGCATAGGAGTTGTAATAATAAACTAAAATTTCCTGATTTGTTTTACCCATATTTAAATATAAAGTATGTTAAATTTGTCTATACATCTTAGGCCTTTTAAGTTCAGTTAAAAAAAAATTTGTACAATCTCTGGTAAATTTTGTGACCTAAGTAAGTACTTGTTTAATGAATGAATACAAAGGCAGGTAAGTGGAGGAGAGGTGATATTTGGAAATTTGAAGGAATTCATCACCAAAGTACCATAATGATTTAAATGGAAGAATTTCTTAAAATGCCGAAAAACTCAAACTCAGAGACCCGGATGTAATGGAGTGGCCCCCAGAGTATGGGATCTATTGATAAGTGTGGGAGGAAAATCATTAAAAACAGATGAGGATTATAACTTGTTGCTTAAGTAGGTACCCAAGTAATTTACCAGTTCAAACATTTTATGAAATAAAGTTATAAACATTTTCCATGCTTTGTAGAATATCTGAGCTATTTTATTAATGTAAATCCTGCCTAGATCAGCAGACATTAAAAAAAATATTTTTTAAGCTTCTAGTTAAAATACTGTATATAGCATGCCATGCCATGCCCAGCTGATCAGCTGTGTCCAGCTCTTTGTGTCCCCATGAACTATAGCCCACCAGGCTCCTCTGTCCTTGGGATTTCCCAGGCAAGAATACTGGAGCAGGTTGCCATTTCCTACTCCAGAGGATCTTCCCAACCCAGGGGTCAAACCAGGGTCTCTTGTGTCTCCTGCATCGGCAGGCGGACTCTTTACCGCTGGTGCCACCTGGGAAGCCCCTTGAATAACGTTAACTGGTGTGCATTTTTCAGTTCCCGTCCCACTCCAAGAACCAGCACTGCAGTGGCGTTAAGTCCTGGTGATGCTGTGACTCAGAGTTCACCGCAGAAGACTTCTCCCGTGACCAAAGTAAGCAAAGATAGAATGTTTAATTTTTTTCCTTATGCAAGATAACAGAGACTCATAAGAATAATTGCAAGTTAATCTGTGAACTATGTTTGTAATTGCAAGACTTACAATTAAGTCATCTTCCTTAATTATCACTGGTTTTTCTAGTAAGTACTCTTACGAGAGAGGTGCTTCATAGGTGTTTTCTTGATAGCAGCTTTATTGGGATGTCATTGACACACCATGCAATTCACCCATTTAAAGTGTATAATTCAGAGGCTTTTAGCATACTCACAGAGTTATGCAGTCATCACCACAGCTAACCTCATCATCCCGCGGAGAAGCCCTGTGTGCCCATTAGCAGTCACTCCTGTTTTCTTCCAGTTTCTCTAACATTTTGCTCTAGGCAACCACTACTCTGCTTTCTGTCTTTATAAGTATGCTTGTTGTCCTGGATATTTCCTTTAAATGGATGATGCAATTTGGGATCGTTTGTGACTGTCTGTTTTTACTTAATGTAATGTTTTTTAAGATTCATCCAAGTTGCAGCATGTATCAGTACTGTATTCCTTGTTATTGCCTGATAATATTCTGTTATATATACCATGTTTTATGTTTCCATTCATCAGTCTGTGGACATGTGGGTGGTTTTCTTTTGGCTCTTCTGGGCGACGCTGCTATGAACAGTTGTGTACATTTTTGTGTGGGTATGTATTCTATGCTACATCATATGGTAACTCTCTTTAACCTTTTGAAGAACCACCGAATTGTTTTCCAATGCAGCTGCACCATTTTACATTCTCAGCACCAGTGTGTGAGGGTTCCAGTTTTCACATACTTACCAAAACTTGTTACTGCCTGCCAGTCAGTAGATTTTAAAATTGTGGTAAAAAATATACATTACATAAAATTGACCGTTTTAACCACTTTTTAGTGTAAGTTCAGTGGCGGATAGTGTTGATACAGTCACATTGTTATGTAACCGTCAGTACTACGCATTCCCCACATTCCCCAGACCCTGACAACAACTCTTCTACTTTCTGCTTCTGTGAATTTGCCTAGTAAACTGACATTAAGTGGAATCACACAATATTTGTCCTTTAGTATCTGGACTATTTCATTTAGCATAATGTCTTCATGGTCCATCTATCTTGTAGCATGTATCAGAATTTCATTCCTTTTTCAGGCTGAGAAATATTCCATTGTGTGTTTGTACCAGTTTATTCATTCATCTTTCAATAGACATTTGGGTTGCTTCAACCTTTTGGCTATTGTAAACAGTGCTACAATTGTCTCTCTTTTATTACAGCCACTCTAGTGGGTATCAAATTAGATCTCATTGTAGTTTTGATTTCATTTTTTCATTGGCTAATAATACTGAGCATCTGTTGGAGTGGTTATTGGGAATTTATGTCTTCTTTGGAAGAATGTTTATGTAATCCTTTTGCCCATTATTGAGTTGTAGGAATTCTTTGTATATTTTAGATAGATGATTATAAACATTTTCTTCCATTCTGTGAATTGTTCTTTCACTTTCTTGATGGTGTCCTTTGAACCACAAATGTTTTTAATTTTGCTATAGACCAAATTATCTCTTTTTTGTGTTTGTTGTGGCCTGTACCCTTGGTGTCGTAACTAAGAAACGGTTACCAGCTCTCAGGTCATGAAGGTTTATTTCTATGCTTGTCAGTCTGCAATCCATTTTGAGTTAGTTTTTGTATATGGAATGAAGTAAGGAGGTCCATCCAACTTTGGTTTACATGTGGATATCCAGTTGCCTCAGCACCATTTGTTTAGAAGGCTCTTCCTTCCCCATTTAAATGTCTTGGAATTCTTGTTGAATATTGTGCTTAGTCACTCAGTTATATCCGACTCTTTCCAACCCCATGGATTGCAGCCTACCATATTCTTCTCTCCAAGGAATTCTCCAGTCAAGCATACTGGAGTGGGTAGCCATTCCCTTCTCCAGGGGAACTTTCTGACCCAGGAATAGAACCAAGATCTCGTGAATTGCAGGCAGATTCTTTACCAGCTGAGCTACCAGGAAAGCCCAAGAATACTAGAGTGGGTAGCCTATCCCTTTTCCAGGGGACCTTCCTGACCCAGGAATTGAACCGGAGTGTCCTGCAGGAGGATTGTTTACCAGCTGCTCTATCAGGGAAGCCCTGTTGAATATTAATTAACTTAAAGGTTTATTTCTGGACTCTCAGTTCTATTCCACTGACTGATTCTTTCCTCATGCTAGTAGCACAGTGTCTTGGGCACTGTGACTTTTTAGTAAGTTTTGAAATTAGGAAGTATGATTCTTGACTTTATTCTTTTTCAAGGTTTTCTTTTTTTTTTTTTTCCTCCCTTGGTCTATTCTGGGTCTCCTAAATTTCCATCGGAATTTTAGGATCAGTTCACCAGGTTTTGAAAAGAAGCCATCTGGGATTGTGAGAAGAATTATGTTGAATATCTAGGTCAGTTTGGGGAGTATTGCCATGTTAGCAGTATGAAGTTTGCTTCCACGAATATGGGATCTCTTTCTACTTATTTAGGCCTTCTTTAGTTTCTTTCCATCATAGTTGTTTTGAATGCAGACATATTCTGAATTAACTATTTTTCCATGTTATCTCTTATTGTACTTTTTGCTTGGTAGATATAACTGCTTTTAATTCTTCTAGTAATTTTTATGTAATGGGAAATGCATTTGAACCGTGTGAACCTTAATTTTGCATTGAAATGAAATGGTCAAAGGTTATAATAGAATCTCCCTGAGCTAATACGTGTTCTGTTAAATGTGAGCTATGGAATCAGTGTAAAAGTAAAAGATGCATTCTGAAATGTGATAAATGTTGAATTTCTTTTGCCAGATGTTTATTGTAGAGGAGTGTATGTAATCATCTTATTGAGAATATTCAAGCACTGATTACAGAATTACTATAAGGGAGCTTAGATTTTTTAATTCTTTAAATGCTACCTGATGCTTTGTATTCAATTACAAAAATTTTCGAAACCTTGGAAAATGTAGAAGAGGACAAAGAGAATAAAAACCTGCTTGTAATTTATTACTACCTAGAGTAACCAACGATTACATTTTGATATACTACTTTTGATTCTGTACATGTAAGTTCATTTTTAAACAAAGGGACATAATTTTATAAAAGATTTTTTCATTTAATAAGTAAGACCTGATTGTACCTTTTGATTAATTTATTCCTGAGCATTTTATTTAACAGTTTATTTTTTGCTGCTGTCATTGATATATGGTATTTTTATAACCTGTTTTTGTACATACATTCACTGTATATGTATGAAATTAATTTTTACATATATAGTTTTCTAATTGGTCTACTTTACTAATGCTTAGATTATTTTAAAAGTTTTTCAGTTGATTTCATCTTGGGTTTTCTTTTGAGTTTTTCTGTTTTGAAAGTCTGTGTTCTTAAATTTTTTTTAAACATTTTTTACAATAGTTCCTTCTAATTCTTCATGAGCCTCTAATATTCTGTCTTCTAAGTTGCAAAGTGGTGGTTGTGGTTTCCAGGAACTTTATTAGCTAATTATTCTGTCCTTTATCTTAGTTTTGAATAGTTTATTTTTCTACTTATTTTTCACTTTACTGATTTGATTTCCTGGTTATCAGTTTGTTGGTCAGAGTTTCAGTGGACATTCTTAATACATAAATCCAATTTTTTTTTCTGATGTGAAATACTTAAGGGAAAAGCACTAGGAATAAAAATTGAATTTAAGAAGAGCACAAAGAAGCATCTCGAATAACTGAAGGGGAACATCTAGTTATTCGTTTCCATTACGTATCCATTCCACTTTGGGATTTATAAAGATATAGGCATTTAAAACCTACTTCAGCCTGGAATTTTTTTACACTGTAATTTAAGCTTTATATTGACTATTTGGTAAAGCAGAAATAAATTAATTTTTGGTGGGTGAAAGATAAAAAACATGCTGATAATTGTAAGATCAGTTTGCCTCTTCATAGTTGAGCACATCAGACTATAGAAGAGCTGTTTCGTAGTTCTAACCAACCTTTGTGGTGAACACAAGCAAGTCAGCTACTTGCTCTGAGCTTTGTTTTTTTCACCTGTAAAAACAGGAATAATAATACAGTAGATACAGGGTTTTTGTGAAGATCAGATGAGGCTGTGGAAGTGTTTTGAAGAGCAGTGGAGATCCATCAATACAAGTGACCTTTTTCAGTGGAGTCTACTTAGCATGTTACTGACTCCGCCTCTTAAAGCTCTTCACTAGTCACAGAAACATGGGCTTCCCAGGTGGCGCTAGTGGGAAGGAGTCTGCTTGCCAGTGCAGGAGATGCAAGAGAGGGGGGTTCAATCCTTGGGCTGGGAAGATTGTTGGAGGGAAGGGCACAGCAACCCACTCCAGTGTTCTTGTCTTGGAAATCCCATGGACAGAGGAGCCTGGCAGGCTGCAGTGCATAGGGTTGCAGAGTCAGACACGACGGAAGCAGTCACAGAAACGGCCTAATTCTTGCTGCTCTTCCAGATTGCAAGTGGCCACCTGAGTCAGCAGGATCTGGAGTCCCGGATGAGAGAGCTTATCTACACAGACTCAGATCTCGTCATCACCCCTATCATTGACAATCTGAAGGTGCGGAAAGACCCCAAAGGCACCCAAATACCCTGGGGCTGGAGTCTGGGTGACGTTTTCATTCCCCAGTCTTATCTTCTCCCCTGATTCTTGTGGTTGTCTGCTTTTCTTTCTGTCTTGCCACGTGCCCATACTTAGATGAACGACTGCAGACATTCTCCCTGATGATGTGTGGTGAAGGCACGTGTCAATGAGCAGCGCTCCCCGGCTGGGGTGAGGGGCTGATCACAGAGAGACCATAGCTCTCATAGGTGGTCAGGATTGCAGGGCAGGTGATGGCGAGAGACGGGGAGCTTGTGCGCAGCTTCTCTTAGTGTTAATATTGTCCAGGAACATGGCATGGTTAGTAGAGCTAGGGGCCGGCATTCATACAGTGCTAGTAACTGCTGAACTTACTTGAATTTTATCACTTGTACCACCGGTGTCCCTTTTCTGTGCCGGGGTCCCACATTACATTTGGGATCTTTCGCCTCCAGTTGGTGGTCCCTGGACCCCATGGTCTGGGGTAATTGCTCACTCTTTCCTTGTCTGGTATGATCTTGGGCTTCTCTGGTGGCTCAGACGGTAAAGTGTCTGCCAGTAGTGCGGGAGATCTGGCTTCCATCCCTGGGTCAGGAAGATCCCCTGGAGGAGGAAATGGCAACCCTCTCCAGTACTCTTGCCTGGAAAATCCCCTGGATGGAGGAGCCTGGTGGGCTACAGTTCATGGGGCCTCAAAGAGTTGGATACGACCGAGCGACTTCACTTATGATCTTGATACTTTGAAGAGTACTTTGTAGAATGTCCCTCAGTTTGGGTTTGCCTAAGCATTTCTCATGATTAGAAATGATGTTATGCATTTTTTGGTGAGAATACTACCAGCAAAAGTTTTAAAAATGCTCCCTAGGGAGTTTTTGGAAAAGTTAGACATAGAAACGAGGGTTGAATTTTTAAATTAAAAGTGTCACAATGAAATCCCCCAGCTAACCCAAACTCATGGATCCAACTGCTACATGTGGTCTTCATTTTGCTTGAGAAAACTATATGGTCTTCTGTTCAAGACCTCAGCCCACCTTCCAGCTCTTCCGTAAATCCTGACCTCATCAAACCTGAAGTCCTTATTGATTCTCTAGTTTCTTAGAAACATTTCTCTGAAGTCTGTAATTGTGTCCTGCCATTTTTGCATTCTAAGATAAATATCTCATGTTTTTTCTGCTGTTTAACAGAGGTTTGTCTTATCTTTCCAACCACAGTGCCAGCTCTCTGGCAGTTGGCTCATGGCTTCTGTGTGTTTCTCTCCCGCTTCGCACTTAGCACAGTGCTTTGCTTTGACAGGTAGCCAGTAAATACTTATTGAATAATTAAATTTCTAACCTAGAAGTAAATTAGCTTAAGAGTAAGCCAAGATAGGGTGGACTGACTCTCTTCCATGAAGTTTTATTTTATTGCAGACGTCAATTGAAATTTTATTTTATGCCTTATCACTTGTTATTTGTGTATTAATCTGAAAGGGCTCTGTTGAATGCTTGTTCTTTTTGGTGTTGCGTTTTACGTTATTCTTCTCTGTCCTCATTGATTTGTAATGACATCACCAACTTGATGGACAAGAGTTTGAGTAAGCTCCGGGAGTTGGTGATGGACAGGGAAGCCTGGCGTGCCGCAGTCCATGGGGTTGCAAAAGGTTGGACACGACTGAGCGACTGAATGGGACTGAATAGGAGATACATCGGGAGACAGATACCCATCTCAAAAGTTTTTTTTTTTTTTTAACCACAGATCATGAAACCACCACCAATTAAATATGATCCAAAAATATTGCATCTACCAGCACATTCAGGTAGGATCCTGAAGGGCTTATCAAACACACAGATTCATGGCAGGCAGATACAAGTTATAAAATTTAATTGTAGATGGAATATTTTATTTATGAATAGCTAAATTTTTATTTTCCTGCCAACTGGCTATTTTCTTGAGGCATTGTTGATAAACCAGCTATAATCCTCTTGTGCCAGCGTTTGCCTTACTCAGCTGGGTCCAGGCTGCCATGGATTCTTCTGGGCAGGAAAGTTTCTGTAAAGCTGGGTGGGTTTTCCTGTTGTGTGTGTGGGCCCTTCTCCCACCCTGGAGCTTGAAAGCCAGTTGAATTTCCAACTTTAATCGTGCAGAGAGTTGGAAACTGTAAGGAAGAATCGAGATTTCTACCTGAGGGAGTGGGGCAGTTGAGACTGGAGTCAGATGGCTCATTTTTGTGGCGATGATGTAGGCCTGGAGAGACTTGAAGGGTGATTGTTACTTTTCTTTTTTTCCTAATGGAAAGTCTTATTTAGGGTGAGTGTAAGAATTTTTCTAATACCTTGAATTTTGATGTATTTTGTTTGATAAATTATATTGTAAACTAGACCTGGAAAGATTCTTCATCATAGAAGAATCTAAAAATTGAAATCAAAGTAAATGTAAAATAAAATATGTTCACGTTTTAAGTATTCCAAGTAGAAGCACAATTTATGAAAACTAAGAGGGGTTTATCTTGAAATATTCCTTCCCTTTTCCACTTTAGTTTGAATTATTTTAAGAAATTATTGTTAAAGCTTATTTTGTTTAAATATAGAGATTAGGTGAAATTACTTTAATTTTAGCTGGCGTTTCATTTCCCAGTTTTTGCCTTTTGTTTGTAGGCATTTAGAGGTGGTACTCCCAGGTGGTTTCAGCTCTGTATTAACCTAGTTACATTTACTAGTCATTTCAGTGGGACTTCATAACAACTGTAGAAATTTTGGCTTTCCCAATGTTTTAAGGCTAGGTTGCTTTATTTATGCAAAAGCCATCTTGGTTTTTTTTTTCATAGTACAGTTTTATTTAACTTTGCATTTCGTTATGCTCTTGGTTGCAAGAAAATTCTACTAAATGTAGGCATCTGCCTTGTTTTCTTAAGCATAGTTTTCCATTGACATGGTTTAAAACATCTCCATGGGTAGAAAAATAGAAGACTGTAGAAGAGTGAGTAAAAGCAGTGGCCTCTTTAGAGTGTTTTTGGTTTTGATAGTGTAAAGTTAGGGTTTTCTTTGCCCTCACTTTAGCTATTGAATTCTGTGTTCTTCTTTCTCTTGCAACATTTTTAGCAATCTTTTTTCACGTAATCCCCACTTTTACTATTTTCTTTCTTCTGCAGTGGATAAATTAGTATTTCTAGAAGACCAGGACTGGAATGATTTTCTGCAACAAGTGTGCTCGCAGATCGACTCCGCTGAGAAGAGTACGGGGGCCTTGCGAGCCAAGCTGAATCTCCTCTGCTACCTGTGCGTGGTAGCTGGGCACAGGGAGGTGGCCACCAGGCTCCTCCACTCCCCCTTGGTGGGTTCCTAAATATTGGGAAGCAAATAACTCCTTTCACGTCCTTGCAGCCTGCCTTCTGCACTTAACTTTTTTATTTCTATAGAGAGAAAAGCAAGCACTGAAATACTAATTCAATTTAATTAAAATGAAAAAAGTGATTTATTAGGATGACAGGTTTGCCAGTATTGTCCTCTGTTTAATGCTTGCATCTAAAAGCATTTGAATCGACATTGACTTTGAAGAGCTTCTTTGGTAACATTCTGCTTGCATTTTATGTTAACTTGTAGTGATTGTAAGATTTATTTCATCCATGAAATCATAAGAGAGTGATCTTTTCATCAGCTGCTGGAGTGAGCTGCCCATGTGGAATAGGGGCTCTTTTCTTGGGTCTTCCTGGTGAATTCCAAGGTTTCTGATGTGACACTGAATGGGGAATCAAGTCTCTAAGTGTTTTTCCTTCTTCCTCTGATAATATTGTTTCTTGGGCTATCTTGGCTCATCAATGAAACCATGGGAATTTGGCAGAGCTTTTGAAGTCATCCTCAGAAAGGAACATTTTCCTTTCTGGGCCTTCACTGGGGAACTACCTTGAAAAAATTTAAGTCCATTTTCTTGCAGAGTAGTGTTACAGTTCCTTATTTGGTACTTATGTCTGTGGGGTGAGGGGCAGTGGCATGTTTAGAGAATAGAATTGAGGTGGAGAAACTGGATGTACTTGTTTCTTAGTTTTTATCCAGTGTTTCCAGTGCTTTTGCATCTTTGTAAATAATTACTTCCTTGGTGTGGAATTTGCATTTCATTTGTACATAGGTTTGATTTGTTAATTTAGTGGTCAACTGCTGTCTCATTTCATGATTGAAATACATTTTAATTTTTACATTCTAGTTCCAGTTGCTAATCCAGCATTTGCGAATAGCTCCAAACTGGGATATGTAAGTAACATTTATATTTTAATAAATCATTCTTATTTTATTAAGTAGTTAAAACATACATATTTATTAAAAGCACATACTCTTAAATACTTACTACAAAATATTCTAAAGTAATGATAACTCTGAATCATAGTCCTTTCTGTACCATTCCAATTGTAAGTTTAAAAATGAAAGTGAAATTGAAAGTCGTTTGGTCGTGTCTGACTCTTTGGGACCCCATGGACTGCATAGTCCATGGAATTCTCCAGGCCAGAATATTGGAGTGGGTAGCTTTTCCCTTCTCCAGGGAATCTTCCAAACCCAGGGATCAAACCCAGGTCTCCTGCATTACAGGTGGATGCTTTACCAGCTGAGCCACAAGGGAAGCCCAAGAATACTGGAGTGGGTAGCCTATCCTTTCTTCAGTGAATCTTCCCTGACCCAGAGATCGAACTGGGGTCTCCTGCATTGCAGGCGGATTCTTTACCAACTGAGCTATCCTCATCCTAATATTATAAATACAATTCTAAGGTTATATAAACTACTTTGAAACTTTATTCATGTTACTCTTTAGAATATTCTTTTAAAAATAATTTTTATTACTATATGTATTTTTGGCTGTGCTGGATCCTGATTGTGGCGGGCGGGCTTCTCGTTGCAGAGGGTCTTGTTGCAGAGCGTAGGCTCTAGGCCCATGGGCCTCAGTAGTTGCCCACATGGGCTCAGTAGTTGAGGCTCTCAGGTTTTAGAGCACAGGCTCAACAGTTGTGGTGCACAGGCTTAGTTGCTCTGAAGTATGTGGGATCTTCCCTGATAAGGGATCAGACCTGTGTCTCCTGCATTGGCAGGCCACAGGGGAAGCCCTTGAACATTCTGAATCAAATACTTGACACTTATCCCTGTGTTTTAACTTAGTTCCACTAAGGTGTTTTCCTTTGCCACTTTATCTTGCCTTAAGGTGGTTCACAAAATCTAATGAGATTATGGTCTGTAAACTCGTGATGGAAGGATGTGTACTTGCTTATATGGAGGCAGCATACTTGGTGAAAAGCACATTAGATACAGTGTTAGCAGGCTTTGTGCTCTGGTCAAACAGTGAGACTCGATCAGATGATTGATTATTTCTTTCAGAGACTCTCAGCTTCTGAGGGAATCTGTGAGGGATGATGAAAGTGCTTTGGATTCAGACAGATGTGGGAGTGGATCACACGTCTGCCCCTGGGCAAATTATGACAACAGCTGAGTGTCGGTTTCCTCATCTGTAAAATGAGGATAGTGTACCAAGTTCATAGATTTTTGGTAATAATTACAATAAAAAAAAAATTTGAAGTCTGGTTGATTTGCAATGTTGTGTTGGTTTCAGGTGTATAGCAGAGTCATTCATTTATACACGTATAAATTCTTTACAATTAAATATTGAATGAAGTAGGTGTATGAAATATCTTGGACGGTGCCTGTTCTTAGTGGGTGCTTAGTATATTTTGGGGGTGTGGAAGCTGTAGTTGGTGCTCTCAAGCTTAGTTTACTGTTGCGAAGCACATGAAAACACGAAGGTGAAGGTGTTTTGTAAAATGGGCCAGTGGTAGGAGAGGAGTTCTTCCATGCTGGTGAAATACGGGGGAAGCAACAGGTGTCCACAGAATGCTTTCTTGAATAATTACTCTTACATATCTTCTAATATTACTCTCCCAAGGTAAATTCTGGCATTACAGAATAGGATTTTTATGTCATTTTTGAGCCTGCTAAACTTTGAGAAGGATTGTGGTATGCTCAGTGAAAAGAAAACAACATCTAACCCTTCAGCTGAGACTCAAATTACAGCTTTGAATGGGGTGCCCCCTGCTGACTTTTAAAAACAGACTTAATCCTTTTCAGGTACTATTGTTTTTTTTTCTGTTTTTTTAGATTGAGGTTTACTTGTAAAACAGGCTTCCCTGATAGCTCAGTTGGTCAAGAATCCTGCAGTGCAGGAGACCCCAGTTCGATCTCTGGGTGGGGAAGATCTGCTGGAAAAGGGAAAGGCTACCCACTCCAGTATTCTTGGGCTTCCCTTGTGGCTCAGCTGGTAAAGCATCCACCTATAATGCGGGAGACCTGGGTTTGATCCGTGGGTTGGGAAGATCTCCTGGAGAAGGGATAGGCTACCCTCTCCAGTATTCTGGCCTAGAGAATTCCATGGACTGTATAGTCCATGGAGTTGCAAAGAGCCGGACACAACTGAGCGACTTTCAGTTACTTGTAAAACAGTTTTAATTTGAGGAAAATGATGGCTAGATGAGCCCTCTGCTCGGAGTCTTATTTTACTCTCATTGTCCATTCAAATACTACTTCTTCCAGTGAGGCTTTTTCTGATCCAGGTCTTATCACCTTGACAGCATATGATCAGGGTCTTTAGCTCAGCTAGGGGATAATCACTGTTGAAGTAGGTATACTTGCTCCTTGGTGGTGTTCTGCGTATAGAAAAACAAAGTGAAAAATAGTGTGGTGTAATTTTGTTAAGTTTCTCTTCCCTTTATATAACATATTATATGTTTTTCATGTCATTAATTTTTTTGCCCAGGATTTTTTTTTTTTGTGGTATGCCTCTTTTTATAGGCTATGAATATTTGATCATTTTATTTACCCTACCCCTATTTTGGATAGTATTATAATATTGTAAATAATACATTGGTGAACATTTTTGTACTTAAATCTTTGTGCCTATCTGTTTTTTCTTTTTGCTCTCAGGGCACATTTGTAGAATTAGAATGAACGGGTAGAGAGCAATAGATAATTTTTGTGACTTCTGATAAATTGCCGAAATGCTCTGTAGAAACATACCAGCCTGCGTTCCCAGTCACTTTGTATAAAAATGCCCTTTTGTTAGAACTCATAATAGTGAACATTTATAAAATCTTATTGTTTGTTTTTCAGTTGCTAAGTCATGTTCCACTCTTTATGACCAGGTGAACTGCAGCATGCCAGGCGTCCTTGTCTTTCACTGTCTCCCTGAGTTTGTTCAGACTCTGGTCTGTTGAGTCGATAATGCCATCCAGTTGTCTCATCCTGTGTTGCCCCCTTCTCCTCCTGCTCTCAGTCTTTCCCAGCATAACCTTTGTCAATCAACTTTACGGAGGTATACTTCACAGATAGTGCATAATATTGTAATATTGTAAGAAATTTTATTTATAAAACAGAATTTATCATTTAGCCATTTTAAGTGTGTAACTCAATGGCATTACATATATTGTAGTACTGATGTTGTGCGACCATAATCACTGTCGATTTCCAGAACTTTTTCAGTTCCAAACAGAAGCTCTTATCCAGTAACCATTAAATCCTGATCCCTCCTCTTCCAGGACCCTGATAATCTCAGTTCTTTTGTTTCTATGAATTTCCATCTTCTTGGTACTTAATAGAAGTGAGATCATACATGTGTGCTTTGGTGTCTGCATTATTTCACTTACCTTAATGCTTTCAAAGTTCATATGTCTTCCTTTTCAAGGGCTGAATAATATTCCACATATGTGTATGCCACAGTTGATCTTTTCGTTTGTTGATGGACACTGGGGTTGCTTCTAATTTTGACTATTGCAGATAGTGTGGCTGTGAGCACTGGTGTGCAAATACCTGTCTGAGTCCCTGCTTTCAGTTCTTTTGGGTAATATACCTGCGAGTGGAATTGCTGGATTATTGGATAATGTTTTGTTCAGTTTCTTGAGAATGCCGTCATTATCTTACACAGTGTCTGCACTATTTTGCATTCCCACCACCAGTGCGTGAGGGTTCTAGTTTGTACTCATCCTCTTCAACCCTTAGTTTTTACCGTTTTTCTTTTCTTTTCGGTAGTAGCTCTTCTAATGGGTATGAAGTTACATACAGTGTGGATTTGATTTGCATTTCACTCATAACTAGTAATGTCAAGCATCTTTCCATGTCCTTCTTGGTCAGTTGTTTATCTTCTTTGGAGAGATGTCTTTTCAGGTCCTTTGCCCAGTTTTGGTTGCCTTATGTTTATTTATAGGAGTTCTGTGTGTATTCTGGACATTAACCCTGTGTTAGGGACATGACTTAACACACACTTTCTCCCATTCTGTGAGTTGCCTTTCTGTTCTGTTGTTAGTCTTCTTTGATGCATACATTTAAAAATTTTGATGCAACCAGGTTTTTCATTTTTTTCTTTTGTTGTCTGTGATTTTAGTGTCATAGTCAAGAAATCATTGCCAGATCCAATGCATAAAGCTTTTACATTCATGTTTTTTTCTACACTGCACTCTTTACTGGAATGTTTGTAAGTCTGAACAGGACTACCAGCCTCCATATTTGGTGGGAAACCCCATTTCAAATTCCTCTGACCTCAGGGGTCACCACTGCCCAAAGTCACCCCCCTGTTTCAGAGACAAGCCCCAGGACTCTGGTCTTCTCCAGGACAGGCTTCTGTTCTGCCTGTACAGTGTGCATCAGTAGTGTGAGTGATTCTACACTTCCTTATATAAAAGATTTTTATATGAAAGGTCCATACCCAGACACAAACTCATTTGCAAGTGTACCAGAACCTTTATTCCACTCCAGTCAGAATGTCTTCATTTGTTAAGAAAAATATGATGCAGGGCTTGAAAATCATGACCATAAAAATTGAAGGCAGGAGGAGAAGGGGACAACAGAGGACGAGACGGCTGAATGGCATTACCGCCTGAATGGACTTGAGTTTGAGCAAACTCCAGGAAATGGTGAAGGACAGGGAAGCCTGGCGTGCTCTAGTCCATGGGGTCACAAGGAGTTGGACATGACTGAGCGACTGAACTGAATTACAAGTTTTATAGTTTTAGCTCTTACATTTAGGTTTTTGATCTATTTTGAGTTTTTTGTTTTTTAACACAGTGTTAGGTAAGGTCCAGGTTTTTTTAAGTTGTTTACTTTTGGCTGTTGCCACCTGGGCGTTCTCTGGTTGCAGCGAGCGGGGCCTCCTGTCTACTTGTGCACAAGCTTCTCACTGTGGTGGCGTCTCTCGCTGCAGAGCATGGGCTCCAGGCTGTGAGGGCTTCCGTAGTTGCAGCTGGCAGGCTCTAGGGCTCAGGCTCGGTAGTTGTGGCGCACAGGCTTAGTTGCCCTAAGGCATGTGGGATCTTCCCGAAAGCAGGGATCAAACTCCTGTCATCTGCATTGCCAGGTGGATTCTTTACCAGGGAAGCCCCAGGTTCATTCTTTTGTATATGTATCTCCAGTTTCACCAGCACTATCTGTTGAAAGGACTGTCCTCTCCCCATTAAATGGTGTTGGCAGCCTTGTTGATGGTCGTGTTGACCGCGTACGGTGAGGGTTTGTTTCTGGGCTCTCTGTTGTTTCATGGGTCTATAAATTTATCTTCCTGTGAGTATTGCAGTGTCTCAATTACCATAGTTTTGTAGTAAGTTTTAAAATCAGAAAATGTGACTTCAGCTTTGTTCTTGTTTTTCAAGATTGTTTTCGGTTCCCTTGATATTCATATTCTAGGAAGAAGTTTTCTAGTTTTTGATACAGTTTGACACTTTAATAAAGTAAATGCTCATTGTCAGTTTTTTTTTTTTTTTTAAATGCAGTTTCTCCATTTGTGAGTTACTTCACTTCTTGATGGATTGGATTTCACTTGGTCAGTTTCTTTCAGAATTAAAAAAAATTTTTTTTAAGAAGAATGTCTCTCAGAGGCTGTGCTTCTGGAGTTACTCCTTCCTTTGAAACTTTCTGGCTGTGGTTTTGGGGCTCAGGCCCAGCAGGCTGAATGAGGCCTCCCAGGACCTTCAGCCCACACCCATCCTTGGGCCCTGGCGTGTGTGTTCTCATCCTCTCATGCGCTGACTGCAGTTTCGGAAGACTCAGGGCCCAGCCCACCTCTTTCTTCTTCCTCTTACATGTGACCAGTTTAATTCTGTTTTTCAGTGAAAAAAAGAAGTTTTCTTTATATTGCAGGCCTGCAACATTTTGCTAGGATATATCTTTTTACAAATTTTCCTTGCCAGTCGGTCTCTTAAAGGCTTTAGCCTTTCTCTGTCTTTATGATTTCTTCATCTCTGTTTCATCCCTTTTCTGCTCCTGAAACTCCTGTAGGATGGATGTGGGATTTTGTATCTCTTGACTCTGCATTTTCTTGTGCTTTCTTACTCATTTATTGAGATAAAATCCACTCCTTCTTGGTTTTTATTGAATTTATTTTTTAGAGCAGTCGTGGGCTCACTGCAAATTGAGGGCGCAGTTAAGAGATTTCCCACATGCCTCTGCTCCCCATGCGTGTTGCCTGTCCAGTTATCAGTATCTCCCACCTGAACAGCACATTTGTTGCAAATGAGGCTCCTACACTGACATGTCAAAATCATCCAAACTCTGTACTTGACAGTACAATTCACTCTTGGTGTTGCACAGTCTGTGGGTTTGGATACTATTTAATGATGTGTTGTATCATTATGGTATCATATAGTATTTATTGGATAATAAGCAAATCTGTGTTCTGCCTGTTCATACCTCTGACTTTTATTTAACCACTGAACTTTTTATTGCCTCCATAGTTTTGCCTTTTCCAGGGTGTCGTGTAGCTGGGATCATAAAGTATGTAGTTTTTCCTGATGGGTTTTTTTTCCCTTAGTAACACACAATTTAAGGTTCCTCCATGTCTTTTCATGGCTGATAGCTCATTCTTTTTATTCCATTGTCAACTATTCCAGATATTCCATTGTCTGCATGTATGACAGTTTATTTAACCATTCACATACTGAAAGGGATAATTACTATTTCTTTCCTCTTTCTGGCGAAGACCTTTGAAAAATTTTTACTTTCCATTTCACTATTAAAGCACAACTTCAGTTTTTGTCACCATTACAAATGGACTTTCCAGGTAGCTCAGTGGTAAAGAATCCACCTGCCAGTGCAGGAGACGCCAGATATGCAGGTTTGATCTGTGTGTTGGGAAGGTCCCCTGGAGGTGGACATGGCAACCCACTCCAGTATTCTTGCCTGGAGAATCCCATGGACAGAGGAGCCTGGTGGGCTACAGTCCATGGGGTCACAAAGAGTCGGACGCGGCTGAGCGACGGAGTGTGCGTGCACAGAGATGGTGCTGCAGGGGGCGTGTGCTCATGTCTCTTTGTGTACACAAGGGAACGTTCCTGTGGGTCATACGCGTGGGGGAATGTACGCTCACCCCATCCCATTCCACTTCTCTCTCATGTTGATGCTTACAGTTGTGTAATGTAACTAAATGGGGTTGATTTCCTTGGTCCTAACTCTCCACTGCAGAACCCATTTTCTGTCTGTTTACAGAAGGGCCAAGGTCGCTCGGGTGATTGGTTTACTGGCCTCGCACACGACTGAGCTCCAGGAAAACGCGCCTGTTATTGAGGTAATTTGTTTCATTACTGAAATGTTACGAATGGCAGAGAACGTTCTCAATTTTGGAACATACAGCTCTCCTGGGTTTTCATTAAGTGTTTTTCGTGGAATGAGGCAGCTGCTATAAAGTAACCTCAGTAGACCTTCACACTTCAGCAGCCTCTCATTTTCAGCACTGGCAGCTATTGAGGGTGGTGTGGTGGAGTTACCTGGCTTCAGGGCTCTATTCATCGTGATTTCAACAATTTTTGGATAAAGCTTGTTTCATTAACTAGATTTCCTGGATGTCTGCCGATGTTAATTTGAAAAAGTAGTAGTGTGTATTTAGCTATCTAGGAAACTTTTGAATTAAGATATACTATATTGTGAATTGTTTTCTGTTGGATAAGGAGGGATTTTGAAAATAACTTGAAATTGTGTCAGGTGTTCCTTTGTAATGCCATCTTTTTAAAAATTCTGTTATTGCTTACAAGATTTTTGTGTTATGTTGTCCAGTCACTGAGTCGTGTCCGACTCTTTGAAATCCCGTGGACTGCAGCTCCCCAAGCCTCCCTGCCTCTCAGTATCTCCTGAAATTTGCCCAAGTTCATGTCCATGGAATCCAACAAAATTTTTAGTTTCGTAACAATCGAAAACAATCACTAGATGGCACTCAAACACAGCAAACAAAGTTTTACAAGGTACACCACCATTAAGACCAATTGACTGTAGCAATTGAGACAACCACTAGAGGACGCTCAAACACTGGAAGCAAAGTTTTACAAGTTAGAACTGCAGGAAGAAATAAGCTTGGCAGGTACATGGCACTTTGTTCATCGTTTCCCTGTTGCTTTGGTTTCTGCTGCATGAGATGTGATTCCAGTCCATTTTAGATTAAGGAAAGCCATGGCAGCCTCTTGAGAACAGTGCAGTCATTTCGGGAGATGCGGATTCCTGTGAGGCCCATCTATGAGCCTTAGGTTCAGAACTCTTGAGACGAGGTTTCTGTAGCACAGTTGTGTGTTCATATGTAGTTTTGCAGTAAATCATTAATAAAATTTCAAGGGTGAGATGTGCCCTGATTTCTCCAGGACGTTTCAGTAAAACTCGTGGTTGAAGATCCTGTAGGCTTTCATGCATTGGAGAAAGAAATGGCAGCCCACTCCAGTGTTCTTGCCTGGCGAATCCCAGGGACGGCAGAGCCTGGTGGGCTGCCGTCTGTGGGGTCGCACAGAGTCGGACACGACTGAAGTGACTTAGCAGCAGCAGCAGCAGGAGGTATTTTAAAGGCATAGACCTCATTTTATTTTATTAATTAAAGAATTTTTTATTGAAGTATAATTGGTTTTCAGTGTGTCACTCTCAGATGTCTAGCAAAGTGATTCAGTTATATGTGTATCTGTTTATATCTCTTCTTTTTTCAGATTCTTCTCCCTTATAAGTTATTATGAAATACTAAGTATGGTTTTCTGTGCTATACAAGTAGGCCCTTGTTTGTTACCTATTTTATACATAGTAGTATATATATTGGAGAAGGCAATGGCACCCCACTCCAGTACTCTTGCCCGAAAAATCTCATGGATGGAGGAGCCTGGAAGGCTGCAGTCCATGGGGTTGCTGAGGGTTGGACACGACTGAGCGACTTGACTTTCACTTTTCACTTTAATGCATTGGAGAAGGCAATGGCAACCCACTCCAGTGTTCTTGCCTGGAGAATCCCAGGGATGGGGGAGCCTGGTGGGCTGCCGTCTATGGGGTCACACAGAGTTGGACACGACTGAAGTGACTTAGCAGCAGTGTATATATGTTTATCCAAAACTCTTAATTTATCCTCCTCCCCTTTCCCCTTTGGTAGCTATAAGGTTTTTTTTTTCTTTGTCTGTTGTCTATTTCTGTTTTGTATATAGGTGATGTGTATTATCTTTCTTTTTAAAAGATTCCATATATAAGTGATATCATATGATGCTTGTCTTTCTCTGTCTTACTTCACTTAGTACCATAATCTCTGTCTATCCATGTTGCTGCAAATGGCACCATTTCATTCTCTCTTTATAGAACCTCATTATTCATCACTGTAATCCATGGTGCCTAGCCAGCCAAGTAACGTGTGTACATCTGGTATTCAGTCCATGTTAAAAGATTTAATAAACGATTACAAGAATGGCAGGAAAGTGTGGCAGTATAATTTGTTACAAGGAGACGGAAGAGATGGATGGAGAAAAATCTATTTTACTTGTCTTATGATACAGTTTAAGTCCCTTCCATCTTATTCTGCCATCACTGGCTACAGAAAAGAGCTAGTTGTGGTCTCTGGTATATATTTAGAAGCATCTATTAAATTCTTCCTTATGTTTTCTACAGAAAAATATAGCCAGCTTCTTATACTTTTCCTCCTAGGCAACACATTTATCATCCTGAGTTTGTTGTGGTTCTTACGTGTAATAATAAAAATAAATATTATATTATGTTATGTATATTTAAATCTTAAACATGCGGTGGATGTATTTTAGGAAATTGAATATAAATATAATTGAGATTCAGAACTGGAAGGAATATTAACAGTACTCTAGTTTGATCCCTTCATTAAATATTTTCATTATGGAAAATCTCAATCTACATACAAGTAGAGAGACTGAAATACTGAGATCACTTCCAACAGTTACTGAGATTTTACGAATACTGTCTGTCGTCTTACCCTCTCACTCCCCCTCCCTGTTTCCTCCCTCTGTCTTCCCCCTCCCCTGTTACAGTTTTTTTTTTTGTTTCTTTTTTTGCGGTGCTATGTGGCCTGCTTGCAGGATCTTAGTTTCCTGACCAGGGATTGAACTCCAGCCCCCAGGAGAAAGTGTGGAATCCTAACCACTGGACTGCCAGGGAAATTCCCACGCCCCAACCCCTGCTATAGTATTGGAAAAAAAAAAATCCTAGACCTCATACTGTGCTCATAAATGCTCTGGTATATATATCTAACAGAAAAGGCTTTAAAAAAATACAACCACCATGCTGTTACCATAGCTAACACAATCGACAGTGGTTGCCTAATATTTAATACCAGTCAGTGTTCAGATTTCCCTGATGTCTCACACATGTCATTGTGTATTTTTTCATTGAACCAGGACTGAAACAAGGTCCGGTACTGCATTTAGAGAACATTGACTATTAAGTCCCTGAATTTCAAACCTTTTCCTGTTATCTTTTAGTGCCATTTATTTATCAAAGACAAATTGGCACTTGTTTTAACCAGAGCTGAATTTCATTAAGTTTTATTCTGTCCTTTGTGGTCTTCTCTCACCCGTGTTTCCCATGAACTGCTTGTTAGATACGTAGACTTGCTGAGATTCAAGTTGTTTTATGGAGAAAGGGTCGGAATTCTTCCTAGTTGGTGCTCTGTGTTTCCTGAAGGAAAATGCATATAACATGCATTATAAGCATCACAGGAAGATGCATATAATAATGTCTGGTTGGTGATAGTGTGATTGGTCACTAGCTTCAAGTGCTGTCAACACTATGATTTTGAACTTCTTCATCACTCTTAAGAGTTGTAGCCTCTATCGATGATCGGTGCCTAGTGGCATAGTCCTTCAGTGTTCCCAAAATGATACTTTTTTTTCTTTCTATAATTCTTTTCTCATTTACAGCTGGTATTAGAACTTTCCCATCTCAGCTAATTGGTTATCCAAAAATACAGTGTGTTTAGCAAAGGCAGGATGAATGATTATCCACCTTTGTAGACCAATATTCAGAATAACACATTGTGCATTAGTAGTCTTAATTCTGTCCAGTGAGATTTTTTTTTTGTATGAAGAAATTACGGATCTACATATGTATGTTTGGATATTTCAGGCTTCTGTAGGCATTAGTCTTTTGGACTGAGATGGAACTCAAGAGCCCGTTCAAGTTTGCTCTTTTCTCCTTTCTGCGTGACCCGATTATTGTCTCTGATAACTTAGTTGCTTTCTGTCAACAAGATTTCACTATTCTTGGGAATAGTCAGCCTTTAGTTCTGAAGTCAGTTCTACAGGAAACTGTATTTAATTTTAGCTGACCGTGGTGCTTAGAGAGCACAGTCCAGGTCTGGGTGTCACTGATGCTGGGATTGTCGTTTTTTCTAGCTAGGAATTGTTCATAAAGAGAAAAATCACAAGTTCAGTTGTACCTGTACTTTCAGTTCACAACTTTTCTGTTTAAAAATTCCAGTGCTCTTGTTAGAGGCTGAAAACCTTAATTGCTCATGACATCAATACACTTATCTTCTTTTACAGATAGTTGAGAATAAATGGTTTAAAAGTAATAACCATATTATTAGTAACAGTAAAATTAAAAAGTGCTGTTTAAGTTACTATTATTATTTTTTGGTCCATGGGATACAATCTACAGACAGAAACTATGTTTTCAGATCAATTCAAATAATCTTGTCACCAATTTGATATATAATTATATATTTTTTCCTTTTGTGTTACATATTTTGGGATTATAGACTCAGGGATTGCTTTGTGCGTGGTTTTTGGATTAAAGATGGTAATACTCTTTTTACTGAAGTGTTACAAATATACAGAAATGTGCACAAAACATAAATTTCATGCTCAGTGAATTGTTGCAAAGTGGAAACCCAGGAAACTGCCCCTGGTTCAAGAAACAGAACCTTGCCAGCGTGCCAGGAGATCCTTTGGGCCTGATCTTGATCGCTAATCTCTCCCTTTGCCCTGAAGGTGACTGCTGCCGTACCTTCTGATGCTGTGATTACTTTGCCTGTTACTGAGTTATATTCAAATCGAATCACACAGCACATGGCCTCTGGCTTCTTCTGTTTCATGTCATGTTTGTGAAATTCACCCTCATTTTGGGGTGTCTGTGACTCCCTTCCATTACACCGTCACACCACTGGTGATGTACATTCGGATTGTTTGCCATGTGTGGCTATTACAGGTAAATCTTGTAAAAACATTCTGATGCACTCATATGAGCCTTCTGTTGCATAAACCTAGGCGTTAGAATTGCTAGGTCATAGGATATGTGTGTGTTCAACTTCACAGGGTCATTTAAACTGTTTTCCGAAACAGTTGTACAGCCTTAAAATCCTTCCACCAGTGAGAGAGGCTTTTCAATGCTCTGTGTTCTCATTAATACTTGGCTTTGGTATAAAATCATGGTAAATTAGCATCTAACAAGTTCTTTATTTTTAGCATATTTTTTAACATGAATGAGTGTTGAATTTGATTCTGTGATGTCTATAGAGGTGATTGTATGGGTTTTATTCCTATCTCTATTAATAGGTAGGTTATGTCAGTGGCAGTCCTAAAATTAAACCACCCTAGCATCTTTAGAAGGCCTTCCACTCGTGATGTATTAACATCTTTATAATAATCTATTGCATTCTTTTTGCTCGTATTTTTTCTGGATTTCTCTCCCCATTGTTTCCCCCCCATGACACTAAGTTCTTGAAAAGTCTAATAAGTGAGTTGCCTTGTGCAATGTTCATATTTGTCTATTTGCTTTCTCGTGTTCTCATTAAATTTGATTCTCTAGTCCCACCGTTTCCTATAAATTTTAAGTTAGGTCTAGAGAATTGATGGATTCCAGTTAAATTCTTTTTAGAAATACTATATCATAGATGATGTTGGGTCCTTCGTATTTCATTCGTGTCAGGAAACATATGGTGTTTGAACTTACTAGGATCATTTGATTTAAGAGGTGATGCCAGATATCTCCTTTGCAGGGTCACTTTCACTGCCAAGTTGAGTGTACAGTAAGAAAATACCTTAAAGACTTACATGAATTGTAACTCTCTTGTGTTAACCTTTTTCTAAATTAAAACTCATAATTTTAGTTCATGACATGCTAATCAGTGTACTGTCACTAATTCCCATTGTGTTTTTCTCTCCTTTTCAGCAGAGTAATTCACTTAGTTCATTGTGTATGCAACTGTATTATTGCTGTTACTGTTTGAAAATTCATCCAGCTTTCAAATTTATTTTACTTTTTATGTCCTAATTTTTTTTGATAGGATAATCATTATTTTATGAATTCTTAACTTAAGGGTATTGACTCTCTGTTATTCAGCTTTCTACTGAATTGGTTTTAGGCTTTTTTTTTTTTTTTTTAAGCTTTTTGTTTTGTATTGGAGTATAGCTAATTAACAATGTTGTGATAGCTTGAGGCGGACAGCAGAGGGACTCAGCCAGACATATCCATGTATCCATTCTCCCTGAAAATGCCCTCCCAAGCAGGCTGCCACATAACATAGAGCCGAATTCCCTGTGGTTTTAGATTTGAATTTTATGTGAAGCGGTAGATACACAGTGATATGGAGCATTATCCAGCTTCGTTCTCTCTGAACGTTGTGTGCCTGTGGGACTCTAAACGCAGGACATGATGAACTGTATTTATGGACAGTTGACTGTTCCGGCATCTATCTTGCAGGTTGTGGTATAGCGTGTCCGCTTTAGGCTCTTGCTCTCTGTTATGCTGCACAGTTGCACCACTACCCTGGTGCCTTGCATGCTGTAGCTTTTCATCACTGAAACAACTGCACACAGTGAGCTCTGTCATGGTCCTTATTTCCCACAATCCTCATTTCCAACGTATCACTTTTTGGAAGAACAAATGATACTTGTTCCACTTTGCGGGATGTACATGTTTCATGTTACATAAATGAAGTTATTTTTACCTAGAGTTTTCCCCATGTACTGTCTATTATACTTTTTTTTTCTACTTATAAAATAACATGTTTTTCGAACTATGACAACTTAGCTACTTAGATTACTTGGAAATCCTCCCACAGCAGCAAAACAAAAAAAAATCTAGAAATCAGGATAAAATGTAACAGAGACTTTTAAAATACTTAGTTGGATGTCTGGGAAAGTAAGGGAAATTCACACAAGTCAGAAACAGAGCTGAAATGTGAATTGGTAAGACTGAGGCTCTCTGAGGCAGGGTCGGGTGGCAGTTACTGTTGTTGAGTTTTGAGATCTTGTGGAACTTGATAATAGAAGTTGAGGCCTTAGGTTGCCCAGCAGCAGTTAGTTGGAACTAAGGCTCTTGAAGAGCTACACCTGTAGGAAGAAGGGGAATTTTCAGGGATAATGAGAAAAGGAGATATCTCCCAGTTATCTGCACTGGGAGATATCAGGGAAGCTTGTTGATTTTATCTTTAGCTCTAGAAAAGTTTAAAGTTTTTATATAAGTTTGTAACCAGAGTTTTTTTGGTTTTATTACTGTTCGGAGTATGCATTTACACTTCTTCCCAGGTGAGAAACTGACATAAAAGTCAGACCTGGGTTGGGGTTGGGGTTCTGGTAATGGATGAGAAGCTTCTGCCAATAATGATAAGGAATCTAGACAGAATATAAAACGGAAGTAGGTAAAAGGTGGAGGGGACGCCCAGCTTGGAAGAAAGGAAGCTGACCGTGTGACCTGTTTTCAACTGGCTTATCCTCGGGCCTTTGCTCCAAGGAGAACCCAGCAGTCTTCCTAGGTCAAGGGACTGAATCCCAGTTCCTAACTTGGTGGGACTTGATCGCCAAACTCTTAAATCCCCAGCTCTGGGCAATTGTTGAAATTTCTGACCTCTCACCCTACTGCTTTCTGCTGGGCTCCAGGGAGTGTCACTCAACACACAAACACACAGCCTCCAAGTTAGCTGGAGACTTCAGAAAATTTTGGAAAATTTCCAACAATTATCTCATCAAACATTTTTTTCTAGCTCATTCTATAGTTTATGTATATGTTATGTTGTATGTATACATTGGATGTGTTTTGTATGTGAAATAGGGTAATGCTGATATAAGGTGAAATGTGATTACTTAACAGATGCTATCATAATCTCAAGAGTATCTAGGAAAAAAGTAAGCAAACAGCTATAGCTAATTTGGTCAGTAGAAGAAATGCAATGCAATTCTGAACTCAGGCAAAAGTTGGGAAAGGAGGATTAAAGGGAGAAAGATCAAATGGGACAAGTAGAAGGTGAATGGCAAGATGATAGACTTAAACCACATCACATGAACAATCACATTAAAGTTCAGTGGCCTAGATACTTCATTTAAAAGGCACAAGTTGTCATACTGGATTAAAAGGAGAAACCTAGCTATATGAAGCTTACATAGGACATACTTTAAATATGAAGATAGACTAAAACATGGGAAAAGATATACCATAGAAACACTACCAATAAGAAAGCTGCATGGCTATGTTAATAAAAAGATAGGTACTGAGGGAGTAACACTAGAGATAGAGATAGGTGTTTCATAATTAAAGTTTCAATGCATTTTGTTGTTGTTTGAGTTGCAAAGTTGTGTCCCACTCTTTTGAGACCCCATGGACTGTAGCCTGCCAGGCTCCTCTGTCCATGGCATTTTCCTGGCAAAAATACTGGAGTAGGTTGCCATTTCCTTCTCCAGAGGATCTTCCTGACTCAGGGATTGAACCTGTGTCTCCTGCATTGGCAGGCGAATTCATTTTTATCATGTATACTATCATGTAAGAATTGAATCGCCAGTCTATGTCTGACGCAGGATACAGCATGCTTGGGGCTGGTGCATGGGGATGACCCACAGAGGTGTTATGGGGAGGGAGGTGGGAGGGGGGTTCATGTTTGGGAACTCATGTAAGAATTAAAGATTTTAAAATTAAAAAAAAAAATAAAAAATTTGAATCGGAGGATAGTTACTTGACAATATAGTAATGGTTTCTGCCGTACAGCAGCATGAATCAGCCATAGGTATGCATCTGTCCCCTCCTTCTTAAACCTTCTTCCCCACCCCATCCCTCTTGGTTGTCACAGAGCACTAACTTTGGGTTCCCTCTGTCATACAGAAAATCCCCACTGTCTGTGTACTTTACACATGATAATGTTTATGTTTCAGTGCTGCTCTCTCAAATCATCCCACCTTCTCTCCCCCTCACTGTGTCCATAAGTCTGTTCTCGGTGTCTGCATCTCCACTGCTGCCCTGTAGATGGGTTCATCAATACTATCTTTCTAGACTCCATATATATGTGTTAATATACAGTATTTGTCTTTCTCTTTCTGACTTACTGCACTTTGTATAATAGGCTCTAGGTTTGTCCACCTCATTAGAACCGACTCAAATGCATTCCTTTTTATACCTGAGTAATATTCCATGGTGTATATGACTGCAGCTTCTTTACCCATTCATCTGTTGATGGACGTCTAGGTTGCTTCTGTGTCCCAGCTATTGTAAAGAGTGCTGCAGTGAATACTGGAGTACGTTTCTTTTTCAGTTATGATTTCCTCAAGGTGTATGCCTAGTAGTGGGATTGCTGGGTCATATGGTAAGTTTTATTCCTAGTTTTTTAAGGAACCTCCATGCTGTTCTCCATAGTGGCTGTATCAATTTACATCCCCACCAACAGTGTAAGAGGCTTCCGTCTTCTCCACATCCTCTCCAACATATACTGTTTGTAGATTTTTTGATGATGGCCATTCTGATCCATGTGAGGTGATATCTCATTGTCGTTTTGATTTGCATTTCTCTAATAACATGACAGAGGATGAGATGGCTGGATGGCATCACCAACTCGATGGACATGAGTTTGAGTGAACTCCGGGAGTTGGTGATGGACAGGGAGGCCTGGCGTGCTGCAGTCCATGGGGTCGTGAAGAGTCAGACACGACTGAGCGACTGAACTGAATAACAAGCGATGTTGGTTGTCTTTTCATGTGTTTATTAGCCATCCATATGTCTTCTTTGGAGAAATGTCTGTTTAAGTCTTCTGCCCATTTTCTGATTGGGTGGTTTGTTTTTCTGGTATTGAGCTTGTGTATTTTGGAGATTAGTTCTTTGTCAGTTCTTTCATTTGCCATTTTGCCTCTTATTCTGAGGGTTGTCTTTTCACTTTGCTTATGGTTTCCTTAGTTGTGCAAAAGCTTTTAATTAGGTCCCATTTGTTTGTTTTTGTTTTTATTTCCATTACTCTAGGAGGTGGGTCATAGAGGATCTTGCTGTGGTTTATGACAAAGAGGGTTCTGCCTATGTTTTTCTCTTAAGTTTTATAGTTTCTGATCTTACATTTAGGTCTTTAATCCATTTTGAGTTTGTGTGTGTGTGTGTGTGTGTGGGTGTGGGTGTGGGTGTGGTGTTAGAAAGTGTTCTAATTTTATTCTTTCACACGTAGTTGCCCAGTTTTCCCAGCATCACTTATTGAAGAGATTGTCTTTTCTCTGTTGTGTATCTTTGCCTGCTTTGTCAAAGGCAAGGTGACCATAAGTGCGTGGATTTATCTCCAGGCTTTCTCTCTTGTTCCATTGGTCTATATTTCTGTTTTTGTGCAAGTACCATACTGTCTTAATAACTGTAGCTTTGTAGTAAAGTCTGAAGTCAGAAAGGTTGATTCCTCCAGCTCCATTCTTTCTCAGAATTGCTTTGGCTATTTGGGGTCTTTTGTGTTTCTATACAAATTGTGAAATTATTTGTTCTAGTTCTGTGAAAAATACCGTTGGTAGTTTGGGGATTATTGCATTGAATCTACTGATTGCTTTGGATAGTGTAGTCATTTTCATAGTATTCATTCTTCCAATCCAAGAACATGGTATATCTCTTCATCTATTTGTGTCATCTCTAATTTCTTTCATCAGTGTCTTATAAAAATCCTCAACAAAATCTAGCAAACAGAATCCAACAACACATTAAAAAGATCATACATCATGATCAAACGGGCTTTATCTCAGGGATGCAAGGATTCTTCAATATATGCAAGTCAGTCAGTGTGACATACCATATCAACAAACTGAAAAATAAAAACCATATGGTCACGTTTATAATAAAAAGTTTCTCCAGAAAGTAGGCATAGAAGGAACATGTGTCAACATATTCTTAATCATGAAAAATTGAAAGCATTTCCTCTAAAATCAGGACCAAGACAAGGGTGCCTACTCTCGCCACTGTTATTCAGCATAGTTTTCGAAGTTCTAGCCACAGCAATCAGATAAGAAAAAGAAAGAAAAGGAATCCAGTTTGGAAAAGAAGTAAAACTCTCACAGTTTGAAGATGACATATTCTTTACATAGAAAACCCTAAAGATGCCACCAAAAAATTATTAGCGCTAATCAGTGAATATAGTAAAATTGCAGGATATAAAATTTAATACACAGAAATCCCTTGCATTCCTATACATTAGCAGTGAAAAGTCAGAGAAACTAAGGAAACAGTTCCTTTCACCACTGCAACAAAATTGAATAGTCAGGAATGAACTAACCTATGGAGACAAAGGACCTCTGTGGGAGCTGCATTCTTTACCACTGAGCCACCAGGGAGGCTCCTTCAGTGCATTAGGAATTTATATGTACAACCCTGAATTTGTATGTACCAACTATGAGCACTTTAAAATAAAGGGAAAATTGACAGAACTAAAAGGAGAAGTAGACAAATATGTTACTAAATATGTTAAAAATTGAATGTTTTTTAAACAGGCAAGAAAAAAAGAACATACTGATAGAAGATTTGAATGATATGAATGAAATTGAATTAATTGACATTTATAGAATACTAATTCAAACAACTGTAAAATACAGTTATTTAAAATGCACACTGAATATTCACTAAGACCGTATTGTCAGCCATAAAACATATCTTAACAAAAGATTAAAATCACTTAGGATATATTCTCTTACAGTGATGGGATGAAATTAGAAGTTAATAAGAGGAAATCTAGAAAATTTCTCAAATGTTTAGAAATTAAGCAAATTACTTCTAAGTATCTGATGTTTGTTTTCTTTATTCATCAGTTTCATGATTTATTTAATTGAAGTATTGCTGGCTCAAAATGCTGTGCTAGTTTCAGATGTTCAGGGCAGTGATTTAGTTACACGTGATAATGATGCTGAAGCTGAAGCTCCAGTACTTGGGCCACCTCATGCGAAGAGTTGACTCATTGGAAAAGACTGTGATGCTGGGAGGGATTGGGGGCAGGAGGAGAAGGGGACGACAGAGGATGAGATGGCTGGATGGCATCGTGGACTCGATGGCTGTGAGTCTGAGTGAACTCCGGGAGATGGTGATGGACAGGGAGGCCTCGCGTGCTGCGATTCATGGGGTCGCGAAGAGTTGGGCACAACTAAGTGACTGAACTGATATAGATCTATTCTTTGTCACATTCTTTTCTCTTATACAAGATATTGAGTATAGCTTCCTATGCTGTATACTAGGTCTTTGTTGCTTATCTATTTTTATAGGAGTGTACATATGCTAGTCCCAGATTCCTAAATTATCCCCTACTCCTTTCCCCTTTGGTAACCATAAGTTTGTTTTCTATTTCTGTGGATCTATTTCTGTTTTGCAAGTAAGTTCATTTGTATCTTTTTAAAAAAAGTTCCACACAGAAGTGGTATCTTATTTGTCTTTGTCTGGCTTGCTTCATGTAGTATGATATTCTCTAGGTTCATCCATGTTGCTGCAAATGCCATTATTTCATTCTTTTTTTATGGCTGAGTAGGTTCCGTTGCGTATATATTTAATCTACTGCATTTTCTTTATCCATTCGTCTGTCGATGGGCATTTAGATTGTCTTCATGTCTTGACTATTGTAAATAGTGTTGCAGTGAACACTATCGGTGTATGTCTTCTCAAATTAGACTTTTCTCCAGATACATGCCCAGGAGTGGATCTTACTGGTGACACTAATTTTAGTTTTTTAAGGAACCTTCGTACTGTTCTTCATAGTGCCTGTACCAGTTTACATTCCCACCAACAGTAACTCATGTGTTAATGAAGATCTCCCAAGAGGATTTATGTAACATTTAAACTTAATGATGAAGGACACCTAACACATCAAGGTTTCTGTGATGCTGTTCAAGTGGTACTAAGAGGGGAGTAATCCACAGCTTTAAGTGCTTGTATGGCAAACAGTAGCTGTGAACAGCCTCATGCATATCAGAATCACTGGGAAGGTTTGTTAAAATGTGGATTGTTGGACCTCCCCTCCAGCGTTTCTCATTCAGTAGGTCTGGAGGAGGGCATGAGCATTTGTGTCTCAGTAAGTTCCCAGAGGACTTTTTAATGTTGTTGGTTCCGGGACTATAGTTTGAAAACCACTATATTGTAAATCAAAAATGTTTTAAGTTCCATTTTAAGAAACTTAGAGGAAATTCAACCCAACTCTATTAAAGGAAATAATAAAAAGTAAGAGCTGAAATCAATGAACTGGAACAGTAAGTATATAAAAGTAAAAACCAATAGTTCAGGTTTTGTTAACTTAAAATTATTAAAACTTATAGCCAAAGGAAAATAAAGAGAAAATGCAAATAAACAATATCAGGACTGAAAGGAAGACAGCAGGGAGAAAACCAAACCTTCAAGGGACAGAGTAACTTCATGCCTGCTTACCTGATGACTTAAATGGTCAGGTTGCCCGAATAACACAACTTTCTGGAACTGATGGAAGAAGACACAAATTTGGAAAACTCTGTGTCTGTGAATACATTAGTAAAAAACCTGCCCCAAACAGCTCTGGGCTTGTATGAGTTCACTGGTGAATTCAGCCCACACCCCCCCGTACAGTGTAATGTACACACACACATATATGTATATGAGTACATACATCGATATTTGTTTGTTTATATTTATACAACATCAGGTTTATGTAGCTTTATGAAAAGGTGCAGGGCAGGCAACACAGCGTGAATGATAATAGGCTGATTGCCTTAAAGGAGAGAATGGATACAATTCACTGTCACAGCAAGAAAGGATTAATCATTGTAGATGGAGTGGAGTTAAGATTTGGTGGTGGAGAATGAGGGATCTTGTATCTAATGGCTTCTGATGATGGAGTACATCAAGGTCACCACTGCAGAAAGGCAGAGAAGATACGGAGCTGTCATCTCAGAATGGTAAGAAAAGAGGGCTCCATAGAAACCAAGTTTGATTTATTTCACCTTAAATTCTTCATCACAGTCTGCCTAGTGGTTGTGTGATATTCTGTGGAAGACAGTTGGGTTTTAATCAAGGGAAGGGTTGAGTCTATTGAGGGGAGGGAGTGGTCACTCCCAAGCCCTCTTGGCTGAGGCCTTGCTGTTTTGTCTTTCTCCCCAGAACCCCGTCTGTAAAGCATGTAAAGACTGTGAGAAAGTGGTGGGCTCATGGGCTTGGATGTTTAAAGAAATATTGCTGAAGGGCTTTGGATAAGGAAGCTTGAGAGAAGCTCTGAGTGGCTGTGAGGGAGTGTTTGAATTGGAGAAGTATTGGAGATACGATGAGGGCTCCAGGTGTGATGGTGCGTCAGCGGCTGATTCAGGGTAGAGGATCAGGGAAGTGAGTGATGAGCTCAAGGGACTGTTGTATGGTCAGGGTTCCAGTGTGTCCTTCACGGAGATGGCCACTTG
The DNA here is from genome assembly GCF_032405125.1 of Capricornis sumatraensis. Lineage (NCBI taxonomy): Eukaryota > Metazoa > Chordata > Mammalia > Artiodactyla > Bovidae > Capricornis > Capricornis sumatraensis. The sequence goes on along the minus strand of NC_091078.1, from coordinate 59,909,296 downwards.
GCTGAAGATGGGGGCAGGAGTACAGGTGGAGAGGACGGTGGTGAGCCAGGAGCCCGTGGCCTCAGTGGACAGGAAGTGTGAGCCGGGGGTCAGTAGCTGAGGGCGCTGAGCTCAAGTCATCATCATGACAGTGTGATGTCATGATGCAAGACTCAGAACCACAGGTCCTTGGTCAAGACCAAGGGTTTGAGATGGTCAGCCGGAGTGAGGAAGACACCAGCCTCACCTCGCCTCAAAGTACACACTTCGATTCCGGCTCAAGATGCTTGCTGCTCAGCAGGGCCACGTGAAGCACAGAGAGACATAGATTTTCCACCGAAATCTCAGGGAGAATGATCTCTGTCTCAATTGGATAAAGTGCTATTGAAATCTGTCCCACAGGAAGGACTCCCTTAAGATCAGTGCTCTGTACGTGAGGGTTTGTGTTACAGCCCACGACAGAGCTCTCAACAAAGTATTGCCCGTGGGGTGAACTCTTGATACATTAACCATGTTTTTGTGAACTTCTTTCTTTCTAAAACCTGCATTGGAGCAGGATTTTCTTGGTGATGGCCATCTGTAGAAATGGTGCTGTGTGTTTCCCTGAGAAACTACTCCTGCCTTGTAGAGTCTGTTCCCCTTCTTGTCAGAGTTACTCAGTGGCCCCGCAGGGCTGTGTCCCTCACTTCGGCCTCCTCAGTGGTTCCTGTGCTGGAGGGCTGGAGGGCGCCATCTTTCACACCAGACACTGTGTGACCATTTCTGGCTTGTGCGAGGCCCCAAGCTGGGACTGGTGTCATGTATAACCCTTCCCCTTATGAGTTTCAGTGAATTTGCCCTTGCACCTCCCTGCTAAACAAACTTCTCTTACCTTTCGGACATCATGAGAGATAAAATGTGTTGAAATTCACAAAGCAGGAGTTGAATCATGTTCATGCCTTTGTGTAGAATGATGTGAAATGTTCTGGGTTTGTTGTATTAAGCCATGATGTTGAAGTTTGTATCATTTGGGGAATTGGCATATTTGAATCAACTTCTGCATACAAATTAAACATCTTACATCAAAGCATATTTAAAAGGCGTGTTTCCTAATTTCTTATAATGATAGAATTCATTTATAATTTCTTACCTGACATCTTGTAGAATGATTTTTAGCTTCTGTGTTTTCTGTCTGACTAATTTTTATGCTCATTTTACCTGGGCTTAATATTTTTAGAGCAGCCATTGTGAGGCTTATATATTTGAATGTGATGCAATTTAGTAATCCTTGGGAACTAGCAAACCATCACATTTAATTTTCTGTTAGATGAAAGAAACATGGGAAGAAAATTGGTGATGGAAAGAATTGCCGAGAATACAACTCATCAGAGCTGATCCCTGAAGCAGAGAAATGCAATTTAAAAATGAGCTTCCGTTGTATTTCCATCTGAGGAGTGTTGAAGAGATGATGTTAAGAATATAGTAACAAGTAAATAATATTAGTTGTGTGTGTGTGTATATATATATATATATATATAGACGTGAGCTTGTTATATATATATATATATATATATATATATATATATATATATATATATATATAAACTATATGTAGCCAGCTCCAAACTACAGTATTGGAGTTATGTCTCTGTGCCATAGCTTTTAAATTATTATATATCAAAAAGATTCAATTTTATTATCAGATAATGGTAACTTGAGTTCTTAGGAAAACATTTATATAGCGAGCATGCATAATTGTGTTCTGCTGTTCCCCAGAAAAAAACAGTCATTTTAACCCTCAACAAATGTATATATGCCAGTTGCACCGCAGGAGATGCTTGCATCAGATGCAGAAGAGGGGACCTGCCACCGTGTGGCTGTGCCTGTGATAGACATCTGGGTTGGTTTCCTCTGCCTGGAGTGGCATCTTCCCCCATCTGTGGCAGGATTAGTCTGTGGTCACCAGAGGAAGGTGAAGAAGAGTGGAAAGGAGGAGTATGCCTCTTATTCTGTTGTGATTGCTAGAAGTCATGACAATACCCCACGCTGGTAAAAAGACATGTATTAGGACAGCATTCCTGTTCTCGTATTGGTAGGCAGGTTCTTGGTGTTGACTTGGCGCCGCCCCCCTTAGCTGCTGCCACATCGTTGCCATTGTGTATGTCATTGCTTGAGCGAGAAAGTGGGCTTCAGGGGCTCTGATGCTGAGATGACATATGGATCCAATGTCCCTGGTGACTCAAATAGTTTTTCCTTTTTTAAAAAAATGAGTATAACTAACTGAAAATTATTATTTTTATTTATTTATGTATTTATTTATTTTAATTTTTATTTTTACTTTATTTTACTTTACAATACTGTATTGGTTTTGCCATACATTGACATGACTCCACCACGGGTGTACATGTGTTCCCAAACATGAACCCCCCTCCCACCTCCCTCCCCATAACATCTCTCTGGGTCATCACTGTGCACCAGCCCCAAGCATGCTGTATCCTGCGTCAGACATAGACTGGCGATTCAATTCTTACATGATAGTATACATGTTACAATGCCATTCTCCCAAATCATCCCACCCTCTCCCTCTCCCTCTGAGTCCAAAAGTCCGTTATACACGTCTGTGTCTTTTTTGCTGTCTTGCATACAGGGTCGTCATTGCCATCTTTCTAAATTCCATATATATGTGTTAGTATACTGTATTGGTGTTTTTCTTTCTGGCTTACTTCACTCTGTATAATCGGCTCCAGTTTCATCCATCTCATCAGAACTGATTCAAATGTATTCTTTTTAACGGCTGAGTAATACTCCATTGTGTATATGTACCACAGCTTTCTTATCCATTCATCTGCTGATGGACATCTAGGTTGTTTCCATGTCCTGGCTATTATAAACAGTGCTGCGATGAACATTGGGGTACATGTGTCTCTTTCAATTCTGGTTTCCTCAGTGTGTATGCCCAGCAGTGGGATTGCTGGGTCATAAGGTAGTTCTATTTGCAATTTTTTAAGGAATCTCCACACTGTTCTCCAAAGTGGCTGTACTAGTTTGCATTCCCACCAACAGTGTAGGAGGGTTCCCTTTTCTCCACACCCTCTCCAGCATTTATTGCTTGTAGACTTTTGGATCGCAGCCATTCTGACTGGTGTGAAGTGGTACCTCATTGTGGTTTTGATTTGCATTTCTCTAATAATGAGTGATGTTGAGCATCTTTTCATGTGTTTGTTAGCCATCCGTATGTCTTCTTTGGAGAAATGTCTATTGAGTTCTTTGGCCCATTTTTTGATTGGGTCATTTATTTTTCTGGAGTTGAGCTGCATAAGTTGCTTGTATATTTTTGAGATTAGTTGTTTGTCAGTTGCTTCATTTGCTATTATTTTCTCCCATTCAGAAGGCTGTCTTTTCACCTTGCTTATATTTTCCTTTGTTGTGCAGAAGCTTTTAATTTTAATTAGATCCCATTTGTTTATTTTTGCTTTTATTTGCAGTATTCTGGGAGGTGGGTCATAGAGGATCCTGCTGTGGTTTATGTTGGAGAGTGTTTTGCCTATGTTCTCCTCTAGGAGTTTTATAGTTTCTGGTCTTACATTTAGATCTTTAATCCATTTTGAGTTTATTTTTGTGTGTGGTGTTAGAAAGTGATCTAGTTTCATTCTTTTACAAGTGGTTGACCAGTTTTCCCAACACCACTTGTTAAAGAGATTTTTACTCGATTGTATATTCTTGCCTCCTTTGTCAAAGATAAAGTGTCCATATGTGTGTGGATTTATCTCTGGGCTTTCTATTTTGTTCCATGGATCTATATGTCTGTCTTTGTGCCAGTACCATACTGTCTTGATGACTGTGGCTTTGTAGTAGAGCCTGAAGTCAGGCAAGTTGATTCCTCCAGTTCCATTCTTCTTTCTCAAGATTGCTTTGGCAATTCGAGGTTTTTTGTATTTCCATACAAATCTTGAAATTATTTGTTCTAGTTCTGTGAAAAATATGGCTGGTAGCTTGATAGGGATTGCATTGAATTTGTAAATTGCTTTGGGTAGTATACTCATTTTCACTATATTGATTCTTCCGATCCATGAACATGGTATATTTCTCCATCTATTAGTGTCCTCTTTGATGTCTTTTATCAGTGTTTTATAGTTTTCTATATGTAGGTCTTTAGTTTCTTTAGGTAGATATATTCCTAAGTATTTTATTCTTTTCGTTGCAATGGTGAATGGAATTGTTTCCTTAATTTCTTTTTCTACTTTCTCATTATTAGTGTATAGGAATGCAAGGGATTTCTGTGTGTTGATTTTATATCCTGCAACTTTACTATATTCATTGATTAGCTCTAGTAATTTTCTGGTGGAGTCTTTAGGGTTTTCTATGTACAGGATCATGTCATCTGCAAACAGTGAGAGTTTTACTTCTTCTTTTCCAATTTGGATTCCTTTTATTTCTTTTTCTGCTCTGATTGCTGTGGCCAAAACTTCCAGAACTAACTGAAAATTATAACCAACAGTTTGTGAAGGCCTAAAAGGCTGTTGCTCCAAGTGAAACCTGACAACCTATTCATTGGTCTAAGTGTACAATATTGCTGTTCTGGTGTTCTTTTCCAAGGAGGAGAGGATGAATCCAGCTGTTGGGGTGGACCTGTCACTTTTCCAAAAATTATTTATTTGGCTTCACTGGGTCTTGGTTGCGGCCTGTGGGATCTACTTCCCTGACCAGAGATCAAGCCCAGGCCCCCTGCATTGGGAGCATGGAGTCTTCACTGCTGGACCACCAGGGAAGTCCCTGACGTTTTCCATATTAATTGGTTTCACAAAGCAGTATAAAAAACTAGGAAGCAAAGATTTTCAAAGGTAACTGTCACTCATTCTCCAACTGGTGGCTCACTCAAATTGGGGCAATTCATTCATGGTTTATTTACAAAAGGATGATGAGTACAATGGATGACACAATTTTCAGGGTTGGTAATAGAATTGTTCTCACCTTTTGGCCCTGAAGCTGGATTTAGAAAAGGCAGAGGAACCAGAGATCAAATTGCCAACATTCACTGGATCATCAAAAAAGCAAGAGAGTTCCAGAAAAACATCTACTTCTGCTTTATTGACTATGCCAAAGCCTTTGACTGTGTGAATCACAACAAACTGTGGAAAATTCTGAAAGAGATGGGAATATCAGACCACCTGACCTGCCTCTTGAGAAACCTGTATGCAGGTCAGGAAGCAACAATTAGAACTGGACATGGAACAACAGACTGGTTCCAAATAGGAAAAGCAGTACGTCAAGGCTGTATTGTCACCCTGCTTATTTAACTTATATGCAGAGTACATCATGTGAAATACCGAGTTGGATGAAACAAGCTGGAATCAAGATTGCTGGGAGAAATATCAATAACCTCAGATATGCAGATGACACCACCCTTATAGCAGAAAGTGAAGAACTAAAGAGCCTCTTGATGAAAGTGAGAAGAGAGTGAAAAAGTTGGCTTAAAACCCAACATTCAGAAAACTAAGGTCATGACATCAAGCCTCCCATCACTTCATGGCAAATAGATGGAGAAACAATGAAAACAGTGAGAGAGTTTATTTTTGGGGGCTCCAAAATCACTGCAGATGGTGACTGCAGCCATGAAATTAAAAGACATTTGCTTCTTGGAAGAAAAGCTATGCCCAACCTAGATAGCATATTAAAAAGCAAAGATGTTTCTTTGCCAACAAAGGTCCATCTAGTCAAGGCTATGGTTTTTCTTCTGGTCATGTATGGATGTGAGAGTTGGACCATAAAGAAAGCTGAGTGCCGAAGAATTGATGCTTTTGAACTGTGGTGTTGGAGAAGACTTGAGAGTCCCTTGGACTGCAAGGAGATCCAATCAGTCCATTCTAAAGGAAATCAGTCCTGAATATTCATTGGAAGGATTGATGCTGAAGCTGAAATTCCAATGTTTTGGCCACCTGATGTGAAGAACTGACTCATTGGAGAAGACCCTGATGCTGGAAAAGACCGAAAAGCAGGAGGAGAAGGGGACAACAGAGGATGAGATGGTTGGATGGCATCACTGACTCAATGGACATGAGTTTGAGTAAGCTCTGTGAGTCGGTGCTGTACAGGAAGCCTGGCGTGCTGCTGTCCATGGGGTTGCAAAGAGTTGGACATGACTGAGCAACTGAACTGAACTTTGGCCCCCAAAATAAAAGAAAAAAGAGTAAGTGGGTTGGAATGGATGTGGTTCCTGGAACCCTGAAGGAGCTGCGATTGGGAGACTGGTAGAAAGGGGTAGGACCATCGACAGTGGAGTGGGTGCAAGTGCTGGGGTGGGAATGACTCACCTCTCCCTGCAGAGGCCTCTCTCCCAGTGAGGGCACAGTGTGGTCCCTCCATGGTCAGAGGCTCCCAGTGTAAGCAGTCTGCTGCTGGCTTGCAGGCTGGGCCCTCCAGGAACCAGAGCGCTCTCAAGGCTGTGTTGGCCTCTGTTCATGGCAGGTGGCCCCTCAACCATGGCAGCAGTCAAGTTAGCCTTGGTGAGCGAAAGTCCGTGCTGTTGAGCCCCTGTGCTGCCTCCATCCTTGCCTCCATGTTCTTTGTACACAGTCTTGTTGAGTGAGGACCTGTGCTAGCGAAGGACGCTGCCTGGCGTCCCCAGGATAGGTCTGATCCTCCAGCTGTTGGGTAACGCCCTCTTGCGGCCATTTATGTGAATGGGTCATGAATGTCTCCACTCTGTTCCCATTCCAGGAGCCTGTCTGTACCTGTTTCTCCTCCAGACTTTTTTTTAAAATTTATTTTTAGTACAGTGGTGTTCTTTTCAAGTTTTTGACCCCCTGGCAAGCCAGTTGAAAGTTGCTCAGTTGTGTCCGACTCTGTGAGACCCCATAAACCATACAGTCCATGGAATTCTCCAGGCCAGAAAACTGAAGCGTTTCCCTTCTCCAGTGGATCTTCCCAACCCAGGGATCAAACCCAGGTCTCCCACATTGCGGGTGGATTCTTTACTAACTGAGCCACAAGGGAAGCCCAGGAATACTGGAGTAGGTAGCCTGTCCCTTCTCCTGTGGATCTTTCTGACCCAGGAATCGAACCAGGGTCTCCTGCATTACAGGTGAATTTGTTACCAGCTGAGCTATCAGGCAAGCCCTGCTAGCTCAGCTACTCCTGGGTCGGTGTCGATGCATCGCTGCGTCTGTCTCTCTCCAGGCAGTGCATGTAGATTTATCATAAACAGGCCTGCCCACTGTGGGTGGGGTTGCAGCGAAGTGGCCTTCTGCTCTCTGCTGGTGCTGGCGGGCCATGGAGACCCATGTGTGCACCAGGTCTGTCTGTGCTTCTCCTGGAAAGGAGACATAAAGCTTGATAGGGAGTCACGGGGGCGGGCTGAGGAAGGGAGAGGCGCTGAGTGGTGACAGCAGGTACTAGGGAGTCGGAGCCGCCTGCCTATCGAACGTGGGTAAGGGAGTCTGCGTGGGTTGGAGTCATGCATACCATTTCAGTTTTAAAACGCTATTGTGCATAACCAATTTTATGGTGGCCTCTGATTCATGATGGTCGGATCAGGTACCATAGTCTTCCAGAGATAGGCGTTAAGTCTCAGCCAGGGCCCAGTAAGGAGCCGGATGCTGCTTTTCAAATGGAGATTGGCAGAGGGTAGGGTAAGACCGTATTGCAAAATCTGAGGGGCCTGGGTTCTGACTCTGCCACAGGCTTTTTGTAGTGTTCCTTTCTGCCACAGACTGTTCTGACAGCCTGTGCTGCATCTGGCAGACCAGCTTGGACCTGCTGCAGAATTTTCTCTTGGGCCCCTCTCAAAACTGGCAGCCTTGTCAGTGATCACTAAATGGGTTGGCACCCCTAAATCCAGACAGGCCCACTAGTCGTGGGACCTCATAATCTTGGTGGGTAGTGCCAGGGGCAGCAAATTCCCTCTCACTTTAGAAGGAACGTGATCATATGCTCCAGGAGGGCCCCTGGGAACTTGAGCGGTGTTACTAGACCGTGAACTTTTTGAAGGCTTTATCTCCTACCCTCTGGCATGCAGATTCAGAGTGCTGCTCACCAGATCCAGTTAGCATCAGGTCCTTAGTGTAACAGAGCAGCATGGTGTCCTGCAGAGTATCAAGATGGTCAGAGTCTGTATTGTGACAGAATGGGTGACTTGACTTATGCAGGGGCAATTCAGCAAGTAGAAACTACTTCTGATTTTTTTTTTTAAACTGATTGGAATAAAAAAGAGAGCCATACAAGGTGCCAGGAACTGTGTTGATTTGCTTCTGTAAAGATGCCACATTTGAAATCGACTCTGCAGCTACAATTGGCATCATCATCTCATTAAATCTGTAAAACCAGTAGTCACTGTCCACGATCCATGTGGCTTCTGCACTGGCCCGACAGGCAAGTTCAGTGGGCACGTTGGTAGAAATCCCTGCCTCGGCTCCTTCCTTGCCTTTTGTGGCAGTGATCCCTAATCGTCAGTCTCCATGGACATGATTTGCTTTGGGTTTACTGTCATTGAGTGGACAGGCGGGGTAGGTGTTCTTCTGCTTTGATCCTTCCTACTCTAAATAGGGATCTGCTGTGAGCATCCTACTAATTACTTGGTATCTGTGGTCACTGTATGTTCCCGGGCTGGGAAAGTAACCAGAGCTGGGTGTCTGGGATCACGGGACAGATGTAAGGTGGATTTGGCTAAGACTCCATGTTAGCCCCCGACCCTTAATGAGCTCTTGCTCTGACTCTTGGACTGTGGTGGCAGCTTAGGTCTCCGGAGATCAGCCCTCATTCAGAAACAGTACCTAGTGCGTTCAGAGGGTCTGGGTGTTTTCCTTTCTCCAGTGCTCGGTCACATGGTCAAGGGCTGTGGACCCTCTGGGGGATGAAAGTGTTGGGACAGATTGACATCATTTACCTGTGGCCAGTTTGTAGGGGTCTCTTTCAAGGGGACCTTCAGCTTAGTCAAGGAGCTCTGGGTCTGTGACCCAGCTTGGCTGTGGGATCTGGATAAGAGGCTGTGAGTCCTTGATACGGGGACTTCTGTTGGGTCTCTGCCCAGTAGGCCTAGAAATGTTCTTATTCTGTGTCAAGCATCAGTTTTTGTTGTTCACTTGCTAAGTTGTGCCTGACTCTTTTGCAACCCCATGGACTGTAGCCCACCAAGGATTTCCCAGGTAAGAAAACTGGAGGAGGTTGCCATTTCCTCAAGGGGATCTTCCTGATTTGGGGATTGAACCTGTGTCTTCTGCATTGGCAGGCAGTTTTTTTTTTTTTTTTTCACTGCTGGGCCACCTGGGAAGCCCAAGCTTAGTAGGCTGATTTGACGTTCAGTTTACCACTGTCTTAGACTCTAGTGGGTCAGAATACTCCGATCACCAAAATGCCACATGACTCGCCGGCATTTGTGTAGTTAAGAGCTGCCATTGGTCTTTGCTGTCCCTAAATCCCGTTGCTCCCTCTGTGATCAGAGAACTGAGCTCCACGGTCAGTGTTTCTCACTGTCGGCTCTGACCTGTCAAGAGTTCCACTGCAAGGCTGCTCAGGGGTGCTGGTGCCCCCCTCACAAGGCTTGTTTCTCAGATACTCCCTGGAGGGGTGGTTTAGTGGGTGGCTGGGCAGGTTAGGTTGCCCTTTGCAGAACCACTCCAGCATTTCCAGTTCCCTGCGCTTCTCCTGACTCTGTCCTCTGCAGCAGTGGTTCTCAGCTTGGGTAGCACATTAGAATTCCAGGGGCTTTAAAAATTCTGATGTCCAGGCCATGCCCCAGACCAGTTAAACCAGAATCTCTGGAGTTGGATGCAGAAAGCTGTAGTTGTTAAAGCTTCACAGGTGATTTCAGTGTGCAGGCACTAGAGTTCCACAGTAGTCATTCTCAAAGCATGGTTTAGCCATCAGCATCACTTGGCAACTTGTTGGAGCTGCAGATTCTTAGGGCATGGCCCAGCATTCTGTGTTTTTACAGGCTCGTAGTGATTCTGATGCACACTCAAATTTGAGAGTCACCACTCTGCTCTATGGGCTTCCCTGGTCGCTCAGCTGGTGAAGAAAACGCCTGTGATGCAGGAGGCCTGGGTTCGATTCCTGGGTCAGGAAGATCCCCTGGAGAAGGGTTAGGCTACCCACTCCAGTATTCTTGGGCTTCCCTGGTAGCTCAGATGGTAAAGAATCCACCTGCAGTGTGGGAAACCTGGGTTTGATCCCTGGGTTGGGAATATCCCCTGGAGAAGGGCATGGCAACCCACTCCAGTCTTCTTGCCTGAAGAATTCCATGGACAGAGAAGGCTGGTGGGCTATAGTCCATGGGGTTGCAAAGAGTCAGACATGACTGAGCAAATTCACTTGCTGTATGCTGGCAAAATCATAGTATTTTGACCTCATCAATTACAGGCCATCGTTAAGGCCATGTTTTAATTGTCAGGCTAGCAAACTCCTAAGTGTTTGAATCTCTAGACTCCCTGGCAAGAAGCATTGTCAATGTGACCTGGATACCTGCTTTCGAGGCCTGGGTTGATTCTCAGGGAAGATTATTTTTTCCATTTGCTTCATTCAGTGCCAAGGTCTCAAGATTCCTTACTGCCCTCTCTTGCAGGTTGGTTCATTTCTTACTCATACATCATTGGGATCCCAACTTAATGTGAATGGTCTCCTAAGTGATAACACCACACTCTGGGCAAGCCCTGGAGTTTGTCACTTGTTCCATTTCATAAGGTCATTTCAAGGTCACAATGATTGATCGCATGCCTGCAGGGTTAAAGTATCTTGAATGCTTACCTGTTTTCTTATTTTCCTGTTTTCTCTCTGCTGGCATATTTTCCAAGTTTCAGTCTTTGACATTCCCATAGCTGCCAGTTCAGCTGTGCAGTTTATAAAGACATTAAAAAATATTTTATCTAGCATTTTAAAATTATTTTTAGTGGGAGGAATATTTAGGACATCTTGCCTGCCATCTGCCAGAGACGGGCAAAAGAATTTTAATGATTAATCTGGTTTCAAACTGCAGATTTATTACAGATTTATGGCAATTTGACACCCAATTTCCTAACCTGCAGGGCAGGATTTATCAGTATACTTCTCATTCACAGCTTTTCTGGTGATTGGTGCTTCACAGCTCTGGTGTCAGATCCATGATACAAGTGTTGATGGCAGATCTTAGCGGTGACACAAATGATCTTCTTCTCCCCTAAGATATGGGTGCAGTTGTTTACTGACTGTCTTGTTTTGTCAGTAATTATTTTAAGGTACAAAAATTTTGTCATTACTATGTATGACCAAAGTGGTCTGTCTGAATTGGATGATTAGAATTCTGCCTTAGTTGGGGTGTGACTAGCTGATACCGTGGTAATGGCAACCATCAAAACCTCCGAGGCTTTAGAACTCTCTTGCTGTTGGCCTGGGTGCCCTGAGGGCAGCTGACGTCGGAGCCCCAGCTGCTTGCAGTTCATCTCCATCCAGCAGGTGTGCTCACGTTTCCTGGGACATGGGAATAGCGTAGAGGAAATTGCCTATGGATTCCTGGGTCGGAAAGATCCCCTGGAGGAGGGCATGGCAACCCACTCCAGTATTCTTGCCTAGAGAATTCCATGGACAGAGGATCCTGGCAGGCTACAGTCCACAGGGTCGCAAAAAGTTGGACACAACTGAAACGATTTAGTACACACACATGTACACCCCTCATTTCTACTTTCAGCCAGTTGGTTAGAGTTAGTCACATGGTCCCATCCCACTTCAGGGGAGCTGGGAAATATTTTCATGTGTCCAGGAAGGGAGAGGAACTGTACGGCACAAGTACTGTTTACCGCTTCTGCAGATTGACTGCCTAATTTGATCATAAACGGTGTTGATTAGGGGAAACGAGCAAGGTCAGAGACTCCAAGAGAAGGATTAGAGCAGTCAGGGCCTGGCGGCTCCAGAGGGCCTTTGGAGTCTTGCTTGGAGCCACTGCTAGTAACCTTCAGCTCTTGGTTTATTCTGTGTCACTCCACTCAAGGTTCAGGTTTCTGAGCAGGAGCCTTGCTGGCTGTTTAGGTTGTGGCCTCTTCTTTTTTTTTTTTTTTAATTTTGAATAAAACTCTGATTTATTATTTTATTTTTAAAAGACCTCTGATTTTGAGGTAATTAACACAAAATTTTATTCTCTGATAAGATATAAAGAACAAAAAGAAATCCGCTAGTGATGTAGTTTATTTTTTAAACATTTTTATTGAAGTATAGTTGATATACAATGTTGTGTTTTCAGGTGTATTTCAAAGTGAATCAGTTATACACATATGTATATCCACTTTTTTAAAGATTCTTTTTCCATACGGGTCATTACAGAGTATTGAGTAGAGTTTCTTGTGCTATACAATAGTTTCTTATTAGTTATCTGTTTTATGTATCAGTTCAGTTCAGTCGCTCAGTCGTGTCTGCCTCTTTGCGACCCCATGAATCGCAGCACGCCAGGCCTCCCTGTCCATCACCAACTCCGGGAGTTCACTCAGACTCACATCCATCGAGTCAGTGATGCCATCCAGCCATCTCATCCTGGGTCGTCCCCTTCTCCTCCTGCCCCAATCCCTCCCAGCATCAGAGTCTCTTCCAATGAGTCAACTCTTCCCATGAGGTGGCCAAAGTACTGGAGTTTCAGCTTTAGCATCATTCCTTCCAAAGAACACCCAGGACCGATCTCCTTCAGAATGGACTGGTTGGATCTCCTTGCAGTCCAAGGGACTCTCAAGAGTCTTCTCCAACACCACAGTTCAAAAGCATCAATTCTTTGGCACTCAGCTTTCTTCACAGTCCAACTTTCACATCCATACACGACCACTGGAAAAACCATAGCCTTGACTAGACGGACCTTTGTTGGCAAAGTAATGTCACTGCTTTTGAATATGCTATCTAGGTTGGTCATAACTTTCCTTCCAAGGAGTAAGCGTCTTTTAATTTCATGGCTGCAATCACCATCTGCAGTGATTTTGGAGTCCCCCAAAATAAAGTCAGCCACTGTTTCCACTGTTTCCCCATCTATGTCCCATGAAGTGATGGGACCGGATGCCATGATCTTCGTTTTCTGAATGTTGAGCTTTAAGCCAACTTTTTCAGTCTCCTCTTTCACTTTCATCAAGATACTCTTTAGTTCCTCTTCACTTTCTGCCATAAGGGTGGTGTAGTGTTTATATGCCAATCCCAGTCTGCCAATTTATAACTTTCCCTACCCCTGATCCCCTGGTAACCATAAGCTTGTTTCCTACATCCGTGTCTGTATTTCTGATTTAGCTTTAATTGAACCAGACTAGGAGGGAAGATGTTTCTGAAGGGAGCCAGGGCCCTTACAGTTTCCATGTTCGGGGGGCCTGCTTTGTCATCGCACAGACAAGCACAGTACAGGAGTGGTATTTTCTTCAAAAGGAACTTGCGTGGTGTTAGGAAGAGGGATTGGATGACTGGTGGCCAAAAAGTGACATATTCTTTTGCAGTTTTGAAGTTTGTTGACATCTAATTAAAAAAATCAGGGAACTTGATAAAGTTTGTGTACCAAGTGCTTCTAAACTTTTTTGATGGCTGTTAAAGAAATCTACTTATGCATTTATTTGCTTTTCCTGACAGTGCGTAATCTTTAAGAGAAAAAATTCCACCAGTTCCATGTTGTTTATTTACATTTAGGCCTCCGCAGGGTAGTGAGAAGATAGCAGTACTGACTTTTTCTCCCGGATTATTTACTTTTAGAAGTTAGATGCCAATTTAAATGCAATAACCCAATTATCAATAATATGCAGAGTATTAGAGATTAAAGATTATATCCACTTTGATATCCAGAAGTCACGAAGGAGAACTTCTTACAGTGTTGCAACATTGCAGTAATATTTCCAGTTATTAGATACAGCACAGATTTTTTTCTCTTCAAATAACTTTACCATCTTTCTGTTTCTGCCTCTTCAGCCTTCTCTTATCTGTTTCTAGTGTGTTTTCTCTCTCTCACACTTTTTAAACCAACACTTTTGAAAATGAGAACTTGGTTTCAAGTCTACAGATCTGAAATGCAGTTCCCAGTGGAGTCTGAGATTTAACACAAATAAAATTAAAGACAGGATTATGAGGTTCATGTTTTATGTGTGCAAGCTGTGTTTGGGACATTGTGTTCTAAGAAAGAAAAAGTTTGGGCAGAGTGGTATCCATTGGAATTCTCTGTTCCTTTGAGATTGTGAAATGCTCCTGCTTGAGAGGCTGGGACTTCTGTAGGGAAGAATACTGAACAGTATCTAATTTAAAAGATTATGTTGTTGTGATGTCTGCTGCTGTTATCTCCCATTGGGAACAGGTATACAGGGCTTAAAAAAATGTCCCTTTGGCCTAATAAAGCACTCTAGTCTCTTTGGTCTGGAGTTTATTTCAATCTCTATTTGTAGCTGTTAATTGTATACCTGTTAACATGGACATTTAAAAACTATGTTTTGAGAGTCAGGAGCAAGCAGACTCTGTGCGAGTTCAGAATATTAGTTTTATAACTACAGAACTTCTTCATCTGTCTCTCTGCCTAAGAGACTCAGTTTGGGTATGTGAAATTGAAGCACATCCGACCTAATGTCAATCTGATAGTTTCAGATAAAGCTGAAAGAGGCCTGGCTTTCCCTTGTCAAAGTTGTTGTAAAATGAGTTTTGAGTTTAAGACCTCAGAGTAGTTTAAGATAAAGGATTTTGTTGTTCGGTTGCTCAGTTGTATCCTACTCTTTGCAACCCCATGGACTGCAGCATGCAAGTCTTCCCTGTCCTTCACCATCTCCTGGAGCTTGCCAAACTCATGTCCATTGAATCAGTGATGCCATCCAACTATCTCATCCTCTGTCTTCTCTTTCTCCTCCTACTGTCAATCTTACCCAGCTTCAGGGTCTTTTCCAGTGAGCAAGCTCTTCGAATCAGGTGGCCAAATTATTGGAACTTCAGCTTCAGCATCAGTCCTTCCAATGAATATTCAGGACTGATTTCTTTTAGGATTCACTGGTTGGATCTCCTTGCAGTCCAAGGGACTCTCAAGAGTCTTCTCCAGCACCACAGTTCAACAATTCTTTGGTGCTTAGCCCTTTTTTATTGTCCAGCTCTCACATTTATACAGTTTCATACCACATACATGACTACTGGAAAAACCATAGCTTTGACTATACAGGCCTAAGAAATAGGATTACAATCCTATTATTGTATTTGGTTGTTATTATAATAATTATTATTTATAATTATAAATGATTATTGTTATTTGAAGCAATCAAGCAGCCAGTCATGCCTATGGTTGCAGAAGCGTAGTTTCTTTTAGGGTCATAGAATCAGTGATTGTGTAGATACGCCTTAAAGCATAGTAATTCTAGAAGTAAGACACCCTCCATTCTCCTCATTTTCCTTAGATATTCCAAAAAGTACACACACTAGTAGCATAATACATGAATATCCATCCCATTAAAAAAAAATTTAGTTTCATTGTTAAAAGGCCAGGTAAATTTTTATACACCATAGGAGAAACATGCCTAAGAACAATATCCACCTATTACTTGGATTTCTGAGTTGGAAGGAGAACTAAACAGTCTCGTTTACAGTTTTTGTTCTGTTTAGTATTGGCATATTTTAGTGTCATACTTACGTCAATAAAGTTATTTTTTCCCGCTTGATGTTTGTCATTTATGTGGTTATTCTTATAGTTTTCCTTTTTAATATTAATGTTTCTCAAAATTTTTACAGAATGAGGGGAAAATCTACACGTTAATATTGCAGGGAGACTTATCTGTTGTGCACTGTAAAATGCTATTCAAAGTTAAGTTTTGCAAGTGAGATGTTGGCCAGCTTTGACTTTTCTCGCATAGATCATATGATGTTTGTCTGTCTACGAGGCACCTAGTTTCAAAGCAGTTTCTGTTATGCTGGAGGCAGTTCAGACAGTTTTATATGTTTAAGGGTCTGCAGCATTAAAATGTTTTAATTTCCTGTGATGTTTACTGATACCAAATGGCCAGTGGATGATAAAATGGAACAGAGCTATATGTCCCTGCTATGAATTTTGTGAAACAGAAAGTTGGATCTGGGTTTTGAATTTAGAATGAGGTTAACTTGAAAAAATTAAAATTTTATTTTGGGGTAATGGTAGATTCACATGCAGTTGTAAGAAATAGTGCAGAGAGATGCTGGGTATATATGGTACTTCATCTAATTTTCCCTGATGGTGACATCTTGGAGAACTATCAGGCAATATGACAGTCAGAATGTCAACGTTGAGATAGTTAATGAACAGAACAGTTTCATCACAAGGATCACCCTTATTGGCCTTTATAGCCATACCCACTTCCCTCTATCTCATGCTCTTCCTTCCCACCCCTGGCGACTGACTACTCTGTTCTCCATTTCTGTGCTTCTTTCATTTTGAAGATGTATATAACCTTTCAGAGCTGGCTTTTTCCTTTAACTTAATTCTCTGACTCTTCATTCTGGTTGTTAACGTGTGTTCACATTTTGTTACTTTTTATTGCTGAATAGTATTCTGTATTCATTTACCTGCTGAAAGATAACCTGGATCGTTTCCAGTTTTGACAGTTACAAATAAAGCTGCTGTAAAATTGCACAACAGGTTTTGTGTGGATGGAGGTGCTCATTTCTCTGGGATAAATGCTGATGAGTGCAGTTTCTAGGTCCTGTGGCAGCTGCGTGTTTAGTGGTTCATTTGTTGTGTTTTTATTGAGAAACGGCCAAACTATTTTCCAGCATGGCTGTACCATTTTACATTCCCACCAGAGATGGTGTGAGCCATCCAGTTTCTCTCCATCCTTAGCAGCAATTGCCATTGTCGCTCTGTTTTTGATAGAGGTGTAGTGATAGCTCATTGTGGTTTTTTTTTTTTTTTCCAGTGTTTTTATTTTTATTTTTTTTATTTTTTTTTAATTTAATTTTAAAATCTTTAATTCTTACATGTGTTCCCAAACATGAACCCCCCTCCCACCTCCCTCCCCATAACATCTCTGTGGGTCATCCCCATGCACCAGCCCCAAGCATGCTGTATCCTGCGTCAGACATAGACTGGCGATTCAATTCTTACATGATAGTATACATGATAGAATGCCATTCTCCCAAATCATCCCACCCTCTCCCTCTCCCTCTGAGTCCAAAAGTCCGTTACACACAGCTGTGTCTTTTTTCCTGTCTTGCATACAGGGTCGTCATTGCTGTCTTTCTAAATTCCATATATATGTGTTAGTATACTGTATTGGTGTTTTTCTTTCTGGCTTATTTCACTCTGTATAATCGGCTCCAGTTTCATCCATCTCATCAGAACTGATTCAAATGAATTCTTTTTAACGGCTGAGTAATACTCCATTGTGTACATGTACCAAAGCTTTCTTATCCATTCATCTGCTGATGGACATCTAGGTTGTTTCCATGTCCTGGCTATTATAAACAGTGCTGCGATGAACATTGTGGTTTTAATTTGCTTTTTCCTAATCGTCAGTATTGTTGAACATCTTTTCATATGCTTATTTGCCAGTTGTATAGCTTCTTTGCTACAATGTCTCTATGCTTTTGGTATCAGATCTACTCTTTACCTAGTTTCTGAAGACTATCATATATATATATATATATATATATATATATTTTTTTTTTTTTTACTTCTGTTTTTCTGTTTTACGTTTAAGTCCATGATCCATTTTGAGTTAATACTTCATATAAAGCGTCAGACTTAGGCTGAGGTTTACTTGTTTTTCCAGTGGAAAGCCAGTTGCTCCAGCAACCTTTGTTGAAAAGATGGACTTTCCTCCATTATACTGCCTTTGCACATTTGTCAAAAATCTACTAGTGTGGCGCTAGTTCTGAATTCTGTGTTCTGGTTCATTGATCTGAGAGCCTGTCTCTCTGACGTTGACTCACAGTCTTGATTACTGTAACTGTATACTGTCTTGAAACCAGACAGAACAGTTTTCAACCACTTTATTCTTGTTTTTAAAATTGTTTTGGCAATTCTGATACTTCTGTTTTTTCCGCATGAATTGTAGGATAATCTTGTCAATATCTATAAAAAAGTCTTGGTAGGATTTTGATAGGAATTTCGTAAGCCAGGCTATCAGTTAGGGGGAAATTGACATCTTCACTGTGAGTCTTACTATCTGTGAACCTAGTGTATCTCCTTTTCGTATTGATTTATGAGATGGTCAGTCAGGATTGGCCACACGAGGAGAAAGAGCAGAGGCTCAGGAAAGTAGAGTTTTTTATGCTTAGTGCTTCTCGAGACAGGTGGCGTACACAGCCACGTGGAAAACACCAAGGTGGTCAGGAGGCGAAGATCAGGAGTGCTTAGGCTGTGGCCTTTGTTGGGGTTTCCGCGGGAAAGGCAGGGCAGGATAAACAGCTTAGAATTGGTTGGTCTGAATACTTTCAGCAGCCTATGGGAATAATGACAGTCTCTAGTTGCCTGGTACCTGGCCTAGGATGATGAAGATGGAAGAATCTTGCCTTCTGAGGTATAAGGACCAGATAGAGGAGGTATGATTCTGGGTTTGCTGGTTAGCATATTGAAGAAATGGTTCCCTGGGGAGTCACACTGTAAAGTATCTGCCTGCAATGTGGGAGACCCATGTTCGATCCCTGGGTCAGGAAGGTCCCCTGGAAAGGGAATGGCTACCCACTCCAGTATTCTTGTCCGGAGAATTCCACGGACAGAGGAGCCTATGGGCTATAATCCATGCGGTTGCAAAGAGTTGGACATGACAGAGTGACTAACACTTTCCTTTTTCACTTTCCTGGGCCTTAGCTACCTCTAAGAATTGGCTGGCCCTAGGAAGGACATTCTCTCCCGGGCCAGAATGGTTTGTTTAAGATGTCAAAACATTATATTGTATAGAAAATAAAATACACACACAGATACATAAAAATACACCTCTTCTTTTATTTAGATCATCTTTGGGTTTTTTAAAGAACATTGTTTATGTTTATATTATATATAATTTAATCACAGTCTAGTGGTATCATCATTTCTCCCGTTAAGTGAAGTATAGAAAACCTCCTTTTTCAACCATTTAACCTCCCTCAGTTTTATGTAGTTAGCATATTATTGACCAGAGATGTATTGATATGTCTTTTATTACCTTAGCGTTATTGACCAGAGATGTCTCAGTGTTCACTTACATAGCACGTTACTGGCCATAGGGATTAGTTTATGCAAAAATCCCCTGGTCAGTAATGAGTGAAATATATCCTCTAAATACATTTAGAACCAAGTCAAGCATTTTTATAATGTTTGCTTCAAACATCAAAGATAATTTAGAAGACTTAATAGGAGAAGCAAAGACTACTGAATTCACCTGTATTTTTGCCTATCATGCTCTTGTTTCTTTCCTCATATTCCAAGGTTCCTTTAAAAAAATCGCTTCCTTTCTTTTTAGAAAACTTGCCTTTATCCACTCTTTTATGGTAAGAGTGTGGTTTTCATAGGGTAAAAAAATGGCTGAGCATTGTTAATTTCAGATGGTTCAACGTAATATTAACGAATGATCAATGGATGATCAATACAGGATAAAGAAAAGACATGCTGTGTGTGGAAATGACCTGCAGAGGCTAATGTGTTGTATATGATTGCTTTTTCCTCCTCAACCATTTTATATAGGGGACTCACTGTGTGTAAGGCCGTAAGTGGTGGTGTTACTTAAGATGTTATGTCTGTATGGAGGGAGAGTACTCAGCAATAGAAAAGAGTGCATTATATGTAAATAAAATAGCATGCTTTAATCTCAAATGCATTATGCTAAGTGAAAGAAGCCAGACAAATAAGGATACATGATACGTGATCCAACTGATATAAACCGTAGAAAATGCAAACTAACGACAGAAAGTAAATTGGTAGGAGAGAAAGGTAGTGGGATGGGGAGGATTACCAAGGGAACTTGGGGAAACGCTTGAGGCTGTTGTTCTCTCGATTGTGGTGGTGATTTCACATGGGATGTGTGTATGTCAAATGTATCTAATTATACACTTTAAACATATACAACTGGGGGAATTCCATGGCAGTCCAGTGGTTGCAACTCGGAGCTTTCACTGCGGTGGCCCCAGGATCAATCCCTGTTTGGGGAACTAAGATCCTGCAAGCCACACAGCACGGCCGAAAAACAACAAGAAAATGTAGCTCACTGTAGGTCAGTTATGACTCAAAACTGTCCCCACCTCAAGTGTTCCTCCCGTGCATGACTGTCGTGCAGCTGCTTGATGTCCAGCTCCAGCCTGTCCACACTCCTGTTTACAAAGTGGAACCAGTGATCACTTGCTGGGATGTTGTATCATTACACTGTGAAATTGTTCTGAAAATTTTAAATTGCTCACTTTCAGTTTTTAAATTTTTAGATGAATAAAGCGAGATATAATCGACATACAACATTGTATTAGTTTTAGGTGTGCAGCGTAGTGTTTCGATGTATGTTCAATTAAAAAACCTAGGTCTTAATCACCATGAGAAACAGTCTTGTTTGTGCCCCATGTTTTCAGTTGCACTGTTTCAGAGCAATGTTTCCATACTCCTTACATACATTTTCCCCCCCCATCTCATTCTATATGTATCATTCTGAAACCATTCAACCCTAGTTTATGGTCACAGTGTGATTCGATTAACCTTGTGTTCTGGGGTATAAATTCTGGCATGGAACATGGGATTTTCTCTGCATGAGTCCTAGGAAATTAACGAGATCTGATAAAAATATGCTGCAGAATTTCAAAGTGAATTATACTGAAATGTTGTTATAATATTGCCCCTCTCATATTTTTGAAGGAATCAGTTAAAAGTTTAATGCCGTATAAGAATTGAATGCAGTATTTAATGCAGTATAAGCCTCCAAGAGGCATGGATGGTGTGTGGGGCAAGTTGCTTCCACTCTCTCTGCCTAGGTTTTCTGGCTTTGAACACAGAGCCACAGTTGCCTGGCAGAAGATTATTGAAGTAGTGAAAGTGCTTGGTAACTGATGAATGCTGTAACCGTTGTTTCTGTTCAGTTGCTCAGCTGTGTCTGACTCTTTGCGACCCCGTGGACTGCAGCATGCCAGGCTTCCCTGTCCTTCACCATCTCCTGGAGCTTGCTCAAGCTCATGTCCATTGAATTAGTGATTCCATCCAACCATCTCAGCCTCTGTAATCCCTTTCTCTTCCTGCCTTCAATCTTTCAAAGCATCCGGGTCTATTCCAATGAACCAGTTCTTGGCATCAGGTGGCCAAAGTATTAGAGCTTCGGCTTCAGCATCAGTCCTTCCAATGAATGTTCAGGGTTGATTTCCTTTAGGATTGACTGGTTTGATATCCTTGGTGTCCAAGGGACTGTCAAGGGTCTTCTCCAACAGTTCGAAGGTGTCAGTTCTTCCACACTAAGCCTTCTTTGTCCAGCTCTCACATCCATACATGACTACTGGAAAAATCATATCTTTGACTATACGGACCTTTGAAGACAAAGTAATGTCTCTGCTTTTT
Organism: Capricornis sumatraensis; assembly: GCF_032405125.1. NCBI lineage: Eukaryota > Metazoa > Chordata > Mammalia > Artiodactyla > Bovidae > Capricornis > Capricornis sumatraensis. Next base: position 59,887,923 of record NC_091078.1, on the reverse strand, counting down.
AATATGCTGTCTAGGTTGGGCATAGCTTTTCTTTCAAGCAGCAAGCGTCTTTTAATTTCATGGCTGTAGTCACCAACTGCAGTGATTTTAGAGCCCCCCAAAATAAAGTCTGTAACTGTTTCCATTGTTTCCCCATCTATTTGCCATGAAGTGATGGGACCGGATGCCATGATCTTTGTTTTTTGAATGTTGAATTTTAAACCAGCTTTTTCACTCTACTCTTTTATCTTCATCAAATGGTCCTTTAGTTTTTCGCTTTCTGCCATAAGGGCGGTATCATCTGCATATCTGAGGTTATTGATATTTCTCCCAGCAATCTTGATTCCAGCTTGTGCTTCCTCCAGCCCAGCATTTCTCATGATATACTCTGCATATAAGTTAAACAAGCAGGGTGACGATATACAGCCTTGACGTACTCCTTTCCCAATTTGGGACCATTCTGTTGTTCCATGTCCAGTTCTAACTGTTGCTTCCTGACCTGCATACAGTTTTCTTAGGAAGCAGGTAAGGTGGTCTGGTATTCCCATCTCTTTCAGAATTTTCCACAGTTTGTTGTGATCCACACAGTCAAAGGTTTTAGTATAGTCAGTGAAGCAGAAGTAGATGTTTTTCTGGAATTCTCCTGTATTTTCTATGATCCAACAGATGTTGGCAATTTGATCTCTGGTTCCTCTGCCTTTTGTAACTCCAGCTTGTACATCTGGAAGTTCTCAGTTCACAGACTGCTGAAGCCTAGCTTGAAGGATTTTGAGCATTACTTTGCTAGCGTGTAAGATGAGTACAATTGTGTGGTAGTTTGAACATTCCTTGGCATTGCCCGTCTTTGGGATTGGAATGAAAACTGACCTTTTCCAGTCCTGTGGCCATTGCTGAGTTTTCCAAATTTGCTGGCATATTGAGTGTAGCACTTTCAGAGCATCATCTTTTAGGATTTGAAATAGCTCAGCTGAAATTCCATCACCTCCACTAGCTTTGTTCATAGTGATGCTTTCTAAGGCCCACTTGACTTCACATTGCAGGATGTCTGGCTCTAGGTGATTGATCACACCATCATGGTTATCTGGGTCGTTAAGATCTTTTTTGTATAGTTCTTCTGTATATTCTTGCCACCCCTTCTTAATATCTTTGGCTTCTGTTAGGTCCATCCCATTTCTGTCCTTTATTCTGCCCATCTTTGCATGAAATGTTGCCCTGGTATCTCTAATTTTCTTGAAGACACCTCTAGTCTTTCCCATTCTATTGTTTTCCTCTACTTCTTTGCACTGGTCACTGAGGAAGGCTTTCTTATCTCTCCTTGCTATTCTTTGGAACTCTGCATTCAAATGGGTATATCTTTCCTTTTCTCCTTTGCCTTTTGCTTCTCTTCTTTTCTCAGCTATTTGTTTTTCTCAGCTATTTGTAAGGCCTCCGCAGACAACCATTTGCCTTTTTGCATTTCTTTTCCATGGGGATGGTCTTGATCCCTGCCTCCTGTACAGTGTCACAAACATCTGTCCATAGTTCTTCAGGCACTCTATCAGATCTAATCCCTTAAAACTATTTGTTACTTCCACTGTATAATCATAAGAGATTTGATTCACGTCATACCTGAATGGCCTCATGGTTTTCCCTATGTTCTTCAGCTTAAGTCTGAATTTTGCAATAAGGAGTTCATGATCTGAGCCACAGTCAGCTCCCAGTCTTGTCTTTGCTGACTGTATAGAGCTTTTCCATCTTCGGCTGGAAAGAGTATAATCAGTCTGATTTCGGTATTGACCAGCTGGTGACACCCTGTTTAGGGTCGTCTCTTGTGTTGTTGGAAGAGGGTGTTTGTTATGACCAGTGCATTCTCGTTGTAAAACTCTGTTAGCCTTTGCCCTGCTTCATTTTGTACTCCAAGGCCAAACTTGGTGCTATAAGTAGGTAAGTTTATGTCACTGGGTATGTTTGTATCTGCTTTGGCAAACTCCAGGAGATGGTGAGGGACAGGGAAGCCTGGCATGCTACAGTCCATGGGGTTGTGAAAAGTCGGACGTGACTTGGTGCCTGAACAACAACAGCAAATTTACATCCTCATCTAGGAGAGTTCCTATTTTTTCTTCAGAAATAAGGCTCATATATTGAAAATCATTTGTAGACCAGTTGTTAAAAATGTCAGATGAATTTTGTGGAATGTCTTTGCTGTTACATATAGGGTAAGGAACTGAGAGGTATGCATGAAATAATATACATTTTCCCCTTCTTTTCAGGCAATCAGTCTTTTAACTGAATTAATCAGGGAAAATTTCAGGAACAGCAAATTAAAACAGTGCCTTTTACCAACCCTGGGAGAGCTAATCTACCTTATAGCCACTGAGGTAAGACTGTCTGGTTAACTCTCTTGCTCTCTGATGTGTTCAAACATTTCCTGGCTGATAAGTGTTAACATCAAAGTGTTTTGATTTTGCCTCTTTGGGCATATGGTAAGGAAATCAGTGAACATTTTGCCTGTGGAGGGGAGACGCTCTTGGTGTCTTTCTGACTCTTCTCTCTCTCCTGGTCAGTCTTCCCTCTTTCCCAGTGCCTCTTTCTCTTTAAAGTGTAGGAGAGTCTAGCTGTATTTTAAAGCCAATGGACCAGAGCCCCTCCCGCTCCCTTCCCTGCAACGTTGTCTCCAGGTTGCTGCCATCTTTGACTCCTTTAGGCAAGAAGATTTCATTGATTCTTCCAGTATAAAAACACCATCGATATTTTAAACACTCTGTGTAAATATACACACAGTAGGGTGTGTGTTTAGCATGCCAGGCTTCCCTGTCCCTCACCATCTCCTGGAGTTTGCCAAAGCAGATACAAACATACCCAGTGACATAAACTTACCTACTTATAGCACCAAGTTTGGCCTTGGAGTACAAAATGAAGCAGGGCAAAGGCTCACAGAGTTTAGCAAAGAAAACGCGCTGGTCATAGCAAACACCCTCTTCCAGCAAGACAAGAGATGACCTTTTAACATGTGCATGCATGCGTTGCTTCAGTCGTGTCTGACTCTTTACGATCCTGTGGACCATAGTCCACCAGACTCCTCTGTCCATGGGATTCTCCAGGCAAGAATACTGGAGTGGGCTGCCATACACCCCTCCAGGGACTCTTCCCAACCCAGAGATCGAACCTGAGTCTCTTCCTTCCACCTGCACTGACAGGCGAGTTCTTTACCACTAGTGCCACCTGGAAGCTTCCCTGATGGCTCAGATGGTAAAGAATGTGAAATGCAGGAGACCTGGGTTCAGTCCCTGGGTCAGGAAGATCCCCTGGAGAAGGAAATGGCAAGCCACTTCAGAATTCTTGCCTGGAGAATACCATGGACAGAGGCGCCATGGAGTCGTGAAGAGTTGGACACAACTGAGTGACTAACACACATGCTGCTATTAACAACGTGATGGTGAGAGTCTGTGACTGCAGATTTCGACCGCTTTTTGGGGGAATATCTTAAATAGATATAGATTCATTATGAGTCATTCATTTCATGTGTTGCTCTGTTTCAAATGAGTGCCAGTACATTATAAATTAATCATAGCTTCTTTGTTTCCACTTGTTTTGTTTCTAGAACTTGCTTAAATGTTATATAACCTAAGTATCCTTAGTATCTAAGTTGACTCTCTGGATAATCATCATTTTAAGGCAATTAGAGTAATTGTTAGAAAAACATCAGTATTTAAAATCACTTAGTTCCATATTTACTATTGATAGCTGGTACAGCAAATCTCTCCTCCTTATTCTTCCTTTTCGTAAATGTCTTGGCTCTTCCTGGTCATTTGCATGTCAGAATAAATTTTAGAATCAGATTGTCCAGTTATGAAATCATCTTTTGAAACAGCATCGACTATGCAGAAGTCCTGATATCTTTATGATTTTGAGTCTTCTAATACATGGTTGGAATTGTGCTGAGTCTATTAGAGTATTAGTATATTTATGCTATGTTTTCCTTTAATGCACAAAAACATGTTTCTGTATATTTATATTACAAGTTTTTTTTTTCATGTAACTTATTTAACTCATAAAGCTTTTTGTGTATTTCACTTAGTTGTGTTTATTCTCAGATAATTTTATATTTTGAAGAGATATCACATTCATGAAACTACAAACCTTGGAAGTATAGAAAGGTACACAGCCTATGGGCTCTTTTCCTTTTCTGTCCCCTTCTGTGTAGTTCCCCAGTAAATAACCATTGCAGTTGCTTTCTTACTTATACTTACAGAGTTATTTTTGCCCAAATGAGAAAGTAGAAATGTAGATTTTTTTGGTCTCATTTTATAAAGCAAGTAGAACATTTTTCATTTAATAGTTACACAGTATTAAAAAGTATATGGAGGTATATACACTGGAGCTAATTCTTAACAATTAATATGGATGTCTTCTTCAATTAGTATTTAGAGCTCCCTCCCTCCCTCTTCTTGAACTGGAACATTCTCTTGTGTGCTAAGTTTTGGGAAAGACAGCTCTCCTTGTGGTTCTTTGGGGGTGGGGCTGGAGAGTTTATATCAACTTTACTCTTACCTTGGGCCCCTGAGGCCTTGACATCAAAGCTCGAAGTTACCAAGTTCTGCAGGCTTGGAGAATGAAAGCAAACTTCAGTACTCTGTTTATCCCTTCATCTTGCAGCTGATTTTTGGCTTGATTTTTCTTTGTTTTTTGGCTTAAAGCTCTCTGAGTCATTTTAAGGATGTAGAGTAAAACTGCTTTCCTTGGAAGAGTGATCAGGTATCTTGTCTGCCATCTTATCAGGGATGGGAGTCTCATCCCGTTCTTTTCGTGAGTGTGTCTTTTTTTTTAACCTTTTCTCTCTTGAGGTATAGTTGGCGTACCATAATTGCACATGTTTAAAACTGGCAATTTGGTCAGTGCTAATAGAAAATATTAAGAAGAGGTGGCAAGAATACACAGAAGAACTGTGCAAAAAAGATCTTCACCACCAAGATAATCACAATGGTGTGATCACTCACACTCAGCTAGAGCCAGACATCCTGGAATGTGAAGTCAAGTGGGCTTTAGGAAGCATCACTACGAACAAAGCTAGTGGAGGTGATGGAATTCCAGTTGAGCTATTTCAAATCCTGAAAGATGACACTGTGAAAGTGTTGCACTCAGTATGTCAGCAAATTTGGAAAACTCAGCAGTGGCCACAGGACTGGAAAAGGTCAGTTTTCATTCCAATCCCAAAGGAAGGCAATGCCAAAGAATGCTCAAACTACCGCACAGTTGCACTCATTTCACATGCTAGTAAGTAATGCTCAAAATTCTCCAAGCCAGGCTTCAGCAACACGTGAACCGTGAACTTCCAAAAGCTCAAGCTGGTTTTAGAAAAGGCAGAGGAACCAGAGATCAAATGGCCAACAACCGCTGGATCATGGAAAAAGCAAGAGAATTCCAGCAAAACATCTCTTTCTGCTTTATTGACTATGCCATAGCCTGTATATTGTCACCCTGCTTATTTAACTTCTATGCAGAGTACATCATGAGGAATGCTGGACTGGAAGAAACACAAGCTGGAATAAAGATTGCCAGGAGAAATATCAAGAACCTCAGATATGCAGATGACACCACCCTTATGTTAGAAAGTGAAGAAGAACTAAAGAATCTCTTGATGAAAGTGAAAGAGGAGAGTGAAAAAGTTGGCTTAAAGCTTAACATTCAGAAAACTATGATCATGGCATCTGGTCCCATCACTTCATGGCAAATAGATGGGGAAACAGTGGCAACAGTGGCTGACTTTATTTTTCTGGGCTCCAAAATCATTGCAGATGGCGACTGCAGCCATGAAATTAAAAGACGCTTACTCCTTGGAAGGAAAGTTATGACCAACCTAGACAGCATATTAAAAAGCAGAGACATTACTTTGCCAACAAAGGTCCATCTAGTCAAGGCTATGGTTTTTCCAGTAGTCATGTATAGGTGTGAGAGTTGGACTCTAAAGAAAGCTGAGTGCCGAAGAGTTGATGTTTTTGAGCTGTGGTGTTGGAGAAGACGCGTGAGAGTCCCTTGGACTGCAAGGAGATCCAACCAGTCCATCCTAAAGGAGATCAGTCCTGGGTGTTCATTGGAAGGACTGATGTTGAAGCTGAAACTCTAATACTTTGGCCACCTGATGCAAAGAGCTGACTCATTTGAGGAGACTCTGATATTGGGAAAGATTGAGGGCATGAGGAGAATGAATGACAGAATGAAATGGTTGAATGGCATCACCGACTCAATGAACATGGATTTGGGTAGACTCTGGGAGTTGGTGATGGAAAGGGAGGCCTGGTGTGCTGCAGTTCATGGGGTCGCAAAGACTCAGACATGACTGAGCAACTGAACTGAATATATGTATACATCTGTGTAACCATCACCACAGGTAAGATAATGAAAATCTCCATCATCTCCAAAAGGTTTCCTAGCACCCTTGGTAATCCCTTCATCCTTCCCCTCTCCCTGTCCCAAGGCAACCACTTACTTGCCTTCTGTCCCAAAGACTAGTTTGCACTTTTTAGTCTTCTATAAAGGGAATGATACAGAATCATATTTTTATTTATTTCTGAAAGTAGTTCTGAAGAATCATTTATCTTGCTACTTACTTTAATTGGATATAAGCTAGGCTATTTTATTATAAGGACGATTCTGTGGCCATGACATTTGACCACATCTTAATGATATGGCTGAAAGCGAAGAAGAACTAAAGAGCCTCTTGATGAAAGTGAATGAGGAGGGTCAAAAAGTTGGCTTAAAATTCAACATTCAGAAAACTAAGATCATGGCATCCACTCCCATCGCTTCATGGCAAATAGATGGGGAAACAGTGGAAACGGTGACAGACTTTATTTTTCTGGGCTCCAAAATCACTGCAGATGGTGACTGCAGCCATGAAATTAAAAGACACTTGCTCCTTGGAAGCAAAGCTATGATCAATCTAGGCAGCATATTAAAAAGCAGAGACATTACTTTGCCAACAAAGGTCCATCTCTTCAAAGCTATGGTTTTTCCAGTAGTCATGTATGGATGTGAGAGTTGGACCATAAAGAAGGCTGAGTGCCGAAGAATTGATGCTTTTGAACTGTGGTGTTGCAGAAGACTCTTGAGAGTGCCTTGGACTGCAAGGAGATCCAACCAGTCCATCCTAAAAGGAATCAGTCTTGAATATTCATTGCAGGGACTGATGGTGAAGCTGAAATTCCAATACTTTGACCACCTGATATGAAGAACTAATTCACTGGAAAAGACCCTGATGCTGGGAAAGATTGAAGGTGGGAGGAGAAGGGGATGATAGAGGATGAGATGGTTGGATGACATCACTGACTCAATGGACATGAGTTTGAGTGAGCTCCGGGAATTGGTAATGGTAGGGAAGCCTGGTGTGCTGCAGTCCATGGGGTTGTAAAGAGTTGGACATGACTAGGCAACTGAACTGAACTAATGAGAGGAAGTTATATCCACAAAAATCTCTAATGTTTCATGAGATGAGGGTGTTTTGTGGCCTTGTAACTTTGAATGTAGATAAACCTTAACATCTCAGGGCAGCGAGGACCTACTGGGACTGACCTCAGGTGATCGATACCTGTATACACACACACACACACACACACATACATACATACATATGTGCATACATGCATATCGTGTATAACATAGAGACTGGCGTCCTGACCTTTTGGCTCTCTGGAAGCACCCCAAGGTTCCAAGCTTGAGGACAGCAGTCCCGACTGGGATTCTGTAGAGGAATGTGTGAGACAGCACAGTTTAGTTTGTATCTTTTTCTTCCTTTTGTCAAGGATGCGTAATGAGCTAGAGTCAGGTGTCCCCCTGTTCTGTCTGTTGCGGTCCAGCACATCACCATCTGTCACCTGGCCTGTTGTAAAAACTCCCAGATGGTCTCATTACGTCACGCTGGCATGCACTGCAGTCTTTCCCCAGACCTAAGCTGGAGAGAGCCTGTGGAAACACAGGCGACTCCACTGTTGTCACTCCTGGAGCTCTCCCTGCTCCCTGTCTTCTTCTTGTCACGTCTAAAGCCCTCCAGTCACCTCTGGGCCTTGGGGTCTTACCCACTTCCTCCTTCCAGCCTCGCTGGCCTCCCCATGGGGCCTCGAACCCCCCACACCCTGATCCTGCTGCCACACTTGTGCATTCGCTGTTCTTCCTGCTCACAGTGTTTACCTGCAGATGTCTGCCGTTCATCTTCTCTTGCATGGATTTCTGCAGAGAGCCTCCTCCTGAACCTGAGAACTGTGAGATGAAGCTCTTTGTGTACAGACTTCCTCTAACCCCTTGGCCACCTGTGCTTTTCTTTATAGCTTGCATGACTGTCTTGCTTTGTTTATTTTGTTTAAGTAAAAAAAAACCTTTTTTGTGCCCCCCCCGCCCCCTCCCGCCCCACTGAACACCATTAAGACAGAACATTTGTCTGTCTTGCTCATCGCTGCATGACTGTTGTTTAGAAGAGTTCTTGGCACACAGTAGGTGCTTGTTTCCAGTCATAAGCTGCAGCATGACCAGTGGGACAGGAGGGAAGTGAACAGGAGGCAGGGCTGCAGGAGACAGGGATGTGACCATGGAAGGCTTCTCAGCCAAGTTGGGGGCCTGGGTTTTGATCCTAAGAGCAAGAGGAAGCTGGTTAAGAGTTATAAGAAAGGTACGGATGTCATCTGACTTAAGTGCCACAGGAGCGACTCTGGTTTCAATGTGGAGAATAGATGGGAGGATTGTAAGAGAAGCTTCTGGACCCTAACTGCAGGTAAGTGAAGGAGGAGCAAAATCAGGAGAGGAGTGGGTATTTCAGAAAAGAGTTTATAGGGCTGAATGTGGAAGTTAAGGTCCAAGAAAAAGGACTACAAAGAGTCCCCTGAGTTGAGTGGGTACAAAAGTCAACCAGGAACCCAACAAGAGCTGTTTTGTGTATTTATTTAACATGGAGTGGGAGGCAGAAGTCAGACTGCTGTGTGTTGAGGATTTAGAGGGATGTGGGATCCTGAGGAAGTCAGGGTAAAGTGAGCATCACCATGGGAAAGAGCAGAGGGGTGTGGGGGCGGAGGGCAGTTTTGAAAATGGGAGATGACAGTGAGTCTGGTGGAAATAGGAAGGATCCCATGGAGACACGATGTTGAACACTTAGGAGCAGTAAGGGATAATCCAGAAGCTAGTGACCCTGAAGGAAGAAGAGTGGGCGGGGACTTGTGAGCCCGCATGGAAGGGGTGGAGGAGCCTGTCCTACTATGACCCAGGGTATGAGCAGCTGCAGGTGGAGGTGAGTACATGGTTCCTTTCTTGTGACTTTCATGATCTTTGTAAAGAAGAAAAGCTAAGTTTTGGGAGGGCGGTGGTTGAAATGCTGTAGTTTTTCAGGAGAGGGACTCTATCAGAGAGAGAAGCAGGCCTGGTGAGTGACATGGAAGGTCCCCGGGCTTCCCCATCCTTCGTCACTGTGGAGTCTGTGTTTTTGGTGTCCCCCCCCTCCCAGAGCCCAGCTGTCTGACCACAGGCCTAGAGAGAACAAGCCACTGCCTTCGGGTAAGTCTGCGTTTCCCCAGACCTGAGACAGTGGAACTCCAAAGGATGAGGTCCTTCAGGCCTTTGTCAGGAGTGATTAAATTGTAGGCCAGGAATCTCAGTGATAGATGAGGGTAAAGAAAAAGGGCGAGGAACATGGGGCATAGGGTCCAGGGATGTTCAGGAGAGCCTGTGGTGAATGTCATGAATAAATGAGCTGAAAGGAGGCACATTGTGTTTGAAAGTTAAATTGGGTGCTGGACTAGGGATTTTTGAGCTGGAGCAACTCTGGTTGATAACGGCTAGATTATGACCATGTGTGGCATTTCATGATTAAGGGTACAGTGTCTCATCATGGGTATTAAGTACTTTTGGATCAGTAAGGTACCACTTCTAACATTTGGACAATCTTAAAACAGAAATATTCTGTCTAAGCAGAACCTACTCTCTTCTGCTATAACCAGTGGTTTTTTTCCCACCTTTCTCTCTGGCCCCTGATTGATTTTGTGACTTTATTTGTTAGGTTCCAGGAGAGTTCTTGTGGTTATTTTTCTAACTTAGTTCTGTGAAAGAATCATCCCTGATATCCCCCCAGTCCGTGTACTCGCTGATCCTAGTTGCGTGCTTTTGTTGAGCTTCCTCTTGCTAGGCAGCATACTGTGCTTTCCTTGTTCCTGTGGATTATCTAGAGATACTGCTCCAAACTGCAGGTCCTGTGCTTTCAAGTCATTCCAGGTGACGTCATACCGTTACGTAGAAGTATGTGTATGGTAATCTGTGGTTATCAGTGGAGTGGTTTCTCTATCAGCCAGAGCATGCTGTCATCCCTTGGTTCTTTCCATCTAGCTGTTGCTGAGGGGAGCTTACCAACATCATATATGACATACTGGGAAACGGAAGAAATGCTTTGTATGTACACTGCAGTAAAGGACCCCTCATCAGGTCAGAATTGGCAGGTTGTAAGTAGTGCTTGCAGTAGAATGTTAAGAAGTTCTACGTCATTTGTCTGTGTGAAACTTGGCCTTTTTTCTTGAAAGGGTTAACACCTTCTGTGCCGTTAGCCTCACTGCCTTTCCTTCTGCTTCATTTTTAGGAAGAAAAAAAAAAGCACCCCCGAGAATGCTGGGCTGTTCCCTTGGCTGCATACACGGTGCTAATGAGGTGCCTCCGGGAAGGGGTAAGGCTGCTTTGTTGTCCTCTGTAGACGCCTGCAATTGTAATAACCCTTCAGGCACTGTGTGAGGATTGTAGCCTGCAGCGGTGCACGGGCCTGTCAGCCAAGCGCTGTACCGCTCCTGAATTTAAATAATCCCGACAAGCCACTGTGAGCCCGTGACCTACAGTGGAGCAAGTGAAAAAACCAACTCACATTCACTTGCTTAAATGTCTTGCTTTTTAAGAGACGATAGCAAATATAAACAACCTAAGTAGCTCTCAGTGACATATCCTTAATCCCCTGCTTCCAGTTACCAGTAACTCAGTTTAGTAAGCCAGGTGTATACAGGGAATTTTCTGCCAGCCTCGATAGCCCAGTGATTATCTTGTCATATTGCCATTTTGTGGTTCAGAAACAAGGAAGCTGCCACCAGCATCCACTGGTTTTAATATTAAGTAGTCTTTACTATCTGATGTGGTTTCTTCAGCTTATGCACATCCCTTCTCTTGCTACTGTTAATGGCTGAAAACCAGCCAGGTGGCCAACCAGCCAACTTGCATAAGTAGCTCCTGTGTGTGACCGTGAGGAGGATTTATAGCTGACCTCAAAGGCTGGCATTTTTGTTTGCTTTAAACCTTGACATTGTTTCACCCAAGGCAAAGCCATAGGCTAAAAGCATTCCTTAAGGAATGAAAAAAAAAATGTCAAAACAAACATCTTTCTTTTGAGTTCATTACTTCATGCATGTTATGGTAATGGCATGATGTCCTAAGTACAGAAAAATCTCTGCAGTTTTCCCCTAATGATCCAGAAAGGCAACGAGAGCACGTCTCAGCCTGTAGGGTGAATGTGTAGCCAGTTGTCCCTGTGGGGTGTGCATGAAGCCAGTGAACTGCGCTGTATCAACAATATGAGAATTAAGTTATCTTTATCTGTAGTCAAAAGACATGTTTGGGTTTATCATTCAAGGCCTCAAGCCAGGCACACCCAGGGGGCACACGGATGAAGAAGGTGGGCTTTATGTTCATGCACACATCTACCTGTTGTGGGAGATGAGATAAAACTGTAAAGTGGAATCTGTTGAGTGCATTCACGCCGAAGAACAAAATACAGGAGCTCAAAGGAGACCGGAGTCTTCCAGGATTTTTTAAATGGTGTAAAGAAAGTTTTAAAACTTTGTATCTTTAATTTATAAGACTTAGACGAATGCTGAGTAAAAGGTGGTCAGTTCTAACCCATGAGGTGGGGTCCTTTATTAGACATGTCCTGCCCAAGCGCTCCTGTATTTCTCACTGAGTGCATGCTATGAAGAGTGTTTGCTATGCATGTGTGTTGTTAACTGTAACATAATGATATAGCTAATGGTAGAGTTCACAGTGAACATACACACTTGTCTTTTATTCTCTCTTGGTATGTGTGTCAGGTCTTGTGTATTTTTCATGAAGAGGGAAGAAAGTCTAGAACTCTCTAATTTGTGAAAATTTTATATATTTGGAAGACGTTTTAGTGTATGCTTTGGCAGCACGTACACTAACACTGTCCCTATAAAATGACAAATTCAGAGGTAAACATTCCCCCTAAAAAAGGACTGTCTTTTCAAAAATAATTCGATTGTAGCAGTTCTTGAGCAAATTTGTCTATTGTATTCAGGACATAGTTGAAGGTAAAATAATTTTTAAGCCACTTGTCTTTGATGATTTAATTTTTTTAATGTAGAAAACTGTTTTCCCAGCTCCTACAGGTATTTCTGAGTGCAGGTTCTTTTCTTACAGAAGAGTATATGAATTGTGTGGATATGGTTAAAAGCGCATACTCTGACTCACTCTGTTAAAAAGCAAAAGACTGGTTGCTTAGAGAATTCTCTGTCTCTTCTGGATTGAAATTTGTACTTTCTTTCAAGGAGTATTCTAATTTTGGTGATAAACTTCACCAAGGTTTTCTTGTTTTGCTTAAAATTTTTTTTTTCTTTTCACAGATTTTTCTTTGTTTCCCTTTTTGAGTGTATTGCTAAATACTAGATTAATTCTAAATGTTGAACTCTGTATAAATGGATTAGCACCATGTTCTTTTGAGACTTAATTTTTTTTTCTTTTGCTTAAAGTTAGGTTGAGGTTGATACATGTTGACTGTGTAAAGTGCAGCTCATTGGTACCACTGACTAGTGTGTTGGTGTATGCCTCAATACAGGAACACAGGCACACATGTGTATCAGTTTATATAGGAGTATCCACTGACCCACATCTTCTTGAACATTTGATAGAGTCACAGTTTAAATTTTTGACAATCTCATGAGCATTAAATTGTTTCCTCAGTGTCATTTTAATATGCATTTTCTTGATTACTAATGAGGATGACCATCTTTTTCTGTTTATCTTGGTTTTTGGAATTTCCTGTTTTGAAAATGATTATCAAGTCTTAAGCCAGTTTCTTCTGTTGCTTTGTAGAAATTCTGCATACCATTGTCCCCCTGCCCCTGCCTCTACCAGCTATTGCTATAAAATGTTTCAAGTATTAGAAAAGGAAAGAAAACTAATGGCCTTTATTTCCATCAGCTGTTAATATATTTGCCTTTTTTGCTTTGTTGTAATATGTGTGTATGTATATATATCCATATATGTGTATTTACTATTTATTCATTTGTTTATTTTCTGAGATGTCTGAAAAAATTCAGATGTCATGGTACTCTACCCACAGGAATTTCTTTTGTGTTCTGGATATGATATTAATCTTTTTTTGTTTACACGAGTCCCAGATACTTTTCTATTTTGTGTTTGATCTTTTCGTTTCCTTTACAGTGTCTGTTGCTAAGCAGAAGTTCTTAATTTTAATAGATATTTATCAATCCATAAGATGTTTGGTCTTTTCATTTTCTTTATAGTATCTGTGGCTAAGCAGAAGTTCTTAACTTTAATAGAAATTTATCAATCCATAAGATGTTTGGTCTTCTCATTTATAGTATCTGTGGCTAAGCAGAAGTTAACTTTAATAGAAATTTGTCAATCCATAAGATGTTTGGTCTTCTCATTTATAGTATCTGTGGCTAAGCAGAAGTTAACTTTAATAGAAATTTATCAATCCATGTTACTCTAACACTAAGATGTGCTGTTACATATTCTTTTTTGTGTGTATCCGTTTAGTTCAGTCGGTCAGTCATGTCTGACGCTTTGCGACCCCACGAACCACAGCACGCCAGGCCTCCCTGTCCATCACCAACTCCCGGAGTCCACCCAAATCCATGTCTGTTGAGTCCGTGATGCTATCAGGGAAGCTATTTTTGGGCTTCTCTGATAGCTCAGTTGATAAAGAATCTGCCTGCAATGCAGGAGACCCCGGTTTGATTCCTGGGTCAGGAGGATCCGCTGGAGAAGGGATAGGCTACCCAGTCTAGTGTTCTTGGGCTTCCCTTGTGGCTCAGCTGGTGAAGAATCTGCTTGCAATGCAGGAGACCTGGGTTTGATCCCTGGGTTGGGAAGATCCCTTGGAGAAGGGAAAGGCTACCCACTGTAGTGTTCTGGCCTGGAGAATTTGCAGAGTCGGACATGACTGAGCGACTTTCACTTAGACTTCATTAATTTTTGGCTGTGCTGGCTCTTCGCTGCTGCACAGGCTTTCTCCAGCTGTAGCGAGCGGGGCCGACTCTCTAGCTGCGGTGTGCGGGCTTCTCACTGTGCAGGCTTCTCTTGTTGTGGAGCACGGGCTCTCGAGCATGTGGGGTCAGTTGTTGCGGCTCCTGGGCTTAGAGCACAGGCTCGGTAGTTGTGGCGCGTAGTCTAAGTTGCTCTGAGGCATGTGGGTGGGATCTTCCCGGGTCAGGGATCCAACCTGTGTCTCCTGCGTTGGCAGACGGATTCTTTACCATTGAGCCACAAGGAACGCCCATGTTACATGTTCTTCTAAAAGTTATTTTTTATTTTTTCCTTTTTTCTGTTTAGAAGTTTAATTTATTTGTAATTGTTTTGTGTGTCTGTGTGTGGTGATACGTGTGCGTCCAGTTCTATTTTTGAAATAAATGTAATCAGTTATTCCAGCATCATTTAATGAAAAGTCTTCTCCCCACGACTCTTTGGTGTCACCTCTGTCATTTCTGTGTGCATGTCTCTCCTGGGCTCTAATTAGCTCTGTTGGGCTGTTCTCTGTGCCGTGCTATTTAAATTAATAGTCCTTATTTTTTAATAATTTTGAAAATATACAGTGACTTTTTTTTGTTACCATTGTAATCTTTTTCCTGAGTTTCTGAGCTCCTTTTAAAATTTCTTTTTACTTGAAAAGTTGATTCTAAAAATTACATGCAAGTTCACCTGTTGGTATGTGATTGAGAGTATAGTATATAAGGAGGATTGATAGTAATGATAATGGAAGGCATACTCAGTGAGAAGACTAACGAGAGAATGTCATATTTGGTTTAAAAAACACTGAAATAAGATGATTGTAGTTCCTTTGAATTCTCCATGACATTCCGCTAATGTATTTAATTCACTGCTTAAGTCAACTCTCTCAGATACAGCTCCCATTCTTTAGAGGTACCGGCTGGATACAGGAGAGGCAAAGATGATTAAGATACTGCCCTATCTTCATTTAATAGGAAAGTGATTTTTAAAAAAAAATTTCTGGTTTAGTATGCCATTTCTTGCTGTTTTGTAACTATATTTGCATTTTCTTCCCTTCTCTTATGTATTGACTAAGACACTTAAGACTGTCAACTTTTGTCTCAACCTAGTGTTAGCTGTGTCCCATTATTTTGACATGTAGTGTTTCCATTATTGTTCTTTTATAGATAATCCCTAGTTTAAATTTTTTTCTGGGTCCAGGGTTTTTTATGGGATGGTTTAAACTTTTTCAGGTGGGTGGAATTTTATTGCCTCTTTTTTCTTTTGTTACAATAACAAAGTTGCATTACTGTATATAGATTAAGACTGTGTATTCTATTTCTCTTGTATGTTTTTAAATTGTGGTAAAATATATATACTATTTGCCATCTTAGCTATTAAGCATATAGTTCAGTGGCATTAAGAACATTAACATTGTTGTGCTGTTTCTGTCTTAAATATATTGATGTTTTCTGCCTAACTTACCTTTTTATACTTTCAAAACTTAGTAATGTGACTTATTGAAAATGGGCCATTGATTCTGATTTTTACCCCTTATCCTTCTAATCTGTGCATTGAAAAAAATGTGGTATGGGAATTGTACTTTTTTGTTTTAACTCATATGTAAATTTCTTGGAAGACAATTTTAGTTTTAAATTATAAATTTTGTTCATGTTTCTGGTGCATAGATAACTAACTTTGCCAAGGGATTTTCCTACATATTCTATGATAAGGGTTTTCTAGTCAGATACATTGGGACATATCGGGTTAAACAAAGTTGAATGGTTTCGTTTGTATTTAGTACTTTTCAGAACTTGTAATTATGAATCCACATGGGAGCATATTGTATATGATGTTTGCAAATTTATTTGCCCACAGACGTATCTCATCCTGTGGCAAATTGTAGGATGCACTTTGGGAGAGAAATGTAGTCTTATTCTGGGACTGTTATGAGTTTACTTAAATAGTGTTCAGTAAACTTTCTCTTCTTCAAAAGATTACCTAAGAGATTATGACCTTATTTTCCAAGCAGGTCAACCTGTTATGACTTCTGTAATTTTAACAATGATAGTAGAAATGTGAGTCAAGTGGTTTTGACCTTGTTACAGATGTAAATGCTCAGTTGGAAAGAGGGAAATATTTAGAGTGAGAGACTTAGTGTGGAACATGCCAAAAAAAAAATCTGGTATAACATTTTATTTTCGAAAAATTTTGTTTGTTTTTATTTTGGCTGTGCCGGGCCTAGGTTGCAGCACTTGGACTTGGTTGCCCCGTGGGATGTGAGATCTTAGTTCCATAACCATGGATTGAATCCTTGTTCCCTGCATTGGAAGGCGGATTGTTTGTTAAGAATCCCGGACCACCAAGGAAGTCTCTCTAACTGTTTTAAAGAGAATGTGGCAGTGTAGAAGAAAAGGTGTCCATGATGACACTGAGTCATTGTTTCGACTTGGCGTTGGCGTTTTGGAGACTTTGAGCTGGGAGTCAGAGGATGTGGATTTGAGTCCCAGGTGTGCCACTCTAGAGTAGTTTGATAGTTGGAGCCCCACCTGATGTTTTGTATGAAGAAAGGTACCTTGCTGGTTGATCTTCCACATGCTTCTGACTTGGGCTCTCTTTGACAGCTTCCCATTCCATTGCCTTGACCCTCATGTTTGTTGTTTTACAGTTGCTAAGTTGTGTCCAACTCTTTGCAACCCCATGAACTGCAGCATGCCACGCTTCCCTGTCCTTTACTGTCTCCCTGAATTTGCTCAAACTCATTGTCCATTGAATCAGTGATGCCATCCAACCATCTCATCCTCTGTCTCCCCTTCTCCTCTTGCAATCAGTCTTTCCCAGCATCAGGGTCTTCTCGAGTGAAGGCCACCAGCTCTTCATATCAGGTGGCCAAGGTATTGGAGCTTCAGCATCAGTCCTTCCAATGATTATACTAGCAAAGACAGATGATGTACTTGGTATCATCACTGTACTGATCCTGGAAACATTTGGCATTGAACTTACATGGCATGTGTTCAATATGTGCATGAAATAGGGAGGCTGAGGAAGCTGACTTTCCTTGAAGGCAGTGATTTTTATCTGGGTAGGTAGCAACCTACTCTACAGTGCACACAAAAGCTGAAAATAGTACCTAGAGTCTTTCCACATGTTTAGAGGAGATTCATTTTATTTGTATCATTTATTTGTATCTAATCAACCTCCTCTTTTTAAAATAACTTGCATAATAGTCTGTATATAATTATGGGTGCTGAACTAAACACCTGCCATATGTTAAAAAGTGAGGCTCAAATAATAAATCCTTGGCCTAATTATTCATTTCTGAACAATAGCTTATTAGACAATTTCGATGTAACAAATTTCTTTTAAGAGGAAATTGAATTTCCAATTTATAATTAGTGCTTTAAAAAAAGAAAGCTAGTGGTAAATTGCTTATGTATTTAATTAGAAAAAGACAGGACTTGAATTAGAAAGTATAGAGATATTAGTCATTATGTGTATTATCTTTGAAGTGTGTTTGGACACTAGTTATCTAGAATGAGGACGGAGAAGTTAAATTCTCTTGATATTGGATAAAAGTGAAAATGTTCAGCTACGTTTTCTGTTTTTGTTACTGTCACAGTTTTAAGTTTAATTTTCCTAATAAAGAACGCGTGTGCCATTGACATCGGGTTCTCTGTAGGTACGCACCATTCCCCTTGCCTTTATATAGTGAAAGTGGGCAGTGTGTATGGGGAATAGGAATGATGCAGCCTTTTTGTGTGTGTTTTTCTTTTTAATATCACTGTTCATAATATTTGCAATGCTAATGTTAGTAGAAGGCAGTAGGGCTTACCAAGTAGGGAGTTGCCTACTGTGTCTTAAAGCGAACCTTTGAGAATGGCATAAGGAAGCGGTCCTGAGTGTTTTTCTGAGTACAGGGAGTTGATCAGTTTCCTGACTCTTGGTGAGGTCAGAGGCACGAAGTGTGGTGTGCTCACTGCCAGAGGGAGGTTTGCACCTCCTCTTCTCCTGTGGCAAATAATCTTAGGGGGGAAGCTCCACAGGGCTGTACAGTTTACACTGGTTGGACTTCTGTGTAAATTTTCATGTTCCTTTAACGTTTTATCCCATTATATGCTTTGTAGACTGAACAAATTCTATAGCTCTTCTGTGTCTTTCTCATTTAATACCTATCTTAAAAAACATCTTTTTATTATTGTGTTTAACTTCATGGTATTGTGGATAGAGGGAATGGTGTGTGTATGATTTGAAGTCTTTGGAATTTGTTGAGACTTCTCTCATGACTTGGTATGTATGTATAATTAGGGGGAAAATAAAGTGTACAAAGTGATGATTTGATACGTGCATACACTGTGGTAGATGCATACATTCCCCTATCGAGTTAACACATCAATCATCTCATATTTTATCCTGCTACCTTTTTTGGGTGGTAGAAGTGAGAACATTTCAATTCTCCTCTTTTAGCAAATTTCAATTATACAATATAGTGTATCAACTAGAGTCACATTGTTTTGCATTAGACCTCCAGACCTTATTCATCTTATAGGTGAAAGTTTGTACCTTTTACCAACCTGTTTTGAAAGGTGTTATTGTTGGGTACACATTTATAGGTTGATGGTTGCTTCTTTTTCTTTGGGTGCTTTAAAGGCGTTGTTCCTCTGTGTTCTGGTTTGCGTGGTTTCTGATGAGAAGTCTCCCATCAGCCTTACCTTTGTTGGGTAGTGTGTTAGACAGTCTCCATATGTCCTTTTGCTGTCACTGTTTCTACAAGTTTCTCTTTATTATTGCTTTTTAGCAGTCTGATTATGACGTTCAGTTCAGTCGCTCAGTCGTGTCAGACTCTCTGACCCTGTGGACTGCACGCCAGGCTTCCCTGTCGATCACCAACTCCCAGAGCTTACTCAAACTCATGTCCATCGAGTCGGTGATGCCATCCAACCGTCTCATCCTCTGTCGTCCCCTTCTCCTCCCGCCTTCAGTCTTTCCCAGAATCAGGGTCTTTTCCAATGAGTCAGTTCTTTGCATCAGGTGGCCAAAGTATTGGAGCCTCAGCATCAGTCCTTCCAATGAATATTCAGGACTGATTTCCATTAGGATTGACCGGTTTGATCTCCTTACAGTCCAAGGGACTCTCAAATCTTCTCCAACACCACAGTTTAAAAGCATCAGTTCTTCGGCGTTCAGCTTTCTTATTATGATGTACCTTGATGTTATTCTTTTCTTCCTCTTGAGGTTCATTGAGTTTCTTAGATTGGGCTTCCTAGGTGACACCAAGGGGTAAAGCACCCGTCTGCTAATGCAGGGGGCCATAGGAGACGCGGTTTTGATCTTTGGGTTGGGAAGATAGGCTGGAGGAGGGCGTGGCAACCCACTCCTGTATTCTAGCTTTTTCTTTTTTTTGCTAATTGCTATGTCTTCACTAATCTTCTCTAGTCATTGAGTCTGCAGAGTCTGATGTTATTCCAATTCAGTGTATTTCTCATATTAAACATTATAATCTCTACTCTTCTGACTTGGGTCATTTTAAAATCTATTTCTTTCATTCTTAACATGCTTCTTTCTTCTTCAGTATATGTACTGTATTTATAATAGCCATTTAAATGCTTTTTTCTTATTCTATCACTGAATTTTCTCTTATGAGTCATATTTTCCTGCTCTGTGTGTATGAATTTAATCAGATGTCAAATATTGTGATTTTTATGTTGTTGGGCATTTTAAGTCTTTTAAGTGCTTTTGTGCTTTTTCTTGGATTCATTTAAGTTACCTGGAAATAGCTTGATCCTGTTTGAGACTTTTAAGCATTATTAGGACAATATAGTACAGCCTTTAGTTGAGGTGAATTTGGTCACACCACTGGAGCAATTTCTTTCTTAGGACTTTCCTTGATGCCCTGAATTTAGGTGGTCTTTAGCTAATTATTTCCAGCCCAGAGTAACTTCTGATGATTGTTCTTCATACTCCTTAAGATTTTGAAATCGTCAAGTTTTTGTTATACTATAAGTTATTATGTGTATTTTCTAGATTATTTCAGCCTTTTTATGGAAATATGTGGAAAATTAGGGTCTTCCCTAGTGGCTCAGCAGTAAAGAATCTACCTGCAATGTAGGAGGTATGGGTTCGATCCCTGGGTCAGGAATATCCCCTGGGGAAGAAAATGGCAAGCCACTCCAGTATTCTTGCCTGGGAAATCCCATGGACAGACAGGGGAACCTGGCAAGCTACAGTCTGTGGGGTCACAAAAGAGTCGGACACAACTTAGCAACTAAACAACAGCAGCAACAACAATATATGTAGAATTATTTTCAACTATGTTTAACGCTCAGCCAAATGTAATGGTTCCATAGTAGCCTGAAAAAATGACCACACCTCCAGAAACACCTAAAGGTGATGGTCTTGGTGTCAGGTCTTTATTTATAAAGCAATGGTTATGAAGAAATGATGTGTATATGTTTGTCATCCTAAATATTAATAATACCTATTTAATTTTCTCCTTGTGTTCTCTCTCTCTGTAGGAGGAACGTGTTGTGAATCACATGGCAGCAAAGATTATTGAAAATGTCTGCACTACGTTTTCTGCTCAGGCCCAGGGCTTTATTACTGGGGAAATTGGGCCTGTTTTATGGTACCTATTCAAACATTCCACAGGTGATTCTCTTAGGATAACAGCAATATCGGTAAGATGGAGCGTCTTTGGGGGATATATTTGCATGTATTTAAATACCAAATTTGAAGAACTGTGCTAGACATAGAGTGAATTTCATTGAATAGGTGGAAATCTCAAGAGTGGCAGTTGGCGAGAACAGTAATTTGATTTTTCTCCTGAGGCAAGAGGACTGTTGGGACATTCCGAAAGGGTCTTGTATGATCCTGACATTAGGATTCCAAAAACTATTTGGAGGTGATAGTGGAAAGCTGCAGCAGTGGGTTGGATATAGCATTCGGTCTGGTGTATTTTTCGTGTTCCTTGACTGTTTTTGTTAGCTCCCTCTTTTAGATTTTATGTCCAGTGGGTTTGTCATATGGTTCAAATGAATTCATGTTACAGTTCAGGCATCTATGACTTTGTAGTTTTTGTATGCTGATTGTCTGTTACTTCACTTCCATGGTGATAACGACTTGGTGTAAAAGGTAATTATGTATGCAGATGTGTTAACCTGGTTGTATCAATATAAGAGTCAGTGAAAATGCTTCAAGCCTTTCTCAGGATTTATTTAAATGTTCTTTTTGATCACCAGTCTTATCTGGGCTCTCAGTGTTATCTGGGACCCTCCCTGTATTTCTCAAGCTGACTCATCCTTGTGCTTCTTGCTGTGCCAAGTTTCAGACCTTATCTTTATTCCTTAAGCCTCCATTTCGACTTTTTTCCCTCCTTCATTCTCAGTAAGTGACTTCCCCCATACTTCCCAGATAACCACAGAGACGTCCAATGGGAATTATCCCTGTGTCTGTCTTCCGCGTCTGTGGACCTGATTGCCTCCATCCCTGTCCTGCCTCAATTCTTCCTTCTACAACTGATGAGCTGCCCCTTCTCCTCTCAGAGAAACTTCTCCATGATTCTTCTATCTGTTCTTGAGAATCTTCAGTCAAATGGTTATTTTTGCTCTTTCCTAAATCTTTAACCTCTCCTTGTCTACTAAATCTTATTAATTAGCGCTCATGTATTCTTTACCCCAATTAAACAAAAAATCCCACATAAAAACATATCCAAAGTTTTCTAGGGTGTACCTCCATCTGTTCCCCTATCACCCCAGCCACACTTCTTGGAAAGGTTTTTTTTTTTTTTTTGCCACAAATGCTCCTTTTGGGCCTGTTTTATCTGTCCTGAAAATGTGAATGAACCTAGTCTTGCTGACGTCTTGAAAGACTTGCATATCGCTAAATCCTGTGGCTATTGATGGCCATATGTATTTTTATAATTGTGTTTCTTTTTGGCTGTTGTCCAGGCTGGCTTTCCCTCACTGCGGCAAGCAGGGGCTCCTCTCTAGTTGTGGTGCCCAGGCTTCTCATTGCAGCAGTTTCTCTTGTGCAGCACAGGCTCTAGGGCGTGGGCTCCAGGAGCTGCAGTTCCTGGGCTCAGTGGTTGCGGCACACGGGTTTAGTTGCTCCGTGGGATGTGGCATTGCCCTGGATCAGGGATCGCACCCTTGTCTCCTGCATGGGCAAGCGGACTCTTTACCACTGAGCCATCAGCGCAGCCTCTGATGGATATTTTTGAGTTCTTTTACTTACCATGTTATTTTGAAGATCATGGGCTAACAATTCTGCTCGCTGAATGTCTTTAAACAAAGGACACCTGCTTCACGAGCTTCACATTGTTAGAATTCCCTCCCCAAGTTGTGATATTAGTAATTACGAAGAAACTGTCAGAGTTACAGAGTATACCAGTGAACTTTCTCAAGGCATCTTTGAGTCATATCTTACTTAAGGCCTTCATTTTAATCCTGGACTTAAAAAAACAACCCACCAACCTGTCTTGCTTTAATTGGGTTTATTGTTATCATTTTTGTCTTTATGCTCAGCATGGTTTCTTTTCTTGGCAAAGTTCTTTGCAGTTGTTTCCACCAAAGTGCCACACCTTCTAGCACTTTCTTCATCTGACGCGGTAAGCTTCACTCTTTCATCTTGGGCTTCTTATATTTTGTTCTCAACATTCATCTAAATTATTAATTTTTCACTGAAATTTTGCCAGTTTCCCCCGAAATGTCTCTTTCTTCTTTCGTGCCCCAGGATCATATTCAGTAATGTGTTAATATATTGTTTTCATATTTCTTTAGTCTCCTTTAATTTGAGACAGTTTCTCAGCCTTTCTGGGAACTTCATGTCATTTATGAGTTTAAAGGGTGTGGGGCTTGTATTTTTTAGGGTAAGGCTCAACCTGGGTCTGTCTAGTGTTTTCCCATTGAACCTCCTTAGCACCGTTGAGGATCCCTACCTGGACCAGATGCCTCTGTGACGGTTGCCATATGATGGTTATCTAGTTGTTTCATTCCTTTTATATTAGAAGTTGGCGAATATTTTCTATAAAGGGCCAGATAGTACGTACCTTGGGTTTTGGTGGCCACATACAGTCTCTGTTCCATATTCTTTTTTTTTTTAAACTTTGTTATTATTGGAGTTTAATTGCTTTATAATGTTGT
Source organism: Capricornis sumatraensis (assembly GCF_032405125.1). Taxonomy (NCBI): domain Eukaryota; kingdom Metazoa; phylum Chordata; class Mammalia; order Artiodactyla; family Bovidae; genus Capricornis; species Capricornis sumatraensis. The sequence goes on along the minus strand of NC_091078.1, from coordinate 59,864,572 downwards.
GTTAGTTTCTGATGTATGACAAACTGAGCTGTATGTATACATATATCCTCTCCCTCCTGGGCCTCCTTTCTACCCAACCCGATCCCACCTCCCTAGGTCCCGTATTCTGTTCTATTTTTCTGTTTGTTTTCTATAACCCGTTAAAAATGTAAAAACTGTTGCACAGTGTACTTAAGAGCAGTGCAAAAATAGGCCTTTGGTATTGGTTGGAATTCTATCGTAAGGATGCGCTGTCCCTTCTCTCTCGTATATGCGTGTATTTGTATCATTATGGTCAGGGATGCCCGTTTTATTTGATGAAGTGCAATGTCATATTACTGTTACCACTGTTACTATGTGTTGTTTGAATGCTCGGATCATGCTAGAAGCCCTCCAAGCTGGCTTTTGTGTCCTGTTGATCTATTTCTGTCATTGTTTGATCACTTAATTCCTTTCTGAAACCATGCAGTTTTTGGACTACTTTCGTATTTTCACTCTGCCAACCCTGGAACCAATCATTTCTCCAAGGAAGCTTTGATGTTTAGAACCCACAGTCTGGGTGATGTGCTTACTGCTTTGGGGTTTTATTGTTTTCAGGCCTTCTAAGTATTCAGAGATAGAAAAAAAGTGTATGTACCCATATATACATATGGAGCTTCCCAGGTGGCGCAGTAGTAAAGAAACTGCCTGCAGATGCAGGAGACATGGGCTTGATCCCTGGGTCAGGAAGATCCCCTGGAGAAGGCAATGGCTACCCACTCCAGTATTCTAGCCTGGAAAGTTCCATGGACAGAGGAGCCTGGCGGACTACAATCCATGGGGTCTCCAAGAGTCAGACACAACTGAGCGACTAAACACACACGTGTGCACATATTCACACATACATAGAATTATTCCTACATTTATCATTGTAGGTATTTGGAACAAAACTCATGCGTTCATACTGATGCTTCCGATGTTAATCCAATATATTAGAATTCTTCCTGGACCTCCCATTTTCTATATCTGTAAATCCCTTCTTGAACAGAAACCTGGTTCCCATTATTCTCCGTGCATTTATTGACCTGTTCAGCTCATTTATTCAGCGCAGCAGACTCCATCCCCTCTGGCCTCCTCCTCTGTATCGTCATCCTCCTGCCTTGCCCCCGCCGCTCCACTTCCTGGGCTCCATGAGCGGATGCCCCCATTCCCGTGTCTGCCCCCTTTCCTCAGAATCTGATGTATTGTCTTTGGGAAGGGAAGGAAAGGGAAGATAGATGAAGGAAAACAAAGGGCTAGATGTTATTTCCTTCCCCTTTGCTGTTTACATCCAGCTAGTCAACCCGTCCTTTGACCGTGATTCACAAGTACAGCCCAGGACTGTGCCTCTCTCTGCAGCTCTGTTGTTACTCCTGAAATCCAGGCCACCACCATCTTTCACCCAGACTGACCTATCATCCCTTGGCCCCATAGAGTCCCCTATGCCAGTGTGGTCCTCAGATGAGCAGCATTAAGTAACCTAGAAATTCGTAAGAAACATGGGTTTTTGGACCCTGACCCAGAGCTGCTGTCTCAGAGTCTCTGAAGGAAGAGGCCCAGTAATCTGCATTCTAACAAACACTTCTAATGCCTATTGAAGTTTGAGAACTGCTGCCCTAGGCCTTGAAGCTCTTGGAAAACACTGCCCTGGGTGTAGCGTGAAAGATGGCTAATTAATCCTTCCCCCTCAGGAATGGCATCCATTGCTTAGGGATTGGTGGTTGAAGGGAGTGGGCCTGACTTGGGAAATGTGTTGAATGGATAAGAGGATTTCTGGATTTATTAAGTTTGTAGGGAATCTCTATATGAACCACAGTGGGAACCAGAGAAACCTTTAGAGTTAGATTGAATAGAATGGCTCCAGTGAGGGAGGTGATTGGGCTATTTATAATTCCTGGCATGCTGAGAGGAAGAGTGACAAAGCAGAGTGTTTCAGGGTGGTGGTTCAGGAGAACTTTTCAACAACACTGACTGCTTCCTCCTCTCTCTCCACCCGCTGCCCCTTTCCCATGTAGCTTAAGGTCTCAGAGGTCAGATGAGAGTGTGTAGAGTTTGAAGAGGTCCCCAAGGTAATTTTGATATGACATAGAAAAAAATCATTCACGAGACAGAAAAGAAATCGTTCTTAAACTTATTCCACGGGGATTCTGTTCATGTTTCTAATAGGTATGCAGCCTGCACTTCCAAATTAGTCTCTTTCTTAGACATTGCTTTAATAAATAGATGGTTAAAAATTCTGGAAAACATGAGTAAATCTATGGCTGATTTGTGTTGATGTTTGGTAGAAACCAATGCAATACTATAAAGCAATTATCCTTAAATTAAAAAAAGTTAATGAAAAAACTGAAGATAACATAATGTCCTTTTTGAGGTAAATTTTATAGTGAATTTTGAACTGAAAATGTTCTTTACAGCTATAAAATGTAATTTCAAACTCTGTTTCAATAAGCAAAGATTTTAAACAACAGATCACTGAAAATCAAAATTGAGATTTAATTTTTTTTAATTTGAGGAATACAAGTACTCATATGATCTTAAGCCTCTGTGAACTCTCAACTGTGTTTTATATCCAGAAGTGACGAATTAAAGGTTATTTCTTGCATGAGTTTTTCCATATGGAAGATAAGTTAGGCATTTGAGTGCCTTTCTGAAGACAGGACCTTACAGTTGCCCTCATATTACTTTGAATACACTTAGAAGTAATTTGGACAAATCTTGCATCAAGAAATAACCCATATGGTTGGGTAGATATTTTATATCAATAGCAAGTCAGTATTAGTTTGAAAGCCTCTCCCAAGAATTGTTATAGTGCTAATGATAATTACTGTTCACTGTCTTTAAGTCACTTTAAGGGAGATCTCTAAATTTCCTTAAAAAATTCAAATTGTAGCATGATCTTTAGGGACTCCATTTAGAATGCTTTTTTTTTTAATCCAAGAATTAAATAATATTTGAGATGATACTGAAATAATGGAACAATTCTGTTTTCTTAATTGAAGTATAGTTGATTTACAATTTTATATCAGTTTTAGGCATACAGCATAGTGGGGCTTCCCAGGTAGTGCTAGTGGTTAAGAATCTGCCTGTCAGTACAGGAAGTGTAAGAGATATGAGTTCCATCCCTGGGTTGGGAAGGTTCCCTGGAGGAGGGCATGGCAACCCACTCCAGTATTCTTGCCTGGAGAATCCCATGGACAGAAGAACCTGGTGGGCTGTAATCCATAGGGTTGCAAAGAGTTGGACACAACAGAAGCGATTTACCATGCAGACATGCATGTACAGCATAGCGATTCAGTACTTTTGTACGTTCAGTTCAGTTCAGGTGCTCAGTCGTGTCCGACTCTTTGCGACCCCGCAAATCGCAGCATACTTCATTAAATGCTATTACAAGATAATGGCCATCATTTCCTGTGCTCTAAGTGTGTCCTTATTGCTTATCTGTTTTATACGTGACTTTGTGTCTCTTAATCTCATACCCCTAACTTACCCCTCACTTCTCTGTCCTCTCTGGTAACCAGTAGTTTGTTTTCAATATCTGTGAGTCTGTTTCTATTTTCCTGTGCACAGTTGTTTGTATTACTTTAAAAAATTCTACATATAAGCGGTATCGTACAGTATTTGTCAAATATATTTCACTAGGCGTAATATTCTCTAGATCCATCTACATTGCTGCAAATGTCAGAATTTCCTCCTTTTGTATGGCTGAGTAATACTCCATCCTTGTGTGTGTGTGTGTGTACACTACATCTTCTTTATCCACTTATTTTTTTGGGGCGTTGCTTGCATATCTTTGGTGTTTTAAATAGTGCTGTTACAAACATGGGGGCTCATCTGTCTTTTCAAATTAATGTACTCATTTTTTTTCTAGATATATACCCAGGAGTGGAATTGCAGGGCCAAATAGTAGTTCTGTTTTTAGAATTTTGAGGAACTTCCATACTGTTTTCCATAGTGAATGCCCCAATTTACATTTATACCACCGGTGTACAAGGGTTCCTTTTTCGCCACATTTTCTCCAGCATTTGTTATTTGTAGACTTTTTGACATTCTGATAGGTGTGAGGTGATACCTCATTCTACAAGTCCACTTAAGCCTGATTCCAAAACCAGTCAAAGACACTACAGAAATAAAAATGCCAGGTCAACACCTTTGATGAACCATTGATGCAGAAATTTTCAACACAATATTTGCAAAACAAATCCAACAATATATAAAAAGGATCATACACCATAATCAAGTTAGATTTATTCTAGGGATCCAAGGATGGTTCAACATTTGCAAATCAGTCAGTCAGGTACATGATATTGACAAAAGGAATAATAAAAATCATGTGATTATCTCAATAGATGCAGAAAAAGCACTTGACAAAATTCAGCATCCATTCATGCTAAAAACTTTCATTAAAGTGGTTATAGGGGGTACATATCTCAACATTATAAAGGCTATTTTTGACATATCCACACTAACATCATACTCAGTGGTGAAAAGCTGAAAGCTTTTCCTTTGAATTCAGAAACCAGACAAGGATGCTCACTCTCATCACTTCTATTTAACATTGTATTGGAAGTCCTAGCCACAGCAGTCAGAGAAGGAAAATAAAAGGCATCCAAACTGGAAAGGAAAAAGTAAAGTGTCACTATTTGCAGATGACATGATGCTTCATATAGAAAAACCTAAAGTCTCCATACACAAAAAAACCCAAGACATTAGAACTGATAAATGAATTCAGCAAAGATGCAGGATACAAGATTAATAGGCAGAACTTTGTTGCTTTTCTATACACTAATGGTGAACTGTCAGAAACAGAAATTTTAAAAAATCCTGTTTTAAATCACATCAAAAAGACTAAAATACCTTGGAATAAATCTAATTATAGAGGTAAAAGACCTCCACTCTGAAAACTATAAAACACTGGTGAAGGAAACTGAAGAGGATTGGAAGACATGGAAAAGATATCCCATGCTCTTGGATTAGAAGATTAATATTGTTAAAATGGCCATACTACTCAAAGCAATCCATAGATCTAATGTAATTCCTATCAAAATACCCATGACATTTTTCATAGAAGTTGAACAAATAATCCTAAAATTTGTGTGGAACTACAAAAGAGCCCTCATTGCCAAAGCAATGTTAAGAAAAAAATAATGAAGCTGGAGGTATCACCCTCCTAGGCTTCAGACTGTATTATAGAGCTACATTAATCAAAACAGTGTGGTATTGGCACAAAAACAAGACATACAGATCAAGTGGAACACAGAGCCTGAAATTAAACCTGTGCATCTGTGGTCAATTAATCTTCAGCAAAGGAGGCAAGAATGGGAAAAGATAATCTCTTCAGCATGTGATCATCATTTTCCCCTCTTTCCCGCTCCCTCTGTCTCTTCTTCCCCTGAGAGTTGCATCAGACAGCTTGCCCTTCCTAGAACCTGCTCTGCATCTTCATGTCTCCATGTGAATACTTGTTCTCTTCTCTCTGGCTAGAATTTTCTCATCTACTTTTCCACCTGTCCATTTCCCACTCACCTTCAAAAACTGACTCAGTTATCATTCTCCTTCAGTAGCTTTTTTTGACTTAACTTTTCATGCTTTTCCAAGCGTAATTGAGCCCACTTCCATTACAATACTTATTAAATTCTTCTAGTTTGTTAATTGTAAATTTCATCTTAAATAGTCTATGAGAACTTGAGAACTAGCTCAGGGGTCTTGATTACTTTGGTTTGACTTCTATCTTTGCCACTTGATAGCAAATTATGCCTTTGAGCAAATTACTTAAATACTCTGTCCCTTAGTTTTATGATCTATAAAATGGGGCTAATAACAATACCTTTCAAATGTTATTTGGGAGAATTAAGTGAAATAGTCTTTAGATATTCTCAGATCGTGTTCTTCACATACTAAACAATAAATGTTAAATATTTACTTTTATGACAATTTCTTCAGCCTTTAATTTAGTGTCTACATATGGAAAGCTTATCTTAATGTTTTCATTGCTCAAAATAATTTATGAGTCTATACAGAAAAACCTTTATCATTTTAGTTAACTTATAATTTACATAGGAGAAGGAAATGGGAGCCCACTCCAGTATTCTTGCCTGGAGAATCCCAGGGATGGGGGAGCCTGAAGGGCTGCCATCTGTGGGGTTACGCAGAGTCAGACATGACTGAAGCGACTTAGCAGCAGCAGCAGCATAACGTACATGATACTTGTAAGATCTTCTAATGTTTTATAACTTAAATTTTAAAAATTTATTAATTTTCTATTTTAATTGAAAGATAAGTACCTTTCAATTGTGATGGTTTTTGCCATGCATCAGTATGAATCAGCCATAGGTATACATGTGTCCTCTCCATCCTAAACCCCCTTCCCACTTCCCTCTCTGCCCTATGTTTCCCAACTTAAATTTTTATTGGAAGTTGGATTATTGTTTTAATTTTAAGTGTGTCTAAATTGTTCAGATTACTTATGCCAAGATCAGTGATGAAGGAGCAAGTTGAACACCTTTTTCTCCTTTTCACAGAAGTATTTGCTCTCTTTCTGGGGGTTGGTTCATGCCCTTGGAGTCTTCTAACGTATCTGTTCTTCTCTCGCTGCAGGCCTTGTGTAGAATCACTCGCCATTCTCCTACTGCCTTCCAGAATGTGATTGAGAAGGTGGGACTGACCTCGGTAATAAACTCCCTGGCCTCTGCCATCTGCAAAGTCCAGCAGTACATGCTGACCTTATTCAGTGCAATGCTGTCCTGTGGGATTCATCTTCAGAGGCTAATCCAAGAAAAGGTTTGACCTGTGATTCCGCTTAAAAAATGGGTGTTTTCTCCTGCGATTTTAGTGGCCCCATAAGCAATATATCTCTGTGGAATTTATTTTTCATCTCAAGGGGGCCCTTTTGAATTTGCCAAACCTCTGTACCACAGGCCATTCATCTGAAGATGTTATAAAAGGCTTTTAGTGATTAAAATAGAAATCCGGTAAATGGCTCTGCCGACTTGTCCCATTTTAGTAATGAAAAGTTAGAAAATTTATGGATCCTTCCCCCATGCTAATATTTCTCATGGCTCTTTGTCCTCAGCCCCCGTCTCTCTCCCCATGTCCTTTGCCTGCCTTTTGGAGGGGTCCCTTTATATTCTCCGCTCACCCTGACTCATTTTTTGTTCCTTTCCTTGTCCTGATACTCCGCCAGCACACTGAACCTCCAGAGCACCCCTTCTCTTGTTTTTAACTTCGTCTCCTTCTAATCCTTTGATATAGCTGTATTTTATGCACTGTAGAGTCTGTAAGTGTTCAGTTCACATCACAAAACCACACAGCTACAAAGAACTCTGCTGTAACTGTCCTCAGTATCTTCTCTAGCCGCCTACTCAGGAGCGATCCCTGAGCCAGAAACGTTGGCATCACCTGTGAGCGTTTCGGATCCGCAGACCCTCAGGCTGAATCAGAGCCGAATCAGGCCGAATCAGACCCTGACCTGCCGAATCCGAGCTGACATTTTAATGAGGTCTCTAGAGGATTGGGTGGAAGGTTATGGTTGGAGAAGTCCTGCCCTTGAACATTAGTGTCCAGTGAGGTGTTAGCAGATGAAAATTGTGGACCATGGCTACATACACACATTTGGAAAGCAGTGAGTCAGAGAGAGATTTTCACTTGTACAACCTTTCCCAGTTTTTCAGTTGCTCATGTGTGTTATGCATCTTCCTAAGGGTGATGTAGTATGCATTGTTCTTTACACTTATTGGACCAATTATCTAACTTTTTCTGAGGGATAATAGCTGTCAAATTAGAGTGTTCTGAAACATTCTCAGCAGGTAACACGGCTAAGAAGTGTGGAATGGGGCCACTTAAATTTAGTGTTTGCCATGGTTCTTCTGCATGAAATGCAATGTGTTAAATTTGATTTTTTATAAAGCTAAAAATTTCTATGATGAATAATTGTCATGTTTACATAGTAAACTTGATCTTAAAAGTCAAAGTAGAGAGCAAACCAGTTCTTGGCTTTTATTAGTCTGATTTCAATTCTGCTAAGAAATTTGAGCCTCACAGAAAGTATAGTTTGTGTATCTAATTTTTTGGTATTTAATTTACCAAGTCATTGAAGGTTGTTATCATTGTATTAGAGAGAGTACCATTTGAGTAGTTTTGCTGTGTAAATTGTGTTAAGAGAGGCTGAGTGTTTTGTAGTTTATTTTCCTTCACACAGGCATGGATTGATTGAGTTTAAAATACGGTATTTCACAAAGGTAGTGAAATAATACACATTAATTAAATGATTTTATATTTATTTTATAATGTTTAACTAATATTCCATGTGTCTTAATGATTGAATAATAACCTGTGTTAATTGAGAAATAATCTTTTGAATTTAATTAGTATTGTTAGTTAAATTTTTAAAATTGCAGTAAAAAACATAAAATTTACTCTCTTAACCATTCTTAGGTGTAGTTGGTAGTGTTAAGTATATTTGCATTGTTGTGAAACAGAGCTCCAGAACTCTGTCATCTTGTTAAACGGAAGCTCTGTATCAACTCTACATTTTGGCTGTTGGGTTTTATTGAAATCTCCGCTTTGGTGGGTCTCCTCTGACATTGAACTGGCAGAGGAAGGGTGGCGTTGCTTCGTTCCTCCCCTGTTGGTGTGGAAGCCCAGATTACCCTGTGGGCTTCTGCTGACACCCCAGTGACGTGGCGGAGCTCCTCCTTCCTGATGGGCAGGGGTGGGAACCCAGGCTTCCCACCGCCTTCCCTGATGCCTTCCTGGCTAGTGGGGGGAAGAGCTCCTCATTGCTCTTCCACTGACACTGGTTGGGTACAGGTGGGTGCCCCATTGCTAGCAGAAGGTGGCAAAGGCAGAGCCTCTCATGATGCCATCTCAGCAGGAGTGGGGAGAGGAACATGGGTGCGAATATGGGTGGAGGTCTGGGCATCCTATCAGTATCTCTGCTGATACCATGGTTGGGGCCAGGGGGGCTTGTTTATTGCTGGGTTGGGATGAAAGTCCCAGCTCTCCTTGTGGTCCTTTCTGTTTCCCTGGCAGGGAGGAGTGTTGGATGCCTTGTTAGAGTCACATGAGGGTGGGAGTCTAGGCTCCCCTCTTGCCCTTTGCTGAAAGGGCCATGGTTTTTTCATGGTGCTTGGCTGAAGTAAAGTAGCCATTGTCTGAATGTTTTTGAGCTTTCCAGGCTGTCCCTTTCCCGATCTTCTGGCTTGAGAGAGCCGATGTTTCCTTTGTATTTGTGTGTGTGTGTGTGTGTGTGTGTGTGTGTGTGTCTGTCCGTCTGTCTGGTTGAGAGAGCTGATGTTTCCCCTGTATTTGTGTGGTGTGTGTGTGTGTGGTGTGTGTGTGTGTCTGTGTGTCTGTGTCTGTGTGTCTGTGTCTGTGTGTGTGTCTGTGTGTGTCTGTGTGTGTGTTTGAGAGAGCTGATGTTTCCCCTGTGTGTGCACGCACACCTGCACATGCGCTATTGGTGTTTCCGGACTGCTGCACTATCCAGCACCCAGTATGGGATGTATGAGGCGGAGTAAAACCCCAGCAAACTCACTGACATACTCATCTTCAGGTGCCGAGGCCTCTAACCGTTGTACATGTTGTCTGTCTTGTCCTGTAGTCTTTAAAATGTATCTGTGTCCATTTAAATACGGTGAGTTGTCATTTAAAAGATAAGGTTCTATTTTTCATTAATTAAAACAATCTACCATTATATTGAACATTTATCACAGACTAGACACTTAATGATTTGTAACCCTGGGTTATTCTCAAATGAGACTTAGTGCCTTGAGTGATTTTGTCAAGTTGATGGAGGTTATAAATGCTAAAGCTGATGCTCAGGCCAGACAGTAAGCCAAGAAACAGAATAATTTCGGATAGTGTTGGTGCTCTGAAGAACATTGAATAGGATGATGTTGATAAGATGTCTTGTAGGGGGATGTGTGCAGGGGGTGGAGCCAGACACCATTTGCTGGGGGAGGGCAGGGGGAAGTCATGGAGAACCTCTGATGTTCCAGCTGAGCCCTCAATGACAAGAAAGAGTGTGCTGTGTGAACATGTGCAGGAAGGACTCTGTACTTAGTTCAGCTTCCCTGAAATGTGAGAATTCCTGGGGAGACCCTGGAAGAGAAGGAAGAGCAGCAGTGCTGTCCACAGTGAGCAGTGGGGAAGGGATGCAGAAAGAGGCAGGGAAGTAGGAAGAAGATCCAGCTCGTGTAGGGCTGTGATATTGGCTTCCCTTAGGGGTTTGACACAGTGGCCATAGTTTTATTTTTACTTAAAAAAGAAAAATACAAATATGTGCATGTAGGTGTGTGTTTTAGGGGTTATTATTGGTAATTGTGTTTTTTCCAGGCGTTGCTTGTTAAAAGGCTAGAATGAGTGGAAGAGGAAGAGGCCCAGGAACAGATACCAAGCTTACCACTTCCAGCTGGATATGGGAAGAAAGAACCACACCTGTCTATTTGGGGGACTGTTGCCTATGTATTGTGGTAGATTTTTGTGTTGAAATTCAGCCCCCAAAGAGGCCCCTGCCATTCCTTTTAAGTGAGAGAAATTACTGTTTACTGCATAAAATTTAGAAGAACCAAAAGAAGAAAACAAAATAGACTATAATCTCACTGCCCAGAGCTAATTACTGTTGCCATGTAGGTTTATCTCTTTTAGTCTTCGGTTCATATGTCTGTGTATTTTATGCACACATTTATAAAATTATGATTGAAGTGTGTTGATTTATGATAGTTAGGCATCTGTCTTTAAATACACCCTAAGAACATTTTAAAAATAAGTTTTCATTTTGTGGCGTATGGTAATTGAACCCTTCTCCCACTGTTGAGCTGTGTGCCTCTGACTTTGTGGTTTGTACTCAGGCTGATGCCGTGAGCATCCTATTTCCATGCATCTTTGTGTCCACTGCTAATCAGTTACCACAGGTGTTATGCATACTTCGAAGCCTGTGCATAAATAATGCTAAATTATTCTCTGGAAAGGTAGACGATGAGAGTACTGTTTACTTGTAATTTAACCAGCAGTCATTAAGACACATGCTATATTTATCATACAATAAAACCTAGCATTTAGGATTGCTTGATTAGCAGCATAGTTTATGATTTATAGTTACTTGCAGTTTGTCGGGATTCCCAGGTGGTAAAGAATCCGCCTGCCAATGCAGGAGATGCAGGTTTGATCCCTGGGTCGGGAAGATCCCCTGAAGGAGGAAATGGCTACCCACTCCAGTATTCTTGCCTGGAAAGGAGGAGGAGCCTGGCAGGCTACAGTCCATGGGGTCACAAAGAGTTGGACATGACCGAACACGCACATGTGTGGTTTGTAATTAATCTCTCTGATTCGCCATTTGAAATATGTAATTGTAGCCATGTTTTCATGTTACAGTAGATTCATTAGGTCATATTATTATTACCTTCTGAATAATGTTTATGTTCTTGAATGGACATTGGTGTGTTCAAAGAATTTAACTTTGCAGTATCACCTGCATTAGCTACCTGGATATCATTGTCCTCAGACGATTGTTATTCAGCAGCCATGTGCATCACAGAGCTTGATTTATTTTGTCGTCATCTTCAAAAGGATCTGCTTGCCCATAATGTGCTAAATGCAGAAGATTCCTTTATTGAAATGAGTGTTAGTTCTAGACTCTGTGACGTGAAAGTGAGTGTTCACAGCCGTGGTACAAGGGGGCTCTCTCTGTTACAAATCATGCATTCCACATATTCTAGTAATTAGAAAAATTGGGCAAACCAAAAAATGAGACCTGTTTTTCTGCCCTGTTTCCAAAAAAAGAGAAAAAGGACAAATGAAACTCTTCATAGGATACTTTCAGAATCCTTGGTAGACAGTATTTTGTATGTAATTCTTGAATCATCACTAGATGTAGGGAATTGATAACCTTTTCACAGTTCATTTGAACTGCTTGAGTGACTCTGGATGAGTACCTTCCAGAAGGCATGCCCAGGCATAAGAGAAAACCTTGTAAGTTATGTGTGAGGTTGTTTACCAGTCTTGTGCCATATAAACTGATTTTTTAAATACCTGGTATATTTTCTGGTTTTATGTTTCAGTCTCTTCCAAGCTCTTATGGCGTACAAATGTTTGATCTTAAAGATCTGGGGCTGGAGGAGGTTGAGGGTGCTGTAAACATGTTTCCTGATGTTTTACCAGGGAGAGAGATACTGGATGAGGGCATTGCAATTCTCCTTAATTATAGTATCTAGAAACTAAAAGTAGCTAATGTCACTTAGATTTATTTGTATTCAGTTCAGTTCAGTCGCTCAGTCGTGTCCGACTCTTTGCAACCCCATGAATCGCAGCACGCCAGGCCTCCCTGTCCATCACCAACTCCCGGAGTTCACTCAGATTCACATCCATCGAGTCCATGATGCCATCCAGCCATCTCATCCTCTGTCTTCCCCTTCTCCTCCTGCCCACAATCCCTCCCAGCATCAGAGTCTTTTCCAGTGAGTCAACTCTTCGCATGAGGTGGCCAAAGTACTGGAGTTTCAGCTTCAGCATCATTCCTTCCAAAGAAATCCCAGGGTTGATCTCCTTCAGAATGGACTGGTTGGATCTCCTTGCAGTCCAAGGGACTCTCAAGAGTCTTCTCCAACACTACAGTTCCAAAGCATCAGTTCTTCGGTGCTCAGCCTTCTTCACAGTCCAACTCTCGCATCCATGCACGACCACAGGAAAAACCAGATCCTTGAGTAGACGGATCTTAGTCGGCAAAATAATGTCTCTGCTTTTGAATATGCTATCTAGGTTGGTCATAACTTTTCTTTCATTCAGTTCAATTCGGTCGCTCAGTCGTGTCCAACTCTTTGTGCCCCCATGCATCGCAGCACGCCAGGCCTCCCTGTCCATCACCAACTCCCGGAGTTCACTCGGATTCACGTCCATCGAGTCCATGATGCCATCCAGCCATCTCATCCTCTGTCATCCCCTTCTCCTCCTGCCCCCAATCCCTCCCAGCATCAAAGTCTTTTCCAATGAGTCAGCTCTGCATGAGGTGGCCAAAGTACTGGAGTTTCAGCTTTAGCATCATTCCTTCCAAAGAAATCCCAGGGCTGATCTCCTTCAGAATGGACTGGTTGGATCTCCTCGCAGTCCAAGGGACTCTCAAGAGTCTTCTCCAACACCACAGTTCAAAAACATCAATTCTTCGGCGCTCAGCCTTCTTCACAGTCCAACTCTCACATCCATACATGACCACAGGAAAAACCATAGCCTTGACTAGACGGACCTTAGTCATGTTTATAACTCTTATGAATGTTAGGATTTAGTATTGAAAATCCAGAATATATGGAATATAGAGTACAGAAGAGTAAAATGCTTAATATTCCCAGAATAATCTCATCAAAATTTTGTAGATACTTTTCAAATTGATATTTATTGTGTGTTTGTATGTATATTAATACATTAACATATTTCCTTTTCCCTGCTGCCACATGCACGTGCTATTAGAATCTTTTTACAGAAATTAGATCGATCTGTTGAAATTAGATCGATTGTTTGTTCATACTTGTCTCTTTAGTGATGTTAGGAATGTGTGTGTAGCTCAGGGTAACCCTTCAGCATTGTTTCTAGCGAGTTCTGGTGGTCCATGATGTGAAGGTGCCCCAGTGCTTTCCCGCAGTTAACTACTGCACATTTTAGAATCCTCCCCCCGCTTTTATTTTGGCAAGAGAGAGCATTCTTATGACTCAACTCTTTTGTGTGGACTTCTGTAATTATTGCTTTAGGAGAAACTCTTCAGTAAAATTAAGCTGTCTTAGCTGCTCCTCTGAGAGTCTGTCACCACGGATTTTATATTCAGTGTCTTGGGTGTTCTGTTACAGGGACCACAGGTAGAGGTATGAGCCCGGAAGGGGTCAGTTCCCATGAGCTCTTCCTGAAGAATCTGTCGGAGAATGAGCTTCAGACAACTGAGCAATGTTTGAATCAGCTAAGAAGACCAAGCAATGTGAATCAGGATGATTGTTTGATACTAGATGTCATTGCAGGTTTAGAATGGCAGGCTACTTTCTTTCCCTCCTTCCTTCCTTCCTTCTTCCCTCCTTCCCCCTCTGCTTTCATGTGCTTATCTATCTATATACACATATATGTGTACATACATACATATATGCATGTCTATAAATGCATACAGGGAGAAGGGGGAAAGCATATGAAAATTGTAGTAAACTGGTGTACTGCTTTGTAAAAAACAAAGTCACCCATGTGACTTAAAAAAATAAAAGCAGATGTTAAAATCCAGTGCCTCATTCTTGATGTTAGAAAACTGAAAGTATATAAAACTCTGGGAACCCTGCTCTCCTCTATTTCAATTAATTGAGCTTAGTACACTCACATCAACTTGTTTACGCGTTATGTGGATTCAAACATCTGCCTCAGTGATGTGTTTTTTTCCCGTGAGGTGTGTGACCTTGAATGTGCTTCTTAGCTGCACAATCAGTGATGCATACTTTGGCACTTCATATGCTTTGGGGTCACTTAACAATTTAAACATTACTTTTTAAGAGTCATACCATGTTTCAAGGTGCATTTGTTCATGCTCATTGGTAAGATGATTTCCTTCTGGGTGTTACTGCCTACGGATACCTTTGTAATTTGTGCCTGATTTGTTAATTTTAACAGGAGCTGCTGTCCATTTTTATTTCAGCAATCTAGTTTGACTGAAGCTGTTTCAGGTTTCATATTTTGACCAAGTAGTCCAACAGTGATTAATAATAAACCAGAAGGTGCTTATGATGTTTGGAGGTACTATGGAAGATCACTATGAAATTTCGATGCTTATAAAACTTTGAAAAATCTGGAAGCCAGTCAGCTCAGGTTTTGTTTTTTTGTTTGTTTGTTTGTTTGTTTGTTCTCACAAAGACACTAAGCATCCTGACTCAAAGGTTGTGCATTTAAAATATGGTAATTAGTTAATGCATATTAATAACATGAGTTTGTATTCACATTTTTCATCTGTCTATGTTAATAAATGTGTTGTATAAGAGACATTTTACTTAGATACTTGGTCAAACTTCAAGGAAAGTGTAATCCAAAAACAATTCTAGTACATTTTTCACTTCCATCAACATTAAATGGGAAAACTATGTCAGTGTAGTTATTCACACACATGATTTCTCTCTCTCTCTCTCTTTTTTTTTTTTTTTTTTTGAGGCTACTGTCATTTGATGGCCAGGCTGTGCTAAATGATTTTTACCTATGACAGTTGATTGAAACAAATCGATTTTACCTTTGGAGATTTGCAGGAAATAAATAACTTTGATGTTCTCTACGTCAGTGTTATTTTTTTTATATTCATTTCATAATTTTGTCTTTATGATATGTACTGGAGGAATTTTTATCCTTTTGCTTAATTTTGATCAAGATACCACTTTGTGATGTAAACTTCATATCTTTCAACCAATTCCTCACATGGTGAACATTTCATAACATCATCTTTATGTTATGTAGATATGTCTGTTCTGAAATCACTGCCAAGAACCATTTGACTGTTGGACAGAAGCTCTCCAATCTGTGATTTGGGCTATAGACCTCAACAGCTTCTGCTTTTTTTCCTCCATGTGTAAAATTTAGTTGTGTTGAGCCAAATGGTGAGATGAATTTAAATCAAAGATGAATACATAGTGGATTGCAACCTGCAGTGACCCGGGGTTATTTTGACTCTCTGAAGGTGGTTTTGATTATTCATCCTTGGCACTAGTCTTTGCCTGCAGCCTGTAATCTTATTGTAAGATTAATACTGTTCTAGAAGTCTGGTGCACGTTGCTTAAGATTAACTATGGTGCCCTGGGCAGTTAGTTTTAGGGAGTCAGTCAGTACTGTTCATTTAGTTTTTCTGAAATGACAAGATGAGAATTTATTTGGGGCATAATGTGCTTTTAGGTATATATCCAAAATTAGAGCCTGTAATATATTGCATCTTGTAAGGGACTGGGAATTATGGTGTTACAAACACATCTGGTATGCAATTTTTTATCTTTGTTACTTGCCATAGTTTTTCTAGTTTGTTTCACTCAAAATCATAAGCATTATTTTAGTTTTCCAAGATTGTTAGTAATGGCTGCATAACAGTCCATCAATAAGACATAGAGTAGACCTCATCATGACTTCTTAGTGACATTTCTGTGTTTTAAAATTATAACTGTTGCTGTACAAAACTTTCATTGCACCTGGAAAAATTTCCTCTTTCACTGTATACTTAAGCTATATTTCACTTACCTCTTGCTGTGTAACTACTCAAAATGTAGTGGCTTAAACAAGACCAGTAATTTATTTATCTCACCAATCGGTAATTTAGGCAAAGCTGGGAAAGACTGAGAATAAACTTTCCAGAAGGCTCACTCAGACGACTGGCAAGCTGGTGCTTGCCATTCCCTGGGAACCCAACTGGGCTGTGCCTTGGGATCCTCAGTCACTTTCCGCATAGGGCCCTTGAGGGCTAGTAGGGCTTCCTCACAGCATAGCAGCTGGGTTCCGAGAAAGAGAGTGTCTCAATAGAACCAGACAGGAGCTGCATGGCCTTTGCAAACCTGGCTTTGGAAATCATGCAATGTCTCTTCTGTGATGTCTCTTTCCTACTCCACCTGCCCTCCTCACATGATCATTACTTGATATAATGTTGCTATTCAGTCGCCCAACTCTTTGTGACCCCATGGACTGCAGCAGGCCAAGTTTCACTGTCCTTCACTGTCTCCTGGAGTTTGTTCAAATTCATGTCCGTTGAGTTGGTGATGCTATCCAACCATCTCATCTTCTGCTGCCCTCTTCTCCTTTTGCCTTCCATCTTTCCCAGAATCTTATGATTTAACAAATTCCCTATTTTGGGATGTTAAGTTTGTTTCCTATTTTTGTCTATCTTGTGAACTCTACATAAGCATTCTTGTACTTAAAGCTCTTTTGATTATCACTTTGTTACACTAAAATTCTTGAGATACAACAACTGGGTCAGAAGAAAATAACAATTTTTTAAGGCTTTGGAGAAATGACAGCTCACTTTCCTGCCAGCTAGAGGAAAGATTAAACACTTAAACTTTCATTTTTTTCTTAACTATGTATTAATTTGTCAGTCTGTCTGTCTAACTGTTCACCTGCCTGCCGGTGCCGGGTCTTACTTGTGGCACATGGGATCTTCGCTTGTGGCCTTCTTAGCTGGGGCATGTGGGAGCTAGTTCCTTGACCAGGGATCGAACCCAGACCCCCTGCATTGGGAGTGTGCAGTCCTATCCACTGAACCACCAGGGAAGTCCCACAAAGCTGACATTTATTTAACGTAGCTAATTTAGCCCTTTGCAGATTTTTCAGTTGTCCCTGTAATGTTCTTTGCTGTGAAGCAGAACTTCCAGATTCTGAATTGGCAGTCAGGCATCATGTCTCTCTAGGCTCCAGTAATCGGAATCCGTTTTTCAGTACATGGCTAGTGGATATTTTCATGGTCCTGCAGTTATGCACGGGTATGTGTGAGAGTGGTGTCAGTGTGGGCAACAGTTTGTTGTTTTGATCTATGGACTTCACTGTATAAATTAGAACTGAGAGTTGACTGTGGGGAAATGGGCTTTCTATTGTCAACTGGAAAGGTGAAAACCGGTCCATTACTCAAGGCCACCTTGGTGTTGATTCTGTTTTTCAGCCCAGTTGATGAATTAGTTTGATTATTCGGTCCAGGATCTAGGTGAGACTGATGACTTGTTGTTGTTCAGTCGCTCAGTTGTGTCTGACTGTTTGCAGCCCCATGGCAGCAGGCCAGGTTTCCCTGTTCTTCAGTGTATTGAGTTTCAGCAAGCTCAAACTCGTGTCCGTTGAGTCAGTGATGCCATCCAATCACCTCGTCCTCTGTCACCCCCTTTTCCTCCTGCCTTCAATCTTTCCCAGAATGGGGGTCTTTTCCAATGAGTCAGCTCTGCATCAGGTGGCCAAAGTATTGGAGCATCAGCATCAGTCCTCCTAAAGACTATTCAGAGTTTATTTCCTTTAGGATTGACTGGTTTGATCTCCTTGCAGTTCAAGGGACTGCCATGCCCTGTAGGCATGCTATGTAGGGCCACTCAAGATGGATGGGTCTTAGTGGAGAGTTCTGATGAAATGTGGTCCACTGGAGAAGGGGATGGCAAACTACTTCAGCATTCTTGCCTTCAGAACCCCATGAACAGTATGAAAAGGCAAAAAGACTGATGTATAGATATAGATATATCTCCATTTAAAAATAGAAGCCTGTACATGGCTGTGTAAGCACTTCCTGTCTTCCAGTATAGCACCCAATGTAAAAGCACTTTGGCAAAAAAAAAAAAAAAAAAATTGAGCTGCTTACATCTGCTTGGACACACAATGTCACTCCTAGGTGCTTGCCTCTGCCCAGGACTCTCAGGAACTTAAAGTCCTGCTCTCTGTTACCATCTTTGTAACAATCCAATTCCATATTTCTGCCTATTTATATCCATTAACCCTGTGTGTATGTGTATTCCATTTCTTTGCATATCCATAGGCTCCCAGAGTGATGCAGTCTTTTTGCTATAAGAGAATATGACACTAACACTTGTCAACACTTATTCCTCTGTGTTGTGTTAAACCTTTAAGTAAAGAATGTTATAGAAATAGTAGAGTAGGAAATGGCAACCCACTCCAGTATTCTTGCCGGGAAATCCCATGGACAGAGGAGCCTGATGAACTACAGTCCATGGGATTGCAGATGTGACTGAGCATGTGTATATATGCCCACATATATATAGAAATTGAGGTTTTTCCCTGTGTCCCATATTGGCTGTTGTTTTTACTTTATGTCTGTAGGACCTCAGTTGTGTAGACTAGAGGTGTGATCTTTGTGTGTGCAGGTTTGCTCAGAAGTTCATGCAGACATGCAGTCGTGACTTTGAGTTCTAGTTATTGCCTTACTTCCAGTCATGTGATGGGTGGTTAAGAATCAGGCTTTGTTGTCTGTCTGACCTGGATTTGAATCCAGTTTTGCGATTTGGGGCAAAGTGCTTAACTTTTTGAGATTTCCTTTTTTAAAACAGAGATAATATTGTTACCCTTTCCAGCTACTTTTCAGGTTTAAATGAGATCATACATTTTAATAACTTGGAATAGAGTATAGCACTAAAATAGAATTTCAAAACTGACAGGTGATGTTGTTTTATTTTCTATTTGGTTATTATAATCTATTGACCTTCAGAGTTGCCTGTTCTGTTTATTTGTTTCATGCTTTCTCAAAAAATATTTTCATGTCTCACACAGGACTTTGTCTCTACAATTATCCGTTTACTGGACAGCCCGTCCACTTCCATCAGAGCCAAAGCCTTTCTGGTTCTTTTATATATTTTGATTCATAACCATGAGATGCTGCTGCTCAGCTGCCAAGCAAGGTAAGATTTTTTCTGATTTTGCCAATGACTACAGTTTGGTGCCTGTTTTATTAGTAGGGTTTCTTGGCCCCTATGGACCTGATTATTGAAAATTATTTTCCTAGATTTTTCCAAGGGTTTAGTTTTTCACTTATCACCCCTGCTTAGAAACACTGACGTCGGCTGGTGGTTAACTATTATGAATTTCCTAGGTCTGAGTACAGTGTGTTAAGGTGTTAAAGGTAGGGTGTTAAAGGTGGTTCTGGTTTGCATCTTTGTAAGTGAAGAGGAACTAAAAAGCCTCTTGGTGAAAGTAAAAGAGGAGAGTGAAAAAGTTGGCTTAAAGCTCAACATTCAGAAAATGAAGATCATGGCATCCGGTCCCATCACTCCATGGGAAATAGATGGAGAAACAGTGGAAACAGTGTCAGACTTAATTTTTTTGGGCTCCAAAATCACTGCAGATGGTGAGTGCAGCCATGAAATTAAAAGACGCTTACTCATTGGAAGAAAAGTTATGACCAACCTAGATAGCATATTCTTTTTTTTTTTTCTGATTTTTAAAAAATTTTTATTTTTACTTTATTTTACTTTACAATACTGTATTGGTTTTGCCATACATTGATATGAATCCACCACGAGTGTACATGAGTTCCCAAACATGAACCCCCCTCCCACCTCCCCCCAATATCATCTCTCTGGATCATCCCCGTGCACCAGCCCCAAGCATCCTGTATCCTGCATCGAACATAGACTGGCGATTTGTTTCTTACATGATAGTATACATGTTTCAATGTCATTCTCCCAAATCATCCCACCCTCTCCCTCAGAGTCCAAAAGTCCGCTCTACACATCTGTGTCTCTTTTGCTGTCTCGCATACAGGGTCATCATTACCATCTTTCTTAATTCCATATATGTGTGTTAGTATACTGTATTGGTGTTTTTCTTTCTGGCTTACTTCACTCTGTATAATATATTCAAAAGCAGAGACATTACTTTGCCGACTAAGGTCCGTCTAGTCAAGGCTATGGTTTTTCCTGTAGTCATGTATGGATGCGAGAGTTGGACTGTGAAGAAGGGTGAGCACCGAAGAATTGATGCTTTTGAACTGTGATGTTGGAGAAGACTCTTAAGAGTCCCTTGGACTGCAAGGAGATCCAACCAGTCCATTCTGAGGGAGATCAACCCTGGGATTTCTTTGGAAGGAATGATGCTAAAGCTGAAACTCCAGTACTTTGGCCACCTCACGCGAAGAGTTGACTCATTGGAAAAGACTTTGATGCTGGGAGGGATTGGAGGCAGGAGGAGAAAGGGGACGACAGAGGATGAGATGGCTGGATGGCATCATGGACTCGATGGACGTGAGTCTGAGTGAACTCCGGGAGTTGGTGATGGACAGGGAGGCCTGGTGTGCTGCGATTCATGGGGTCGCAAAGAGTCGGACACGACTGAGCGACTGAACTGAACTGAAGGCATTGTTGACGGGTGGTTTGGTCATAGTTCTCATTACTCTGAGGTTCTGGACCGAGTCGCTGAAAGCCCAGAGGAAGAGGGGCATCTGGGGTATGTGGACTGGCCCTCCACTGGGCGGGTCTCTCGTGGTTACCGAGTCTCACCTCTTCTCTCCAAAAAGAGAAGCGTCTGATGTACCTCAGGTTCCCTCCAGCCTGTGATGCTTCTCGATTAATGTCTTTGAACCTGTCTGGCCATTTGTTACATCCCAGAGGAACCTTGAGCACACGGTTTACTGTCTTATTTCTTGACCTGGCTTTTTACTTAAGGTAGAATACTGGGAAGATTCTAGAATTGCTGAGATGGATCTTGATTAGGGATTGGAACATTTTATCCTGCAAACAGAGAGTACATGTTTTAGGATTTACCAGTCAAGAAGCAAAATTGTGAATATTATGCATGTACTTCTATTACAAGAGGGAAGACAAATTGTCACAAATTTTTTGTTGACATAATTAAAAATACACTACTCGCAATCTATCCCTGGGATGGATTGGCAGATGCAAACTATGATATATAGAATGGATAAACAAAGTCCTACTCTATGGCACAGAGAGCTGTATTCAGTAACCTGGGATAAACTGCAATGGAAAGAATATGAAAAATAATGTGTGAATCACTTTGCTGTACAGCACAAATTAACACAATATTGTAAATCAACTGTTTCACTGAAGTTAAAGAAAAAATATATACTGCTAATAATTGAGTACATACTTTTTGTAACATAGGTCTAATAATGGGAAAGCTAGAATTCTTTTGGGGAGAAGAGTTAACATTTTGCTTAATTAGGGGTCAAAGTGAGAGCCCTTATTATCAAATCTGATTGCCAACGTTCCTGTTGGTGCTGACCCCTAATGCAGTTTTATGTTTCTTATCTTTGAAAATGTCTTTTCGCACAGATGGGTTCTACCACATGTCAGTATCAGTTCATGGGCACATGACTTTCATTGAGCATATTCATCACTTCGAAGGCATTTGTAGTTTTCTGTTAGATTCTTCCTTATATCGGTCTTTAGCCTGTTGTCACATCGCAGGTGAACCACTTCTTGGTGTGGGTCTTGTGCAGGATGCTAAGAAATTTCCATTGATTCTGATCTCTCGGGGATCAACCCTTTGTTGTCTTATGTCCAGTTGAGGTCTGATGTCTCATATGTTTTGTCTGTTTGTTAGTGGTTATAGACGAGAGGTTGTGCCCTGATCCTGTGAGCCCATCACGGCTGGAAGCAGTAGTTGCTCTTACCTATCAGAAAAGACCTCATCACTGTCTTTGCTGCCTCTCCTGTCTCCTTGTATCTACCATCATTTTCCTCCAGGACAGGTAATACAGTTTCTCAACAGGTGTTCTTCCATCATTTCTTAGACTCGTAGTCTGGCCTCAGGGTCTCTTACACAGTGTGAATCAGCTTTTGTTTCTTGCCTGTTCACATTCTCCTCATAACATCCTGTTGAGCTGAAATAACACCCCCGACTCTGTGGGCTGCTCTGTCTGAGTTCATCTCACGCCCGCCCGCCTCTCAGCCCTTGTGTTCCGCAGCTCCTCCTCGCGCCCCCTCCAGCCAGCCAGCTGCACAGTTCTTGCTGCTTCCTGCGCACACTTGCTCGTTACACTCCCCTCTGGTGTTCCCTGTGCCCATCGTGCTCTCCCTGCAGCTGGGTGCTTGGCTGATTTCCTCAGCTCATTCAGGTTTCTGTTCAATCTAGTGGTCACTGCTTCTGAGAGCCACTCTAATCACCCTATCTCAAATTCCGCTCCTCACCCCAATTCAGAGACTCTCTAACTGGAAAGAACTGTGAGAGCCTGAGTGGGACAGGCTTGGTCCTCCTAGAAGTGACTGTGATTTCTGTGCCCCTGAGTGAATATTTAGGAACTTTGGCCGTGGTGGACAGATGGTGGCCTGAATGCACACCCTAACCCCGACCCCTACTCTGCCCTCTCTGGAGAGAGAAGGGGCAGGGTGCCTGGAGGGTGAGGCTTAGCCTTGCGGGAGAGGTAAGTGTGAGCCCCATTCTTCCTGTGCTGTGGGCAGAGACACGAACACTCTGTCCTCTAGGCCTGGGGGAATAGCAGACCTCAGGTCTTCTGTTGGGTGCAGAATGCAGGTGCTATTGGTGTCCTGTCCCCAGGGGATCCACAGTGGAGCTGCCTTGGGGGCCAGTCTGCCCCTGACTGAGGCTGCAGGGGGGTGATTTCATTTTCCAGCACTGGGAGAGAACACGTCCCCTACCCACCTGTATCTTTGCCACAACCTGGCCTGATCAGGTGCCGAGCCGGGGGAGGAAGTCTTGAGCAAGCAGAGCTTGGTCACAGTCGGCTGACAGAGATGCTGGAAGTACTTCAAGGAGGAAGAACAAGGGCAGGCAGCCCTCACAGAGGCAGAACTAATGGAAACGACAGAATGTTAACAAACAAGGAATGAAAAGTCCATGGAGAAGCAGTTTTCTGAAATTCAGCAGAAGAACCAAAAGCAAATGGCCTCTGCTGGGGACAGCATTAGTGCTTTGAAAGGACACATTGACCCACGCAGAGCCAATGGCAAAGACATGGAGATTCACGTGGAAACATTAGGAAAGTTGGAGTGTTGGTCCAGGAGACCTCACATGCAGAGCATGGGGAATGCCAGGAGGAGGGAGGGAACAGATGGAGGAGGGTTTCTAATGGAAGCCATCTCAGTAGTCATCTTCTGCTCAAACATGCTCTCTCCTGATGTGGTATTAAGCTGAGGGTAAAGGAATCAAAAAGTCACAAAACCGCTAAGGGAAAGGTGACTGAGGCAGAGGGATGCTGTCACCTGTCCTGGTTTTTTGGAAGCTGGAAGGGTGAGAGATGAATGTTCACTGAGATCCATTAATGTCTGCAGAGGGAGAAGCTGGGAGGAGACCTGATCATCACCTGGCAGAACTCAGGACAGGTTGGGAAAGGCAGGTGTAGTGGAGGTACCTTTGAAGTCAGTGGTGAGAGGGAGGTGAGACTCAGCATAGGAGGACTGATGGCAATTTGCATGCGGACCTGATTCCCAGGCCTGAGCATCTGGCACGCTCCGCCTCTTCCGCTGCACCAGGAGACTTGAGAGAAATTCTGGGTGGTTTGAACTGGTAAGGCTTCAGATGTAGGGTTTGAGACGTATCAGAGGGCGATGAGGTGCTTTGTGAGACCTTATAATGAGGATCGTAGAACAGCTGCTTACTCTCAAAGGTGAGGACATCTGCCTTCTACCCCTCCTTGACTTGCAGGCTGTTGGCAGCCTGATTTCCATGCTCTTGACCAGAGTTTGGAGATTAACCTCGGGGAAGCTGATCCTATCCCCACAGGGGCTGGCCATTTGCCTGTCTCCTACTGTAGCTCAAGAAACCTTGCCCCATATTCCTGTATTGGAGCCCATCCATCGTGAGCCCCACTCCTGCATGCAGACCTTCCAACAACACTTCATTGCATCCTCTTAAAATATAAATGGACAACCAAGAATCACCAGATACATAAGGAAACATAGAACTCAGAAGTCAAGACTCGCCAAGAGACAAGAGATGCTCAGCAGACACAGAGACTTAATTAGAAACAGACAGTTCATGGAAAAAGAAGTGAGGATGACTCCTCAACCTGTGAGTAAATGCCGAATCTTCCTTATTATTAGAGGAGAGCACCGCATACTCCTTTTCACAAGAGAAACTACACTGAGTGTTCTTTCTCTCTCAGCACACTGACAGCATCTGAAACATGTTCTGTGGGTGAGGCTGTGGGGCAGCTGGCACTGTCCTGTGCTGCTGGTGGGAATGGCAGAGTACTGTGACTACTATGAAGAAGAATTTGGCTGTATCTAGAGAAATTCCGTGTTTTTACCCTTTGTCCCAGCCATCTCAATTCTTGGATACACTGTCCAAAGATCTGTTATTGGTAAAGACGTGAGATGACACGTGCGTGAGGCATCATTTGTTAACGGTAAACTATATACAGCAGACTAGCTGGAGAATTGTGGTCACCCTTGTGTTTTTCCTTCCTGCTGTAACATTACAGCAAACTCAGTGGTTTAGGACAACACGCATGTATTCATCTGACAGGTCATGTGGGTCAGGCGGTCAGGCTCTTCGTAGCTGGACCCCCTGCTCATGTCTAACAGGGTCAAAGTGCAGTTATTGGCTGGTGCTGCAGTCCTTGTCTGAGGCTGAGGTCATCTCCAAGAGCGCTGATTGTTGGTAGAGTTCATTTCCTTGCAGCTGTAAGACTGAGGTCCCCACTTTGTTGCTGGTTTATGGCTGGGGCTTGCTTTTGGATTCTAGGGGTCGTCCTTCCTCTCCATTGGCAATTCACAGCAGAGCCATTTGCTTTTTTCCTGGAGGCAGGTAGTTGCCCTTTTTATACCTTGAATCCCCTCCACCCACTCAAATGTCTTTGGCCTCACCCTTCTGCCACCAGGAGTAGAAAGGCCCATTTTTAAAGGTTTCAGCTGATTGGGTTGGGCTCGTGCAGGTAACCTACGTAGTTTGAGGATGATCGAATTGGGACTTTATTTTTTAAAATTTTTTATTGGAGTATGGTTGCTTTACAATAATTGTGTTAGTTTCTGCTGCACAGCAAAATGAATCAGCCATACATATACACATATCCCCTCCTTTTTGCATTTCCTTCCCGTTTAGACCACCGTAGAGCACCGAGTAGAGCTCCCTATGCTCTACAGCAGGCTCTCATTAGTTACCTGTTTGACTCGTAGTGGCGGATATATGTCAACCCCAGTCTCCCAATTCGTTCCCACTGCTTTCCCCCCTTAGTGTTTATATGTTTGTTCTCTACATCTGTGTCTCTTTCTGCTTTGCAGATAGGTTCACCTCCATTATTTTTCTAGATTTCACATATGCGGGCTAATATATGATCCTTGTTTTTCTCTTTCTGACTTGCTTCATTCTGTCTTTCAGTCTCTAAGCTCATCCACGTCTCTGCAAATGAAATAATTTTGTTCCTTTTTATCTTGAAAGTCCCTTCACTGTTGTACTCAGATTAGTGTTTTGAATAGTCAAGGGGTAGGAATGATGGGAGAGATGTTTTTAGAATTCTTCGTAGCCATGGTCCCCATGATGGAGGACTCTGCAGCTGTGAGAATGGACAAGTGGAATCTCCGTACACGGCCATGGACTGATCACAGGACATATTATCCTGAGAGAAGCAAGGTGCAGGAGGGTACTTATTATATACTCACTTCTGTGTAAGAACGAGGGAGAAAATGGGAAAGACATATGCACTTAGTACTATTTTCAAAAAGAACAGAAGGATAAATTAAGAATGAACCAAATGGCATTTTATATGGAGCAAAAGGCAGTGGGGGACGGGGTAGGGGTGGCAGCTCTACTTTGCATATACCTGCTTTATGATTTGGATTTAAGTGTCAGGTGAATGTTTAATTAAAAATAAAATTAAATAAAGCAGTCTCTAAAACTTGAAAAATAATTTGGTAGTGTGTGATGTAACTCCAAAGAAGAGATATTGAAGTGTATAGAGAACACCAATTGTTTGGCAGTGCAGTTGATTCTTGAACAACACGGGACTGAACTTTGCAGGTTTATGTACATGCAGGTATTTTCCCAATAAATATAGACAAAACTACAGTCTGCGGTTGGTTGACTCCTCAGACGTGAAACTATGTGAACATTGAGAGCAGACTAGAGCATCCACGGATTTTGGTATCAGCAGTGGGTCCTGGAACCAAACTGGTGGTTCCATATGAGACATCTTTCCTTTCAGTTGCTGTTCCTCCAGTAGCCATGGATCATTTTTCTCTGTTGTCTTAAAGGCATTTTCTTTGTCTTTAGGATTTAGGAAAGTTTAATTGTTATATATCTTTAGTGTGAGTTTCTTTGGGTTTCTCCTGCTTTGAGTTTGTTCATTTTAGTCTTCTGCTAAATTTGGATATTTTTCAGGCATTATTTCTTCAGAGACTTTTTCAGTCCCATTGTTTCTCTCCTCCCTTTCTGGATCCTGATGATATAAATAGAAGGCATTTTGTTATTGTCTGGTAGATCCCTGAGATGCTTTCTTTAATACGCCTCTTTGTATCTGCTTTTCAGATATTGTGAATTCAGTTAATCTGTCCTTAAGTTTGCTGATCATGTTTTCTATTACCTGTGCTCTATTCTTGAGCTGGTCCATTGACTTTTCAGTTTTGGTTTTTGTAGTTTTCAAAAGTTCTGTAGCTTATACTAGTTATTTTAAAAACTTTTTTCTCCTGATATTTTCAATTCTTTCATTGGTCTTTCAGATTGTTTGAAACATTTTTATGATGCCTGCTTAGAAATTCTTATTAGATCCTTCTAGCACCTGGTTCATATTGGTGTTAGCATCTGTTGACTGTGTTTTTTGATTCATGTTGTGATTTTCCTGGTTTTTGCTATGGTTTGTGATTTTTAAGATTATATCCTGGACATTTTGCCTGTTACCTTGTGTAATAGGATGTATCTTCATCTCGCTTGGTGTTAAGTCTTGTCACTGCCAGGGGAGGGACGAAAGTCCCACTCATCACTGGGCCCCATTGATAACTAACCTGCCGGGGAAATCAGATTGCTGTTTGCTTCTCCTGGCTGGGGAAGGGAAGATCAGCTTCTTGCTCAGACACGCTGTCACTGCCCCTGCAGGGAGACTGGAGAGTGGCTTGCTTGGCTGGGCAGGGAATGGAGGGCCCACTGCCTGCTGTCTTATAGGTATTATGCCTACAGGGGAATCAGGTCACTGTTGCCTGCTTCCACCAGGCAGAGGATGGAAGGTTAGAGCCCTGTTTGGCCTTGCCTACACCTCCCAGCTGGGAGGTTGGTATGTGTCCCTTTTTGCTTTGATGCCCAGGAATTACACCAGTGTGCATATGAAATGCAACGTTGAATATAAATGTTTGCAAAAGGGAGGCAGGCTTCAGGTTAGAGAGATGTTAAAATTCTCTGTGATGAGTTCATAGAGAAAATTGTTCTGTCTTCCATACCTGTGCCTTGGAACTCTGTTAGCAGCTGGATGTTTGAGCTAACGGCAATGCTACCCGTCTGCCTGAGAACTGAAACCTCACATCAAGAGCCCACGATAACCTTTGCTACATTTGGTAGATATTTTTTCCTGCTTACCATCATCACCGTCAGCCTTTTATGGATTAAATTTCAGGACATTTTCTATGATGTCAGCTCTCAAATCTATCTTGCATGACAGACAGTGAAATTGAGCTGTCAGGATTAGATAAAAAGGATATGATAGCCCCCAGATGTCCACCTATTTCTCCAAATGGCTTCATACTCATATTGAAAATGACGGGAGATAAAATAGGGTCTTATGTTTCTCTAGAAATGATAACCCTTTTAGGGGATGAAGAGCCTTGTAAGTTCATTGTGTAGTTTGTTATGAGCCTGAAATGTCAATGCCTCCTGATGGATCAGGTTTTCCTAGACTCTTTTTTCCCCCTTCCCCATAGCATTGCTATTAATATGGTAATCAGTGGGGGAAAAATCTGCTTTGATCTTAAAAGGAAGATTTAAAAAAAAATTTTAGTCTGTATAATTGGTTAACTGTGTGGGAAAAATTATTTTCTCAGCCTTACACCATACAAAAGTCAATTCCAGATGGATTAAAGAATTATATATGAGAAAGAAACTCTAAACAGCTGGAAGAAAATATGTTTAAATATGGGCAAGGAAAGCTTTTCTGAGCAGAAAAGCAATGAAATAAACCATAAAAGGAAATAATGATAGTTTGGCTATATATAGTTTAGAAACTTTTATATGCCCCACAAATCAGAAGTAAAATTTCATGCTAAGAAATTCTGTGAAGTTTTGCATCATATGTAATAGAGTTAATCTATGTAAAGAGATTCATAAAGATAGTCTCGAGTAAGAAGTGCAAATTAAAATGATAAATACTTTTTCTATCCATTATAATGTCAAATTGAGGAAAAAAACACCTACCACTATCTTATATCCTAAGTACAGTTAGAGGGGCAACTTTTGACTAGTTGGTGAAATTACCTTTTTGAGGGCATCTGAGCACAATGACAAATGTGTATCATGAATCCTGATGATTCAGAAGTTCCATTGTTATAAATAAACTTGAATCACAGAATTGTACTTTTGTCAAGTACTTGAAGGATATGACCCAGGTTTTTGTTGGTTGCTTAGAGTTTCCTTAACTTCAGCTATTAGATACAGAAGTATCTGGGCTTCCCAAGCAGTGCTAATGGTAGAGAGTACGCCTGCCAATGCAGGAAGAGACAGAGATGCGAATTTGATCCTTGGGTTAGGAAGATCACCTGGAGAAGGAAATGGTAACTCACACCAGTATTCTTGCCTTGGGAAATCCCATGGACAGAGGAGCTTGGGGGACTATGGTCCGTGGAGTCTCAAAGAGTCGGACACGACCGAGCGGCTGTGCACGTGGAAATCCTGCAGGTTCTTCAGAGACTCCCCGAGGTCCTTGTTGACCCTGTCCACACTGTTTGGCAGCAATGTAATATTTCCTTGGTGATTGTGATCACTCACTCTTCATCAGTAGAGTGATCCTCTCCATCCCCCAGATGGAATTATTTTGTCCTCTGGTGGAAACCATTCTTGCTCGGAACCATTCCAGCAGAGCTTAGCATCGTGGAAACTGTAGGTAAAAAAAGCAGTGAGTGGGCTGTTAGGTGTAACAGTGAGAGGTAGTCAGTCCCACTTCTGCCTCTCAGTTACCACCAGACCCGTGTGTTTTGATGATGGGGAATGCTAAAGCCTGTATTTTGTTTGCTGATTGAAAACATTGCTCCTCATTGTTACAAGACCCGGTGTTGCGTTGTGTTGTTTCCCAGCTGGCAGCACCACTGAGCTTGCAGTAGCCATTCTTCTTCTCAGTTACGCCAGATGTCTCTGGCTGATGGGCTACTTGCTGAATAGTGAATTGCTGTTAATAAGTTTCTTGATCAGATAGAGTGTTACTTTGATTATCATGATGATAAATAAGGCATTTCTTTGTCTGTGCTTAAAGGAGAGTTTACTGCCCCTTTCATGCACCAGTCTGTTGCTAGCTCACTGGCTGGTCTCCCCAGGTTATGGCCTAGACTAGGGGCACAGTGTTGGTTTCTCGTGTTGGCTGGATGGGCAGGATCTCGGTCATAATTGAAGAGGAGCATTCTTTTTGCTGAGCGCATATATGTCCTCTAATACTGCCACCAAGGCCCCTCTGGATGAGGGCCCATGAGCAAGCCCTGGGGTGACTGGAGAAATAGTGTTGACTGACATTTGCAGGTTGTGTCATCTTCTCTACCTGAGTGTAGAGAGGCTTCTCTAAAGTCGTTGTCCTTTAGTGGGCATCCACGCGGTGCACAAATGTCATCATGCTTTGTGCCCATTCTGAGATGTCCACTCACATAGACCTTCCTCAGAACTTCTGGTCACCAGTTTTTAACTCTTTTTATATTTTTTTAAGTCCCTGGCCATTAATAGAAGATTCAAGCTGATAGCCAGTGCCCATGCATCAGCAGGCATCAGTACCTTTAGCCATGTCTCAGTTTGAACATAAAGTAAAACAAAATGTGTTGGGTTTCCTTTTCAGGGACTCATTTGATTTCTTTTGTCATGCTGGCAGCAGTCTACCTTGATTGGCTGCCAGTGTATTGCAGTGAACCATTCACTAACCAGGCTCAGTGATTTTCTTGTTGGGTCAACTGCTTATAAATAATTCTTTATCAGGATCGAGAGAGGAGAGACAGTGCTAAAGAGAATGTGTCAGAGGACTCTGCACCACCTGTTCATCCAGCTTAGTAGTTCTTACTGGACCTGTTCAGCTTCGCTCTATATCAGTGCCCTTGATGATGGGTTACTGCTGTGTGTGCCCAGCCGTAGTGGCTTGGTGTGTCCGGTTAATGATACAGTTAGTGATGGGTTACTCATATCATGTGATCGTTTGATGTCACTCGTCACGTTCATCCTCTATCAGGGGCTGTTTCTCAAAAGAACAGCGATCTGCAGATGAGAATATGACTTAACTCTAAAACTTGGCAGCTAAAACTGTTAGCTGCTCTAACAAAATATCAAAGATTGGTGGCTTGTAAAGGGGCTTCCTTGGTGGCTCAGATGGGTGGCTTATAAATGACATATATATTTCTCATAGTTCTGGAGGCTGGAAGTCTGAGATTAGGATGCCGTTGTGGGTTGGATGAAGGCCCTCCTCTAGGTTGCAGGCTTATCCTTGTGTCCACACATGGAGGAAGGGACTAGGGCCCTCTGCGGGCTCTCATTTATAAAAGCAATGATTCCTTCATGAGTGCTCTACCCCCATGACCTAATCACCTCCTAACATCATAACATTGGGTGTTAGGATTCTAGTTAAATTTGGTGGGCTGCTATCAGACGATAGCAGCCCAAAGACCTGTGTTGTGATTCATGTATTGGTGTTTTCCTGGGGGCCCCATGTAAATATCACGTGAATATTCCCACAGGATTACCCACAAGACGCTGCGAGTATCAGTAGATGAGCTGGGTCCTATGGCCCCCGTGGCAGAACTGCTCACACTGCGGATGGGGATTGCAACAGAGCCTTCATTCATTCCAGCTCCATTAAAAGCTAGGAGGTGTATGGGTCTCTCAGAAAAGGAGTCAGAGGGGCACAGTCTTCTGTGGTGTATGTTGCCGCCTAGGTTCACAAAGCCCACTTTTTGGTCATAATCTGTAGAAGATGCAATAACTTGTCTTTGCTCTGGAGGGATAGCTCAACATGTTCTAGATTGTCGAGCCCTAGAAACTTCACTGGGGCCTAGTAGACAATGGATTTTTATGGAGTTTATCTCTCTCTCAAATGTCTTACTAAGCCAACTGAAGTTCCTCAGGTCCATTAGCCTAATGTCTTAACGTCATCAAAGTGTGAGTGTACAAGTGTGATGTTGGTGGGACATCAAGACAATGCAGATCTTTGCTGACTGATAACCAAGAGCAGGCTTGTTGGCAGAGCTCAAAGGCAAGGCCCTGAACATTTGCTGTTTGCCGTGATGAGTAACAAGCAAACATGTGCTGATGGTTCTTCCGTATTTACATGTAGAGAAAAGCCTTTGCCAGGTCAATAGCAACTATAAGATCCCAGGGCAGTGCTAATTTGCTGCAGTAGAGGTACCAAGCTGAAATCACAGCTGCATTTGGAGTCACGACCTGTTTCTATTTCGGGTAATCCACGGTCAAAGTCCATCATAGTCCTTTTTCTGAAATTCTGCACAGACCAAATAGACAAATGGACATATAATAGATTTTTATCATCCCTGTGCCTCTCAGTTTTTTTTTTTTTTTGATGTTGCTATCAATTTCTGTGATTTGGTTTTCTATGGATATGAGTTAATATCTTTTTAGAGAGGGGACATGTCAGGAACTGCTGTTTGTCCCTTTTTTTTTTTTTAAAATCATAGTGGCCCTTGCTGCAGAGATCGTGTAGCCCGTGTATGGATTCTGCTGATTGCTAAGTATGTCTATTCCTAAATATCTGTTACATTTTGAAACTGCAGAAATAAACACAGAATAGATCTGTATATATGGTGTGTCCCTGTAATTTAAATTTAGATCAAAACTATCACCTGAGCATCATAGCCCAAGAGGCAGCAGCTTTAATTACAAAGAAAAGTATTGGATGATGAGCTTGCTGAAGGTCCCTTATTTTTCTTAATATATATATTTTATTGAAGTATAGTTGATTTACAGTGTTTCAGATGTGAAGCAAGGTGATTGAGTTCTACATATAAATTATATTATTTTTGAAATTATTTTACATTACAGGTTATTACAAGATATTGACTGTAGTCCCTGTGCTATGCCTTTGTTGCTTGTTGCATATCTGTTTTTTAATAATTAGAAATCTAGCATTTTATTCATACTAAGTCAGACAAGTGGAATCAAAATGTCATAAATTTTTTCGTTAGGCAAAAATTCTCAAGTTTTCTAAAAGGATCCCTTATTTATTTATTGAAGCATAGTTGATTTACAGTGTTTCAGGTATACAACAAGTAATTCAGGGATATATATACACATGTCTTTTTTTCAGGTTCTTTTCCATTATAGGTTTTTATAAGATATTGAATATACTCATGTGCTATATAGTAGGTCATTGTTGTTTATTTTGTACATAGTAATCTGTATCTGTTACTTTTAAATTGCAAATTTATTCCTTCCCCCAAAATTCCGTATTTAAGATACACATTTTCTCTGAAGGGAGAAAAGTCAGTTATTAAAAAATGTGCAATAGATAGATACTAATGGGTTTAGATTGAAGTGAAGCAAGGAAGAGTGTGGTGTTTTGATTTTCTGGAAGAGTATATGGTCTCAACAAGGAACCATTTGTGAGGTGGTCCAAGGCGAATCCAAATGGGATGGGTTAGCCACAGTTTGCATCGTACACAGCATCCAGCTGCACACGGGAAGGTCTGCAGCAGAAGTCGACAGTGGAGTGGTCCGTTGGTGGGCACAGTGGGTCCAGGAGGACCGGAACGGGGTAGGAATGGGGGTGGGCAGGGGTGATGGCATCCTGGAGAATCCCGGACTAGGTTAAAGGAGCATGCCTTCTCTGCTTAAAAAATCCGTAGGATTGATTTCTCAGAACGTGGATGTGCCATCTCTCTGAAAAAGACTACTGGCGTCTCATCTGTTCACACCATTTCCAGGCAGTCTGTTCTTGTCTCTCCAGGTCCTTCCTGTTTCTCCTCTTCACCTGCACACTCTTAACTGCTAAAGGCCTATCTGGCTTCCTTCCTCTCTCATCATTTATCTGTGCCATACCAGATTCATGTTCTTCAAATGCCACTTGCATCAAGTCATTGCTTTGCTTTAAAAATTTTCCCTCCTGCAGTCTTCCTGGGATCCCTCTCCTTGTAGTTACCATGGTCTTTGTGCCGGGTTTGCTGGCACTAGTTTCTTCAAAAACTGTCCTTAGGTTTGAGGAACTCGCCTCTTCTTATCAGTTCCAGCGCCTAAACTTGTCTCGCTGCCGTTTGGAGCTGAGGGTGCTGCCGGGGTTCTCCTTGCTTCCCGGGCAGGTTTCTCCTTCATATGTGCTTGCTTCTCTCCCCTTACATCTGCACCGTCATCTTGACAAAATTCTTGGAAGGTTCTAGCTGTGAATGGTACAGCTTCCTCTTTTTAGGGATAATGTGGATTTCCTAAGGGGATGTGGAAAAAAGAGAAGTAAAATGCTTGGGTTCAGCTGGTCAGCTTGAACCAGAATTTTCCTTTGCAGTGAAAGGGCTCATGGTAGGAGTTAACATGCATTCTTTGCTTTCTTCCCACCTCAGTCTTTCCTTCGTTGGTTCTCCCTCTTCTGCATCTTCCTGGGCCCTCTGTTTCTCTTTCACCACTGGCTTAGGGTGATTTCATCCAATCCAGTGGGTTCAAATAGCTTGGTATGCATCTGTGTGACCTCTCCAAACTCCAGGTTTGTATCATCTTTACATATTCAGTGGCATGCCCAAGACGAATCTTCGAGTTGCCCCAAAGGAACCCAGTCCACTGCCTATGTCTATCTCCACTCCCAGGCTTCCTCATCTCAATAACACTTAGATTATTGTTCAGCTTGTCAATCTTTTTAGCTTGATACCCTTGTAGACCACTAAGAAATAGCATTTGCAGTTTGGTTGTAGAGAAATTGTAAAGTGTTTATGGATACTATACTCAGACGTCTCCACATTTTATTTCCTTCATAGGATGTGAGTTCTTTTAGTAGCTAATGTTCCCTTGTCTGTGGAGTCAATTCATTCTCCTATAGCCTGTGTAAACACATCCTGCAATGGGAAGGCATTGGAGAGGGCATGAAGAAGTGGAGCATCATTCTAGAGTGAGTTTTATATTGTTATGGATCCCATCAGTCTTTTATTTCTCCCAGCAGAGGTAATGGATATTTTCTTATGTTTTAACAGTCTATACTAGTGGCTGAAAGTGAATAGTTTTTCCCTTTAAGAAATGGTATGTCATACATGGTAATTAAGGAGCACAGTATTAAATTTTGTAATAGATAATGTAGATTTTAGAAAAAATTGACTCCTCAGACACAAGAATAAATTTACTTTTTCTACTCTATAAATTTTGATGGAAGTTCTTTTGCATTCTTCAATGTCCAAAAGATAAACATTTCCATTTGCTCTGCGCCTTGTTTCTGTTATTTATTTGGAGGATTTATTTATTTGGATCCCTGTTACTTATTTGGAGGATTTCCTGGAACAGGGAAAGAAGCCCACTTTTGAATCATCATCATCTCTGGGTGGATTAAGGTGGTCCAGAGTTACATGTAAATCCAGTCTGGAGGAGTTTAACCCTCGGTCTCAAAGTAATCCTTCCACTTCTCACAGACTGTATATATAGAGTCTAACGCTCATCAGAAAGCAATTGGGCCTGTAAGAGGATAAGATGATATGATACAAAGAACAAGCGAGATAAATTACAATATCCACAGAGGTTCCAGAGAATGGAATTAATCACAAAGTTACCTTAAAATAACCATGATCAGTATATTCAGGAATTTGGAAAATGGAGAATTTCAGTAGAGAACTAGAACTATAAAAACAGAGTGGATATTCTATAACTGAAATGCAGAACTTGCAGGATTGGGTTAACTGCATATTAGAGCTGAATAATATACTGTTATATTGATAGCAGTATTAATAATATTAATAATTAATAACAATTAATATATGGTTCTGAATTCATCTGGGACCAATGAGGAGAGAGAGAAGGATGGAAAATATGGAGAAGAGCAGAGGAGACATAGGAGAAAACAGTGAGGAAGTGATGGTTCTTACAGTAAGTGGTAAATGGGTCATTTTGATATCAGTATAAGGAAAAAAGCTGTAAATTACTCTGTGCATAGAAGTTAACTCATGTCAATTTAATTCATGTAAAAAGAGAAAACAAGTTTCCAGTAGCTAACACATGAAAATGTCTTTATTACCTTGGGATAGACCAAGATTTGTTTTTTTTTTAAAGCAGGACACAACAGCACTGTCATAAAATATTGATAAACTGGATTACTTTAAAAGTAAGATCTTCGGTTCACCACAGGGATCACTGAGAAAGTAAACAAGTCCATAGCATAGTGGAAAGTATTTGCTACACATATAATTGATGTGGTCCCTTAGCTAAAATGTATAAAGCACCGAAGAGCAGATAATACAAGAGAAAAATGAGCATAGACTTGAACAGGAAGTTTACAAAACCGGTTATCTTCAAATGGCCAATTAACACATGAAAAAATTGTGGCAGGAATGCAGAGCAATTGAACTTCTTACACCTACCTGTTGGAATGTAAATTTTCATCACTTTGGAAAACTGAACATCAGCAGTGCCTATTAATCTAAAGCCAGGCATACTTTATGATCCAGCGGTCTCACTTCCAAGTATATATCCAACAGAAATGTTTCCATGGATCCAGCCTAAGTTATGCTTGGTAGTATGCATGAGTTGAAACAGCCTCAGTGTCCATCAACACTGAAATGAATAAATTGTGGTATATTTACACCCTCGAATACTACTCAACATTGGGCATTTGGACATGAACTTTAGCATCCCGATCTCTAGGATGTTTCTCTTAAGCCAGTTAGTTTCACCAAAGAGCATTCCTGCTGTCAGCCTGGGATGCAGGGACCTGGCTGCCTGGGTGTGGGGAGCCCCCTGGGGAAGGGGGCTAGAAGTCCTGGTATTTGTTCAGAAATTCACCTGGACTCCCTGTTTTGTTTGGTGGCCCCTGCTTTAACTTGGTTTGCTTTCGCTTAGTCTACAACCTTTCTGCTTTACTTTCTTTTTTTTTGTTGTTAATTTTTATTTTTACTTTATTTTACTTTACAATACTGTATTGGTTTTGCCATACATTAACATGAATCCACCATGGGTGTACATGCGTTCCCAAACATGAACCCCCCTCCCACCTCCCTCCCCATAACATCTCTCTGGGTCTGCTTTA
Source organism: Capricornis sumatraensis (assembly GCF_032405125.1). Classification (NCBI taxonomy): domain Eukaryota; kingdom Metazoa; phylum Chordata; class Mammalia; order Artiodactyla; family Bovidae; genus Capricornis; species Capricornis sumatraensis. Next base: position 59,827,818 of record NC_091078.1, on the reverse strand, counting down.
CTTGCTATAGAGAATAAATTTCAAACTTCTGCCTGTGTACAAGTCTGATAGCCGTCACTTAGATTCGTTGGGTAGAAAAGGTAATCTACAAATGAAACTGCTTTTTAGTCAGACGTTGCCAAAAATTTGTACTTTTGCTCCTTTTCTTCCACCCTTAGTTTTAGAAATACCTTTTCAATGCATAGCACCAGGGCAAGTGTGTCTGCCTGGAGAGGCAATGGGATTGGATTCCTTTTAAAATCCTATGATAAAGCATTTTCCAGTGGATTGAAGACTTCATTGTGAAAGACAAAAGGAGAAGAAAGAAGAAGAGGGACAGTTCTAGACCATATAAATAATGCCTTCAAATTGATAACAAAAGACCAGCAACCCATGGGTGAATCAGCAGAAGACCTGAACAGGTATGGCACAAATAAGAAAATCTGAACAACAGAGAAATATCAGAATATGCCTACCATAATAATTACTAAAGTTTGCATTAATACCACAAGATCAGTTCAGTTCAGTCAGTCATGTCCGACTCTTTGCAACCCCATGAACCGCAGCACACCAGGCCTCCCTGTCCATCACCAACTCTGGGAGTTTACTCAAACTCATGTCCAATGAGTCGGTGATGCCATCCAACCATCTCATCCTCTGTCGTCCCCTTCTCCTCCTGCCTTCAATCTTTCCCAACATCAGGGTCTTTTCAAATGGCGCATAAGGTGGCCAAAATATTGGAGTTTCAGCTTCAACGTCAGTCCTTCCAATGAACACACAGGACTGATTTCCTTTAGGATGGACTAGTTGAATCTTCTTGCAGTCCAAGGGACTCTCAAGAGTCTTCTCCAAAACCACAGTTCAAAGGCATCAGTTCTTTTGTGCTCAGCTTTCTTTATAGTCCAACTCTCACATCCATACATGACTACTAGAAAAACCACAGACTTGACTAGATGGACCTTGGTTGGCAAAGTAATGTGTCTGCTTTTTAATATGCTGTCTAGATTGGTCATAGGTTTTCTTTCAAGGAGTAAGCGTCTTATAATTTCATGGCTGCAGTCACCATCTGCAGTGATTTTGGAGCCCAAAAAAATAAAGTCTGACACTGTTTCCCCATCTATTTCCCATGAAGTGATGGGACCAGATGCCATGATCTTTGTTTTCTGAATGTTGAGCTTTAAGCCAACCTTTTCACTCTCCTCTTTCACTTTCATCAAGAGGCTTTTTAGTTCCTCTTCTCCTATCATAAGGGTGGTGTCATCTGCATATCTGAGGTTATTGATATTTCTCCCAGCAATCTTGATTCCAGCTTGCACTTCCTCCAGCTCAGAATTTCTCATGATGTACTCTGCATAGAAGTTAAATAAGCAGGATGACAATATACATCCTTGACATACTCCTTTTCCTATTTGGAACCAGTCTGTTGTTCCATGTCCAGTTCTAACTGTTGCTTACTGACCTGCATACAGGTTTCTCAAGAGGCAGGTCAGGTGGTCAGCTATTCCCATCTCTTTCAGAATTTTCCACAGTTTATTGTGATCCACACAGTCAAAGGCTTTGGCATAGTCAGTAAAGCAGAAATAGATGTTTTTCTGGAACTCTCTTGCTTTTTTGATGATCCAGCAGATGTTGGCAATTTGATCTCTGGTTCCTCTGCCTTTTCTAAAACCAGCTTGAACATCAGGGAGTTCACGGTTCACGTGTTGCTGAAGCCTGGCTTGGAGAATTTTGAGCATTACTTTGCTAGCATGTGAGATGAGTGCAATTGTGTGGTAGTTTGGGCATTCTTTGGCATTGCCTTTCTTTGGAATTGGAATGAAGACTGACCTTTTCCAGTCCTGTGGCCACTGCTGAGTTTTCCAAATTTGCTAGCATATTGAGTGCAGCACTTTCACAGCATCATCTCTCAGAATTTGAAACAGCTCAACTGGAATTCCATCACCTCCACTAGCTTTGCTCGTAGTGATGCTTTCTGAGGCCCACTTGAGTTCCCATTCCAGGATGTCTGGCTCTAGGTGAGTGATTACACCATTGTGATTATCTGGGTCGTGAAGATCTTTTTTGTACAGTTCTTCTGTGTATTATTGCCACCTCTTCTTAATATCTTCTGCTTCTGTTAGGTCCATACCATTTCTGTCCTTTATCGAGCCCATCTTTGCATGAAATGTTCCCTTGGTATCTCTAATTTTCTTGAAGAGATTTCTTATCTTTCCCATTCTGTTGTTTTCCTCTATTTCATTGCACTGATCACTGAGGAAGGCTTTCTTATCTCATCTTGCTATTCTTTGGAACTCTGCATTCAAATGGGTATATCTTTCCTTTTCTCCTTTGCTTTTCACTTCTCTTCTTTTCACAGCTATTTGTAAGGCCTCCCCAGACAGCTGTTTTGCTTTTTTGCATTTCTTTTCCATGGGGATGGTCTTGATCCCTGTCTCCTGTACAGTGTCACAAACCTCATTCCATAGTTCATCAGGCACTCTATCTATCAGATCTAGGCCCTTAAATCCATTTCTCACTTCCCTGTATAATCATAAGGGATTTGACTTAGGTCATACCTGAATGGTCTAGTGGTTTTCCCTATTTTCTTCAATTTGAGTCTGAATTTGGTAATAAGGAGTTCATGATCTGAGCCACAGTCAGCTCCTGGTCTTGTTTTTGTTGACTGTATAGAGCTTCTCCATCTTTGGGTGCAAAGAATATAATCAATCTGATTTAGGTGTTGACCATCTGGTGATGTACTCCCAATTTATCCCTTCCTACCCTTCTGCCTTTGGTAACCGTAAATTTGTTTTGTAAATAAGTTCATGTGTACTGTCTTTTAGATTCCATAGATAAGTGATACTGTATTTGTCTCTCTTTGTGTGACTTTGTGAGTTAGAGAATAGGATGAACAGCAGAGGTGGCCTTCTCTGGGAATGTTCTCTTAAGATCTGTTCACTCCAGAAAACAGTGTCTTCATTTTGGTGGTGGTATTTAATTTTAATAATTCTTAGAAGCAACAATTATTAGTGATAAAAGCAGCTACCATTTCTTGAGTATGTACCTTGTGTTAGACCACAGACGATTTTCTCATTCAGTCTTCACAGCAGTCCTGCAAGGTAGGAATTGTTAACCCATTTATAATGAGAAAACTGAAGGTATAAAGAGCTTAAGAAATTTGTTCAAGATCATGCTGTTAGAAGGTGGTAGGGCAGGGAATGAGAGCCAGATTTATTGAAATCTCTGTCAGTATTGTCAAGTTGAAAGAGTGACCCTACTGAAGGAAAGGAGAAAAACAATTTAGAAATCATAATGGGCCACGGGTCATAATAAAGTTTTGGGATACTTCTGTGGTGTTGCTGTTGATTTACCTCTTGTTTAAAGTCACCGTGACTTGGCATAGTAAGAAAATGGAGGTCTATAGGTCTTACGAAAAGGAGGTGATATTTTTGCGAACACTCACCATTTATTATCTGGTAGGGTATGTTGTGTAACTGAGTGTTACATCACCTAAATTTTTTTTTTTAATTGGCTGTGTAGAGCAATGATACTACTTCATGTTTTCAAATCACTTAAGTTTTGAATAGATGACTCCTACTCATGGTTCATAAACCAGAAAAACTCAAAAAGTAAGAAGGTTGTCATGTATGGATGTGAGAGTTGGACCATAAGAAGGCTGAGTGCTGAAAGATTGATGCATTTGAACTGTGGTGTTGGAAAAGATTCTTGAGAGTCCCTTGGACTGCAAGGAGATCAAACCAGTCAATCCTAAGGGAAGTCAGTCCTGAATATTCATTGAAAGGACTGATGATGAAGCTGAAGCTCCAGTACTTTGACCATCTGATGCAAAGAGCCGGCTCACTGGAAAAGTGATGGGAGTGAGACCAGATTGTGGTGGGTGGAAGAAGTTAAGAGGAGCAAAGGAGATATTGGATATAGATTGGTTTCTTAAGAGGTTTGACTGAGGAAGGGAGGAGAGAGGCAATGGGGCAGTTGCTAGACAGACAGGAAAAGCATTTTGTTAAATGGGAGAGAGTGAGTATACAAAATGGAAAAGAAGGAACTGGCTGTTTCAGGATTCTGAGAAAAGGGAACTGAATGTGATCCAGACAGAGTTGCAAGGAGAGAGAGGCCAGTGGTTGTGGTGGGAGGAAAGGAGGCCAGGATAGGACACACAGTAAGTTTAGATTTTGGAAGAATTTCTTCATGATGCTTTCTATTTTCTCTGTATAGTAGGAGGCAGAATCACTCACTGAGAATTTCATAAGAGGGTGGAAATTTCAGGGTTTAAAGGGAAGAAAATTTTGGAGATAGGCGAGGTGCTGGTGCTGTTTTGTGCCCTTGAGTATTGGTGTCATCCTTTTACAGTGGAGCAACTCTTCTCCATGTTTAACTTCAGCAGCCTCTCTGCAGACGTACAGGATGTGTATAGATCGCTAGATTCATCCAGATAATTTGACTACACGGATGCGGGAAAAAAAAAAAGTGTAATGAAATGATAGATGGTGGGATGCAATCAAAGCAGGAAGTAAATGAGGAAAAGGAAGTGCTTTTTGGGAGATGTGATGGATTGGGAGATGATGTCATGGATTTTGAAAGACGATGTCATGGGTTGGGAGGCAATGTCATGGATTCAATCAGTGGAAGTTCCCTGGAGTCTGAGGAACTATCACAGTGGAAGAGTGTGCAAGCAGGAATAAGAGCAGATTATAGTCAGTATATTCAGAGGGCATATTTGAAACACTTAGCTTGGAGGGGCTACAGTTAAATGCTGGAATCTTTTAATGTTGGAGAAAGCTTTTCAGCAGATGGCGAGACTGGGCAGGGAGATACCAGGCAATGCATCTTGTGGAACCAAGAAGGAAGATGGTGTTTTCTGGTCCTGCTCCTTAGTTGGGCTGATGGGGCAGGTGTCAGCTGATCGAGAAGTTCCTGGAGTGGCTGCTGTTTGCTTGGAAGCTCCAGGCCACAGCGATAGTGTGTCCTGCTGTGGGTTCCCGGGAACTCCAGGCTGCCTGGCTCCCCAGGCTGATCTCATTCATTTTATCACATCTTCTATCATATCCCATTTTATGGGAAGCTTTTGGATTCTGCTTACTCTGAAATAATCAGGTTCTCATTTCTTCAGTTTACTTATCCTCATGGAGCTCTGTGCTCTCTGTTTTTTAAGTCATAGTGATATATTTCTATGGATTCATCAGGATTTACTCTACATTTTGAGCAGGGTCTTGTATTTGTTAGAGTGTGACTAGGGCTTTAATCAGCAACTGAAACAGAGATGCCAGCTGGCTTATATGGATCTTAAACTTTTGATTTGGTTTTATTCCCAGGTCTTTACTAATAGAGCTGGAAATAATGACCAGCAAGAAGGCAAAAGGATGCGTAAATCTACTAAGAGAACCACATAAATGCTGAGTGTTAAGATTTCAGTGTATGTTATGTATGTGTATGGTGTCCAGAACCACCCTTTTCTGGTTTCTAGTGGGAGTTTTGGGAAGCAGAAGTTGGGTGGAATGATGATTACAGCAGAGCTGGAGAGATGGTTGATGATGGCAAGGGGAGTCCAGCAAGGGGGATTGCAGTCAAGGGGCCTTTGAAGTCAGGGAGCTCATAAGAGTTGCAGGGACTGGGAACTTGGGCAGTGGGTCTAGCAAAGGGAGGGAAGCCTGGGCCCAGCAGTTTTCAACAGTACCCTTGGTACCCAGAGTGATGGTTCAACAAGTCCCCTGGTTCTGGATCGGAGGCTCTTGGTTCAGAGACGAATGATAACAAATGCCACTGGTTTGAAGAAGAAATAAGTTTATTAAGAGACAGATATCATTAATCCAGAGGACAAAGGGCAGGTGAAATCCAGATGTTCAGATGGTATCTGCTCTCTGTATTATATCCAGTGCTGAAATGAATCATTTTCTTTGGATTTATATATACAGTTTAGTGAAAGAACTGGAATTTCTATGTCTTGCCTGGGATTCAGAGCAAGTTTAGGACTAATGTCCAACGAAGGTGCAGACAACTGGTGGTTCTACTTTGAATCTTCAAAATGCCAAAGCCCTCTTCTTTCCAGATGCTTTTGTTTGCCTTTCATCTGTCATCTGAAGAACGTGGGGTTTCTTTTAACGGGCCAAAAGCAAATGAAGTCAGGGCATCGTTTTGTAATAACACTGGCAGAGATATTCAGAGTTGCCTTATTTTCTCTCTGCATAAATGTCTCCATTTTTCTAAGGCAGAAATAGACTGTGCTCGACAAGTCGCTCCATATCTAAATGTCAGCATGATGGGGACGGTGCCCCCTGGAAACACTTGCCATGGTGGTATTTTCGGGCAGATGCTATCAACTATTTTATCATGAGAGGTAATCTTTGGCACTTCTCTGTGTGTAGACTGGTGATGTACATCGAGAGAGACAGCAGAAAGACCACTCCAGGCAAGGAGCAGCAAAGCGGCAATGAATACCTGTCCCAGTGCCTTGACCTGCTCATCCGTCACATGGTGCAGGAGCTGCCACGTATCCTGGGTAAATTGGAGTCTCGTCCATCCTTAGGCCCCTTTTGCTTACCTTTTGCGACTTGGCTTTTGGGCATCTCTTCTCTTTTTGTTCTTGATGGTCTATTTTTTGCAGGCGAGTGCAATGACACTTCTTGAATGTGTAGTTTCAAAATTTCAACGTTCCCTATCTGTTATCATAAATATTTTGTATCAGTGACATGATAGAGGCAATGAGTAGGCTAAAGGGCTAAATTAGGTTACATTGAGGTGTCATCTTGCAGTCCTGGAAAAGAAAAGGAAAGCATTTTAATTGCGGAAAATTGGACTTAGGCTATCATTTTAGGAACTTTCTCAAAATTTCTCTTTGCACAGTTCGGAAGAAAAACATTTTTCCTTCAGGTTGTAACCACAAATTTATTTTTTCTTACAATTATTTAAAAATACATAGGCACCAAAATTTAATATTAAAGAATTTTGTTATTGAAGTTTGAAAATTTCGTTGGTTTGAAAAATTTAAGATGAAAGTAATAATGATCTACAAAGGATGTTTATTACAGCCAACAAAATCTGTTATTCCACTGTTATTTACAGATGCAAAAATCATCTAAGGAATGTGTACATTTAGTTTAAAATCGCATCCCATGCTTTCCCAGCAGATGTGGCTATAAACCAGAAATGTTTAAAATGTTAAATTTGATCCAGACTGTTATGGTAAAAGATATTTAGACTCAGAAATTCAGAATATTAAATCAAAGTAATGAAAATATCTTCATGGCTGATTGACAATAACTTTTTACTCCTTACTAATAATGTGGGAGATTTTTGCCTGTTCATGACTGAAAATAGAGCTTTTCAAAATTTATTTGGATTGTAACCCTTTTAAAATCTCCAGACCAAAGGCCACAATCTGGTCAATTGGTAGCTGACTTTCTTTTTACATGACTCATCTTGTCTTAGGAGATGATGATGACATTCATGTGTCTAGCAAGGCGAGGTTTGTTATTGGACTTGGCTATCCAATAGGAAGTTTTGGGAATTGATCTCTTACTTCTACCATCCTATTCTATTACCAGAGAAATCGAATCTATGACCTGTTAGCTTATAATTCTTAAAATAACTTTTTCCTGTTTACAAAAGTAATGGATACTCATGGTTGATATTTGTAAAGTACAAAAAAAGAAAAATCATTTTTATATTCTATTTTAAATTTCCAGATGAGAGATCAATCTTATATCCATCTTGTCCCCAGAGGCCACAGCTTCCTGTTTTAACGTCAAGAGTTGGGAATAAAACAGTGTAGCTACTACCCACTTCTTTTATTTGGAGATTATTTCCCTTAGAAATCCCATTAGTATTCAGCCCACGGCTGGTGGTCCCTAAGCATTTGTGGTCTCTAACCTCGTGTGTGCTCTGGGATGTGCTTTGCAGGTGACATTCTTAACGCCCTGGCTAACGTTTCTGGTCGTAAACACCCATCCACAGTTCAAGCAAAGCAGCTGAAGATGTGTCTCCCCCTCATGCCTGTAGTGCTTCACCTGGTAACGTCTCAGGTATCATCTTTTTTGGGGAAAAAAGTGGAGCTGAGAAATGTCAACTCAGACAGAACATGATCATTTCTTTCTTACACATGGCTTTCAGGATTTAATCTATGGAAACTCTCATCACACAGGTATTTCGACCTCAAGTTGTAACAGAAGAGTTCCTTTTCAGTTATGGAACTATTCTTGTGAGTAATGCTGAATTTTTCATGTTCCTAATAAAAATGTGGCTCTCTCTACTGTTTGTGGGATTTGGTGTCAGAATGAAGTAATTTTAAAATCTTAGTGGTATTTATTTGTCTCTAGGGAAGTGACCTTTTTGTATTTTTATCTGTTGACTGTAATAAAATTTGACATTTGGGGAAAAATAACATTCTCTTCTGATAATGCATTTTGTTTAGAGACAGACCCAGGTAGGGTAAATAAGTCCATAGAAAAGATTTTCATAGTGTTTGGTATTAAACATCATGAAAACATTTAAAATAATGAAATTGGTAAAAATGGAATTCTGGAAACAGTATTATAATTTCCTTTGGCTAACCTTGTCCAGCTATGTGCAGTGTCTCTTTCTGTGATGACATTTCTCTAAGTGGAGCTCAATTTAACCTTATCTTTAATTTTAATGAGATGAGTAGCAGTGAGAAACAAATCACTGTATTATCTTTCACTTCGATTTTTGCTCACACAAAAAAAATAGTCTGTTTGTTAAGGTTGTGGCTCGTGAATTATGTTATCTTTTCCCCTTGCCTGGAACACTTACAGTATATACTGTTGATAAAACAGCGAGCTGTACAAAGGGAAACGAAAACATTTGTCACGCAGCCTATTCTGTCTTCCTTTGATGTTAATAATAAACGCTGAGCTGAGATTTAAAAAATGCCATATCAGATAGGTGTCTCGTTAAAATGAAGTAAATATCTCAATTTTATTGCTGATTTGGAGTAAAAAAAAAAAAATGATTACCATCCATAAGTGAGGATATAGTTTTCTAGAAGGTTCATCATACGGTAACGTATGATGTTTTGAAGTATGACTGTTGAGTAGAGAGGTCACTGACTTTTGTAAGCAGTGCGTTTAGTCAATGCAATATAGGTTCTTTTGTACTCAACTTGAGATCATTATCATCCTTGAATCTTGAATTCTACAAAGCATATAATTTTTGTAGCACATTCATGAATTTGCAAACTGTGAGAATTTCGTCTACCACCTCCCTTAATATGCTTTCCAATCTTTTTAAGGACAATATGGTATCATTTTGAGCAGCACTATAGGTCTATGTTTATACCTCCACTGTGCTGACACGTGGAGCCTGATCATAGTAATTTTGCCCTTGCAGCCCTCCTTGGAATATTTTGGCCCAGTGTTTGTTTGTTTGGTCTAGGTAGAACTGTCCTGTGTTCATTCTCTTTATTTTTTCCTCCTGTGTAGTACTTTGCTGTGCTTCCCTTAACTGAGTACAGTTTAGATTTTCAAGGAACTCCAATATAAGTCGTTGTGGACTTTCAGGGAGCCCTCCTCTACTTCATGTAACCCATCTGCTCCCCCCCAGGAAGGGCCTTCTCACCTTCTCCCAGGAGGGAGTGCACCCTTTGAGGGGTGGGGGTGTTCAGCAGGGCTCTGTGTGGGTTTCCTTCACATAGGCACTTTCAGGGAATGGAAGGTAATTTGCTTGGTTCAAAGGTAACTGTGATACTGAAAATTCTTTAGCAGTCTTTCCCTTGATAGTGTTGCTCAAGTAAAAGGAGTTTACACACACCGTGGAAGAGGTCTCTTGGTTCTGTTTGGGCCATTTTCCTAGTTTGAGTTGCGGCCAGTTTCAGAGCTCTTCTTTTGTTATTTTTCTTACCGCGTCTGTTATTTGGCCTTAGCTGTGCGTCCATCTTCCTTGACTTAGTGTTGGCCGCACTGATGAAACGCTAGTCCACGGAGAGGAAGTGTTGACTGAAGTCATGGACCTGGCTGTAGTTACCCACCCAGATCTGGTGCGTGTTTCTATGAGCTGTTGCGAGTTGGCTGTTGCTTCTGTGAGTTGATCCGCAGTCTGTCCAGAAGATGCCACGAACACCGTTGTTAGTTACAGTGTCCCCCCAGTGCCAGAGGCACAGTCTTCTCCTTCCTTGGAAGGAGTAGAAGGCCCTTGGAAGTTCACGGTGCAGAATCTGCACATTGAAATCCTTGAGTTTTCTGCTTGAGAACAATTACTTTAAATTTTGTCTAGGCAAAGCTTCCCTGGAGTTAAGAGGGTTGGTTTGTTTATTTGTGTGGGTCTTTTCTTTCGGGCAGAAGGTGGGGTGTGGGCCTGTTCTCCGGCGGATCTTCCTGACCTGGGAATCGAACCGGGGACTCCTGCATTGCAGGCGGATTCTTCCCTACTGAGCTATAAGGGAAACCCTTTATATTTTAAAAGTGCACATTGATTTGGGGTATTTAGACTTTGGGTCCACCATTAGTAGCTGTATCTAAGAACTTCTTGGGCTTCTGCTAAAGGACCTCTCCAGGGGCTGCTGACCTGCCTCATGTGGGTGGAGACAGCAGCCGTACTCCGTGTGATCTTCGCTCATTAGAAGGGTCCTGAAGGCACAGGCTGGAGGGGCTGTTGGAATTTTGCTTCCCATTGGTTTCTGTTTTCATACTGATACCAGGCATGGTTTGCCTTTTGACCTATAGGTATCATTTTTTAAAAATTTATTTTGGTAGAAAAGTTCAGGATACTTTTTATATTTGGAGCCCTAGGCTTTAGCTTTTTTTTCCCCCCAAGCAAAAGGAAGTTTTGGTCTCTCTATGATTTAAAGAGGCACATGTTTGGAAGCAATTTAGTAGGAAACTTTTAAACCATTATTAAGCTTTCGAAGAGCCCAGGCCAAAGAGGACTACACAGCTGATGATTGCTGTTTTTACTTCTTATTGGCAGAAGCAATGTGTCATCGTACCTGCCTCCCTCTCCAGTAAGAGGGGGAGAAAAAGGTACCCAGGGACACTTACGCAGTAAAACATCTGGGGAGGTGCTGTGGGGAAGTTCCAAGGTGAACTTCACCTTAGTTCTTTTGTTCCTTCATTGAATTAGGCTGGGAAACAGGAAGCAATGATATTAAGGAAATCTGTTTGAAAACTCGTGATGTTCACTGTGTTTCTTGTGTCCTTCTGAAAATGCTCTTGACTAATGAGCTGAGGAAGAGGACTTAGTTGTGTTTATTCTTAAGTTCTGGCCTCATTAGTTTATGAAAGTTCAGTGGTTATGTGGTGGTTATAGTTTTTTACAAAAAGAAAAATTCAGATCTTCAAATGAAAGAAATGATGAAATGATTCTGGTTTGCACACAAGAATGTGATTATAATATCCATCATCAATAAATCAATAAATCTTTGCTAATCTTGAGCTTTGAGAAAGTCAGAAAAGACCCTCTCCAGGTTTTTATTTTAAGTGAGTGTTGGTCTGTTGATAGATTTTGACTTCAGCTGTAGAAGATAAAGCAGAGAGAGGGTCCTCTTTTATTTTTATTTATTATTTTTTGGCTGTGTCACACAGCTTGTGGGATCTTAGCTTCTGGCAATGAAAGTGCCAAATCTTAACCACTGGACTGCCAAAGAATTCCCTTATATTAAAAAAAATATGATATTATATATTTATTCATTGCCACATGAGTGTTCTTGTTAGGAAGATTTTTCCTTTTCTTAAAAATTGTTTATTTAAAAAAAAATTTGACACACCCTGAAGTTATATACCCACCTTGCTTAGAGAACTTCTTCTCAGCTTCTCAGAAGTACTGAACAGTAATGAGGGGCACTGGTCTACCCTGGAGTCATAGCTGTCCTTCCTTTTATCCCCCTAGATGGGGCCGTACTTTTGCCCCACAGTCCTCCTCCTGGTGAGCCTAGTTGTGGAGTAGGTGTCCACCCTTTTTGCTCCCTTGCTGTACTCCCAGCTTTGAAGCTCACAGCATCAGCAGATGCCCGGTGTAGTGTGGTCATCTACAGATTTTTCTGGGTCATTCCCCCTCACTCCCATGGTCTCTCAGCCCTGGATTCGCAGTCATTGTTAGAGAATCATGTATTTCTGCGGAGGTTCCTTCTAGCACCTCATCCTCTCAGCTCCTCGACCATCTCTCTTCCCATGGGTGTGTCTCTCCCTCCCTCGGCTGCCTCCACCCGTAGCCTTATTTTCAGCATCATACTGTCTGGCTACAACACCTAATTTTCAGCTCACTACCCCTGCTCCTCATCTCCAACAGTCCTTTAATTCCTCTGGGACTTTAATTGGCCTTACCGCTTTGCACTCACCATCCTGCCCTCCCTGGGCCCAGTGACTTGACGATTCTCTTTCCTCAGCTTCAAGTCCCTGGTGCAACCCCTATCCCTACCTTGCGTGTACCCGTGATCCCTTTCCTGTCCCTTCCTCCATTGTCCTCCTCTGGCAAACCCAAGTGCTGGTTCACTTTAATTCTCTACCTCCCTCACCCCTGCTTTGAGTGACTAAGTGCAGCTCGAGGAAAACAGCTGGTCTCACTTTAAATTCATGACTGCTCACTTCAAGCGAGTCCTCTCTGTAGACTGGGGCTTCAGGTTCCTCTTCCTAATTTATATACCTTCACGCTCACCTGGATGATTGTTCACACTTGCCCTCCTCTCCCTGAATCTCCAGTGTCTCCTGCCCTGTCCTCACTCTCACCTGATTAATTCCTGTTACACCGAGAAGGAAGAGAAAGAAATCGACCCAGAGAGATTTAAATTGGCAAATCAATGAAACGTCCAGTAGGGATTTTTAAAAAATTAAACAGGCGAAGTATAAGGAAGAAAATAAAAGAACCCTATAGTTTCACAATCTAGAAAACCCTTGTTGCTGTTAAAAAAAGAAAAAATAATAATATACGTACATAGTTAGAAAATTCTAACAGTGCAGAAAGGCAGAAAACGAATAGGGAAAGTATGCCTCCTGGTTGAGTGTTCTTCCTCACAGGGAGCCTCTGAATGGTTCCTGTGATTTCTCCCTCAAAATTTTTTGTCCACATCTCTGTTAATGTGTTATCTACATATTCTTTAAATATTATACAGAAAAATTATAGTATAAACACTGTTTTGTCTCTTCTTTCTTAAGCTGTAGACATTTAAGTAGATTTATTGAAATCAAAAGATACCTTTCTTTGAATTTTTTTACATCAAATTGTGAAATTATTTCAGCCAAATGGTTGTAAAAATGCCTCTTTTTCTTATTTATTACGCATATAATTTGGCTGAAATAATTTCACCTGATTTCAAAATAGGGCCATGACTTCTGCTGAATAAATAGAGATTTGATGTTGAAAAAAATTTCTAATGACTTGTGTGTGTTAACTCGATCAGAGACTTTCTAAGAATGTTATCTTTCCCCTTCTGGATAAAGAAATTAGTGCCTACTTATCACATGAAATTTAGAAACTGTAGAAAAATGTAAAAAGAATATAAAAATCACTTGATTCCTACCACTGAAAGTAAATCATGGTGAACACACATAGGATCATACATTTTTTTTTTTTTCCCTCTGCATAGTTTTTACATCAGTTATTTTAAATCTCTATTAACATTTTTATATTTTTTTCAGAGTCATATTAAATCAATAGACTCAGGAGAAACTAACATAGATGGAGCTGTAGGTGAGTAGATCGTGGGACATTTTACATCTTTGCTTGAAGATTTTGATACTATGATTTTGGACATGTAAATAAACATCCATAATAATTAACTGTATTTCTAGGACTGATGGCATCAGAAGAATTTATCAAGATCACGCTATCGGCTTTTGAAGCAGTGATACAGTACCCTGTTTTATTGAAAGACTATTGCTCTACGGTCAGTTCTGGCTGCTTTTGAAAAAGATATTTTTTGGCTTACTTGGTAACTCTGTCTATAAAGAGATCAGTTTACATTATACTTGGTCATACATGTTCCTTACATGAAATAACTGTTGAGAAAAGCTGCCCCCCGGACAGGATGAACCTAACAAACCTCTCCCTACCTTGTTGACTTGTTTTGGGGTTTTTCTTTTGCTTATTATTTTCTTTCCCTTCTGGTCCACACCTTACTCACAGTGTACCCCTTGTTATTCCTGGCCTAGAGTTTCTCAGCCTTGGTACTGGGCTTCCATAGTGGCTCAGATGGTAAAGAGTCTGCCTGTAATGCAGGAGACCCAGGTTTGATCCTGGATTGGGAAGATCCCCTGGAGAAGTGAATGGCTCCCCACTCCACTATTCCTGCCTGGAGAACTCCACGGACAGAGGAGCCTGGTGGGCTACAGTCCATGGGGATCACAAACATGACCGAGTGACTAACACTCTCACTTTCAACCTTGCCACTCTGGATGTTTGGAGATGGGCAGTTCCTTGTTGTGGAGGCTGTCCTGGGCATTGAGAGATGTTGAGTAGCATCTCTGGCCTCTACATAGTAGATTTGGAGGCTCCCCTCAGTTGCAGCAATCAAAAAGGTCTCTACACATTGCCAGATGCTTTCTGGGCATGTTTTTCCACAACTGGGAGTAGTCCATCTGCCGTTTACACATCTGCCTTATGTGTCTGTTTCTAGGCTGTATGTTCTGTTTCATGAATCTCTTTGTCTAGCCCTTACCTTGTACCAGCTTATTTCTTCCTATCATAGTAAACCTGGAAACCATGTCTGCTTCATGCTTTTTGACATTTTTCCATTATTCTTTCCAAATACTTTATAGGATCAGTATGAGAAATTCACACAACCTTGTTGGAATATTTATGTGTTTTATATTGGAATTATAGATTAATTTTGCAATAAGGGGTTCATGATCTGAGCCACAGTTAGCTCCCAGTTTTGTTTTTGTTGACTGTATGGAGCTTCTCCATCTTCGGCCGCAAAGAATATAAACAGTCTGACTTCGGTATTGACCATCTGGTGATGTCCATGTGTAGTAGAGTCTTCTCTTGTGTTGTTGGAAGAGGGTGTTTGCTATGACCAGTGTGTTCTCTTGGCCAAACTCTGTTAGCCTTGCCCTGCTTCATTCTGTACTCCCAGGCCAAATTTGCCTATTACTCCAGTATCTCTTGACTTCCTACTTTTGCATTCCAGTCGCCTGTGATGAAAAGGACATCTTTTTTGGGTGTTAGTTCTAGAAGGTCTTGTTGGTCTTTGTAGAACTGTTCAGCTTCTTCAGTATTACTGGTCAGGGCATAGACTTGAATTACTGTGATATTGAATGGTTTGCCTTGGAAACAAACAGAGATCATTCTGTCGTTCTTGAGATTGCATCCAAGTACTGCATTTCAGACTCTTGTTGATGGTGATGGCTACTCAATTTCTTCTAAGGGATTCCTGCCCACAGTAGTAGATATAATGGTCATCTGAGTTAAATTCACCCATTCCAGTCCGTTTTATTTCACTGATTCCTAAAATGTCAATGTTGACTCTTGCCATCTCCTGTCTGACCACTTCCAATTTGCCCTGATTCAGGACCTGACTTTCCAGGTTCCTATGCAATATTGTTCTTTATAGCATCAGACTTTACTTCCATCACCAGTCACATCCACAGCTGTGTGTTGTTTGGTGGCTCAGATGGTAAAGCGTCTGCCTACAATGTGGGAGACCTGGGTTCAGTCCCTGGGTCAGGAAGATCTCCTGGAGAAGGAAATGGCAACCCACTCCAGTATTCTTGCCTGGAAAATCCCATGGATGGAGGAGCTTGGTGGGTTATAGTCCATGGGGTCACAAAGAGTTGGACACGACTGAGTGACTTCACTTTCATTTTCTTTGTTTTTTTCTGGAGTTATTTCTCCACTGATCTCCAGTAGCATATTCGGCACCTATCTACCTGGGGAGTTCATCTTTCAGTGTCCTGTCTTTTTGCCTTTTCATACTGTTCATGGGGTTCTCAAGGCAAGAATACTGAAGTGGTTTGCCAGGCCCTTCTTCAGTGGACCACATTTTGTCAGAACTCTCCACCATGACCCGTCTGTCTTGGGTAGCCATACACGGCATGGCTCATAGTTTCATTGAGTTAGACAAGCTCTATACAGTCAGCAAAAACAAGACCAGGAGCTGACTGTGGCTCAGATCCTGAACTCCTTATTGCAAAATTCAGGCTTAAATTGAAGAAAGTAGGGGAAACAACTAGATCATTCAGGTATGATCTAAATGAAACCCCTTACAATTATACAGTGGAAGTGACACATAGATTCAAGGGATTAGATCTGATAGAGTACCTGAAGAGCTGTAGACAGACATTCGTGATATTGTACAGGAGGCAGGGATCAAGACCATCTCCAAGAAAAACAAATGCAAAAAGGCAAAATGGTTGTCTGAGGAGGCCTTAACTGAGAAAAGAAGAGATGCTAAAAGCAAAGGAGAAAAGGAAAAATATACCCATTTGAATGCAGAGTTCCAAAGACTAGCAAAGAGAGAAGAAAACCTTCCTCAGTGATCAATGCAAAGAAATAGAGGAAAACAATAGAATAGGAAAGACTAGAGATCTCTTCAAGAAATTTTAGAGATATCAAGGGAACATTTCACGCAAAGATGGGCACAGTAAATGACAGAAATGGGATGGACCTAACAGAAGCAGGAGATAAGGGGTGGCAAGAATACACAGAAGAACTATACAGAAAAGATCTTCATGGCCCAGATAACCATGATGGTGTGATCACTCACCTAGAGCCAGACATCCTGGAATGAGAAGTCAAGTGGACCTTAGGAAGCATTACTATGAACAAAACTAGTGGAGGTGATGGAATTCCAGCTGAGCTATTTCAAATCCTAAAAGATGAGGCTGTTAAAGTGCTGTGCTCAACATGCTGCAAATTTGGAAAACTCAGCAGTGGCCACAGGACTGGAACAGGT
Source organism: Capricornis sumatraensis (assembly GCF_032405125.1). Taxonomy (NCBI): domain Eukaryota; kingdom Metazoa; phylum Chordata; class Mammalia; order Artiodactyla; family Bovidae; genus Capricornis; species Capricornis sumatraensis. Next base: position 59,811,008 of record NC_091078.1, on the reverse strand, counting down.
CACGATTCATTCCAATCCCAAATAATGGCAATGCCAAGGAATGTTCAAACTACCACACAATTGCACTCATCTCTCACGGCAGCAAAGTAACACTCAAAATTCTCCAAGCCAAGCTTCAATAGTATGTGAACTGTGAATGTCCATATGTTCCAGCTGGTTTTAGAAAAGACAGAGGAACCAGAAATCAAATTGCCATTGGATCTGTTGGATCATAGAAAAAGTGAGAAAAACATCTACTTCTGCTTTATTGACTACACCAAAGCCTTGGACTGTGCAGATCACAACAAACTGTGAAAAATTGTTCAAGAGATGGGAATACCAGATCATTTGACCTACCTCCTGAGAAATCTGTTTGTGGGTCAAGAAGCAACAATTAGAACTGGACATGGAACAATAGACTGGTTCCGAATTGGGAAAGGAGTATGTTAGGGCTATATATTGTCACCCCACTTGTTTAACTTATATGCAGAGTACATCTTGAGAAATGCTGTGCTGGATGAAGCACAAGCTGGAATCAAGATTGCCGGGAGAAATATTAGTAACCTCAGATGTGCAGATGACACCATCCTTATGGCAGAAAGTGAAGAAGAACTAAAGAGCCTCTTGATGAAAGTGAAAGAGGAGAGTGAAAAAGCTGGCTTGAAACTCAGCATTCAAAAAATGAAGATCATGTCATCTGGTCCTATCACTTCATGGCAAATAGTGGACAAACAATGGAAAGAGTGAGGGACTTTAGTTTTTTGGGCTCAAAAATCACTGCAGATGGTGACTGCAGCCATGAAATTAAAAGACAATTGTTCCTTGGAAGAAAAGCTATGACCAGTGTAGACAGCATATTAAAAAGCAGAGACATTACTTGGCCAACAAAGGTCCATCTAGTCAGAGCTATGGTTTTTCCAGTAGTCATGTATGGATGTGAGAGTTGGACCATAAAGAAAGCTGAGCACTGAAGAATTGATGCTTTTGAACTCTGGTGTTGGTGAAGACTCTCAACAGTCCCTTGGACTGCAAAGAGATCCAACCAGTCATTCCTAAAGGAAATCAATCCTGAATATTCACTGGAAGGACTGATGCTGAAGCTGAAACTCCAGTATTTTGGCTACCTGATGCGAAGAACTGACTCATCAGAAGAGACCCTAACGCTGGAAAAGATTGAAGGTGGGAGGAGAAGGGGATGACGGAGGACGAGGTGGTTGGATGGCATCACTTACTTGATGGGCATGAGTTTGAGGAAGCTCCAGGAGTTGGTAATAGACAGGGAAGCCTGGCTTGCTGCTGTCCATGGGGTCACAAAGAATAGGACATGACTGAGATACTGAACTGAACTGATAGATTAATTTGCACAGTTGACTGTTTTTAGGCTTCTTATCAATGACTAAATTTTTACCTTCATTTATTTTTTTTTTCTAACATATAGATGGGTGTCTGACCCATGTCATTTTCCTTTTTTCTAAGAAACTTAACATTTCTTACAAGGCAAGTCTACTGGCAAAACATTTCTTCAGTTATTGTTTGTGTGAGAAATTCTTTATTTTTCCTTTTATTCCCGAGGGATAATTTCAGTCAGAATTCTAGGTTGGTGTTGTTTTTTCCTTCTCAACACTACAGATATTTCATTCCAGCCTGATATATCAGGTAAAATGACCTGAGATCATTGAGCTGGCTGTTAGTATGAAGCTTTATGTTTCTTTGGCTAGGAGCCAGGCTGTGTTTACTGTTTGCTGTAACTGTAGGTTTCAGAGCCTAAAATGACGTGTAACATCCTTGTTTTGTCTATCCTGTTGTCTTCGGGTTTCCCTAACAGCGCCTTTCTGGAATAAAGCCTTTGCAGCTCTCTCAGTTGTAATCCTGGGTTATCACACAGGAGCCCTGTTGATGCTGTGGTGAGGTGTGGTGGAGCGGGTAGAGATCCATAGCCCCTCGGTTTAGGTCACATTCCTTTTCTGAGCCTGTGAGCCTGGGCTGTGACCCTCACACATACTTCTCAGCACCCCTACCCCCATTCCCCCGTTGGTGAGATGGGAAGGCTTGCAGGGTGTTGGAATTGGATATTTTCCCCCCTAGCTCAGGTTTTGGTAAAACCTGAGTAGGTTCAGCTTTTGGTAGAATACTCTCTTGAGTCCAGCCTTTGTTAAGGAGAAAAGAATGCTCTAAACATGTGTCAGAATGGTTAGTTTTTCCTTTCCCCTGCCAGAAATGTGAGACTTCTCTGATCTTCAATCTGAGAATCTGGTGGGGCTCCGGGAGGTAAAACTTTTGGGAGGTGGGTGGCTGCACTAAGGCTGGGCCTCCAGGAGGTTTTATCATCTCAGACTCCAACTCTAGTCAATTACTGTTTAAGTTTTTGTACCAGTTGCTGTCTCCAGTGGCAGCTTCTGCTCCTGTTAACTACGATTTTCTGCCTTTGCCTTTGTCTTCAGTTCTAGTGGACAGTTGGTTTTCTTTGTGACTTTAATTCTCTGATTTATCTGCGATGAGTTGTTGATTTTCAGTTTGTTTAGCTCTTTTCTTCTTGTGAGCATGATTATAATAGCTTTCCAGCTTTTTTTTAAACCAGTTATCAATGGTTATCATATTTGTAAATATTTTATATATATGTGTGTATTTATATTTGGTAAAAGTCATGATATCATAGACCCTTAGAATTTTATCATTGTTGTAAATGGTGTCTTTCTAAAATTATGTTGTTTGATTGGTTGTTGTAGAGACATTGGAAAGAGTATTGATTTTTGGCTGTTCTTCTTCTAATAGTCTTGCTTTTTGGACCATAGTTAATCGTCAAACCTATAGAGTTGGACATGTAGATAATTTTAGTCCCACTCCTGTCTTAATGTGCTCTCTTAAACCTTCAAGATGGGTGTTGAGCCTGTTGACAGGGGTTGATGATGAGATGTATTTCTCTTCTTTGCATAGTTTTTGCTTTTGACATAACTCGGAGTTTAGAGTTTTCAAAATTCCTTTGTGAAATTTGAGGCGTATGCTGTAAGCAATGCAACATCTCTCAATGAAAAAGGGTAAAAAAAAAAAACAACCAAACACCCTAGTCCTTACGGTTCTTGTACAACTGTCTAGATATATTGTCATGTGTAAATTTATTTTGTGAAGTTGCGTATAACAGGGTGATACTGATGGGCCACTACCCATGTGTGGAGATCCTGGCCTGTGTAGGGCATTCTTTCACTGGTTTGGACAACAGGAGGGTGGTGTTGGGCTGTGGCCACTTCTGCTTTTTGTCTGTGGTGAGAACGAATACGTATCTTAGGATCAGGAATCAATGCAGGTGTAAACAGTAGGAGTTTTATTTATTGTCACCAAAATAGTTCACCAGGTGAGACTGTTGTTTTGAGAATTAGACAGTGGGAGTGATTTGTCCTTTCTTCATCGTCTGTTTTCATCCCACGGGTAAATTGTTATTGTGGAGTCGATTTCAAACCATATTTGATAGTGTTCTGTCTGATATAACAAGAAAATCATAGAGGTGGTATATGTAATGGATTTAGATCTTTGGAATCTGCATCTCAAAACCACCAAGATTAACTTGCCATAGCACTTTGATTTATTTGTGAAAACATGAGGATTATGTATCTCCTTTTTTCCCAACATTTTGATGATTGTTTAAACTTGATTAACGATCACCAGCTTAAATGTATATTAATTTGACAGTTCAATGTCGATGCATGCCAGGCAGATTTTGTATTACATACTAACGTTCCTTTCATCAACTCTGAAGGTTTTGATAAACTACTGTCTTGATGATCACAGTGTTATTTTGACCTGAAGACTTTTCCAGGTTGAAATGAGCTTGGCTGTTAATTAAGTGTCATGCAGAGTTTAGATGCTGGGTAAATTTAGCTGTTGATGTTTTTCACCCCTCTGACTAGTGATTTGTCAGTGAAAAATGGCATGGGTAGTGGTTGATATTGTAACAGGGGCAGGGCAGGTGTGACTGACACTTAGCATGTGAGCATGTGACCCTGGGGGTGGGCGAGGACTGTGGCTAGAGGCCCACTTTGCCTATGGTCAGCAGGGCAGTGGTCCTCGTGGCAGAAAGTGCAGTGAGAGGTGGGTCGTGGCCTTCTTTCCCAGGACCTCCAGGCCCTCAGGCTAGTGGGTGAGGTGGGGGCCCGGGGACAAGCAGGGGACTGTGCCCTGCAGGCTCCAGAGCTCTTGCCAGGCCCTCCACTGGCCAGCCCTAGGCTTTGAGGAGATGCAGACCTCTCCCCCATCCCCACCTCCATGACCTAAAGGTGACGGTGGTCATCCTGGATGTTGGTCCACAAAACCATGCCCCTGTTAGGGCAGCCTGAGGGCCACGGGCTGCTGGGCGCCTGGCTCCCTCAGTGATGACAGCTGGGCAGAGTGTGGAGACCTGGCCCTGAAGATGCTGCCAGCTGAGATCCACCTCCTCAGCTGGACAGGGCACTGGTGGGACGACCAGGCTGGGGGCTGTGCCAGCATTCAGGGGGACTGATCTGCAGGGGGCCCCTTCCTCTTAGCCGGGCCTGGGCCTCAGAGGGTGAAAGTTGAGCCTGGTGACCTTGTCCCTTCTTATCAGAACAGAGAATAACATTTGGTGAAGGTTTATGGGAACATTGTGACCAGCTACAAGAACACAGGATCTGACACCTAGAAGTCTGCAACAGCGAACCACGCCCCTCCCTCACCTTTCCGATGAAAGGCTTTAGCTGAAAGCTTTCAGGGAGTTTGGGGTTTTTAGGGTATGAACCACTCATCCCCTTGCAGGGCCCTGCACTAAACCTTTCTCTGCTCCAAACTCCGACCTTCGAGTGTTGTTTGACCCCGCTGTGCATCAGGCACACAGACAGTATTAGTTTTTTGTTTGTTGGGATTTGAATGGAGTCTTTTACGTCTTGTCTTTTAGGTGGTTGATTATATCCTGCCCCCCTTGGTGTCATTGGTTCAGAGCCAGAATGGTAAGTGTGACCATATCAACAAGCACCAGCAGGTACACGTTCTGTTTTCCTTCCAACTCCATGTGGTCACGTTCTTGGCATCTCTCTGTCTTTCCAGTGGAGTGGAGACTCTTCAGCTTGCGGCTACTCTCAGAAACCACATCCCTGCTTGTGAACCAGGAGCCTGATGAAGGCAAGGAGGTGGTGAATGTCGACTCTGACAACAATCTTCTGGCTCTAATCAGAGATGGCTTACTTCCCCAGTAAGCTTCACATGCTGCACTCAGGCAGGGAAGGGTGGGGTGCCCAGGATGCCGCCGTCAGACCAGGTCCAGTGATGGGCCCGGGTCTCAGGGAGGGTCCTGATATTTTTGTGTGTGTGCTCATGCACTCACTGTCGGAGGTCTAGAAAGAGAGGCGGTAACTACTGCACTGCTTGGGGCCCAGGGGAATCTCAGTCCATCTTCAGAAACATCCATTCAGAGCTTTATCTGTTTTTTTTATGAGGCACGTGACTGAACTTTTGCATATTCCAAGGTGTTTGTGGCCAGAAGGATAAGGTTTATTATTCAAGGTCAGCATGATGAGACTTCTGAACTTGAAACTGGGACTTTTCCTGGACCTGCTCAGAAATAATGGAGAAGGAAGGACATCTTCCTTCACTCCTCCCCAAACTCTTGGAGTGGAAATTCTTTAATTAAAAATAATATATTTGGGGGAGCTGAGTTGGGGAATAGTACCAGAACAGTTAATGAGTATTAATTAACAGAAGGGATGTATTTTTTCCTTTTACTCCTTTGCTTATGTAGCAGACACATGATGTGATAACTGCTGAGAGTACCCAGTGCAAATATGTTAAGCTCTAAAATGACATGTTATAATTCAAGCAACTCTGCAAATTTTATCAAACAAAAGAAATTGAAATTAAATAAGTGCATGCCATATATCACTATTAAATAATTTTTTTTCCAAAATTAAATGTTGGAAGGTGTGTCAGGCATTGATGTGCACGCCTGATCCTGCTTTCTCAGGGCCTAGGCTGCAGTCTGAGTCAGGCCAGCAAGTTTCCAAGGATGGCAGTTGCACCAGCTGCTCCCTGATATTTGTTAAACCTCTCAAGATCTTTCTCGTTAAAAAAAAAAGACATTTTTTTTCATGATATAGAAACGAGATCTAGTTATATTCTGAAGAGCTCAACCACTGCTTGTTGATTCAGGAAGATACATTTTACGAAATGTGTAGCCAGTGTGTGACAACCCTACTCCCAGCTGAGAGAGCCTGTCTTGACTCATGGGAGCTTGACCCCTGATGGCTTGATGTATGAGGCCAGACCCTTGGTTCTTGCTGCTCCCCATGCTTCTGCAGTTAGGTTCAGAGAGAGCCCTGGTAACATACAATAAGAATACTTTTGATACCCCCATGTAAGAAAATGATTAATTTTTAATGAAAAAAAATTAAACTTTCTCATTGGTGGTTTTTCAGTGATTAACTATCAATGAATATATTTTTGGTTGCATTTGTTACGTGTGCATATGTGCATATATGGTTTGTACTTAATGTGGATGAATATAAGATTCAAATCTTTTTTTTTAAAAAATGATGGATTGCTTGCCATGCATTGTGGGATCTTAGTTCACTGCTGCTGCTGCGGCTGCTGCTAAGTTGCTTCAGTCATGTCCGACTCTGGGCGACCCCATAGACGGCAGCCCACCAGGCTCCCCCGTCTCTGGGATTCTCCAGGCAAGAATACTGGAGTGGGTTGCCGTTTCCTTTTCCAATGCATGAAAGTGAAAAGTGAAAGTGAAGTCGCTCAGTCGTGTCCAACTCTTAGCGACCTCATGGACTGCAGCCCACCAGGCTCCTCCGTCCATGGGATTTTCCAGGCAAGAGTACTGAGCAGGGATCAAATCCATGACCCCCTGTGTTGGAAGCGTGGAGTCTTAACCACTGGACTGCCAGAGAAGTCCAAAGATTCAGATTTGTCTCATGGAACTGATCAATACTTTCACTGCCATCTTACATTTCCAAACTACTTACATACAACCATATGTATCTTTCTGACAACTAAGTGCTTCAGTGTAGTTTTGTACAAAATATATGTTTTTAAAAAAATGTTATGTATGTATTTACTCTTGGTTGCTTTGGGTCTTTGTTGCTGTGCGTGGACTTTCCTTAGTTGCCGCTTGCCGGCTGTAGGGCACGTGGGGTCAGTATTGTGGCACATAGGCTTTGTTGCCCCGAGGCGTGTGGGATATTCCCAGATTCGGGATTGAACCTGTGTCTACTGCAGGGGCAAGCGGATCCTTAACCACTGGACCCCCAGGGCAGTCCCAAGGATTTTAAAAGATATACATTGATTGTCTGTGACCTGACAACTTGTACTGAAATTGTACTGAAGCATTTTCCAGGACCTGAGATGTCCCCCAAGTATTTCCCCCAATAAAACTTCTTGGCTTAATGTTAGTTTGTTAACACCTATGCACATTTATCTAATTTCGTTTCTAAAGTCTGCCCACTTTTGGAACAGTTTTTAGTGTAGAAAGTATTGATTGTATAACTTAGTGCTTGTATTTTATTCATCTGAGCTGTAATGAATAATACGTATTTCCTTTCATGTGCATCTGTACCTTTTCCAGAGGTGAGGAATTAAAGAGGAAAACACACATGTAAATCACATGGCAATTCAGGAACAAATGTAACGTAGATGAGCTCAGGTCTTTGTTCAGCAATTTGAAACGTACTTTGGATAATGGTGTGGGTTTTCCTGGGATGTAGTGTAGAAGGTTTTCAAAGCTTGTGGACTGATTCTGATGTGGAGCATAGGTCTTGGCTCTGCATTTCATTCTCTAAGCCTCAGTTTCCTCATCTATAAAAGGAGGATAATAGTATCTAATTCAGAAGATTCAAAAATGAGGGTTAGATGGGATGCTTCTCTTAGAGCACTTAGTGCAGTATGTGGGACATAATACGCTCTAGACAAATATGGAGCTCCCCTACTCTTATTATTAGGAAGATTATTATACTCTGTCATATTAAACTCTAAAAGGAAGATTGTGATATGTACAGTGGGTGTTAGTCACTCAGTTGTGTCCGACTCTTTGTGACTCCATGGACTATAGCCCACCAGGCTCCTCTGTCCAGGGAATTCTCCAGCAAGAATACTGGAATGGGTTGCCATTTCCCTCTCCAGTGGTACAATAATAGTACATATTTCATAGTAATGGCCATTAACTAGTTAATAATAATTGTGCCCACTTGTCATACATAGTAAGGCCTCAATAAGTAATCTGTACAAATTTTAAAAAATGAAATATAAGTGATGCATTCATTTAACTTATATAATGGAAAACTAGAAACCTTAACAAGGTTTGGTTTCTGAAGATAGCTCTTGGTAATTATAAGTTTAGAAATGCTCATAATGGTATGTACATATGATGGCTTAAGAATAATGAAGTTTCTAGAGTTTATAGGAGCTATATAGCACCTGCTTCGGAGTGCAAATAGACATATTAATGTTGATCCTTTTAATTTTGTTAAAGTTTTAATTATCTTTGATTGTAAACAGTACTTTAGATAAAGCCACAGTGACAATCTTTTCAGTCTTCACCTGAAAATGTTGTATTAGTTAGGACAGTTTTATTTGCAAACAGTAATACTTAACTCAGACTAACTTGCTAAGTAATTATTTTCTTACATAACTAAGAAGTCAGACTTGTGCTGGTGTCAAATATAGCTGAGTTCAGGGGTTTGAATTATGTCCATAGTACTGTGTGGACGTGTCCTTCTCACCGTCTCTACTCTGCCTGCGTCTGTGCGGCTTTGTTCTCAGAGAGGCTCTTTCTGCTCGGTTAAGTGGCCCCTGGGTGATGATCCTAGGGGAAGAGTGGATGTCTTCTTCTAAGAGCTGTTGTAAAATTTTCAGGAAGCACAGTCATTTAATCTTGTTAAGTACCATGTAATACCTGTGTTCCAGGTGCTTCTCAGAACTGTGGTGTGATTTGAGTGAAAACTCAGTTGTAAGAATAAATACCATATTAAAATAAATATTAGTTACGATTCTCAGAGAAATGGAAGGAATAGGATGTATGTGAGTATGTGTGTGTATGTGTGTGTGTGTATATATATATATATATATAGAGAGAGAGAGCGCACTAGAGCACAAAAGGGCTTTGTTATAAGGAATTGGCTCACTTGATTATGGAGGCCAAGAAGTCCTAAGATTGGCAGGCTGTAAACGAGGACCCAGGCGAACCGATGGTATAATTCCAGTTTGAGTCTGCAGGCCTGAGAACCAGGAGAGCTGAGAGTGTAAGTGCCAGTCTGAAAGCTGACAGGCTGGAGACTCAGGAAGCGTCAGTGTCTCCATGTAAGTTCAGAAATAGTAGAAGACCTCATGTCCCAGCGCAGGGAAGCGGGGCAGGGGGCGTTCCTTCTGATTCAGTCTTTTTGTTCTCTTTCGTCCTTCGATTGATGAGACGAGGCCCACCCACATCAGGGAGGGTCATCTGTGTTACTCAGCCTGTTGAGGTAATCTCATCTGGAAATACTCTCACTGATGCACTGAGAATAATTGGTGATGCATCAGTAATGAAACCTTCATGGCCTGTGGCCCAGTCAAGCTGGCACATAAAGTTAGCCATCGCCCCAGCCATCATAGATATCATGAGTAAATCACTTACTGTGTGAGCTGTAAATATCAGAAAACTGTCACCTCTTGTTACTGTCCATGCTTTGCTTTCTAGAGGGATGAACTTTGGTTTCTTTTTTTTTCAAAGTCACTTCATCACACTGATTTTATTTTTTTTAATGATCTCAGTTCTTTTTCTGACAGATTTATTTATTTATTTTTGGCTGTACGAGGCCTTTGTTCCTGCATGCGGGCTTTCTCTAGTTGCAGGGAGTGGGGGTTACTCTCTAGCTGCGGTGAGCAGGCTTCTCATTGCTGTGGCTTCTCTTGTGGCGCACAGGCTCAGTTGTCACGTCGCACGTGGGGTCTTCCCAAAGCAGAGGTTGAATCCGTGTCCCCCGCATTGACAGGCAGACTCTCAACCACTCGGCCACCAGGGAAGTCCTGAACTTTGGTTTCCGGTGTTTGTTCAGTGCCTTTCGTATATGGAAGATTATATAATATGACTTATAGAGAGTTGGTATTTGAGTTAGACTTTGAAACCTGAGAATGATTAGATAGAAGAGGAGTGGATGCCCTAGGCTGGAATGGAGGTAAGCACAGGCCTGGAAGAGGCAGAGCAGTGGGCAGTAAGCAGACCAGGGATTGAACCCGAGTCTCCTGAGTCTCCTGCATTGGCAGGTAGGCTGTTTACCACTGTACTGGGAAGCCCCTTACGTAAGTATACATTAAATAAATATGGAAGCCACCTTTCTTAAACTGTGGGTGTCCACATGTTTATAAACGTGCTCTGGAACATGTGTTCTTCCAGAAATACTCTGTGTGCTTTTGATTTTTACCCATTTAACTTTTTTAAGCTTAGGATTTCTCAACATTATATGCCACAACACTACTTCCTACGGCTTATCTGTTAACATGGCCCAGAATACTGGATTCCTTTGATCACAGTCTAAATAGTATTCTATTATGGCCATTTCCATGTCAGGAGCAAGAAAGGAATGTTTCCATCACAACTTTAATTTTGTATATAAGTATTAACTAACAGTACAAGAAAATTAAACTCTAAACATTCTATTAGCTTTCCTATCGATGCATAACACGTTAATGCTATCCCTCGTAGCTCAGTTGGTAAAGAATCTGCCTGCAATGCAGGAGACCTGGGATCAGTTCCTGGGTTGGGAAGATCCCAACCGCTAGAATTCAGGACTTCCTTGCTGGCTCAGACAAGTAAAGAATCTGCCTGCCAGTACAGGAGACTCAGGTTCTATCCCAGCGTCAGGAAGATCCCCTGGAGAAGGAAATGGCAACCTACTCCACTGTTCTTGCCTGGGAAATTTCATGGACAGAGGAGCCTGGCAGGCTGTAGTCCATGGGGTCACAAAGAGTCGGACACAACTGAGTGACTAACACACACAGTACAATAGTACAATACTGGGCTTAGTCCTTGTCTGAAGACTCCAGGAAAATTCTGCCTCCGGGCTCATTCAGGCTACTGGCACAATTGTTTCTTGTGGTTTGTATTAGTTTTTCAGGGCTGCTGTAACAGACTACCATACAGAGACTGGCTTAAAACAACAGGACTGCTCTCTTTCATGATTTAGGAGGCCAGAGGTCTGCCATCAAAGTGTCAGCAGGGTTCTTTCTTTTAGGGAGACTCTGAGGGAGAATTGAGCTATGGGCATCGTGGGTTTACGGCAGTATCCCTCCAGTCTGTCTGTATTCATGTGGCCTTCTCGCCTCCCAGCTTCGCATTTTCCTCTGCCTCTCTCTCGTAAGGACGTCAGTCATTATATTTAGGGCCTACCCTCCATTCAGGCCCTTCTTACCTGGAAATCCTCAACTATATCTGCAAAGACCCAAATAAGGTCACCTTCACAGGGTTAGGGGTCAGGACTTGAACATATCTTCTGGGGGCCATTATTTATACAGCTGTACACAGTTGCAGGACCAAAGCACCTATTTCTCTGCCACCTCCTGGTATTTTAGTTGCCCAGAACTCCTTTCACATGGCCCCTCCATCTTCAAATCAGCAGCAGTTTGTCAAATCCTTTCATGCTTGCCATTTCCCTGACTTCCTCCTTGGCCACCAGCTGGAGACAACTGTCTGCTTATTGAGCTTGGTAATGTCAGTCATTGGCAATCTGGATCTTGTGATTAGAATATATTTGTATTCAGGTCTCCATCCTGCCATTGACTTGGTGTGTGTACCCTTACTTCTTCCTCCCTCCCACCTCTTCTCTCCATTTCCCCCCTTTTTTCAAGACAGTTGGAATGCCAACTGTTATCTGTATGATTAATGAGAAAAAGTTTTTTTTTTTTCTGAGAAGAAAGATAAACCACATATACTTAGAAAATTGGCATGATTTTTTTTTCAGCAGAGACAAGATTTAATTTTGAAGGTTGTTGCAGAAGAAAAAGAGGCAATATTTAATGGAGCTTAAGCCCAGACTGACCTTATTAATTAAAATCATTACTGCTCAGAAGTTTTATATCAAAGTTATTATCAGTGAAATCGTAACACTGAAAGTAGTCTTCTGACCGAAAATGTTTTTCTGTCGCTTGTTACACAAGGGGAGGGCATTGCTGTAAATGGGACTGCATCATTTGTTCAGGGAATACATCATTACTTTTCTTAGGGAAGAGGAAATTCTAATATTCATACAAACATAAATAGTGTAATTTGAACTCCCTTGTGTGATCATTCATAGGAGGTTTAAAACCCTTCCTTCTCTTCTCTCTCTTTCTTTCTTAATTCATTCAATAAATGATATCAAGAGACTTCTGTGTCAGTCACTCAGGATATTATGGTGAGAAAGACTGAATCCCTGCCTCCTGGTGCCGTTACAGTCTAGTGGGTGAGACTAAACAAATGAACACGTAAGGTGATTTCAGTTCGTTGTGGGTGCTGTGAAGAAAAACCAGAATGGTGTAAGTAGATGGAGAATGACACCTGCCGTATCAACAAAGGGTGGTGTGGCCATCAAGCTGTCAGCTGCTGCAGCCTCCCCAGACTGTGTACCCTGGGGGGATTCAGGGTGCAGGAAAGAATAGGTCCTTGATAGCTAAGGTGTGTATCAAAGGGATGATTTCAGTAATTCCAGACTCTTGCATCTTCCCATACAGAGAAAAGTGCTAGTAGATTCATTAACGTGAGATGTCTAGTTTTTCTTTAATAAACGGTAATCCTTTGTTCCAACTATCTACCTATTTTTTGTTATGAAAGTGCCTATATATTGTGGCTCCTCTGTTTCCTCTTTGTGCAGTCCCTCAGAGCTATCTGAGTCCCCAGCAAGTCTACCAAATAAAAGGTGTCTCAAGTTTTAGTTTATGCTTTTTTTTCACCTCAGTTGATGAGGGGAATGAAGGGAGAGCTTATTTTATTTAGGTAGCATATCAAGGAAGGGCTTTATGCCAGGTAGAAAGCCATGGGGGAAAATGTGCTGTGAAATTTGCCTTTGGTAGATTGGAACCACTTTGCCAACACGTTTCATATTTTCTTTTAGCTTTGAGTGTTTTGTATGGAAAGGAGATCATGCTGATGTAAATGTGTTGACAGTGTTTTTATGACAGTAGAACATTCAGCCTTTCTCTCCTGGGGAAAGTGAGTACTGTCTGTTTTTTTTACTTCTGTTTTCTAATTCTCTTGTGACCTGTACAATCATCAGCGCTATAATGACTTCATAAATTATTAAGACTTTGTTTTTCAGAATTTCAGAAAGGACTGTATCCTTGACAACTTAGAATTGTATTTCCTTTTAGAAATATGAATTTATAAATGGGTTTTGTTGTGGCAACACACTGTAGAGTTTGTCTCTGAAATAATATCCAGCAAAGTCTTTAATTTCACTACCAAATTTCTGTGTTGGTGGCTCAAAAGACATCCAGATGGTTCTCTGTATTGCATCTTTGTCTTCCTTAACTACGTATTCTGTGTTAAAATAGGCATGAACTTGACCATCTTTGATGGGAATCAGAGTATTTAGGAGTATTTCATTTTCAGCCTTTCCTTAGATAAGCTTTTTTTTTTTTTTGCAGATAATATTTAAATATTTTTGTACCAAATGAAAGTTCTACTTTTTTCCTTCTACTTAAATTCTTTTATGTTTCTGAGTGTTAACCTAAGTCAGTGCATTTAGGTACATAGGTACAGTGATTTTTTTTTTTCCTCCCTTGGGGGAACCACCTATGAGAATCTAAATTGGGATAATTTGAGGAGTAAGGATAAATACTCTTTCATTCCTCTGAATCAGAATAATTCTAGTGCTCCAGTTTTTTTCGCATAGTATTTTGTAAAACTTGAGTATTACTTTATTGAAGTCATTTTTAGTTTTTTTTGGAGCCTTTTGGGCCTTTATAATTAAAATTTGTTGTTGATTTTATCCAAGAAGCCAGACATTAGGGCTTACTATCTGAAATTGTATTTAATACTTATTTTGAAGTCTTACCTTTCTCTCACTTAAAAAATATAATATATATAAAAATAAATATATATATGTATCTTCCCACCATTTGTTTATTTCTCCATCCACTTATGTGTCCAGGTTACTGCTGATACACTTGAGTATCTATGCATTCATACAAGACAAGAGAGTATTGCATAGAACTCAGGTCACGTAAAAACACAAGACTGGAAAGTCTTAGGATATAAACTTCAGTTCATAAAATTTTTTGACTCAGTTCATAAAATTTTGGAGTTGACTCAGGATATCACCTAGTACAAAGTTTAGAAGAGCCTGTACAGAAAATGCCAAGAAGAGTTGGTTATCTACCCCTTTCTCACAGCAATCCAGAGTAAGTTCTCAGACTTCTCTCAGGGTAGATTTCACTTCCATGTTTTGATGTTTGACAGTCTTCTTTTTATCTAATCCTACACATCTCTTTCCTTTAAGCTGTTTAAGTCTGGAATTCACCCTGCATTGTTACAAATGCATTTTAACATACTGCCTTCCTCATAGCTTTCCCTTGCTCAGAGACCTTGAAACCTTCAGAATGAAGAAAATAATATTAACAGTTCTTACCCAGCCATTCAAGATTCTCAGTGATTTGCCTCTTGCCTTCCATTTTATGTTAACATCTGCCCCCTCTACTAATGGTTTCTTCATTTCTAATGAGATTTACTTAGTACTTTCTGAAATTTCCTCCTTGCAGCCTGTCTCTTCCTCCAGACATGATACTATGAATATCTGAGGAGAAGGAAGTGGCAATATTCTTGCCTGGAGAATCCCATAGACAGAGGAGCCTGGTGGGCTACAGTCCATGGGGTCGCAAGAGTCAGACATGACTTAGTGCACTGTCTCTGTGTCACATACTTATTTAACACTAATTTATTGAATGTCTACACCTACGTTTATAAATGTTTTAAAATCACTGAATAGTTTCTGGTTAGTAAGTATCTAGGAGGTCCCCAGTGTTTCACTGTTACATTTACTGCGAGGCCATTTTCAGGGCTACATCTTTGGGTGCATGGTGATTTCTTTTTGTTGAATCTCCAGAGGTGGAACCACTGTATTAAAAATTACATACATTCATCATGTTTGGGCAGTTTTTTCCAAAGATAGCAAATGGTGTATACGACGAGTTTCCCTTTATGAAACTGCCTATTTTTCTGTACTCTTCCTAGCTTCAGCTTGCATTCCTTCTGATATTCGTGATGTTGGCCATTTATATTCTTCTTAGGTGGATTTCTTCCTCCCCTCCACCACTGTGGGATTGTTATTGGTTTGCAAATAGCTCGTTATATATAAAGACTGTATAAAATATATAAAAATTCTGTAAATAAATTTTCCCTAATTGATTTGTTTATGGTGATTTTGTCATTGAGAAATACTTACTACTTTAAAACTTGAAAGCTGTGAGATTTTGGGGTTCACTTCTCATTTGTTGTCATGCTGTTGGAGGCCTTCTCACTCATGAATATGTGAATGTTTACTCATTTTAGTACTTCAACAAAGTTAAAATTTTTTTCCTTGAATTTTTAATTTATTGATGATATATTTTCATAAGATACGGCCTGACTGTTCTGTCTTCCTTTCTGTGATGACTCTTTCTTGTCCAGTGTTGGATCACCTTTCTTCCCTTTTAATTTGTGTCTATTCTTGATCCCACCCTACTAGAACTTAACAGTTCTGGTGGCTTTGTAAAGTGCTTCAGCTTTTCATTTAGCAGGCTCTTCCTCATTGCATCCCTTGAAGTCCCTTGGATATTCTGGAACCACTGTTTTCTCCCAAATTCTCCACTGACACGTGAAATGTGAGTTCAGGGTTTAATTCCAGCATAGTGGACTTCTTTATGACATTGTGCCTCCCCTTTGCCTCAATCAAATGGGCCCTTCTTTCCATTTGGCTGGTTCTTTGGTCACACTCCCAGAATGACTTCTCACAATAATCCGTAGTTGTTTAGCTAGTCTGTTTAAATGTTCTGCCAGACTGTCTCATTGGACACTGGTTTCTCCAGACACTTAACAAGGTAGGGAAGAGTCTGTCCCTTAAATCCTCAAATGTGATTTTAGAAGCTTTCTCTCCTCTCAGAGAATTTAGTATGAATGGCTTTCCCCCCCCACTGGTTTCTAACTGTTTGGGACCTAGCAAAGACTCCTTATCTGGGGAGGATCCTAGAAGTAAAAGAGTGGGCCCGGTCTTGGGTTCCTATATGGACAGCATGCTTTTATGTTGATAACAATCTCCGTCTCTGGCTCATGGCACTCAGAGTGCTCCTCTCCAGCCCCCGGCCATCCAGATGGGCCACTCCTCACTGGTCACTCTGCTTTATAGCCATTTCAGGAGTCTGGATTATCATTGTGTTTTGTTTGTTTGTTTGTTTTTGTTTTTTCCTCCCAGTGTCATTCAAAGGAATGTAAAATCCATTTGCTATCAGCTCAGTTGCTTTCTCTCTCTTGAGAAGACAAGCTTAATATATCTCAGCATTTTGGGGGCTAATTTTTGCTGGCCAGTACAAACCTATCTTTGATTGAACTAAAATATATTCAGCATATCAATATTTCTGTTCTGAACAGATCCATTATTTGTTTTACCCTTCTTTTACAAGGGGAGAAAAACAGCAACATTCTTGGGGAAAATTGTCATGCATAGGCTGGTACAAGCTTCATCCTTCTCTCCTGTTTCAAGGTTAGATAACCTCAGACAACCTCAACACATTTGTATTGTATTTCAGACAGTGAAAGTTTCATCGGTGTTCAATTTTTAAATGTAGGCTTTACATGTTCTCGTTCAGTCCATTTAAAAATATTTCATGTTTTTCAGTCCTCTTGAGATTGTTCTCTTTATTATATTTCTAACTATTTGTCTGTTTATCCTCCTGTGCATTCTGTACAAGCACATGAGTTCCATCACATGGGAAGCTTTTTAAAATTCATAAGTTTGTAGTCCTTTCCTCAGTCATTCCAATAAGTCTGGAAGTGGGGATGGGGAGGCTGTCCAGAGTGAGTGAGTGACTCATAAGAAGTTTCTCACCCCCTCGTCAGTTGAAAGTCTCTGGTCGACGATTTCCAAATACTAGTAACCAGTGGAAGCGCGCATTCTTCTCTTACCTCTGATTCTATTGCCACTCTCTAAACTCAGCAGTACCTCTATTTCCCTGTTGTGCTATGAAGGCTTTGCTTAGCAGGTGGGGCATGGTTCAAATCCTGCACATGATGAAGAAACTGGCGCTTGACTGCCTTGTGGAAGAGTAGTTCTGAGGCTTTGGAATATTCGTGCCAGATAAGAGAGTCTCTGTATTCCTGGGGCCTTGAGCCGTGCCAGATATTTCTGGATAACAGTGTGAATTACAGTGGGGCATTTTGACTCTGACTCCCGAAGGGGCTGGAGACAGAGGTCAGTCACTAAGGTACCCTATGCCTAGGGAACTGGCCCCTAGTAGAACCCTGCATGCCTGTGCTTTCCTGGCTGGGAGTACCTTACACATGCTACCACACATTGCTGCTGGGAGGACTGAGCCCTGTCCACACAGCTCCACTGGGAGAGGACAATGAGAAGCTTGGGCCTGGTCCCCCTGGACTCTACCCTGTGTCTTTCACCTTTGCTGATTTTAACCAGTTATCCTTTCTCTAAGAAACCATACTTAGGAATACAACAAGTATTCTGAGTTCTGTGAGCCCACCTAGCAAATCACTGAACCTGAAGGCAGGCTTGGGTGTCACCAATTTAGGATAAGAGCTTTTTATTTCATAAAACTATTAGAGAAAGGGATAATGCTGTGTTGTTCCTGTTTTGAAAAAATTCTGAATTGTAAACTTTACAAATACATTTTTTTCACCTCCAAAAATGTTCCTTGATTTTTGTTTTTTATTTTTTCTTATGATAGAATGTCTTACTCTCATAAGTTTGATTTTTTTTTCATTCTTAAAACACTTATATGTGGTTTTTCAGTTTTTTTTAACATTCTCTTTATTACTGTTTTATTTATGGTTTATCATGAATGATTGCTGTTTTTTCTTCTGTCTTTATCATACACAGGCAAATCTCTAATTGCTACAATTTAAAAATATTTCATAAGAAAAATTACTAAAATATGGTAGTTTCTGACTCCTTAAACAGAGCAGTCTACCCAACTTAACATTTCCTTGATTCACTGCCCCCATGTTGAACATTATGGTGCATAATGGGCTCTCAGGTCCCCCTGGGGACTGAGCGCCTGCTTCCTCTGTGCTAAATGCTCCCTGAACCGCTCTCTGCTAGGAGTTCTTGGGTTTGCTTTCTTTCGTGTTTCCTATGCTTTCAAGCTGTACTTTTTAAAATTCTCGGGTTGCCTTTCTGTAATAGTCCCTTTCCTCCCTTTACTTGGCTCTTTTTTTTGTTTTAAATCATTGTGGGCTCAGAGGCTGCATAATTAAGCTTATTATGCAATGATTTCCAAAATGAGAGTAAATAGGCTCTGAGTAAGAGCCTGGGGCCCTGTTCTCTAGATGATAAAGCTTTCGCTCCACATCATGGAATTTTAAATACACATTTTGGATTTTTGGAGACGTTTTGCTTCCTTGTTAGTTGTTTCAGAGAGTTAAGTTGTAAAGTTGGTGGGTTAGTCTGTCTGTCTGTTCATTCATTCATTCAGTGCTTATTAATTGAGCATCTGCACGGGGCTGTTTACTGCATAGCTCAACCTAAGTAGGTCAGACACAGTGTTTAGTCCAACTCTTTTTGTATTAATAGCAAATAACATGAGAGCACAGCCTGGCTTTGTTGTGAAAACTTCTGATGATGGCATTTTGAGTTTTATGATCTGTGGTCATACTTTTTATTTCAGGTTCTAAGGTATAAATAAGCACGCAGTGCAGAAAACAGTTGACATAGCAGGCCTGAGACTGCTCTTCTGAGAAAGGTCTACTTGCAAGGTGGGCCCTTGGCTGCCATCTTGGAGCTGGGCTCCCAGAGAGCTGTCAGTCAGTGTTTAGCTAATGAGGGTATGTAGTCCACGGTATCTCAGCTGTCTGTGCAGATGGTATGGTTTATGCCAGATGCCTGCTTCCATTTGGAAAGTCCAGGACTTTGATACATGTTTGATTGCCTATGTAGTCCAAGCCTATGCCCCAACCACTAATGGTGAAGAGGCTGAAGTTGAACAGTTTTATGATGACCTGCAAGACCTTCTAGAACTAACATCCAAAAAAGATGTCCTTTTCATCATGGGGGACTGGAATGCAAAAAGTAAGAAGTCAACAGATACCTGGAGTAATAGGAGATTTGGCCTTGGAGTACAAAATGAGGCAGGGCAAAGGCTATCACAGTTTTGCCAAGAGAATGCATTGGTCAAAGCAAACACCCTCTTCCAGAAACACAAGAGATGACTCTACACATGGACATCACCAGATGGTCAATACTGAAATCAGATTGATTATATTCTTTGCAGCCAAAGATGGAGAAGCTCTATACAGTCAGCAAAAACAAGACTGGGAGCTGACTGTGGCTCAGATCATGAACTCCTTATTGCCAAATTCAGACTTAAATTGAAGAACATAGGGAAAGCCATTAGGCCATTTAGGTATGACCTAAATCAAATCCCTTATGATTATACAGTGGAAGTGACAGACAGATTCAAGGGGTTAGATCTGATAGAGTGCCTGAAGAACTATGGATGGAGGTTCGTGACACTGTACAGGAGGCAGTGATCAAGACCATCTGGGGAAACAAGGGAAACAGTGAGAAGCTTTATTTTCTTGGGCTCCAAAATCACTGCAGATGGTGACTGCAGCCACGAAATTAAAAGACAGTTGTTCCTTGGAAGAAAAGCTATGACCAACGTAGACAGCATATTAAAAAGCAGAGATATTACTTTGCCAACAAAGGTCTGTCTAGTCAAAGCTATGGCTTTTCCAGTAGTCATGTGTGGATGTGGGTGTTGGACCGTAAAGAAAGCTGAGCACCGAAGAATTGATTTTTTTGAACTGTGGTGTTGGAGAAAACTCTTGAGAGTCCCTTGGACTGCAGGGAGATCAAACCAGTCATTCCTAAAGAAAATCAGTCCTGAATATTCACTGGAAAGACTGATGCTGGATCTCCAATACTTTGGCCACCTGATGCGAAGAACTGACTTACTGTAAAAGACCCTGCTGCTGGAAAAGATGGAAGGCATGAGGAGAAGGGGACGACTGAGGTTGCGATGGTTGAAAGGCATCACAGACTCGATGGACATGAGTTTGAGCAAGCTCCAGGAGTCGGTGATGGACAGGGAAGCCTGATGTGCTGCAGTCTGTGGGGTTACAAAGAGTCGGATACAACTAAGCGACTGAACTGAGGTCGCCTGTGTGACCAGCCCCACGCAATAAATACCTTGGTCCCATGAGTCTGTAATGGACTTCCTTGGGTGGTAACATCACACATACATGCTGCAGTTTCATGGCTGGGAGAAAGAGCATGCTGTGTGGCCCCTTGTGACTGGGAGAGAGGATAAGCAAGCTTGCACAGGGAATCTTCCAGCTCCACCCGTGTCTGTCTCCCTTAAGATTCAGCTCTGTGCCTTTGTTGTACTGTCTATACTATGAGTACAACCACACACGGGTCTCAGGAGTCCTCTAGAATCTCTGAATGTGAGGTAGTTTTGCAACACCCAACACAAATGCTAAAATTTCTGAGTCTTACTGTGTGGGTAGACTGTACTGATCATTTTAGCTGAATTGTCCAATTGAATCTTCCCAGCCCCCATGCTCTGATTGGTAGGTCAGTGTCATCACTGACCACCACTGGGAAATGCAGGTATGGCTCATACATTTATTTCAGTATCTGCTTTTTTTGGAAACATGTTAGAAACTCTTGGAATATTGTTTCTGTTGATCAGAGGAAACTTACGATGAGAAAAGCTCTGAGTGCTTTTTAATCATGTTGTCCTTTCAGGTATGAACACATCCTCACGGAGCCGGACCCTGTACCAGCATATGCTCTGAAGCTACTGGTTGTCATGACTGAGCACAACCCAACTTTTACCAGGTGCTGTCACTTCAGACTTCCATTTCTTTGTTTCTCATCTATAAAGTGAATTTTATGTGTTCTGAAAAATGTTAAAGATGATGAGATTATACAAGAATTGAGTTTAAGTTATCAAAGTGATAAATTTTCATGTTTTATGGCTTGTAGTATCTGTGATCTATGGTGTTTTGGATTCTGTGCTCATATTTTTATTCTTTGCTGGAGTTTGCATATTGTGGAATCCATAATGCTCCAAGATTATAAATTCTTTGAAGAGAAAATACTAACACATGTACTTTTGAAAAAGTCAGTTGTTACCTCATTGTGCTGAACAGTTATTTATTAAGTCCCTGTCATATTTATTGACTAACTTTTCAACTATTTTAAGTTGACATACTTTCATTGAGTAGTTGAAAGCTTTTTGCCTTTATCGAAGACACCACCTGTGATGACACCAAATTAGCTGCTAGAGCAGCGGCAACTGCTTCAGTCTTGCAAGCAAGTACTGGTCACAGAGCACGCAGGTCTGCAGAAGGGCAGGAGAAGAGTTGTCGCTTTCAAAGAAGAACACTGATTTTGGTTGTGTGGGTTGTGTGGGTGACGTCTGGCCCTGTGGGTTTGGATCCTGAAGAGCTGCCCTCCAGTCTTTTTAAAGAACTAAACCACACAGTTGCAGCCACCTGGATTTCAGCCAGTCTGCTGTTTACCCGTCCTGCATAGTGGTGGCGGTGTTTTTGTTCAGTCACTCAGTCTTGTCTGCCTCCCTGTGACTCCATGGACTGTAGCACACCAGGCTTCCCTTTCCTTTACCATCTCCCCAGATTTGCTCAAACTCATGTCCATTGAGTCAGTGGTGCCATCCAACCATTTCGTCCTCTGTTGCCCCCTTCTCCTGCCCTCGTCTTTCCCAGCGTCAGGGTCTTTTCTGACGAGTCTGCTCTTCTTATCAGGTGGCCAGAGTATTGGAGCTTTAGCATCTGTCCTTCCAATGAGTATTCAGGGTTGATTTCCTTTAGGATTGACTTGTTTGATCTCATTGTTGTCCAAGGGACTCTCAAGAGTCTTCTCCAACACCACAGTTCAAAAGCATCAGTTCTTTGGTGCCTTCTTTATGGTCCAGCTCTCACATCTGTACATAGTGATGAACTACCATTAATGCTGGACAAGAAAGGCTCTTTGTAGAGTATCTGTATGGAGTGGCAGTCTGAACTAAGACAACCTTTGCAGGGGTGTGCCATGCCTGGCCTGTACCTTGACCCAGTCACAGGTCAGCCACAGTGCTGGGGCTATTGCAGCTCTCAGGCCCGTGTCCTGTGGGTGGCCATGTTCATTTCCAGAGAGTGACCTGTAAATGTGACCATGTAGCCTGGGCGTGACATTGCAAAAGAACTTGGAGAACACTTAAGTAACCCTTTTATATCCTCAGCAGTTTTTTATCCTGTGTTTCTGTAGCCTTTCAAAACTGTCCAGTGAGTCTTCCAAAATTTCTGATTTAGAAGGCACCATAGGAGAAGGCAATGGCACCCCACCCCAGCACTCTTGCCTGGAAAATCCCATGGATGGAGGAGCCTGGTGGGCCACAGTCCATGGGGTCGCTAAGAGTCGGACACGACTGAGCGACTTCACTTTCATGCATTGGAGAAGGAAATGGCAACCCACTCCAGTGTTCTTGCCTGGAGAATCCCAGAGATGGGGGAGCCTGGTGGGCTGCCGTCTATGGGGTTGCAGAGTCAGACACGACTGAAGCGACTTAGCAGCAGCAGCAGCATTCTCTCTTCCTACAGAAGAAATTTAAGTCTGAAGAGTGAATCTGTGTTAGAAATTAAAGCCAAATTCAGACAGTTGTTTGTTTCCTGGACCTTCCATACCAAGTGGTAAAATTATGTACTAATTTTATCCCTTCATTAGATTGAATGGATTGTATTTCTTTTTTTTTAAGTTGACTCTTGCTCATTCATGAGACAAGTTTTCGAGACTACTTTCTCTTCTTGTCAATTCTTTATTAAATGCATCTAAATTTTTCATATTGAGGGGAAAAAGTCTAGTGAGGTAGAAACAGATAATTGATGACCTAAAATCTTTTTATTTTAAAATGATTAGACCCTAGGTTTAGAATTCAGTTTATTCTTTTGAAAAAAGATTTACAAGCAGAATTCAGTGGATTAATTTTTATAAACTTTTTTGTTTTCCTTGCATAATTAATATTTGAATATCTTGTCTTTATATTAAATTCCAATAATATAACCAAGAGGTACCCTGGGCTTCCTTATTCCCCACCACTGATACACAAATCTTTGCCAGGGGTAATTCTTATTATTATTTTGGAGGGTGACCTTCTGGAACTTCTGAGGGGCCATTTAAATTCAATGTGAATATACTGAAATAGCTTCTCTTTGTAGTGGTCAAATTTTAAACCATCATAAATAGTATCATTGGGTATGTGTTTTACTGAAATTTGCTTTTTCATATATCAAAATTATTTGAAGATCTTTTTATATCAGTATTTATTCACACTTTGACAGTCTTTGCCAACTTTTGGATAGAAATGGGATTTTGTTTTATTTTGCTTTTACTTATCTACTGATAATCTGGAACCTCTTAATATTTATTCACTATAATTAAATTGTGAAAAGTGCATAGCTTTCAACCTTCATTTCTACTTCTAAATATTCTAGAGAAAAATGCATATATGTGCAAAGATTTCAGCCTAAGCAAGTAAGTTTTAAAATGAGAACAATGATTTTAAAATTAAATTATGTTACAGCTATAATAATCACTGCTGTGTAACAGTTTGACAGGGCAAGATTCATTTTGAATATTGTTCTACAAAAATATCCTAAAAATTTTGTAAACTGAAATTATTTATCACCCCCAAACCTCATTTAATAATCACTTTTGCCTTTTGTAGGGTCTCTGTCTATATTCACTATTCTCTTCTGTTTGCCCTTTCTCTTGAAACAGGATATAAAAATAAGAGCTGTCCCATGTTGATTTTGACTAAGGCTCCAGAGATCAAGAACAAAGCATTAAAGGCCTATTACCACCCACCTGCTCTCTCCCTCTCCCCTTATCTTTCTAAATAGAGGTCCTAGATTCTGTGGGTCCTAGCACCCTGTGTGCATCTTGCAAAAATCCGTTCATACACCTTGAAGTGGGGGTGGGGGAAAGAAGTTTTTATTTCCATTTCCCTAACTTGATTTTCTCCCCCCCCCCCCAAAATGATTTTTCAGTCCAACATTTTGAAATGGGTAATAAATTTCTATTTGGGGAAAAGATACAACATGCTGAGAAGAGCAGTTCCTTCCTCTGTCCTCCATGTCCTTTCCTCATCTTCCTATTATATCCTGTGTGGTTTGACTACTTTTATTCATTTTATGTCTGAAGGCAAACTAATAGCACTATGTATTTTCTCATTTCTCCCTTCGACACACAAATAGCATCTTATGCATGTTTTTCTACCCTATGACTTTTCCCCCCAATTTTGTTTCTTTATAGATACATAGAGAGCTTCCACATTGTGTTTTACAGTTATAAAGCCTTCTATTGTATGGATGTAGCATGCTTCATCTCATTGATGTCTAATAGATAGATATGGGTTGTTGCACATTGTTTACTCTATCAAAGGATTGATAGAATAATAATGAACAATGAATAATCTTATTCATGCATCAGTTTTTAGTATGCATGTATATCTTACAGGATAAATCTGTAGCTATGGTATTTGTGTATCAAAAAATAAATGCACTTAAAATATTTTTTTCCTTAAGATTTGGCCACATTGCCCTATATGTATCCTGTGCATGTACGTTTTAGTCATATCCAACTCTTTGCTACCCCATGGACTGTAGCCCACCATGCTTCTCTGTCTGTGGGATTTTCCAGGCAAGAATACTGGAGTGAGTTGTCATTTCCTCCTCCAGTAGATCCTCCTGACCCAGAGATTGAACTCGTGTCTTTTGCATCTCCTGCATTGGCAGGCGGATTCTTTACCAGCTGAGCCACTGCGGAAGCCCCTGCCCTATGTGGTGATTTTACCATTTTGCATCTTCAAAAGATATATTTGAGGCTGCCTGGTTCCCTACCCTGCCAACAGAATTCATTGTTAAATTTTGGAATGTGTCATTGTGATGAGATAGATTATTCCGTTGTAATTTTTATTTGCATTTTCCATTTCATGAGTGAGGTTGAATATTTCTTTATATGGTTAAGGGCCATTTGTATTTTGCTTTTTGCTCATGCTCTTTGCCATCAGTTCTTGGTCTTGGCAATGCCACTTTTCAAAGGGAAACTTCCTGCCTGGCTGTCCATTGCACAAATACACTACAGTCTGCTAATCCAGTTTTACTTTTAACAATGTCTGCACTGTTCCAATTTTTTTTTATTATTGCTGTTGTGAGTAGCATGACCATGAGTATTACTTATGTGCTCCTTGGTGGATCTGTGTATGTGTCTCCATTGAGTATTCATTCTAGAGTGGAAGTACTGGCTCACAGAACTTGTGCTTGCACAGATCCAGTAGATATTAACAAGCAGTTTTCCTTATTGGTTGTACGAATTTACATTCCTGCTAGCATTGGTCAAGAGGTCTGGTTGTCACATAAGCTTTAAAAAATATTTTTAACATCAGGTTTTATTGAAGGATAAGTCTCTATACAGTAAAATGCATGCATTTTAGGTATGCAGGTCTCTGAGTTTTGAGAAACATACTTAATTGTGGAATTATTATCATGATCAAAATAGCATACTTCCATCATTCCAAAATTTCCCCTTATGCCCCTTGGACTGTTAGCTGATGAAGATTCTGTTTGTGTGGAGAATAATATGACCAGACTGATTTTATGTTTCATTTTACTTTTTAAAGTTATTTTAAGAGGTAATACAGAATGCTTTCAAATTTTAGTATTTGAAAGAATTTACACAGAAAAGCATATTTTTACCCCAGGAGACAGCCAGTTTTTGACCAGTTTGTGTATGTCTTTCACATAGATGATAGTATGCTGACTGCACCATTCGTCACTTCTTTCCAAAAATAAGTGTAACAGCTTTGTTGAGATATAATTCTCATACCATCTGTACTAAAAAAAAAAACAGATACATAATATTACATTTTATGCATATTCCATATTTTGTCATCTTTTGGTGAACATTTATGTATTCCTAATGTATTGGTATTATAAAACAAAGCTGCAGTTGATGAGGTAGGTTATTTATCATATTTGTGAACATACATGCATAAGACAAATACTGAGAAGTGTAATTTTTTCACTACAGGGCACGTAATATCATCTGGGGATATTTTAAAAAGTCTAAAACCCAGGCCTTATTCCAGGCCAATTAAATCACAGTCTCTGAGACTGGACACAGGCAACAGTAGCTTTGAAGCCCACCAGGTGATTACAGTGTGCAAACAAATTCAGGAACCCCTGGTCTAAGCATTTGTAATTTTAGAGGTGTTGCCAAATTATCCCCAGTCTAGGCTGTACCAAAGGTGTGTGAGAGTGCCTATTTTCGCTAAAATTTTATTGAATTAGTGTATATAAGTGTTTGATCTTTGCCAGTCTGATATGTGAAATTTGTCCATTATTTATTTCTAGTTTGCATTGTGACCAGATTGTATGAAGTGTTCTATTTCTAATTTTTATTATTTGATTTTATTTGTGATCTAATAGGTGATTAATTTTTGTGATTGGTCTATGTTTAATTGCTTACCGTCACGAAAACAAAGTTTGGGCTAGGCCTGAAACAAGTTCACCCACCCGTAATTTGGGCAAGTGCCTAAAACAGTAACTCATTAACCTATAAAGTGAAAGTGAAGTCACTCAGTCGTGTCCGACTCTTTGCCACCCCGTGGACGGTAGCCCACCAGGCTCCTCCATCCATGGGATTCTCCAGGCAAGAGTACTGGAGTGGGTTGCCATTTCCTTCTCCAAGGGATCTTCCCAACCCAGGGATTGAACCCAGGTCTCCCTCATTGCAGGCAGACGCTTTACCTTCTGAACCACCAGGGAAGTATTAACCTATAAAATCTTCCCCAATGACTTGGTAGTAGTGGTTTTTTAAGGCAAAATGCTTCATTGAAAGTGCATATCAAAAGTAGATGCCTTAATTTTTTTAAAAAAATCTGTTTTAAAAAATTTATTTATTTTAATTGGAGGCTAATTACAATATTGTAGTGGTTTATGTGTAAGTAGGTTTCTAGTAATATAAAAATAAGTGTGAACCATTTTTTATAAATTCATTAGATCCATTAGCATCATGTTCTTAAAAGGATAGCCAATTTAGATTGTACATATTAACAATTGCTTGGTTTAGAGAATCAAGCAATAAGTATTGGAACATGAAATCATTTTATGTCAAGTGCAACATTTATTTTTAAATTGTTCTTATTTTATGGTATTCTTAGAAGATGAAGAAGTCTTCAAAAGCTTAGCTGTAGTACAATTGAGAATTTATTGTTCCCCTTCAAATAAGGGCCAAGAGCATGATCAAGAAAAAAAAAAACAAAACCACAGGCCCCTGGTGAATCTAGCTTATTCCTGGGTTTATAGCAGAAAGGTAAATTGTTTGCGTGAGTGTTGGTTCAGTTTTCCTGTCTGACGGAAGGTGTGAACTCCCCAGAGCTCTGCCCTCTTCTCTCACCTTAATTTTACAGTAGGGTGCGCCAAGCCATTGCTCTCAGAGAGAGTAACACCCTAGAAGCGTGTTTCCATTAAGAGCTAATCAGCTTTCAGCAAACCTTCCGTAGCAGACAAATTAAATTTTAACTTCTTGAGTTCTTTTGGAGCAACATTTAACTCTTTCCCTAAATTAGAAAAAACATGCTGTGTAAGAATTATCATTTTAGTTTGCTTAAAAATTGTTAGAGCCCTTTGTGTTATGGCAAGATTTTTTTTTAATGCCCTTTAGAAGAAAGGAACTTTAGTGGCCTCTTGGAGGAAGTTCTTGGTGACTTCTTACCATATGGCACCAATCTTCTGACTTCCCTCATTGGTTTTTGGTTGTTTTGTTCATTCATTCACTCACTCATCAAATATCTACTCAGCAACCACTGAATGATGCTAGGATAAGTGATAATGAAGGTAAAGTTCTCAGCACCCTCTAGGTGCTTAGGGTTTAGTGGAGGAAACAGATTTTTCAATAGACTTTCTTTTTTTTTTAATTAAAAAAATATGTTTTTAAATTGAAGGATAATTGCTGTACAGAATTTTGTGATTTTCTGTCATACATCAACAAGAATCAGCCATAGGTACACCCATATTCTTTCTTTCTTAAGAATTTTTTTTTTTGATGTGGACCACTTTAAAATTCTTTATTGAATTTTTCCACTACAACTTCTGCTTTGTGTTTCAATTTTTTGACGGTGAGTCATGTGGGATCTTAGCTTCCTGACCAGGGATCAAACCCTCACCCCCTTCATTGGAAGGCAAATTCTTAACCACTAGCTGCCAGGGCGGTCCCTAGCCATGGGCTTTCATAAGACAGTGTAACAATTTCAGGGTACAGGCATATCCAGGAGGTTATGGGAGCACCTAAAGGAATTTAACCTAACTAGCCATCTATGGGGTCACACAGAGTCGGACACGACTGAAGTGACTTAGCAGCAGCAGCAGCAGCTGTATAATTTTGACACAGTTTCTTAACCTGACTGATCCTAAGTTCCCTCATCTGGAAAATGGGGGTAGTGTTAGTATCTGGTCAACAGAAAATGCAGTGTAAGTCTCCCTCTCTTCCCCTCCCCATCTTTGATTTTTGCCATTTTAATTATGATATGTCTTTGTTTGGGTCTGTTTGGGTTCCTCTTGCTTGGGACCCTCCTTGCTTCCTGTACCTGTGTATCTCTTTTCTTCAGGTTTAATTCCTCAAATACATTTTTGATCACCTTTTCTCTTTGTGAGACCTCTATTATGTGAATATCAGTGTGTTTAATGTTGTTCTGCAAATCTCTTCAGCTGTTCCTTTGTTTGTTTGTTTGTTTTGCCCTTCTGAGGGTGATTTCCATCATTCTGTATTCCAGGTTACTTCTTGCCTTCTTTTGTATCGGACTGCTATTCACTCCGGTGTTTTTTATTTCACTTATTTAATTCTTCATTTCTGGTTGCATCATTCTTATATTTTCTAATTCTTTACTAAAATTCTCACTGTGTTCATCTATTCTTTTCCTTAATCTGGTTAACAGTTTTATTATTCGTTGAAGAAAATTCATTGCTTTGAATTTTTATCTGGTAAAGTATTTTTTTCAGGGGTGTCTTTTGATGTTTCTTTTGAGACTTGTTCCTTTGCCTTTTCATTTTGCTTAACTTATTCTGCCTCTATAAATTTAGGCGCAACATTTACAAATTGCCATCTTGAAGTGCTATCCTTACGTGGGAGCCTCCCTAGGCAGACTGTGTGCACCCAGGGCCTGTCGTGGGAGATCTGAATTTGACATGGACAGAAGCTTTGCTGTGCTCACACCTCTGTCCTTGGCAGGGGGTGGGGCTGGAGATGGAGAGGCTAGAGCCGGAGCCAGGTGTGAGGTGGGATTTCCCCGCTGCTCAGTGGCTGCGGCCACCCTAACAGGGGCAGGATCTGATCCCACGTTGTAGAGCTGAAGCCCTGATGGTCAGGTCGGAACTAGCTCTTTCCCTTTAAGTGTGTGCCTTCCGGGCTCCTGGCACTGGGACCCTTGTGCCAGAGAGGGGCAGTGCTGAAGCTGGGGGTCCCGTGGGCACTCTTGGCTCCTGTCAGCTACGGACAGAGGTCTGACCTTGAAGCACCGCCTGTGGAGACTCCAGCAGTTGTTTCTCTTGCCGCTTCTCGGAAGCAGTCTCAAGTCCAGGTCCCCTCTGTCCTTAGTCTGCTCTCTTCATCCTGCTTCCGGGGCAGGCCAGCCCGTGCTTGTGCACGCTTGGAGGCCAGGCTTCCCACAGCCCTCCTGTGCATCCCGGTGACCCTCCACCTGGCCAGAGTCTGTCTCCCCCGGGTAGGACCTCAGGGTTGGGGCACTCGGCGGCTCAGAGCCCCTCTTCCCCAGGGCGGGTCTCCACCTGTGGACCCTCCCCTTTACTCGGCATCCCTCCCTTGGCACAGGTCCCTCCCTGATCACTTTTCTTCCCTCCCTACCCAATTGCGTGTGGATCTTTATTGCAGCCTTGGTTGTACAGGAGTCTTTTTGCCAGTTTCCAGTTACCTTCCAGTGAGAATTGTTCCCCATGTAGATGTATTTTTGGTGTGTTTGTGAGGGAAGGCGAGCACCACTCTCCTGCTCTGCCGTCTTGAGTCCATCTCCCACCGCTGTTAGCTATTTTTTGAAAGTGAAACATACCTTCCATTCTTACGAAAGAGTTTGAACTTGAATGTGTTCATTTTATATTGTTTGGTTCTAGAGAAATCTACAGCGTATAAGTGTATTAGAATGTCTGTCTGCTTTCCTTGTAAATGATTTTTTCATTTTGTGACCCTGTGAAGTTTGTGACTCCTGGACTTTAGCCAGGATGGTTCTTTCTACACAGGAATCTTTTCTTTCAACGCAAATGTGAATTCAGGGTTACATGACTACTTAGCAGCTATTTCATGATCAGAAGTGGATGGTTTCAGCTTACTTTTTTGGCGTGACATTTACAAGTCAGCCACTTCTAAGTGGTTCTAAACTCTAGTTTATTGTACATCTTTAAAAGTGTGGTTCTCCAGTTGTGTACAATATAGGGTGGTGGTAAAACTGAGTAGGGGTTCAGTAAAACTTTCTGGGTCTCACAAGATATCCTTATCCGCAGGCTTCCCCTTGTCTAAGGCAGAGACTCACAAGCTATGGCCCACAGGGCCAGAACCTGTGAAGTAAGAGTGGCGATTACATTTTTAACGATTCGTGCAACTTACCAACACAGAAGAATAAGAGGCCCAGAGACCTTGTGTCTGGCAAAGCCTAAAATATATACTCACTAGCCCTTTTCAGAAAATGTTTCCTGACCCCTGAACTGAGGGAATAGAACTTTTTTTGTCTTTATTCATGTGAACCCTAACCTCTAGAAAGAAATATTAGAACATTATTGCTGTATGGGACTTTGGGGAGATCATCTGAATGTTTTAAAATGTATTACATTTTTTTTAACCTGGGTTTTTTTTTAAATTATTGATGATATACTCTTTGAGGTGCCTAAAATTATCCTTGATTGGTGAGATCAACAGACGAGGAGATGGCTGCCCTCACAAAGTCAATGTTTTATACTCATAGATTCCAAGAGGAGGGGGTACCCCACGCCACGGGCAGCCACGTGGGGAAGCAGCAGAGGCAGTCAGGAGGCAGAGGAGGGGAGAGGAAAACGTGGGCAAGAGCCTGTGCTGTAGTTCACAAGGGAAGGAGTGGGTGAGCTGGCTTCGGTTTGGCTGCTTGACTAACTTCACTGGGCTCTGAGGTGAGGCGTTTGCCTCTCCTTACCTGGTACCTGGCCCTGGGATGATAAGGGCAGGGAAGCAGTGGCCTGGAGTTTAAGAGCTTTGTATGAGGGGGGCCGGTGGGGGTTTGGTTGGTTTGCAGGGGAAAGGCAAGCCCTGGGAGGGGCCTTCCCTCCAGAGCTAGCGAGATCTTGGGCTTCCCTGGGGGCTCAATCAGTAAAGAATCTGCCTGCTATGCGGGAAACCTGGGTTCAATCCCTGGCTCAGGAAGATTCCCTAGAGAAGGGAGTGACCATCCGCTCCAGTATTCTTGCCTGGAGAAGCCTGTGGACAAAGGAGCCTGGAGAGCTACGGTCCATGGGTGGCAAAGAGTCTCGAAAATTCAGAATAAAAAGACATGATTAGCATCCTGATGTCTTCATTTTACACATGAGGAAAGTGAGGCCCTCAGAGGGATTTGGATGCCCCAGACCCCATAGTCAGTTCAGAGATCAGATTTTGGATCTAGACCTCCTGGTCCACTGTCCCTTGTACTCTCCAGCAGAACCACTTTTTAAAAGATACCCAAGTGAATACAGCAGTGTCCTTTGAAGGCAGCTTGTTTCAGGCTTCTGTGTGTCTCATCACTGGCGATGGGCCCGTCCCTCAGCATGGCTGTCTCTGGTGTTGTGCGGTCTCACCATGGCACCTGCAGGCTTTTCCTTTGTTTCCCTCTGCCATCATCGCTAGGTCCTGGTTCTCCTCTCTGTCTGTTATTATCATTGAGGCAGCTCCTGGCACAGTTCTGGTTAGTAATTTCCTGATTCCTGGCCTCTTCCTTTCCTCTGCCTCCTGGATTGTAAACTCTCTTCTGCTTGTGACTTAAACCACTGCTACAGGGTTAGAATCCTTCCTCATGTTGATTATGAGATAGCTGATCATCCTATCTCCTACAGGAACTGATGTAAGTCTTTATGTAAACCCTCATGGTCCGTCATCCCAGTATTCTGATAGAATTATGGAAGGATGTGTGAATGTGTGTGTGTGAGTGATAGAATTATAGAAGAATTATGATAGGCTTATGGAAGGATTGTGTGTGTCTGTGTGTGTGCTGAGTCATGTCCAACCCTTTGTGACCCCATGGACTGTAACCCACCAGCCTCCTCTATCCATGGAATTTTCCAGGATATTAGAGCAGGTTGCCACTTCTCCAAGGGATCTTCCCTACTTGGGGATTGAACCTGCCTCTCTTGCATCTCCTGCGTTGGCAGGCGGATTCTTTACCAGCTGAGCCACCAGGGAAAGATACCAGCCTAAAACTTCAGGAGTTTGATCTACGGCCATCTATTTTCCTCAGTGGTTTGTGAGGAAGATCAATCGTAATTGATTCAAATCTGTTTTGGCCTTGTAAAAGCATCTGTCCTTTTCCTAGTGTAGGTGGTGGTGACGCTTTACGCTCCCACTGTCCCTCATCACGGAGATTTTCCCGGAGTTCCTGCTGGCTTGGTGCGCGTTCCATTGCCGGACTTTATTGCATGGGGGTCAGCTGGGTCCACTGAGGCTGTTCATCTCTGTCCTTAGAAATAGCTTAATCCTTTGACTCCATATTCCCATAGCAGCCCTGCGTGCTGGAGACTTGTGTTTTGTGTGCGCTCTATCGCTCAGTGGTGTTTGACTCTTTTGTGACCCCATGAAGCCCGCCAGGCTCCTCTGTCCGTGGTATTTCGCAGGCAATGATACTGAAGTGGGTAGCCACTTCCTCCTCCAGGGAATCTGCCTGACCCAGGAATCGAACCTGCATCTCCAGCATTGGCAGATGGTTTCTTACGACTTGCACCACCTGGGAAGCCACGCTGGAGGCATACTCAACTTCAGTTATCCTCCTCTGGCTTGCACGGGTTCAGTGACAGCTTTCCTTACAGAGTGGCAACTGGCTCCTGACCAAGAACCCAACAGGCCAATGTGTCTGGTCACATGGTGTCTGAGCTTAAACCACACTTGTCATATTGGAAGCCAGCGTTTAGTTGAAGTCTCTGATCAGGGCAATGCCTGAGGTTTTGTGGTCGGCAATCAACAATAACACACAGTTCCTTCCTTCTTTATTTAAATAGATGTTCAGAGAGCTTTAACAAAAAGCTACCTAACATTTTCTCCTGAAGTAGCTCCTTACTTGCCCGCAACAAAATTCATTTGTATCTTTTCTCTTCTTCACAAAGTCTCTTGAAGTTTTGCAGTTTATTTCCATTGTAGAATTATGGAACTTCAGGGCAGAATCTGCTCTGATATTTTTCTGTGTACAGGAATAGTTAATATTTTTTCATTCACTGAGTTACCCTGTAAGTAGCTGGGTTCTCTGAGTTGGGTGAAACATACACGCTTCTGATTTCCATGGAGCTTATGAATGCCTGGAGGGTAACAGAGTAAACAAGGAAATCAACTTAAAAACCCCACGTACAGAATAATAAAAAGCAGAGTTAGAGAGTGGAGAGTGATGGGTGGGGTCAGCTGTTTTTGAGAGGGTGGTCAGGGCTTCTTGGGAAGGTGACAGCACGTAAGAGTGAGGTGAGGGAGTTGAATAGCTGTGTTAATGCTAGCGTCTTAATGAAGGAAGTGAGCCTCTGTTTTTCTCAGACTTTCAGGTGAAGGGAAAAACAACAGCGTCAATGCTGCTGCAAGTGTCAATAAGATGAGGATGAGCTGGCAGCAGGAGTAATATTGTAGGGCTTATTTTTAGTGGCATTCAAGGGCAAAAGCCTGGCAGGGGGCGGTTCACTGAGGAGGGAATGATGGTGGAAGCAGGGAGCATCAGTAATTCTTAAAAGAGTTTTGCTATAGAGCAGAGCTGAAAAATGGGGAGCTGGAGGGAAATTTGGTGTCAAAGCAGTTTGGGGCTTGTTCTGAATATTTTAGTGATGTTTCTCTGTTGATGAGGATGATCTAAGTGCAGGAGTTGATAAACTACAGTTTAGGGGCCAAATCCAGCCCACCTGCTTTTGTAAATAAAGTATTATTAATAAAGACCCTGATGCTGGGAAAGATTGAGGGCAGGAGGATAAGGAGGCGACAGAGGATGAGATGGTTGGATGACATCACCGACTCCATGAACATGAGTTTGAGCAAACTCCCAGAGATGGTGAAGGACAGGGAGGCCTGGCGTGCTGCAGTCCATGACGGTGTGATTGAACAGTAACAACAATGGCAGAAGCACAGGCCGTACTTATCCGTTTGCTTATTGTTTGTGGCTGCTTTTGTGCTGCAGTGGCTGAGTTGGGTAGTTTTGAAAGTATTTTCTTGTGTCCCTTTACTAGAATAGTTTCCTGACCCTCGATCTCATAGTAAGGGTAAAGCGGGTGAAGCGACAGAGTGAGCATTGCCTTGCTAGACTGATACCTTGCCTCCTAGGGGTAGCCCCTGGAGGGCCCCTCAGGGACAGGGGTTAGAATCTCGTGCACAGGGTAATTGAGCTGGGCAGTTGGGCAGTGATGCTCTGTCTTTGGGATGCTTAAAAATGAGACTTGAAGTGGTGCAGTTATCTGTCTAGAAACTGGGTACCTGAGGTGGGGAGATTAGAAAAGAGTTTGGAAGTGTTGAGATCAGTGAATTGAGAGGTGAAGGTATTGAATTTTTATTTGGATAACTGGAAACTATGTTCTGTATTCCTATTTTTAGAATATTTATAAAAACAATAGTAACACTGTACTAAACCTCCATGCTGTTTACATATATCTCTTTGAGGCTTTTGTCATTTGTAGCTATCCCTTTTCCCCCTGATTTAAGGTAGAGAGTAAAATGGTAAAAATTACTGTGATTATTGCAATTTTCATTTTTATGAGTTCCTCTTTTTATTCTTGCTTGATTCCCAGGGATGCACTGGTAAAGAATCCACCTACTAATGCAGGAGATGCGGGTTCAGTCCTTGGGTCGGGAAGATCTGCTGCAGAAGGAAAGAGCCCCCCACTCTAGTATTCTTGCCTGGAGAATCCTCATGGACAGAGGAGCCTGGCAGACTACAGCCCATGGGGTCACAGAGAGTTGGATATGACTGAACACACACACACACACACTTTTCACACTTGCCTTTGAAAAATTAAGACATTATTTTCCCTGTGAAAAATGTGTTACGTTCCCCATAATGTTGAAGCATGTTCAGAATTACTCTTTATTCCTAGCTCCTTCAGATAGGACGGAGCTCCGTCCTCTCTTGAACCCTGCTGAGAAGTATTTTTTAGTCTGGCCCTTCTATCTAGAACAGACATCTTCTGTCTAGAAACATATCTTACCATAGAAAGTTGATTGAATCTCAGGTGTACTGTGCCCTTGGCCATGTTTTATCACCTGCTTATGACTTGCTCAGACCTAAGCACTTGAGACCAGTTTGGACCTGTGATTCTTAGTGTCTTTTCTGGTGCAGCTTGATGCAATCCTTTGGTGGTGGACGGTGCATTCAGCCCGTGGGTCGCTGGTCATCTCCGCCTCAGCTCTGCACTGTCAAGAGCCCTAGGCTTCCTTGGCCCCTAGACACAGCCAGAGACTGTTCTGCAGACTCTGTGGCCATTGTGGAGATGACACTACAGCGCTGTGAAGAGAGCTCTGCTCACATACCGTAGTTCTTTTAGCACAAGAGTCTAGCCTGGGCTATCAGAGCATAATGCAAGCTCTAGGACTGCATTCTGAGCCTCCCGAGCAGTTCAACCTTGGTTCAGCGGCAGCCTCCTCAGGTCACCAGTCATTATTAGGGAGTGGCTCAGTTGCATGGGGAGACTTTTCTGTGGGGTTTGTGCAGACCCTTCTGTATCTGCAAGTCCACAGTGACCTGTTCCAGCCCGTTCTGTGAGGAGGCGAAAGCGTGAAGTGGCCTGTGTGCCAGTGAAATGAGACCTTCCCTGTGGGTGGTTCCAGGGTGAGTGCGTCAGTGCCCATGACTAGATGGCAGTCGTGGGCGTGGGTACGACCTATGTCTCCAGTAACTTTCATGAGCCGTTGCCACCTAAACATTGATGTTCTTTGGTGGAACACTTGATTTTTCATGTGGATACAGGGTGTGCTGTCAAAGTAGTCTAAGCAGTCTACTGTATTCTTTACCATAATCAACAATTTTCCGTTTCTTTATCCAGCCACCACAGGCTGGGAATATTCTTTAAGTGATTTGTTTATTTAACATCTTCATTTTAACTGGTTTGTTCAGGAATGTGTCAAGATGACAGTTGAATCAGTTGCCTCAGACAAGAATATTAATGTGTGACACATTTATTTTGACTGATGCATTTATTTATCTTGGCTTGGTGGGAGTTTCCAACTCTTCTTATTGGTGTCTTTGAGTTTTAAGTTATCAATTTAATGCCTTTTTGTCATTTTGCACTTGTAGAGCAAATTTGTCTTGCTTTAGATGGTGTTAAAATATGAGCACAGAAAACAATGCCAAAAGGAGAAGATAACATGGTCTGGCAACGAAGCACCCTGTGGGGCCCTTGTATTGATATTTCGCGTTTATACAGTTACTCCTTGTGTTTACAAATCACAGTTCATTTAGAAACCTTTACCTGGTTCTTACAGCCAGCAAACCTTCATGGCATCCTAACCGTAGAAATAACAGCTAATAAATAAAGTCTCTTGATATGATCAGTGTACCTTCTAAAGTCTGAATCAGTCCCTTGATGATTTGGGGCAAGTTTTAGCCGCATGTTTCTACTATCGTGTTTGTGCTTTCTTTTGATGATTTCCCTAGGCAATGGACTATTTTAGAATTAACAGCATACTTAGGCTGCACGCTCCTCGTTGTTGTTGTTAATCTACTCTGAATGAAGCCAGGTGTTGTCTGTGATTCCGTCGCATACACCTGTCACTGTCAGTCAACTCTAGGACAAAGTGATACCCCACCGAATGGAATATAACTTGAGGCACAAAACAGACTCCCAGTTCAGTTTTCTTGTCTCCACACCAAACTCTCTCTCATGTCAAGCCTTCTGATTTTATATGATGACAGTTGTTGGTCAGAATGTATTACAGTGTTTGCTGTACAGACGGGGCCTTTGTCATATAATTGAAGAGCACAAGAGCTGCCAGACTAAACAGTGGTCTGGGTTTCAAATCATGTTCTGTGACTTCCTTGGCATGTTTTTATCACCATCTCAAGCATGTGGTATTACTTAGCAGTCTCTGCCACAGTAGATTACAGAGGAAACAAGCCCATGCAGTGAAGGGGACTAACACTGGTTCTTTAAGGAGATAAATGCCTTCTACCCTCAGAGCACAGTTTGTGTGTGTGCATCTCTCTTCTCTGCTTGGACTCATAAATCCTGCTGAAGCCAGCTGTTTACAGAGTCAACATAATGGTCAGCTTTTAGGGACGGATATCATTAGGTATCTCGAAATTCTAAAGAAGGGTGGGTCCAAAGGGCAAATGGACAAAGAACTTGAAAAGGCCATTTCTAACAATAAACATGAAAAAGAGTTGCCCTCATTAGTAGTCAAAGAAAATTCCACCAAAATTATAAAAGCATCATATTGATAGAGTTTTTAAAAATGTTAATAGCCCCGGTTCACAGACTAGTGAAACACAGACTGTCAAAAAATGGGCACTTCTTTTGTGGCAGGCAAACTGCCAGTATGTGTTAAACCTTAAATATAGCCTTTGATTCCACTTCTAGGAATTCATCCTAGCAGAAAATAGTAAGAGATACACACAAATTCTTACATGTAGGAATGTCCATTAAAGCATGATTTAAAACAGCAGCAACACTAATAGTAAAGACAGTTGGTATCTATTTTGACAGAGAGCTTTCCATGTACCAGACAGTGCTGGGTACTTCACAGGCACAACCTTACTTGCTTCTCAGCATCAGGAAGGGAAGCAGGCAGTGGTATCACTTGGGAGAAAAGAAATGTTTGGAGTTTTGCACTTTCCTGGGAGTGCAGATCTAGGAGGATTGAATGAGAAGTTGAACTCATTTGACACAATCCTTTAACCACATTTTCCCCCCTAATGAATACTACAAAAAAGTGGAAAACAGGGATCCATCAATAGAGGAATTCTAACAAGTAGGTTAGAAGAATATACAATAGAAGATTGTTCAGCTATTAAAAAGGATGAAATAATGCCATTTGCAGTAACATGGATGGACCTAGAGATCAATATGGGGCTTCCCAGGTGGCTCAGTGGAAAAGAATCTGCCTGCCAATGCAGGAGATGCAGGTTTGATCCCTGGGTCAGGAAGATCTCCTGGAGGAGGAAATGGCAACCCACTCCAGTATTCTTGCCTGGGAAATCCCGTGGACAAAGGAGCCTGGCAGGCTACAGTACATGGGATTGCAAAGAGTTGGACACGACTGAGCAACTAAATGACAGCAGCAGAGATGATCATACTAAGTAAGCCAGACAAAGATAAATATTGTATGATATCACTTAGATATCACTTACATGTGAAATCTAAAAAGCGGATTCAAATTAACTTACTTACAAAACAGAAATACCCACAGGCATAGAAAAAACTTATGGTTACCAAAGGGGAAAGGACGAAGGATAAATTAGGAGTTTGGGATTCATAAAAACACACAATTTTATGTAAAATAGATAACTAGCAAGGACCTACTGTGTAGCATAGGGAACTATCCTCAGTATTTTGTAATAGCCTGTAAGGGAAAAGAGTCTAAAAAGAATATATTTATATATGTATGTGAAATGAAATGAAGTCGCTCAGTTGGGTCCAACTTTTTGCGACCCCATAGACTGTAGCCTACCAGGCTCCTCTGTCCATGAGATTTTCCAGGCAATAGTACTGGAGTGGATTGCCATTTCCTTCTCCAGGGGATCTTGCCAACCCAGGGCTCGAACCCGGGTCTCCCATATTGTAGACAGACTCTTTACCGTCTGAGCCACCAGGGAAGTATGTATGTGTATATATATATATAACTGAGTCACTTTGCTATACACTGGCAATTAACACAACATTGTAAATCAACTGTAAGTTCAGTTCAGTTCAGTTGCTCAGTCATGACTGACTCTTTGCAATCTCATGAATTGCAGCACACCAGGCCTTCCTGTCCATCACCATCTCCTGGAGTTCACTCAAACTCACGTCCATCAAGTCCATGATGCCATCCAGCCATCTCATCCTCTGTCGTCCCCTTCTCCTCCTGCCCCCAATCTCTCCCAGCATCAGAGTCTTTTCCAGTGAGTCTACTTGTCGCATGAGGTGGCCAAAGTATTGGAGTTTCAGCTTTAGCATCATTCCTTCCAAAGAAATCCCAGGGCTGATCTCCTTCAGAATGGACTGGTTGGATCTCCTTGCAGTCCATGGGACTCTCAAGAGTCTTCTCCAAAACCACAGTTCAAAAGCATCAATTCTTCGGCGCTCAGCCTTCTTCACAGTCCAACTCTCACATCCATACATGACCACTGGAAAAACCATAGCCTTGACTAGATGGACTTTAGTCGGCAAAGTAATGTCTCTGCTTTTGAATATGCTATCTAGGTTGGTCATCACTTTTCTTCCAAGGAGTAAGCGTCTTTTAATTTCATGGCTGCAGTCACCATCTGCAGTGATTTTGGAGCCCCCCAAAATAAAGTCTGACACTGTTTCCAGTGTTTCCCTATCTATTTCCCATGAAGTGATGGGACTGGATGCCATGATCTTCGTTTTCTGAATGTTGAGCTTTAAGCCAACTTTTTCACTCTCCTCTTTCACTTTCATCAAGAGGCTTTTTAGCTCCTCTTCACTTTCTGCCATAAGGGTGGTGTCATCTGCATATCTGAGGTTATTGATATTTCTCCCGGCAATCTTGATTCCAGCTTGTGTTTCTTCCAGCCCAGCATTTCTCATGATGTACTCTGTATATAAGTTAAATAAGCAGGGTG
This sequence comes from Capricornis sumatraensis, assembly GCF_032405125.1. Lineage (NCBI taxonomy): Eukaryota > Metazoa > Chordata > Mammalia > Artiodactyla > Bovidae > Capricornis > Capricornis sumatraensis. The sequence goes on along the minus strand of NC_091078.1, from coordinate 59,770,847 downwards.
ACAATATACAGCCTTGACGGACTCCTTTTCCTATTTGGAACCAGTCTGTTGTTCCATGTCCAGTTCTAACTGTTGCTTCCTGACCTGCATATAGGTTTCTCAAGAGGCAGGTCAGGTGGTCTGGTATTCCCATCTCTTTCAGAATTTTCCACAGTTTATTGTGATCCACACAGAGACTTTGGCATAGTCAATAAAGCAGAAACAGATGTTTTTTGAAACTCTCTTGCTTTTCGATGATCCAGTGGATGTTGGCAATTTGATCTCTGGTTCCTCTGCCTTTTCTAAAACCAGCTTGAACATCTGGAAGTTCACAGTTCACGTATTGCTGAAGCCTGGCTTGGATAATTTTGAGCATTACTAGCATGTGAGATGAGTGCAATTGTGCAGTAGTTTGAGCATTCTTTGGCATTGCTTTTCTTTGGGATTGGAATGAAAACTGACCTTTTTCAGTCCTGTGGCCACTGCTGAGTTTTCCAAATTTGCTGGCATATTGAGTGCAGCACTTTCACAGCATCATCTTTCAGGATTTGAAATAGCTCAACTGGAATTCCATCACCTCCACTACCTTTGTTTGTAGTGATGCTTTCTAAGGCCTGCTTGACTTCACATTCCAGGATGTCTGGCTCTAGGTGAGTGATCATAGCATCGTGATTATCTGGGTTGTGAAGCTCTTTTTTGTACAGTTCTTCCATGTATTCTTGCCACCTCTTCTTAATATCTTCTGCTTCTGTTAGGTCCATACCATTTCTGTCCTTTATTGAGCCCATGTTTGCATGAAATGTTCCCTTGGTATCTCTAATTTTCTTGAAGAGATCTCTAGTCTTTCCCATTCTGTTGTTTTCCTCTATTTCTTTGCATTGATCGCTGAGGAAGACTTTCTTATCTCTTCTTGCTATTCTTTGGAACTCTGCATTCAGATGCTTATATCTTTCCTTTTCTGCTCTGTTTTTTGCTTCTCTTCTTTTCACAGCGATTTGTAAGGCCTCCCCAGACAGCCGTTTTGCTTTTTTGCATTTCTTTTCCACTCTACTTCAAGAAAAAAGGAAAAGTTGACTCTAATAACAAACGAAAAAGAAAGATATGTAGATATGAGAACTAATATTTAATTGAATATGTGTTGACATGGGAAATGTTTTTAATACTTAAAAAAACCCAATGTATGTAGTATGACTTGACTTTTTCTCTTACCGTATTATGATGTAATACACCTAATGGTTTGTCAGAATAGGCAGATTCCATTTTTAATCCCAGATCCATCATTGGCTTTGTGAATGACTGTGGGCAGACTGTTTCACTAGCCTAAGTGTCAATGTTTTCTTCTGTAAAATGGAGTCAGCCATGGTTATTAGACATCGAACCAGCCATGGCTGTCCAAGCAACACAAAGAACATGCACAAGAAATGGTAAGTATTATTTTAAAGATGACGTTGGTCCCATGTCTTATGTGAATCCAAAAACAAGGAAATAATACATTAAAACTTATTAATGATTTTCTCATAGTGCTAACATTAGAATATTTTATTTGTAATGCTTTGCTATTCTCCCCAGTAGAACATGCAGTGAATACATTTTATGCCTCTGTATTTATATATTTTATGGAAATAATTTAAATGAATAGGTATTATTATTAAAGCTTTTGGTCATTTTGTATCAGGAAAAAGCATACAGTTGTTAAGTACATACACAGACACAGACTGGTGGTTCTTACCAAAAGATAGAATACGAGTGACAATCTGTAACCCATCTTACAGTTTCCGTGGTCAGCAGGATAGCCTTTGGTCAGTGGTTTCAAGTTCTCTCTATTTTTGTCTGTTAGCACCAGTATCATGGATTGATCTTTGAAGTAGCTCCTGAAATGAGCTTGGGGATCCTAAAATTACTCTGTAATGAAAGTACAACTTACAGGAACTGAGACTGAACTGAAAATCTAAACACCAAGAAGACGAAGCTATTCTTTTTTACTCTTTTCCATTTTACTCCCTTTGACGTCCTTACTTCCTACATCTGGTGAACTTTGGAGACTTCCAGCTTTTCTTTTTTTTTTTGCCAGCTCTTTACATATTGACATATTGGTGTTCCCTGGGTGTCTGTCCTCACTTGTCCTTCCTCTTTCCAAATTTAACTCATCTTCTTGTCCAGACTAGCCTTTCCCTGAAACATTGTCTTAATATTATATGTTAGAGCAGCTGAAAATCATGAACTCTGAAATTAATTAGCTGTGTACCTTGGATAAGGTTCAATTCTAATGTCCTCCTCTGTAAAGTTAGTCATGCCTGTCTCAAAGTGAGAAGTAAGAGGTGAAGCCCTAAGCTCAGTGAGTTGTTGTATAGGAGCTTCCGCAGATGAGGTTGCTTGCTGTGATAGTTGTTGTTCTGGTGGCGGTCATGGCGGTGGCCGCCAGGAGAAATGAAGTACTGGAGTCATTCTGAACTTCTTTCCTCTTCTCTCTCTCCTGCATCAGATAGGTTTTCTTTTCTTTTTTTAACAAAATATTTATTTCTGAGTCTTCGTTGTGACATGGGGGATCTAGTTTCCTGATTAGGGCTCAAACCTGGACCCCCTGGGTTGGGAGCGTGGCGTCTTAGCCCGTGGACCACCAGGGGAAGTCCCTGTATTTGACAGATTTTCAGGTCATGCTGATACAGCCTTGTTAATCTTCTCCTGTTTACTCCTGCTTTGGTTCTTATCAGCTCTTGCGAGTCATCACTGGCAGCTGGCTGCTCTTCCTGTTCCCAGTTCTTTTTGTGCTCCGCCCATCCTCTCGCTGTAGCCTGAATGATCATCGTAAAAACGTAAAGCTGGTGATGGCATCCTGTTGCCTAGTCCTCCTCTTAGTGGCACCCAGTCACCTAGAGCAGGGACACGTGCTAACTCATCAAACGTCTTCTGTGAAAGGCCAGATAGTAAACATTCAGGCATCACTCGCCGTATGGTCTCTGCTGCAGCCACTCAGCTCCGTCACTGTAGTGTAAGAGCAGCTGCAGACTGTGTGTAAAGGAATGAGCATGGCTGTGTTCCAATAAAACTTTATGGAAGTTGAAATTTGAATTTCATGCAGTTGTCATATGTCATAAAATATTCTTCTTTTGATTTTTTCCAACCATTTCGAAACCTGACAAGTATTCTTAGCTCGTGGGCCACACAGATACTGGCAGGTGGCAGAGTTTGGTCTGCAGGCTGGAGTTTATCAAATAAGTTGAGCTCGCCGGCACAGATAACAAGATCTTCTGCAGTAAGCCCTGGTTTGTTCCTCCAGCCTGATCTTGCGCTGCCTTCTCTTTATTTCTTCCGCTTATGCGATAAACTTGCCTTTTTTGTGTCCTTAAGGAGCCATCCTGTTTTTACTTTCTCTACTCCCTTTGCCCAGGGCACAGCTCATTCTTGTCTGTCCTGTCTCCCCTTCTGCTCCATCCTTCATTCGCTGCTGATCAATAACCTACTCCTCTTTCAGAGTTCAGCTGAAGCAGTCCTTATTCTGTGCAGTGTGGACACTGATCTAAGCTGCCGAGGTTTGTGTCTCAGCCCCACTTCTTGTCACTAGACCATTTCTTTGTGCCTCAGTTTCTCATTAAAAAAAAAAAGGAATTAGTCATCACCATCATCCCTATGGTTTCTCTTTGTTAGAATCCACTGAGCTAGCACATGGGCGGCACTGGAAATCTTGGTTATTGAGCCATCCACAATTACTCTGCATCTCAGATAGACGAGACGATTTCTGTGATCCCTTCTGTACTCTTTATAGCCATCTCTCATAGCACTTCTAACACTTGACTTAGCTCTTAGTGTGTTGCATTCAGTAATGATAGGCACTCAGTAATGTTTATTGAGTGAGAGCAAGAAAAGGGAGAAATCTTAGCCTGACTTCAAGTGGATTCGAAAAAGATCTCTTGTTACCGAGTAACAGGACAAAAAGGAGCCATAGAAAATAAGCAGGTTTATGAAATTGAAAATAAAATTTAAAATATCTCATCTACAATTGGTGTTTTTTTAAAAAAATATTTATTTGACTGTACCAGGTCTTAGTATTCACATGTGGAATCTTTCATTGTGACATGTGGGATCTAATTTCCTGACCAGGGATCTAATTTCCTGACCAGGGATCAAACCCAGGTCCCCTGAGTTGGGAGCACGGAGTCTTAGCCACTGGACCACCAGGGAAGTCCCAAAAGTGTTACTTTTAGTGTTGAGCTCATGTCCGTAAGAGGAAAGAAATGCTGTCCACATAATATACAGTCTAGTGATTCTCTTAGGAACCTGTGTCCCATCCTGACCTTTCTCTTATTGGCTGCATTTCTTTCTGCTTGTTGTCTTTGCCAGTTTGGTGCAAGGATGAACATGCTTCTTACCCGTAGCTTCAGTATATGTGGAGCTGTGGGACCAATACAGAACTGTGTCTCGAGGAGCGAAGGATGCAGTGAATTATTAGATCAGGGAGGCCAGCTGCAGAGCCACGGAGTTCAGAAAGAAAGAGCGTGAGGCCTCAGGACCCAGCACAGGAAGCACGGGGCTGTTTGTGGGGAGGCGGGGCCAAAGCCCTTGGCTGGGTAACAAGCGCATCATCGCCTGTGTAGGGATGGTTCCTGTAAGGCCATAGACAAAACGGGACTATGGCTAGAATTAGAAGGAGTTAGAGATGTCTTGTCAGTCATTCCATACGCTGCATGGAGAGCCTCTTGACCGCTGCTTTTCCTTTTCACCTTTCGTACTGTCTGTTATAGAAGCATTCTGTTGCCTAGGTTCATTCAACAGGTGTGGATTTTCGCAGGGCTGTATTGGGCATCTATTGACATAATAGAAAAGCATTTTGCACACTTGCTAATGTAATGTTCTTCTTTTTCCACCTAATATCTCCTTTCTGTTGGAAAACATTTGCTTTTTTACATAACCAAAGTGTCTCTTAACTGAACTTTGTGTCTTTCTCATGCTATTTTAGGCAATGGGAGATTTTGGTACTTCAGAGGCACATTCTGGTATGGCTCGTGTGCTTGTTTAATTCTCATACTTTCTCAGCAAATGAAGCAGTCAGCTTTATAACTGGGATTAAATTGTTTTTATATTGTATATGTTTTGGGACCGCTGGGGTGCAGATTTCCTCTGGGAAGAAGTGTGATGCCTGTTCCATGGAGGATTCTGTAGATCTTTGTAAGATGACCAGGTCTGAAATTCTCTGTGCTAAAGCTGCTAAAATCGTAACCCTGCCTTTTTGGGTTGCTGGGGAAATAAGTCTTTATATGTGTCCTTTTATTGGGAAGGCTTCTGCAGTTCTCTGTAAGACAATTAGCAAGCATTGCAAGCAAGGGCAAACATTTCAAGGAGAAACATCATAAATTTTCTTGCTTTCAAGATAGACATAATATTATGCCAGAACTAAACATTATGAAACCATTTCCTTTTGAAGCTGATTCACTGAACCGATAATTTGAAATTCAGCTAATGTTAGAGACTTTTTATTTAAAATGACTGTTGTTGGCCCACTTAGCTGGTAAATTATGTAAGCCATAAGAAACAAAAAAAAGCTTTGTTTGTAGTCTAGTGCTCAGTTGTGAACAAATATGAAATCTAAAACTCGTACCCGGTGTTGTTGGAAAGTTAACCAATGTCCAGCATCTATTTGGGGGTTTGTACCCAAGTTGGTCAGAAGCAGCTTATTCAAAGAATCAAATCTGAATTATATTTTTTTAAAAAAGGAGGTGGGGTAAGATGGAATTGAGGTGGAGGCAAGGTCAGGTCTGTAATGGGCAGAATTATAAGATAATCTTCAAGACTCCAAGCCCATCTTCTCCCAGTTATTCAGTTAAAAGACTAATTTATTGCTGCTGTGAGGGGATATTGCAGATGTCATTAAGGTCCCGAACTAGTTGACCTTAAAATACGGAGATCATTTCTGGTAGGCCTGACTAATCACATGAGCCATTTAAATCTGATCTAGAGGTCAAAGACATATCAGTTAGAGAGATCTGAAGCTTGAGAAGGATTTTACATGGAAGAGAGTCCCCATTGGTGGTTTTGGAGATGGAAGGGGCCACATGACAAGGAATGAGAATGGCCTCAGGAACCTGAGAGGGATCCCTGGCTGACGGCCAACAAGGAAATAGGGACTTAGGTCCAACAACTGTAAGGAACTGAATTCTGTTAGTAGTAAGATTGAAATTGGACCCCTTCCACCCTCCAAATGAGAACTTAACCCAGCTGGCATCTTGATTCTTGGATACTCTGAGTAGATAACCCAGCCATGCTGAATTAGACTTCTGACCTACAGACCTTTGAGCTAGTCAGTGGGTGTGTTTTAAGCTATGAATTTTATGGTAATATGTTACGCACCAACAGACAGCTAGTACGAGGCCTCAGTCATGTCTCCGTTGCATCACTGCAGTAGCGTATTAACTGGTCTCTCTGGTCCTGTATTGGTGTTACTCAAACTATCTGGTGAAGAAACAGATTTGGACATTTCAGCATGTTGCAGCCCCACACCATGCCCATGGCAGGTTGTGTTTTATAAAGTGGCTGCAAAAGCATCTCCCGCCCCATGCTCCTCTCTTATGTGACAATGCCTCTCCTCCTTCAGATGGCGCTGGTTCCCTCCGCCTGAATCTGGGCTGGACTTGTAACCTCTTACTGTTTTCAAGTGATGCTCTATGTTCCAAGGTTCAGTTACAAAAGGTCATGTGGTTTCAGCCTGGTTCTCTCGGAAGGCTCCTGCTTGGCACTCAGCTGCCAGGCTATGAGAGGCCACGCCACGTGGACAGGGCAGTACTGGGTGATCCAGTCAACAGAATTAACAGCCTTCCTTGAGTCATCCCAGCCCAGATACCAGACATGTGAATAGAGAAGCCTTCAGATAATTACAGTCTCTAAGCTGGTCTAGTCAGCCCCAGCCTTTGTGTCTCCCCGGCTGAGGCCTCAAACACTGGGGACAAAGGTCATCCCCAGTGTGCCCTGTCCAGATGTCACCACCCACAGGAGCCATGGACGTGACAAAGTAGTTATTGCTTTCTGATGCTGCATTTGGGGGTGGTTTGTTAAGCAGCAGCAGATAGCTGGAATAAACATTTTTCTAAAATGCCATGAAAGTGAAATTAAAAAAATAAACCCAGGATATGAGCAGAAGTCACATAGTGTCAGTTCTGTGCTACTCTGTTGGTCTAAGCACTTTCAAACCTGCCAAGATTCAAAAAGAGAGGACGCAGACCCCACTTTTAAAAGAGAGGAGACTCGAAGACTTCAGGAGCCATTAAAAAAGAAAAGCCCTTACATTTTGAGATAAATTTAGCCTTGTGGAAAAGTTACAAAAATATTGCAGAAAATTTCCGTATATCCTTCACCCAGCCTCCCCTAGTGATAACATCTTATGGAGCCATAGTACAACGTTCAAGACCAGGAAATGAGCATTGATAGACTTTGTTGTTCAGTTGCTCAGACGTGTCTGACTCTTTGCCACCCCATGGACTGCAGCATGCCAAGCTTCCCTGTCCTTCACCATCTCCTGGAGCTTGCTCATGCTTACGTCCATTGAGTCGGTGATGCTGTCCAACCATTTGGTCCTCTGTCGTCCCCTTCTCCTTCTGCCTTCAGCCTTTCCCAGCAGCAGGGTCTTTTAAATGAGTTGGCTCTTCCCATCAGGGGGCCAAAGTATTGGAGCTTCAGCATCAGTCCTTTCAATGAATATTCAGGGTTGATTTCCTTTAGGATTGACTGGTTTGGTCTCCTTGTAGTCCGAGGGACTGTCAAGAGTCTTCTCCAACACCACAGCTCAAAAACAGCAATTCTTCAGTGCTCAGCCTTCCTTATTGTCCAACTCTCACATCCATACATGACTATTGGAAAAGCTACTGGAAAAACCAATAGTTTTTTTGACTATACTTTGACTATGCGGACCTTTGTTGGCAAAGTGATGTCTCTGCTTTTTAATACACTGTCTGGGTTTGTCACAGCTTTTCTTCCAAGGAGAAACATCTTTCACTGTCAGCTAATCTGCAGATCTTACTGCAGTTTGGCCAGTCTTCCCAGTACTGTCTTTTCTCTGGTCCCAGGTCCAACCTAGGAACCCACACTGCATCTAGTTTTCACATCTTCTTAGTCTGCTCCAATCTGGGACAGTTCTCACCCTTCTGTTGTCTTTTTTAAAAAGAATTTTTTTGTTTTAATTGTGGGATAATTGCAACATTCTAATGGTTTTTATCAGACATCAGTATGAATCGGCCATAGGTATGCTTTTGTCCTCTCCCTCCTCAACCCCCCTCCCATCTCCCTTCCCACCCTGTCCCTCCTCGTTATCACAGAGCACTGGGTTTGGGTGCCCTCCGTCATACAGCAGACACGCACTGGTATCTATTTTACACCGGGTAATGCATTTGTTTCTGTGCTGTTCTCTCAAATCATCCCATCGTCTCCTTCACACAGATGTAAAGAGCTCACCTTCTGTTGTCTTTCATGACTAACACTTTCGGCATACATGAGTGGTTATTTTGTAAGATGCCTCTCACATATGCTTGAATATTTCATGGTTAGATTAGTGTGGTGCATTTTTCGCAAGCATACCCCAGAAGTGAGGATGTGCCCTCCTTGATGCGTGATATCAGGGTGTATATGACGTCAGTATGTCTGACTCCTGGTGATGTGAAATGTGCTCCCTGGGGAAACATCTCAGGGACAGGTCTTTTGATGCAGATGTTGTGTTTGTCATCTTGTGTTGGTGGGACCATGTTTTGAAACTGCCATAACATTTAACTTTATCATCAGGTCTAACATAAAAATGTAATCTCTCCAGTTTCTGTCACTATATTGTCATATATCTGTGGCTGTTGGCAGGCTGGCTCTGGCCTGCAGACCACTCTTTGAGGAGCGATGTTCTAGCCTGCACTTCTTCACCAGTTCCTTTTTCCTGTTACTGTCAGATTGGAGTTTGAATAACAAATCCAACTGTGTCCTTCTTCGGCTTAAAATCCGTTGGAGGCATCCCATCCTTTCAGGGTGAAAGCCACACTTGTGAGCATGACAGTTATGTTGTTTCTCTACTAATTAGCCTTCTCTGATTCTCTTCACCACCATCTCCAGGTAGGCACAGCAGTCTCCACACTGGAACTGGCCACTCCCCTGTCTTTCAAGGCTCATGATCACCTTTCAGTCGTCTGGGCTCCTCACTAAGTTCTCCCCATGTCTGGTCACCTATACCCTGTGCATATATCTCTGATGGAAGTTGAGTTTTGTTTTCTTGTTTGGTTATGTATCTTTGGTTATGTATCTGTCAAGCCATTTAAAATGTTTTCATTGAGATATAGTTGATTTACGATGTTGTGTTGCAGGTGTACAGCAAGGTGACTCAGTTTTCCATATACACATAGTCACTCTTTTTAAGATTCTTTTCCCTCATAGGCCAGTGCAGAGTACTGAGTATAGTTCCCTGTGCCATACAGTAGGTCTTTATTAGTTGTGTGTATATGTCAAACCCAATTCCCAATTTATCCCTCCCATTCCCCCCGTTAATTGTAAGATTGTTTTCTACGTCTGTAACTCAATTTCTGTTTCGTAAATAAGTGCATTTGTACCATTCTTGCAGATTCCACGTTTAAGTGCTATTATACAATATCTGCTTGTCAGATATTTGTCAAGCCATTTGACTTGACTGAGCTTGAAGGCATTGATTTTGAGCTGTAAGATTAGCTCATGACAAGGGTTCAAAAGTGTTAATCATAACCTGACATAGTATCCAGGAAGAAGAAACGTCCCCAGTACTAAGTAAGAGCTTTATGACTAGACGGATTCCAGAATTGCAGAGATGGCGGAGAAGCCTTTGGGGAGGACATTGTTCCTGAAGGGTAGGATTGACTGGTGAGGACGGTGGCTCTAGGCTCGTGGCCCTTCTTCACGTGTGTTGTCTCCGCCCTAGGAGCAGATTAAAGCCTTCAAGTGAGGACGCAAACTCAAGACAGTGTAACTCGATGGATAGACCCCCATGTTTCTGTAGACATGTTGTAACACTTTTGGAGGCCACTTTTCTTGCCTATATAACTGAGCAAAAAGCAGGTGGAGATCCTCTGCCTGCTTTTTTCTTAAAAAAAAAAAAAAAAGCTAATAATAGTTGGAAATTCAACCCAACCTACTGCTGTATCTCTCTGAACAGAACTAGAGTGATCTCCCTGCACCAAGTTTCCCTACCTAAGTTGCACCTAGTCTTTTGTATCTAAATATTGCTAGTTTATATTTAGCTCTCTTTTCAAAGTATATGAAAAGTAGTTGTGCCAGAAAAGAGAGAAAATGAAGGCCACCTTGACTCCATAGGTCACTCAATAACTTTACCTCAAATGCCATTGTTTTTTCTTACATCAAAAGTGTTGACCTATTATTTAAAGTATACGTTAAATAATAATGAATCCTTTTGGTTATCATTTAGCATGGTTTGTGGTAAAGTTTTCTTGTAATTTGTGCTTATGGCTTCCATAGTTAGATCTCAACCAAGTATTTATCATAATTTGAATATATGGTATTTTAAATGCGTTATCAAACATCAGTAAATACTTTAAAGTTTTTATTGATACATAATTTATCAATTAATAAAATAATTCATCAATTAAAAATTAAACAAATTTCCCAACACCAATAGCAACATTTGCTTTAAGAACGGGGGGAGTTAGAATTCCAAATAATATAGCCTAAAGATTTTCACAAGTTCATTTAAAATTTTCTAATGCAAACAGTACCTGTTTTGGTAATAACATAAACCACGGATATACAAAAATCCCAGTGAATCTCCTGAAACAAACTTTGTAAGGAATATTCTTTCATCACACACACTCTTATCATTAATTACACCATTGAGGGGAAAAAGAATCCCTTCCCCAAACTCCCAAAAAAACCCAATGTAAAGTGGTCCCAGGATTGGAATTTAGAAACGGCAGTATATTCAACTTAATCATCTGGAATTACTTAAACACAGTGTGCTTAGATAGCTAACATAAAGGAAGAAAAGTTTACTCCAGTAAATAACTTCACAATCCTTTGAAGATGTGGGATAATTTCAAAAAGATCTCTACTTTGTTTTTGGTTTAGAAGATTCAGATAAATCTTGCCCTTCCTGTCCTCAGGCTGTCCATAAGCCATAGCAGTTTCATTCTTTTCAATTTTAGGAAATAACAGACTCATGTAGTAAAACGATACTGGTCATTTAAGTCATGGGGGCCAACCACAACAGAGCCCCCAAACAAGGTTGCCTTTTGCATCCTGATTTTCCAAAGTCTAGTATAATGATTTAAGACTTTCTGCCTGAATAATTCCCTGAGAATCAGCCACATCCGTGTTGTTCAGAGGTAAGCCTCGTTCTCCCTGGTCTACAGAGGCCCGAGCCCCGGAGCTGCTCCCCGGAATACCAAGTCAGAGGAGGAGCACTCCATGATTCAGAGCACATGAAGGGTTTGGTCATTTGAGAACTGAGCTACTAATTGGACCTGTGGTGATATGAAAGGAGATGTGTTAAGTAAGAAGACCCAGTTTTTAAAATCAAAATTTAAGAACATATTAAAAACTAAGCTCTCTGAAGCAGCCTGGAATCTGTGGATTTCAGATGTTTTTTATACAACTCACAATAAAACAAACTATATTTTAGGTCACTACTCAGTACACACATAAGTGAAATAAAAATGTCACAGAAACAATAGTATATGTGACACCCTTAGATATCTATTTTATTATTTTAAATTTAAGAAAATGCTTGTGAGTACTCATCACCCACTTACCAGTCACTTCCCACAGTCTGGAAAACGGATGCATTTTAGATAGTTGTAAGTGTTTGTGGCCACCCCTCTCCCATACCTGTTTCAGCATTCTTTTGGGATTACATGTGAGGTTAGTTCATGGGTCACAGAAGATGTCATAGAAAAAAAAATTTTTTTCACTAAAAGTGATTTTTTTTTTAAACCTTGAATTCGCTTTTAATTTTCCAGACGTGGCTCTAAATGATGTGTTACTCAGATCAAAGAACACAATTGTTCTGGTTGATTGTGTTCAGAAGAATGTAAGAATCGAACTGTTAGAACTTAAAAGAGTCTTAAGAGGTAGTGCAGATAAGCCTGTTTGTCATGCAGAGACCTGAAGATGAACTAGTTGCAATTTTTAAGATTGAATTAAGGTCATTTGTGTAGTCATATGACACTAGTGGTAAAGAACCTGCCTGCTAATGTAGGAGACACAAGAGACAGGAATTTGATCCCTGGGTCAGGAAGATCCCCTGGAGGAGACCATGGAAACCCACTCCAGTATTCTTGCTTGGCGAATACCATGGACAGAGGAGCCTGGAGGGCTACATAGGGTCCATAGGGTTGCAAAGAGTCGGACACGACTGAAGCAACTTAGCATGCACACATGTTGGTAATAGAACATATTTTAAAATACCATCATAAAAAGTCTGGCATTGTGAGTGTCTGCTTCTGGATTCGAATGTTGGAGTAGGGCTGTGATACAGGGAACGTCACTCCTTGGTACCACTGAGGAAACAGTGGTGCCTGTGTCCCTGTGACATTCTTGGCTTTTGGTTGCTACGGCAACCAAACTCAGAGATGTCTGTGCTTGGCTCTTTTAGGCCTGGGCCTGATAAGAGTATATATCACGAAAATTTCAGAAGTCCAGTTTGGGAAATGATGAGGTTAATATCTAGGAAACAAAGGAAGAGGAATAAGGATGTGTTGACCTAAAGTTGCATTTGGTCCTGAGTTTGTGCATTTCCTGTCCTACCCACTCATGGTATAAGGAGGTCCATCTTCATTCCTGAGCCTGCAGTTGCCCAGCAAAGTGAGAGAATGTCAATGAATTTAATACTTGTAGTCAAAACTTTTCCCCTCTGATCTATTAAGACTATAGAAAATGATCACGTTTATTTTTGCTAGATACTGAGCTAGGGCTTTCTAAGTGCATCTGTCTTTGGGGATTCACTCTGTAGCTCGTTTTTCCTTAACAGATATTTGTAAAACACTGATCTTTTTTTTTTTTTTTTTTTTTTTGCTAGTCTCATAGGCTTTTCTTTTATCAATGTAGTATTATAGACAAACAAGCTCCGGGGAGGCCAGATGATAAATTCCCTTTCTATCCACCTGACATCCTCTGTGAAATAGACAAAGAGCCAACGAAAGGAATATGCTTGTCTTGAGCGCTGTGGATTATCCTACAAAGTAAATTCTAGTCAAGTTAAGGAATTTTATTTTCTTTTTAAACTGAAGGAGGATCAACAAATTATAGTTTATGGGCCTAATATGGGAAACTGCCTCTTTTTGAAAATAAAATCTTATTGGAACACAGCCATGCTTATTAATTTATAGATTATTTATACCTACTTTTATACTATTGTGACAGAGGTAATTGTTGCTATAGAGACTGTGTGGCCTGCAAAGCCTAGAATATTTACTATTTGGCCCTTTACAGAGAAAGTTCTCTGACCCTTGGACTAAGGGAATATTTAGAGATTGAAGTATTGTTCTTAAAAAAACTGTCCCTTTTGAATAAAGGCTGTTTTCCCTTAAATTGCTTGGAGAAAGTCTTATGTTACAAATAGATAACAACTTATAACTGGGCTTGATGAAAGTGCCTAGAAGCTATTGTGTGATTGGTGTCTAGTTTTTTTTTAAGTTAAAGATCATTAAAAATCATTGTACATTAAATCATTAATGTTGAGAAAATAACTAATGAGGTATATATGAAAGATTATAGTGTGGCAAGCTTATAACTTAACTACATGAAGGATAGGTTACATTGTTTCAGCTGGCATTGCTTATTTTGATAGTCTTTATAATAATTATGAATTTTTAATACTTTTTTTACATTTGTACATATCTGTTTGAGGTTTTGCCTGCTGCAGATCAATGAGGTAAAGCTAATAGTGATTTGCAAAGAAGCCTCACATTTCTTGTGTTTAAATGTAATTCAGTGTATTAAAATGAATATTTAATCATACTATTCCTCAGTCACAGAATTTCAGCATAAAGCATGGGGCTGCAGTGCTCCATGTCAGGGCAGCAGTTTAAATAATTTTAAAAATCATTAGTAATAAATTATCTTTGCATTTTTTTTAACAGACTTGTGGAAGACAGCAAACTGATCCCACGCATTTTTGAAGTAATTCTGGTAAGAGAAGAAATATGTGTTTGAAATTCAAGTGACAAATTTAAACATTTTTAAAGTTTTGGCCACGTTGTTTGGTTGGGTGGCCTGCACAGCAGGATTATGTGTCCATGGTGTCACTTAACCTTATTGGGCCCCAGTTTCCTTGTCTGAGCTCTTGTCTAGCTCTGAGATTGTACAGGGATATTATTTAATGATCTGCCATCTTTCTGGAAATCCTTTACATTTTATTTCTATTAAGTTAAAAATTACGTTATCTACTATAGAAAGATATATATAGATGTGTGCTAGGAAGGATTGAAGGCAGGAAAAGGGGGTGACAGAGGATGAGATGGTTGGATAGCATCACTGACTCAATGAACACGCGTTTGAGCAAGCTCCAGGCAATGGTGAAGGACGGGGGAGCCTGGTGTGCTGCAGTCCGTGTGGTTGCAAAGAGTCAGACACGACTTAGCAACTGAGCAACACCAAAATATACAAAGAATACTGTATCTGAGGTTGGTTTGTGGATGAAAGGGCAGAATGATGATCGCTGTGCTTCAGTCTGCATGTTCTCACGTTCAGCATGAAGCTCTCTGTCATGACTGAGTCAGGTCAGCAGTTTGATGCCTTTGGGCAGGAAGTTGTCCTCTTCAGAATGTAGAGTAGCTCAGCTTCTGTACACCATTTTTCCCTCCCTATTCATAGAACGCAGCTTGATTGAAAACCGCCGGTTAAAGGAAACCTTTCCTCTCTGGCTACTGTGTGTAGAGAATAAAACGGGATGTAGGGTTGGCTTCTCTCACTTCTGCTAAATCTCTATTTATACTAAACTTAAATCTGAGAATTACACCGAAAACCGAGTTGGCACTTACAGCAAGGGCGTGCCCTTAGACAAAGAAGTGTTCTCTTGTACCTCGGTGGGTTGTCCCCCTTTACCAAAAACTTCCCCTCCGTGGCTGCCAGTGCAAGCAGCAGAGGAGGGGACCCGTCCCTAGACAGATCAGTGGAACCTGACTCGGGCGTCCATAGAGCAATAGCTTATACCGTCAGATAACCCTACACATGGAAAATTAGCTCTCTCTAATCATCTTAAAACGTTAATCTGCATGTTACTTGTGCTCTGATAGGGCTCTATGGTTCAAACATCCTTTTTCTTGGCCACAGATTGCTCTTGGAGGAGAGCTATGGGGTTTGCTGAGCTATTTGAATTAGGTCGGGAATAGACGTGGGGATGGGTGGTATTCCCAAAGCATGCGCAAGTGACACCAAGATGACCTAGAGCTGTCATCCGAAGAGGATAGAACTGCTTCCGGTGGTCAAAGGGGATTTTAAAGTGTCAGGAGAAGATAGTGGCAACCTCCTTCAAAAGGTCCCGTGCACGCACTGCTGCACTCCATGCCCCGACCCTGTAGCAAGCCACCGCTGACCCACACCTCCGCCGGAGACTCCTGGACACTCACAGGCAAGTCTAGGTCAGTCTCTTATGGGGATGCAGATGAGATGCAAAGCAGCATGCAGATGAAGGCAGTGTTTTTTGGGCACTCCGCTTGGGTCCTAAGCCCAGTGGAGCCACGCTCCCAATCCTCTGGCCCCGCTTCGTGATGGGCCCTGAGAGCTGCACCCGAGGGGCAGATCTGGGCCGTGGGAGCTACAGTTATACAAGGCAGTTCGCCAGCTGGGTCAGGCACTTGAGGGAGCCAAGGGTTGCTGGGAAGGAAGGGGCAGTGAAGGTGGTCCAGGCCCGGAGCATCCTCCCCTCTGCTCCATCCCCACGTGATACCAAAGGGCCTCTGTCCTCGTTACAGCCAGCAGGGAAGGGATCAGTGAGGTGGCTCCCCTACATTCCCTGGTTTTGTCTGCAAGGGAAACATACTTGCTCGGTGGCTTTCCTCTCTCTCCTGGTCTCAGCAGAGCCCAAGAACATAGCCAGAGGAACCATGAGAATCTGCCCCCAGTCCTCAGGCCTTGCTCTAGTGCCCACTTGTTTCGCTTCCAGCAGAGCAACCTTCAGGCATTCAGGAGGAAAAACAGAGAAAATAGAGAAACAGCTGTCTGGTGGGGATTGTTAAGCTTCGCCTGGCAGTATATGCATCTCTCACCTTCCGCAGGACATACATCACTTGCTAATTTGTTGTGGAGTCGGATTTGTGTTTGGAGGGCCATGGTTGCCGTAAACTGCTGGGTAGAGCTACACGGTTGGGCAGGGGCCAGGAGCCAAGGCTGTCCTCTCTCAGCCACATCTGGCTTGTGCTTGAAAACAGACTTGGTGTTGCAGACACAGAGAGCTGGAGCTTGACAAGACCTGAAACTCTTGGTGTTACTCACCCCCTTGCTGTGTCCAGGGGGCTTCTGACCTGCTAAGATCACTACAGCTCCTTATGGCTGATAGAAAGTTCTCATCCCGCCTTTGGCAGTCATCTCAAGGTCTGAAATCCCACATGTGGAAAATTCCCCCTTGTGGCTTACCAACCCCTGCCTCCCTCCCTGCAATAACATGCTGAATCTTTGTATCACAGCAAGGCTTCATATTGTGCAAATGTTTAATTGATCAGTGCCACCATTTAAACCCTTGTCGTTGGGTTGTAGCTGTCACAGGGAGTGGGTGGAGGTTACACACACTCTCCAGGTCAGGATTCCAGCTGGTCACATGTTGTGTGACTTCAGAGGCATTTTTAGGTGAGACCCTTCCTCCAGATAGAACAGCTCCATACTCAAGTTTCTTGTAGGCTCTTATTTTTTTTTTTTAATGTATTTAAAAGTATATTTTTAAAAAATTGTAAAGAAAAAACAGTTGGAAATTACTTTTTGGGGACAGGACTTTTGATGTTCTTGAAGAATATTCTCGAATCCTTATTGTGTTTGCATCTTTCTTGAGTTGAATAATCTGAACTTTTTTCTCTGTATAAATACATTTTTAATCAATGCAGTGTCTTTTTTAGCAGTTATCCTATGAACTACTGCCTTGTCCTTTTTACATTTTTGTCACTGAGCTAGGAATAATAGAGGGTTTTATTGATCTGTGCTGTACATTTTTTTTTTTAAATTTTAACATTTCTGAAACTGGACTGTACTTCCCAAACCAGTGACATTTAACAGTTGCCTTCAGCCAGGTGACCTGGTTGTCATTGCCTTAACCGCTACATTTCAGTTTTTCTTTTCTTTTTATTAGTGCCCAAGAATAATGTGTTATAAAAAATACGTCTAAGTTTAAAAGAACTCTTTCAATAAAAATAAAATGAAGATTCTGTAGTAGTAAGAAATCACGCCGTAGTTTAATTGGCAGCATTTTTCTTCTGTAGTGCTTGATAAAATAACGGTGCACCTTAGAACTGACGGATTCCTAGACTCAAGGAAACACAGTGTATACTTTAGTTGGTTTGGTTTCTAAGTTCAAGGGCCTAGGTGGTGTCTGGTGTATATAAAGCAGCTTCTCGTGGTGGTTTGATCAATCAGAACAAGACATGATGAAAAGATTGGACTGAGACCCCTCGGCTACTGCTCGTGTCTTCTGGCCACTCATTAAAAAACAAAGCAGCATTTGACCTGTTTGGCTGGTGGTCCACTGTGATCTCTTGATGATTTTTTTCTTTACTCTCAGCCCAAAACTGTTTTCCATCTTTGGTTTGATGTACCTAAAGCTTGATAATGGAGTTTATAAGTTCCTTCTTGTCTTGAGTTTCCCATATGATATGCACTTTTACCCACGATGTAAGACACCCTGAGATGTTTTCCTTTAAGAAAGGAAAACTGTCTCATCTGGTGGGCAGGGATTGTAGTCAGCATCTGTGTCTTTCCTGCAGGCCTAGAGGAAGGTGAAGATTGAAGGCAGAGAGAGAAAGAGAGTACTGTGATTTCCAAGGGAGGGAGTGATGGGCTCTCCTCCATGTAGGGAGAGGAGTCTCACAGAAGCGACCTTTTAACAGGGGGTTGTCGTGAGGAGAAGGGCCTTGCAGCTAGGATATGGTGAGTACTTAAATGTGCCTACACCAGTGCCAGGGAGAGATGGTAGGGAGTGAGTACTTTGGGACCAGATCCTGCAGGTCTTTATGCTGTGGTTCTTCCTTATTTGTTGGCTTTGCAAATAATCTATACTCTTCAAAATCAGGATCCTCTAAACAAAGTGGTAGTTACCAGTGCAGAGAGGGAAGGGAGGAGGGGCCAATACAGGAGTTAGAGGACTGAGTACATTTATGTATAAAATAAGCTACAAGGCTATATTGTACATGGGGAATATAGCCAGTATTTTATAATAACTATTAATGTAGTGTAACCTTTAAAAGAGGTGAATCAATATATTCTGCACCTATAACATATATTATTGTACATAAACTATACTTCCACTTAAAAATTAAAAAGTCAGGATTCTCTACTTAAAAAAAATCTTTTTGAGCCCCTTTGCAGCCGGGGCAGCATGCAGTGAGGATGTCAACTGCCTGGCCAAGGGGTTGTGTTGGGGGGAGAATCAGGCTTAATTAGGGTCATGAGCTTACATTGGAAATTTGAAACAGGTCGAAAGCTGGATTTTGGGAGCTGTCTGCAGTTTCCATCAGTGAGGCTTTTGAGATCAGCCAGAGGGACTCTGGGAAGGAAGCTTAAAAGACAGAACTGGTCTCAGAGGTTTGAGCTAAGGGCCCAGGAGTTGTAGCATCGCATTCAGGCCAGGGAGCAGGCAGGATATTTTTAATCCTGGGTTCCACCGGCAAGTGTCCCCACACTTGGCAGGTCAGGTGGTGGGTAGAGCCAAGTAGCTGATGGCTTACAAAAAGGAGCTGCCGCAGCAGCTGGGTGCTGCTTCCCTGGCAGGGTCCACCTGCGTGAGATGCCGCATTTTCCCTGACAGCACAAGGCCAGTGCTGGACAGAGCGGAGGCTCAGGCAGCATGCCCTGAATTAAGCCAGACTCCCATACACAGGCCGCAGGGTCTACGACCCTTAGGCAGTCTGGATCTGCTTAATAAATGGGGACTCCTCGGGAAAGTCAATCACAGGAGGGCCTGATGGCTTGGGTTTTGAGTGTCAATTTGCTGGATGAGCCGGATGGAAAGCCTTCTCCCTTTCTGCTTCTTTCCTCTTTCCTCCTTGGAAAGTGTTCCAAAGAGTAAACGTTGTGTTTAAATGAGTCTTAAGTATGAATTTGGATGGATCAGCCTTTGGATTTTGCTATAACTCTGATCTCTCCTCATTTTATTTCAGTGGTTTTTTCTTTCGGCCTACTTCCATAAATCATTTTAACGCTGAGTAATATGGGCAACCTGTATTTTATTGGAAAAAATCTATATTCATAGCAGATTTTCCAATATGTGCCAAAATATCACTGTCATGATATTTTATGTCTATTCCAGAGCAAACAATTAAAGAGCAATTTCATTGGCAAATGTTAACAATAAAAATGGGATTAGCAATACACTAGTTTGACAATTATATTGTTTTAGCAGTTCTCAGTGATAGCAGTTGAAGCAAGCTTGAGTAAATCTTCCAAGTCAATGGTACCTTTAGGAAAGAATCTCTTTATGGACTTTTGGTGGTGCGTTGCTTCAGTCCTGTTTAATCCCCAGTGGATGCCTGAAAACACAGGGTGTGATCAAACCCTGTGTGCATGTGTGCTAAGTCTCTTCAGTCACGTCCAACTCTTTCTAACCCTATCGACCATAGCCCACCGGGCTCCTCTATCCATGTCATTCCCCAGGCAAGAATACTGGCATAGGTTGCCATTCCCTTCTCCGGGGGATCTTCCCAACCCAGGGATCGGACCACATCTCTTAAGTCTCCTGCGTTGGCAGGCAGTTTTTTTTTTTTTTTTTTTTTTTTACCACCAGGGCCACTTGGAAAGCCCTGTGGACCTTTGGAGCATAAAGGATTTAATCACTGAGATACTAAGGTAGTACACACTGGTAGCCACATCACACTTAAGAAATGTTTCTAATCCCGAGTATTCATCAGACTTTTACAGTTACTTTGATTCATTCTAGTTGCAGCCCATATAATGTGAGTTGGTTCTTAGGGTTAAAACGACAAGTTCCTTATAGGCTAAGACTCTGTTTGTGTTCCATATGCCATTGATAAGCTTCTGCTATGCACTTGAGCGTGAATTTCTAAAACAGCAAACATGGTTTGATTCCAATTTCAAAATGCTTGGCCTAGGAAAGTACTTTAAAAGTTACACAAAGAGTAGTTACTGGATGCAGGGAGTGAATCTGATTCTTCAACCTACATGAATGCCTGTCGGGGTTTCTGTGGATTGTAGGATGGACTGATAACCAATTCATGTTGTATATGAAGATGAATTTATACACTGCTAACATACTGCCATTAAAGTGTGTACTTTGAAGTGTTTTATTGGGGATTGGGAAGGAGGTTAATTTGCACATATCTATTCCTAGTAGCTTGTGTCATAAATGTATATTTGCAGGATAATTCTTTCGGGCAGAGGTGCAATGTATTGATACTGGCTTCAATGAAGTGAATTTGTTCACGTAGCAACGGAACCAGTGGCTTTGATCTGATCAATACCATGTTACCTAGTTAGATGAATAAATGGGTTGAAGCTTAGTAAAATAAACGTATCAATAACTTGGGTAAAGCATGATTGGTTTCTGCATAACCAGCCCAATTGGGCTTTGAAAGAATATGGACTTTAAGTTAAAAGCTACAAGTTATACTCATTGAAAAAAATGCTGAAATAAGGCTTAGGGTACCTTTGGCCAATCTCAGGGCACATAGTGAGAGTGTCACATAGGGCTTCTCCCAAGCCAACGGGATCTTGAGTTTTATCATCATCATTCTTGTTTCTCGGGCTTCCCTGGTGTCTCAGACGGTAAAGAATCTGCCTGCAGTGGAGGAGACCTGGGTTCGATCCCTGGATTGGGAAGGTCCCCTGGAAGGAGGGTATGGCCCCACCCACTCCAGTATTCTTGCCTGGAGAAGCCCCATGGGCAGAGGAGTCTGGTGGGCCACAGTCCTTGGGGTCCCAAAGAGTCGGACACAGCTGAGCGACCAAGCACAAGCACATTCTTGTTTGTAGTTCTGCTCCAATTCCTGCGCTTCACATTGAGGAAACATACTAACTCTTCCTTCTTTCTTCTCTACAAGGAGGTGGCCTAGTTGCAAAGCATAAAAGGAGAAGGTGATAAGTACTTACTTCCGTAGAGTGTAAGCTTTTGTGTTTTTTTTTTTTTAATTCTTAGTTGATGGTGTAATGAAACTTGTGAAGTAAGGGTAAAATTAGGGCACAGCAAGTGAGTGAAACGTCCTTGAGAATAAGTTACAGACGAGTGAAGAGAGGTGTGGTCTAATAAAGTGTCATGAGAGGGAATTGAGAGGAAACAAACACTGGGTTAAATTTTGAAAAGCGAAAGCGTTAGTGTAGTGCTGGGAGGAGAGGAAGGACTCCCGGTTGAAGGTCTGTGAATCTTAGGTACTTCCGTGCGCCTCTGCCCCTGCACTCATCTCATTCCCTGGGCTGCTGATTAAATTTCTCATGCCGACCTGCGCTTTTCAGCATGGTAGCCAGCAGCCACATAGAGCACAACAAACAACACGTGAAACATGGCTGGTCTGAATTGAGATGCAGTCTAAGTGTCAGATACATACCAAATTTCCAAGGGAAAAATGAATGTAAAGCAGTTGAGTAATTTTCTTGTGTTGATTATATGTTTAAATGACCGTATTTGGAGTATATTGGGCTAAATGGACTATTATTAAAATTAATTTTGTTTCTTTCCCCCTTTTTTTTTACTTTGACTTTCAGAATATTAAAAATACGTTGCTTGCATTCTATTTCTGTTGGATTGTGCTGCAGTAGGTGATTTCCTATCTATTTCCTCCATCGCATTGTGAATTTCCCTTCAGGAGGAAGTCACTCTGAACACAGCCACATTTGTCTCCTGCACATTGTCCTCCCTGCTTTTTGCTTTGCAATACTTGTATGGGATGGTTAAATAGCATCACTGACTCAGTGGACATGAGTTTGAGCAAACTCTGGGAGACAGTGAAGGACAGGGAAGCCTGGGATGCTGCAGTCCATGGGGTCACAAAGAGTCAGACAGGATTTAGCGACTAAACAACAACATTTTATTAGTGAAGAAGTGAGGGAGGCAAGGTGTGGCTGTTCAGTTTAGACCCTTTCCTCCTAGAGTGCAATCACAGTTGACCTTTCTCCCTTGATGGTGGATTGGAAGGTGAAACAGTAGGAAGGGCCGCCATTCTTTAGTATAATATATTCACAAAAGGCAGTGTGGTGGTAGCTCCCCTGAATTTTGGCCTTGACTAGTGATATCACTCACTTTTGCTTCTTTCCTAGTGCTGCTTTATCTGACGATGCCCAGCCATTGGTCAACTTTGGGTTCAGGCTTGTGTTAAAATGCCCACTGTGGTCATCAGGCCTTGCCCATTCTCATAGCTCCAGAGTCCCATGTGTTTGGGGCTCTTTGATAGATGGAACCAAGTAAAATAGCCTGTGGTAAGTATAAAGAGTTACTGAAAGAGTCAAGTTTAAAAGCGATGATCATTCTTTCTCAATATATGGCCAGCGAATGGTACATTTTCTTGAAATTCTTTGGTAATGTAGGAACCCGTGAGGTTATTCACGTGTTAAACTACCGAGAATACTAACTAAGGAATGTGGGAATACCACTAAAAAGTCCCTAGTTTTGAAGAAAGCAGCAAACATCTACTAGCATTTGCTTTTCATGTTCTTTGCATTTGTTTTCTTGGATGAGTAAGAGAGAGCAGGATTTATGTGCTTACCCAGCACCACAGAGGGTTTTCAGGCTGAGCCAGGAAATCTGATGCACTAAAGTAGTTTACAGATTTATGGGAAAAGGAGAGCTTTTTAAATAGTTATAGCAAGTGAAATTGCATTTTGGATTTATTAGAGGTACCAAATTGGAGGAGGACTGTGATGAGCCAGTGAGGGCAAGTTATTACAAAGGATTTTTTAGTTTATTTTTGCTGACAACAAAAACAGTACATGCTTGTAAAAAGTTCAAACAGTACAGAAATGTCAAAGATAGAATGTGAAAGTCTTCCTAATAGTTCGATGCTTATTTTCTTCACTATGTTGTGTGTATGTATTATATCTCTCTTTTCTTTAAAAAAAATGGGACCTCTCTTTTCTTTTAAAAAATTTTAAAAAATAATATATTTTGTATCTATCTTACATTGTAATGTTCACGGCAGCAGGGTATGTGTGTGTACACCCATGTGCTGTACTGTGCCTAATTGCTCAGTCGTATCCAACTCTTTGGAGCCCCATGGACTGTACCCGCCAGGCTCCTCTGTCCATGGGGATTCTCCAAGCGAGAATACTGGAGTGGGTTGCCATGTCCTTCTCCAGGGTATCATCCCAATCCACAGATCGAACCCGGGTTGCATTGAAGGCAAATTCTTTATTGTCAGAGCCACGAGGGAAGCCCATGAATACTGGAGTGGGTAGCCTATCCCTTCGCCAGGGGATCTTCCTAACCCAGGAATCAAACTGAGCCTCCTGCATTGCAGGTGCGTTCTTTTACCAGCGGAGCTACCAGGGAAGCCCCATGTACGTCTGTAGGCATTATTTATTTCTATTATGTGTTAAATGTATAATTTAATGCGTTCTCACATATGTGTATTCCATCGAAATAATGAACACAACCATCATCCTCCAAAGTTTCCTTGTGCTTATTTTTAATCTATCCCCTGATCTCCACTCCTGTCCCAGGCAACTATTAATTCACTTACAGTCTCTGTAGATTAGGTTGCATTTTCTAGAATTTTATATAAATGAGTAGTAAGGGGTGGACTCTTTTATTTTTTAATGAATCTCTGGCTTCTTTTATTGAACATACTTTTTCCTAGGGAGAAAGCATTAGGTCTGATGTGACCCATGGGGTTTTATTAGAATCCTTGAGAAGGTTGAGAAGTTCTCTTTCATTCCTAGTTTGCTGAGAGATTTCACTGTAATGGACTATTTCTCTTCATCTATTAAAATGATCATGTGATTCTTTTTTTTTTTTTTAGATTTTTATTTTTACTTTATTTTACTTTACAATATTGTATTGGTTTTGCCATACATTGACATGAATCCACCACGGGTGTACATGCGATCCCAAACATGAACCCCCCCTCCCACCTCCCTCCCCACAACATCCCTCTGGGTCATCCCCATGCACCAGCCCCAAACATGCTGTATCCTGCATCGGACATAGACTGGTGATTCAATTCTTACATGATAGTATACATGTTTCAATGCCACTCTGCCAAATCATCCCACCCTCTCCCTCTCCCTCTATAAAAACTATAAAACTCCGCTATACACATCTGTGTCTTTTTTGCTGTCTTGCATACAGGGTCATCATTGCCATCTTTCTAAATTCCATATATATGTGTTAGTATACTGTATTGGTGTTTTTCTTTCTGGCTTACTTCACTCTGTATAATCGGCTCCAGTTTCATCCATCTCATCAGAACTGATTCAAATGTATTCTTTTTAACGGCTGAGTAATACTCCATTGTGTATATGTACCACAGCTTTCTTATCCATTCCTCTGCTGATGGACATCTAGGTTGTTTCCATGTCCTGGCTATTATAAACAGTGCTGCGATGAACATTGGGGTACATGTATCTCTTTCAATTCTGGTTTCCTCAGTGTGTATGCCCAGCAGTGGGATTGCTGGGTCATATGGCAGTTCTATTTGCAATTTTTTAAGGAATCTCCACACTGTTCTCCATAGTGGCTGTACTAGTTTGCATTCCCACCAACAGTGTAGGAGGGTTCCCTTTTCTCCACACCCTCTCCAGCATTTATTGCTTGTAGACTTTTGGATCGCAGCCATTCTGACTGGTGTGAAGTGGTACCTCATTGTGATTTTGATTTGCATTTCTCTAATAATGAGTGATGTTGAGCATCTTTTCATGTGTTTGTTAGCCATCCGTATGTCTTCTTTGGAGAAATGTCTATTGAGTTCTTTGGCCCATTTTTTGATTGGGTCATTTATTTTTCTGGAATTGAGCTGCATAAGTTGCTTGTATATTTTTGAGATTAGTTGTTTGTCAGTTGCTTCATTTGCTATTATTTTCTCCCATTCAGAAGGCTGTCTTTTCACCTTGCTTATATTTTCCTTTGTTGTGCAAAGCTTTTAATTTTAATTCGATCCCATTTGTTTGTTTTTGCTTTTATTTCCAGAATTCTGGGAGGTGGATCATAGAGGATCCTGCTGTGATTTATGTTGGAGAGTGTTTGCCTATGTTCTCCTCTAGGAGTTTTATAGTTTCTGGTCTTACATTTAGATCTTTAATCCATTTTGAGTTTATTTTTGTGTGCGGTGTTAGAAAGTGATCTAGTTTCATTCTTTTACAAGTGGTTGACCAGTTTTCCCAGCACCACTTGTTAAAGAGATTGTCTTTACTCCATTGTATATTCTTGCCTCC
This sequence comes from Capricornis sumatraensis, assembly GCF_032405125.1. Taxonomy (NCBI): domain Eukaryota; kingdom Metazoa; phylum Chordata; class Mammalia; order Artiodactyla; family Bovidae; genus Capricornis; species Capricornis sumatraensis. The sequence continues at coordinate 59,745,356 of NC_091078.1, read as the reverse complement.
TTTGTCAAAGATAAAGTGTCCATATGTGTGTGGATTTATCTCTGGGCTTTCTATTTTGTTCCATTGATCTATATTTCTGTCTTTGTGCCAGTACCATACTGTCTTGATGACTGTGGCTTTGTAGTAGAGCCTGAAGTCAGGCAAGAAATTACTGATTTGTGTGTGTGTGTTAAACTAGTCTGGCCACCTGGAGTTAAAACCTGTCATGCTCTGTTTTTTTTTAATATATAACATTCAATTTGATTTAGTAGAAGTTCTAAGTATTTTTGTGACTGTGTCTGTGAAGGATGTTGTTCTATGGTTTTTTTAGAATCTTTTTCTGATTTTTGTATCAGGGGAATGTTGGCCCCAGGGAATGAGTTGGAATATGTTCCCTTCACTTTAGTTTTTTGGAAAAAATGTCTTTCAGAAGTGGTATTTATTTTCTCCTTAAATGTTTAGTAAAAATAACCAGTGAAGCCACTTGGGCTTGAAGTTATCTTTGTGGGAAAGTTTTAAAGTATAAATTTATTTTTATGAATGGATGTACAGTTAATTCAGTTTATTTCTTGATATCTTCAAGGAATTTGTGTATTTCATTTAAGTTGTCAAATTTATTGGCATGAGGTTGTTATGATGCTGCCTTATTATCCTTTTAGTGTTTGAGAATCTATAGTGATGCCTCCCTCTCATTTCTCATACTGCTTATTTGAATAGTAATGAGAAATTGACTGTTTGCTCTCTTTCTGTTTTTTCCTCCTCTGATTTAGTTAGCTAGAGGTTTACTTTATTTGCCTTTATTTGCCTTCTGAAAGAAGAACTCGCTTTTGGTTTTATTGATTTTCCCCCTGATTTGTTTTTCATTAATTTCTGCTCTTTATTATACCCTTTTCTCTATTTTCTTGGGGTTAGCTTTTCACTTTTATTCTAATTTTTAAAGAAATGCTGAGGTTATGAGTTTATGACTTCTGTCTTACTAATGTGATCATTTAGTACTATAAATCTCCATCTAAGCACTGTCCTGGTTCCATCCTACAAAATTTAGATGTTTCATTTTCATCCAGTTCAGCATAATTTGTAATTTCCGTTGTGATTTCTTTTTTGATTCACGGATTATTTAGAAGTCTGTTATTTAGTTTTCCCATATTTGCGGCTCACATGTATATTTTAGTTGATTTCAGTTTAATTACACTGTGGTTAGAGAACATCCTTTGTATGCTTTACATCCTATACAGTTTCTTCAGACTTGTTTTATCACCCAGTCTGTGGTCTGTTTTGGTAAATGGTAAATGTTTCCCCTATACTTGTGGAGAAAGTGTAACTGCTGTTGTTGGTTGGAATGCCCTGCGAATGTCGATGAAGTCAAGGTGGCTCTTACGGTCTGTTCAAATCTGTGTCTTTACTGGTATTCTGTCAACTTGTCTGTCACTTTTGAGAGGGGGTGATGGTGTCTCTGACTATACTTGTGTCTTTGGTTATTTCTGTTTTGGTTATACCATTTTTGTTTTCTGCTTTGTAGCTCTGTTAGTCCATGTAAAAATTAAACTTGGGATTATGTGTTATCTTGAAGAGTGGAACTGTTGATCATAATGAGATTCTCCTCTTTCTTCCTGGTCATATTTTTTCTCCTAAAATTCACTTTATCTGCTGTTACTATCACCACTGCAGCTTTCTTTGATTAGTAGTGCTGCTGCTGCTGAGTCGCTTCAGTCGTGTCTGACTCTGTGCGACACTATAGACGGCAGCCCACCAGGCTCCCCAGTCCCTGGGATTCTCCAGGCAAGAACACTGGAGTGGGTTGCCATGTCCTTCTCCAGTGCATAAAAGTGAAAAGTAAAAGTGAAGTAGCTCCGTGTCTGACTCCTAGCTACCCCATGGACTGCAGCCTATCAGGTTGCTCCATCCATGGGATTTTCTAGGCAAGAGTACTGCAGTGGGGTGCCATCACCTTCTCCGGATTAGTAGTGCTCAGTTCAGTTCAGTTCAGTTCAGTTGCTCAGTTGTGTCCGACTCTTTGCAACCCCACGAATCGCAGCACGCCAGGCGTCCCTGTCCATCACCATCTCCTGGAGTTCACTCAGACTCATGTCCATCGAGTCCGTGATGCCATCCAGCCATCTCATCCTCGGTCGTCCCCTTGTCCTCCTGCCCCCAATCCCTCCCAGCATCAGAGTCATTTTCAATGAATCAACTCTTCGCACGAGGTGACCAAAGTACTGGAGTTTCAGCTTTAGCATCATTCCTTCCAAAGAAATCCCAGCAAAGAAATAGAGGAAAACAACAGAATGGGAAAGACTAGAGATCTCTTCAAGAAAATTAGAGATACCAAGGGAACATTTCATGCAAAGATGGGCTTGATAAAGGACAGAAATGGTATGGACCTAACAGAAGCAGAAGATAAGAAGAAGAGGTGGCAAGAATACATGGAAGAACTGTACAAAAAAGATCTTCACGACCCAGATAATCATGATGATGTGATCACTAATCTAGTGGAGGTGATGGAATTCTAGTTGAGCTATTTCAAATCCTGAAAGATGATGCTGTGAAAGTGCTGCACTCAGTATGCCAGCAAAAATGGAAAACTCAGCAGTGGCCACAGGACTGGAAAAGGTCAGTCTTCATTCCAATTCCAAAGAAAGACAATGCAAAAGAATGCTCAAACTACCGCACAATTGCACTCATCTCACATGCTAGTAAAGTAATGCTCAAAATTCTCCAAGCCAGGCTTCAGCAATACGTGAACCATGAGCTCCCTGATGTTCAAGCTGGTTTTAGAAAAGGCAAAGTAGCCAGAGATCAAATTGCCAACATCTGCTGGATCATGGAAAAAGCAAGAGAGTTCCAGAAAAACATCTCTTTCTGCTTTATTGACTATGCCAAAGCCTTTGACTGTGTGGATCAAAATAAACTGTGGAAAATTCTGAAAGACATGGGAATACCAGACCACCTAACCTGCCTCTTGAGAAATCTATATGCAGGTCAGGAAGCAACAGTTAGAACTGGACATGGAACAACAGACTGGTTCCAAATAGGAAAAGGAGTCCATCAAGGCTGTATATTGTCACCCTGCTTATTTAACATATATGCAGAGTACATCATGAGGAACGCTGGACTGGAAGAAACACAAGCTGGAATCAAGATTGCCGGGAGAAATATCAATAACCTCAGATATGCAGATGATACCACCCAGAAAGTGAAGAGGAACTAAAAAGCCTCTTGATGAAAGTGAAAGAGGAGAGCAAAAAAGTTGGCTTAAAGCTCAACATTCAGAAAACGAAGATCATGGCATCTGGTCCCATCACTTCACGGGAAATAGATGGGGAAACAGTGGAAATAGTGTCAGACTTTATTTTTGGGGGCTCCAAAATCACTGCAGATGGAGATTGCAGCCATGAAATGAAAAGACGCTTACTCCTTGGAAGGAAAGTTATGACCAACTGAAAAGCAGAGAGATTACTTTGCCAACAAAGGTTCATCTAGTCAAGGCTGTGGTTTTTCCAGTAGTCATGTATGGATGTGAGAGTTGGACTGTAAAGAGAACTGATCGCCAAAGAATTGATGCTTTTGAACTGTGGTGTTGGAGAAGACTCTTGAGAGTCCCTTGGACTGCAAGGAGATACAACCAGTCCATTCTAAAGGAGATCAGTCCTGGGATTTCTTTGGAAGGAATGATGCTAAAGCTGAAACTCCAGTACTTTGGCCACCTCATGTGAAGAGTTGACTCATTGGTAAAGACTCTGATGCTGGGAGGGATTGGGGGCAGGAGAAGAAGGGGACGACAGAGGATGAGATGGCTGGATGGCATCACTGACTCGATGGACGTGAGTCTGAGTGAACTCCAGGAGTTGGTGATGAACAAGGAGGCCTGGTGTGCTGTGATTCATGGGGTCGCAGAGAGTCAGACACGACTGAGCAACTGAACTGAACTGATGATCACCTCCGGATAAACTACTAGACAGAGCAGCCAAGGGCTCCCTGAGCACAAAGGGTCACAAATCAAAACCAAAAACTCACATCACGTGTTTTATTGAATCATTTAAGTATGTACAATGAGAAGCAAGGTATAGGGTAGATTAACACATTTTAAATAGGGTGCAAGCAGGGTGAAGTACACTCCTTCTGAATCCTGGGTAACAATATGTTAATATCCCCCCGCCTTCATGAACCTTCCTCTGAGTTGAGTCTGAGGATCACAGCCCATTACTGGAAAGTATCTCACACCAATAACACATACTTGGAGAGACATGTATATTTGGCCCTGTTTGTACTTGGTAGTGAACTGGCTCACCATCCATGGGTTTTATTTGTGTTTTTTAAGCAAAGAACACACCGGACCTGGATAGATGTCATTGACGTGTGAGTTAGTGAAAACTTCATGTATACTGAATGTTTTTGGTGCTTGCTGTTGTAGTATTCAGTTTATTTATTTATTTACTTTTTAATGTAAATTTATTTATTTTAATTGGAGGTTAATTACTTTACAATATTGTGTTGGTTTTGCCATATATCAGTTTAATATTTAGTACATCATGAGTATTTAGGGTCCAGTCATCTTATGTATGTTTAATGACTCATGAACGCTAGGTTTCCTCCAGTTCTGTTCACGTCTAGCATATACTCTAGAATAGACTCTAGCATATACTCTTATACTGGGTATGCCGTGTCATTTAGGCATCACGCGTTCCATTTTTTCTTCCATCTCAGAATTAAATCCTCCTTGTAATATGGAAGTGTAGTTTACACCACCTCCTATTTCATGCGAGGATCTTTCAGCAGCATACTTCTATTTTTAGTGCCTTCTCATCCCATGCATCCTGAAATCGAATTCCTGCCAAACCCTATGTGAGCCGACTGTGGCTCCTGCCCCACGTCCTCCTCACTCTTTCTTCCCAGCTCTGCTGTCAGCATGCTACCAGCTCAGTTTACTGAATAGACAGTGAGTAGACCTACCTTTCTTCTTCTCAGGACCTTTGCTTCTGCCAGTCCCTCTCCCCAGAATATTCTTCTCCCATCTCTTTGCATGACTGAGTGCATCTCATCCTTCAGATTTCAGAGAGATCTTTCTACCTCATCCAAACTGTGAGGACATGGGCCTGTCTCTCTAGCCTCACCTGCCGTCTGGCACAGAGTACCGTTAGGTGGCCCCCCGTTACATATCAAGTAGCTAAGGTGTCACGCATTATTACTTCTAGTGTAGTGCTAGATTTAACATGCACGCTTCTGAAAGGACTTAGTTGCAAACAAGTCCTTTCACTTTTACAACACTCATTGGCCACAGGCTTTAGTCTCTGCAAAAATCCCTCAGTTGGTAGTGTGTTAACTAGAGTACATTATCAGACGCAGAAAACCTTGTCTGCATCATTCAATTTATGTGTATTTTTTGAGATTTGTTTTATAGCCAAGAATATGGCCTTTTGGTGTATGTTCTGTGGATGCTTGAAAGGAATGTGTATTCTGCAGTTATTGGTTGAAGTGACTCTGTTGGATGGTGGTGCTGTTTAGCTCTATATTGCTGATTTTCTTCCTAGTTATTTTATTAGTTGAGGAAAGAGGGGTGTTTAAGTCTTTAATTGTAATTATGAATTTGTTTCTTTCTCTTGTTTCCCAGTTTGTAGTTCCATGTGTTTGCATCTCTATTCTTGGTTCATACATATTTAGGATTGTTATGTCTCCTTAGTTATTTTAAGTCATTTTATCATTATTTTGTCATTATGTAATATCTGTGTTCCTTTTAATTTTCTTTTCTCTAGAGTGTTATGTTTTCTGATACCAATATAGCCACACCTGCTTTGTTTTGACGAATGTTTGAAAAGTGTGTCTCTTTCTAGCCTGTGAATGTTTGGCCTCCCTTTATCATTATAGTTTATGTGAGTTTCTTGTAGGCAGCATGTAGTTGGGTCATTTTTATTTCTTAATCCATTCTTCAAATCTGTTTTTTCAGTGGTTCATTTAGACCTTTTATATTTAATGTAATTATTGATATGTTATATATTAAATTTGCCATTTTTTTATTTTCCCCTTTTTTCCCCCAGTTCTCTGTTTTCTTTTTCCTGTGAATTACTGCAGTATTTAGTTATCATATCTCCTTAATCTCCTCTAGGCTGTGGCATTTCTTCAGATGTTACATGTTTTGAATGACCTTGGTAGTTTGGAATATTACTGGTGTTTTGAAGAATATTACGTAATTTGAATATGTCCATTTTTTCTCTCCGGATGAGCTCGTTACGGGTTTGGGGGAGGAACACCCCAGAGGTGAAGTACTGTTTTCATCACATCGTATCAAAGGTGTCTGCAGTCAACAAGACCAGTCACCGAGAGTGTTAACCTCGATTAAGGGGCTGGCGTTTGTCAGTTTTCTCTGCTCAAAGGTTACTCACCCCGCCCCTCCCCAGCCCCCTCCATTTCTGTACTTTTCTTTAGGAAGCAAGCCATTAGGCAAGTCTGGCACTCAGAGGGTGAGGATTAAGTTCTAGCTTCTTGAGGACAGAATATCTACACCAATTATTTGGAATTCTCTATACAGATTTCTCTCTTTTCCTGATTTAGTTACTCTTTGACAACTTTAAAACTTCTCCCCTAGTTACTGACTCTTCAAGGTTTCTTTTCTTCTTTAATTTACATTGGAAATTTGAATTTTTCTAGACTACTCCACTATTAAAGGACATTATGTAAATATTTATTTTCATATATGGACATTTACCCTTCTTCCTAGTTTGGGGTATCTGTGACTTCTCTCATTTTGTCTGCATTAAGATAACTAGTGTTTAATGGTTCCCCCCTCCCGCTCCCCAGTCACTAACTAGCTCTTGGGTATTTACCAGTCGAACCGATTGTATTCTATTACATTAATTTGAAAAGTCATTAATTGTTGCTTTTTCTCTTTTCACTAGAATTGTTTTGTTCTTGTCTTGGTCTCTTGATGTAAGTGCTTTTAGCCATTTATCAGTTTTCCTTCTGAGAAATAACAGGCATCAACCAGAACAACCTCCATTTTCCCAGTGTGTGTCAGAGAGACAGTGGAGAGCATTACTGTGTGGGAGTGTGGGTTGTGGCCTGTGGTGATGCGATTGTGGTTGTTCAGCCCATTGGCTGTCAGGCTGAAGTGCATAGGGAAATGGAGCACAGGTCTGGGCCTGAGTGAGCTCACAGTTCACTGTGGAGGCGGAGAGAGCTGGATAGCTCTGTCTCATGGAATGGTGTAAATTGTAACAGAGACACAGTGGGGCAACTCCCTGCTGGGGGAGATCAGCACCCCTTCCAGGAGGGAAGCACCTTTGTGCCAGGGAGTGCGTTGGACCGTGTTCGCCAGCAGGAGTGTGTGCTTGCTCTGCTCCGCCCCCCAGAGGGTGGCTGGCAGGCCTCTCGCTTTCTGCTCACCTGCCACCATCAGCTGCCAGTGGGTCCTCGTTTCTCTTCCCAGCTGTCTCTTTCAAGGCTTACCTGAGATGCCTCTGTCCCAGGTGCTCATAGCACCCTGTCCTCCTTAATAACACATGTCCGTTGCAGTTTTATGGTTGTTTTGGGTGATTAGTTGATTAAAAAAGTCTACCGCTAGATTACTGACTGTGAAGTAGGAGTGACGTCATATTTGTTTGCCATTGTTTCCCTGCAGTTGGGTCACTGACTGGCACATAGTAGGTGCTCAGAGAGTGAGTGAGTAAGGGGATGAGTGAGTGAGTAAAGGGATGAGTGGATGTGTAAGGGGATGAGTGGGTGTGTAAGGGGTGGTGGTGGACGATAAGGGAAGGTATTTGGGATCCACACTGTGAAGGGTTTTATGTCCCTGCCGGGGAGTTCAGACTCTGCTTCCTGTCCTCTGTGAGCCTTGGAAGAATGTTAACCAAGGATTTGACATGGTCAGCTTTATTTGAGAAAGATCTGCCTGGGAACCGTGTGGAAAGTACATTTTCAAACATGTGAGTGAAACAAGCAATATTAAGTAAATAACTTATTATTTTTGTAGGTAGTAACCAGTAGTTGTTTTTCACTGACATTCCCATTTTAAAAATGCCTTCTCTAAGCAAGCTTTTTATGTGTTAATGTAGATTCTCTCCTATGCTGTGGGTAGGATGGTGTTGAGAGAGTTTGCACTCATGGTGGGAAAAATATTGCCTCTCCACTGAGATGTCCACATTCTAATTCCTAACACCTGTGCACATGCCGTGGGAATCTAAGGTTGTAGATGGAATTAAAGTTGACATTTTCTTGGCTTATCCAGCTGGGCCCAGTGTAATCACGGGATTCTTATCTGTTCAAGCAGGAGGCAGGAGGAGTTTTCAGAGTAACCTGATGAGATGTGTAGGACCTGGGTAGCCCCTGCTGGCCCTGGGGCCCCAGGCCAAGGGATACTGCAGCCTCCCAAAACAGGAAAATGGAAGGAGATGGCTTCCAGGAAGAAATGGAGCTCTGCTGACATCTTGACATCAGTTCAGAGAGACCTGCCTTGGAGTTCCGACCTCCAGAACTGTGAAATAACACTTCTGTGTTAACCTACTAAGTGTGTGGTCCTACTAAGGGAATACTGTTCACCATAGTTTATAATAAGCCTGCCAGGTAAATGGTCATGAGGAACACCACAGAGCAGTCTTGGTAGAAGCAGCAGCTGAGACTGACTTGGGAATCTGCCTGGATCTTTCCGTGTTTGTGTATTTCGTAGGTGATGCAGATATCCACAGATACTTGATGTTTTCTTACATTAAAATTCACATTGTGATTCTTGATTGAAATCGGTTACAGCAGAAAGCATGGTCTTGTTATCCTGACGGCTGGCCCTCATGACTCACAGGTTAGTACTTCCTGTCGTGCCATCATTACCCGCCATTTCTAGGTTTCGCCGTAAAGATGATTCATTTTGCTCTCCACGACAGGCTTCTGTTAGAAATACATTACTCATGTGCTCCGGGAGATTGATCACATACGTCTCTCTCCCCCTGTCTGGTCTCCTCAGATGCTCTGTATCTGTTGAATCACTGGGGTTTTCTTTTACTTCACTATAAAATGTGTTATAGTTTTCCATAGCTCCAGTTGAGCTACAATTAATATTTTAGAGGGTTAGTGTAGAAAGTGTGCAGTGCTGTAAAACTGTTGAGATGGACGGTGGGGGTTGCAGCTGAAGCGAGGCCAGGCCTTTCTCCCTGTGATGGAGGCAGCTCAGGGTGGGAGTGAGGTCACCTGGGACCCGGGTGAATCTTGGTGGGTTTTGCATACTGAGGATTCCTGTCATGTTCAGTGGGTCCACTCAGCCCTCAGAGGCCTTGGGATTTTTAAGGTTCATTAACTTGAGTTCTTTGGAGAGTCAGGGATTGCCAGTAATGAAAATCATGCTTAGAAATGAGTTTTTTTTTTTTTTTTAAGGAAGTTGTCATTTTTTTAATTTAGGGGACTACATTTCAAGAGGCAGGTTTTTGTTTTTCCCTTTTTGCCACTCATCACATTATGAATTGTAGCCTTTACCTCTGTGGAGATCCTCCGCTCCCCTCCCCACAAATCTCTTCAGTTTGTGTTTTGAGGAGTGTGTTTCTTTCTCTGGCCCCTTTTCAGGGGTCTGGTGGTAAACTGGTGATCTAGGGAAGGTCACCAGAGTGGAGTGTTTGCCTACGGGTGGTGCTGTCTTCTTACCTGCCCAGAAACCTGCCCCTCCGTACCTCGATGTCTGTGGCCTGGGTAGTGAAGGCAGAGGACGACACAAGTTGGCCGTGCGCTGAGTTCGGTGGTGGTGTCACCAGGACTTGTCTATACGGGAGACTGGACTGTCTGTCTAAAGAACCCAGCCTGGGGTATGCTATGGAAGGAAGGGCAGGGAAAGGGAATGAAGTCTAGAAAACTACACTTTTCTTAAGCTATAAAAGATAGATGTACAATTTGCCATGTTGACTGGCGCAAAGCCCTGCAGGTTTTGATCCTAAGGAGGAAAAGCCCCCCTCTGTGGTCCACATGGAGAAAAGAAGCCTTGAACCATGTTGAGTGGTCCCCAGGAATCCTTCAGGATGGTCCAGCTGCAGAAGAGTGAGGTCTTGGGTTGTCGATGGATGGTGTGGGGGTCGTTAGTCCCTTGACTTTGCCCTGGTGCCCTACCACCGGGTGGGGGGAGAGAGCAGAGCCTCTGGGTGGGACATCCCTTCCCAGTGCCGCCTGAGAACAGGGCGCTCAGTGGATTTCACCCCCAAATCCTAATGGAGCAGTCTGCTTCGCTTAAGCCTGGCCACCAACCTGAGGGGCTGTGAGGAGGACCCGGGTGAGCTGCTGCCTCTGTCTTGAGGTGGAGTTCAGGGATGCTACTAGTAAGACGCAGGACAGGCCCCGCAACACAGGGCTCCTTGGCTCCAAACGTCAGCAGTGCCCACGCTGAGCAAGCTTGGCCCGGGATCTAGCTCACTTACTTTCTTCCCGTGGCTCCCGCTGTCACCGTTGTTGGTGACTTTTGTGGCTAGCCGCTCAGTACCTCGGCCGTCTTAGTTCTAACACGCTGTCCATCCCTTGCGCTCCCTCATGCGCCCAGCCTGTGGGCATCTGGTCCCCTTGGCTTCAGGCTTCTCTTGGGTTCTGCCGGTAGTCGGTGCTGGCCTGATGAGGGTGAAGGGGACGGGAGGAGAACAAGGGCAGGCACTCCCTTCCCTCATTGCCTCCCGCCTTAGTGGCTGTCCTGGCAGTGGCTGAATTCCATTATAACTTCACTTCCTGTCCCGGGTCCCCTCCTCTGTGACTCCAGCTCCTCCTGGGCTGTGGCAACACGGCCCTTCCGCTTGTCACTCGGGGCCTAAGGGTGGTCTCTGCTAGCCCCTGGGTGCCTCACTGCCCTGCTGGCTGTCTCCAGCTTGCCTGCTCCACTCTGTGTTTCCTGCTAAGTCCTTTTGAGTGTGGCCCTTGTCATCCGACCTGATCGGTGTGTCACGCCTCATCTGATAGCGCTCTCAGTATCTGCTGCAAACTTCCAGATCTCATGTCCAGCTTTCATCTTTCCTTTGGAGTCAGAGTCTAGTGTTCAGCTGCACATTGGAAATCTCCATATAGGTGCCTTAGAAGTATCTCCGACTTCATGCAGCCAAAGAGGCCTTTGGATTCTGTGCCCACTGCCATTCCTTACCCACACCCAGACTCTTGCTTCTGTAGTTTGCTCCATCTCTGTACTGTTTACCTCTCTTCATCCATATACAATGATCCCAGATTGTATTTTATTTTATTCTCCCAAACATATCTCCATTTGCCTACTTTTTCCGTCTCTGTTACCACCACTGTTTCCAGGTCACTGTCCTAGCTTACCTGGATGGCCAGTGTGTCTTGACTTATTTCTCTGCTTCAACGTTTCTTTTTCTTACCATCTGTGCTCCAAATAGCAGTGGCTTTTACCTTCCTAAGATGAAAATGATATATATCCCTCTCTAGTTTAAAACATGCCAGGGCATCATATCCAGCTGGAAATAAAACCAGACCTCTTTATTCAGACTCACCAAGGCCACATCATCTCTTCCTTGCACCTCTCGCCACCCATCCCATCATCTACCAACCACGGTGGTTGTCTTGTTTTTACATTGTCAAGCTAATATCCACTTGGGACCATTTCCCTGAAATACTTTCCCCTCACCTTGGTATGGCTGGTAAACCCACGCATCATTCAAGTTTAAATCTAATTTCGTGGGAGGTTCTTCTTCCCACCAACCTGGTATTTACTTAGTCACTGTCTCTCAGATCACACGATTTTAGTTCTTAATATAGCCCTTAACACTTTTTGAAATATTTCTTGGTTCTTTATCAGTTTTGTGTCTTCACTCAGAAACATTTAAGCTCCATGAGAGTAGGAACACTCTCTCGTCTTCAGCACTGAAACCCCAGCACCTGGAAGAATGGGTGACATTACTAGACATTTTATTTATTTTTCTATTGATTGCCTATTCATAGTCTTTGCCCAATTTTGGATATACATACTTATCATTTTCTTAGTATAAGAGCTCTTTATATGTCAGTTACATTAATTTTGTCACACATGACCTAAATATTTGCTTAGTTTGTCATTTGATTTTCAGTTGTATTTGTTGATTTTTAGACAGATGTTTTAAATAATTTTTAAGTCTTACCTATATATTTTAAGAGTTTGATTTTGATTTTAGACTTTAAAATACTTTCTCCGTTTCTGATTCGAAAAACATTTCTCTCTCTCTGTCTTATGGTCGTGATTTTATTTTTTTAACATTAGACTTTTGAATCTACTTAAAATTCTCTTAGGAGTGTGATTTGAAATAAAGATCTAAAATTGTTTTTCTCCAATATTGAATGATTTAACACATACTTAGGGTGTTTGGTATATACAAGGTACTTTATGCATGTTGACTTCTAATCCTCCTAACAACTTTATGAAGCAGCTTTCCTCCTCGCCACTCCGGTGAAGAACGAGGAGGCACAGGGAGGTTAACTGCTTGCCCAGGATCACAGGCTCGTAAGACTTGGTTCCCTCTTGCTGCAGAGTCTATGCTGTTCACCCTTAGTCTGCGGTCTCTGTCACTATTGGATATTCATTTCTGCCCTGCTTTGTAAGCCGCCCATCCGTCTCCATGGTTTGGAAGAAGCCACTTTTACCATGATGTGAAGAGAAACGCACATTCAGGTCTCCTCCCAAACTTTCTTGCCCACTTGAATTTATTCAACCCCTATTTTAGTGACAGTTCCACACTTAAAAATTTAGACTTTCACTTCATCTTTTCCTCATTCTTCCTCTTCAGATGTTTTAGTACTGTTATATATTTTTACTAAAACTCAACTTTATAGAAAAGTAAAAACGTGGACCTTCTCCATTAAGGTTGTTTAAGTTCGGTAAATTCTGGCTTTCTTAGAAAGAACAATGAATAGACTTTTAGCGGCATATGAGGAGTTACTTTCTCACACTATGATGACTCAACTCTACAGCCGCTGTAGGTCAGGGCTTCCCTGGACATGAGGTTATAGTATGAATATGGTTAGCACAAGAATAGCATCTGGTGACAGAGTAGATGCTCAGTAATTATGTTATGAATGTAGAAATGAGGATCATGTGTCAGTCTCTGCATTCTTTTTCAAATTTTCGTTTGTATCCTTTCTGTCAGCCTTACGTATTTAATGAGTAATAATGGTTTTGCTCAAATGAGATGAAGCATTGAAATCTACCCTGTTGTGCCAGTTCCTGTTGGGGAGAGAAGAATGCCACATTTCCAGGATTGCCCTTTCCTCCTCCATGATTATTATTATCACCCCTGGAATGGATTAAGAGAGGCACCAAGATGTCTGATTTCTCTGCAGGGACTTTTCAGAGATGTCCTTTTCAGAAAACTTTCCTCATTAGAGCCTAGGCAGTTGGGGTCTACAAGAAAAAGTTCAGTAACACAAGGCTGTTGTTTCTTCTAAGGGATTGTTATGTGACTCATTGTTTCTGAGAAAAACGGAAGCATCCATTATATGAGACACTAGTCCGTGGAAATGAGGATGGGTAGGGAGACCGAAAGTGTTATCATTGGGGAACCTTTTGTTGTACTGAGATTGGCATTACAAGTGGCCCCTTTCCAAAACCGATCTGTAAATAAAATTCCTTACCTTTTATTATGCCAGCATACTTTTCTTTATGTCAGCCTAGCTGCAGAATGGTTTATGACCTAGAGATGAATGATGTCTTCCCAGGAAGAATTTAATCTGTTCAGTATGTTCATAGAATGTTCCATATGTCAGTATTTGTAATGAATTCCTTATGAAGCCTTGGAATTGATGTGCTACCTAGAGGACCGCATTGTTTGCTAATAGACGAGACATTAAAATCCCACTTACATGGAGTCATTGTCAGTGCTAATGGTTAATTCTTGGGAAATGCCCCCCCCCCAAATTAAATATGTCAACTGACTCATGCAGTTCGGCTTGCATCTTGCATGCATGACTTGGGTTCAGTTGAAAAGCGAAAACAAATTTGGACTTTAGTGGCCTGTGGCAACATTCACGTTTTGCAGTGCACTGTATTACTCAGTGGCAACTGAATGTACTTTTTTGTGTGTGGCTAGTTTGTCCATCGTTAATGAAATTTGTGATATTAGTTGCTTCAGAAAAATACACTCACCAAAACACTAGGGTGGGCCTGTTAATGCGTCTACCAGAAAACAATTGTGTAAGTAGTCAACTTAATGGTAACATTATTTTGTACAGTGTTATTTCTGCATGTACTTCCTCTTTTACATTTCAAATTGAGGGGCCATTCTAGGGTAAAACACTTGCCATGATCTATGGATAGAGTTTGATAAACCCCTAAGCCAAGCCAAGGGTAATATGAGTTTCTGTTTCGTTGTGGTGTTTTGTGCCTTGACCATGTGTGTACAAAGTATGTACATGTTTGCATACTTGTTGACATGCACACATCCACATTTTTCCTTTGATGTTTTCTCAGGCAAACTCACTGCACTTATATTATTGAGCAGAAATAATTTAAGCCAGATAATTTTTGTGGTGTAAATATGTAGAGCCGTGAGCAATGACTTCCCCCCGCCTCGTTAAATGTTACAGTATATTTATGAAAGCCATCACTGCTTTAGGAGTCAAAGAACTTGAAAGAGGAAGTAAATGTGATAGTCTGTTCACTGGAAAAGAAGATAAACTAGAACATATTTACTGGCCTTAGATCAATTAGTCCCTGTGACATTTAATCAGCATTTACCTAAGGAAAATCATGAAAAAAATCGTCATGTTCTGATCTCTGCTGGTTTGTATGAGTTTAAAACTCAATGTGTTCTATACCAGAAAACGATAACACCCTAGATTACCAGCTGAAAAAACTTACTGTGTGTGCTAAGTTGCTTCAGTCATGTTCTACTCTTTGCAGCCCCATGGACTGTAGCCTGCCAGGCTCCTCTGTCCATGAAATTTTCCAGGCAAGGATACTGGAGTAGATTGCTGTTCCCTTCTCCAGGGGATCTTCTCCATGCAGGAATCGAACCTGTGTCTGTTACGTCATTGGCAGGCGGGTTCTTTACCACTAGCACCACTTAGTGTTGTCCTTTACATAAAATAATTGATTTTCCTTTTTGTACAAGTGTTACATTTAGGTCTTCATTGTATTAAAACTAAAATACACAGAAAAGCCCAAAGAATAGAAAATGGCTATAACCGTGTACCCAGAGATAATTGGACTTAACATTTAGTGTATTCTGTGTTTGTTTCTGGGCCTCCCTGGTGGCTTAGATGATAAGAATCCACCTGCAATGCGGGCGACCTGACTTCAATCCCTGAGTTGGGAAGATCCCCTGGAGAAGGTCAGGGTGTGTATCTCTCTGTATCATTTCTATTTTAGATATGAAGTAAATTTCTTTGCGTGATTCCAGTATGCATGAATTTTAATTACCATGGTTTAGTTAAGTAACTCCAGTTTCCTAGCAACAACTGAGATTTCACTTATGGTGGTATATAAACTGTGAGCTATTGCATTAAGTACACAGTTCTCTGCTGGCTCTTTAATCAACACTTTACTAAGTGAGTAACAGATGCTACATGACGATGAGCGGCCTGTCGCAAAGTCTGTTGGTGATTTGTCGCTGTATGTCAGTTCAGGCTTAGACGGCAAAATGTGTAGTTGTGTATCCTCATCATCTCCCAGTGATAAACCCACGAGATGTCTTATTAATACAAAAGTGGATGATCAGAAAAGAGATTGAAAAAGTTCAGTGGGGAAACAAAAAGTGGTAATTGTGGAAATAAAATTTCAATCAAATGTAAATAGAGTTAGAGAATAAAAGCCTGGACTTGGTGAGGAGCAAGGTGCCATTTTTCCAGTAGCATTTATTTTTTCTTTTTGCTGACTTCACTGTCTTTGTGTGACATTTTGGTCATCCTCACACTATTTCAAACTTTTTTTGTTATTTTACTTGTTACAGTGATCAGTGATCTTTGATGTTGCTGTTGTAATCGTTTTGGGATATCACCAACCATGCACATGGAAGATCATAAACTTGATTGGTAAAATGTTGTGTGTTTTCTGACTGCTCCAGTGACCAGTGGCTCCCCCATCTCTTTCCCTCTCTTCAAGCCTCTCTGTTCCCTGAGAAAACAATACTGAAGTTAGGTTAATAATCTTACAGTGGCCTCTAAGTGTTCAGGTGAAAGGATGAGTCACACATCTCTCAACTTTAAATCAAAAGCTAGACATGACTGAGCTTAGTGAGGAAAGCGTACTGAACCCTGTGATGGGTTGAAAGTTGGGCCTCTTGTCGAACAGCCAAGTTGTGAATGAAAGGAAAAGTTCCTGAAGAATATTAGAAGTGCTACTCCACTGAACACATGAATGCTAAGAAAGCAAGCTGCTTAATTGCTGATGTGGAGAATGTATGAATGGTCTGGATGGAAAATGAAACTAGCGACAACATTCCCTTAAGCCAGAGCCTAACCCAGAGTCATACCCGAATGCTCTTGAGTTTGAGGAAGGCTGAAAGAGGTGAGAAAGCTGCAGAAGAAAAATTTGAACTAGCAGAGATGGTTTATGGGGTTTAACATCTTTTAACATAGAAGTGCAAGATGAACCAGCAAGTGCTGATGTAGAAGCTGCAGCAAGTTACCCAGAAGAATCAATAGATTTTCAACGTAGACAAAACAGCCTTCTCCTGGAAGAAGATGTCATCTAGGACTTTCATAACTAGAGAGAAGTCAGTGCCTGACTTGAAAGCTTCAAAGGACAGACAGACTGTCTTGTTAGGAGCTGATGAAGCTGGTGACTTTAAGTCAAAGCCAGTGCTCATTTAGCATTTCAGAAATCCTAGGGCCCTTAAGGATTAGGCTAAATCTTCCGCCTGTGTTCTATAAATGCAGCGGGAAAGCCTGGATGACAGCACATCTGTTTCCAATGTGATTTGCTAAATTTTTTTATGTCTACTGTTGAGATCTCAGGAAAAAATGTTCATTTCAAAATATGTTACTGCTCATTGACAGTGCACCTAGTCACCCAAGAGCTTTGATGGAGATGTACAACCAGATTAACATTGTTGTCATGCCTGCTAACACAACATCGATTCTGCAGCCCATGGATCAAGGAGTAATTTAAACTTTTAAGTCTTTATTTAGTTACTTTTGTTTTTGGAAGACAATCACTTTTTTCATAGTCAGATGCAAAGAAAGCGCTTGTTTTCCTTTCCTTGATGACACTTGTAGAGGGGAGGGAATGAACCTGATGAGTGGGAGGCGGGGGCGGGAATATGGATAGAGGATGACAGACTCTGATGGTTGCTGACCCATAGCTATTCCTCCCCTTCTGCTCTGGTTGGCAGTCATATTCCCCAGCCCCAAGGCATCCGCTTCCTAGTCCTCAGGACCTGTGAATATGTTACCCTTTATAACAAGAGGGGACGCTTCCCAGGTGGCTCAGTGGTGAAGAATCTGCCTGCCAGTTTAGGAGACACAGGTTGGATCCCTGGGTGGGAAAGATCCACTGGGGGAGGAAACGGCAACCCACTCCAGTATTCTTGCCTAGGAAAGCCCATGGACAGAGGAGCCTGGCGGGCTACAGTTCATGGTGTTGCAAAGAGTTGGACATGACTCAGTGACCAAGCATGCGTGCATAATAAAAAGGGACTTTGCAGACGGGGTTAGGGCTCTTGAGATGGAGAGACTATTGTGGAGTGTCTGGGTGGTCCAGTGTAATCACAAAGGTTTTATGAGGGACGAAGGGAGGCAGTAGAGTCAGAAAAGGAGGTATGATGGTGAAAGAGGTTGAAGTGATGTGAAAAAGGGAATATAAACCAAGAAATGCAGGAGGCCTTTAGAACCTGGTTGATACCAGGAGATTTTCCTCTTGAGCGTCCAGAAGGAACTTGGCCCTCTCAACACCTTGACTGTAGCCCTGCTGAGACCCCTTGTGAACATCATCTTAAGTCTTATTCTTTATAGAAGGCATTTCATAGGGGCTGTAACTGCCATAGATAGTGATCCCTCTGAAGGGTCTGGGCAAAAGCCATTTGAAAACCTGGAAAAGATTCACCACTCTGGATGCCATTAAGATCATTCATGATTCATGGGAAGAGGTCAAAATACCGATATGAACAGGAGTTTGAAAGACATTGGTTCCAACCCTCATGGATGGTTCCCACTGAGCTCATGACTCAGTGGGAGAAGTAACTGCTGATGTAGCGGAAACAGCAAGAGAGCTAGAAGTGGAGCTTGGAGATGTGATAGAATTGCTGCAATCTCATGATTAAGCTTCCACGGCTGAGAAGTTCTCCTTGTGGGTGAGCAGAGAAAGTGGTTTCTTGAGATGGAATCTACTGGTGAAGATGCTGAGACGATTCTTAAATGACAACAGAGGACTTAGTTGATAAAGGGGTAGCAGGGTTTAAGAAGACTGACTCCAGTTGTGGGCAAAATGCTCTCAAAACAGAATGGCAAGCTACAGAGAAATCATTTGTGAATGGGAGAATCCAGTGATGCTGCAGAGCTTCACTGTCATTTTAAGAAATTGTCACAGCCACCCCGACCTTCAGCAACCACAGTCATGACCGGTCAGCAGCAATCAACATCAAGGCCACGCCCTCCACCAGCAAAAAGATGATGACTTGCTGAAGGTTCAGATAGTGGTTAGCATTTTTTTGGTGACAGCGTATTTTAAAATTAAGGAAATGGATTGGCTTTTTTTTAGACATAATGCTTTGCACAATAGACTGTAGCATGAATGATTTCCACATGCCCTGTTACACCAAAAAAATTTGTGTGACCTGATTCATTGTGGTATTTGTATTTTTTGGTGATAGTCAGAAACTGAACATGCAATAGCTCTGAGTTATGCCTATACCACTGACTGTGGGAAATTTTGCTTGGTCTTGACAGACTTTCTGCTCAGCTTACTAGCCTTGTGCAGTTTCGGAATCCATCAGATGTCTTCTGGGGATATTGCTTTTGCATTTGAGGTCTCCCAAGTTTCCCATTTGTCATTCCAGCCGTGTACAACCTTTAAAATTGTTGCTGGTTTCTCATGCCCTTCGTAGGTACTGAACTAACTTTCAGCCAGCATCCGGAACCAGCAAAGCCCCTGGAGGAAAGTATTTGGAAGCATCAGTTCATCCTGGAAAAGTTTTCTACTTCCTGGAATTTTAGTTCCCTTCTTGGTGCTCTTGTCGCTCTCCGTTATCTGTACAAATGTGATTTTGTAATTTTTCTGGAGTTTTCTAGGTGTTTTAAGGTGATATTTTTGGTCTGTGTGACGTATTATATCCTACCTGAGACAGAAGTATCCTCATTCATTAAATTCTTTTATCTCTTTGAATTTCATCCTTTTGCTTTGTCCGGGTAACTTCATGTTTCCCTTAGCTTTTAAACATTGAGTATATGTGCATTTTTTTTGTTGTTGTAGGTATCTAATGCTGCATATTTCCCTCTGATAAATTGAGCTGTATTCCATAGATACTAATATTTTATGTTTTCTTTACCATTATTTTCATAAAACTTTGCAGTTTGGGTCTATATTTCCCTCAAGGGTTTAAAAATGGCATTTAAGAAAAACTTGTTTGGTTTTTAAATTAATTAATAGTATTGAATAATTGCACTGAAGAATTTTTATTTGGGGCAAAATTTATCGACATTTACTTTCCGGCTGCTATGGTGAATTTTCATGAATTCTGTGTGTATGCTTGAAAACTGTTCTCTCATTCTCTGTAGAGTTTAGCATTTAACATGACAGCTCTAAGATACAGCT
The DNA here is from genome assembly GCF_032405125.1 of Capricornis sumatraensis. Taxonomy (NCBI): domain Eukaryota; kingdom Metazoa; phylum Chordata; class Mammalia; order Artiodactyla; family Bovidae; genus Capricornis; species Capricornis sumatraensis. Next base: position 59,725,705 of record NC_091078.1, on the reverse strand, counting down.
TATGGAGCGTGGTGGTGTGCATGGCCACACCGGTGTCCTAGCTCAGATGAAAGGAGGTGGTCTGTAGTAACATATTATTAGCGTGTTTGTCGTCATCTCTCCTGATTTCTGGAAGTTGCTGCTATGTTATTGGGTATTTACATATTTTTGAAAATATTTATTTTTGTGTATTTGTTTGGCTTTGCTGGGTTTTCGTTAGGCATGTGGGAACTTCAGCTGTGGCGTGTGGGATCTAGTTCCCTGACCAGGGATCGAACCTGGCCCCCTTGGATTGGGAGTGTGGAGTGGTAGCCGCTGGACCACCAGGGCAGTCCCTTGGGTGTTTGCATATTAGTAATCGTTATGAACTTATTACATTTTGTGATTTCTAGTTAAAATTGTTTCCTTGTTATCTTGTCTTTCATGTTTTTTGTTGTTTCTCTTCAGACCTTAATACAAAGTTAGAATAGAAAACTGGTATAAATTTATGTCTGGTGATCATATACTGCTCCCCCCACCTCTTCTTCCATGGATACCATTCTTTCTAAATAAGAATTGTTCCTCCCAAATTCTTTATTTCTTGATAGTGTCCATCAGGATTTGGCCCAGAGACTCATTTAATTAGCAAATTGTGATTCTAGTTAAGCTTTATATCTTTTTCATCATGACACATTATGCAAATAAACATGTTTTGGAAAGAATATTTGAAGCCCCACCTCCCTATTTGGACAGGCACTTCTGTTCTCTGCAGAGTCCAGAATGAACAGCCTCTCCCATCTTCCTCTGCAGTGTCCCATGACAGGATGCGTGATTGTTGATAGTCATTTGCGTGCCCCTCGGCAGATCATGTGATTGTTCACAACTCATGCACTCGAGGACTCACAACTAGATGGCTGTGCAGGAGTGTTTCTCTGGAAGCAAACAGTCCTGCACGTCTGGTCATTAATAACACAAGACTCTGAATAGGATAGCAGCGCATCACAGAGCGAGAGGGAGGGCAGGCGTGGGGGCTGAAGGCCTTAGAAGGTAAAGTGGCCAGTAGTGTGGGAGCCACCAGCTCCTGATGGGGGGATGACTGTGGCTCCCTTTCAAGTCTGGTCTAGGAGGAGCTGCCTGGCTGAACATTGTCTAAGCAGGTAATACATTACTGTTGAATATGACTCTAATTAGAGTGTAACATTTTCCTCCCAAATAAATATAAAACAAAGTATTCATCTCTCTGAATGGTTACTTCCTGATTGCTAGAATGGGTAAAATTTTAGATGATCCATCTCATCTTATTAATCCCACTGGGTTTCATAGTAGAAAATAAACGAGACTTGTTTATGCTTGCAAATCAAATTACTGTAAAAGGTTGTTTCAATAGACAGAGGCGAAATCATAATAAAATAATTTGGTAAAAATGGGAGCTAAAGTATGCTTAATGGAACATGATTAGATTTAATTTTCTTACTATTTCCATCATTAAAGCTCCATTATCTTTTCTGAGACCTCATTTAGGCTTCCGGCTACAGCGCAACTCTGAGGCATTTCTGGGGAGCACACAGAAGCGGGCAAGTTCCATTAAAAAACAAAAATAGCTAATAATATGTTCTTCTTTCATTTCTGCTATTTGATATCGGCATCTCACATCCAGAATATCATATTCTCTTTCTAACCTCATCTCTTGAAAGCCGTATGTATCGTTATCTGAGAGTTTTCAGACAGAAGTTTGGTGTTATAGTTGAAAACAAAAACTCAGACATACTGATGACTGTCCCTGAAGTGCAGAGGCTCTGAGAATTCATAAGAATCCCTCTGGTTATCCCTGTACCATCAAGTGTATCCACGGCTAAATCATATTTGTAGATAGTAACAGAATCAGTAGTAGTGTTAGCCTTCTTCAGCTCATGGTCGAAGGACAGTTAGGAGTCCATTTGCCTTAAAAAACCTCCAGAAGGAATTGCCCCCTCTGTTTCCTGTAACTAAAGGGTGAGAATTGACCTTTCCAGCCAGAGAGGTAGAATGTAGTGAACTTAGACTTGGTCTGAAGTCAGAGGTCCACAGGGTAGAGGCCAGGTGATGAAGGATGATCAGAGCTGAGCTGAGCTGGAGTGAGCCCTGTGAGCTGCCCATGAGGGTGACATGTCACCACTCCTCCCCACTGTGTGCAGAGATGATGTAACTTACATCCATGAGTCATCGTGACAGTGTATTTCTAGTGTGCTTTTAATTCCAGTGAATTCTCAAGAAATCAGTATCCTGGGCACTTAGTATAAAGCAAAATTTAGTGTGGATTGCAAAAGTCTAGGGGCTTCCCAGGCGGCTCAGTGGTAAAGAATGCGCCTGCCAACGCAGGAGACACGAAATGCAGATTCAATCGCTGAGTCAGGAAGGTCGCCTGGAGGAGGAAATGGCAACCCACTCCAGTATTCTTGCCTGGAAACTTCCACGGGCAGTGGAGCCTGGCGGGCTGCAGTCCAGGGGGTTACAAAGAATCAGGCAGAACTGAGCATGAGCGCATGCTACGTGTGGCAGCACTCTTAGCTGAGTGTTGGGAGTGATTGGCCTCAGTGTGTGCTTGTAACATCTGATGTGTCTCAGCTGCATGTTCCTAAGTCACAGGGTCTCTGCTCTTCCTCAGGTTCTAGACCTCCCCAAGGCCGCTGTTTCTTCCCGCCCAGCTCCGTTCTGAGATCTCCTTCCTAAAGTCTTCCCTCGTCATCTCAGGTTTTCAAGGTCTCACTTCCTGGGGTGCTAAGAGCGGGACTTGCCTTCGACATGGCACACTGCCCCTTAGCCTGTTCTGTCTGCCCTGCCCACCCACTGGATGGGCAGCTACCCAGTGGCAGGTATCTTGGGGCACGTTTGGGGCGCTTCATCAGGATCCAGGGCGGGCCTGGCATATACTGGTCTTCAGTACAGATTGTTGAAGGAGTGACATTCAGTTTTGTATGGAGGAGATTTTTCATTTTTTACCTTCTTCAAAATAATATACTCTATTTCTGTAATACGGAGGTTATCAGTTGGGCAGACTACTCAAAATGATGAATAACCAACAAATGGTTCACGTAGTACTTGGTAAACATAGTTTTGTGTGTGTCTGTGTGAGTGTATGAATTTGTATATTTTAAAATTTATGCAGTGTCACATTAAAACCTTTTTTTCTTCAGTGTGGTATCTTAGAATCATTCATTTATTCTCTTCAAGTTAGTTTTGTTTTCTGTGTTATAAAACCCTGTGATTAAGAGGACAGTAATTCATAAATGTACTCTTTTCTCCCTCCCTTCCAACATTTACGTGTCAAAGTTGGTCTTCATAGTAACTCAGCTGGGTTCTGCTCTGTGGGATCCTTTTAGGGGTCTAAAGAAAAGCAAGATTCTGAGGATTTTTCTTTCCACCTTATATCACAACTTTGTGTTGTTCTTGGGTTGATCAGTGAGCGTTCTGGGGATGGGTGGATGGGGGATGCCAGGCTAGCGCTAAAACTGATGGAGTGTCCTTTGCCATTTGTTGTTCAGTTGCTCAGTCATGCTGATTCTTTGCAACCCCATGGACTGCAGCACGCCAGGCCTCCCTGTCTTTCACCATCTCCCAGAGCTTTCTCAGACTCACGTCCATTGAGTTGGTGATGCCATCCAACCATCTTGTCCTCTGTTGTCCCCTTCTCCTCCTGCTGTCAGTTTTTCCCAGCATCAAGGTCTTTTCTGACGAGTCGACTCTTCACATCAGGTGGCCAGAGTATTGGAGCTTCAGCCTCAGTCCTTCCAATGAATATTCAGAGTTGATTTCCTTTAGGATTGACTGGTTTGATCTAGGCCATAATCCACTGAGAAATATTTGAGATGGTGCAGAACAGTTTTGGATTATAATCACAAAGCTTAGAAATTGTTATTATTTGACGTTGTTTAACCTCTCATTCATCTGTAAAGACATAGCATTGGGTATGTTAGGGAACAGAAAGACCTTAGCTTGAGTCTCCACGCAGATCATTTCTTCCCGGGAATCTGCCTGCTTCCTCAGAAGGCAGTGCTTGCCCCGCTTTCCCCGGCCCCTGCTGCTGCTGGCTTCCAGTGGAGCTCACAGCCCTGCACCTGATGAGGCAGCCACTGGGCACTCTGCCCCTCAGAGCCACCCTAGGGGAAAGGCTCCCTGTCATCTGTATGGCTTTAGACAGCGTGTTTCCAGCTGTCTGAGGTTTTGCCTCTTTCTCTGCCCTTGTTGGATCTGGTGACAGTGACTTGGATGACGTGGCTCAGAGTCATTTCTCTCGGCCTCTCTGGTGGAAGGCAGAGCCCTGCTGGGAGCAGGGCCCACGTTTTGTTGAACTCCAGAGCATAGTTAATGTGAAATGTTCAGAACTGGAGCTTCGTGAATGATTTCTCCTGCCTCCTGAACAGTTGTGTTGGGCTGTTGGTTAGCTTAACCTGCTACTTGTGCTCTGAGAGATGAGATTCTGAGTTTAGCCAGTAAGCCTGGCAAATAATGAAATCCAGGCTTCCGAGAATGGGCTCCATGTGCCTCTGAAGCCCAGGGGCATCTCCCAAAGATAAGCACCCCTTCCTTGTTCACCGCACGCCGAGACAAGTTCATGATGTGCATCCCAACAGGAGTAAAGGGGTCTTGCAAGGACAAGAGCTCTGTCTCTGTGCTCCTCTCTCTGAAACGCTGGTCAGGGTTTACTGGGAGGCACCCAGAGGCTGGACTTGTGCTGGGCCTATGACTCACTTTTTATTCCGGGTGGAGGTGAGCAGCTGCCTGGTGACGCAGAGACTTCTTGATCTGACACTTGCAGACGAGGGCTTATACCCCCAGCTCAGCCCGCCTGGGTTCACTTTTCTTCTTGGGAAAATATTTTCTGACTCTCCTTTCTTCCTTCCCATCCTCTCTCCCTCTCTAGTCTGTCTCCCTTCTATCTGCCCTCCCTCCCATCCTTCTACCCTCCCCTTGTTCTTAGGACTCATTCTGATTTTTTTTTTTTCTTAGACTTGCATGAGAAAAATTTAATGATGCCAATTTGACATCTAAGCCCTTCAAGCTGAAGTTCGTTTATTGAGCTATAGGAGTTAAAAATATGAAAACACCATAGCTTTCCCTTTCCCCTCCTCCTCACTCCCTCATTCCTGAGCTTCAGAGACGTCTCCTGGACTGGTGGGACTGTTGCACTCATGCAGAATCAATGCCATGACCAAATGGGCACTCCGCATAGAACCAGGGCTGCCAAGGGGGTTTGTCCAGAATAGATAATAAAGGGGAGGGTTGGCTGATGTCTCAAGGCTCTTAGACCTCCAGCCTGGCTTGGCGTATGGAATTAATTTAAGTTCTCATTCTCTTCGACTTCAGAAATGGACACTGACCAGTTTACCATCACTTTTTCCCCTGGTCAAGTTGGTCAGTCTCCTAGCACTTCCTGTTGCCTAGCCCATGCCGTGCTTATGTTCAGGGTCTGCTGGTTTATTGATCCTTTCTCTCAAACCTTTACCCGGCAAAAGACCCTTTGATCCCCCTATGGTGGTCCAGCATGAACCACACTAACATTGCCCAGTTTATGCTTGAATCTAGGGAATCTTCCAACTCTAGTTAATTTTTTAAAATGCCAATAAGGGCACAAAATCCCATTTAGAAGATGAAAAATTCCTGAAATGATTTCATCCCATTGCATGCTGCCAATTTATTCTCCAAGATGTTATAGTTTTTATCACTGTGTGGCCCAAAATGAGCTTATCGAATTTTCCAGTGTGTTTATACAAGTATTGCTGTTATTAACTAGAGTTTAAGAAAAGGAAAACTGATTGCCCTCCATTATGGAGATTGATAACAGAAGTGTGAGCATTCATAAAACACCCAGTGCAGCAAGTTCTGGGGTGAGTGACAGAGATCTGGACTGCCTTATGCTACTGATTTTGAACATCACATATATATGTTTGGAGTTTCCCTGGTGTCTGATTTGTTGCATGCTCAGAATAACTTTTTGGGAAAAGGTGCTCTTTGTTGAACATCTATGCTATGTGAAGTGGCTTGGTTCTTCTATCTTCTCTTTAGAGATGGCCCTCTGCAACGAAAACTGGTTGAAAAATCCTATCAGATCCAGGAAGTATTTGCTTTGGGGGCCTTGGGGTCACTAGGCATTTTGCTAAGGTTTCTCATTTGCTCAGTGGTAGCCCACCTACCACTTGCTGTTCAAGGATAAGAGCTGACCTGTCAAAGAAGGTGTTAAGGACAACTGAGTCTACAGCCCCCGGCAGCAGTGCTTCAGGTATGACTTGTGCAGTGTGCACACAAATTTTATCTGTTTTAAAAGCTCCCTCCTTGAGTCTCCATACCCTGATGTGATCTTTATTATTTTTTTAAAGTATAGTTGATTTACAATGTTGTGCCGATTTTTTTGCTGTACAGCAGTGATTCAGTTATATAAACGTTCTTTTTTGTCTTCTTCCCATTATGATTTATCATAGGGTATTGAATGTAGCTCCCTGTACTATACCTACTGTGTGGGCCTTGTTGTTTCTCTAGTCTGTATAAGTAGTTTGCATATGCTAACCCCGCACTCTCCCCCGGTGCCTCCCCAGCCCCTGGCGGCCACGAGTCTGTCGTCTATGTCTGAGAGTCTGCTCCATAGATCGGCTCATTTGTGCCATAAGTAAGTGATACATTTGTCTTTCTCTGACTTCTCTCTTAGTATGGTGACCTCTGGTTGTATCCATGTTGCTGCAAATGACATTGTTTCATTCTTTTTTATGGCCGAGTAGTATATGTACCTGGAGAAGGAAATGGCAACCCGCTCCAGTGTTCTTGTCTGGAGAATCCCAGGGACGGGGGAGCCTGGTGGGCTGCAGTCCATGGGGTCGTAAAGAGTCGGACACGACTGAGCGAATTCACTTTCACTGTTCACTTTCATGCATTGGAGAAGGAAATGGCAACCCGCTCCAGTGTCCTTGCCTGGAGAATCCCAGGGACGGGGGAGCCTCGTGGGCTGCCGTCTCTGGGGTCGCGCAGAGTCGGACACGACTGAAGCGACTTAGCAGCAGCAGCCAGTGTCCTTGCCTGGAGAATCCCAGGGACGGGGGAGCCTGGTGGGCTGCCGTCTGTGGGGTCGCACAGAGTCGGACACGCCTGAAGCGACTTAGCAGCAGCAGCAGCAGCAGTGTATGGACCACATCTGCCTGATCCATTCCCTGGTTTGATTTTTCAAGTGGTGAGGGCAAAATGAGGTAATGGAAAAGGAAGACGCACTTCTGAGTCTAAGTCCAGGCTCTGTTCCTCTGTTCTTTTCTCAGGGCTTCTCTTTCTTTATATTTAAAATCAAATGATTGACCTAGAAAATTCTGTCAGATTCTTCCGAAGTCTGGTAGTATGATTCTTGCTTTGTTCCAAGTTTGCCAGCTGGTGAATAATGGGGCAGGCCAAGAAGCTCTTTTTTTTCTTTTTTAGCTCAGTTTTCTTTTTGCTTATTGCATTGTTCCTTTATGTGCCTCAAAACTGTAGGTTTAAATAAGCTTCCAGTTAATTCCCACTAATTTCTTTTTCCTGTAGGACTTACTAGTACTACTTTGAGACAGGATCTATGATGCCAACACATGGAAAACTCCCATAGTCAAGAGATCTATAGTTGAAAACTCTTTTGATAATTCTGTGTGCTGATCTTTTCATTCATTTTTGCCTTATGTAATATTTTCTTTCTTTCGAATGGGGCACTTATTTGTATTGGTGAGCAGCTACCTTTAATGGAGGGTCTTATTAAAACTGTGTTAAGGTCTTTCAAAATTTCAGAGTGTACATTTTCCGTGTGGATGCAAGTGCTTCATGAGTACTTAATACATACGCAGCAGGTGAGAGATTCTTATGAATTTCATTTGAAGTCAAAAGACTGAATGTTTCCCTTATTGCAAACATTATTCAAAAGTGAATGAGATACTGATTGAAAACATTTTAAGAGAGATCATTTTTTATCCTTGTATAGTTCTGTTTCACACCATTAAATAGCAAATTTTAGGTGCTCCATAAATATGTATCGATTGCTTGATTGAAGGCGGTTTCTAGTCGCTGACAAGTTCGTTTCTCAAAGGAGCATCCCACAAGCCATATATCGCTTCCCCAGCTGTGTTCATCATATAAGCAACATGGAGCATTTCCGTAATTTCCCAGAGGCCGCTGCATACCAGCCACCACACCTTGGCTCTGGAGACCTGGCTAAAAGTCCCAGTTCTGCCCCCAGAGGGCTTAGGGTTGAGCCAGGAATGGCTCAACAGTCAAGGGGTTGTGGCAGGTGCTGTGATGACGGCAGGCACAGGATAGTGGTGGAAACGTCAGGCGACACGAGAAAGGTGGCCTCCCCTGCCAGCCACAGCAGTGACATCTGGCCCGAATGTTTAAGAATAAATCTGTTTGCCAAACCTTTATTATTGTTTTTTATTACTATTATTGTTGTTTTCACTTTGGACTGTGGCAGGGATGCTAGAAGAAGGCAGGAAAGGTTTTGTGTCTGGACGCACACTTGTATTTTTTCTTTCTCCTCCATCCCCCTGCTCCCAGCCTGTGCTTAGCTCAGAGAGCATGTTGTGGGTCAGGAGGGGCCTGTCTGGCAACACTGCAGGCAGACACACAAAGGGGACACGATCCATCCCTGGGGCCGCGGTCCTGGCCGCTTGCCTTTGGCTCTGTGGCCAGGGTTCTCCCGCCTGAACAGCACTGGCGCTGGCCCACTGCATCTGCCTTGAGGCCTTGGGCCCTCCTGGGAGCCCAGAGGACGGAATCTTCCTGCTGCAAGCCTAAATAACGTGAGAGGGCATGGCCGGGGAAGCTAAGAGAGGTGCTAACCTGCTGGAAGGGTGTCCGCAGCGCACTGCCAGGGGTGTTACACAGACCAGGACCCTCGAGCCGCGTGGGCACACCGATTGACAGATGGCTCCAGTTGACCCAGACCCCCGTCTGCGCCAACCGGAACGCGTTGCTAATAATAACTGTTATGTGCGGCTAGAGGGCTTCCACCGTACCTGTCAGTCACATTTAAAATCCATCTGAAACTCTTCTCTCTCATGTCCCTAACCAGAAAGATGGAGGGCGATCCAGCTAAAAGAAGGGAGTTAATTTCATGCCGCCAGGCTCTTGGGCCGAGAACATCATATGGTTTTGTCTACAGATGGAAGAAGACCCTTTCCAGGTCCCCTCCCCCGACCCCATCGAGTCTCCTCGGAGCCTGCTAAGTCCCACGAAACCCCGACCACAGGGCAGAGGAGCTGGGTGACTGCTTCATAGCTGGCAAAGCAGAGGCCCAGCACCAGCTCCCTCACACCCCAGACAGGCCCACTTTGGACCCCCAAATTCTGTCCTTTCTTCCCAGGAAACCCCAGGTGTATATTTATGAGGGAAAATTCATGGACAGAGGAGCCTGGCACAGGCTATAGTCCATGCGGTCCCAAAGAGTCAGACACAACTGAGTGGCTAACACTCACACATATTTATGAGGTACACGAGTGAGTTCGTTTTAAATTACTCTGTGCCCAAGGCCTTGGATTTGCCTTGCTCTGTCATCTCCTGGTTCTTGTGGTTCTCCCACTCTCAGGCCTTGGGATCCCGCCAGGACTTTGAACAAACTGGACTGTGGGAATCAATGGCCCTCCCTCCGTCCTGGACCTACTGTAACCTCCAGCGCACTCATTCCCCAGACCCCGCGGCCCCAGATGTCAGCCCCAGGAGTGGAAATGAATCTTTCCCGCTTTCGAAAGCAGTAGCTGTCAGCCATCAGGACGGTGAGGCCAGGGATCGAGACACATTAAGAGATGGCAGTGGGGATGGAAAGTAGATTGAAGAGGGGCTCGGGGAAAACCAGGGGCCTGCTGTGGCTGGTCGGATGTGGGAGACAAGAGTGGAGGCAGTCTTCTCTGGTGATTGTAAGATGCATGGCTGGGTCGCTGGGCAGCTTGGAGGGTTCGTTAAAATGGAAAACAGAAAAGAGGAAGAGCAAGGGCAAAGGAGCCGAGCTCAGTTTAGATTCCATCGAGTTAGCACTGCCGGTGAAACAGCCTTGTGGAAAACTCAATAATATGAAGTGTCCTTCTCCCCACACGTGGACTCAGTGTTGTTTGGGTGCTCTGCAGGCTCCTTTTTCTTAAAAATTTTTTTAAAATTTTTCATTGGAGGACAGTTACATTACAAATATTGTGTTGGTTTCTGCCACCCATCACCATGAATCAGCCACAGGTATATGTATGTCCCCTCCCTCTTGAATCTTCTCCCACCCCTCCAGGCTGTCACAGAGCTCCAGGTTTCAGCTGCCTGAGTCATACAGCGAATTCCCTCTGGCTATCTATGTTAAATGTGGTAGTGTATGCGGTCCCATGATGCAGGCTCCTTTCTGCAGGCTCCAGATCTCTAGGAGTCTGGCCATGCAGGAGAAGATATGGAAAGGATCGTGGGTTGATGCCACCCTGTGTCCCGTGGCAACGCCTCTGGACCAAGTGCAAGTGCCTGCACAGTCCAGGGACAGGTGGCACAGCAACATAAGCCTGCCCCCCCGCCGACCCCGAAATGTTATCTGACCATGTGCGCTGAATGGGATATGCTGTGTGTTCATTTCCGAGAGATCGTGGATGTCACGTGCGTGTCATTTGGGTGTGCTTCTACTTCTCATTCTTCCGGTGGCTCCTTCCTAACCTCCCAGGATCGGTTCTTGTCTCCTGATACGTTGTCTTTTGAGTTCTAGCCCACACCAAGGGCAGAAGAGAGTGACCGTGGTTCATTGTTACTGTTGATTGTTCGAGGTATCTCCTACCTTGACTGTTGAGACCCCAGCCCAACATTTTCATCTGAAGTCTTCCAGCGCCACTTCCACCTTCATATGTTGGAAGGGAGTCTAACGCTGTGTTTACAAGTGAGAGCGCTTTGGCAAGGCTGATTGCTTTCCAGCGGCATTTCCTTGCTGTGCCCTTGGTGTTGCAGAGCTGTCCTCTTTAAGCACTGAAGCAATTAGTTTCAAGAAGGCTGATTCTTCAGGGTCCAGTGGTCTCCTGCCTTTCATTTGCTGAAGCTGTACGTCTTAATGAAGTTGTTTCATCTATGTTGCCAAACGCTAGAATTTTGCGGCTTCAATTCTCATTATCTCTACTGGCAAATGATATGTTTTATTAGAACTCTCAAGTGCCCTGTTTATTAAATGTCCGCACACCGTGGTGTTGGGCACACAAATTAGGTCAGCTCTCCGTATCGGGTTCTGGACGGAGGGGTTGAAGATTTTCATCATAATCCTCAGGTGCAGTAGGATCGTCTTGGGTGTCTTTGTGGGAGGGCAGTGCTGGCTTCTCCTTCTCCCGTGAGCTCAGCTTCCATTCTTGCCCCTCAGCCAGTGCTGACACTGAGCGTCTCAGTCCTGTGACTGTTGACTGTGGGGCCACTGTGTAACTTCATTCTTGGGTGTGGTGCGCTCATTCTTTTCTGTCCTGTAGTTGCCAAATATACCTACATCTTGCTTCCTGGGTTGCATATCTCATGATAGGCCGTCTATATTAAGGGATCTTTTGAAGCCAGGAGGTCCCAGTGGTGGAAACACAGGGCTGGGCATATTGTAGCCAGAGAAGTTAGAGGGCAGTGTTAGAACAGCAGCCTCAAATCAGTCTTTCTGTCCTCTCTCCACCCACTGCTCCAGAGTCCTTTATGTCCCTGGCGCTCGTGTCGTGTTGGTTAACCTGGGATAGGCTGACTAGTGACCCTGAGGTCCGGCACTCCGCCCTCCTGCTCCGTCAGTGTTGTCATTAGGCAGCGTTGCTTGGTGATAAAGGGTCACCTTCCATCTCCTAGACTGGATCCCAGCCTCACAGTCAGGAAGCTTGGTGATCTTTGGTGAGTGACACTTCACCTCCCTAACCTCAGAGCCCTTAGCTGTGAGAAGGGGAGATTTGTAGCCACCTCGGAGTTTTGGTGAGGATTAAATGAGACGATACAGGTGGAGGGCTTGCGGTGTGGGCCATGGCGTGCAGTCCCTTATCAGTGTATTCTCACCTCTGCCTTGTCCGTGCTTGGGCTCACGTGGCTGCTCTGCCGCCGTCAGCACAGAAGCTGCTGGTGTCCCGGCCCCTGACCCTGTGCCAGAGGCCCTGTTGTGGGTCATTGAATGTTTCCCTCCCTCCTTACACTGCTCTTACTGAATGTGTTGGAGCTCAGTGGTGTGGACCCCTTGTTTTGTTGGTGAGCCATGGGACTCTTTTTAGGGAAAGGTGCTGTCTTAGAGGAACATCTAATGACACAGCCCTTAATCAGCGTTGTCCCTCCCCTCCATCTCTGGCCTGTGGTCTCTGAATCAAACTTGTGGTTCCTTTCCTCTTTACGCTAATCTTCCAGGGTCCCCACATATTTACCCTGATGTCTTCTCCCTTCATATAATTCTCTACTCTGCCTTTGAAAGAAATACGATGTTTTTCATAGCATAACTTATCCCCTGTGGGCTATGAATGTGGTTGTGAACTGCAGAAAGAAATCTTATTAAAGTTGCTAAGAGAAGTGAAATAGCTCAGTTTGATAGAAATTAATAGAAGTGTGCTTAATTCACATTCACACTGTCTCACCTGCTCTTCTCATGTCTTGAGCACTGTTTTTTGGGGAAATTAAGTTCCAGGCCACAGCAGTTACTGTCTGATTTCCCTTAGAGAACCACATCGTTTCCTTGAGCAGGTACGGTCACTAGGTTCTGTGGTTTCTCTCTTTCAAACTAAGTAAGAAGCATTCTTGTAGGTACAAGAAGGAAGAAGTGAATAAAATTTTAGCAAATCCCCTGTTTTATATCGAACAAAGTTCATGGTCTGTGAATGGTTTAAAAATCAATAGCAAAGGAATTAAAACAAAGTGTTTTGAATAATGGCTGAAATAGAAAAGGAGCCATGTCTCCCAGTCTGGTTATAGGATCTTTGGTCTCTATTCTCTGCATCAGATATTGTGCCCTGAGCATTTCCAGTGATAAGGTTAGTGGGGGCTCTTGATAGCCAGAGTGCACCTTTATGCCCTTCTACGGATGGAGCACTGTGGGGCTGGCAGAGCCCCTCCTTCTGCAGTGACTGCAAACTCCAGGCCAGGAGTCTCAGGACTTAATTGGCTGGGGTATGGTCCTGGGCTCTTAGTATTCAGGGGTAATGGAAGTTTGAAAAGTTGGCTTTTGTACTTAAAGAAAATGCCTTTATCAACAAGTGACGCTCACTTTTGAGCACCAGGAAAAACTGAAGTATTGACTTTACAACAAGCCAAAATACCTCCAAGAGCATAAAAAAGTCATATATAGTCACAAAAATATGTTTATGAAAGGAACAGTGGATTTATCTCTAGTAAAACTGACCTATATTTTCCGACACACTGGCCTTTGAACAAGGACTGGTATAATTTTGCCAAATGGAAACAAGAGATTTATTACTGTCTTTATTCTTCACAAGAATAAGTTTCCTTTGTATCGTTAGCTACTTTATCATGAGTAACATGTTATGTCATCTTGGTGCTTATTAATCACCCTTTCCCTCCAACCAGTTGTAAGAATAATTAGATGAAATTGGTGGTAGCCCACTGCTTCCACATTAATATTCTTAAGCTGGTGTCAGTGAAACAGTCAAACATGAACATCTACTTTAATACCTGTCTTTCCAAAGAATAGAACTTTCCAGGCATTGATATTTGGAGAGCAGACCTTTTGTAGATGATTAGGCTCAAGAAATAGAGTGACTCCCATTGGTGGGATGTACATGTCTGTTGACTGCAGTTTAGAGCCCGATGCTATGTTGATTTTGTGTGTGTGTGTGTGTGTGTGAGCTTTTCAAAACTGTGTGTTCATCAAGGGACTCTGAGCAGCTCTGCCGAATATCCTCATTCTGAGGCCTGGGCTATTGGCGCATCTTCCCTCCAGACTGGCCACGAGGCAGAGGAAGGATAGGACCGTGAAGCCATCTCTAGCCCTTAAAACTTCTGCCCAAATGAGTCCAATTTGCCAAAGCCAGTCTTTGGGGCAACTCTAAGTATGAGTGGGCAGGAAAGGGCCATCCTCATATGTATCTGGGTGAGGAAAGTGGGAATTGCGTACATTTGTAGTGACCGACTCAAAGTCACAAGTGCAGATTCTTGACTAAAATGGAAAGCTGGCTCCCTGAAAAGGCCTGTAATATAGGGAAGGCTTTGGTGAGTCTGATCAAGGAGAGGGAGGAGATAGTGTAAAAGGTGATGTCAGTCAGCTCAGAGAAGATAGGTAAAGACAGGAGAGGTAGTTCTGTATGATTCTGTTACAGAATGTTTGAAAACTTGGGGCATTTTAGATGATTTTCTTGGAAATTGGACGTAAAGTTGGATCAATATTGATGCTATGATGTTTTTGAAAAAAATATTTGAAGATCTACCAGTAAAAATACACTGATCCAGTTGCTTTTATTAAATACTAGGGAGTTCTACCATCTCACCCAGAAATTGATATTAGATGCACAATAAATATTTGTGGAATAAAATGAAGGGACAAGGGGTATCATCAAACTGATACTAAATTCAGGTGAGGATGTAACTCATAGGCCACTAACACTGGAGAATACTGATGTCAATTCAGTTCAGTCACTCAGTAGTGTCCAACTCTTTGTGACCCCATGGAGTGCAGCACATCAGGCTTCCCTGCTAAGTAGCTTCAGTCGTGTCCAACTCTGTGCAACCCCATGGACGGCAGCCCACCAGGCTCCCCCGTCCCTAGGATTCTCCAGGCAAGAACACTGGAGTAGGTTGCCATTTCCTTCCCATTACCAACTCCCGGAGCCTACTCTAACTCAGGTCCATCGCGCTGATGATGCCATCCAACCATCTCATCCTCTGTCGTCCCCTTCTCCTCCCGACTTCAGTCTTTCCCAACATAAGGGTCTTTTCCAGTGAGTTGGTTCTTTGCATCAGGTGGTCAAAGTACTGGAGTTTCAGCTTCAGCATCAGTCCTTCCAATGAATATTCAGGACTGATATCCTTTAGGATGGATTGGTTTGATCTCCAAGGAACTTTCAAGAGTCTTCTCCTATACCACAGTTCAAAAGCACCAATTCTTTGTTGCTCAGCTTTCTTTATGATCCAACTCTCACATCCGTACATGACCACTGGAAAAACCATAGGCTTGACTAGATGGACCTTTGTTGGCAAAGTAATGTCTCTACTTTTTAATATGCTGTCTAGGGTGGTCATAGCTTTTCTTCTAAGAAGCAAGTGTCTTTTAATTTCATGGCTGCAGTCACCATCTGCAGTGATTTTGGAGCCCGAGAAAATAAAGTCTCTCACTGTTTCCATTGTTTCCCCGTCTATTTGCCATGAAGTGATGGGACTGGATGCCATGATCTTAGTTTTCTGAATGTTGAGTTTTAAGCCAACACTCTTGTCTTTTCACTTTCATCAAGAGGCTCTTTAGTTCTTCTTCACTTTCTGCCATAAGGATGGTGTCATCTGTGTATCTGAGGTTATTGATGACCTGATGGTCAAAACTGAAATCAGATTGATTAGTCTTCGAAGCCAAAGATGGAGAAGCTCTATACAGTCAGCAAAAACAAGACTAGGAGCTGACTGTGGCTCAGATCATGTGGCCTTGTTGCCAAATTCAGACTTAAATTGAAGAAAGTAGGGAAAACCACTAGACCATTCAGATATGACCTAAATCAAATCCCTTACAATTATACAGTGGAAGTGACAAAGAGATTCAAGGGATTAGATCTGATAGAGTGCCTGAAGAACTATGGATGGAGGTTCGTGGCATTGTACAGGAGGCAGGGATCAAGACCATCCCCAAGAAAAAGAGATGCAAAAAGGCAAAATGGTTGTTTGAGGAGGCCTTACAAATAGCTGAGAAAAGAAGAGACACTACAGGCAAAGGAGGAAAGGAAAGGTATACCCATTTGAATGCCGAATTCCAAAGAATAGCAATGAGATGAGAAAGCCTTCATCTGCGATCAATGCAAAGAAATAGAGGAAAACAATAGAGTGGGAAAGACTAGAGGTCTCTTCAAGAAAATTAAAGATACCAAGGGAACATTTCATGCAAAGATGAGCCCAATAAAGGACAGAAATGGTATGGACCTAACAGAAGCAGAAGATATTAAGAAGAGGTAGCAAGAATACACAGAAGAACTATACAAAAAAGATCTTCATGACCCAGATAATCACGGTGTGATCATTCACATAGAGCCAGACATCCTGGAATGCAAAGTCAACTGGGCCTTAGAAAGTATCACTATGAACAAAGCTAGTGGAGGTGATGGAATTCCAGTTGAGCTATTTCAAATCCTAAAGATGATGCTGTGAAAGTGCTGTGTTCAATATGCCAGCAAATTTGGAAAACTCAGCAGTGGAGTTTTCAGGACCGGAAAAGGTCAGTTTTCATTCCAATCCCAAAGAAAGGCAATGCCAGAGAATGTTCAAACTACCACACAATTGTACTCATCTCACATGCTAGCAAAGTAATGCTCAAAATTCTCCAAGCCAGGCTTCAACAGTACATGAACCATGAACTTGCCATATGTTCAAGTTGGATTCAAAAAAGGCAGAGGAACCAGAGATCAACTTGCCAACATCCGCTGGATCATGGAAAAAGCAAGAGTTCCAGAAAAACATCTACTTCTGCTTTATTAACTATGCCAAAGCCTTTGACTGTGTGGATCACAACAAACCGTGGAAAATTCTTAAAAGAAATGGGAATACCGGACTACCTTATCTGCCTTCTGAGAAATCTGTATGCAGGTCAAGAAGCAACAGTTAGAACTGGACATGGAACCACAGACTGGTTCCAGATCGGAAAAGGAGTATGTCAAGGCTGTATATTGTCATCCTGCTTATTTAAGTTATATGCAGAGTACATCATGCAAAGTGCCAGGCTCCATGAACATTGATGTGACTATTCCAAAACAAACAAGCAAATAGAACCTGGCAATAATAAAAGTACCAGTCCAGATGTGGTCAGATGCGGTCTTCTGAAGGAGGTATGCCTTACTTTGTTTAAAGTTGTAACCTTCCCCTACAGCACCCCCAAACTGCTGTCCCCTGTCCTGTCTCCTCTTGCAGTGTGTTTCATCCTTTAACATAGAATGTATTTATTGTCTTCTTCCACTGCTACATGTAAATTCCACAAGGGTGGGGCTGCTTTTTTGGAAATTAAAAAAAATTTTTTTTTCTCTTTTATTCACTGATATAAACCAAGTACCTAAAACAGTGGGCACTTTGTAAATAAAAGTTGTAAAAAAGACTTAATTCTCAATGCAACATGGGATCCTGGACTGGATCCTGGAACAGAAAAGGATGTTAGCAGAAAATGTGACATTTGAATAGTCTTTAGTTTTGTTATTAGCACTGTACCAGTGATACCTTAGTTTTGATGAGTGTACGTTGGTTGGATAAGATGCTAACAGGGGAAGCTGGGTGAAGGGTGTATGGAGACTCTGTATGCTGTCTTTACAACTCTGCTGTGACTCTAAAAGTATTTGAAAAGAAAATCTTTGGGATCCCTTAGAAAGTTAGAAAGAAGTTATCTTTTGTGTCTTGTCAATGAGAAATTGGACCAAAGTCACTCCCTGCAATGCGATGTGAAGCATTAGGGAAAGCAGAGTTCACTCCTCCAGGTCCCCGTAGAGCTCATTACACTGAAGCAGTGCTGCAGTAAGGCATATTCAGTGTCACCAGCCAGGTGTAAGAGTGAGGAAGGAAGACAGCAGTAACAGTCGACTCTCAAAACTGCAGAAATGTTCCTTTAAGAAGGTTTCCTTTTGTGATCTCAAAGTCCCTTTCAGGTGTGGTTTCATAAGTTCCACGTACTAGATCTCTAGTCACTCCGACTCCTTAGTTGCCCGTCAGAGGCCCCAAGGGCAGAGTGCTGTCCCTCAGCGCGTGGGCAGGGGACAGCACGCAACCATGCTGTGCCCTGAGTGGTTCACGCTGCCTCCCAGCTCACCTGACTCACCGATGGGACCTTAACACAGAGCAAACTGTGCCCCCTTCGAGTGGAAAAAGATAATCACCCAGCCTTGTGCAAAGAATGAAGGGAGGTCGGCCATGTGACCATTTGTCTTTTTTATGATGTAATGATGTTACTCTGTTTCTGTACAGTTATGATGAAAATGGTACTCTGTTGCAGGAACATCAGGAGAACATTCTGGGTAACACCATGCAAAGTGTGGTTGCATTGCTGAACAATCTGGTTGCCTGCAAAGGTTCGAATATGAAGCTACTTTATGAACAAGGTAAATGCTTCTTAGAATTCATCTTTGATTATGTTGAATTTTGCCTATTTGTAAGTTTCTTCATCTCACATAGTAGACAGTTAACAAGTACTACTTAGAGTTGATCAATCAAAATAGATGCTTAAAGGTCTACAAATAATGAAAACATTACCAGCACAAATGGGAAGTCTGGTTGGACTGTGATAGTGTCTCAGAGTTAATTCATTCTCGTTCATGGCACAAAATCAATAGGCATCCATCCACAGATGATCGATCAAGAAATGGAAATGTAAGCATCCTATGTAGACTTTTTGCTGCCAATCAAAATAAAAACATATGGTCAAAATCACCTTGGAAAATGAGACTGGATGAGTTGAGGGTGGCTTTACATCTTATGCATATCTGTAATACTGAAATGAAAAACTTTTAAAAGTTTTTAAAGAGCTCAATTGAAGAGTTCAATTTTTTTAAAATTTGTTTTAGGTTTAAAACCAAATTGGGAGGGCAGTACAGAAATTTCCCATATAACCCCTGTCCCCACACATGCAGCGCATACTCCATTATCAATATCACTCACCAAAGTGGTATTTTTTTTTTTGCCAAAGATAAATGTACACTAATATCATAATCACCCAGAGTTCATAGTTTACATTCAGGGTCACTCTTGATGTTGTATTTTCTCTGTGTTTGGACAAATGTATAATGACATTTGGGATTTCCCCAGTGACTCAACAATAAGGTACTCGCCTGCAATGCAGGGGGCGCAGGAGACACAGGTTCAGTCCCTTGGTCAGGAACATCTCCTGGAGGGGTGCATAGCAACCCACTCTAGTATTCTTGCCAGGAAAATCCCATGGACACAGGAGCGTAGCAGGCGTCTGTCCATGGGGTCACAAAGAGTCAGATGCAGCCGAAGTGCCTGAGCATGCATGCCTAATGACATATATCCATCGTTATTATATGGTACAGTGCATGTTCATCGCCTTAACAGTCCTCTGTGCTCTACCTGTTCATCCCCACTGCCTTCTGCAACCACTGATCTTTTTACTGTCTGCATCGTTTTGCCCCTTCCAGAACATCATAAAGTTAGAATCATACAATATGTCACCTTTTCAGATTGGCTTCTTTCACTTAGTAATATTTATTTAAGGCTCTTCCATGTGTTTTCATGGTTTGATGGCTCATTTCATTTTAGTATGAATAAAATTCTCTGTTGTCTGGAGGTACTGCAGTTTGTTAATCCATTCACCTAATGACATTTTGTTTGCTTCCAGACTTCAGCAATTATGAATAAAGCTGCTATAAATATATGTATTAAGATTTTTGTGTGGACATAAGTTTTAAACTCCTTTAGGTAAATACCAAGGAGTGCACTTGCTAATAGTATGCTGATTATTTCATTTTTTAAGGGATGCCAAACTGTCTTCCAGTGTGGCTCTACCATGGTGCATTCCCAAAGTGAATGAGTGTTTCTGTTCCTCTATACCCTCGCCAGCACGGGGTGTTGTCAGTGTTCTGAATTTTGGACGTTCTGTGTCATGGTAGCTCCTTGTTTTAATTTCCCTTTCCCTGATGGTATACGATGTGAAGCATTTTCTTATATTCTTGTTTCCCATTTGTATATCTTCTCTCAAGAGTTCTTTGCATATATTGGATAAAGTCCTTTATCAGATGTGTCTTTCTCAAATATTTTCTCCCAATCTGTGGCCTGTGTTTTAATTCTTTTGCAAAGCCACAGTTTTAGTTTTATCCAGTTTATCATTTTTTTTAATGGATCATGTCCATGGTGTTATTATCTCAAAGTCCAGTTTATCAATTTTTTTTTATGGATCGTGTTCGTGGTGTTATTATCTCAAAAGTCTTCACCGTACCCAGTGTCATCTAGGTTTTCTCCTACATTATTGTGTAGGAGTTTTGTAGTTTTGAATTTTTACAATTAGGCCTGTGATCCATTGTGACTTACTTTTTGTGAAGGGTATAAGGTAGATTTTTTTTTTTTTGGTATGTTGCTGTTCCAGCACTGTTTGTTGGGGAGACTGTCTTCGCTCCATTGTGTTGCCTTTGCTCCTTTGTCAAAGGTCATTTAACTGTATTTGTCCAAGTCTGTTACTGGGCTCTCTATTCTCTTCCATTGACCTGTTTGCTTTATACTTTCACCAGTACCCACTGTCTTGATGACTGTAGCTTTAAGGTAAGTCTTGAAGTCAGGTAGCATCAGTCCTTCACTTTGGTTCTTCTCCTTAATATAAACTTTAGAATCAGCTTGTTCATACTCATAAAATAACTTGCTTGGACTTTGATTGGGATTGCATTGAATCTTGGAGAAGGCAATGGCACCCTACTCCAGTACTCTTGCCTGGAGAATCCCATGGATGGAGGAGCCTGGTGGGCTGCAGTCCATGGGGTTGCGAAGAGTTGGACACTACTGAATGACTTCACTTTCACTTTTCACTTTCATACATTGGAGAAGGAAATGGCAACCCACTCCAGTGTTCTTGCCTGGAGAACCCCAGGGACTGGGGAGCCTGGTGGGCTGCTGTCTGTGGGGTCACACAGAGTCAGACACGACTGAAGTGACTTAGCAGCAGCAGCATTGAATCTATGGATCAAGTTGGTAATATGGTTACATCTTAAACACAGTGTTTACTACTTTTATATTAATAAAATCTCTCATTTGAATGTTCATGAAAATAAGACTTGGATAGGATCAATGAATAAAAAAATCCAAGATAAATGGATAAAATCTTTAAGGATCAGTGAATTAAAAAAACCCAAGATCAGTGGATAAAATCTTTAAGTCACGGTTCTGATTCCCCCCTCCTCAACATTTAGAGTTGTGTTTCTATTGGTCACTATACCTAAATGTTGGAAATGTGTTTTTTTCTCCCTTAAGAAGAATGTGCATTTTCAACAGTA
Organism: Capricornis sumatraensis; assembly: GCF_032405125.1. Lineage (NCBI taxonomy): Eukaryota > Metazoa > Chordata > Mammalia > Artiodactyla > Bovidae > Capricornis > Capricornis sumatraensis. The sequence goes on along the minus strand of NC_091078.1, from coordinate 59,704,646 downwards.
ATAAATATTGCCAAGAGTTGAGGGATTTTAGTACATTGAAACATTTATCGTTTTATATAGCAGCATCCTATTTTGTTTTATGGGTTCAGTTCAGTTCCTCAGTCGTGTCTGACACTTTGTGACCCGTTGAACTGCAGCACGCCAGGCCTCCCTGTCCATCACCAACTCCCGGAGTTTACCCAGACCTATGTCCATTGAGTTGGTGATGCCATCCAACCATATCATCCTCTGTTGTCCCCTTCTCCTCCCTCTTTCAGTCTTTCCTAGCCTCAGGCTCTTTTTCAGTGAGTCAGTTCTTTGCATCAGGTGGCCAAAATATTGGTGTTTCAGCTTCAGCATCAGTCCTTCCAGTGAACACCCAGGACTGATCTCCTTTAGGATGGACTGGTTGGATCTCCGTGCAGTCCAAGGGACTCACAAGAGTCTTCTCCAACACCACAGTTCAAAAGCATCAATTCTTCTGTGCTCAGCTTTCTTTATAGTCCAACTCCCACATCCATACATGACTACTGGAAAAACCATAGCCTTGACTAGATGGACCTTTGTTGACAAAGTAATGTCTCTGCTTTCTAATATGCTGTCTACGTTGGTCATAGCTTTCTTCCAAGGAACAACTGTCTTTTAATTTCATGGCTGCAATCACCATCTGCAGTGATTTTGGAGCCCAGAAAAATAAAGTCAGCCACTGTTTCCACCAGTAATCTAATGGATATGGGTAATTTCCAATCTTTTGCTTTTGCAGACAGTTCTGTAATGAATAACTTTAAGCACACATTCCTTCACATGGGAGCAGGACTATCTACAGAGTAAATTCCTGGGGTTAGAATCACTAGATCAAGGGGTATCTGCTGCTGCTAAGTCGCTTCAGTCGTGTCCAACTCTGTGCAACTCCATAGATGGCCGCCCACCAGGCTCCCCCGTCCCTGGGATTCTCCAGGCAAGAACACTGGAGTGGGTTGCCATTTCCTTCTCAAGGGGTATATATGTTTGTAATTTCCATGGGTAGTGACAGGTTATTGTAAGCAGCCTGACAGTTTATACTTCTGTCAGGGCACATGAGATTACTTGTCTCTGGATCTAAGAGCATATTATGTTTTCCCATTTGTTTGACTTACTTTCTTTATAGTTTTCTTTATATAGGCCATATGTATTTCTTCCTGTTTATCTCTCCCCAGGTATTTTATCCTTTTTTACTTGCTATCGGAAATAAGGAATTTTCTACCAGTATAGCTCTCAATTATTTTTTTAAGTATGTGTTTGAAAGTTTTTTTATTTCTGTTTATTAACTTTGTCCCTAGGTTTATTCTCTTATTACTTTCCATAGTGATGGCTTAGATGATTCTCTTTACTTCCTGGTTATGTAATAATAACGAATGCAAATAGAAAGAGTCTTTAATTTTTATAGTTCTACTTTTTCTCTCTAGTCCAATTACAAGATTCAAAGAGAATAATATAGAGGATATCTTGTTATTGCCTCAGAATCTTTTTTCTGGTTAAGGAAGTGTTTACATTTTATCTTTTGCAATCAAGAATGAATAATAATAAATAAATAATGATGACTTTTGACCCCTCTGGAAATGATCAAATGATTTTTCCTTGGATCTATTCATGTCATGGATTATATTTAATAAGAGTATCTAATATGCAGCCACCCTAGTGTTTGTATCAGTAAGCACAGTTAATTGTGATATAATATTCTTTAATTGTACTGCTTCAGGTTTTTGTTAATCTTTTATTCAGGATTTTCCATTGCTGTTCATAAGTGTGATTGATCTATAGTTTTGTTTCTTGTTTCTTTCTTTTTTGCTGGATTCTAGTGTTATTGCTGTATTGCTTCTTTTTCTTTTTAAGGACGTTTTCTTTCTTCCTTGGGCTTTGGAACAGTTTAGATATCTTGGATATTATCTTTTAAAAGTTTGATAGAATTCCCTTGTGAAGCCATATGGCTGGTACTCTTTCTTGAAGGAACGGTAGCTGTGATAGCTCTTTGACACCGTTCTGTATTTCTACAGTGATAATAAATCTTTTTTCATTTCCCATCTTTTATAGAGTCAATTATAGGATAGTATATTTTCCTAGAAGGTCTTCGTTTCACACACACTTTCAAATCTATAGACTTGGAGACAGAATAGCTTCTCATAATTCTTTTATTTTCTTAGGTTTCAGAAGTTAACTTCCTGCTTCCATTTTTAATATATATTTTATATGTGTATTTGAATACATATATTATATATATATTTATATATAATACATATACTCCAAAAAATATATATATTACATATGTAATTGCACTTTTGTAATTTTATTGATTAGTTAAGATAATGGTTTTAATTATTATGTGTGCATAATACAAATGTGTACATAGACAAATGTGCATATAATTTTTAGGCCAGTTTGGAAATTTGCATATTAGTCCTAGTTTAAAAAAAATTCTTCTTTTATCTACTGATTCACTCCTTGTGAATGAAGTTGTTTTTTCATTCTTTTTCTGTCTTTTTGAATAAGATGCTTAAGTCATTTATCTCCTTTTTGCTTAATCACTAAAATATTTAAAGCTATGAATTTTCTTCCAGTATTGGATTCTGATCTGTAGTGCATTCATCCTTTTTGTTTTCTACATATATTTCAGTTTTGGTTTACGTTCCTTCATTAAGACAATAATTGTTTAACAGTGAGAGTGTATTTTGTTTTATTAATTTTGTTCTGTCTAGTTTATTGCACTGTGGTCAGCAAGTTTCGGCAGTACTATTTTGTCCTTTTAGAATTTATTAAGGTTTTCTTGTAGCTAATATATGGTCAGTTTTCATGATTTAATATGTATACTTGGGAAAATGCATATAGGATTTCTGTCTTGACAGTACTGATACTAACATGCCCTCCCACCAAAACAACAGGAAAATTCAACAAAACATGTGAAGCAGTTTGTTTTCAGTCACTGGAAAACAAGCAACATTGGGTTCTGAGCCTTGAGAAGGGAAACACGAGGTGAACCTCATAACACTCTTTGTTTTTGTTCTCTTTGCTTGTTTTTTGTCTGTTTATGGAAGCAGGGTCCAAGAAGAAAACCAAGGTCTTGCCGAGTTAGGGAGAAAGAGTTCAGTGTTCAGGGATGAGAACTAGTGAAGGTTCACAGGGCAGAGCATAAGAGAAGATGCAAAGAGGGATCGGGCCCAGAAGTCTACGTGAGGTTTCACACAGGTCCTTTGTGAGGGCTGGGCTGCAGTGGACATGCACAGAACAGGATTCTGTTAGGCCTAGAAAGAGGACAGTGCAGATGCCATAAGGTTGAGAGCTGGATTGATACAGCAAAGATTATGCTCATGGGGGATGTAAGAATTCCAGCCTAGCTACCGGATAGTACCTTACTTCGGACCTAAGTAAAGTTACATCAGCCTGAATCCAGATGCTAGTCTAGACCTTCCATAGCATTTCAGCCATGTCCTGTGCATGCTATGCTAAGTCACTTCAGTCGTGTCCAAATCTTTGCAACCCCATGAACTGTGGTCTGCCACGCTCCTCTGTGTATGGGATTTTTTTCAGGAGTGGGTTGCCATTTCCTGCTCCAGGGGATCTTCTGACCCAGAGATTGAACCCGTGTCTCTATGTCTCCTGCATTGGCAGGCAGGTTCTTTACCACTAGCACCACCTGGGAAGCCCTGGACTAATTCTTTGGGCTATGAATTAAACTACAGACCTGTCCTAACAAAGAATAAGACTAAGCCCTTCAAGGTCCAAAGATTCACAAGGAAGTTTACTGCCTGCTAGAATAAAATCATCAGGAGTCCAGGTGGTCTTAAGAAAGGTGGTTAGGCTGCAAGTGTGGTGGGGTGAGGAAGCAGGTAAGTGTGGGGTTCCAGGGGTACACTGAGGCTGGGATCACTTTCCTGGCCCTTGCTAGTGGTTAGGGGGAAGGAGAGCCGTGTGACTGCAGAAAGTCTGTTTCCATTCTCCAGAGATACACCAGGTCTGTCTTTTCATTATACTCTGTTGCTCTACAGACTTCTTGGCTACTCAGTGTGTGCCTGCTTTTTCCAAAGTTGGGTAAGAGATCTGTTGAGTGCTTGCCAGCCCAGAGTGTGTTCAGATTCAGTGGGGTGTGGCCACATGAGGCGTCACTAATGATCTGCCACCGTATGGACTTGAATGTTTGTGGCTGGTTTGAATAAAGTCTTGTTAGTTTTTATTTTGGATCAATTCTGGCTCAGTCATCGATGTATATATTCATTACATTTCATACAGAATTAAATTTCCTATTCCAAACATTACAGTTACTTGTAATGTTAATACTTTGAAAATCATTCTGTTATAAGTGAGCTGTAGTGCAGATGAAGTGGAAATGATTATCTCTGCCTTTAAGTGCTTCAGTATGGTGCTGTGTTAGGCGAGTGTTTGACTGAATTTCATTGTCGGACCACACACTAGCAGTTAGTGGAGGGATGAATTCTAAAGCATACGTTTTCCCACCTCACCTTTTAATATCTCAGAAATCGGTACATCAACACTGCTATCCAGATGGCAGTCCCAGGGTAGTTTCTGCTGCTGGCATGTGTGTGTTGAACCTTGTGGAATGAGTATGAGTGTCCTGTAAGTGAACCCAGACACCTCGGAAGAGATGCATCATAGTACTGTCCTGCATCCATGTTCTGATGGAGCAAAACTTAACTGTTTGCAGATGACATGATCCTCTACATAGAAAACCCTAAAGACTCCACCAGAAAATTATTAGAGCTAATCAATGAATACAGTAAAGTTGCAGGATATAAAATCAACACACAGAAATCCCTTGCATTCCTACACACTAATAATGAGAAAGTAGAAAAAGAAATTAAGGAAACAATTCCATTCACCATTGCAACAAAAAGAATAAAATACTTAGGAATATATCTACCTAAAGAAACTAAAGACCTATATATAGAAAACTATAAAACACTGATGAAAGAAATCAAAGAGGACACTAATAGATGGAGGAATATACCATGTTCATGGATCGGAAGAATCAATTTAGTGAAAATGAGTATACTGCCCAAAGCAATTTACAAATTCAATGCAATCCCTATCAAGCTACCAGCCATATTTTTCACAGAACTAGAACAAATAATTTCAAGATTTGTATGGAAATACAAAAAACCTCGAATTGCCAATGCAATTTTGAGAAAGAAGAATGGAACTGGAGGAATCAACTTGCCTGACTTCAGGCTCTACTACAAAGCCACAGACATCAAAACAGTATGGTACTGGCACAAAGACAGACATAGAGATCCATGGAACAAAATAGAAAGCCCAGAGATCAATCCACACACATATGGACACCTTATCTTTGACAAAGGAGGCAAGAATATACAATGGAGTAAAGACAATCTCTTTAACAAGTGGTGCTGGGAAAACTGGTCAACCACTTGTAAAAGAATGAAACTAGATCACTTTCTAACACCGCACACAAAAATAAACTCAAAATGGATTAAAGATCTAAATGTAAGACCAGAAACTATAAAACTCCTAGAGGAGAACATAGGCAAAACACTCTCCGACATAAATCACAGCAGGATCCTCTATGATCCACCTCCCAGAATTCTGGAAATAAAAGCAAAAATAAACAAATGGGATCTAATTAAAATTAAAAGCTTCTGCACAACAAAGGAAAATATAAGCAAGGTGAAAAGACGCCTTCTGAATGGGAGAAAATAATAGCAAATGAAACAACTGACAAACAACTAATCTCAAAAATATACAAGCAGCTTATGCAGCTCAATTCCAGAAAAATAAATGACCCAATCAAAAAATGGGCCAAAGAACTCAATAGACATTTCTCCAAAGAAGACATACAGATGGCTAACAAACACATGAGAAGATGCTCAACATCACTCATTATCAGAGAAATGCAAATCAATACCACAATGAGGTACCACTTCACACCAGTCAGAATGGCTGCGATCCAAAAATCGGCAAGCAATAAATGCTAGAGAGGGTGTGGAGAAAAGGGAACCCTCCTACACTGTTGGTGGGAATGCAAACTAGTCCAGCCACTATGGAGAACAGTGTGGAGATTCCTTAAAAAATTGCAAATAGAACTACCTTATGACCCAGCAATCCCACTGCTGGGCATACACACCGAGGAAACCAGAATTGAAAGAGACACATGTACCCCAATGTTCATCGCAGCACCGTTTATAATAGCCAGGACATGGAAACAACCTAGATGTCCATCAGCAGATGAATGGATAAGAAAGCTTTGGTACATGTACACAATGGAGTATTACTCAGCCGTTAAAAAGAATACATTTGAATCAGTTCTGATGAGATGGATGAAACTGGAGCCGATTATACAGAGTGAAGTAAGCCAGAAAGAAAAGCACCAATACAGTATACTAACACATATATATGGAATTTAGAAAGATGGCAATGACGACCCTGTATGCAAGACAGCAAAAAAGACACAGACGTGTATAACGGAGTTTTGGACTCAGAGGGAGAGGGAGAGGGTGGGATGATTTGGGAGAATGACATTCTATCGTGTATACTATCATGTAAGAATCAAATCGCCAGTCTATGTCCGACGCAGGATACAGCATGCTTGGGGCTGGTGCATGGGGATAACCCAGAGAGATGTTATGGGGAGGGAGGTAGGAGGGGGGTTCATGTTTGGGAACGCATGTAAGAATTAAAGATTTTAAAATTAAAAAAAAAAAGAAATTAAACTTTAACTATAAAAAAAAAAGAAACAGTACAGATACTGGATGATTCCAGGTTGACGAATAAGAGGAGTCAGTCTTCAAATGGGAAGAACTTTTAAGAAAAACTCAACCAATTAAATGTACTTAGACATCCCTTTTTGTGTGTCATAAAGGCAATGTATGAGAAAATCCATATCAGAATATGTCTCAGAGCACTCGCATTGAGTGTGAGGTGAAGTTCTAAGTGATAAAGTGTGTGCCGTGTAAGTGGCAGCATTTTCTCTTTGTTAGTGGTGCATAAACTGATGTGGTTCCTTACATCTCTGGCATCGTAGACTCAGTGAGGGGTGGTAGGTAGTACAGGTGAGAACCTCAACACAGCATCTGTGCATCCTACAAGCATGCAGACTCTGAGAGGTAGGGTCATCAACATGTCACCAGTGTGTAGTTGCGTTGTATCATCCAGGTTTTTTGCTTTAACATTTTCATTTTTAAATGAAGTGTTTAGGGAAATAATTAAAAAAACAAAGTGAGACCTTTTGTTTATATTTGAAAAAATGTTACTGTTATTAACATTTAAAATTGGATGCCGGCTCATTCCTGTGCAGTGACCTTTTGATAATGGATATTAATTCCAGCTCCAGTCTTAGCAGCAGAGCTGTCGGCATAATGGATTTACATGACACACTGCAGCAGCCAAAAAACTGTAGCACCTCCAAAGGACCGTTGAGAGAAATTACGTTTGTCCTCATGGGTTTATGGTGTGTCGGAAATCAAAACACTCATTTCTTGCTAGGTATATTATAAAACTGCCTAAGTTGGTGTTTCCTCAAGAGACCAGAAAATTACTGTGAGAGTTGTTTGGGCTTTGACGGTGTACTTAATAGCTCTCTTCGATTCTTTTACGTTTAAGGATAATGTTCAGAATGATGTTAAAGAGGTGACGTTGGCAAACTTTTTGTGTAAAGGACCAGAGAATAAATACTTTAGGCTTGTAGGGCCATGTGATCTTTGCTGCTACTGCTCAATTCTGCCAGTATAGCAGGCAGCAGGACAGAGAATCCAGATGTGAGTGGTTATGGCCCTGTGCCTTAAGTTTTCTTTATAAAATTAGGTGGCCAACCCCCTGGCCATGGGTTTCCAGCCCCTCTTGTACAGTACCTAATTCAGATTCTCCCAAAACTGCTCTCAAATCTTCACATCAACATATTTGTAAAATTTAGTTGTTAAATTATGATTCAACTCAAGAAAAACTGAAAATTAAATTTAAATGAATATAGTCAGAAGAGATTACTGCCTTCATAGTTGCGTGAAGATGCATGAAGAAAAAATGGAATATTTGCCCTAAGGGCTTAATATAAAAATCATAATAAATACATACATCTTACTTAATTCTGCTCCTATAGCACAAAAATTGCCATAGAGAATAAATACAGAAAGGGATGAGCATGACTGTGTCTCTAAGATTTTATTTACAAAACAGATAATTTCCCACTCTTATCTAGTTCATTGAGTCTGTCAACAAATATTTATATACCAGGCCTTGTTCTTGGTGTGAGGAATGAACAGTGAACAAAACCGGCATGGTTTCTGCCTGCATTGGCGCTTCCATTGTGATGGAAAAAATAAACCACGAACCAAAACAATGAACAAGAAAGTTTATGTTAGATAATGTTAGATGTCACGTGATGATAAACACTAATCTAAGAGATAAGAAAAAGAGGGCTAGAGGTGTCTGCATGGAGGTAGGGTTGAAATCTTATCCTGGGGAGCCAAGGAAGGCATCACTGTGAAGTAAAAGCTGGAAGGAAGTGAGGAAGCAGCCATGCAGATACCTGGGTGAAGGCGGGTGGAGAGAACAGTGGCTGTGAATCCAGGTGGGAGCCTGCCTGGTGGGAGAGGAAGAGCAGGGAGGCCAGTGCAGCCACAGCGGAGGAAACACTGAGCGGAGAGGAAAAACCAGTAGAACTGGCTGTGCGTTCGGGGAGCACAGGGTCACTATTGTCCACAGCGATCTGGAAACATGGCCGGACTGCAGTTCAGTTTGAACCGAAGATGAGGAAACTGGTTGGTAATTACTGACTACCTACTTACTCTGGGTCAGGAAGATGCCCTGGAGGAGGGCACGGCAACCCACTCCAGTATTCTTGTCTGGAGAATTCCACGGGCAGAGGAGCCTGGCAGGCTGCAGCCTATTGGGTCTCAAGAGTTGAACACGACTGAGTGAGTAACACTTTCACTTTCATCACGTATTTGAACTTTTCTTATTTCTCACTACCTTGGTATCACTAAAACTTTGCATTAACAAACTTCCCCTATTAGCTTCCTATCTGTGTGAAGTTTTGAATCTGAAGTAAATTCTTATGTGATGAGTAGGTTTAACTCAGCTATTACTTTTAGAAATTGTTCTCATTTTAAATGAATATAGGGGAAATATGTAAGATACAACATTGCTTAAATTTGACAAGATATAGTTCAATAAGGTAATGTTGTTGTTGTTGTTCATTTGCCAAGTCCTGTCCAACTCTTTGTGACCCCATGGACTGCAACACGCCAGGCTCCTCTGTTCTCCACTATTCTTCCAAAGTTTGCTGAAACTCATGTCCATTGAGTCAGTGATGCCATCCAACCATCTCATTCTCTGTTGCCTCCTTCTCCTCTTGCCCTCAGTCTTTCCCAGCATCAGGGTCTTTTCCAGTGAGTTGGCCCCTGGCATCAGGTGACCAAGGTATTGGAGCTTCAGCATCAGTCTTTCCAATGAATATTCAGAGTTGATTGCCTTTAGAATTAACTGGTTTGATCTCCTTGCTGTCCAGAGGACTCTCAAGAGTCTTCTCCAGCACCCCAATTGGAAAGTATCAATTTTTCAGCATGCAGCCTTCTCTGTGGTCCAACTCTCTTATTTGTACGTGACTACTAGAAGAACCATAGCTTTGACTATATAAAATGGCAACCCACTCCAGTACTCTTGCCTGGAAAATTCCATGGAATGAGAGGCTCCTCAGAGCCTGGTAGGCTACAGTCCATGGGGTCACAAAGAGTTGGACACGACTGAGCAACTTCACTTTTCACTAGAAAAACCATAGCTTTGACTATATAGACATTTGTCAGCAAAGTGATGCCTCTGCTTTTTAATAGACTGTCTAGGATTGTCATCCCACTCCAGTGTTCTTGCCTGGAGAATCCCAGGGACGGGGCAGCCTGGTGGGCTGCCGTCTGTGCAGTCGCACAGAGTTGGACACGGCTGAAGCGACTCAGCAGCAGCAGCAGCAGGACTGTCAGAGTTGTCCTTCCAAGGAGTCTCCTCATGTCACGGCTACTGACACTGTCTGCAGTAACTTTGCAGCCCAGGAAAATAATCTCTGTCACTACTTCCACCTTTTCCCTTTCCATTTTCCCCATCACACTGTTTCCCAGAGTGGCCACACCACTGAAAATTTCCACCAACAAGGTTATGAGGATTCCAGTTTTCTCCAATACCCTTTCCACTCTTTGTTATCTTGCCTCCTTTTTCATTATGGCTGTCCTAATGGTGTGAAGTGATGTCACACATGGTGTTGATTTGCAGTTCCCCCAAAGTTAAGGACATTGAGCATTGTTTCATGATTTGTGTAGGACTAACCTTAGGACCAGGAGAGTCTTGGAGAAGATGACAAGCCTCTGATCTATTTTTCATGTAGCAACTGCCAGAGTGATCACTTGAGGGGGCAGATCTTACCACATTACTTGCTCTGCTAGCTTTCTGCTGCTCCTGGGAGCAAGACTGGAATCATCACCATAACAGACAGCTCTTGCTTCACCAGCTGCCTCTCGCGCCACCGCCGCCTCTCCTGTCTGCGCTGTGGCCGCGGCCAGCTCGTCTCTGGGTCTGTCAGGCGCTGCGCTGCTCTCTGCTCTGTGCGGCCCCACCCACCGTTCCCCAGCCTTCTTCCCTTCTTCCGTCCGTCAGTGCTCAGTCCAAACACCATTTCCTCCAGAAAACCTTCCGTGATACCCCGTATTCTCCTTTGTTGCACACGTTTCACTCTTAATGAAAACATGAGCTATAGAATTAGTTACTGTCCATGCCATCTGCTAGGATGAAAGCCCCACCAGAGACCGGAGCCTGCCCTTCCTGTTCTCCACGGTAACTGCGGCGCAGTCGCTGAGGCAGAGTAGTTGTTTAGTAGAGGTGCGCTGACACCCAGAGAGGTGCTCACGCTCGTGTCCTGAGTAAGTTCTCTGCGCCTCTGCACCTGCTCGCGGTCCCACCCAGAAGACGCGGGGCCGCGTGTGTTGTCGGCGCTCCTCTGCAGTGCGGTTTCATAGGCCTCTTCCCTCCGTGTGTGTGTGTGTGGAGAACCTGATATCCATAAGGCAGTACTCGCCGGAGTCGTCGTCTTCTTTTTTTTTTTTTTTGTTCACTTTTTCAGTCATTGCTTGTTAGATTTACTAAAGACCACACACTGTGTTTATTTTCCTGCCTCTTTAATCCCTTTTATTTTTATTTATTTATTTATTTATTTTTTAATTTTAAAATCTTTAATTCTTACATGTGTTCCCAAACATGAACCCCCCTCCCACCTCCCTCCCCATAACATCTCTGTGGGTCATCCCCATGCACCAGCCCCAAGCATGCTGTATCCTGCGTCAGACATAGACTGGCGATTCAATTCTTACATGATGGTATACATGATAGAATGTCATTCTCCCAAATCATCCCACCCTCTCCCTCTCCCTCTGAGTCCAAAAGTCGGTTATACACAGCTGTGTCTTTTTTCCTGTCTTGCATACAGGGTCGTCATTGCTATCTTTCTAAATTCCATATATATGTGTTAGTATACTGTATTGGTGTTTTTCTTTCTGGCTTACTTCACTCTGTATAATCGGCTCCAGTTTCATCCATCTCATCAGAACTGATTCAAATGAATTCTTTTTAACGGCTGAGTAATACTCCATTGTGTACATGTACCACAGCTTTCTTATCCTTTCATCTGCTGATGGACATCTAGGTTGTTTCCATGTCCTGGCTATTATAAACAGTGCTGCGATGAACATTGGGGTACATGTGTCTCTTTCAATTCTGGTTTCCTCAGTGTGTATGCCCAGCAGTGGGATTGCTGGGTCATAAGGTAGTTCTATTTGCAATTTTTTAAGGAATCTCCACACTGTTCTCCATAGTGGCTGGACTAGTTTGCATTCCCACCAACAGTGTAGGAGGGTTCCCTTTTCTCCACACCCTCTCCAGCATTTATTGCTTGCAGATTTTTGGATCGCAGCCATTCTGACTGGTGTGAAGTGGTACCTCATTGTGGTTTTGATTTGCATTTCTCTGATAATGAGTGATGTTGAGCATCTTTTCATGTGTTTGTTAGCCATCTGTATGTCTTCTTTGGAGAAATGTCTATTTAGTTCTTTGGCCCATTTTTTGATTGGGTCATTTATTTTTCTGGAATTGAGCTGCATAAGTTGCTTGTATATTTTTGAGATTAGTTGTTTGTCAGTTGCTTCATTTGCTATTATTTTCTCCCATTCAGAAAGCTGTCTTTTCACCTTGCTTATAGTTTCCTTTGTTGTGCAGAAGCTTTTAAGTTTAATTAGATCCCATTTGTTTATTTTTGCTTTTATTTCCAGAATTCTGGGAGGTGGATCATAGAGGATCCTGCTGTGATTTATGTCGGAGAGTGTTTTGCCTATGTTCTCCTCTAGGAGTTTTATAGTTTCTGGTCTTACATTTAGATCTTTAATCCATTTTGAGTTTATTTTTGTGTGCGGTGTTAGAAAGTGATCTAGTTTCATTCTTTTACAAGTGGTTGACCAGTTTTCCCAGCACCACTTGTTAAAGAGATTGTCTTTACTCCATTGTATATTCTTGCCTCCTTTGTCAAAGATAAGGTGTCCATATGTGTGTGGATTTATCTCTGGGCTTTCTATTTTGTTCCATTGATCTCTCTGTCTGTCTTTGTGCCAGTACCATACTGTTTTGATGACTGTGGCTTTGTAGTAGAGCCTGAAGTCAGGCAAGTTGATTCCTCCAGTTCCATTCTTCTTTCTCAAGATTGCTTTGGCAATTCGAGGTTTTTTGTATTTCCATACAAATCTTGAAATTATTTGTTCTAGTTCTGTGAAAAATATGGCTGGTAGCTTGATAGGGATTGCATTGAATTTGTAAATTGCTTTGGGTAGTATACTCATTTTCACTATATTGATTCTTCCGACCCATGAACATGGTATATTTCTCTATCTATTAGTGTCCTCTTTGATTTCTTTCATCAGTGTTTTATAGTTTTCTATATATAGGTCTTTAGTTTCTTTGGGTAGATATATTCCTAAGTATTTTATTCTTTTCGTTGCAATGGTGAATGGAATTGTTTCCTTAATTTCTTTTTCTACTTTCTCATTATTAGTGTATAGGAATGCAAGGGATTTCTGTGTGTTGATTTTATATCCTGCAACTTTACTATATTCATTGATTAGCTCTAGTAATTTTCTGGTGGAGTCTTTAGGGTTTTCCATGTAGAGGATCATGTCATCTGCAAACAGTGAGAGTTTTACTTCTTCTTTTCCAATTTGGATTCCTTTTATTTCTTTTTCTGCTCTGATTGCTGTGCCCAAAACTTCCAGAACTATGTTGAATAGTAGCGGTGAAAGTGGACACCCTTGTCTTGTTCCTGACTTTAGGGGAAATGCTTTCAATTTTTCACCATTGAGGATAATGTTTGCTGTGGGTTTGTCATATATAGCTTTTATTATGTTGAGGTATGTTCCTTCTATTCCTGCTTTCTGGAGAGTTTTTATCATAAATGGATGTTGAATTTTGTCAAAGGCCTTCTCTGCATCTGCATATGAGATAATCATATGGTTTTTATTTTTCAATTTGTTAATGTGGTGAATTACATTGATTGATTTGCGGATATTGGAGTCTTCTTAGGCCGCCAAAGGGGCTAAATTTGAGCTGCTCACTGATTTTTTTTCATCAGTTCTTCTCCACTTCTCCACTTTTGGAATCCTGCGAACTCATCTCCAAGGAGCAGATCCTGTTGCTTTGAAGCATGATAAAAGGCATGGGCAGAGACTGAGAACGTAATCTGGGCTCTGCAGAGCCATTTTGGGGAGTTACGGACTTACAAGCAATGATTCTTTACTCATTGCTTTTATTTTGTCTTACCTTAATCTTGAAATATGAAGAATTATGTGTTGGATAGATTGAACTGTCCACTTTTCCTTCTTTAGTATTCCATTGAGAGTGATTGGCCTGCATGTCTTCACTCCCCTTCCTAAGAGTCTACTGACCAGTGCTCACTTAGGCTTCTTAATCTGAAATACTTTGAGATATTCAAACCATATGATCACTTATCAGAAAAGTTTTTCAAGGAACGAAAAGAAAAAGACATTTAACAAGCTCTTTGCAAGGTCAGATTAAAAACATGTTAAAAATAGGAAGGAGGGACACATAGCAGGTGTGAATCGATAATAGTGTCGGGAAATAGCATACAATGAGTTGAGCCTCCTATGAATCGTTATAGGGCTACTGAAAGACTTTTAAAGTTATCTTCCAAGAAAAAAGGAAGGATATGAATCCATTATTTAGGGAGAAAGTTAAGAAGTTAGCATGTGAGTGGAAGAAAGTAACATGGTGTGGTCATTGAAATAGCTGGGTTTGAATCCTAGGTCTACAGTTTATTTTGTGAGATCTCTTTAGGATAATGGCACCCATTCCGTAGCTTTGATTTGAGGATTGAATGATAATATATGCAGGTTTGTCATGTATAATTAGTAAACTTAGCATAAGTATTTGAAAATAAGTACTAAAAATAGCTGAGCAGCCCTCTTATGGGGCCATATAAGCAGATCATTAAAGTAAGAAAAGTGAAGCCCAAGATAAGTTACTAGGTTCTAATGCAGCATCAGACATTTTAAATCACAGCTTTCCCACTCCAGTAAGTTATAATACAGTGTACTGAAAATCTCACAAATATGATCTTAGAGCCCCCTTCTTAAAAAATGGAAGTATAGTTAATTTACAGTGTTGTGTTAATTTCAGGTGTACAGCAAAGTGATTGTTATACACACTGGGTTGACCAAAATGTTCATTTGGATTTTCCCATACAGCACATGGGAAGCCCGAGCGAACCTAATGGCCAGTCCAAATATATACACGCACATGTACTTTTTGGTATTCTTTTCCATTATAGTTTATTTTAAGATATTGACTATGTTCCTTGTGCCATGCAGTAGGCCCTCATTGTTTTTTATACACAATAGCTTGCATCTTCCAATCCCAGACTCCTAATTCATCCCCCTACCCCTTTCTCCTCTGGTATCCATAAGTTTGTTTTTGGTCTGTGAATGGTTCTATTTTGAACTTGAGTTCATTTGTATCATATTTCATATTCCACAGATAAATGATGCCATATGTTTATCTTTTTCTGCCTGACTTACTTACTTAGTATGACAGTCTATAGGTCATGTTGCTGCAGATGGCATTATTTCATTCTTTTGTTAACGACTGAGTAGTATTCATGTGTATGTAAGTACCTGTGTGTGATGTATGTGTGTAACATACCGCCTCTTCTTTATTCATTTATATGTGGATGGTGTTTAGGTTGCTTCCATGTGTTGGCTGTTGTGAATAGTGTTGCTGTGAACTTTGGGGTGCATGTATCTGTTCAAATTAGAGTTTCCTCTGAATATATGACTGGGGCTTCTCAGATGGTGCAGTGGTGAAGAATCTGCCTGCCAGGGCAGGAGATGCCAGAAACATGGGTTCAGTCCCTGGGTCAGGAAGATCCCCTGGAGGAGAAAGTGGCAACCCAGTCCAGTAATCTTGCCTGGAAAATTCTATGAACAGAGGGGCCAGTGGACTACAGTCTATGGGGTCACAGAAGAGTCAGACACAACTGAGCGACCGAGTACACACACGGGATATGTGCCTAAGAGTGGGATTGCTGGATGATGTGGTAATTCTGCTTTTAGTTTTTTAAAGAACCTCCATAGTGCTTTCCATAGTAGCTGTACCAGTCTACTTTGTCACCAACAGTTCAGCAGGCTTCCCTTATCTCCGCACTCTTTCTATTCTTTATTTTTTGTAGACTTTTTAATAATGGCCATTCTGAATGGCCACTGTTCTTTTTATTTATAAATAGATATTTATTTTTAGAATCCTTTTTTCCTTCTTTCTGTGCTCCCTCCATCCCACTCTCTCTTTCCTTTCTCTTTCTGTTTTATTGAGATATAGTTTACATATATACTGTGTTGATTTGATACACAATTATATCACACAACATAATTACCATTTCCTTTTTGTGGCGAGAACATTTGACAGCAAAGAAACAAGCAGCCTAATTCAAAAGGAGGCAAAGGACTCATATAGATATTTCTAAAAACAACAACAAAAAAACCCCAACCACATAGTCAATAAACACATGAAAGGATGCACAACATTATTTGTCATTATGGATATACAAATCAAAACTATAATGAGATGATACTTCAAATTTATTAGGATCCAAACTTTTTTTTTTTTATGAAAAAAAGGAAAATAATGAGTGTTGATGAGTTGTGGAGACATTGGAACCCTCACACATTGCTGGTGGCCACGTGAAATAGTATGACTGCTATGGAAGACAATAGTGATTCTTCAAAAGTGAAGCATAGAATTACCATATGATCTGGCAATTCCCCTCCTAGGTATATGCCCAAAAGAAATGGAATAGAACCTTAAACAGATAAATTACACATGAATGTTCATTGCAGCATTATTCACAATATCTAAAAGGCAGAAATAATTCGCAAGCGCATCTGCAGATGAATGGATAGCAAATGTGAGATGGACGTATAGCAGAGTACTATTCAGTCATAAAAAGAAAGAAAATTCTGATTCATGCTGCAATGTAGATGAACCTTGAAAATATTATACTAAATGTTAGAAGCCAGACACAAAAATGACACATTGTGTATGATTTTACTTATACGTGGTACCTGGAATAGACAAATTCATAGAAGCAGAGAGTGAAATAGTGGTTAGCACAGGCTAGGAGAAGGGGGAAGTGAGGAATTTTATTTAATGGGTACAGGGATTCTGTTTGCGATGGTGAAGATGGTCTGGCAATTGTGCCATTGGTTACACAACACTATGAATGTATTTAGTGTCACTGAATTATATGGTTATAATAGTTTTATGTTAGATATGTATTTTTACCAAAATTAACAAAAAACCCCAGCTGAACATGATACATGTCCCTCTTGCTCACATTGATCAGTGACATCTGGTGTCTGGGCTATGTGAGGATGTAGTTTTGGGCATTGGAAAGTCCGACTGGGCAGCCACTTTTCAGCAGAGATGCCACAGTTTTCAACAAAGACCATGGATATTTTGAGAGTAGCAATTATTTTGGCAGCAAAGACTAAATTAAAAAGAAAGTTTTTTTTAATGTATGTATTTCATGAGATAGCAAATTCACTTTGGAAGTAACTTCCTTGAAGCTGGAGAATCA